>NC_089239.1:11369884-12619884 GCF_963924675.1 Phocoena phocoena | reverse complement strand
ATTAGCACTTCCTCAATGGCTATGATGAGCATCTCTTTGTGTGCTTATCTGCCATCCACACCTCTTTAGTGAAATGGCTGTTCGTGTCTTTGCCTGTTTTCTGCTTGGATGTAACACTCTCTTTTCCCTTACTATTGAGTTTTGAAGGTGCTTTATATGTTCTAGATGAGAGTCCTTGGTTAGATTTATGATATGTAAATGCTTCCCCCCACTCGTAGCTTGTCTTTTCACCTTCCTAACAGAGTCTTTCACAAAATAAAAGTTTTAAATTTTGATGGAGTCCAGTTTACCACATTTTTTTTTTTGGATTGTGCTTCTGGCATCATGCTAAGGACTCTTCATCTAACCCTAGATCCTGGAGATGTTTTCTTCTAAAAGTCTTACAGTTTCCTGGGATTCATTTTGAATTAATTTTTGTGTGAAGTTTGGGTGAAATTCTTTTTTTTTTTTTTTTTTTGCCTATGGATAGCTTTCAATTGCTCCATGATATCTGATGAAAAGGCTACCTTTCCTCCACTCAATATACCCTTGTTAAAAATCAACTGAAAGGAAACCAACTGAGCATATTTGTGTAGGTCTATTTCTGGAATCTCCATTCTGTCCCACTGATTTAAGTGTCTATCTTTGTCAATGCCACAGTGTCTTGATTATTGTAGTTACACAGTAAGCCTTAGTATTGGCTACAGTAATTCTAAACACTTCTATTTCAAAACTGTTTTCGCTATTCTAGTTTCTTTGTCTTCTCATGTAAATTTTTAAATTTTATTTATTTATTTTTGGTTGTGTTGGGTTTTCATTGCTGCACGTGGGCTTTCTCTAGTTGCAGTGAGAGGGGGCTACTCTTCCTTGTGGTGCACGGGCTTCTCATTGCAGTGGCTTCTCTTGTTGCAAAGCACAGGCTCTAGGTGCGCAGGCTTCTGTAACTGTGGCTCGTGGGTTCAGTAGTTGTGGCTCACGGGTTCTAGAGTGCAGGCTCAGTAGTTGTGGCACAAGGGCTTAGTTGCTCTGCAGCATGTAGGAATCTTCCCAGACCAGGGCTCGAACCTGTGTCCCTGCATTGGCAGGAGGATTCTTAACCACTGGGCCACCAGGGAAGTCCCTTCTCATGTAAATTTGAGAACAAGCTTATTTATTTACAAAAGGTCTTGCTGGGATTTTGATAGAAACTGCAATAAATCTACAGATAAATTTGTGGAGGACTGACATCTTCATTATGTTGAGTCTTCTAATCAATAAGCATAGTAGGGCTTCCCTGGTGGCGCAGTGGTTGAGAGTCCGCCTGCCGATGCAGGGGACACGGGTTCGTGTCCCAGTCCGGGAAGATCCCACATGCCGCAGAGCGGTTGGGCCCGTGAGCCATGGCCGCTGAGCCTGTGCGTCCGGAGCCTGTGCTCTGCAACGGGAGAGGCCACAACAGTGAGAGGCCTGCATACCGCAAAAAATAAATAAATAAATAAATAAATAAATAAAATAAGCACAGTATACCTCTCCAATAACTTAGAATTTCTTTGATCTCTTTCATCAGCACTTTGTGGTTTAAAGCATAAAAATCCTGTATATATTTTATTAGTTTTATACATAAGTATTTCATGTTTTGAGCTATTAGAAATGGTATTATCATTTTGATTTTCATGGGTTCTTTGCTAGTATATAGAAATTCAATTTATTTTTGTATTTTGATTTTGTATTCAGTGACCCTGCTTAACTTGTTAGTTCCAGGGTTTTCTTCTTTTTCTTTTTTGTAGGTCCCTTGGGATTTTCTATGTAGACCATTGTGTAACCTTCAAACAGGAACAGTCTTATTTCTTCCTTTCTAATTTCTATGCTCTATGCTTTTTATTTCATTTCCCTGACTTTTTGTGCTGGTTAGAATTTCCAGTACTATGTTGATAGTAAGAGTGGTAAAAGAGAACATTCTTGCCTTCTTTCCCTACAGAGAAAACATTCAGTTGTTCATCATTAAGCATGATGTTAGCTATGGGTATTTTTTATATACTTTTTATCAAGCTGAGGAAGTTCTCTATTCCTAGTTGGCTGAGTCTTTATCATGAATGACTTTTTTGTCAAGTGCTTTTTCTGCAAAAATTGATATGATCATGTGATTACTATTATTTATCCTGTGAATACAGACTGACTTTCAAGTACCAAACCAGCCTTGCATCCCTTGAATAAAACTCTCTTAGTTATAGTATATAATTGATTTTATACCTTGCTAAATACAATTTCCTTATATTTTGTATAGGATTTCTGTGTCAAGGCTCATGATGGATATTGGTCTGTAGTTTTCTTTTTTTTTTGTATTAATTTAGCTTTGGTACCAGGGTAATATTGTCCTGATAAAATTATTCTCTCCTCTGCTATTTTGTGGAAGAAATTGTAAAGAATTTGTATTAGCTCTTTTCTTTAATGTTGAGTAGAATTCTCCAGAGAAACCATCTGGGCCTGGAGATTTCTTTTCCAACAGTTCCTGTGGGTTACTTGAACATTTTTAAAATGGCATTTTGATTTATTTATCGTGTTTTTATAAAAAACGTTTAATTCTGAGATAACTGCAGATTCATATGAAGTTGTGATGTATAATAGAGAGAGATCCTATATCCTATTCACCCAGTTCCCTTCAATGGTAACATCTCACTTTATAATTGCCTTAAATACCTCCTCTACATATACCAAGAATCACATTGAAGAATGTCATACTTTTTGTTCCAACTGTCAAACATAATTTAAAAACTCAAGAGGAGGACTGTCTATTGTATTTCCCTATATTTTTACTCTCCTTCGTTCTTCCGTCATTACAAATGTTCCCAGCTTTTTTCTTTTGTCATTTTCTATTTGGAGAACTTTGTTTAGCCATTCTAAACTAAGATCTACCAATAAAAAATTCTTAGTTTTACTTCATCTGAGAATGTCTACTTCAGTTCTATTCCTGAAGAATATTTTTTCTGGGGACAGTTCTTTTCTTTCTGCACTTAAAAAATGTTGTGCCACTTCCCCTGGGCTCCATGGTTTCTAATGAGCAATCTCCTGTCATTCAATTTTTTCCCCTATAAGTAACATTTAGTTGCTTTCAAGATTTTTTCTGTTCTTAGTTTTCAGAAGTTTGATTATGATGTGCCTTGTCATAGACTTCTCTGGGTTTATCGTGTTTAGGGTTTATTCAACCTTTTGATTGTACAGGTCTATGTCTTTTGCCAAGTTTGGGGAATTTTCAGCCAGTATTTATTCAAATACTCTTTCAGCTCTATGCTCTCTTCTACTTCTGGGTCTCTGAGGACAAAGACATTAGATCTTCTATTATTATTCCACAGGTTCCTGAGGCTCGGTTAATTTGATGTGTTCTCTGTTGTTTAGGCTGGGTAATTTCTGTTATTACATCTTCAAATCCACTGCTTCTTTCCAAAGTCTTCTTGATTCTTCTCTGGAACCCATCCAATCAGTTTTTTATTTCAAATATTGTATTTTTTCAGTTCCAAAACTTCTACTTAATTCTTTATTACATTTTCCATTTCTTTGTTGAGATTTTCCATTTTTTCATTTGTTTCAAGAGTGTTTGTAATTGCCTGTTGAAACATCATTACGATGGCTGTTTTAAAAACCTTGTCAGATAATTCCAACATGTTTTATTGTGATGTTGGCATCTGTTGATTCATCTTTTCTCATTTGAGTTGGGATTTTACTGGTTGTTGGTATGATGAGTGATTTTTTAAAATATCTTGGTCATTTCGGATATTGTTAAGAGACTCTAGATCATATTCAATCTTGTGGTTTAACAAGCCTCTACTAAAACTAAGCCAGCAAGGGACTGTGCCAGTAGGGAAAGGCTGGGGGTGGGGAAGACTCTGACTCTTTACCACCAGGATGTCCTGGCTCTCTACAAGGTCTCCATGGACACCATTGTTGGGGGGGGAGGGGTGGCTGTCTTGTTACCATGAGAAAGGGGTGCAAGTCCATGCTCCTGACTCAGCCTCCACTGACACTGTGGGAGGGGGACAGATGCTTTGTTACTGGTGTGTGTGACAGAGTCTAGGCTCCCCACTTGGCCTTCACTGACTCTACTCCCACTGAGACGAGGCAACTCATCACCACAAGGCAAGAGTGGAAACCCACTGACACTGAAGGGGCATGGGATAGCAGAGAAAGGAACGTATGAAGTTCCAAGAAGGGGAGAGGCACAGGTGGAAGGGGAGAGACACAGGTGGAAGTCTAGGCCCTCCACTTAGTCTCTGCTGACAAAGGTGTAGGGCCTATTTCTTTTTATTCCCCCTAGTGTTTTGCAGGAATAGCATGTTCACTGTCAAATAGGTTTCTATCATTCTAGGATACCCCATTCCCAGTCCCTGGCAAGACAGAACAGACTTTTCTTAGGGCTTTTTGTGTTTGTAAAAGTTGGCATTCCTGGGTTGTGGTCACCCAATCTGAGATGTGGAGGAAACAAACAGAAAATCCAGAGAACTTAATGCTACATCACTCCGTAACTCCCAGGGTCCCACACTGATCCATCTTCTTCTCTCCACCTTTCAAAGTCTTCTTATGTTTGTTTTATGTATGACGTCCAGTGTTTTTAGGTGTACTTAGTGGGAGGGATAGGAGACGTGTCTATTTTATTTTGTGTGGAACCAAAAGTACATGTGTATTTAAGGAATTAAAAGCCTGACTTAACCTAATTTTATGTAGAGTCAACCTAATTTTATGTAGAGTCAAAATAGAAGACGAGGGCTTCCCTGGTGGCGCAGTGGTTGAGAGTCCGCCTGCCGATGCAGGGGACACGGGTTCGTGCCCCAGTCTGGGAAGTTCCCACATGCCGCGGAGCCACTGGGCCCGTGAGCCATGGCCACTGAGCCTGTGCATCCGGAGCCTGTGCTCCGCGGCTGGAGAGGCCACAACAGTGAGAGGCCCGCGTAACATACACACACACATACAAAAAGAAGACGAGCATTAACTAAGAATCAGAGAAATGTAGTAACAGTTAAGAAATAATCCCATCTTCCATAGAAATATTACCTTTCTCAGCTGTCCTCCTGATCTTGGGAATGGTGAATTTTTTCAAGGGATTGACATCTATACCAGTAACAAATAAAGGTTCAGTAGTTGAGTTCATTTTCCATAGCATCTTGTATTTAGCAGTCTTTTTCATTTCCATTTTGCTGGTGGCCTAAAATCAACCCAAAGTTATTAAACAAAAGGTCAATAAATACATAAGAGGCAATGGCAGTAAAACTATTTAAAAGTTATTACATGAAATTGAATAAAGATATATTTTTGGTCACACTCACAACAGATTTCCATCTCAATTTGGCAGGTTACCCAAAAGAGAAAATGAATTAACAATTTTGGGTTTTATGCAATATAAAAATATTTATTTTGTAGGTTCTAATATACATTTTCCTCGCAACTTAAAGCCTGTGTGTTTCTGAAAAGCTTAATAACATCCAAACAACAATTTCTGTTAACATTTGGTTAAGCTCTTGCCAAGTATCTATTTTTTAAAGTGTTTTTCCTATACACTTCTGTGAATTGAATGATATTCTCTAAATTAGAATCTTTGGCTTTGGGAGAAACTTATGAAAGTTTTAAACCAACTATTGCATGGCTATCCCTACAACTGATAGCCTAAAACAGTCACTATCACTCACTGGCTATTGCTCCACAGTATTACTACCAATGGTTTAAGACATCATATATTGTTATACTACTAGTAACATATTCCTTTTCCTTCCTCCTCCTTTCAACCCTTTTCCCCAAACATACACACACATTGATTAACCTTTCCAGTAGAACTCATACTGGATATCAAAGGAAAGCTATGGTGCCCACACACAGAGAAATATATGCAAAGATATATTTTTCATACCATTTCATAATATGTTTCCTGGGCCTCCTGATACCTATCAACTGCTTAGTTCAAGCATTAGATCACAATCCAAATTAAGAGGTGCCAAAATTCTACATAAGCGTCACAAAGGAAAAGATTCTAGCGAAGGTTCACAAAGGATTATTCCCCACAATCCCCACTCCTTCACCCTTTATGAAAGGTGATCTTGCAATCAAACATGGATCAGAACAGGGAACCGGCCAAGACCTCTAGAAAGCGAAGAAAATCAGCCTTTCTCTCATCCAGTCACGTGGACAGACACTAGTGGTGTAGCCTACTAACAAGAACACCCTTAACACATACTAGCTCCAGAGATATTTGTCAAGACTGCCATGTTCATGTGGAAGTTTAATAAGGTGGAAAAGGGAGAAAAATTTACTTAGAATAACTTTTATTACAAAAAACTCTTCAATTCATCATGTTCTATACCTATTGCACGCAAAGGTATACAGCCATCAGTTAAATATACTTTATACTTGAAGAGTCTCGTGCTGTGACAATCAGTATTTTCTTTAACTACAGTAAGATGGGTGATATTTCAGCCACATGGTTCCTTAAAAAATGTTTCTCTAGTAGAATTTACTAATAAAGACTTCTGAAATTGACTCATTTTGTTCCTCAGTACAATACTTAGCCACAAAGTAGCTATGTTAAAAATCGTCTGATGAAAGACGAATATTCAGGAAACAATGTATTCAACGTCCTTCATTAAGTAAGTTGTACCCAGCAAGTTTTCAAGTATAATCTTTCAAGTAGGAATGATACCCCTTTTACTTCAGTCCAAACAAATCAGCCACATTAAAGTGGTAACAAACATATATTTTTTCACGCTTATAGATCACAGTCCCAGAACCACTTATTTATGTTATTTATTTTTATATATATGTGCAAAAATGTTATATATTGCAAAATATATACAATAGTCCTATAACCATTATCTATGTATTTATATATTATTTATTTTTCTATGTATAAAAATGAAATCACAAAGTTTGAATCCAGGGAGTTCATACTATGGCTGTGCTATGGGGTCCTGGATTATTCTAGGTGACAGTAAAGGGAAAAATCAATACTAAAAGTTTCAAGAATAGTTAATGCATAGGACACTGAACTTAGTAGGTCCTTAACAGATACTAAAACGGATGAACTAAAGATCAAACAAAGAAACCAAAACCAGAAAGCTTCCCCAACAACTAAAACATCTATTCATATAGGTCCTAAGAGCACGTATATTATGAACAACTATAAGTCAATACATTTAAAGATTACACAAAATAATAAATTCCAGGAAAAATTTTATTAAAATTGATTCAAGAAGAAATTAAAATAATGCATCATCCTATTACTACTAAAAGGAAGTTAAATTAGTAGTTACAAATTGATTCTAAAAATGAAAAAGATATTACTATATCATAAATAAGCCAAGTACATCCCAGAAATGCAAGAGAGATTTAATAACAGGAAATGGGTATACTTCATTTACTACATAAACCTATTAAAGGAGAAAAAAATCAAGTGACTATCACAACAGATGAAGAGAAAGCACCTAATCAAATTCTAAATTCACTTATAATTTAAAAAATAGTCTTAGTAAAGGAAACATTCATAACTTGATGACAGGTATCTGCCGAAAATTTATAGCAAACTGGTAAATGTCTGATGCACTACCTTTTAAATTTAGAATAAAACAAGGATACCACTATCTCTGCTTCCTTTTAACAGTGTCCTGGAGGTACTCATAAGGGCAGAAGACAAGAAGTAAAAGGTATAAAGGAACTAAAAAACTAAAGGGGAAAGGAAAAGGGCTTGGGAATTTCTGGGAGTGACAGAATGAGTCTAAGCTTGTAAGAGAAAGCTTAGACCCAAATAACAGATGAAGGATGAATTTTAGGTAAAAGATCATAATGATTCAAATTTTGGTTCTACTATTAATTAACTATGCTGTTAGGCAAAATATCTAACTTCTCTGAGACTAACTGTATCCATACCTCACATGATTGCAGAAGCCAGTAAAAAACAACTGCACACTATGAACTGTTAGTGATATCCTGAAGTCTATAATGTGGACCCAACTTACAGAGTTTGTCCAGAAGCAGTATTGTAAAGATAACTAGGTTAGAAGTCAAGTGATATTGGTTCTAATTTTCGATCTGCAATTAACCAATTAACCTCAGTTAATCAACATGTCACTAACTTCCTTTGCAGCGCATTACTCTGCTTGCATTATGAATGCTGATACATTCTTCAGAACCAGGTTAGCAGCAAAGGAATAAATCCCTTTTATGTCAAATAGCCAGTCTAAAGACTTAAGCCTCTTAAAGTTTATCTTAAAAGAATATTTGTACTGAGTTTCCTAAAACTATCATTAAAAATTAAGGACCAGGGCTTCCCTGGTGGCGCAGTGGTTGAGAGTCCGCCTGCCGATGCAGGGGACATGGGTTCGTGCCCCGGTCCGGGAAGATCCCACATGCTGCGGAGCGGTTGGGCCCGTGAGCCATGGCCGCTGGGCCTGCACGTCCAGAGCCTGTGCTCCGCAACGGGAGAGGCCACAACAGTGAGAGGCCTGCATACCAAAAAAAAAAAAAAAAAAAAAAAAAAAATTAAGGACCTGAGGGAGGGAGACGCAAGAGGGAAGACATATGGGAACATATGTATATGTATGGCTGATTCACTTTGTTATAGAGCGGAAACTAACACACCATTGTAAAGCAATTATACCCCAATAAAGATGTTTAAAAAAAAAAAAAAAATTAAGGACCTGAATGCTTGAGACCACTGGTTATGGATTAGAGATTACTAAATAAACCTGCAAAATCTTTTACCCGCTTACTATCAAAAAATCTTGGGCTTCCCTGGTGGTGCAGTGGTTGAGAGTCCGCCTGCCAATGCAGGGGACACGGGTTCGTTCCCCAGTCCGGGAAGATCCCACATGCCGTGGAGCGGCTAGGCATGTAAGCCATGGCCGCTGAGCCTGCGCGTCCAGAGCCTGTGCTCCGCAACGGGAGAGGCCACAACAGTGAGAGGCCCGTGTACCGCAAAAAAAACAAAAACAAAAACAAAAAAACTTTACAGAACTTGGTGTTTCAATTGAACAACTTAGAGAGCCCTAGAGTTTCTTTACTAAGACTCAACTGCTATCAGTTATGAAAAGGTTTCCTAGTATAACACAACTCAAGATGACTGTAGCTACATGAAGCATGAGAAAGTTTCTTTTTCAGTTCCCGTTCAAACTTCCACATTAATCAGTTTGTTGTTAACTTACCTTTAACATCTCTAAAAGTTTGCTAATCTCTTTTTAACAAAAACAATGACTCAGTTTCAGGATTTTCTGGCAAATGACACTGTTCTATTTTTACAATTACCTTTGATTTGTTCCAAATAATACAGATTTTCTACTTATTTTCCATCCCAAAATATACTTAAGTTAAAAATAAGTCTATTATAAAATATTAAAGACACTATTCTAACGGTGATGTGCAGATATGGCAAAGATCATCCCTCTTCCAGTAATCTCAGGAAGGAGTTCCTGATGAATAAATAAATGACAAATAAATAATGTTCTTGAAACCTGAGTCACAAACACATAAATTCTAAGTTCTTCAGCAGAGTTCTAAATGGTTAAGAGTAAGAATTACTTCTGATAAAAGGTTAAATCAGGGCTACCCTGGTGGCGCAGTTGTTGAGAGTCCGCCCGCCGATGCAGGGGACACGGGTTCGTGCCCTGGTCTGGGAGGATCCCACATGCCGCGGAGCGGCTGGGCCCGTGAGCCATGGCCACTGAGCCTGCGCATCAGGAGCCTATGCTCCGCAACGGGAGAGGCCACAGCAGTGAGAGGCCCGCGTAACGCAAAAAACAAAAAAAAGGTTAAATCATATCATACATATGATAAACTACATACACATTTAATGAGATTAAATCAAGAATCCCCCAGTTAATAAAACTAGAACTACCATATGACCCAGCAATCCCACTACTGGGCATATACCCTGAGAAAACCATAATTCAAAAAGAGTCATGTACCACAATGTTCATTGTAGCACTATTTACAATAGCCAGGACATGGAAGCAACCTAAGTGTCCATCAACAGATGAATGGATAAAGAAGATGTGGCACATATATACAATGGAATATTACTCAGCCATAAAAAGAAGCGAAATTGAGTTATTTGTAGTGAGGTGGATGGAGCTACAGTCTGTCATACAGAGTGAAGTAAGACAGAAAGAGTAAAACAAATACCGTATGCTAACACATATATATGGAATCTAAAAAAAAAAAGGTTCTTATGAACCTAGGGGCAGGACAGGAATAAAGACACAGACGTAGAGAATGGACTTGAGGACACAGGGAGGGGGAAGGGTAAGCTGGGATGAAATGAGAGAGTAACACTGACATATATACTCTACCAAATATAAAATACCTAGTGGGAAGCAGCTGCACAGCACAGGGAGATCAGCTCAGTACTTTGTGATAACCTAGAGGGGTGGGATAGGGAGGGTGTGAGGGAGACGCAAGAGGAAGGGGATATGGGGATATACATATGAATATAGCTGATTCACTTTGTTATACAGCAGAAACTAACACAACATTGTAAAGCAATTATACTCCAATAAAGATGTTTAAAAAAAAGGCAAAATTAAAAAAAAAAAAGAATCCCCCAATTAAGACAATATGATGTCAAAATGAAATATATTTTAGTCCAACTTTTCACTTCATAGATCAGGGGTTGGCAAACTATAGTCTATGGGTCAAATCCAGCCCATTACTAGTTTTTGTAGGGCCCACAGCTAAATGACTTTTAAAAAAAAAAAGGAATATTTCATGTCACTTGAAAAATTATATGAAATTCAAATTTAAGTGTCTGTAGTAAGTTTTACTAGACTATAGCCACACTCATTCACTTACCTATCTGTCTATGGCTGCTTTCCTATTACAATAGCATAGCTGAGTAAATATGACAGAGACCCTACGGTGCACAAAGACTGAAATATTTACCATCTAGCCCTTTACAGAAGTTTGCCAACCCCTGTTATAAATGAAATAACTAAGTATCAAAGAATTGGAACAATAAAAACTAGGTCTTTTTTTTTTTAATGTCTTAAGTTAATCTTTTTTTAAAAAAAATATTTATTTATTTATTTTTGGCTGTGTTGGGTCTTCATTTCTGTGCGAGGGCTTTCTCTAGTTGCAGCAAGCAGGGGCCACTCTTCATCACAGTACGCGGGCCTCTCACTATCGCGGCCTCTCTTGTTGCGGAGCACAGGCTCCAGATGCGCAGGCTCAGTAGTTGTGGCTCACGGGCCTAGTTGCTCCGCGGCATGTGGGATCTTCCCAGACCAGGGCTCAAACCCATGTCCCCTGCATTGGCAGGCAGATTCTCAACCACTGCACCACCAGGGAAGCCCAAACTAGGTCTTATGATTTCCACTTTGTGGCTTTTTCTTCTATACTCCCATTGTCTCAATTATCTCTCCACCATATTCTGAATTTCATTCCTACCCACTTTGCTTCTCTGTATCCAGCCCTACAGCATTTAAACATACTCACCTGATGAAGTAAAAAGCGAAACACACAAAACTTGCCAGGGTCAGAAAGATTTGCCCTTATCTATATCACCTCCTACTTCCTCCTCAATCTATTGTGATTTCCACCTTCATTACTCTACCTAAACAGCAATCTTTGTTACCAATGATTTCCACGTGAGTCTCTCATCCACATAGTATGTTTCTGGCTCATAACTTACTTGGCCTCTCTATCTTTGAAACTTGTGACTGATCTCTTCCTGAAACACTACGCTGACTTGAAATAAATGCCCTGACTTCTGTGATGTCATAATCCTGATTTTACAGCTGCTTCTCAGGTGGTGTTCTCTTAGTCTCTTAGCAACCCATCTGTTTTAACCTGACCTTTATTATTGTTTTAATTAATTTTCATTTTTATAAGATAAATTTTAAAATATCCTCTTAAATTTTCTTTTAGTATTTTTTCAAACTAATCTTCATAAATAAAAATAAAACTTTGTGTTTTTAATTTGCATTTCTTTCATTATTAGCGAGACTGAGTCATCCTGTTTATTTTTTCTGTGAATCACTTGTTCCAATCCTTTTCTCGCTTTTTTTTTTGTTAAAATGGTCTTCAGTTAATGATTTATAAGGACTCTATATACACAATAATTAGTTTTTGCCTGTCATAAGTGTTGCAACATTTCTGTCTTTTAATTTTGTTGATGCAATTTTCCTCCCATAGCAAAACTTTAATTTTTGTGTTGTCTGCTTTCTGAATATTTTAGTATACTGGATTTTTATACTATCACCAGGAGTATATATACCCTCACTGACACGTGATACTTGCAAACTTTAATTTTTGTCAATCTGATGCAAATATCTCATTGTGGTTAGTTTGCACTTCTCTGGTTTTTTTATGAGACTGATCTTCTACTGGGTATATTTATTGGTCATTTGTGTTTTCACCTTTGTGAAATGCCTGATTAAGTTTTTTCCCACTTAAAAAAAAATTCCTTCCTTTTATTTATTTATTTAGGCTGAGTCAGGTCTTAGTTGCTGGCACGTGGGATCTTTTGTTGCAGCGCGTGGGCTTCTCTCTAGCTGTGGCGTGTGGGCTCCAGAGCACATGGGCTCAGCAGTTGCGTTGCACAGGCTCTCTAGCTGTGGCACGCGGGCTCCACAGCACATGGGCTCTGTAGTTGTGGCATGTAGGCTCAGTAGTTGCGGTGCATGGGCTTAGTTGCTCCGCACCCACGGCACGTGGAATCTTAGTTCCCTGACCAGGAATCGCACACGACTCCTCTGCGTTGGAAGGTAGATTCTTAATCACTGGACCACCAGGGGAGTCCCCCACTTTTCTATAAAGCTGTTTATTCTATTTAATGTATCTGTAAGGAATCTTTTTGAGATACTAACTCTTCACCAATTATACTTGTTGCAAATAACTTCCCCTACGTTTTTTAAACTTGCCTTTTCACTTTTTGAAGAGAAAAAGTTAATTTTTTAATGTAGTCAAAATTATGAAATTTTTCTTTATATTTGGTGCTTTCTTTTTCACTTTCGATCAACTTTGAGAAATAATTATCAAAAGTGGCCAAGATGGTGGAGTAAAAAGACCCTGAGCTCACCTCCTCACGTGAGCACACCAAAATCACAACTATCTGCAGAACAACCATCAATAAAAAAAAGACTGGAACCTACCAGAAAAGATCTTCTACAGCTGAAGACATAAAGAAGGAACCACATCAAGACCACTAACATCAGGGACTTCCCCAGTGTTCCCGTGATTAAGAATCCGCGCTTCCACTGCAGGGGGCGCAGGTTTGGCCACACAGTGTGGCCAGAAACTAAGCAAAGACCACTAACATCATACTCAATGGTGAAAAGCTGAAAGCACTCCCTCTAAGATCAGGAACAAGACAAGGATGCCCACTCTTGCCACTTTTATTCAACACAGCTTTGGAAGTCCTAGCCACAGCAACTGGAAGAAAAGGAAATAAAAGGAATCCAAATCGGAAAGGAAGAAGTAAAACTGTCACTGTTTGCAAATGACATGCTACTATACATAGAAAACCCTAAAGGCACCACCAGAAAACTACTAGAGCTCATCAATGAATTCGGTAAAGTTTCAGGATACAAAATTAATATACAGAAATCTGCTGTAATTCTATACACTATGAATGAAATATCAGAAAGAGAAATTAAGGAAACAATTCCATTTACCACTGCATCGAAAAGAATAAAACACCTAGGAATAAACCTACCTAAGGAGGCAAAGGATCTGTACTCCGAAAACTATAAGATGCTGATGAAGGAAACTGTAAGACCACACAAACAGATGGAAAGATATACCACGTTTTTGGATTAGATGACTCAATGTTGCTAAAATGACCATACTACCCAAGGCAATCTACAGATTCAACACAATCCCTATCAAATTAACAATGGCATTTTTCACAGAACTGGAACAAAAAAAATTTTAATTTGTATGGAAACACAAAAGACCCCGAATAGCCAAAACAATCTTGAGAAGGAAGAATGAAGCTGGAGGACTGCTCCCCAACTTCAGGCTCCATGACAAGGCTACAGTAATCAAAACAGTACGGTACTGTCACAAAAATAGACACAGAAATCAATGGAACAGTATAGAAAGCCCAGAAATAAACCCATGCACCTGTGGTCAACTAATCTACGATAAAGGAGGCAAGAATATACAATGGAGAAAAGATGGTCTCTTCAATAAGTGGTGCTGGAAAAACTAAACAGCTACACTTAAAAGAATGAATTAAAACATTCTCTACCACCATTTACAAAAATAAACTCAAAATGGATTAAAGACCTAAATTTAAGACCAGATACTATAAAACTCCTAGGGGAAAACATAGGCAAGACACTCTTTGACATAAAATCACAGCAATATTTTTATGGATCCATCTCCTAGAGTAATGGAAACAAAAATAAACAAATGGGAACTAATTAATCTTAAAAACTTTCACACAGCAGAGGAAACCATAAACAAAAGACAACCTACTGAATGGAAGAAAATATTTGCAAATGATGTGACCGACAAGGGATTAATTTCCAAAATATACAAACAATTCACACAGCTCATTATCAAAAAACAAACAACCCAATCAAAAAATGGGCAGGAGGGAGACGCAAGAGGGAAGAGATATGGGAACATATGTATATGTATAACTGATTCACTTTGTTATAAAGCAGAAACTAACACAGCATTGTAAAGCAATTATACCCCAATAAAGATGTTAAAAAAAAAAATGAGCAGAAGACCTTAACAGACATATCTCCAAAGAAGACACACAGATGACTAATAGGCTCATGAAAAGATGCTCAACATTGTAATTATTAGAGAAATGCAAATCAAAACCATAATGAGGTATCACATCACACTGGTCAGAATGGCCATCATCAAAAAGTCTACAAATAATAAGTGCTGGAGAGGGTGTGGAGAAAAGGGAACAGTCCTACACTGTTGGTGAGAATGAAATTGGTGGTCATTATGGAGAACAGTATGGAAGCTCCTTAAAAAACTAAAAATAGGGTTACCATATGATCCAGCAATCCCATCACTGGGCATATATCTGGAGAAAACTCTAACTCGCATGTACATGTACCCCAATGTTCATAGCAGCACTATTTACAATAGCTAAGACATGGAAGCAACCTAAATGTACACTGACAGATGAATGGATAAAGAAGATGTGGTATAAATATATACCATAATGGAATACTACTCATAAAAAAGTCATAAAAAAGAATGAAGTAAATGCCATTTGCAGCAACATGGATGGACCTAGAGATTATCATATTAAGTGAAGTCAGAGAGAGAAAGACAAATATCGTATAATATCATTTATATGTGGAATCTTAAAAAATGATACAAACGAACTTATTTACAAAACAGAAATAGACTCACAGGTGTAGAAAACAAACTTATGGTTACCAAAGGGGAAAAGGGGGGGTAAGGATAAATTTGGAATCTGGGATTAACAGACACAGACTACTATATATAAAATAAGCAACAAGGCCCTACTGTATATAGCACAGGGAACTACATTCAGTATCTTGTAATAACATATAATGGAAAAGAATCTGAAACAGAACAGATACATATGTGTAACTGAATCACTTTGCTACACATCTGAAATACTGTTAATCAACTATATGTCAACAAAAAATAAAAATAAAAAAAAGAAATAATTATCCCTAAGGTCATTAAGATAATCTCCTATAGTCTCTTCTAAAAGTTTTATAGTTTTGCCTTTAAGTCTTTAATCTGACTGAAATTCACTTTTGTCTAAGGTAAGAAAGTAGGGCTCAGTTTTTCTTAAGACTATCAAACTGTACTAGCATTGATTAGAACAATCTTTCCTTTCCCTGTTTATCTATAATGCCATCTCTGAGAAAAATCAACTTTCTATATACACAGGAATTCTATGGTCTCTGTTCTGTTCTACTGGTTGGTGTATCCTGCACCAACACCATACCATAATAAATCTTGATATATGTCGGGGCATGGCCAAAAGAAAAAAAAACAAATCTTGTTCTTCTGAAGCATTTTTGCTCTTAAAAACACATTTTAAAATGAGCTTGTCTAATAAGGAACCTTGTTTAGGTTTTAATTAGAATTTCATTGAACCTACCGATGATCAATTTTACAATATTGCTTCTGTTTTTATGTTTTGGTTTTTTGGCCCTGAGGCATGGGGGACCTTAGCTCCCCAACCAGGGGAGCTCCACACCCACTGCATTGGAAGGTGGATTCTTTACCACTGGACCACTAGGGAAGTCCCCAATGATCAATTTTAGGAGGAATGACATTGTTATATTAGTCTTCCTATCTGTGAACATGATATCTCTCCACTTACTCATCACTAATATCTTTCAACAAAGTTTTACAATTTTTTCCATGAAGGTTTTACACGTTTTAAAGAATTTACTCCAAGATACTTTATAATTTTTAAATTACTACACTGTATACCATGTCATGTATTTTTCAGATTTACGTTTTATTCACTAATATGTTTTAAATGGTGTTGATGATAATGATAATAGCAAAGGATAACATTTATCTATAACACTTACTAGCTACCAGTTATCTAAGTGCTTTAGATATTGACTGATCCATTTAATCCTCATTATATCCCTATGAGATACCATTATTTTTAAATTAGAAAAACAAGTACAGGGAAGTTAAATAATGTGCCCCAGCACACAAAGCTAGAAAGTGCTGAATCTGGAATTCAAAGCCAGGCAGTTTGGCGTCAGATTGAATGCATTCAACAATGAGGCAAACTGACTTTCAGTGAAACTGATTCCTGCATATGAACTATCCAGCAACCTTGTTAAGTGCCTACTAATTCTAATAATTTCTCTCCATTAACAACTATATCCTCTACGAATAATGAAGGACAATATAATAATGACTTACAGTTGTGTTTCTTCCTTTCCATTTCTTATACCATTTAGTTCTGTGCTTGCCTTATCTTGCTGGCTAGGAATTCTAACATACATCAAATACGTGATAATGGCAGGCATCATTGTTTTTTTCCCTTGATTTAAAATTTTTTAAGGGAATGTTTTAAATCTTCTGCAATTGAGTGATAAATGTTTTTTGGTAGACATGCTTACAGCATGTTACAACAGGTTAAATATTCCTGGGTATAAAATTCTAGGCTGCCTGCTATTTTCTCTCAATACTCTGAAAACATTATCCCACTACTTACTGTCCTTCACTGCTCTTGTCAATGAAATTGCCTGTCATTCACTTATGGGCAATCTTTTTATCTGGCAGCTTTTAAATTCTTCTCTTTGGGGTTTTGCATTTTCATAATGATGCTTTAGTCTCTTTTTTTTTTTTTTTTTTTTGCGATGCGCGGGCCTCTCACTGCCGTGGCCTCTCCCGTTGCGGAGCACAGGCTCCGGACGTGCAGGTTCAGCAGCCATGGCTCACGGGCCCAGCCGCTCCGCGGCGTGTGGGATCTTCCCGGACCAGGGCATGAACCCGTGTCCCCTGCATCGGCAGGCGGACTCTCAACCACTGCACCACCAGGGAAGCCCTAGTCTAACTATTTGATGGACTTTTTGTATCCAAGGTTTCGTATCTTTGACAGTTATATAAAATTCTCAGCAACTTTATCTTTGTTGCTGTGGCATTGTTCTATTTCCTCAGAACAGGACTTTTAGTTAACTATGTTCAAACTTCTACCTTTATTCTTCATGTATCTTAACTCCTAATTCATATCATTCATGTTTTTTCCTTAGGCTGCATTCTCAGTAAGTTGATTTAAAATAAATGAAGTTGGTTTAATACACACCCACAGGAAACAAAGGTAGAGATAATATGGTATCTGAATTTGCTTAAAACATATATAGTTTATAACTGCTGAAGCTTAAAAACAGGCACATTGCAGTATTTTATTCTCAGGTATGTTTGCATTTTCCATAATAAAAATAGAAATATAAGAGTGCTTGGTTAAATGTGCATAAATTATCCAAAAGAAGTAGTTGCCTGTGGAGAAAGGAACATTAGATGATTTAGAAATGGGGAGGAGGGAGATTTATCAGTTTCTGTCTTTATTACCTTTTCATTTTTATCTTTGTAAATGTATATCCTCTTAAAAATTGAAAAGACTTCCTTCACTATTAGTGAAGACTCCCTTCACTCCCTCCCCATAGCAACAAAAAATATAACATACCTAAGAATAAACTTAAAAATGGACTGGGCTGACATGAAGACTTGTAAAAAAAAAAACAAAAACCACACACACAAAAAAAACTCTGAGGGTTATAAAAGTTTTGCTTAAAAGCATAATATGCACTTTATCTTTGAGCAGAAGTATGTATTATATTGAATATGCAAAAATCTTCCCCTATTAAGCCTTTAAAGTTGATTCAATCTCGAAGTTGACAAAAATAATATTAAAGGTCATATGGAAGAAAAAAACAGAATGAAATTCTGAGAAATAATTAGAGGAGGAAAACTGGCACTATTAAATATTAAAATTTATTTAATAGTTACAGCAATTATAATTAGCTAGGTACACTACCACTCAAATCCAGATTCTATTAAAAAGAAAGAAGGGATCATGAATAATAGGCAACTTGAAACTGTGCAACAGACTTAATAATAAACAATGGAACACCGGGGTCAGGAAAAAGACCAGAAAACCCCATGCTTTTTAAGATGCTATTATTGGTATTCCAAATCAGCAGGAAATCTATGGTATTGATTAAGTTAGGGTGGAAACAGCCGATTCTAACCAAAATCTCTAAGAACCACTGCCCTAGAGATGCTCTTGCACATGTATTCCTAAAGGTAAGTAATCTTCCAAGCAGCACTGTCACTGAACAACGAACTGAGATGTCTATCACCAACCAGCATAAATAAGCTGCAGTATATATACCAGGAAATACAACACACGAATGAAAATGAATGAACCCCAACCATATGAAACAGAATGCCAAATCAAGTTGCAAAAGATTAAAATATGATTCCATTTATATAAACTTTAAAAAAAACAGGCAAAACTGAATAATCTGTAAGAGTGGAAATATGACAGCAGGCAAAGCATTAGCTCAGGTGTGTTAACAAACTTGTAGAGTCTCCATAGAAAATTTTCAATCCTACATAGGTGAACAACTGAGGCTAGAAAAAAGTACATACAGAAGGGTTTAGACAAACTTGTGCTTAACAGATCTATAGTGATATCCTTCCTCCTCGTCACCATTCATTCATGGTGATCCATAATGTAGGCGTGATTGATGACTGATAAAACTACTGTATTATTTTTATTCCAGGAAACATTTTTTCAAATTCCCATGCTTTTCAATCATTTATTAAAGTCAATATGAATTGGAATGTAGTATTTTTATCTCCCCCACCAAAAGATCACTATTAGGTTAATAGTCGATATTATATCAAGTAGCAATCTATAACAGAAAAAATATGACAGAAACAGAAAAAATATGACAGTTACATAACTGAGTGGTAACTGAATGCTGCCAAAAGAAAAATCTAACCACTAAAAATGTACTATTTTTCAATAATCCCAATTCCCTTTACCATTCCATACTGTACCTATTATATTTTATACATTTCTTCAAGTATTATACTAGGCTTCACCCTGACCAGCCCATTACTGACAGCAAACAGAGGCCTAAATGTTCCAGGAGGAACTGCGTACAACCAGAATTATCTTAGTATATTAAAAACTTACCTTTTAATGATTTAAGTGAGTTTTACATTTTCAGATTTTTACATCAATCTGAATTTTTAAGTTTGTTAAAGAAGTAATCATAACCCTAAAAATAGTTATAATTACTCTGTGTTCATCCTAATTGAAAACATTTCAATGTTCTAAAATTCACTGATCTCGTGACATGTAGAGAAGGTAAGATCAAATCTCTAATACGACCACTGATATCATATACTGAATTATATAATAATCTTATCAATATACAAAGGATACTTACTTTGATCAAATACTGTTGTCTTTGATAGTTTTAGCTATAATCACCACTGAATATGAAATTGGTATAAAAAGAGACATGGATTGTGCAACCAGAAACCAGCTGGTCTTATTGGTAGGACTAAAGTTTCACAAGTCCAATAACATCAGTAAAAAGAGGGCTGGGGTGAAAAGAGACAACATACTAAAGTTATGGAATCCTTAGCTCTTTTGCTCTTCCTGGCTCACAGAATGTCAGTACTACAGAGAATGCCCTCTGCAGGTATGGAAGGGCTAAAGTACATATATATTTAACATGTACCCTTTTGTAGAAAGCCACCATAAGATGTGCTTTGGGGAAAAAAAAAAAAAAAGAGAATGAATCTAAAATGAAGATGACATGGGATAAAAAAAAAATGAAAGGTTCCAAACAGGGTAGTAATCTTAGGATGGATGAGAGTGGCACATAACTTCTAGGAAGCCACCAGTCTAGACTAAAGCAGAAAAATGGAGGCTCTAAGAGACAATTCTCCTGGTCAAAAAGAAAAAGGAACTTATATGTCTTAGCCAATAAAAACAAGACTGACAAGTTATGGGTACATTTGCAGAAAAAAATTATTAGACTTATAGAAAAGCAGGCTAAAAAAAGCAATGATTATCCTACGGAGAACAGACAGCCACAGCTGTAGTAAAACAATATCTGTATCATAACAATGTGAGCATTGACTTCTAACAAAAATTTTTATGTTGTTAGAATGGGGGAAGGTAGCGGAGTGGTGGTGGCTGGATGGAAGAGCTTTGTTCTCATTGACCATAAAGACAAAAATCAGTGGATAATTTCTATAATTGATAAATCAAGAAATACTATTGAAACCATATTATCTCTAAGTGTGGAGGGGAATACCCAGGAGAGTAACTGTTAAGAGTTGAAGGTGGCTGCCCCTAGGAAGTAAAACTAGGAACAGAAGAGAGTGGGACAATGGACAACTGTTTTCCAGTATACATCTCTAGTATTATGACTTTTTAAATAATTCCACGTATTAGTTTGATTAAAAGAAAAAGTTAAAAAGTAACAGTTTTTATATGTCATATTTCCATAAAAAATAATACAAATGAATATATATACAAAACAGAAACAGACTCACAGATACAAAAAAAACTTGTGGTTACCGAAGGGGAGAGGGAAAGGGGGAGGGAAGAAGAAGGGAAAAACTAGGGGTATGGAATTAACAGATACAAACTACTATATATAAAATAGATAAGCAACAAGGATATACTGTATAGCACAGGGAATTATACCCATTAACTTGTAATAACCTATAATGGAATATAATCTGCAAAAATATTGAATCACTATGCTGTACACCTGTGTACTATTGCTGTACACAATACTGTAGATCAACAATACTTCAATTAAAAAAATAAGGATATAAGGCTATGCTATTACATGTGGCAGCAACTTTGATAGGAATCAGAATATCTAGGAAGAACAGTGTAACATCTTTCAGAAAGAGGCAGAGTATTCACTTTGATGGAAAAATATGAACTTTCGTATCAGATACTGAAGAGTTCTCACAGATCCAGGTAACATCCCAAGGAGTATGGGGGAGAGCTTGCTTTTGTTGTGGGAGTGGTTGTTATTGTCATGTAAATGTTCCAAGTCCTTTTCCAACTCTTAATGTTATTTGGCTATTTGTATCATTTAGTTTTTGTAACACACTTGACATTTTTATAAGCGATGTTTGTCTCTTGTTGGAATTGTCTAGTTCATCGAATGCTAAATAGAAAGTAGCGGTATTTTGTATAAGAAAGAAAATTAAGGCTAAAAGAATAGCAACTATAAACTAGGATGTAAAAGAAAAATGTTCAGAGGTAAGTGCTTTTATTCAAGTAACAAAATCTTGATACAGGGATTAAATGATAAAAGTATCAACAAAGTTTAAAAAAATCCTTTCTCACTAGAAATGTGCCTGGAAAGGAATGGTTCTTGGTATCCCTACCCGTCCACAATAAGAACTATGCACAGTAACAGCTTTTTAATGTAAACATGTAACTTCAAACTCAGTCTGGGTTGTCACACAACTCTTCACTAAAAAGAATGCATGAGGAGACAGTCTGAGACACTTTAATCAGGAAGAAGAACTGGCTTGTTTCTACTGGAAGGAAATACCATGCGTCACAAAGTAAATTCAGCAAGGAAAAAAAACCGTGGCAGATGATATAACAAAAGTTAAACAATAATTATGGCTTGGGTTATTGGTAATTTCCTTTTTACTTTCTACTTTTATATTTTCTAATATATTAAGTTCAGAGGGTTAGAGTGAAGACTGTTCTAACACCCTATATTACATAGAAGGATAAATATACTGATTAACTTTAGACCTAAGTTACATATGTATGTTTTAATTTCTAGGCAAATAAGACGGAGGAATAATTGGTTTGGTGAAGAGTCTCACTCATTGATTTGTAAACAATGACATCTAGCTTTTCAATAACTGCTACCTCTCCCAATATGCTGAGTAGCATGTTCTCTTACAGAGTTCATAACTTCTTTTTAGCAGTGAAATCACAGAGTCCTAACCACTGGACCACCAGGGAATTCCCCAGAGTTCATAACTTTTAACTCACTCTTTATTATTAAGTCTCACTTAATTAAGAGAAAGAAAACAAACTTATAATAGAGAAAAAGAACAGAAGACAAAAATTATTTTTTTGTAAAAGCCAAAAAAACCTTTTAAATACTTCTGCTAAGACTGATCAAGAGGGAAAAAGACATATTTAAGACAATTCCTTTATGAATCCTAATAAGATTTTTTTTTTTGCAGTTAGAAAAAAAAAAGATTTAAAAATGCATGCAAGGGGCTTCCCTGATGGCACAGTGGTTAAGAATCTGCCTGCCAATGCAGGGGACACGGGTTCGAGCCCTGGGCCAGAAAGATCCCACATGCCACGTAGCAACTAAGCCCGTGTGTCACAACTACTGAGCCTGTGCTCTAGAGCCCATGAGCCACAACTACTGAGCCCAGGTGCCACAACCGCTGAAGCCCACATGCCTAGAGCCCATGCTCCACAAGACAGCATGATGAGAAGCCCATGCATCGCAACAAAGGGTAGCCCCCGCTCGCCACAACTGAAGAAAACCCGTGCAGCAATGAAGACCCACTGCAGCCAAAAAAAAAAAAAATTGCATGCAGAGACTTCCTTGGTGGCGCAGTGGTTGGGAGTCCGTGGGTTCAAGCCCTGGTATGGGAGGATCCCACGTGCCGCAGAGCAACTGGGCCCATGAGCCGCAACTGCTGAGCCTAGGCTCTAGGGCCCTTGAGCCACAACTACTGGGCTCATGTGCCACAACTGCTGAGCCCACGTGCCTGGGGCCTGTGCTCCGTGACAGGAGAGGCCACCACAATGAGAAGCCACCGCAATGAGAAGCCACCGCAACGGGGCATGGCCCCTGCTTGCTGCAACTAGAAAGCCCGTGTGCAGCAACAGAGACCCAATGCAGCCAATCAATCAATCAATCAAATAATATGGCCATTAAAAAAATGCATGCAGAAAAGTAACTGCCTGAGAATAGCCAATATCCTTAACTGTTATTAAATTTATTATAATGTTACTATAATCAAAATGATGAAGTATTGGCTCAGGACATATATAGACAGCAGGACCAGAACAGAGTCCAGAAATAAATCTAAGTATCTGTGAAAAATTAATACATAATAAAGGTGTCAAATTGTTAGGAAAGAGATGGCTTATTTATTAAACGGTGCCAACATAAATGGTTATTTTTTAAGGAAACAAGACTAGATCCCTAATTGAGAACATAATATAAAAAAAGTCAGGTTCGATACAGTAGAATTAATCATGATACTCTCTAGCACTGCTAGGCATTTCAGGGGAAAGGAAATCTAGAATGTTAGGAAAATTATTAATGAAATGGAATGAGTGACCATGGGCAAATCCAGCTTCAATAATGGTACAAAGTATGCCAAGAGGCTGATAAAAAATACAACCGTGAAAGAGGTTGAGATTATAGTGAAGATAAAAAAAGCAGCAGGGGAGAGATGAAATGGGAGGCATGGAAAAAAGAGATGGTAGTCAAAAAGGTTACGAGAACGTCTGCAGTCCCGTAAGAGTGGCAGTTTCTGGTAATGTGTTTCCAAGCAGAAATGAAGCACTACACTGAGGAAGCCAAGAGCAAAAAGGTCCAGGCGCGTGGAAAGGAACTGGATGACGACAGAGAACTGGAAGGAGAATCCCTTCTGAGGTCACAGTAAACACATAGAACACTAAGAGGGAAAACATGAATACTGGAGGATCTTTAGAAGATCTCCCACTGGTCAAGCTGAGCTGACCATTAGAGGGTAAAGGATTATGATCTGTATAATGAGAAGCAAAAAGGCTCAGATGAAAAAAAAGTATAGCTTAATGACTCAAAGGTTAACACCTAACTTCATACAAACAGATTTTCAATAAATGTCTCTTGAATTGAGGTGGGGGGGAGTTAGAGAGGTAAAGTCAAACAATACACTGTTTGTCATGGGCTGGGAAACTTGAAACCAAATTTTGTTGAAGGGGCAGAGAATGCCCCTACGCTGCTATCAGTAAAAAACTATCTATTAAATAATCGCCTTCTTTCACTTAAAGAATGTTATGGACCTTTATTTGTCCATTAATTTGGGCAGGAGCACCTGGCTGAGCATCAGACCATTTGTTCTTATTGATTTCAGATTCAACATCCATGAAACCATTATTGTGTGTCACATATTGCATTAGATATAGAGATTATTCAAAAGGTTTAATGTCAACGCTTTGTGAATATACACATTTAAAGAACGCTCGACTTCATTGTAGTCGCTTAGAAAGTTCTATTCCTAGTTCTCTCAAGTTCTTTAACTTGAGGTTTAGCTATAGGTGACTTGGAGCTCTGGAGGAGAGAGGGACATCTGGAATGCCTAAATGCAGAACAATGATAATCATAAAGTTGTTGCGTGTTTTTTTAAACTGCTCCTCAGTCTTATACACAGAAGGTGGAAGTTATTAAATAAAAAATGTCTCTGGATCATCTCCACCCTCTTCACATAAAGTCAACAGAAAACTAGAAATAAAATAGCAAAGGAGGTTCAAGAATAGTTTTATTTTGTTTCTAATTTTATTAAACATGGCCATTAGGTCTATCTTATCATTTCTTTTCCACTCATCATGTTTACTTTGCCATTGCCAAATCTCAGAATCTTTTAGAAAGAGCACCATGTGGAGATTATCAAATCCTTTTGGAGAAGATGAGCCATCTGTTGAGTCCTAGTTCCCTGAAGGGCATTATTCTAAATCAAGACGAGGGCTTTTAACAGCTACACAGTAATTCTAGTAGGTATCTGGACTCACTACAGAAAAAAAACAAGGAAGATTAAAAAAAAAAAAAGAAGAAGAGAAAAGACAAAGCAACAACCCCCAAGAGAACAGCTCTGCTCTTCTCATACTTGTTTTACTTAGGTTTAAAAGATTTTAGACAAGCAGAACTGTGTGCTTCTGAAATCAGTGCCCGAATGAACCACTTCCCCAGAAAGACACGGCTGTATCCAAAGAAAATACCTTACGTTAGAATGCACTACATCTTTAAACTCCTAGAAATTTATAGTAAAACGTTACTAACTTGAACTATTCCGGGAGAATAAAATCTTACTGCCTTGGGGTGATCTTAATAAATATATTATGGAATGTTACCAAGTAAAAATCCGAGAGAAGCTCTCAGATTTGTTCTGAAGACTTTACTAAGATTGAAAAAGCCAATTTTTCCCCAAATGGAAAAAAGTCTAGAACTAATCACAGTGACCAGTTAAAATATATGGGAAAAAATCTAAATTGTCAGCCCCAGTTACAAGTAGCTGAGGGTAACCTGGCTAGAGAGTTCACCCTCTTGTGACTTAATCCAACTTCTCACTTTCCTTCTAAATTTTATGGAACTGGTTTGAAAAAGAATTTTTTCACCAGTATTTATGATATAGTATACAAGATATCAGCAGACATGGGTTTCCTGTCCTGATTCTACCACTCACTAAATGTCTGCTCCTAAGCTTTACTCTTCTCATCTGTGTTTCAGTAAGGCTTAAGGCTATATTGTAAACTGTACTACCTACCCTTCTCTCTACCACTTTCAGGCTCTATTTATTTACATTTTCTCTGTAGTTCCATGTATATGCAAGAAATTGTATACTGTATGCAAGCTGATGCCATTAAAGTTTGATAGCTTCATAAGTTAAACAGCCCTGATCCCTCCACTAACTTTCAAGTGACTAAGAAAATGTATTTCCCTAGAGTACTTCTGTCTATGACTATGGCACTTCTGTTTTTTTAAATGTCAACAGTTGGTTCACTTTCTATCCTCTGAGATGTTTTGTTTTTAGAATCAACTAAATATCATTTAAAACCCATCTGATTAGTATGTGGGTAACCAAATGTGACAATACCACTTTTGATTCAAAATACATAAAAATGAAAAAATCTGGATACCAAATAACTGTTTCTCATTCTGCGTATGTACTGGTTCAAAAGACAATTCCAAACTTTGATTACCACAAATGTTCTAAGCAATAATTGCATACTGGCCTGACTTGCCAACTGATTCAAAAATTCAATACTTATGCTAAATTAAGGTCAGTTTTGTATGGGCCAGTCTTCTCCACTGGACTATATTACCCATTTTTCTATCTCCAGCACCAACTATAGTTCCTTATAAAGTTAATGAAAAAATTCACAGATTCTTCAGGTATTTTTTTATTGCCAATTATTTATGGCAATCATAAAGTGGAAGAGCTTACCCCAGGTGTGTTAAAAAAAAGTAACTACTATAAGTAATAGCAGTAGTGAAACCATTACTTGAAATACTTACCACTCTTCAATGGAATGTACCGTCATATGGTTATGATCAGGACTCAGTCCATACATGAAAAATGACAAAGGAATGTCTACAAAAAAACAAAAAGGCAGAAATATGTACAGAATTACGGTCAGAAGCTCCTTCCAGAATCACCTCTTCATCGTCCTCTTCATCCACTTTTTTCTTCCTGATTTCTGCTGGCCTTTCACTCCTGTTTCATTTGGGGGGAAGGAGGGGTTGATTTTCTGCATGTCTCAGTGCCTTCTCTCTTACACCCTTGCATTCTCTTCTCCTCTCTCATTCCTCTTTTCTCACTTAAGTCTTTCCCTTTCCCTTCAGTACATTCTCATCTGCTATTCAGAATCAGCTCACCACTAGCCACCTAGTAGGGAAAACGACACTGTGACACAGGAGATAAGCAGGCTCTTGGATTTCATATACAGCACAAAACACTAAACAACATTGCTAGTTTTATACCAAAATTTTAGTTAACAGTCATTGTAAACAGTTGTGATACATGCCATGCTCTGTGTACTTTCTATACAGTATCTCATTTAATTTTCACTGATTGTAGTATTATTCCCATTTTCCTGATGAGAAAACAGAGACTCAGAAAGTTTAAAACACTTGCCTAAGGTTACCCAACTGTGAAGTTGGTTTTCAAGTCCAGGCATGATGTCTGGATTCTAAACCACTATGCTATCCCAACCAGTTCTTAAGCTTCTTTCTAGAGGCATTTAAACCTTAACTCTGATTATATGCACCGTTATGATTAGTCCAAATCTTGGTACCTTGTTATAATTAGCTTCACGTTTATATGTTGATTTCAGGATAATACTACTTATGCCCTCATTTCAGGATATTACTGAAATATTACTTATGCTTTGACTTCAGGATAATACTATTGATTACATGGTAATATCTATATGTTACTAAGCCATACATTAAAATGCTACACATTTTTTAAGATAAAGTACTTTTTATTAGTGAAAACATCCAGCAAAATTTTGGACTGACCTCAAATTCTAGATTTTTTCTTTTCTCCAAGTTAAACATTCAAGAATACAAAAAAGGGCTTCCCTGGTGGCGCAGTGGTTGCGAGTCCGCCTGCTGATGCAGGGAGCGCGGGTTCGTGCCCCGGTCCGGGAAGATCCCACGTGCCGTGGAGCGGCTGGGCCCGTGAGCCATGGCCGCTGAGCCTGCGCGTCCGGAGCCTGTGCTCCGCAGCGGGAGATACCACAACAGTGAGAGGCCCGCGTATCGCAAGAAAAAAAAAAAAAAAAAGAATACAAAAAAGTATTTAAAACAGACATTGTAGATCCATTTTTGAAAATACCATTACTACACATTTTAAAAGTCAGTGTATAAACAAAAGAAAATCTTATCCTTTACTAATTTGCCTATGTTTTACTCAAGTGCTTTAATGAAGTGTCACTGCCCAAGAGACCCAATAAATAAAAGGATACAATATAAAAAAAACAGTCGGGGGTAAGCGTAGTCATGTAGTATCAATGTAATAAGGATGAGAGACTGATGTATAAAAATGAAATGCCAAATAATTTAGGAAGTAGAAATTCTGAGCAATTTGATAGTGATGGTTCATCCTATAATGTGAGCTGGCAGTCACATAAGAATATCAAAACTGGGACTTCCCTGGTGGCACAGTGGTTAAGAACCCACCTGTCAATGCAGGGGACATGGGTTCGAGCCCTGGTCCGGGAAGATCTCACATGCCGTGGAGCAACTAAGCCCGTGTGTCACAACTACTGAGCCTGTGTGCCACAACTACTGAAGCCCGTGTGCCTAGAGCCCATGCTCGACAAGAGAAGCCACCGCAATGAGAAGCCTGCGCACCGCAACAAAGAGTAGCCCCTGCTCGCCGCAATTAGAGAAAGCCTGTGCGCAGCAACGAAGACCCAACGCAGCCAAAAATAAATAAATTTATTTTTAAAAAAATATCAAAAATGGTATGAAATATTTAGTAATACTTAAATGGATAATATGTATATTTGGAAGTTAATGATTAGTGGCATCTGCAGTAAGTTAAAATAGAATTTTTAAGTCAACACATCAGTAAGAATCTGAAGCAAACTGGTAAGTTAATTTGACTGGTGTGTCTAAAAAACAAGTATGTATGAGAATATAAACATTTCCAATTTTCTTTTAATTTGATCATGAAAGTTGCTCAAGGAAGGATGTTAACATAAAGACACCTGCAGAGCTGATCCAGGCTTTCTGGAATAGCAAAACAGTGGCAAACAAAACCCCTGGAACAGGGGAAAAAACTGGTATGGGGACAGTGAAATTACTGAGCAACACCAACCACAGGTTGTAACAAAGAAGGTACTGATCTGGTAAGCCTTTCCACAAATTCACGGGAGACACTCTATTAAGAGAAAAACTAGATGCGTCTTCAAGACTTTTTTCCTCTACTAGAACCTATCTAGTATAGAAACTCTGACTTGAATCTGCAGAGGATGTATGCATTTGATCTGTGTGGGTATGGCTGAAACATTCAATTAAAGTTTTTATTGAACTTAAGAATTCTGGGGAATTCCCTGGCATACAGTGGTTAGGACCCTGCACTCTCACTGCCAAGGGCCTGGGTTCAATCTCTGGTTGGGGAGCTAAGATCCCACATACAAGCTGCATGGGGGCTTCCCTGGTGGCGCAGTGGTTGAGAGTCCACCTGCCGATGCAGGGGACACGGGTTCGTGCCCCGGTCCGGGAAGATCCCACATGCCGCGGAGCGGCTAGGCCTGTGAGCCACGGCCGCTGAGCCTGTGCGTCCAGAGCCTGTGCTCTGCAACGGGAGAGGCCCAAACAGTGAGAGGCCCGCGTACCGCAAAAAAAAAAAAAAAAAAAGCTGCATGGCGTGGCCAAAAAAACCAAAAACCAACCAAACAAAAAACCCAACAACAATAAACTTAAGAATTCTGTATTCGTTGATCTATTTCAGATTTTCTTCTTTAGAACAATTCAGCAAGAAAAAATGGCTTATAAAAGAGTTGGGGGAAAAAAGCCTGAGTTCCACTTCATTTTAATCTGTTTCAGGAGATGCTAAGAACATGTTGTGTAAGAATTCAAGTGACAACGAATCAAGTCTAGAAAACTGTGTTTAGTTGTGAGAAAAAAATCCGAAAGCAATGTCAACTTTCCCATCCTTTAGGAAGTTGTATTAGAGAACAGAAAATAGAGGAACAAACATCAACTCCAGAAGATAAACAAGCAACACGTGTTTGGGTATAAAATTACTTTGGAAAACTAGGTAAGCTTGTTATGAATTTGTCAAATCAACACTTATTAAGTGGAGCACAGGGTACCGGGTGGTAAGCCAAGGTTCAACAACAGATCACAAGAGGAAATGAAATAAAGTTTATTATTCACAGGTCCTAACGGAAGTACTCGACACACCTCAAGAAACCACATGGGGAGGTCAAGGCAGAGTGCAGACAGAAAGAAGCAGGACCTGAAACATACAGCTTTATCAGGGTAGGTGTGTGAAGTGCTTTGGGGTTCCTGGGCTAAGCCTGCATTGATCAATTCAAACCAAAAGAGCAGGGTTTTGGTAAGCCACATGGGCACAAAAGGGGAAGGCAATGGGGACAGGTGACTGTCGGGGCAGTTCTATCAGAAACCTGCACGTGCTTGTGACTCTGAGGGCTACTATTTAGGGCATGCACTTGCATGAGGGGGCTAGTGTCAGTTTAAGGTCACCGCAGGCTGCGTGGCCAAACCAAATGAATGCCGAGGCAGCAATACCATGCAGTAGCTTAGCTAAACTCTTGACAAATCGTGAGATGAAAAGCAGAGAAACGAAGTGATCAGTGTGGCAAGTTTTGGGTAAAGAATCTATTCCACTCAATTAAATTCAATTATTTAAGCAGGTGAGTTTTAAATCAGTTTTTAAAGAAGTCTGGAAAAAAAAGTCTCATGTTGAGAAAGAAGACCTAAACAGAGACCTCTGGAAAAAAATATTATTCAGTAAGTTTGCTATCCAAGTATATATACTTTTACAGATTACAGATCAGTGGTGTGCAAGCACCAGGAACTAACATTCACATTCATGAAATTACCTGTATTTCTGGTCTTGGTGAGCCAAGGGCAGTGGTTCTCAAATTACAGTCCATAGACCAGCAGCATCAGTATCCCCTGGAAACTTACAGGCAATGAAAATCTTCTGGCCAGATCCTAGACCAACTGAGTCAGAAACTCTGCAAGTTGGGACCAGCAATCTGTGATTGGACAAGTTCTCCAGGTGATTCTGAGATAAGCTAAGTTTGAGATCTACTGGTAGATAATGCTGAGGAAAGCATCCAATCAGCTACATTAACAACCGTTCCTTTCTTTCACTTTTTCTTTTTAGTATTAGCAATCTCTTTCAACCAGTGTAACTATTAGGAGAAAGAAGTGCTCTTAACTGGGAACCTCACTTTCAGACTTAATGCTCCTGCAGAGAAAGAATCCAAAAGAAATTTTAAAAGAATGTGGTTTTGCTTTCTGGGAAGGGAAGGGAGGCAGTTATTCATTTAACAAGTATATAACAAGCAGCTACCTTGTTCCAGGCACTCAGCAGGATGAAAAGACAAGGAAATAGAAAAGAACTCTGAAAGCCACCAACAATTTTATTTTGGGTACCATTCAATGTAATACTAATAACACAAACTGCCTATTCTTGGAGTACACATAGGCAGTAATACCCACATGAGTAATCGGTATTTATATTGAAGCAAAGGACTAACAAAGGAAAAAAACCATGTTATCCCTGATGATCTAGGATTAGTGGTTCTCCAGCTTTTAACATGTATCAGAATCACCTGGTCAGCTTATTAAAACACAGATTCCTAGGTCCCATCTCCAGAGTTTCCAATTTATTATGTCTGAGCTGAGGCCCCCAAATTTCTATTTCTAATAAATTCCCAGGTGATGCTGATGGTCCAGGAACCACATTTTGAGAACCCCCAATCTAGACGGTCAGGCACAATAAAATTTGGGCACTCCACAAAGGGAAAGTCTAAGGATTACCAGCACATTTCTCAACACTTACTCATTTATATTTATTGCTCGGATTTAGTCTGTCGCCCTCAGGGCAAATAGAACAGGCAAGAGAGAGATTACTTTTTAAACTATGTGTCCTTTAACAATTTTATCAAGATAACCCACGATCAGTTGTCTATGTTGGATCAATGAAACTCCAATATGAGGGATTTCCTAAACTAGAAGCAAAAACTAGTCCTCAAACATTTCCATGATTTTGTTCTGACTCAGAAATTTGAATCTTGTTTTAATATTCTGTCCCATACGGATGGACTACTCTAAAAATTTGGTGCAGGCTCTCCTTCTGGGCCCAAGGAAAAGCCTGTATCTACCTAATTATACATAGTCAAATGACAGTAAAGTTAAAAGTAATTTACATGCTTTACAGACTATCCCAAGAGCCTAGGCTATGGGAAAGAGTACTTCCAGTCCAGCTGCTTTTCAACAGGGGGATAATTAAAGTTAAGGGGCCCCCAAGGCTTCAGGGTCCCCTGGTTCCTTTCCCTTTAGGGTCTAGAAGCTTTGAGAAAAATAGATCAGGTTCCACAAACAGGTCAAGGTCATTGTGGCTACAAAGGTGAGAAAACAGATCAACTCTTCACTAACTCAATCCTCCAGTCTAGTCCTTCCTTCAACCTTCTCAAATGCCCAAATTCTGACTGGACTGACCTAAATAGAATCACTCAACCATGGAGTAAATTAGCAAATGATAACTTGCAACCTATTCCATAACAAGGAAGATAACCTGGATTATGTAAATGGATTATCTACCCTTATCCTCCATATCAACCTTGTTTTATAATATTTATAGACAAACACAAAGAGAAAGTAACTGCTACTGCTAAGAATGCCTTCCTCTAAGTTACTGAAACTCACTGTATTGTAAACACAGTGAAAAGCAAATGACAACAGCAAGAAAGTTGCCACCTTGCCTGCTTAAAGTCACTTCTTGTCCTCCCTATGCAGATATAAACAGAGAGATGAGTGCCTGGCCAAAATCCTGGAAATTAGAGGTGTTGCTGGAAGGGTGTAAAATATGGAAGTTAATTGTGTTACCAGGCTGTGAAAGATGAAGACTAGATCAATCAATCAATATAACCCCAAGCTGAGTGCATTCTCTACTCAGCAGGTGGAAATAACATGCAAAAGGAATTAGGGAATTGTTGTAAAAGCAAGGGGATAAGATTAGCAGCTAATCTACTATGGCTGTGAGACTTTTTAAAAGACATTAGGGAAATACAAAAGGACTAATCAAATGATTAATGATAATGACATACAACTTTCAAGGGGATTAAAAACATAATACCCTTGGAAGAGAAAGAATAATAAGAGCACCCTATTTAATCCTTGTAGAAAGCTTATCAGTTACTTTCTCTATCAGCAAAGTAATCTCTAAAATTGGTCAGATCTACACCAAGGGGGGAAAGTGGCGGGATGAATCGGGAGATTGGGATTGACACTGACATATATACACTAATATGTATAAAATAGATAACTAATAAAAACCTGCTGTATAAAAAAATAAATAAAATTCAAAAAAATTAAATTAAATTAAATCGGTCAGATCTAAAATCCACACAATTCATTTTTATTTATGTAGGAAAAATAATTGTATAGGTAACATGAGGCATTGCTAGATAAATGTCTAACTAGGACTGAATCAGCTTTTCCTCCTGCACTGGATTGTTTTCTAGTTAAAAACCAAGAGTATTTGTCAGATTGCCCTCTAAGATCAATGAACTGTTCACTGAATCATTCTTGGTATTCAAGATGTTCTCATCAAAAATATTCAAAATATTAAGCTCATTAAAAATATTAGGCTATCTTTCTGTATAGGTCCAAAAAATTCAACAGTAGTTTAATTTTCTACACATCTTGGTATGGAAAATATAGCTACCAATCATTATTCACCTAATATGTCCGCTGAACCTAAAAGTAAATGTATGGCTGAGGCCAGAAAAATAAGGTACAAAAATTTTTTTAAACATAATTAATATTGAACTATGTATATTTGTAATGCAGTCATGCCCAGAAAACAATAATATGCAATTATAATTCCTAAATAAATTTATCTAATTATACATCCTTCTCATGAAAAGGCAGAATGTTCATTTAAAAATTAGTCATTTTTCCCCATATTTAAATTTGAGAAGGTAACAACGGTCAATTATCCAATCTTCTTTTGTATTGGCAACAGACTAATAAATGTGCATACTTACTAACATTAGAATAGATCTTTATACATAAAGAACAAACTAGTGGTTACCAGTGGGGAGAGGCAAGAGGGGAGGGGCGATACAGGGGTAGGGGATTAAACTGTTAGGTATAAGATAAGCTGCAAGGATATACTGTACAACATAGGGAATATAACCGATATTTTATAATAATTCTAACTGGAGTATAACCTTTAAAAATTGTGAATCACTATATTGTACACTTGTAACTTACACAGTCATACATCAATTATACTTCAATAAAAAAGAATAGATCATAATATAATTTGTCTATTTATAACATCTCATTCATTTTAAGACTCTACCTAACTCTAATAACAAACAGGCTTCTCAAAATTCTGTGGAAGCCGTTTAATCATGCAATGTCTAAAATACTAAAATACACCTGGTGGGTATAACACCAAGGAGGTAGACTGGAAACTTAAAAAGACTTCAAAGAAACCTGTAGGCAAATCTTGAATATTATCGAGTTCTCAGAAAAAAAGGAACTAGAATACGAGTCACAGCACCTTAGGCAGAGAATGAACTTGGATCAGTTTTCTTGCCTTTGTTGATGCTATTCTTTTACTAGACTTTCAGTGCCACTTTTGGATAGTGTATAAATATCAAGGTGACCAAGACAGAAAAATGTACCATTAGCTTTTCTTCAGACTCAGCAAATTTGTAGCAAATAATTTTCTTTTAAAAAATTAGCATAAGTAGCTCAGATAGATTGTTTTTAGAGGAAAATTATTTAACTTATGCCATAGATCAGAAATAAATATCTTTAGGGGCAGTTTGGTAAAGCCAGATCACCTGGTCAAATCCTGTTCTGCCTCTTACTAACTGTGCAACTTTGGGCCACTTACCTAATCTCTGTGCCCCAGTTTCTTCATATATAAAAATAGGAAAACTAATAAATATCAACTCAGTTGATTCAGTTAATTGACACTCTCCTGTTGTACTGGTTAACTAAATTAATATACGCAACATGTAGAAAAATGTCTGCTTTATAAAAGTGCTATGTTAAGTGTTGGCTGTTATCGGTGCATGTTTAATCACATAAGGAGGTGTAATTTTTTAATCTTTAGAGTTTAATACTAATCATCTAACATTCCTCCATTCTTTTTCAACTAGATACACTATTTATTGACCTGTGAAGCCCTATTCTCTTTTCAGCCTTAAGAGAGAACAAGGGCTTCCCTGGTGGCGCAGTGGTTAAGAGTCCGCCTGCCGATGCAGGGGACACGGGTTCGTGCCCCGGTCTGGGAGGATCCCACATGCCGCGGAGCGGCTGGGCCCATGAGCCATGGCCACTAAGCCTGCGCGTCAGAAGCCTGTACTCCGCAACGGGAGAGGCCACAACAGTGAGAGGCCCGAGTACCGCAAAAAGAAAAAAAAAAAAAAAAGAGAGAGAACAAGCATATATAAAGTGCTTGTATTTGTATGGGCTAAATACCTCAGATGGGTAGGCAAACAGTAACTTTGGAGAAACTAAAATAGTAGGTTTAGTTGATTGGAATGGGCTTGAAAGACACCTGCAAACATAACATTTGGGTCTTCTGGAGACAGAGAGAAGATGGCTTTGTGGAGCTTTTAAAACTTGGTCTTTTGCGGTTCATTGAAGTTGCTTCCTATTCCTTGGCTAAATATGATGTCATACAAACACACCTCAGAGAATGTAAAGGATGTATAAACCTTAAGTAAGATTATCATTCCAAGCTCAAAGGGCTTACAGACTTCCCTGACCACCACTACAATATGCAATTCTACTAGCAAAGAATCTGACTTTATAAAAGCTTTGTCCTTTTTGGATTTGTTCAATTATACTAATGGCACAAAATTGCGGTTATGTTTTCATCTATATTAAGAAGTATTTGTTCATATCTCCCTTTACAAATGACAATTTATTTTTTGCTCATGGTTTCTGTTGAGATCAAGCATTAAAATGCTTATGTGAGCTTTAAAGATCTCTCTAAACAAGGCTTTACTTGTAAGTCACAGAGTACAGGACACTGCCCTATCAAAAAAGAGGTCACTACAAGATGCAATAAATGTGGATCAACGGAAAAAGCAAAGGACTGTCAGTCAAAAACCTAGGCTTGAGGCCTTAGCTCTGCTACAAACTAGCTATTTCAGTTTATAAAACTGAAAATGGATTCTTCTAAAAACAACCTCTCTCAAGTTTATTGCTAAATTTGTTTTGGGGGGAGGGAGTCTCATACCCTTAAGAAAGTCTGAAAAAGCCATGTATCTTTTCCTCAACAAAAATTAACACAATTTACTCATTTTTTGCAAAGAATTAGGGGCTTCAAGTAATCACTGGAGTCCATGTATCCCAAGTTAAGAATTTCTAAATGAGAGAATTATAATGGTCCCTGATTTAATATAAAAAATGCCATTTAGTCATTTTCATCCCCCCCGGCCCCGCCCACACTTTGCAGTCTTGCTGTTCAACCTGTAAATATACCAGTGCTAACAAGCTTATGCTTAGAAAAGTGTAAAGGAAATGTTGTTTTAGCTTCATTGGCAAAAGGAAAGTATTTCCCCATCTTGAGGCGTGTGTGCTCCCATAGGAGGTTTTAGATTTCCATTCTGACAAGCTAGATCCTCAAATCAGTGATTTTCTCTATTGCATTATTGTCCTCAAAATCCTCAAGTTGAATTACAGTAAACCTCTCAGAGAAACTTAAAAATCAAAATATTTTTTGTATATCTAGGGTCTAATAAGCACTACCAAAGCTATCCAAAAAGGAAAATTAGGTTCTGATAAGGATTTAATCATCCACATATAGTCACAGCCGCACTGCTGAAAGCCAAAGCTGTAGTTGCAGCTTTGCCAGAGTCTCAGCTGTTGTAATTAAAGGCAGACCCTCAGGAGCAGCTATCATTAGTTTTGAAGAGCAGTAATTACACAGGCTTTGCATTCTGTGGATTATACATTCCAAGCATACAGAGTTGCTACCAGACTTCAGGGACTATCTTAACAGGCAAACTTGCTCATTAAAGCAATCATCAAATTTATTCTATACATGTGTTTAAAATTTTCTAAACTTTGCTTAGCTTGTTGTGCAACTTTACCTCACTTCATAAAATAGAGATACTTCTAAAAAAATTAAGTTCTGACAATCTAACTCTACTACTGAGCTAACTTTAAAAAACAAAGCATGACAGTGCTTCTCTGGTGGCACAGTGGTTAAGAATCCGCCTGCCAATGCAGAAGACACGGGTTCGATCCCTGGTCCGCGAAGATCCCACATGCCATGGAGCAACTAAGCCCATGCGCCACAACTACTGAAGCCTGCGCACCTAGAGCCCGTGCTCCACAACAAGAGAAGCCACCGCAGTGAGAAGCCCGCGCACCGCAATGAAGAGTAGCCCCCGCTCGCCGCAACTAGAGAAAGCCCACGTGCAGCAAGGAAGACCCAACACAGCCAAAATTAAAAAAATATATTAAAATAAATAAATTCCATAAAAAAAAAAGCATTACAAAGTAAAAACCAACTACCCTAGAATATCACTTATAAACATATCAGATCAACAAATAGAACACTGGTGCTCTGGAAATATTTGTTGAACCAAAAGAAGTTACTTTTTGATAAATAAGGATAAGTAACAAAATATGAACTGAAAAAACGGTAAGATTTAGAGGAAAACCAATTCCAACTGTGCAACACAATCACGGTTTTTGATCTGACAGAAAACCATGCAGGCACTTCAAACCCCCAAATCATCCTTCATGAAAGCACAGATGTTTTTAAATAAATGAGAAAAGAAATAGGAACACAGCAAAAGCAAGCCAAAGTAACACGTTTACCAAAAATCCTAATTGCCAGTTTTCTAAAATTAATCTTCAAGTACTGTGAAAATGGTGACTGTTTCCCCTAAATTAAAAATTTTGCAACCCAGGTACAGTATATCCTTCAGCATAATAAAACATAACTTTATAATTTACAAGTGCCCCTGTACACTAGTTGGTGTACTGAGAGAAAAAGTGATCCTCAGGTAACTTGCTCTTGAGTAAAAGTACAATAATAATATTTCATTAATAAAAGTACGATAATTATACTTTACTGGTTCTGTAATTTTTATAAATAATTGACATATATTGAGCTATAACTGACGTAACATATCACTTTCAGGTGTACAACATTATGATTCCATACGTATATACTGTGAAATAGTAAAAACATTTTTTTAAACATATTAAACTATAAAAATAAAAAACGGCTGAAAAATACACTAAAGGTGAAATTATCACTAGCCACTAGAGTTAAAACTCCAGAAAACGTAAATAAAAGTTATGCTATTTTTCCTATTGTTCAACAACTGACCTCTACGGATAATTCCTATTTTTCCCTAGTCATATGAATTCTTCAATACATTTTTAAAAAGAAAATGTGCATGGGTATTCAAGACACTTAGCCATTCTTTCCAAATTCTGACATCTTTATGATTGGGTAAGGTTCAGATTTTTAAGTATCTGCGCAAAAAAGAAGAGTTGTTTTTGTTTTAATTAGAAGCTTTTAAAACAGTGAGCAATGACACAGTATTGAAATTGTCTCTATACACTGATTTCACGCCTCCGATCCCCTTGGGCCTCAAATCTTAAAACGTACCCTCCTTTCCAATCAACAATGTCTTTTGAATGAAGTCTAAAACCTGTTTAGAGTACCTCATAATTAAAATTAACCATTTTCTAAATGTGAACTCAAGGACACTTAAAGCCTGTACTATTTCTAGTCCCTCTACGCAAACACGCTTAACACACTGTCAAAGACGGAATTCAAACACTTAAATTACAAGTTTGTGCCACGTCGACTTTGTCCTTTGAAACAGTCCCATATTCATCTGTCAGCCCCAAAAGCAAATAATGAACTCACAGAGTTGGGACGCTTCACGATGCACGTGGAATCCCCAATTTTTAAAAGTGGAAGGGAACTGTGGTATCTTTTAAAGCCTTACAGTTACCAGTAACCTCAGCCTTTCCGTTTTCTGTAACATTACTAAACGTTTTTTTCCACACGGCCACCACGGCGGCTGGGTACCCCCAAACCGAGCATTCCAAATAAGTGGAGTAAATTCAACCCCAAGCATGGAAAGGATGGAAACGGCCTTAAAAGATCTGAGTAGGGCTGGGCTTAGGAAGTGGCTCATACTAAGCTACCTGGCAGTCAGGAGACGTTTTGTGCACGCACACTACCGTGGGATCCACAAGTTTCAGAATGTTCAAAGAGCTGAACCCAGGAGTCAAGAGCTAACGAGGCGAAGCAGCCTCGCAAACCCTCCATTCAGCCCTTACAACGGCCAAAGCGCCCCGAACACGCGACGGCCGCATCCCCGGGCGCGTTAGGTCCGCCCGCACGTCGGGGCTGCTCACCCCTCGCCGGAGCCCCAACGCCCCCCGCGCCCCGCTCCCGAGCCGCCCTCGCCTACCCGAGCGCCCCCACGACCACCCGCTCCTGCAGCGAGACAGCGGGAGGCCAGCGCCGGCGGGCATCGTCGGAGCGCGGGCTCTGCTAGCTGGCGACGCAGCGCGCGGACGGCCGGGGAGGCCCGGGCGGCTCAGCGCCTCGCGGCGCCGCGAAACCAGCCGTCACCCGGTCGGCGTTCCCAGTCTCCACGCTCCCGGGGCCGCGTGTCGCGCGTAAGCCCGACATTGCGGCCCCCGGGTGAGCGGTCCCCAGCGAAGCCGCGCCCAGCAGGAGCCCTCCCCCAGACCCCGAGAAGCCGCGCCCGAGTGTCCGCAGCCCGGAACTAATTGAGTAGAACTTTGGACACATCACGCTCCGCGCGGAGGCACCGAGGATTCCAAGCGCCCCCTTCCGCCTTTGGGCTACTGGGAACCGAGGACCCAGGGGGCGGGGGCGAGGCCACGGCCAAGCTGTGGGGCTTTCCCCTCCCGCTGCCTCAGCGTCCCTAGCTGCTAACCCAGGCGTCGGGCTATTTCAGTGGCTCTTGGAACCTAGCAGAGGGGGCGCGAGAGCGTGCGAACTAGCTCATCCGAGAGAAGGTAACATTTCACTTTCAGTGTCGGGGCGTCCACGCCCCTCGGAGGCCGCACCTTTGGGTGCAAATCCTGCACTTAATGGTCATTAACATTCTCTCTTCAATTCAACCTGGAACCTTGCTAGCTTCTAAGCCTCGCCGCATCCGCCACATTCCCCACAAACCTTGAGCATCCTTCTTTGCCCAGACAGTTCCTCAGAATCTAAATTTTCAAGACGAAACCGAACTTCTTTCTCCGGCACCTGAGGAAACTTCAGGAACTAAGGGGTGTTCCTCAGGCACGTGTGCGCACGCGGTGGAGTCTGTTCCCGCAAGAGGTCACGTCTGCGCCTGCGCAGTGGGCGGAGCCAGAGACCCTGTAGGGGGAAACCCGAGAGGGGGAGGGGGGAGGGGAGGGGGGGAGTGGGAGGCGGAAGGACTCCGCACACTGGTTGGTGTCCCAACGTGAAATGTGTGTTTAGCGAGTACTCTATTTGCATATAGGAGGCCTTAGATAAACGTTTCTCGGATGACTAAATGAAGGGTCTGTACTTGCTACTGACATCCTTTCGACTCTGATGAGGGCCTGGGTTCTCCTCCATAAAACTGAATAGAGTGGGCGTTGCTTAAGTAAGCTTCCAGGCATCCGCAATACTTAAATGAAGGGGCCATTCTGGTACATTTTTTGATGACTTTGTAATTCACAAAGTTTTCAAAGAACTATACATGTTCTACAGCTAAAAGCCAACTGCCTTAGCTGGAAGGCTTGAGCTTGGAGGTAGCAAACACTTCACACCAAGTTTGGGGGAGCTAAAATGACAAGATTTTAAAGACTCCTTGCATTAATTATAGCATGGCCTATTACAGCCAGATTCAAGAGCTGTGTAGATCATAGAATCCAGCTACTCCAGTCCAGTCACTTACATTTAATTCCACAGTCGCAGGCCTGAAGCGTCCTTCGCTATTCATGGGTGAAGACTTTGGAACAGGGAACCCAAATGATGCACCGTCCCATTTCCCAGTAATCACTTATCATAAGGCACATTTTAAGTGTGTTTTACAACTTGAATGTAGTGTATCATAGATAATTTTTAAAAATTCAGTCTACAGCAGGATGTTTGTTTGTATGTTTGTTTTAACTTGAAAGAGGAGCTTCAGGAATATGTGAACACACAAAAGCTATATGAAAATGGAAATGATTAAGTCCAATTTAGTGGGAAAAGATTCTGTAACTTCATCAGATTCCCAGATATGTGACTTCCCCTAAAATGGTAAGAACAGCTTTATGTTTATGTGCCTGGAAAATGCTATTTCTAAAAATTATTTTAAGCTCCGGTTTTATTCCATGTGAAATAAAATTTTATTATTCCTCTTAATCTATTTTGTCAATAAACAAAAGTTCAAAATTAATCTGTTTCCCATTTTCTCATTCATTGACCCTATCCCTCCTCTTAAACTTAAGAATTAGGGTATTCAGCAACTGTACTCCTAGGACTTTCCACCCAAGGGACATGTATAAGAATTTCATACCAACACTATTCATAATTAGCCATATTAGCCATAATAGCCATACATTCATAATAGTACTGGAAACAACCCAAATATCCATCAACAAAAATTGTGGTATATTCATCTACTGGTGTATTTAAAAGCAATGAAAATAGAATCAACTACACTTATATGCAGCAACATAGATGAATTTCACGTTGAGGAAAAGAAGTTAGAAAATAATATATATTGTGAATTTCCATTTATATACTGTTCAAAACGGGTAAAACTAAACTCACATTTAGGGATGCATACTTACATACTTAAAATATCAGAAAAGCAAAAAAGTGATTTCCATTGAAGTCAGTGTGTTGCAGAGCTATAGGTGACTATTTTCTTCATTACGCATTTGTCTAACCTCAAAATTTCATACAATGAACATATGTAATCAGTAGAGGAAAAATAGATACTATTTTTCATAGTGAATAGAAAGGATGAAGATAGAGTGCTACAATGAAACTGAAAAAAGAATTATCTTGTGAACAACACTATATAACTATATCAAACCTATGACTTTAGTTTCTAGTCCCTCAATTCCCATCTTTGTATCCTTTTTGAAATCTGAAGAATTTCAAGTTCTGAAGAAAAAATAATCTACCATTTATTTTTTATTACCTAAAAATTAATTTTTGTTTTATTCCCTATCATTTTCTTAGATTTATTTATTTTCTGTTGTCTTCTTGGTTTGGTTAGTTTATTTTCATCTTATTTTTCATATTAAGAAAATGTTGTTAAGACTGTGAGTCTGGGGACTTCCCTGGTGGTGCAGTGGTTAAGAATCCACCTGCTAATGCAGGGGACACGGGTTCGAGCCCTGATCTGGGAAGATCCCACATGCCACGGAACAACTAAGCCCTTGCACCATACGTACTGAGCCTGCGCTCTAGAGCCCGTGAGCCACAACTACTGAGCCCATGCGCCACAACTACTGAAGCCCACGCACCTATAGCCCGTGCCCCACAATAAGAGAAGCCACCACAATGAGGCGCCCGCGCACCGCAACAAAGAGTAGCCCCAGCTTGCCGCAACTAGAGAAAGCCTGCACGCAGCAATGAAGACCCAACGCAGCCAAAAATAAATAAATAAATTTATTTAAGAAAAAAAAAAAACTGAGTCAGCCTCTGAGGTCATACATTGGCTTCGTCCTATGAATTTTTATGTATAGTATTTTCATTATTGTTATTTTCTAAATAATTTGCATTTACATTTTTAATTTTATGTCAAGAGTTATTTTGGAAGCCTTTTAAATTTCCAAGTGATTTAGAAGTTGTTTTTTCTGTTCTTATTTCCCAGTTTAATAACAACACAGTCAGAAAATATGATCTGTACAACTTTGGGGAATTTATTGGGGTTTTTTATGTAGCCTAAAATGTGTTAATATTCATAAAGTTCCCATTGCTGTTTTCTGTAGTGTACAAAGTTTAGCATACACATACCTTACAAATCATTATTTAGAACATTCAATTCTTTTTTTCCAACTTATTGTTTTTGCCTTTTGATTTTTCCAAGAAATCAGAGAAATGTGCACTCAGAGAAATGTGCTTCTATCAACTTCTCCTTGAACTTATGGCCACTTTTCTTCATATTATTTAGTACATAAAGCTTTATGAAGATTATATTTTCATGTATGTTGGATCTTTTCTCAAAATAAGATGAATCTCTTTATCACATTTAATGTTTCTTCCTTAAATTCTGCTTTAATTGGTATTATTATTGCTATTCCTTTTTACTGTTAACATTTGCATCTTATTTCTTTTACTTTTCTGTGTTATTTGGTTTACCTATTTTTAGAACTTGTTCGTTCTAATTGTCACAAATGAAAACTCTGCCATTTCTTCCACTTGGCAACTAATTCAATTTCTATTTCTACCTGCTTCCTTTTTACCACAGTCTATTGATTTATAATCTCATCCTATGTTTAAATTTTTAGCATTATAAAAATTATTTAATACTTGGGAAAGTTTGTCACACAACTAATACATAGGAAAAATATTGAGTACCTTAAATTTATAAGTGCAAGTCAAAGAATAAGTTCAATTATCTAAGTTTATAAATAGGACTAAATGTTTAACAAACGCCCTTTAAAGTAATTTTTATAATTTACTACATTTATAAATCAAATAATAAGATTTGTAAGGTTATTCTTAAGATTTTTTAAGTGTTCCAACACTAAGCTTAAGAGTTAAGCTTAAGGGCTTCCCTGGTGGCGCAGTGGTTGAGAGTCCGCCTGCCAATGCAGGGGACACGGGTTCGTGCCCCGGTCCGGGAAGATCCCACATGCCGCGGAGCGGCTGGGCCCGTGAGCCATGGCCGCTGAGCCTGCGCGTCTGGAGCCTGTGCTCCGCAACGGGAGAGGCCACAACAGTGAGAGGCCCGTGTACCGCAAAAAAACAAAAACAAAAACAAAAACAAAGCAGTAGGGTTAGCAATAAGAGCAGGATTTTACCAAGGTAATGGTGAACTTTAAGTGGCATCTACACCCCAGGCATGTAAAATAGCATGTTCTAGAGTTGGCAAGGACTTTAGAGCTTCTGGAAACTGAGGTCACAGATGTTAAGTAAGTTGCCCAAAGTCACACAGCTATTACTTTATTAAATATTTGTAATTAAATAATATTGTTTTCTTCCTATTAAGAAATCACTTATTCCCCACACGTTGTACTCCATGTGAAATGAGATTGAAGAGGAATGGGTTATTGAAAGAATCAGTCTCTTTCTAGAGAGAAAGACAGTGCCACTTACCGAATAGATTTCATGGTTAGTTTGTTTGTGTAACTGGGTTTTAACCCAAAACATCTTTGCATCAAGACATATTGGTGTGTTCTTTCCTCTCACTCTCTCTTTCTCCAACATTGAGACAAGATAAAACTAACTTATGACGCTTTCAAATGGTTGGATCAAGTTGATTTTCTGTTGAATATTTTCTAGTCCTTAAGGACTTCAGTAAATATTTTTGGAGAGACACTATGCTTTGTATATGTTACCAGACACTGTGCCCTTTACATATATTCTCAGGTAATCTTCACAACAATCCTGAAAAATGCTGTTAATTTCATTTTACAGTTAGAGAATCTGAGGCTCAGATGAAAGCATTTCCTAAGCACATACAGCTAATAAGCGATAGAGCAAGAATTCAAATCTAAGATCTTTGGCTCTTAAAACCCACCTCCTTTCCACTGTACCACACTGAGTGGAAATTTGAAAAGAGCAAGTAATTTTCTTACCAAATTCCAAAACTAGAGGCAGTTTATTTGTCAAAGTTTTAAGTACCTAACAATGAACCTTCATAAGTTCAGGTCTTTGACATTTTGTAAGCTAATTACTGTAGCTTCAGGGCAGTACTGGGCACTTTGAAAGAGCTACTCAACAAATGCTGTGGACTTCAGTCCAAAGAAATGATATTTTCTCTTGAATGATTAATTATTAATTTCCCGGCAAGAAAGCTACCATGTAAAAGTTTCCAGCATCTTCTCCATATAGTAAATGACCTAGAAAGAATCGCTTGAGTAGTTCTGTATTTGCAAGACAAATATGCACCCAGTTCCCTAGGGGAAGAGTGTAGTGGTAAATTTTCCATGACTTAAAGATGGCTGCATCTCCCAATACCCTCTTGTGCGAAAATCTTGACTTTGGGGAGAAAATGTGCACATTTAATCTAGAACCAGTGAGCTTCCTGAGAGCAAGGAGTGGGAGGCCTTGACTAACTTTAGAGTCAATATAAAACTTCTCTGATGAACTGAGATAGTCCCCACCAGGATATGCTGGAAGGATAGCTCCCTGAAGGACCCCCAGGGATGAGCACGGTATAAAGGAAGAGAGAGTGTGGTGACAGTGGCCAGCATCTATTCTCAGCCTGGCCTGAGTGTGGAAGCTCTTCCAGACAGTATGGGATTACCCCGGAGTTACAATGGGGCTGTGTAACCTTAGGAGCACAAGCTTGGAACAGAAAACTGGAGAAAAAGACTTCTCCACGAAGCTAGATGATCAGTGGCTCTATCACAAACATAAGCAAGGGTGCAGAGGTAATGCAGGAAGTGCTGTTTCAGTGGTACAGTGGAGTGACAGGAGTGGCATTGGCAGTGACAGACGCATCAGCTGCAGAAAAGGACAGTCCATTAGTAGGCTGATCACTCAGGTTTTTCTCTACATAGCCTTCCCAAAGCAAAAGTGACCCTTCTGTACTTACTAAATCCCTGGAGTCCTCGGACAAATCATGGTGGGGAGGTGGTCAGATTTAGCAAACAATAAACAAATAAAAATACAGGATGCCCAGTTAAATTTGAATTTCAGATAAACAACAAGTAGTTTTTCAGTATAAGTATGTTCTATGTAATATTTACCTGAAATTCAAATTTAGCTGAGTGTCTTGTATTTTTTGTCTGTCAACCCCACTTCCAAGGTAAAAGTTACAGAATTTTTGGACAATTATGTCAGATTAGGCTTTAGACAGGGGTCATACCAGTTAATAAGCCAAAGTAGACTATAAACAATATTTTGTCTGTAATCTAATAACATCTGTGCCTACCGCTATTATAGCACTTAACCCTGTACTGCAATCACTGATTTTCTTACAAGTCTCCCCCAATTTTCTGTGAGCTATTTGAGGGAAGGCACTGTGTTTTCCCCATGTCTGCGTCCCTGAAGCTCAACATAAAACCCAAGATAGCCATATTTGTTAAATGCTAAATGAATACTTGAGAAATTAATTCCAGTTTCAATGAACTTGGGCAAATTGTCATTCTCTCCAGTAGAGGGCAGCTGTGCACACAGTACTGTACAGAGCAATCTGTCCATAAGGGCAAACCAGCATTCATAACTTGAAAAATTGTATACCCCTGGCTCTGTAATTACAGCAGTGCTGGCCAATCCCCCACTCCCACCCTAACCCATGCCTGGGTCAATACACGCAGGATCCAATCAGTCTGTGGGAAAGGCTCACACATCCTACACAATTCTTAAAGTTCCATTGAAAAGCTCAATCAAAATCTCCTCTTTTGGGCTTCCCTGGTAGCGCAGTGGTTGAGAGTCCGCCTGCCGACGCGGGGGGACACGGGTTCGTGCCCCGGTCCGGGAAAATCCCACATGCCGCGGAGTGGCTAGGCCCGTGATCCATGGCCGCTGAGCCTGCGCGTCCAGAGCCTGTGCTCTGCAATGGGACAGGCTACAACAGTGAGAGGCCGCACGTACTGAAAAAAAAAAAAATCTCCTCTTTAGAAATACAGAACTCTCCATGGGAAAAAAAAAAAAAAAATCATCCAGGGACTACCCTGGTGGCGCAGTGGTTAAGAATCCGCCTGCCAATGCAAGGGACACAGGTTCAATCCCTGGTCAGGGAAGATCCCACATGCCACAGAGCAACTAAGTCCGTGCGCCACAACTACTGAGCTCTAGAGCCCACGAGCCACAACTACTGAGCCCGCGTGCCACAACTACTGAAGCCCGTGCGCCTGGAGCCTGTGTTCTGCAACAAGAGAAGCCACCACAATGAGAAGCCCACGCACCACAACGAAAAGTAGTCCCCGCTCCCCGCAACTAGAGAAAGACCGCGGGCAGCAATGAAGACCCAAAGCAGCCAAAAGTAAATAAATAAATTTATTTATTTAAAAAACCTTGTGCCTGAATGTTCACAGCAGCATTATGCAAGATAGCTAAAAAGTAAAAATCCAAATATCCATTAACTGATAAATGCATAACCAGAATGAGGTATACCCATACAATGGAATATTATTCAGGCATTAAAAAAAGGGAAGTTCTGATACCTGCTACAACGTGGATGAACCTGCAAAACATCATACTAAGTGAAAGAAGCCATACACAGAAAGGTCACACGTTATATGATTCCACGTATATGAAAGATCCAGACTAGGCAAATCCATAGAGACCAAAAGCAGATTAGTGGTTGCCAGGGGCTGAAGGGAGAGGGGAGATGGTGAGTGAGTGTTAATGGATATGGGTTTCTTCTGGGGGTGATGAAAAATATTCTGGAATTAGGTATTGGTGTACAACATAGTGATTATACTAAAAGCCACCAAACTGTACAGTTAAAACGGTGAGTTTTATGATATGTGAACTGTATCAGTTTAAAAAATAGGCCAAAAAAGTTAAATTTCTTATTCTGAGACATCTTTTCACCTACAAAATCATGACAAAGTGATACAAAAGATTAAAGTTTTAGCATGATAGCCAAGATATGGAAACAAGCAACCCAAATGTCCACCAACAGATGAATGGATAAAGAAAATATGGTAAGTGCTATAATAGCGGTAGGTAGGCACAGATGTTATTATTAGCACTAGCACAAGCTCCGGCTTGCTCTCTTGGCCTCATAACAAATGTAACATCGGTCCATTATTCAGTTTCTCCAAAATATTCCATTCACATAAAGTATTCAAAGTGTGGATTCTAGGGCTTCTCTGGTGGCGCAGTGGTTGAGAGTCTGCCTGCCGATGCAGGGGACGTGGGTTCGGGCCCCGGTCCGGGAGGATCCCACATGCTGCGGAGCGGCTGGGCCCATGAGCCATGGCCGCTGAGCCTGCGCATCCGGAGCCTGTGCTCTGCAATGGGAGGGGCCGCAACAGTGAGAGGCCCGCGTACCGCAAAAAAAAAAAAAAAAAAAAAAATCAGCAAGTCCATGGAGATGCAGCAAACTCTAGGTGAGTCTAGGTCAACAGCACTCTCTAAGAGGGGAAACTTGACTCAGAAAAATGGGCATAGCAGTGTGTGCAGGATTTTTGGACATCAATGATTCTCAGCATCAGGTGGGCTTCCAGGATTGTGAGTCAGGGAGGACTCAGAGTCCAGTTATTGCAAAAGGAATAGCAACGAGTCCTGGAGGGAAGTGGGAGGAATAAACTTGGTGAAGGGAACCTGGGTTATCGTCTACCAAGCTGGGATTCAGGGCCAAGCTTTGTTCCCAGTGGGGAAGCTGCATGGGGCCACAGAACCCTAGTGGACAAACCAGACAGGCTGGCTATATCTGGAAGTGGTGAGTGTGTGTGAGTGTATCTGTTTGCTGGGGGTGAGGCTTAGAGGCAGGCTGCGGCCCAGTGCTCACATGGTCATCCAGAAATCTCTGCACCTTTGGTGTGTCAATTATTTCCATACCCCCTCTCACTATCAGGGAAAGCTTCTCACTTCGTGCCAGACTGGGTTTTCACGTGTTTGAAAACTGGGTAGGGTGAGCCAGCAAAGAGCAGGACGTGAGCAATCAGTGACTGACATTTGGCAAGTGGAGGAGGGAGACGACTTCTCTGGGGCCGTCAGAGGCTGGAGGTTTCCTGTTGGTCTCAACCTATCCATAGTGATGCTATGGGCTAGACATGCCTGGGGGCCACTCACATGGGCCCAAGGGGAGCACCCGCAGACATTTCCCCTTTCAGAGTTAATATTGTGACTGGACCAACCCTTGTGGTTCTTATGCTGATTGCAAGACACTCAGAGGTTACCAGGGAGAGCTTAGGGGAGAGGGAATGGGAGTCAGGGTTGAATGGGTATAGAGTTTCTGTTCAGGAAGATGAAAAAATTCTGGAAATGGATAGTGGTGATGGTTGTGCAACATTGAATATTCTTAATGCCACGGAATTATACACTTAAAATGGTAGATTCTATGTTTTGTATACTTTACTGCAGTCAGCAATAACCATCAGGGAACTTTAGAAAAAAACAAGGTTTATTGGGACTTCCCTGGTGGTGCAGTGGTTAAGACTCTGAGATTCCACTGCAGTGGGCGCGGGTTCCATCCTTGGTTGGGGAACTAAGATCCTGCATGCCACACGGCGTGGCCGAAAAATTAAAAAACAAAACAAAACAAACAAAAACACTCCCCCAAAACCCAAGGTTTACTACTCACAGGTCCTGGAGGGCACATGGCACACCTGGAGCCACACAGCAAGGTCTCTGGTAAAGAGAGAGAGGGTGAACATGGGCCTGGAATTCTGCTTTCTTTGGGGGTTGAGGCTGGGGTACCTAGGATTTCACACGTTCACTCTTTATTGTTGAATTTAAAGCAGGAATTAAAGATGGCAAGGGAAAAACAAGCAGCCAAATGGGGCCAGTGATCTGAGTCAACCAGAGAGCTCGGAAACAAAGGAACTTCAGGGGTGGGGTGGCCTGGCTCTTTAGTCATGTAGCTGGCAATGTGTTTATTCGAGAAGACAGTCTTTGAAGTGCATGCCTCAGCAATCAAAAGCTTCATGTCAGGCACTGGTATGACAATCAAAAAGGTCAGGTGTTTACACTACACTGAGCTAGGACCACGTGGCAAAGCCATGTGAGGCAGACTTAGCCCACCACAGAAAAGAAGGTTGTCAGTTCGAACTGTCCAAAAGTGAATTCTCTATCACTTAAAAATGTTAGTTGAATTAGAGTTGTCTGAAGATCTGTAAGGGATACCATGGAGGGAATTCTTACCTAAGCCCTTAGCAAGCTGGTCAGCTCTGCCTCCAAAGTCTATCTGCAGTCTGAGCACTTTCCCCCACCCTTTCCCCAGTCCAGCCACCATCATCTCCTGCCTTGACCACTGCAGACACTTCCTCACTGGGCTCCCTTTCTCAGGAAAGGCCTAAGCAGTCTTTGAAAGGCTCACCTGATTAGATCAGGCTCACCTCAGATAATCACCTTTTAAATTAATTCAAAGTCAACTGATTAGGGACCTTAATTACAGCTGCAAAATTTCTTCACCTTTGCCATATAATGCCACTTGATTATGGAACAATGGAGTGAAGTCCATCATAATCCCAGGTCCTGCACACACTCAGGGGAGGGGATAGTACATGGGTGGGGTCATTGGCAGCCATCTTAGAGTTCTGCCTACCACAGGTGTATTACCAGCCTCAGCATAACCCCATGGGGAGCTCTGCAGTGTAAATTACACCAAGCTAAATCAGCCTTGGTGTGAGAAAGCCAATGCTGTTGGGCCCTACAGTGCCTTCATCTTGGTCATCTTTGTTCAGGTACTAGGTGGCTGGTGATACAAGCCTGAAATTTTGGGCAAGTCCTTAGTTGTTTAACGCCTCTTCTGCAGTGACTCTACTCTGGTGGGCGTTCATGGGGATACAAAGATCCTCTCACTTTAGCCCACTCCTGTAAGCCCCCAGGCTGTCATGTCCCCAGTCTTAATCCTTCCAGACCTCTGACCAACCAACTGAATTATTCACCAGAGCCTATGAGGAATGGTGAACTACGGGGTGAATGATGGAAGAGGCCCACTCCTGTGTAAGCAAGAAGGGTCTGTAGAGAATTTACAAAGAAATGCTCAAAAGACACTTCACTTTGTATTATCACTGGGCAGTGGCAATTCTAACAATGTCGGTATTAAACTATTTCTCCATGTCAGGGTGGTCTATTCCCACTCCCCCCCGCCCCAGCTTGGTATAACCTAATAGTATCTGCCCAACAGTCCACAATACCATTACTCCAGTCATTTCTCTCTTCACACACGTAGATGACCAGGTGCACTGCTTGAAACTCAGCCCATCAGGAGGGCTTCCCCTCACCAGTGTCTTTCAAGAATACTACCACATGGGGTTGTAGTGCATCTCATTCTATTTGTGGTTCCCTCTGATGAGTTGACCCATCCAACCTTGCCAAACATTACAGTAATTAAGTTCACCTTGTTGCTGGTGGTTAAGGTCTGCCACCTGGCCTCTACTGTTCTGGAATCCTACCACCCCACTGTTATTAAAGAGAACATTTCCATAACAGCCTCTGGAACAGTCAACCCTGGGCACTGGAGGACCCCACAACTGTGTGTCTCAAGAGTGCTCTGTTCTCCTCATTACTACATCCTGCATTGTGTAAGTGAAAGGAACATCCTTTGTGCCTTCATGAGGAACAAAGTGTGTCCTTGAGTCTTAAATAATTGATTCATTCGTCTCTGAGCCTTTAGCTACTGTCCTTAACACTCTGCCAAAGCATTTCTAACATCTCCACTTCTTTTAATGTGGGCCATTTCCCCCACAGATTCTAAAAGCCATCCCCACAGCACATTAGGACTGGCTTCACTGCCAGGAAATGAATTCCTGAGTCACAGGATACGGACCTCAGATTAACAAACTCTCCCTTATCCAGATTAGTGTGCTGTCCCCCACTCAGGTCCAGCACCATCCTGATCCACTCCCAGACATGTTAGCCAGGACTTGAAGCTTCTTCAGTGAATACTCTCTCTCTCTCTGTGTCAGGACCAGCTCTTTCTTAATCAGGCCACAGTGAGATTTGTCTCTCATTCTTGATCTAGTGGCCAGGAGGGAAGGAGGTTGCTGAACTTGAGGAGGATGGCAAGTATTGTCTTGAGGAGCACAGGGCACCTGCCACACTTGAGGCTTTAAGTGGTCTTCAGGAAAGGGGTGGGCTGCTAGTCTCTAGCCAGGAGCCCAGAGACCACTTCTGCAGACTCAGAGGGTTCGAGTTTCTCAAGTGCATCTACCCCAGTGTCACCATTCCAAGTCTCAGGTTTATACTCCTTCCTGAATAAGGCCCTGACTCTGATCTAGGAGACTTGATGAGGCTGAAAGTACAGCCTTCTCTGAAGTTCTGCTACTCTTAAAATTAGGTCCTGGCCTGGTCTTTAGCATGCTATGTCCTCTGGTTTTGGAATGTGAAAGTCTCTTTCTTAGTGCTTTCTGTGCTAAGGAGGCCTTCTGACTGTCACATCTGAGCCTATTTTATCTTCAATGTCTGGAAACAGTTAACCAATTTCACAGTCCTTACAATTACCATTTCCTTCTTAACTTCTCAGACACCAGAGAAGTCACACAAGCCACTGGCTCTCCTCCCACTGTGTCGTATCAGCTTCACCGCAGACGAGTCTTAGTGATTGCAATTCCACAGTGTGACAGGGACTATTGACACTGCACTTACCCCAGTGAGGAAGTTCTGGTTGCCATCTGGCTGGCAAGTGACCAAACTTAGAACCCATACTTAGAGTCAGCTTCCTAGGACCCCCTTCAGAACCAACTGTCTTAGGCTCAATTCCCCCAAAGCAGACACTGAGACAAGGATTTGTAATCAAGTCATTTAGTAAAGAGGTGCTTCCAGGAGACTTCTGTAAGGAAATGTGGAAGCAGGATGAAAGGGGAAGAAGTGAGGCAAGTGTGCACTTTGGGGCAAAGTCTCAGCTTCAGCCTGTCCCTTTGGGATCTGGAGTATAAAGTACCCTTAAAGTCAGAGTCCCTCAAGACAAGGGAGGCGGGCTTTTGTACACCACGTGGGGCAGTCACAGGCTAAGTAAGGCCTCTCCAGGGAGAGATGAACTCCCGGGCCCATCTACTTCCCTGCAAGTGTGGGTCGACTGGCCCCACAAGGTCAACTACGCTGATCAAAGCAGCGTCATGGTACATCTGTCAGCTATTCCAAGAGACTTCCCTGATTACCTGGGTAGTTGGACCTCTGGGTGAGGGAGGAGAGCAAACCACAGGCATATGAACGACAGGGCCAAACCAGTAGGTTTTCTGTGCTGTGTCTATTGAATTGGGGCGATGAGAATTCTATTTCGTGTGTGTGTGTGTGTGTGTGTGTGTGTGCTTTTTGACTCCTCAGTACTGGCAGGCTTCTTCTGGGCACATGCTTGTATTCCCCATTACTTAATTGCCATCAGGATTAATGTGTCCACATTCTAATATTAGCATCATAAAGGAAGGGTGTAGCTATTTCTGTCCTTTGCTTCACAGTGGATGGACGTCTACCCTGCCTACTTACAGAAACACAAAGCAAATAGAACAGTGGATATAGACCTGAGGATTAATGAGTACCCATCAGTTTAAGGCCTGATTTACAGGCACCTTAGATGGCTGCACATATAACCATAGCTTAAAAAAACTGTTCAACGCTTAAGAATCATCCAGAATGAGAACTTTCAGGAACAGAGCAAGGTTAACTAAATGATATTTATCTACTCAAACATCCTGCACACCTATTACTTGCCAAGCGTTTTGTCAGGGGAGAGGTACACAGTGATGAATAAGGCACAGTCCTTCTCCTTGAGCTTGCAAATGAGTGGAGGAAGCACACCGATATATAATTACGTAATACGAACACATACACATACGATCTATAGTTGTGCTGGATGCAAAAATAGAGGTAGATACAGGTTAAAAAGAGGGGTAGAATAAAGTTGCTAGAGGATATCTTGCTTCAGCCTCAGGAATACTTGATAAAACTGTGATGAAAAATTGCAGACAAAGAAGCCTACAGAGTCACTGAGTTTTCCACAACTGGAGATGCGGTGGGAGTATCACGTTGCATCTGCTTCTGACTCCTTCCCAAGCCTTGAGTATGATGCAAAGAAGATGACTTAACTATAGTGCCTGAAAAATGATTGTTAACGCTTGAAGGCGCTATCGTCATCACCCCCAACAAATACTTGTTTTCTCCTAACACAAGAGATGCTGGGGGTGGGGTGAAGGATAGACAGGTTAAAGGCCACCTTTACAAAGACTTTCCTGCTCTCTCTGGCTAAATATTTACCTGCATGTTTTACCTCTTCTTTGGCACTTATCACCTTATATATTACCATTAGCTCTATCTCTCTAACTAAGGCTCTGATTTTTGGATGTAGAGGCTACGTCTCACTTATCCTTGTCTCTTTAATAATGCCTAGTGCTATAGCTTACATGTGAGTGGCTTTTACTAAATGTTGGTGGATAAATGAATGAATGAGTGAATGCAATGCGAAGACCTCGCAGTGAAGATGGGGAGATAAATTACATACACATGAAAAAGTAATTATAATATTATAGATCTAGTTCATCGGTAGTATAGAATAATAAGGAAATGCTTTGCAGCTATACCATCAAGGATGGGTAGAATTGAAAAAAAATGAAGGCAGACATTCTGGAATAATTAATAAATGAATGAATGAAGTGAGCATCTACTAATGCAAGGCATTGTGTCAGGGTCTGAAGATACAAGAGTGAGCGAGACTGATACAGCCCTGCCCCACATGAGAAGTAGATACAAAACAAAGAAATACACAAATAACTATACAATGAAAATTGCTGTAACACCACAAAAGAATGCAATGAGGCTGTGTATTAGGGGAACCTAATTTGGGGGACCTATATTAGGGTGACATTTACGCAGAGACCTGCAGAGTGAGTTCAAATTATCTGGGTGTATTAGTTTCCTAGAGCCACCTTGACAAATAACCACAAACTTGGTGGCTTAAAACAACAGAACTTTATTCTGTTACATTGCTGGAGGCCAGAAGTCCAAAATCAAGGTGTTGGCTGGGCCATGCTCCTTCTGAAGGCTCAAAGGGAGAATATTTATTTGCCTCTTCCAGCTTCTGGTGGCTCCTGAAGTTCCTCGGCTTGTGGCTGCGTCATTCAAATCTTTGTCTCCATCTTCACATGGCCTTCTCCCCTCTGGGTCTCCTCTATGTGTGTATCTCAAGTTTTTCTCTCCTTTCCCTTATAAGAACATCAGTCACTGGATTTAGGGCCCTCCCTAAGTCCAGGATGATTTTATCTCGAGATCCTTAATTACATCTGCAAAGATATTTCAAAACAAGCTCACATTCACAGGTACTGGTTTGGACACATCTTTTGGGGGACACAATTCAATCTATGCACTACATTAGATGAATGGATATCCTGGAGGAAAGGAAGGAGGAAGAGCCTTCCATAGACAGAAAACAGCATGTCAAAGACCCTGCTATAGAAAGTAACACAATACTTTTATTCAAGCAATAGAAAGGAGGACTTTTTTTTTTTTTTTTTGCAGTACGCGGGCCTCTCACTGCTGTGGCCTCTCCCGATGCGGAGCACAGGCTCCAGACGCGCAGGCTCAGCAGCCATGGCTCATGGGCCCAGCCGCTCCACGGCATGTGGGATCCTCCCGGACCGGGGCACAAACCCGTGTCTCCTGCATCAGCAAGTGGACTCTCAACCAATGCACCACCAGGGAAGCCCCATGCCTGTTATTTTAAACAGTATATACATATATGCTCTTAACACACTAGGAATAGAGGGCAACTTCCTCAACTTTGTAAAGAACATCTACAAAAAACAGCAGCTGGACTTCCCTGGTGGCGCAGTAGATAAAGAATCCGCTTGCCAATGCAGGGGACACGGGTTTGATCCCTGGTCCGGAAAGATCCCACATGCCGCGGAGCAACTGAGCCCATGTGCTGCAAATAAGGAGCCCATGTGCTGTGACTAAGGAGCCCCGCCTGGCACAACCAAGACCCGTTGCAACCAAATTAATTAATTTTAAAAAAACCCAGCAGCTAACATCATACTTAATAGTGAGTGTCACGGGCTGGCTTGTGTTCCCCTCCCTCCACTCATATGTTGAAGTCCCAACCCCTAGTACCTCAGAATGTGACTATATTTTGGGACAGGGTCTTTAAAGAGGTAATTAAATTAAAATGATTTCATTAAGGTGGGCCCTAATCTAATATGATTGGTATCGTCATAAGAAATGGAAATTAGGACACAGAGAGGTACAGAGGGAAGACCACGTGAAGACATAGGGAGAAAACAGGCATCCACAAGCCACGGAGAGAGACCTCAGAAGAAACCAACCCTCTGACATTTTTGATCTCAGACTTCTAGCCTCCAGAATTGTGAGACAATAAATTTCTGTTTAAGCCACCCAGTCTGTGGTATTCTGTTACAGCAGCCCTAGCAAACTAATACAGTGAGAAACTAGATGCCTTCCTAATAAGATCAGGAATAAGGCAAGGTGTCCCCTACCATCACTGCTATTCAACATTGTACTGAAAAAACAACAACAAACATCACAATGGAACTCCTAGCAATGCAATAAATAAGACAAGAAAAGGAAATATGTATATGGAATGGGAAGGAAGAAGTACAACTGTCTTTGTTCATAGGTGGCATGCTTGTCTATGTAGAAAATCCCAAAGAATCAACCAAAAACCTCTGGGAACTAATAAGCAATTATAGCAAGGTTGCAGAATACAAGGTTAATGTACAAAAGTCAATTGCTTTCTTATATGTCAATAATGAACAATTAAAAATTGAAATTTAAAACAGAATCATTTACATGAGCCCCCCCAAAATTAAACACTTAGGAATAAATCTAACAAAATATGTATAAGAGATATATGAGGAAAACTACAAAGCTCTGATGAAAGAAATCAAAAAAGCTCTCAATAAGTGGAGAAAATATTCCATGTACATGGATAAGAAAAGTGTCTCAATATTGTCAAGATGTTTGCTCTTCCTAACTTGATCTATGGCTTTGATGCAATATTAATCAAAACCCCAGCAAGTTATTTTGTGGATTTATGTATATACTTTTTTGTATGCGTAGAATATATTCAGAAAGATTCATTAGAAACTGCTGACAATGTTTGCCTCTGCGGTTGAGGAGCAGGGGACGTGGGGGAAGCCTTGCTTTTACATTTTTTGTATCTTTTTTTTTTGCGATTCGCGGGCCTCTCACAGTTGTGGCCTCTCCCGTTTGGGAGCACAAGCTCTGGACACGCAGACTCAGTGGCCATGGCTCACGGGCCCAACCACTTTGCGGTATGTGGGATCTTCCCGGACCGGGGCACGAACCTGTGTCCCCTGCATCAGCAGGCGGACTCTCAACCACTGCGCCACCAGGGAAGCCCTTGTATCTTTTGAATTTTGTACCATGTCCGTGCTTACGCAGATGAAAAAAAATTCAAGCTAGAAAAGAATTTGTACAAGGTCACACAGGTAGTAATGGATAAAAAGGGACTAAGGTGGAACTGTAAGGTGGAAAAGAGAAGGGGTTTCTCTTTGTGCAGGTTGATAGTGACAGAGAAAGATGGAAAGAGGCTTATCGTAGGATTAGGAGTGGGCTAGGCAGAGTGCCAAGCTAAGGAGTGTGGACATCATCCTGCAGATCATGGAGAGTTGCCCAAGTTTTATGCAGAGGATAATCTGATCAAAGGAATATTAGGGACTTTACTGCTCTCCTCTCCGACCACTGCCCAGAATCCACCTAGTCAGGCTTCAGAGGAGTGAATTAGGAGAAAGAGGAATTCTGTAAGAATTGAAAAAGTAAGACATAGAAGGATCCTCTCTTAATAGAAGCAGACAGCTTATTTAAATAAGCCTCAAAGGGCTGCAGGAGTGATGGGAACACGTGGGAGCACAAGAGGCCATATAGGAATAACCTGATAAGTAGCTAAGGAGACAGCATACGCATAACTAGTGAGCAATTAGGAGACAGCAAGCCGTTCTGGGAAAAAGTATTAGGAGTGACTCTAACATTCCTAGCTACCCTTCACAACGACTGCTTTTTCTCTTGGACAAAAAAAATTGAGTAAGCTGTGTTCAGATTAGAATGACTTCTGTTACGAGAGAATAGAGGATCTAAAAGTCATTGCATCTGTACATGGAAGCCTAGCTGTAATGCGATCATTTGCATTTATATAGAAACATTAGTCTAAGGCAGAAACGTGCTTCCCAGCATTAACTTATTAATCCTCACAACATCCTTGCGAAGGAGCCGGTGATTATCTCCATTTCACAAATAAGAAAAACTGAGCTGCAGAGAGGGTAAGTGATTTGGGTGAGAAAAGGTTGGGTCTATATAGGGAGTTAATACTTGTATTAATACAAGTCTCTTGAAAATGAGTTATAAATGAGTGATTGGTTCAACACAGCTTAGTGTTCAGGTTTCTCAAAAGTTTTTAATAAATGGATATCTTGCTTTGGCTTTATAACCAGCAGAATCTGATTATTATTCAGTCTTTATTCGCTCTGATGAATAACAGAATCTGTCTCTTGGGATTCAAAGCCACATTTATCCCTGACTAATAACTTTAGAACCCAGAAGTCATGGACTCTGTGAAAGGAATCGCAAGGTCAGGGAAGTAATAAGAGAAAGTCACTTGGCTTAATAGGTTATTAGCACTTAGTTTTAGTTTTTGAACGACAAGCCCCCCACCCCCCCCCAAAAAAAACCGAAGATAAAGATTTGGGTGCAAGTAGTTTATCCAGAGGACATCCCGAGAAGCTTGTTGAAGGAAAGGTAAAATAAGACAGAGAAGAGGGGAAAGTTAATAAACCGTTCCTGATTGAGCAGCTTACTGCTGTGGGAATGGCTCTCTCTATTCTGTGGGGACCTGTGGTGAGACTGTGTACAACACACCTCAGAACTGTCTCATCCAGGAGCAAGGAAGTTGGGTTTTTTATCCACTAACTCCTGCACCTCTTTAGTTGAGCATTTTCCCTGCAGCACTTTGTGCCCAGGCTGAATAGCTCCTGGAGCCAGAAAGCACTGAGGCAGAGAAATGCTAGGAAGCTGCAGGTGAAGTGCCTGACATTACCGGTTTCATTGCTGACGTATCCATTGCAAAGACACCCACCCTGAATAAACACATTGCCAGCTGTATGACACAGCTACTAGCAAAACTACTAGGTAAGAAATCAGGCTGCCCCTACCCTCGAAAGTCCCTTTTAGTAAGCCCTGGATAACTTAGATAACTAACTACTGGAGTGTCCCGGCTTTTCTTTTCCAAAGCCCTAATTCCCGATCTTATATGTTTGAAATTAGCCACTCTGAGAGTGAAACCAGGGACTTCCCCGGTGGTCCAGCAGTTAAGACTCTGCGCTTCCAAGGCAGGGGGCACTGGTTCAATCCCTGGTGGAGGAACTAAGATCCCACATACTGCACAGTGCGGCCAAAAAAAAAAAAAAAAAGAAAAGTGAAACCAGGAAGCCCTTAGGAACCCCACCCTGGACCCAATTCTGTGCTTGCTCCCTCTCTTTTCCTGCAATTATAATAAGAACCAAAAGGAGGCGGCCCAGGCATAACGTTGGCTCCGGGGAAACGTCTGGGGGCTGCCACCAGTACAATAGTAGGGGCCCAGATGACAACACTACACAAGCTTTCAGCAAGTAAGGGATGTCACACCTGAAACTGCTGGTGACCTCAGGGCAGGTAAGAGGAAAAGATTAAAGCTCTGACCGCATCTGCTACACTACTCAACGATTCAACATTTACTGACCTACTATGTGCCACTTTGCTAGCTGTAGGAATACAACATAGCTAAAACGTGGCATTTCTCTGAAACAAATTCTGATCATGACACTCCTTAGATGCTCTGTAGTAGTTCAGATCTACTTCAAACTGCTACTATATTATGAGAGATGCAGAGAAAGTTGTAAGCTTGAGATGGAAAAACATTAAATAGCCTTAATATATTCTATTCAATTTGGGTTGACTGAGGGAGTGATTCCCCAGGCTGCTTCTCCAATCTTATCCCAATAGTTAAGCTATAAGGCTTTCGTTTCATGCGGGAACATGGCAGAATCCTCTCGCTTTATGAACCCACTTTCACCACATTTCAATTACTTCTTCCTTAATGGGGACAATATCTATTTGGCTTCAGTTTTTGCATCTCTCCTAGATTGAATCACAAACATACCGATTTGTCCCTTTTTAATTTCTTTGCCTGTTTTTTTCTCTTTTCGATCCGATCCTCCCTTTTAAAAAATCTTTCCGATGACAGTGAGCTCATTTTGAGCTTTCCTTCCCTAACCCAGTGCCCTCATAATGCCTGCTCCTCCCTGACAATTTCTGGTCTCCATTTAAATTGAATGATATTATTATATAATATTGAAATTGCATGCTCTTTTCTGATTTCCAAGATAAAGCTAGGTGAACTTTTCCCTGGGTTAATAGATTGTGAATGAGAAAAGACAAGCTCTGTCTCCCTGCCTCACAAACATATCCTAATAGTATTTATGGATTTTAAGCATGGCTCTGCCGACTGAAAAAAAATGCACAATGTGAGAGTTATGAGTTAAGTTGGATTTTTTGTTTTTTGGGGGTTTTTTTGCGGTACGCGGGCCTCTCACTGCTGTGGCCTCTCCCATCGTGGAGCGCAGGCTCAGCGGCCATGGCTCACGGGCCCAGCCGCTCCGTGGCATGTGGGATCTTCCCAGACCGGGGCACGAACCCGTGTCCCCTGCATCGGCAGGCGGACTCTCAACCACTGCGCCACCAGGGAAGCCCCATGAGTTAAGTTTTATTTGAGGCAAAATGAGGACTATAGCCCGGGAGGAAGCATTTCGGATAGTTCTGAGAAACTGCTCCAAGGAGGTAGGTGGGAAGGCCAGTATATATGTGATTTTGGTGAACGGGGATTACACGTAATCAAGCACATATTTTTTGCAGGTTTCTGCTAGTCTCGTGAAGATTACTGCTAGACACGAGAAGCAGACGTCACTGTGAGGGATTTTAGTGCTTTTCTAGATACGAGGAGATGCAAGAATTGGGCTCATTAAAATCATCTCCTGAAAATATCTAACTATCTGAAGACCTGTTCTGCCAGTTTTTCCCAGAGCACAGAGTGCCTCGTTTCTGATCTCCACGCTGAACTCATTTCAGGGGGTGTTAAAAGTCAGCAACTGCAGTGGCTCATAATTAATCCTTGCAGAGGTAGATGGCAAGTATCAATTTGTAGGTGACAGCTCTCAGGAATAAACCTTCCCCTTCCTGACCATTGTCTGGCCCAATGGAATAATGATGACAAGACCCTCAGTTTAACGTAAAGGCAAAGGTAATATGTTTTCTAGACACAGTGCTATTTCTGCTTAGGACTTAAATCTCATTGAGTGTATTTCCACATAGTCTTGTGAAGAAGTGAAATAAAGTAGTTTGGTGTGGTGGGGAGAATTCAAGTTATATTTCTGTTAACTACGGTGGTTAGCATCTATGCTTACTGTCATGCAACTCTTTCCTTGGCCATTTGTGTGCGTCCTGGTCATTGTCAGATATTAAAAATGCATGTGTGTATACACACGCGCACAAGTGCTCAGTAATAATCCAAGAACAAGGTCAGATGAGCCTTGAGTGTTAGCCGTTGTAAATTATCAGCACCACACTGAGGAACTCCAAAAGCTGGGAGTTAATGCTCCCGCTGCTTGATTTGTCTTGGTTTGGGCTGCTGTAACAAAATACTGTAGGCTTGGTGGGTTAAACAACAGACATTTATTTCTCACAGTTCTGGAGGCTGAGATGTCCAAGATTAAGGTCCCGGCTGATTCGGTTCCGGTTCCTGGTGAGATCCCTCTTCCCGGTTTGCAGATGGCCACCTTCTTGCTGAATCCTCATATGGCAGAGAGAGATCACCTCTCTCATGTCTCTTATCACGGCATGAATGCCATTCATGACCTAATTACCTCCTAAAGGCCTCACTTCTAAATATCATTGCAATGGAGATTAGACATTCAACATGTGAATTTGGGGGGGGCACGTTCAGTCTGTAGCATTCAAAGTATTGTAGAAAAGTACCTGTATTTACAATACAAGAAAAGCTTTATTAAGTAATGAAACTAGACTAAAACTCAAAATCAGAGACACTGGTGGATGTATAAACACTACTGCATTTGCACTGGCAAATCAAACCACTCCAGGTCCTTGATACTATGATTTGCAGTGTCCTCACTCTTCTGAGCCTTTAAAAATAATTTTGAAAGCATTTTAAAACTTGGATAAAAAGAAAAACAACTTGGAGCAAAGAGAGTACAAGGCACTGAAGTGAATTGTTGATGGAAAATACACATTAGAATGTATTCAGGTGACCTCGTGTGTGTGTGTGTGTGTGTGTGTGTGTGTGTGTCTGGTAGTAGGGTGGGGAGGTAGAATTTAGAGAAAGCTGAGAAAGACACCATCTCAAGTTCATCTGGGTAGACCAGCGGTGGCCTTCACTTAGCATCCTAAGGGACCATTGGAGCCCATCTTTCACTGTCCACCCCTCAATTATGCCTATTTCCTTTTCTCTCCCCATTGCCCCTCTTCTCTTTGTTGAACGACTTTCCCTCCCACATGTGCTCTTTTCTCTTTCTTCCTTTCCTTTGCCTCCATCCTGCGCTCAGTATCACAAGCAGTAACAGATAACATTTAAACAAGTCCCCAGAGCCTCTTAGAAATCCAGAATGAATCCATTCAGGTCAAGAACCTCCTTAATTTCCCAAAGGAACTCAAGATTTGCCCTGTTCTCATGGCTGGCTGCATGGGAGTTCAGAAGTATTCTGTTACACGCGCATGAAATTTCCTTGTAGATAGTGGATTATTGTGATTTCTGATATTTCAAGCCCTCATGCATCCTTCACTGAAAGATTCAGGAGAAATGATAATAGTCCCAGCCATGAATTCCTATTAAAGCTGAGTATAATGTAAGTATAATTTTTTTCAAGTCCTAACTAAGGACAGTGGAAGGAACTAGTGATCAAAGGCAATTAGGAGTAATTCACAATGATTAAAACACCTACCCTGCTTGTTACTATACATATGATTCTTTTATGATATTAAGGTTACTGAATTAAATCGAGATTTGGTTAATATGTTGCAGATGTTGGGGAATCAGACAGCCTTGTAAATAGAGTGAAGGTTTTCTCTGAAGGGATCAATTATTTCTGGTGTCATTTATCCAGTTGGACTTAAATTAGAACTTAGAATGTGTAGCAGGGAACATGTGTCCCATTTGAGGTCTTGTTCTTTTTGGAGATAGATTTTAAAGGGGGCCTTTCAGGGAGGTGAGTGTCTGGGTGTGGGATCCTGAGTAAGAGATGCAAAGATGGCATCTGTAGTAAATTTGACAATCATCTCTTTCCCATCCACAGTGCTGTTTTCAAGATATTGTTCCACCCACAACCCCTGGAAAACACCATCCCCCAGCACAGCTTGTAGGACAGGTTGTGGATACCCAATACTAGATAACATCAATTAGACTTTTGCTTTTGAGAAGTTGGAATTGTGACAATGAGAGTTTGAGTCACTTAGATGCTCATGGGTATTTGAACTGAAAGGTCATGGACAGTCAGGGCTGAGGCTGAATTTAGGGAAGCTCCATGTTCAAGCCAAAATTATAGGGAGCTGAGAGTTTGTCTTCAAAAGGAAGCAGGAGACTAGCAGAGCAGTGTAGCCAAAAAGAGACTAGAGATCATGCAGCATCCCTGATTACTTAGGGGAAGTAATGCTGGCTGTAGTTTAGTCCTTTTCATTGCTGAACAGTATTCCGTTCAATGTACTACGCCATCCCATAGTAAAGCACAACTCACTTATCCATTAATGAATTCTCTAGTAAGAAAACTCATTATACACCCAGTAGATTTACCAGGTTGTTCAGGTAGAAAGATTCATAGCGCAAAGGGATTCTTCACTTTCAGAAGGATTTTCCCCAGAGATCCTTTAACTAGAAATGACCCTAGCAGCACTTAAAATGGAGATCTATTTACCGAAAATCAATTTACATTTTTTTAATGTAAAGATTTAAATTTACATATTAAATTCCAGAAGGCCCTTGGTAAAAATTCCTTGTTCTAGTCCTAAAGCTTATTGATACTTGTTATACATTTAATGTTATACATTTAATGGTTTTCCCTCCTCTTTGGGGAAAAAATAGAAATACAAAACTGTGACTAACTAGTTTTCTCAAGCAAGTCTCACCGAGATCCGTGTGCACGTTTCTTGGGAAAATAATTTGCATTTTCATCACAAACAGAACATGTAAAATTTGCAAAGTTCCTACAGGAAATCACTAATATTTGTACTGATATTAATATAAAGTATACCATATTAATATTATACTAATCTTTGAACTAATATAGATACTAACATTAGTACTAAATTATGGAGAGGGACCCACATACTGAATGCCTCTTAACTGAGATAAGGGAACTACGATTAGATGTCATCATTGCCCAGCTTTTCTGCATCAGAAGTTTTGAAAAGGGTCAGAGGGGCTTCCCTGGTGGCGCAGTGGTTGAGAGTCCACCTGCCGATTCAGGGGACACGGGTTGGTGCCCCGGTCTGGGAGGATCCCACATGCTGCGGAGTGGCTGGGCCCGTGAGCCATGGCCGCTGAGCCTGCGCGTCCGGAGCCTGTGCTCCGCAACGGGAGAGGCCACAACAGTGAGAGGCCCGCGTACCGCAAAAAAATAAAAAATTTTTTTTAAATTAAAAAAAAATTGCTTTATCTTCACAGAAAAATTGAATTGTATTGGAAATCATTCTTTCAAGGTAAAAATGGACAGAAATTCAAGCTTGAAGAAATATTTTGGGTATTTTTTTCTTCAGTGAATGAATTTTGTTAGCTCTAACACCTTTCTACTATTTTGTGATGAGTGAGAAAGCCTCAAATATAAATGCTAAGCATTGGCACTGACCGTTTTCTACAGCTACCTATTCAGCAGACTTTGTCCAGAACAAGCAGGAATTGCCCCGAAAGACAAGAGCCATCCCTCGCTGTTTAAGTGACTACTCCTGTTGGCAGTAATTTTCATAAAGAGAACACAATGGCTGCAAGAAAAGGAAAGTTCTTTTCCATTGTCTATTCCTCTATAACGCCAAAAATAATCTGCTGAAAGGCGGTAGGGAAAAAAATTGTTACAGACAACTTGTGGTTTGTCTGTACTAGGTCAAATGATTTTTTTTTAATGAACTGATTGCAAAGAATTGTTGTTTTTGCATTGGGTCGAAACAACTTAAGCTTTTAAGATTTACCAGCTAGCAGACTCTGCTAGCCCAGTAATGATGGTGGTGGTGGTGGTGATAGAAGATATTATTTATTGAATGTTTACAACATGCCCGGCATTATTCTGCCCACGATCTAATCCCCAATAACCTAATGTCTTTGTTGTACGAGGAGGAAATGTCTAAGATCACACAGCTAATATGAAACCTAGCTGGAATACGAGCTCTCGTTAATGAGTTTGAAAATACACGTGTAAAATATACCATAGAAGGGCTCATCTTTGTGAAAATTTACTTTGCAAATGCCTACAAAAATAATGTACCTTGATATTAAAACCTAATAATAATAGACCCCAAATGCCTTGGATTTAAATAACCCTTTTTTCTTGAATAGTCATCTTTAGAAAACAGATTTATCAACACTATTTTATACCACTTGGTCATCTCATTTTGAAGAGATTGCAGAAGATGGTTTTTATGTCTGAAAGTTCCTAAAAATTGAAAGTGGTATTCATCCATTTATGTAATCTTTCACAGCGTGTGTAACATACTTTTGGATGATAATGGTGGTGAAGGTCCGGGGATGGGGTATGAGAAGAAAATAAATAAGTTTGGAATGAGAGTAAGAAATAATATGTCTTGTATAAATCTAGGCAAGCCAACCCATTGCTGAGGGGTTCAACATATGTATACTTGGAGTAATATAGTAGCATAGATTCCTGGTTTATCTGACAAAGATACATTAAAACAAAAGAGATCATGTACAAGAAGCATTTAGAATGCCAAGTATAAAATGACCATGGTGCTGTATTTCGCATGTATGACATATAAAACTGCATTCTATTTTTAAATATATATCCTCTTTTTTTTATATGTCGGGCTTCACCTTTCTGACAATTGGTACTCTTCTTCTTTCATATCTTACATATTACCCAAACCCTGTAGCCTCTATCTTCAGAACATGCTTATTGCCCTTCCATTTCTCACTATCTCCACTGCTCCCCTGGTTCAAGCCACTGACACCTCTTGCCTGGGTTACTGCAAAACCTCCTAACGGGTTTCTCTGCTTCCCCCTTGTCCTCTTGTGGTCTTTTGGATCCTATTAAAATGCATGTCATATTGTGACACTGACATGCTTAAAACTCTCCGGTAGCTTCTCACTTCACTCAGAGTACAAGTCCTTATGATGGTCTACACATCACTACAGGGTCCATCCCCTTTCCCCATCAACTCTCCCGTCTCATCTCTTATTCTCTCTTGTTAACTCTGTTCCAGCCACGCTTACTTCCCTGCTGTTCCCTGAACAAGCCAGGAACAATCCTGCCTCATGGCCTTTGCACTTGCTGTTTCCTCTGCCAGGAATGCTGTTCCCTCAGTATCCATACTGCTCATTTCCTCACTGCCTTCAGGTATTTGTGTAAATTCAGCACATCAGAGAGCTCTTCCCTAAGGGCCACGACCTTTATCTTGGCTGCACCGCACAGCTTTTTTGGATTTTAGTTCCCCGACCAGGGATTGTAACCTTGGCAGTGAGAGCACGGAGTCCTAACCACTGGACCACCAGGGAACTCTCCCTCCCCTGCACTCCTTATTCTTCACATTCTGCTTGATTTTTTTCCTCCATTAATTCCTAGCACTTTTCATCATCTGACAAATTCTTGTTTGCTGATTGTGTCTCTTTTCTCGAATGTAAGCTTCTGAGGTAAGAACTTTTGTTCAGCTCACTGCTGTATCCCCCAGAACATAATAAACACTCAGTAAATAATTGTTTAAAAAAATGAATGAGTGAGTTCATCCTCATGGTATTTCAGGATTGAAAATAAGATGGAAAGGATCTTCCCCTTTAAAAAATTGTCTTGAAAGCAGATTTCTGTAATACAAGTTATGTTTGCACATTACATAAACTTTTACACGATTTAGGAAAAGTGGTTCTAAGTTTCCAACAGTTTCCATTTTGAGCTGGTGATAACCAGTGATAAAATAATACGAGAGAGATGCATTAAAAGTTTGAGGCACATCTGTGTAAGCTCTATGAAAGCAGAGATTTTTCCTGTTGTATTCATCACAGCTTTCGTAGAACTTTGAACAGTGCCTAACATAGTAGGTGCTCAATAAGTGTTTATTGAACAACTGGACACATTTTGTATGTTCCCTTTATGCAAGCAAATAGCAACCTAACTCTTTGCTTTTGCTAATGACCCTAGGCTGCTTTCCAAACAGTGAGTTTTAGTAGGTACATCTACTGAAGTATTTGTTGAGCACCCTCTATGTGCAAAGTATGGTTTGATGCAGTTATCGGGCTTTTTGCAGAGCCCCATGAGGGGCAATGGGCCCAAACTAGGCTACTGGCCATGAGGGTATGTGGAAGGGGCAGAATTTAACTTCATTATGGCAGGAGCATGGCCCGGATTCGACAACTGATTGAATGTGAGGGGCAAGAGGAAGGAGGATTGACTTTTCTTGACCTTGTTGCTGTTCATTCCACCCTTCAAATAGCTATATGGAGAATGGCCCTGAACTCCTTCAACTTGAGGCCCTGTGGAAGACCTGCATGCTATGCACAGCATGAAAAAGCTTACAAGCAAGACTCAGATAAGGACTTGAGACTCCAGGGGCAGAAAAGTTTATGACGTGATTTTTATGTTAGGAGGTCTGTACTTTGCCTGAAGATAATTCAGCATAGACTGAGTGTTATTATGTGTTTGTTACTTACATTAAGCTACAACCTAGTTGCAGCTAACATTCTGATCAGAGATTACCAGGGATGGCTGTCCTACACGGCTGGTGTTTCTGTGATTATGTGTATCTTGATCCACTCATGGTTACTCTACTACTTAGCAGAGTGAATGTCAAAAAGGTCATTTTACTGAGGTGTTAACTAGCATGAAGAAAAGTAGAAATGGGTAATTTCAAGATATATTGATTGGTGAAATATTTTAGAGACATTCCCCACACTTGCATATATAGGATACAAGAATCAACAGAATCCTATAGCATGTATCCTTAGGAATGTAACTGTAGGCTAAGAGGATTCTTGTCTATTGTTCTGCCGTGTCTGTCTAGAGTGGTAAGAGAATCTGGAAAAAAAGAAAAAGGAAGGAAGGAAGGGAGAGAGGGAAGAAGGAAGGAAGGAAAGAGGGAAGGAAGGAAGGGAGGGAGGGAGGGAAGAAGGAAGGAAGGAAGGAAGGAAAGAGGGAAGGAAGGAAGGAAGGAAGGAAGGAAGGAAGGAATTTCTTTTGAGCTCAGAATGGGTTGTGTGAACAGCTCCATGCTTGCCTGTTTAGTGAATGGTTCAGTAGTAAATACGTGTGTGTTGGCAGAATGTGGTCTGAGGGCTCCTTTCTTCATATCCAGGCACCAACGTTGTGGTAGATCGCTAATCTTTATTCAAGGCAAAATTTTGGGCAGCTACTGTCATCTTTCCAAAAGAACCCCAGTGTTCCAAAGTGGCTTGGATCAGTTTGCAACACCTCACCACCGTATGGTGTAAAATAAAGCAATCCTAACATAAAATAAGTGTAAGTCAGTCCAATTACTTTAAAATTTATACCAGCATAACTATGAGATGATTTTTGAAAACATTAAGCATATGATTATTTGTATTTCTTCTTGTCTGGCATCCCTGCTGTGCTGAAGCCTTAGTCAAGACTGTTTGCCAAGTGTACAGCCCAGCAAAAGCTGCAGTGATGAGGCTGCCACTCTGAGCTTCAGGAGAAGAAAAAGTCACTTGGGCGGTTTGTGCCCGGTCACTTGCGTTATCTTTCTCTGTGCAAGGTGCACCTGTTGACACCGGAGCAAATCAAGGCCAGGGAGAGAAGGCAACTGAAAGTCAAAGGAAGGTTAGAGCAAAGAGCCATGAAGGGACCTATGAGACCCTGAGAAGAATTAGGGTGAATTGCTGAATGATATCATTGCTGTCTGGTGCCTCAAGGGCAGCTGACAATTAGCATGATATTTTTCCTGTTTCTTTTACACAACAGAAAACCCATGATCTTGCTTTATTTACGAGGCAACTGAATATTCTTACTCTGAAATGAGATTTCAGACCTCTGGTATTTGATTAAAGGAAAGCAAACTCTTCATCTGTTTTCAAGCACCTATTTTCTCTGGCCCTTCAGCTTTTGTGTGTGTGTGTGAATGGATTAAAACTATTAACTTTCTATAATATCTATGAATTTTGAGAAATGGAGAAATATCAAATCACCAAATTTAGGGTATGAAACATGTCTTGCTTACTTTAGTCTATTTTTTAAAAAATTTATTTATTTTGGCTGCGTTGGGTTTTCATTGCTGGGCACGGGCTTTGTCTGGTTACAGCGAGCTGGGGCCACTCCTCACCGCAGCTCGCGGGCCTCCCACCGCGGTGGCCTCCCGCCGTGGAGCACGGGCCCTAGGCACATGGGCCCCAGCAGTTGCGGCACGCAGGCTCCAGAGCGCAGGTACAGCAGCCGTGGCGCACGGGCTTAGCTGCTCTGCGGCAGATGGGATCCTCCCAGACCAGGGCTCGAACCCGTGTCCCCCGCATTGGCAGGCGGACTCCCAACCACTGCGCCACCAGGGAAGTCCTAGTCTTCTTTTTTTAATTTTTTTTTTATTTTGCGGTACGCGGGCCTCTCACTGTTGTGGCCTCTCCCGTTGCGGAGCACAGGCTCAGGCTCTGGACGCGCAGGCTCAGCGGCCATGGCTCACGGGCCAAGCCGCTCCGCAGCACGTGGGATCTTCCCGGACCGGGGCACGAACTCGTGTCCCCTGCATCGGCAGGCGGACTCCCAACGGCTGCGCCACTAGGGAAGCCCTAGTCTTTCTTTTTAATTAGCATTTTCCAAACTTAAATTATACAGCTGTCTATAAAAATGTGCAAATAAAAAAATCCACACCTTGACACAATCAAAACAAGATATTCGGTACCTAACTAAATTACATGTTTATCTTCAATATACCTTATTCATTACCTCACAAAGAATGTTTTTAATTTTGGTATTAAAAAAGCCTTCTTTGTAAATGAAGTACTGATTCATGCTACAACATAGATGAGCCTTGTTTCCATTTATATGAAATGTTCAGAACTGGCAAATCTATAGAGACAGAAAGGAAATTAGTAGTTGCTGGGAAGTGGGGCAGAAGGGAGGGGAGTGGGTTGTTGGGGATAGGGATTAACAGCTAATGGTATGGGGTTTCTTTTATAAGGGATGAAAATGACCTGAAATTAGATTATAGTGATTTTGTGAGCCATCTTTTATTTTCCTTTAAACCGCAACAAATTTGCACGTAGGAGCATATATCACGTTAAGTACTGACATAGCAAAATCACATAGTTACATTTAGAGTTACTCAGTGGTGAGACACAGTTTATACCTCATCTTTCACAAAGTTGGAATATGGCCAGTGATTTCAAATCCATACACAGGGTGCAACAGTTTTCCTGTGTAATTAACAAGTGAGAGTTTAAATGAAGGATGCTATGTATCTAGTTTTAGCTCATCTACAAACCATCTTTTAGAACCAGGAACTACAACATAAAGAAAGAAATTATATTTAAATAACAATGCTCCATCTGTAGGAAATCAAAGCCAATTACACTTACCCTTCATTTGCTCAGTCCTCAATGTTGAGGATAAAGGCAAGTCAAGAGGGATAAATCCCTGTTAGAATTTTTTTCTCCTGCTACCAATTGTGCAATGAATGAATAAATACACACACAAAAAAGAGATACAGTAAAGGAAATCACTTATGTGAAAGAAAATAACATTGTGTCTAGCATATGGTGCATATGTGATAAATGATATGGGAGTTTCTTAATAAGTAGGAGGGGGTGTTTTCTGCTAAATAGAAAACAAGCTTCAGCTTGAAGCTCTTCACTAATACGTAATTGCTATCTTACTATATGAGGGATCCAGAATTTAATTAGTGATTTTTCAGTATTTAGACCCTTGCTTATTGGGCAAGAGTGAGAGTACAGAATGTAGAAAGGAGATGATTTTGTTAGTATCTACACTTTGCAAGCATGGAGGAAAGAACATTTAATCTGTTTGGTAGGTGTGGATGTGTTTAACCGTTCACTCTCTGGTCTCCTTGGAGAACTGTCAGGAAGTTTTAAAATTCTCACACTCTCCTTTGAGACCTACAAATCAGGAAGTTATAGAAGTCCTGTTCTGAGACACGAGGACATTTTCCAACGTGGCAGACCAGCCTTCAACCTGATTTGAGAGAGGTGTTGAGGGCACAGTCATCAGGCCAAATTGCTTTGAACTGTAACAGTAATGGGTGACAGAGAGATTAGAGAATTCAGAGAAAACAACAGGAAGCACAGCAAGCTGTCTCTGCAACATCATAAAATATCCCTGTGTTGTCCGTCTTTGTCTGTCCCGTTCCTGGCACAGAGCTCCTAAAACCCTCAAAATTTCCTAAGTGATAAAAGTGTCTTTTGTTATTCATTACAAGCCTGTTTTAACCACACCTGGGTTTATGTTAATGACCTGACTTCTGGAAAGCCCAAGTGGAAGGGGGTTGGTTGCCAGGGGAACCAACCCGGCTGAAAGGGGCTGCAGATTGAGCTCAATCACCAATGGCCAATGATTTAATCCGTCATGCCTGTGCAATGAAGTGTCCCTAAAAATCCAAAACGACAGCGTTCAGCGAGCTTCCAGGTCGGTGGACACATGGAGGTCTGGGAGAGTGGTGGGTCCAGAGAGGGCATGGACTCTCTACACACCTTGTCGCCATACCTTGCCCTTGAGTTTGGTCCAATTTCACTAGGAGTCAGATTGGAGAATTATTTAATACGTAAAGATGTATAAGGACTTCCCTGGAGGTCCAGTGGTTGAGGCTCAGCGCTTCCACTGCAGGGGGCGTGGGTTCGATTCCTGGTCAGGGATCTAAGATCCCACATGCCACATGGGGCAGCCAAAAAAAAAAAAGAAAAAGAAAAAAGATGTATAATATGGATCACTAACCCCTACAACCTTTAGGTCTTTAGGGGTAGAATCAGTCTCTGTCATTCCTCCCTGGGATACGGTATTGTTTCTGATTTATTATAGTATCTTTGCTGGGGAAGGGGAGTAGTTTCAGAGACTTCCACTTGCCTTTTTCCATTAAAAAATGTTTTACCCCACAAACCAAGGAGCCAGTGTAGGATATTCTGCTAGCTACTTATCTAGTCCAATAATACATATGCATATAGATAGATAGATATAGACATTGGCAGGATACAAATTATAAAATTTCAATCATATACAATATATACAAATAACAGTTGTATTATAAACTAGGAATGGACAATAAACAAATGACAGAAACATGATTTATAATATCAAAATTATGAAATACTCAATAAATTTGAAATAAAGATGTGCAAGACCTGTACATTTGAAACTGTAGTTCACGGAAGAAATTAAAGAAGAACTAGATAAATGGAGAGATACAAAGTATTCATGGGTTGGGACACTCAATACTGCTAAAATGTAATTTCTCCTCAAATTGATGTATAGATTGAATTCAATCCCATCAAAATCCCAGCAGGCTTTATTGAAGAAATTGAGAAACTGATTCTCAAATTCATTTAGAAATGCAAAGAACCTAGAATAGCCAAAACCACTTTATAAAGAATAAGAGAGTTGGTATACTAACACTTCCTGATCTCAAGACTTATTAATCAAGACATTATGGTAGTGGCACCTAGATAGACAAATATATCAATGGAACAGAATAGAGTCCAACAATAGAGCCACATGCATATGGGCAACTGATTTTTCAACAAAGATGCAAGGGTAAGTCAGTGGAAAAGAATAGCTTTTGCAACAAATGATGCTGGAACAATTGAATATTCTATTGCAACAAAAGGAAATTTGATTCATATCTTATACCATGTATAAAAATTAACTCAAAATGGATCATAGACCTAAATGTAATATATAATACTATAAAACTTGCGAAATAAAATATTGGAGAAAATCTCTGAGATCTTGGGTTCTATAATATGGCACCAAAAGTATGATTCACAAGAAAAAATTGATATATTGGACTTCATCAAAATTAAAAGCTTCTGTTCTTTCAAAGACATTGCTAAGAAAATGAAAAGGCTAGCCCCAGAATGGGAAAATGTCTGCACTCATACAGCTGATACGGGACTTGTATAAAGAACTCTTAAAATTCAAATAAGGCAATCAAAAAATTTGCAAATCAAAAATGGGAAAAGATTTGACACTTTACTGAAGATTCTATAGATAGTAAATAAGTATATGAAAAGATACACAGAGTCACTAGTCATTGGGGAAATGCAGATTAAAACCATGTGAGATACCCCTGCATACCTATTCAAATGACAAAAATTAGAAAAACTGATCATAGTAAGTATTGGTGCAGACGTGGAGGCATTGCTGGTGGGAATGTAAAATGGAAAAACCACTTTGGAGAACAGTTTGACAGTTGCTTCAAAAGTTAAACATACACTTACCATATGATCCAGTCATTCCATTCCTAGATATTTAGTAAAGAGGAATGGAAGCAAGTGTACATAAGATACTTGAACACAACTTTTCACAGCAGCTTTATTTTTTAACAGCTAAAGGCTGCAAACAACTCAAATGTCCATCAATAGATTAATAAATTTAAAAGTTTAGCATATCCATACATTAAAATACTATTTAGTAATAAAAGGAATGAACTATTGATAGACACAACAATTTGGTGAATCTCAAAATAATTATGCTGAGTAAAAGAAGCCAGCCAAAAAAAGTATATATTTTATGAGTCAATTTATATAAAATTTTAGAAAATGCAAACACCTATATTGATGGAAAATAGGTTGTAGTTGCTGGGGGACAGAGGAATGGATGAGGATGGGTGGGAGAGAGGAAAGGAAATTTTTGGAGATATGCTTATTATTTTGATGGTAGCGATGGTTCCATGGTTGTATACAAAATCAAAACTTATTGAATTGTACACTTGCAATATATACAGTGTGTTGTTGGTCATTTATGCTTCAATAGAATAATTAAAACACTCATCTCTTTCAAACAAGTAACTTTACTTCTTTTACATATTTATTCGTAAAATATGTTTAATGCTTCATTAGTTGAAATTGTAAGAAACTGAGAACAATGCAATGTCCATTATTAAGGGATTAGTTAAATAAATTTTGATGCCTTCATACAATGGAATATTAAACAGTTTTTTAAAATAATTTTGTTAATCTTTAGACACAGAAAGATGCCTAGGATATTTTAAATATAAAAAGTAATTTGAAAAAAAAAAGTAATTTGCTTGCTGGTGTTGATGTAAAATGGTGCCACTGTGGACAACAGTTCCTCAAAAAATTAAATACAAAATTACCATATGACCCAGAACTTCCACTCCTAGACGTATATGCAAGAGAACTGACAACATATGTCTATGTAAAAATCTGTACACATATGTTCATAGCAGCATTATTCATAATAGCCAAAAAGTGGAAACAACCCAAATGTCCATCAACTGATAAATGGATAAACAAAATATGGTATATCCATACGATGGAATATTATTCAGACATAAAAACGAATAAAGTACTGGTGCACGCTATAACATGGACTAACCTTGATAATATTTTGCTAAGTGAAAGAAGCCAGACACAAAAGTCCACATATTGTATGATTCCATTTTTCTGAAATGTCTACAATAGGCAAATCCATAGAGATGATAAGTAGATTAGTAGCTAACAGCCCTGGTCCGGGAAGATCCCACGTGCTGCAGATCAACTAAGCCCGTGCGTGACAACTACTGAGCCTGCACTCTAGAGCCCGCGAGCCACAACTGCTGAGCCCGCAAGCCACAACCACTGAGCCTGTGCACCTAGAGCCCGTGCTCTGCAACAAGAGAAGCCACTGCAATGAGAAGCCTGTGCACCGCAACGAAGAGTAGCCCCCGCTCGCTGCAACTAGAGAAAGCCCGCGCAGAGCAATGTAGACCCAACGCAGCCAAAAATAAACAAATAAATAAATTTTTAAAAATATCTTTTTTAAAGTCTTAAAGTAGTTGCTTTTTTGCAGTAGAAATTTGACTATTGAGCTTAAGAGTACTCGTGAATATTTTAACGTTATTTTTATTACTTATGGTCAGTTCAGACTCCAATTAGGCTAATCCTTCTCCCCCAAATTTGAGTATAAGGATCAAAATCACCCTGCTCTCAAAATGAGCCAAATAAGCATCAACATTTCATCAATGGCTGTGATGAGTTCTTTGTGATCCAAATCCTCTCTGCAGTGGGGTGGCAGCCAGGAGGGTATGCCTCCCAGATCTCCTAAAGCAGGGAGGATAACGAACCAAAGGCACCAGCTGCTGTGCTCTGACTTCCATCACTGTGTTCAGGCCAGGACCCCGTTCCCTTGGACTGTTCCCGGTGACTGCTTATGGCAGGGACACGAAGGCAGGCCCATTTCTGAAATACACAGGATTCCTCTGAAGGGCACCTTGGGCTTGAGGTCTCCCTGTTGGTCTTGCCAAACTTCCTTGGAACAGTGTTGAGTTCTAAGATGTTCCCCCTCTCATTCACAGGGGCTGTATCAGCACTGGTCTGAGGGTTCTGCCCGCCTCCTTCAGATCCCCATTTTCCTTCTCCAGCATTTGCCCCAGTAAATCTCTTATGTCTCTAATCCTGTCTTAGCTTTTGCTTCTCAGATGACCTGGACTAACACAAGCAAGTACCAAGAATGATCCAATACAAGACTGACATCTGAGACTGGCCCACTAACCATGCAGCGGGCAAAGAGGATGATGACCTGGTTGATAGGTGGGGCACGGAGAGCCCCTGGTGTAAGACGGTGACTCAAAGGCTAAAGATTTCATTGATGGTGACCTGGGGAAAGGTCCTGGAGGAGGAAAATGCTGTTGCAGATGTGGCGATTCAAGTATTGGAAAACTCTGGAGAGAACAGTATCCTCAAAGACAGCAGAGTTGGCTGATTAATGCTAAGCTGTATTGATGCCAGCAGAGGGATAATGAGGGACTCAGAGCCATTAACAAGCAAGTAATGGCTAAGTGTGAGAGCAAGAGGGTCTCTTTGGTAGCTTCCAAAGAGGCCCTTACCTCCTGTAGAGTGGGAGAGCAGACACAGTTGAACAGGTCAAAGATCAAATAGAATTGTAGAGATTCCTAGATATTCAAATACTCAGCTGAGAGAGATCTGTTATACCAAGGTCAGGGTGCTGGTCAGGGAAAACCTGGGACCCTGAAAACTGGGATGAGGACATGTAGATGGATGTCCCTGATTATATTTTCTCTGCAGGACTACCCCTACCCCCATCCTTTAGGCTTGCACAGGTGTCCCATCCTTCCCCGGTAAGAGCTAGCACTTCTATCATGCCAGAAGATGCTCCAGAATCCTCACCCTTAGGGAGGAACATGAGATTCCCTCAGTAGCCGCCCTCACCTCTTCCTTGTCTGATAACTAAGGTTCAGTCTCAGCATAACCTGGGTGGGTACATATTGGAAATGATTAAGAAGGAAGGACACTATACACCAGGAGAGCCACAAGAATTAGCTAGTGTGTACCAGCGGAAGAGGTGTACACCTGAGACTATATTTTGAGAGTGATTGGAAAGGGGCCTGAAATGTAACTTTCTTAGGACCTGAGATTCAACACCTTGGTAAGGACCCCAGGGAATGGGGCAAATTCACTGCTAGGGTGGTTCTTAGAAGTTTGGGTAAAGCAATGACAACACTCAGTGAAGTGGGAATTTCTGAGTTGCCCTCAGTAGGAGAGGATCCTGCAAGAGGTCTAGGCTGCAGTGCCAGCAATACTGCTCATTGGTCCGGGGGATCAGAGGCAGGGATAAAGAGGCTGAGGGAGGTGGGAACTCCAGAATGCACCCTGTGAACATTCAGACTCCTGCCACTTCAGTGGAGTTTTTAGGGGGTCCAATGGTCAGGAGTATGCGAGGACATCTTCTCAAAGTAAAAGACATATTGTTGCATTTTGCATTCCTACTACATAAGGAAGGCCAGCACGCTCACGTGGCTTTTTTGGGCTCAGGAGACAACACATTCCACAGATGAAAATATTGCTCTGGCCCACATCTACTACATAGATAAATGCCAGCTTTGAGTAGAGATCAGAGCAGGAAACACTCTACAGTAGGTACAGCAGCGCTGCTGCTTGGTCCATATGATTGGGCAAACCCTATGGCTTTAGAAGGTGTCAGCGTTGGGAAAAGATGCAGTGGGAAAAGACGAGTCAACTGCCATTGGCTGCCTCAGAACTAACATGAGGGAACGGGGTGGCCATGGTAGCAGAGACAGAGGCATCCCATCGGAGGACCCACTTCACCCTGAAGGAGGTGGATGGGATAGGCCTATGACATGAGTATCACACCATCTAGAAGAAGCCAGCTTCACAGAATGCAGAAAGTCTTCTGAGGGCACAGGTAGAAGTGCTAACTTGAGGCAATACTCTGGAAGCATAGCGCGCAATCCTTCAAGATGCAGTACGTGTGTGAAATCAGAGGCCCCCAATCTGGGAATCAAGAGGTGGAAGCAGGTGGCTCCACTTACTGAGATCTCTGAGAGGCATCAGTGAGTGATGACACGAAGGGAGTCTTAATTCCATTCCCAGGAATTGAACCTGGGTAGCCTGGATGAAAATCAGGTATCCTGATTTCTACTGGGGGCAGTGCATTTCTCACAGAGGCAAAAACTGTAAAAACAGGTACACCGTTTATTGTTAGAGACATAGCACAGCAACAAGTGAGAGAGCACGCAGAGAAACAGTTTGTTTAGTTAAGTCTAGGGTAATTACTATTTTAAAATGTCCATCTTTTTCTTATGTACAGGACAACTGTACTTCCAATGTCCTGATTTTTTTTACAATATCTGCTGATGTCTGAAGGCAAAAAAGGGGGTGAGTGGACTTTGACTTGTTCTCAGAGTTGGGCTTTTGTTTCTCTAAAGGTTCAAATTGCAAATCAAGGATTTTTGATTTTCTTTTTTCTCTTGCATTCCTGCAAGCTATCTTCAAAGAATTGGGTAGCTGCTTCTGTGATAATGATAGCAGTTTGACTAGCCCACCCAACCACAGTATTTTGAATTTGCCTTTTTATATCAGGGAGAAAATTTCCTACTAAAACAGAAATTAAAAGATTTCTATGCTCTGGAACTTCACGGTTTAGTGCAGTATGGCTTTGAAAAGTCTGTACAAAGCATTCAACAAAGGCCTTTGGATATTCTTTCTGAGTGCACAATTCAAACTTCGACCAACTCACCTTAGGGGAGAAAGCTTCATTATGGCTTCCATTAGCCCCTGAACCTCGGCCTCCAGCTGATCCATTTCCTGATGATTTGTAGGAAGCGAGACCTTGGGAGAAATTCTGGTCATCTGTTTCCTCTGTGAAAGGGCTTTTGAATGGCCACTAATCTTTCTACTTCCTCTCTCTAAGTTTGGTAGGATCTTCTGGAAGTGGAGGTAATAGGGCTTTATAATTTAAAAGGTCTGTCACTGTCCAGGGTACATAAATTCTTGGTCAAAGATACATCAGTGAAGGATATTGCATAGGAAGGCCTGATGCTTGCAGAGCCTGATTTAGAGCCTAGGAAAATAGGAGGAGTTGTAAAAGACAGTCAAGTGAGCCTTACTGACCTTCCCAGGTGTTTTTGCTAAATTCACTTTCTGGCTTTGAGCATTTACATGAGTAACCTGTACACCCTGGGCGTAGAGACCAGGCTGTCTGTAACTGGGTGTTTAAGGGATTTTCTGTGAAAGGTGGGGGAGTTTGGGGAATTTGCTAAGGAGACGGTACTGGATTTTAAGGGGGGGAATTTACTTTGGATGACAACTTTTATTTTTGTTCTAAGTCCATTTTCTGTTCTTTCAGCTTGTTAAGGGATTCCCTCAAGCTAGCCTTTATAGTCTTTTTTTGAAATCTTTTTCATTTGGTCTTTCCACAGATATCAATAAGATAATTGTTTGGGATGAGAGCTCGCTAAAAAATTTTTTTTTCTTTCAGATGTGGCCAATTCACAGGATCCATCACCTGGCCATTGATAAATAGGATCTTACAGTAATCTCAACAGTGACTCAAACCAATAAGCCTTTTTATGGCTTAACCATGAACACAAGAGGTATCTCAAAGGACAGTGCAAAAGATGCAGCCCTCGCAAGATCCAGAAAGTTCATTCCCAGAGTTAGTCTAAGAAAGCAAAGACCTTCGTTGTCACAGGCAGTAAGACACCTGTAGTGCAAACGGTGTCTTGGGTCTCCCATGAGAATGTGAGATGCCTCCAGTCACAAAGCTGCTAATCTGTGACACTGGGCTGGTGCTACTGGAATGGGATATTTCCAGCAATGAGACAATGAAGGTTGAAATGACAAAGGTCCTTTATGGACTGGGACACCTTATGACAAATTCCCCTGAGACCTGGCACAGTCAGACAAAGAGAATGCTGAGACTTTGTGTCTCAGAATCCCTGTCGATTTGACTGGCCATCAAATGCAAGCCAGTACTTGCATCTTCCAGCTGGCAGAGACCAGACAGAATATTCTCACTGGTCGAAAAGCCAAGCTCTCGGGAGAAAGAACAAGATGAAAGGAAACTCTCCTCTGGTTTTTATGTACATAGGAGAACCAGAGCAAAGTTTGCCCAAATAGATGCTGGTCTGGTGAGAACTGTGAACTCATCGCCTTGAACAACAGACTTATAGGACCTACACCTATGTTCTGCCCTATGGTTTTCTTCCTTATGACAAATGACACAAAAGACAGAGACAAAAGAAAACAAGAGAGGAAAGGGATCAATTGAAAACAAGCATACTTGTACCAAATCTCTACCAGAGTTGCTATACCCAAGTAACCAGTTCACACAAATATTTTCTCCTGCTAATCTAAATTTAAGAAAAAGAAAAGGACTCTCACACGCTCACTTCCAACAGACCCTGCAGGCAGAGATCAGGGAGACTGACATGGTAAGAATTCTTACCTTCTGCCGGTGCTTGTCAGAGGACGTGGGATCTCTCAGCTGCTGCAGCCCCAGAGCAAACAACGACCAGCCTGTGGAGAGTCCCACGCAGGGCGCCAAAGCTGTAGGGGAGGAAAGCTTTTCCCTTCTTCCCTTCCAGGTTCTTTGGCTGGTCTGATAATTAAAGTGACACAAGATAGATTAACAGGAGAAAAACAAATTTAATTTCATACGTTTGGGAGTCCATAAAAATATGAGATGCCGAGAAGTGACCCAAACAGGCAGCTTTTACATCTTTTTAGACAAGGGAACAATCAATTTGCGATGAATTGACAGAACAAAGGGATCTGGACTTGGGGTAGCACATTACTGAAGAAGTATCAAGATTTGTTTACATAGCCCTCTGAGCCTTGAATTCCCTACTCTGTTGATAAGGATGCCTTCTACGCTCCTGCTACAGGGAGGGTATCTTCACGTGGGAGATTTATTTCCTGCTTTCAGGAACAAAGGAGGATCAGAATGTCCTTCTTGTGCTGGCTGTTTCTTAAGTAACTTTAATTCAAAATGATCAATATGCCAAAGTGGTACATTTTGGGGTGACATATTCAGCTCTCCTTCATCATCACTACCAATGACCCACTGGGGGAGTTTGTCTCCCTGTTCCCACAACTCTGGTCTCCAAATGGGGCACGTTCTTGCCAAGGAACACAGCCAGGATCCATTGAATTACAATGTAACTAACAAGTTACAGCTGCTGTCCTGGCACTGTGGATTTCTTATGCCAAGGAACCAGCAGGTTAGAAGAGGAGTCACCACGTGGGCAGGGATAATTGATGCTGATCAGAAGAAGGAGATAGTGCTGCTTTAAACAAGGGGCCATGGCGGGAGGAATGTGTATGGAACCCACATGATCCACTCAGGCCCCCCCGTTTCTGCTCACGAACCTGGGCAGCAACCACAGCCTGAGAAAAGTATGCTGCTGCGTTTGATCTCAGGCTCACAGCTGGAACTCAACCCCTTCGTCTTCCATCATCCATTTTAAATTCCCGTTCACCCCAGCCCTCACCTTGGCAGGAATCAGTGGCTTACCTGGTAGTAAGACTCAAACCTTTGTTCCCAAGTGGTCTGATCTCTTGATAGCCATACCTTTCTGGGGTGACTGCTCTGATGACCTGGTGTGATTATTTCCGTTTCCTTGGCAGGTTTGTATCCTGGAGCCCATCATAACATGATGCTATCCATTAATATTACTCATTTCCTTCCTATCTTATTTTATACTTGTCAAGGAACATACTAGGTTTTATAAGTAGATTTTCCTACTAGAAAGAGAATTGCCAACTGGTCGACACAGGTATTCTCATCTATCTAGCATTTTTTTCCTTCCTTTAAAAAAATCATTTTTAAAAATAATATATGATTATCATGAAATAATTTAAAAAGTATAGAAGCAAAAATTGAAGTCCAGTTTGTTTGTTTTTTTAAATCTATTTATTTATTTATTTTTGGTTGCGTTGGGTCTTCATTGCTGTGCGTGGGCTTTCTCTAGTTGCGACGAGCGGGGGCTACTCTTTGCTCTGGTGCGCGGGCTTCTCATTGTGGTGGTTTCTCTTGTTGCGGAGCACAGGCTCTAGGCACGTGGGCTCCAGTAGCTGTGGCACGCGGGCTCAGTAGATGTGGTCACAGGCTCTAGAGCGCAGGCTCAGTAGTTGTGGCACATGGGCTTGGTTGCTTTGTGGCATGTGGAATCTTCCCAGACCAGGGCTCGAACCCGTGTCCCCTGCATTGGCAGGCGGGTTCTTAATCACTGTGCCACCAGGGGAGCCCCTGAAGTCCACTTCTTATGCAGTTTCCTTTTAATCCTACTCCATAGGAGAAAAACTATTTTTTGTTGTAAATTAATTGTTATCTCCATTGGATATCTGACGCTTAAGGTGTTATTTTAATGACCTTGTTTAAAAGGAATCTCTTGTGTATTTACCCAGAATGAACTAACAAAACTGAGTTTTTAAACACACAAAACTGAGGGTCAACTCTTTCATTCAGAGTCCTTTTTAATCTTCACAAGCCAATCTTTTAGTTAAGTCTTTTAGGATGGCAAACATTATGCTTTGCAAAAAAGGTAAGCTTCAGTTAGCACTCACAGAATGAGAGATCATTTGGGGAGAATACGTATAGTGCTGTGCTTACTGCATTTCAAAGTTTATTCAGTCTTAGGAACTATGACTCATTTGTTTTTGTGTTAAATTACTTTTTGCTTATTTTCTAGAAGTCTTTTCACTTCCCCAAGGATAAAGTGGGGGGTAAGAAAAGTGATTTTCTTTTTCAGTGTGAACTCAGCATGCACCTACTTCAATGGTTTTAAAAAGAATGTGTGAAGACAAGTCTGAAATAATTTAGGTTATAGATTGGCTTTTAAAAAAAAAGAAGATCGGGCTTCCCTGGTGGCGCAGCGGTTGAGAGTCCGCCTGCTGATGCAGGGGATACAGGTTCGTGCCCCGGTCTGGGAGGTTCCCACATGCCGCGAAGCGGCTAGGCCCGTGAGCCATGGCCGCTGGGCCTGTGCGTCCGGAGCCTGTTGCTCTGCAACGGGAGAGGCCACAAAAGTGAGAGGCCCGCGTACGGCCAAAAAAAAAAAAAAAAAAAGGTCAAGGGAATTCTCTGGTGGTCCAATGGTTAGGACTCGCACTCTCACTGCCGAGGGCCGGAGTTCAATCCCTGGTTGGGGAGCTAAAAATCCCACAAACCTCGTGGTGTGGCCAAAAAGAAATAAAAAGAAAAGAAAAAAGAAGGTTAATATTACTCTCATTGGCCATTTTCAAACTCAAAGCAATTCCTGATGAGAAAAACTAGTTCCCTAAGATGAGTAAGGTTAGGCTGTTGGCGTACATGAAATTTAGCTCAAAAGATGCTCTTCAACGGAAAACATCTGGATCTTTATTAAAGTGTTTTCATTCAAGAATTTACAAATGACACTTGAGCTTAAGATCTCCAAGGGAAATTATTGTTTAAGGAACAGAAAAAGCAACTTACCAAAATAAGGTTGATAAAACTGTAAAGGCAAATATAATTTTGTACCTTTAAAAAAACCTCAATGATGGTTTCACTCAATGAGGGAGGCCTACATTATTCTCACAAACAACCAAACTTACAAAGTGTAGTCATTGTATTACTTTTCAGTTATAAAGGGCAAATGAGTTTTTGAAAATAATTTCGTACTAAAAAGGCTGATAAAAAATTTGTGAGAACAATTTTTTAGGTGGGACAAACTGTGATGAACTGTGTGATTTATCACTGTGGTTGACCATGGGGATAAAAATTAGAGATCTTTCCATGTAGATTAAAAAGTAGACATTTTTCCAAAAGAAATTTATTTATTCTCTTATCCTTTCATAAAATTAGAATTAATTTTCTTTTGATTACCCGGCAAAATATTACCACAGAAATAAAGATACCCTAAGACTTTCTTTGACCTTTCTCTCTCTTTTTTGTTGAAGAAAACCTGGAATTATTTTGTAGCACATTTACCAATTGCCAGTTTTCATGAGATGGAATCCTGTAAAGGGAGTTACAAAAATATACAGTAGAAATGTCTTTGGGGGAACTTCCCTGGTGGTCCAGTGGTAAAGAGTCCACCTTCCAATGCAGGGGACACAGGTTGATCCCTGGTCGGGGAACTAAGATCCCACATGCGTGCGGCAACTAAGCCCACACACCACAAGTACTGAGCTCGCACGCCTCAACAAGAGAGCCCGCAGTGCTGCAAACTACAGAGCCCATGCGCCCTGGAGCCTGCGCGTCACAACTAGAGAGAGAAAACCCGCACGACACAACTAGAGAGAAGCCCGCGTGTCACAACACAAAATCCCGCATGCCTCAATGGAGATCCTGCGTGTGCAACTAAGACCCGACGGAGCCAAAAGAATTAAAAGTAAATAAATAAAATAAATATTAAAAAAAAAAAAAGAATCCGCCTTCCAATGCAGTGGACGCAGGTTTGATCCCTGGCTGGGGAACTAAGATCCCACATACTGCGGGGCAGCTAAGCCTGCACGCTCTAGAGCTCGCGCGACACAACGAAAGATCCCGCATGCCTCAACTCAGACCCAAGGCAGCCAAATAAATTAATATTAAAAAAAAAAAAAGAAGAATGTCCTTGGGGAGAGGTTGTGATTTAGTAAATACTGCATTTGTTCAAGATAGTCATGGACAGCCTGGAGGGGTGGGATGGGGAGAGTGGGAGGGAGGGAGACGCAAGAGGGAAGACACATGGGAGCATATGTATGTGTATAGCTGATTCACTTTGTTATAAAGCAGAAACTAACACACCATTGTAAAGCAATTATACCCCAATAAAGATGTTAAAAAAGAAAAAAAAAAAAGATAGTCATGGAGATGCAAACCCAGTGTTCACATGGGCTCTGTTCTCTAAACTTCATTTTCTGATATTAGAAGTTAGACATGATTTAATAACTATTTGAGGCAAAATTACTGTAGCTTACATTTTTTATGTAATAAAGAACCATAGTAGTATTGGAATATCACTTCACTCATGGACCCACTCGATTAGGTGGATAGGTTTGATCATTTTCTATTTGAGACCAATGATTGTTACTTGAGGAGCTTTATAGATTTATCTTGATCTTTTCTTTTAAAATTTAAGCTTACCCATGGGTTAGGAAAAATACCAAGGTCAGCATGCAAATTCACACACTGCCTTAATATTGAGTTTATCTCTGGTTTAGGAGAAATAGTCCTCTGTCCTCATGAAGATACAGGAGCAACTTCACTTGTTCTAATGCTGTGATTCTTAGTAAAAATGCTAAAATTAAAAATCAGTGAACCCCCTTACGAGCTTATCTATTATGCCATTCTGGCATGTGATATCAGCTTGTCCTGCAAAGTTCCAGTTTGATTTTTTTGTCCTTATTTTCATACACCTGGAGAGAAACTTTAAATATAAGCATTTAGGAATGGCTTTTTCAATGTCTTTGTGTTGCAGTAAAGGTTTTGAAGGCCTACTTGCTTCCAGGTAAATGTTATTTCATGGACCAGATGATACCAACCTGATGAAAAAACTTTATTAATAAAGTATTAAAATAGACACTCAGAACATTTGTGCTCTTCTCAAGTTACTTATTTCCAGGTTTGATAGGTCTAGTTTTTATAGGTCTGATCTGAACTTGATTTTAGAAGCCAGGCCAACTGGATTTAAATTCCTAAAGATACCATAAATTTTGGGCACAAATTACAAAATAAACACTACAAAAGATCTACTTTTTGTTGATATGAGGGCCCAGCAGAACGAATCTGCTTTCTGAAAAATAATTGAGAATACAAACTAATCACACATATAAACCAGTTTATTAGATTGTCAGTGATACTTTGAGACAAATTCAAGTTATTTTACTGTGTACTTTATATAAACAGAGGAAGGGAGGAAAGTTTTAAACGTCAAGCTTTGTTCAGCATGTGTGCAGTTAGCATCCACGAAAGCACCATTGGATATGGAAGAATTAGCACCACAGAATTTTAGGACCTAACTGTTAACATGCATCACTGAAAAATTTGGAACATGAAAACTGAAGTGGTACGTGGTATGGTCTATTATAAACAATACAAGGCAATTTATGAGTTGTTTTCATACAGTACAATACAATCACCAATCAATGAGAACCTTTTAAGTACAATACAGGACAAAAAACACTTTGTACCCTGTTAACACTAAAGCAGTTACAGATTTAAAAACATGTTTCTTGTAAGAGGCGGTGGGTTGAAATGATCCCTCCTCCTCAGTTTTTAAATTCAGAGTTATATAGTTACATGATCTCTTAAGAAAGTATTTTCAAATCTATGTCCTTCTACCTCAATGCTGACAAATGGTTTTTTGAAAATGGAAAGGCTTGATGAGTTAAAACAGGACAAAACAAAACAAAAAAAACCTGATAGAGTCAAGAAGTACTCCAGTGTGGTGGAAGATATTCCACATAAGATCGGTTTGAAAATGATGCCAGTGGTGTTGACACTTGTCTTCCCTTCCGCGGAGGAATGTCAAGAACAGAAGCCTTGCATTCACGATGAACTTCGGTTCATTTCTTTCACCGAATGCCTTTATTCTGAAGTGTGACATAAGAGACTTATTCCTTATTCCTCAACTGTTTTTGTAGTGTCATAGGGCTGTTCCTTATGCTGGATTTGACAACAGTGAAAAGGGTGGATATTCCCTCTGGATTTAGGGTAATTTGTGAGCTAAAGAAAAAATATTAATTTAAATTTAGCATATATGAAATTTTAAAGGGAGTTTCACTATTTTCACAGTACAAACCTATAATGAATACCTTTCTGTTTCATTGAAAACCTTTCTGTTAGAAAACATGTAACAAACCCTCAATTTTAAGTCACGTCTAGGCCAATTTTGGCGTATTTGAAGATACTGTATAAGAAATGTGCAATAAGAATAAATATAGGTATATTCAGATCTCAGTGCATCGATGCCAAGGAAAATATATTTTTACTCCCCAAGAGAAGAATATACCTTGAAGCATCTATGCAGACACATGAATCAATCATATATCTGCCCAACTTCTAATTCTGGAATAGTGATAACAGGGTCATTTAGGAAAAAGTACTTAATTACAGTATGGCGGCAATTTTATGTTGTATCTAGTTAACAGCAAAAACATTTTTGAAAATAGAATCAGTACTATATGGTAAGTTTACAATTCACTATTTCTATACTTGTAACACATGCATTTATTTGTTTTCCCAGTTTTTAATAATCCCACTAGGACCAACATCTTTCAGAACAACAATCTAACATTAAACAAAAACCTTCTAAGGAAAATAGCTAGCATCACAGAGATTTGAGCAAAGTCTGTTACTCAGCATCACAAAATACTCAATAGATCTACATTTAAGATTGTTCATGCCATGACATTAACACACCTTTGGGTTAATATATCTTATTTAAAAAAGAAAACAAAGAAACAAACCAAAGAACTGACATGGAATTTATCTTTAGTCTCTCCTTGGTAAGAGTAGACTTCTAATAAACTTGACTCCTTTCTGTACCATGTAATGATGACTACATCTATGAAGCAGCATTTACATTTAGCAAAACATTTACGAGTAATGATAGGAAAATGGCCACTAGAGAGAAGAATTAAAAATAAGTAAAATTATAGAAAAGTGTTTTTTTCTTAAGTGAACTGCCCCCAAACAAACAAACAAACAAAAAGCACAAAGTTTGTTTGCTTTGAAATATTCTTCTGTAGAAAAACATTTTTGGATACAAGTTAGCCTATCCTTATAAATGTCAGAGAGATGTAAGGTGTAATTTGAGAAAAAATTTAACTTTTGAAAAGAAATCCTATTTTTTTTTCTGTTGAACCAAATCTATTGTTTAAATCAAGTATTAATTTTCTGAAGAGGAAACAGGTATACACAGCAGCACATCCACATTACTGATTTAAATTCGATAATTCTCCAGGCATGGCTGACTTGAGCATAGAGGAAGCAACACTAATTTCTTAATGTTTTAGGGTTACATTAAAAAAAAACCTCAACTAAAACAAAATTGAGTAACGACAGGCTGGCTTAATAGTTTTGATTGCCCTTATCTTTGATCAACATTTCAAAACAAGGTAGTACCAATTAAAAATAAGATTTAAAAAATAAAAGCTATCTAAAAATTGTTCAATGAAAAAGCCTTCAATTTTACAACATTTTAACCTCAAATGATTGTAGACTAACTTAGACTAACAGTTTTGCCATTATCACAAACACTTTTGTTACGCTTGGGTTTTTTTTCTGTATTGTTCATTGGTTGTATTACGTAATACAATTTTCTGTTAAGTTAAAATAGTTTGAATTATTACATTTAATTATAAGAACCTTTAGAAAAACACATAAGTTGGATAAATTTATAAAAGGATAAAGAATATTTTATGGGATTTTAGACAAGTTCTATACAGACAAATAGCTTAGTTCAAGGTAATAAAGTGCCTTCATTTCCAAGTAATTAATTTTTCACTAAAATATTTTAAGGCTTTATAAGAAACTTAAAGTTATCAGAAGTTTGATATGGGGTTACGCTATTAATTAGCATTCTTTCATAGTCCTTATTTCATTTACTCTTTTGATCCACATTAGGTAATTTTTAATAACTAGCAGCTTAAACCGATAAAATTTGAATTACAAATTCTGAATTCATTTTGTGAGGAAAAGGAAGATGTATAATTTCTAAATGCTGTGATTTGTACATAAGACACACATATTGCTTGTGAACAATCTAAGTTTATGTCATAATATACAACAGCCAATGCCCCCCAAAATTCAACAGAATATTTAATCCCATGGCAAACAGGGCCATCATTTCATTCAAACATATATTCTGTTGTGTTTACATTTAAAATGACTGTGCAGCCTTGAATGAAAAAGGCCACAGAAAATCTAACATAAATTCTTCAAATACAGGCACAATTAATATTTTTATTGCAATACCTTATGCATAATCTACATTGATGCCAATATCTAATATTAAAGCATTTATATTTATTTTCATTTTGCTTCTAATACCCATGGATGTATCACAGTAAAATACTGGTAACCTAATCGAAGTATATATAATAGCCATATCATACGGAATTCTATTTCTTCTTGTGATTTCTCTTTGGAGAATACGGGGGTATTTTAAGCACAGCTGTGTCCTTAGTTCTCTTGGCAGCTCCAGATTTTAAGATAAATTATGACTGTATGGACATCAACTACGCAATCGGTTACAACCAGTGAAAACAAATTAAAATGTTTGAATATTCTTTTTCAGGAATTTAGTTAATTTTATCAGAAAATTACTAAAGTCAGGCAACAGATTAAATGGCCATGACATCTAAAATACTTTTCTAGTTACCACTGGATTAATTTAAAATGTTCCTTAAATTTAACGATTTTTGAGATTAGAATGGAGGAAAGGTAAAACTCATTGCAAAAAATAGTTTATGTTCCATATAATTGGAAAAACAGGAACTACCAGTAGGAAAAAAGAGCTGATCTTAAAATTGGGTTTGGTTTTGAATCTAAAGCCTAGTAAGAGTAATTCCTGGGAATTAAAAAAAATTAAAATGGCATAAACTTTTATAATTGCACATTCCTTTACCAAAGTGCCACAAGTTACCAAAAATTTTAAAAAATGTACATGAGTCTACTTTTCAAAATCTAAGTGTATATAAATTTACCTTTCTTTTTAATAGTATAGTACAAACTTAGCACAAATATTAGCAGGAAGATGAATTATAACTTTCTAAAAACAGTATAGTGTGTTTTAAAAAAATAACTATTAAGAACCTTTGTCATTACGAAGATTCAAATCCAAGTATAGCCAAAGCATTCCCATAAAATCTGAAAATATCATGAGAGATTATCTAGGCAAATTTCAGTAACACCCTGCCATGCAATGCACAGACATCATATGCTTTTTTTAAACATAGTTATCCTGTTTTTATCAGATTACATATTATACTCAGTTTCTTCCATTGCTGAAGTGACAATATATGCAATAGCTGAGTTTTGAAGACAGTATTAAACATTAAGGTTTCTAGTCTTAAGTGTTCGTTTCTATTAAGCACAGCAAAAATGTTTGATGCATGGGTAATTAATTTTCATGCTTCTATCGCTTTATTCTAAATTGAAATGTGAAATGGAAAAGTATAGATGTAATATAATAAGGACAAAAGGACATTAGAGACAAAAGCATCAACATATGGAACAAATAATAAGCAGCTGTGGTGGAAGCTCTCCATATTATTAAATTTGGTGAATCGGGCTTCCCTGGTGGCGCAGTGGTTGAGAGTCCTCCTGCCGATGCAGGGGACGCGGGTTCGTACCCTGGTCCGGGGGGGATCCCGCATGCCACGGAGCGGCTGGGCCCGTGGGCCGTGGCCGCTGAGCCTGCGCTTCCGGAGCCTGTGCTCCGCAACGGGAGGGGCCACAACAGTGAGAGGCCCGCATACCGCAAAAAAAAAAAAAAAAAAATTTGGTGAATCAGGGAAAAACAAACAACAAATAGAAGATCCCTTTACCATGTAATAATTATATTAATATATATTTTTAAATAGATGGTACCCACGTTAGGTTAGAATTTTAATAGTTTGTTGCTTGAATGTGATGAAGTTAAACTAGGGAGGTGTCGCATTATAAACTGAGACCAAAAAAAATTTTATTATTCAGAGGAGAGAGAGAACGTAAGATCACGATTCTCAACGACAGCTCACCTGTCTTTTTTGTTATGCCATAGGCTAAACAGTGTGGTGTAGTGTCTCATTTAATTAGGGTGAAAAATGCTGGTAAAAACATACAATAGCTTATGTTAACATTACGATTAGTTCATAGTCATGGAATATTAAATGACTAGCAAAAAAGGACCCCTTCTTTTTTCTATAGTTTGAGACTCTCCCTTGGGTGTAAAAATGACCACATAAAAGCATATGAAAGAAATGCCCCATTCTATAAATTCTTCACCTTCTGAGGATATAGAATGGGATATAAAAATTGGTATCCTAGTCCTCTGAGAGAAGTAACAAACTTTAAAAACAAGTAAAATCAGAAAGGATCAGTCATGATAAATCGCTGATGACAACTCCCCCAAACCCAACATATAATAGGTTAGTCACAGAAAGGACAGTTATCCTCCTATATAATTTAAAGAGCCTTCTTGTAGTTTTCGAATATGAGAATATAATCTCTTATTGGTAAGCAATAGTCTTGGACAGTGGTAGCATTTAACAATAACTAGAGAAACACTTCAAATAACACTGAAATGTATAATATTCTTAATAGAAACTATAGACGTGTGGAAACTCCACACTATATATGATATTCCAACTATATATTAGCTCATGTAATACCCAAAATAATATGATTCCACAATCTTTCTTGTTAAAACACACAGATTTTTTTTCTTGATTTTGCAAAAGCTAGGCAGTTGTATTTACCTCATTTAGCTTTTCCCTGGTAGCACTGCTATAGTGATGACATAGTATTGAATATATCGATGAGGACCATTCCTATCATATAATTCATCTTGCTTTCTATTATTCAGCTCTTTTATAGCATTTTTCATTTCCAAATGCCTCACAATCAGTTATAACAGTCACTTCTCATTGTATCCCTATGAGGAAGGCAAAGTTAATGAATTGCTTGAGCAGTGGTAGAACTACACAGATGTATATTCTCCAATCCAAAGGCAGTTGTCCTATTCTATGTATCTATACCATATACTCTCTGAGGCCAAAGACTGGATCTTGTCTGCTGTACATCTAGACCTAGCTGACTATCTAGCTCATGCTGTATGCAAAATAAATATTTGTTGACCTAATGAACGAGAAATGAGATTGAGAAAACAGAACAAAGAACTTCAACTCCACCGCCCAATTGAAAAGCTGTGCTTGTCCACTCTTGCATCTTCTCTATTACAGGAGAGTAGGTAGTATTACTTGTCTTAAATGATAGGGTAGTATTACGCACGATGGCAAAGCCCATATTGTACATGCCCTCCAGAGTATCAATGACGCGACTGTTACTACAACTACTCCTAACACTTTGAATGATTCACCTTGCCTTTTGTCAAATATTTCAATGAGAAGTTGTACTTTTATGTACAATAGACTACTCTTAAGCTAATTCAGGCACAAAGAACCAAGGAAATAATCCTCCCAGCTGCAGTCATTATCATGACTATGGAGAATATCAGAAGGGAGTGGAAAGACAGTTACACAGATAGGGCGAAAGGAACTGGGGACGAGTGTTGTTCAATGTTTTGGAAATAAGTGCAGGAAAGTTAAGATCCTTGAGAAGATAGAGATTTTAGTGAAATAAGTGAATGGTGAGATTAAACTAGACGATATTAAAGTCTTTTCCAGCTCTAAAATTCTACGTTGTGCTAACCGGTTCCTCCTCTGATATGACGGGAATCTGTATGGTAATCAAAATATATTTTATTTTTAAGAAAAAAGAATAACCTTGTAAAGTTTAATATTCTGGAACTCTTGAACAACTGTGAGTATTAAAAGTTTTCTTTAAACCATCATTAGGCCTCCTTTTGCAGCAACACGATGTAAAGCCTTTTAAATCCTAAATACATCTACTTAACTTATGTCAATATAGTGTGGATATTACAATATGTTATGTCGTTGCACCATTAGCAGCTAAGAGCTTGATCCTACTCCCACTACTTTACCTGAACATGTCCTCTAAAGAATAGGTCTTACCAGTTAAGTATAACGCATGCCCTCATTCCCAGTTTCAAAGAGAGAAAGGTGAAAGAAATGACTTCTTGTAAAAATTAGAGTTATGGTTTTAAATCACATCAGTAAAAATACTAAATGGTAACGATATTAAGTTTGAATCTCTAAACTGCTGTACATGTTAATAAAAACAGCACTATTAATTAGAACATTTTGACTGAGAAGCAAAAACATTATTCATTCCAAAATTAGGAAGCAAAAATCTAATTTTTATTAGCCAGAAGCATAAACACACAGGTGGAGGAAAGATGATTTACGATCAGCTTTAAATTCTGCTAAGTTAGGACTTTTCAAAACTCTTCAGGCTGCATGTACTTACTGGGAACTCAGGCTTATAATTCTTTATTTCACAACCTAAGACCTCTTTACCTTTTGAACATTAAACTCACGTCATTACGCATACTCAAATGGGAACCAGGGCCATATCCGCACTTTTCCACATGGCAACAAACATTATTGGCAGTTAATTAAAATTAATTACTACAACCAAAAGGATGATGAACTGCTTAGAGAACTCATGCATACTGCTTGAAAGTAGTTAATCGTCTTCATAGTTTAGAACATATATCCTTGAAGCTGAGTATGATAGCACTTCAAATCCTCCTTATGGGTTAAATTACACTGACGAGATTCTCTTGGTAATTTAAATGTAACTGCCTTTTCATGAGAAGTAAGACTTAGGCCAAATTCTACATTAAAGTAGGTCATATTAAAGGGGAGTTTCATTTCAGTATTTTTGGGATAATCAGAATGAAATATGAATGTGGTACAATAATTTAGGAACCATAAGGAGAAAAATAGCTATCAGAGAGGAGAAGGAAAGTATGTATATTTAGTGGCAGGCAGAAAGGTAAAAGAAATGAGAAAATAAGTAGATGAGAGGGATTCAGAGAATGGCAATAATCTGAAGTGTTATTAACATTCTCTTAATAATCTGGCAAAATATTTCCTTTGAGTGTCTTTTTCCATAGAACTGATACAGCATTGTAGTACCATATGATTACTCTTTCTCTTGCTGAATAGTTGCATAAACATTGAAAATGACTTACTACCTTCCCATAAAGTTAAGAAAAGCCCTGTTGGGTATGCTCTTGGTATGTGACTTAGTGTTCTGGGATCTCTCTGTGGTTCTGCAGCTCCTCCTTTTAGAATCTTAAAGGTGGACATGGCATGGATTGGGATAGACTAGCCAAAGGTCAGCTCAAGCCTCTCCTTTATTTAGTTACGTCAAAACTCAGACCCCTCTTTGGTAAGAATAGGATTCTCTTGAAAAAGACAACAGCAGATAGTAAAAATTCCTCCTTTAGATCTATTGGTACACAATTTACTAAGGCTCACTAGAACAACAGTTATTATCTTCCCTTAAATACATTGCCACTCCTCAGAATCTCAATGACTCTTTGCTTAAAAAGGCAAAATTAGGTAAATTCAGTTAGAACTTTCAGAAAAACAAAAATGCAATCTGGATGTTGCTTTCATTGTATCCACTCTCTTTCCATGTATAAAACTATGGACCAACGTGAGTTTCCAATAATAACTGATTCATAAGGTCTACGTTATATAATTTTAAGAGTGCATAAAAGCTACTGAGGCATCACCATATCAATAAACAATGAAAGCATTCCTTCCGGCATGCTTTGATAATAGAGATATCACAAGAAGCATCTCCTCCCTTGGAATTATTTTTCACATTACTTTCTGAGGTCGAAGCAGAACTGTGAAGTAAAATAAATAATAAGCCTTCTTTGCCCATTGCAATTGCTGAACCGCACTAGCCCATTATCTCTGTTTTTAATAGAATAATTTAGAGTCTCTCAAAAGAGTATGCACATAACTAAGGTGGGAGAGTTGTTTGAACGTTAGGAGCAGTTATTTAATATTAATATTTAAGGGTATTTTGTCCCCTCCATTCTTACTACAGGTTTGCTGCCATGATTCAACTAAGATACTCAGTGAAGATCTGCTTATATTTTGCCTGTTTAAAAAAAGCATCATTAGCAATAAAAAGTCACTATCTACTGATGAACTCAACAGCTGATCTCAAAACTACTAGGCTGAGTGAAGGAAGTCAAATACAAAAAATACATGTTAATTTGTATGAAATTCCAGAATAGACAAAAGTAGCCTATGCTAATAGAAATCAGATCAGTGACTGCTTCTGAAAGTCAGGAGGAGGGGGAGAGAGTGGGTGGTGACTGCGAAGGGGTACATGGGAATTTTCTGGGGTGAGAAAAATGTTCTATGTCTTGATATTTGCCAAAAATGACTGAATGGTATAATAAGAGCTGTATGTAAATTATACCTTTTTTTTTTTTTTGCGGTACGCGGGCCTCTCACTGTTGTGGCCTCTCCCGTTGCAGAGCACAGGCTCCGAACGCGCAGACTCAGCGGCCATGGCTCACGGGCCCAGCCGCTCCGCGGCATGTGGGGTCTTCCCGGACTGCGCCACCAGGGAAGCCCGTAAGCTATACTTTAATACAAAATGTTCAACAACATTACAACTAAGCAGCAGAAGCATCATGAAGGCTGGTGTCATTCTTTTTTCATTTCAAAACTTCTACCCTCACCATGTCCCATAGAGAGCAACGTATCCTAGAATGGGGTCCATGACTAATACTCTGCATAGGACATGGATTTTATATCAGGGCACCAAACCAAAGCAGGCTCTTTATAACTGGAGAAAAATTAAGACACATTCTTTTATGGACCATAGTAAATGTGTCAGCTCTAAGAAAAGATATAAAACATTTCATGTTCAAAAAATACCCTAGAGGGGGCTTCCCTGGTGGCGCAGTGGTTGAGAGTCCGCCTGCCAATGCAGGGAACACGGGTTTGTGCCCCGGTCTGGGAAGATCCCACGTGCCGCGGAGCGGCTGGGCCCGTGAGCCATGGCCGCTGAGCCTGCGCGTCTGGAGCCTGTGCTCCGCAACGGGAGAGGCCACAACAGTGAGAGGCCCGCGTACCACAAGAAAACCCCAAACAAACAAAAAAACAAAACGTGGTTAAGAATCCGCCTGCCAATGCATGGGACATGGGTTCGAGCCCTGGCCCAGGAAGATCCCACATGGCACGGAGCAACTAAGCCCGTGCGCCACAACTACTGAGCCTGAGCTCTAGAGCCCGTGAGCCACAACTACTGAGCCCACGTGACACAACTACTGAAGCCTGCACGCCTAGAGCCCATGCTCTGCAACAAGAGAAGCCACCACAATGAGAAGCCGCGCACTGCAACAAAGAGTAGCCCCCGCTCGCCGCAACTAGAGAAAGCCCGCGCACAGCAACGAAGACCCAACACAGCCAAAAATAAATAAATAAATAAATAAATAAATAAATTTATTTTTTTAAAAATCCTAGAATGTAAACGATTTTCCAAGTCAGATTTATTACTGTGAAAATACTAATCTATAAATGCAGGAAAAAAAATTGATAACATTTTGGCTCAAATGCTACTTAAAAGTAATCATGGCAGTTTGGCCTTCACTCTTGTATTGGTTCCCCAAGGATGTGTGAATACTGGTGTGCCAACAGTGTACCACTACTACCTAAAGCAGGCAGATGAACTTAAAACATTCAGGCGGGAAGGAAACAAGATTTTACTTTATGGTACCTAGTGCATAATCGAGTGTATATATAGTAAATCACATTTTAAAACCATTTTGAATGCTAGTGGTTGGGGCCTAATTTTTAATGATTACCTCACCACTTCAAATCTAAGGGGCCATGTTCATCGACTTTAAAGAGATTACAATCAGAGTTAAAATAGTCAATGAATTCCCAACTTTCTACAGAAATAACCTTATTACACTATCAGACGATTCCAAAAATGAAGTGAAAGAGTACTATTGGTTCTGAGAAGAAAATAGTAATATCCTGAAGAGAATTCAGCCCAGATAATTATTTCACCAAATTATTTCTTTTTGTAATTCCAATTCTAACCCACCAAAGGCTTATGCTGTCCTAAACCCATGTATCATACAAAGGTATCTAAAATATATAATTTACCTACTATTCATCATTTCCACTAGAGAGTAGAAGAAACACATGGAAAAAGTAAGAAATTTCCTTAGCACAATGCCTGGCCTGTGGGAGGAACTCAATAACTATTTGTTGAATCAATGAATGAATGTTTTCTTTTCCCTGGAATTGTCGTTTCTTACCTCACATACTTGCTTCCTACTATACGTTAAAAATTCAGTATGGGGCTTCCCTGGCGGCGCAGTGGTTGAGAGTCCGCCTGCCGATGCAGGGAACATGGGTTCGTGCCCCGGTCCGGGAGGATCCCACATGCCGCGGAGTGGCTGGGCCCGTGAGCCATGGCCGCTGAGCCTGCGCGTCCGGAGCCTGTGCTCCGCAACAGGAGAGGCCACAACAGTGAGAGGCCCGCGTACCGCAAAAAAAAAAAAAAAATTCAGTATGACTGAAAAGGAAAAGTACAGGCACATACTTAGTAAAAAAAAGTAATGTTCTGAAACCCCCAAGTCCCATGTCATTATTGCTGCTACTGCTATTGTTGACAAAAAGATCGCATAAATATAAATTGACACAGTTGGAAAACAACAATAAATTGATACATGATAATCTAATTTTTAACTATAAAACATGTCCTTTTAAAAGCTCAAGTGACACTAAAGGACACTGTTTGCTTCTCTAGAGGCAACAATAAAAACTTACATAATTAATAGAATGGGTAGTTGTGTGATGTTTCATGTAAATAGTTTCTGAGATAGTGAGAGGTTTAAACGTTCATAAGTACCAAAGAAAAACAGAATGCCAAGTGCTAGAAGATAGAAAAAGTATAGTTTAAGGTTATATGAGGGACCTCCCTGGTGGCGCAGTGGTTACGAATCTGCCTGCCAATGCAGGGACATGGGTTCGAGCCCTGGTCCAGGAAGATACCACATGCCGTGGAGCAACTAAGCCCGTGCGCCACTACTACTGAGCCTGAGCTCTAGAGCCCGTGAGCCACAACTACTGAGCCCGTTTGCCACAACTACTGAAGCCCACGTGCCTAGAGCCCATGCTCCACAACAAGAGAAGCCACTGCAATGAGAAGCCCGTGCACCGCAACAAAGAGTAGCCCCCACTAGCCGCAACTAGAGAAGCGCACAGCAACGAAGACCCAACCCAGCCAAAATCAATTAATAAATAAAGCTCAGTATTGAGACGATGTTCTGTAGGGGCCTCTTCTTGATGGTAACTGGGGCCTCAATTATAATGGCTACTTTACCCTCCTGAAACTAAGGGTTAAAGTGTGTATCATAGTTTTCACCTTTAAAATAGATAGGTGAGAAAATTCTTCCAGCTGAGAGAAGAAAACAAACACATTCTAAATGAATCACACATACCATCTCTGACTGATTCTGAAGCAAACTAATAGAGAAGTAGATATTAGGTAGTGGAAAGACCATTTAATAAGGTCTAGCTCAAGTTCTGAAATGATTAGTTAAATGATTTTGGACAAGTCACATGACATATTTAATATTTTTCCTATCTGTTATAAAATGAGGGTGTTAGGTTACTCCAAAGATTCCTTCAGGCCAAAAATAAAAAAGTTGATGGCAGATTAAGACAGGAAAATCATAGGTTGTTAAGTTACTATGGATACTTACACCAATACTAGAAAACGGGTGATTAGAATCCTTTTAGCAGTGGGGCAATCGGTCCCCAAATTATGCAAACTGCCGAATGATCATCTTTTTAAAAAACAAAACAAAGCAATTCTGTTTCCCTCCAGCAATAAAACCATGCTTTGCTATTTCCTTGTCTGTGGATAGCTTATTCATTTTCTTAATGGTATCTTTTGATGAGCAGAAAATTTTAATTGCGGTGAAGTCTAGTTTATTTTCTTTTATAAAAGTTAGGGCTTTTTGTTTCCTGTCCAAGAAATTTCTGCCTACACAGTTGTTTGCTTTTATATTTTACTGAAAACAGCTTCAAGGGATTATAACTAGCCCAACTCCCTTGCCACTGCTCTACCAGAGAGCTCCTCCGGTAAAAGGAGGTTTCCTTCCAATTTTGCATACGTTTGTTATAGTTTCTGGGGAACCATCCATTTTATGGGTTGGGAAGAATTAATAATGATGTTATTAATATTTATTAAATGCTTATTATGTGACAGAAACTTTGCTAACAGCTTCAGGACATTTAATTTTCTTCAAGAAAATTTTGGCTGACTCTAGGTTCTGTGAAGCAAGAAACCTTATCTGTGTTGTTGTTGATACAGCCCCTGGCCCCAAAAATAGAGTCATTAGTAAGTATAAACTAAAGGCTGAGTGAATAAATTCTCACAATAACTCTATAAAGTTATAAAATTTGCCCCAAATTACACAATATGTGACAGAATTTGAACCTGAACCCAGGGCTGGCTGACATGAAAGTCTGTTCTGTACTCTTTACCATTCTGTAGTAGGTCACTGACACGGCCTGATAACTCTGTGCAGAACAAGTACCTAGAAATACAGCTGAAATTATTGCTATTATTTAAGGGGGAGGAGGAAATTAAGTAAAATTAAATTGTTTTAAATTAAAATTGTTGTTTTATTCCTCACAAAGCAAAAAGCAAATGTGGAATTTCTATTAAGCTCCTTCATGATAAGCCTAGACATACTGACCTTCTTATATTTATTGTTATGTGATTATTTATGCAGATTGAGCCAACATGAAACTTTTATGGCCACAGGAATATATATAGAGAGAAATTCAATCTCCATGTAAGAATTGAGAATTCAGCCTGCTAATTCCTCAGTGAGGCTACAAAGCCATGGTTAACTGGGAATGCCAGGAGCGAGATCATTTATTCAATGGAATTTCCTAGTCCGTAGAGCTATAACCACAATGCTTTTGATCCTATTGAAATTCAAATATTCCTAGTATGTATTATTTTGATTTTCTTCTTCAATAAATACAACATAGTGAACATGATTAAATTTCGTGTGTGTGTGAAGGAGATTACTGCACTGTTAACTGCTATAACATTATAAATGAAGATGTGGGTTGAGTTAATTTGATAAAAACTTGGAACATCCCTTTCAAACGGGTTTTTGAAAAAGCCTGCTTCTAACTTATTATGTGGTCATTTATCTCTTGTTCATAAGAGTGTAGGGGAAAAAAATCACTAGTTGATTTTTAATTATTAACTGAATTTATTGTACAATGAAGTAGTTTTCTCTCTTAAATTCTCTAAATAACATTTTTTGAAGGCTACACTGCCATGCAGTGCCATGACAAGACTTGTGTTAACAGGACAGGAAGGGATCTGTATTCTAGTTATTAGGATCCGGTTCTGGAAGGTTCACTAAGGTGGGAAGCTCAGGAAAGAGTGGGTCAAAGTCTCAATAACTAGAGGCAAAGAGGAGGAATCCAGGCAAGTGGTTTCTATATAGACATGAACACCAATATAATGACTTGATATGCCTACTGCCAGGGCCAAAATGGATCGTAGATTCAGTGCAGAATTAAGCCTAAAGATACAACAAAAACAGGAAAATAACTAGAATGTGTTAAAAAAACAACAACCTAATTTCACTATAAAAACGTGTTTAATTCTAACAGATTTTGATTTCAAGTTTACCATTTAAATTTCCTATAGTGTTATTATGAGGCTTCAACGAGCAGTGGGCTCCTTATAAACCCCGGTATTTTATTAGATCACTAGATGATCTACAGCAAATCATTTAACCTGCCTTGGCCTGTTTTCTTCATTTGTTAAGTGAGGTTAGTGATATTGACCTAAACTAATCTAACTCAATATTTTCATCAGGATGAAATGAGATCTAATATATGAAAGAACTCTGAAAAATATGTTAAATTATATGAAAAGTATTATAATTTAAAATTCTATAATTCTTCTAACATTGAATTTAATTAGAAAATATTTCAGAACTAATGTTCAGTTATAGAAAAACTTTCAGGATAAATGAATCTTTTGTACCAATAACTAGTTGAATGTATCCATTAATGGATTTTCACTGCAATGCATCTACAGTGAAAATTATTACAACTTGTGATTTACAAAACACAGTAGAATCAGGCTTATTCCATTCAGCTAAGACATTGGTGAGTAATTCATAGTTGAGAACACCGATGGATATTATCAATCCAGACATATAGAGAGAAAAGTTTATGAAGATATCGTATATGCGAAGAGAATGCAATAAAATTAAAGCGAGGATGAATACAAAGGCCTGGAGCAGGGAGGGCAAATACGTGACATGAATGTTACTATTCCTTGCCTTCCTCAGCCTTCTCCCCAACTCAATCCCCATGGACATACAGAAATCACAGCAGTCTTACGACGGACCTGAACGGGGTTTCACAATTTCCAACCTAGAGCTCAAGAAGTCATTACCATTTGAACACAGGCACATGAGATGAAAGAGAATTATTATTTTAATCCTAGGACATCAAAAGAGACTTGGAATGGAGAAGGCAGAAATATTGTTTAAAATAGTATCATTGTAGTTCTCTAAATTTGCACCAGTGAAATATACTTTGAACGCTATAAGAGAATGTAGATCATTCATCATATTTAAAGAATAAATTGTTCAAGGGAAAATAACATATAGCATTTTATAATAGCTCCAAACACACTTCTCATATATACCAACACACTGCCTGGCCTGTGGCAGATAATCAGATGAATATCTGTTGAATGGAAAAAATGACAGTTTGATTAGGTTCCAACAGCTGCTTTGAATCAAATAACTCTGGACATGGCACACTTAAAGCTAATGGCAGTGGAATATTTTTCTTTTGTAGTTCACTGTATCTCTAGTCCCTAGCAAAAGGGCTGGCACAGAGTAGCCACTTAATAGTCACTGCATGAATACAAGAACAGGTTCATTTATCTATTAAGCAAGGGAAAAAATATTTCTAAAGTAAAATTTAGGATTGGTAGGAAACTAAAGATCTCATATTCTACTGAACCTTAATTTGTGAGTCAATCTTTGAAATAAAATGATATAGTATTTCTTATTAGGTTTTTAAATTATCACTTTCATTTCCACTTGTCGCCATTTTGATTTGTCTGTTAAGTACCGTGATCTTGAAGCAACAAGATTTCAAAGGCAAAACAGGAATTGGAACACTTGTGATTAAGTGAAGAGGGACGATTTAAGTCATCAGCCCGGGGCTAGGTGTAGAGGGGAATAGAAAAGAGGAAGAAAAACAGTCTCTGGTTTTAAACTTCAATTCAACTTAAAAAGATGGGATTTTTCTATGGGAAAGTAAGTTTAAAATTTTAAAATATATTTAATCAAGTTTTAGGCTGTGTCTAAAAAAATCTTTTGGAACTGGAAGAATGGCCTATTTAAAGCTTTTGGTGTATAGGGCCAAAAGATAAGTCCACACTTTACCAAAGCAACTGTAACTAAATATGAACGATGCCAAGAAGGAAACGATGGTCAATTAATGTCAGATAAAATAAAGAAGATATAGAGAAAATGAGAAAAGCCTAGAGAAGGAAGTTGAAGGTAACTTTAGGAGAAGTTTCACTGACTCCATGGATATAGAAATTGAAAGGTTCTTCTGATCCAATGCCCACACTGATAAGCAAGCTGGAGGCTCCAGCAGTGAAATGACCTGCCCCAATCCTATCTAGAATGCACAGAGCCAGGGCTTCTGAATGATAATATACAACACAGTACCCCTAACCTCTACATCACACCTCTGCACACCAGGAGGGCAAAGGAGAGACCTTAGGATTCTTTAAATTCCATGAATGCTTGAAATAATAGTCCAAATAAAAAACACCTAAAATATTTTGGCTTTATAAATTATAGCAAAATTATACAGTAGTGAGTAATTTGGCATCCACATTCATTTTATAGTTATTTTTGTAACAAGATTATTAAAACAAACTTGTCACTTAGAATTGATTAAAAATCTAATTTAAGAATCAAGTTTCGTGTTTACCTAGATTAATTTTTTCCCACATAGAACATAAAAACATTTCCATCAAAGTGTAGATTTTCTGTAATATGTCTCACGTCAGAAGCAAATCACCTAATGGAAGGTACTGCTTGAATCCCAGCTTGGCAAGTCATTAAATGGAATATTGGGGTCTTTTTCAAAAAATCAGTTAAACAGTAAGTGGTGATTAACAAACCAAATTGCACATAGTTACATAATGACCCAAAGGATCCTTAAATAGGAGTATAGTTCAGCGATGTTTGAAGAACAATAATACAAACTAGCTTTAGTTATTACAAATCACACAGGCATCCCTAATTCTAAGTAAATTTAACATTATAATTGATAAAGTAGGTAAACAGTTGTCAGAAAAAGGCTCAGAACTTGGGGAATTTTCACACGGTGGTTTACTACTTTAAAGATTCCTATTGGGACTTCCCTGGCAGTCCAATGGTTAAGACTCCGCGCTTGCACTTGCAGGGGGCACAGGTTCGAAACCTGGCCAGGGAACTAAGATCCTGCGTGGTGCATGCAGCGCAGCCAAAAAAAAACCCCCACAAAGATTCCTACTGGCAAAATATTAATGCCTAGCTTATGTCAGAGACTACAAGAGAGGAGAAGTTAAGTTCTGAGATGTTGGCAGCATGTGCCCTGAGGACTGCATGACACTAAATGAAGTTCTGTGATTTAAGGGTGACAACAGTGGGCAGTGGAGAAAGATCTTAAAATGATGGGAGCACTGCAAAGAAAAAAATAATTGCTTAGTTTGTTACGGAACCAGATGCACTTCAACTCTTTCACGAAATCTTTTCAACTCAAAAAATTTTTTTCCCTTTGCTGAGAAAACATTTTTGATTTTATAATGGAAATCAAAGGAATAATGAAATTCCATTTTAAAGAATTTTCTTTGAAGTAGATATTATCAATCTGTTACAACAGATCATTGAAGAAAAATATCTGGGTGCTTACAAAAATTATGGAGTTATTTTAAATGTTCTAAGTAAACTGCATTTTTTTTCTGAAAAAATCATAAGAATACATTGATATTATGAATTGTTAAATGCATAAAATGAAGAAAAGTTCAGTTATCATTATCCAAGAATCACGGTCAACTAGTTTTTGTGTTAGTTCCAAAATAATTTAAGCCAAGAAATGGTAGGCTTTTTCCTTATGTCAAGATCATAAGCATAAAACCCTAATTACAGTATTTCTGGCTATTTAGATGGATATTGCTTACAGGATTGCAAACTTTATTGAGTTCTTAAAAAATTTTAATAACAGAGTAAGAGAAACTTTTTGAGGAAAAATCTGAAAAAGAAGAGTTTTAAAAATGTTTCTTGTGTTGGGTTTTTTCTCAACTGCCAATGATTTTGAAAACAGCATTTGAAACACTTCATTTGCAGAAAATGCATTTTTATTTATGGCTAGTCCTCCCAAATTATGTTTCTAATGAAGCTACTTAAAGCTAAACAGTTTCATACTGTACTAAGGGAAGATTCTGAAATCATTTAGTGAACATCAACACTGTCAAACACCAGAAAAATTTCCAACCTACTATACTACTATATAAGTAATGAGAAAACAATCCTAGAATGTACATAGGAAAAGTCTAGGAAATTCCAGGACTTAAGCCTAATTGGCCTGGTAACTCTAACCTCAAACCTTCAACAAACAAGCACAAAGATTCCATTTGGAGTCCCCTAGGTCTCAGGAGGAATAAAGTGCTACCTTTCTCTGTAAATCAGTGGAAAGCTTCCAGGATAAAATGCCCTTCATTCAGTCCCCCAAAGATTATAAAGGGCTCTTAATATAAGCACAATTGCCCTGTAATTGTAAATCTTTTTGCATGAGAATTATAACAATACAAGCTATCAGGATTCTACTTGGAGGGCTAAGTAGCAATAATTATAAACCCATTATTGGTGGAAGAAGTGTTCAGAAAATATCTTGCTTATTGAAAAGAAAGGTTGAGAAGAAAGTAGAATGGTGTTGCCAGGGGATGGGGATGGGGGAATGAGGAGTGTTTAATGGGTATAGAGTTTCAGTTTTGCAAGATGAAAAAGTTGCGGAGATTGGTTGTATAACAAGGTGAATATACTTAACACCGATGACCTGTATACTTAGAAGTGGTTAAGATAGCAAATTTCTTGTTATGTGCTCTTTTAAACACACACAAAAAAGTTGAACAAGATCAGAAGTGAGGCATTCAGATTGATTAAGGATATATTTTCTACTCCTAATAAATTTTAACTTTTATCTGAAAAAATAAGGTTGAGAAAAGTCATTCAAGATTCTGAGGGTCAACTTGTGAGAAGGCAAAAGACTAATTACCTATGGACTTGATTCGGGCTGGGAAGACTCAGAATGTTTTGGTTGTGAAATGTGGGGAGTATGCAACCAGTGGTTACATGTCAAGTAGTTTGAATTTGAATTTAGGAGGTGGTGGAAAACTGGCATTCCCAGTGATCACTGCCCAGAAAGCTAGCCAATATGATAGCACACAATCTTAAACATTTGGATTTGTGTATTCAGCCTCTCTGAGTTTAGTGAGCCGTAGCTATAACTTGTTAATAGCATAATCAAAAAATCATCTTCCTATGGTGTTATGGCTGACAGGATTATACTTTAAGTAATTCCAGCTAGAAAAATGATATGGGAGAAAGGATGCAAGTCTAAGACCATGACAACAAATGGCCTCCAGACCATCTGTATCAGAATGAGAAAGAGCCAGTTTCAAACCACACTCTGGACCAACACAATCAGAATCTCTGGGGATGAGGACCAAGCCTGCATTTTTAATTGCTATGTACACTAATGTTTGAGAATGACTGGGCTGAATTTGAAAGGGAGAAACTGTTGTCATTTTAATGGAAGTCAGAACTCATTAAAGGTACATATAGAGTTTAATGCTGAAGGGTATTTTTGATGACATCATCATGGTCATGGTTCTTTGAGTTCTTCAGAGGCACAGAAGAGATTCTCTACTGTTTTAAAGAAGGGACCATTGGATTAAAAAAATCTCTTTGGGGATTTCCCTGGTGGTCCAGTGGTTAAAACTCAGCGCTTCCACTGCAGGGGGCATGGGTCCAGTCCCTGGTCGGGGAACTAAGATCCCACATGCCGCACAACACGGCCAAGAAGGAAAAAACCCATCTCTTTGAAGTATTAGAAGAGACATATTCCTAGGTGAGTCACAAGACAGTTTGTGCTCCAAGAGCCAGCTGTCTGGCTAAGCTTGAAATTTTCAGAACTACAATGAGAACATTATAGCTCTAAAGCAGAGATGACAAATAGCAAATATTTGGCATGAATGCTGTTCTTCTCTCTTTCCCTCTAGATGCAGATATCAAATTCTCAACGCCGCACTTTAGGGCAACTGTAGTAACAAACAAGATGAAACAAATTTGTTGTTACTTCTCCAGGGTATGTAAGGGGATGCAGAAAGAACTGGTCTCTCTTCATAATTTTATACACACACACACACACAAACACACACACACAATATTTCTGTAGAGGAGTAAAATTTACTTAGCTAAATATTTAGAAATGTATAATACAGATATAGTTTATAGACTTTGGTGTAATATATTTCAACGTACTGAGGTCTCTTTCTTGAAGGTATTATTAGTTGTCCTTTTGAAATTTGGAAATGTTACAGAATCATAGAAAGCAGAAATAACTGAAGAAATGACAAGAAAAAAGTGGACTCTCCAAGTGAGAACTGAGTTTCATACGAATTTAGATATTATTGCCGCAGCTACCCTTCTGTCTTTTACAAAGCCTTGAAACTCTCCAGGAGAGAATCACATATTATTTGCAACAGTAATCTATTTACTTGGAAACCTGACCTCTAATACAGATTATCTGAGATGAAATTAGTAAACTTTATGGTTTCTTTCCATCTTAAATTAGTAGTGCAAGAAAAAAATGAAGAGTGAGAATATTGTTTTTTCGCTTCAACCTTTAAACATAATTTATTCCGGATTTTTATGAAGAAAACCTTCATTGGATAATATCCAATAATTTGGTTTTCCAACTTACCATACTATCACTTACATCTTTCCAAATAAACCTGTAGAAGGTACTTTTGAAACAGCAACATAAATACTAAACTTATTCCTTCATATAATCCTTTCTGAAAAGAATGATTAAAAGTGAAACATTTCAAAAAAAAAAAGTGAAACATTTCTTATAAAAATTATGTTATACTTCATTTTGTAGGGCAAATTTCATGGAACTTGTCTTAACTAATTCATTTAAGTAGTAAAGCTCATGAAAATTTGAAAACTGGTTCGTATGTTGTTTTGCAATAACAAGGGGTGTGAGGAAGTGATAAACTTTTTCTCTTTTCAGAATAATACTAGAAAAATTGAAATCACACTTATCAAACCTGGTAAATTAACAGAAGACCTGAACGCAAAAGTTCTAAGTATTATTCCTAAGAAATTCTCTCTGAGTTGTAAAGAATTTTCAAAGAAATAACAATCCAATTTTTTTCTCATTTATTAAGTCCCTTTATGCATCCTACATTAAGTGTATGTCTAGTCTCTGCCTTAAATAATTCCAATAACAAGGGTGGGAGTAACACTACTTCTTGAAGTTTGTCCTCGTATTGAGGTGAAATCTTCTATAAATCTCTATTCTGTCTGAAGCCTACTCAGATTATAATTCTAAGGCAAATATTTTAAACCTAAAGTTTTAATTGTTATTATAATACAAACAGGATAGAGAATATTAAAAAAAAGTTAACCACCTGTAATGATCCTTTTGAGTTGGTGAGTATCTCTGTTACATCAGCAGTGAATCTTTTTCAAAATTAGGAATTCATTTATTGTTTTTGGAGCACTAATCACTGAAGCTGGAAATAGAAGTTAATGAACTTGCAGAACTGCCAAGTGTCTATATATGAATTAATTTTGTGTTTCTGATAGGATGTGATCCACTAAAATGATAGCTGTTAAGTGGCTATGTATAGTCATATATATTAATTATACAGATTTATATATAAAATATCATTTTGTTAATTATGATCAACACATTAATTATAGAATCTCTTCAGGTTGGCAAACATAAATTATTCTTAAATATGTTAGTCATGTTTTCAAATAATATTCTCAATGAGTAGGTGAAGTATCTCTAAATTTAAATCAATGGGTCCAATTGTTAATTTGAAAAAGTACCATAAATATACCATAGTATATATATAATTCCTCTATCCTATGCATATAGATAGGACACAGGAAGACGGTGAAAATATTACATGCTTTTAAAAGAAATTTATGTATTTCTATCCACATATATCTTAAGAGCCAAGCAGCATTTTAAGCTTTAACCTTTATTTTCTGTTTACTTAGCCTATTTTAGTAATTATGAATCATTTGAGCTCCATGGAGTATGTCACAAAACGTAAATTTAAGGGGCTAAACTAATTCCAAGGTCCCTTCAAGTCCTAATACTTAATATTCACTAAAACTTGTATTAACAATTCTTGAGTATAGAAATTATTCACTTTCCTTTAGTAAGGCTTGTACACAGTTATTTAATAAATTAAAAATATGCTTCAGTCTCCATAAATTTGAAAGCTAAACTTTTCATATAAGGATTCATAATTGTTAATTCCTATCAGAATGATCTCAAGATAGCTGTAAAAAAATCAGAGGGAACTAATAAGAGTTATTAAATGTAATGAAAGGGTAAAAAAGGATAATAATTCTTTACCTAACCTCTAGTCAACTTATAAAAAAAAGTTGCTTGTTTTAAGATTTGTAAATTTCTCAAAGCACAATGAGTAGCACTGAATCTTTTTCCTACGAAGATGCTACAGTTGTTTTGACCCAAGTTTCTGCTATACTATCTTTTGTAGCTAAGGTAAAATCACCTCAGCCTAGAGTATTGGTTCTTAAAGTGTGGTCCCCAGATCAGCAGCATGGGGTCACCTGGGAATGTATCAGAACAAAAATTCTTGATCCTTGCTTCACTCCCCATAACTAAGGATCAGAAACTCTGGGGATAGGGGCCAGCAATCTGGTTTAACAAACCCTCTAACTGATTCTTAATTCCCCTAAAGTTTGAAATCCACAGCCCTAGAGTAATGGAGAAAATTGTGGATCTGTAAACAGGGCATTCATCACAATTTATCCCTCTGGAGGTAAGGAAAAAAAAAAAGAGGAAACGTGGTAATTAAAATATGAAAATGAATGGAATAACGCGGAAGGAGTAGGATGGCAGAAAAAGTTGCAAAAAAAAAAAAATCACCCAGTAAAACTCTCACCAATATTGATAAGATTTTTTTTAACATAACCAGTTGACTTCACTTCATGAAAAATTAACTTGTAGACCCACTGTGAACAGTAATTTGTCTCTTCTATGCCCTTAGGGTAGAATTGGGATAATCATCTATATTCTCATCATCTGATCCCTTTAAAAAATTATTCACACTTGGGGCTTCCCTGGTGGCGCAGTGGTTGAGAGTCCGCCTGCCGATGCAGGGGACACGGGTTCGTGCCCCGGTCCGGGAAGATCCCACATGCTGCACGGAGCGGCTGGGCCCGTGAGCCATGGCCACTGAGCCTGTGTGTCCAGAGCCTGTGCTCCGCAACAGAAGAGGCCACAACAGTGAGAGGCCCACGTACCGCAAAAAAAAAAGAGAAAAAAATTATTCACACTTACTTGAAATAGTTTGTTTGGATTAGAGGTTCAATCTGTAAGCTATACTAAAAATCAAATAAGTTGGATTTATTAGCACCATACGTCCCAGTAATCAGAGGCAGATTTATTTACAGTGGTGGCTGGGGTAGACTGTGCTTTATTAGTTGGGAGTTAAATTTCAGAGTAAGTCTTAGAGGCAGTCTGGTCTAACTGAGCACAATCTTTGGCTTGGTGTCAGGAAGGATTCAAATATATTATATTCTGAAACACTGAACCAATTTCTGAACCTCTGGAAAAGCATATTAAAATGGGGATAATACAAAGATTAGAAATAGTAGATATAAGGGGTCCAACAAAGCCTAGAACATGGTAGGTATTCAATAAGTAATAGTTATTAGTACTGATAAATCTTGATTGACTCTTCCGTTTGTTACCACCTTCTATTTAAAAATGGTCATGGTGCAATTTTCCTAGAGGCTAAATTCATTTCTGAAATGACCTGTCAATCATGCTAGTCAAAATATTTTCAGAAGACCTACTATGTACTGAAAAGTAGGAGTAACTGCTCTTTTAGGCCATATATCATCCCAAGCGAAATGTTTTCTACTCATCTTAAACTGTTATACAGAAGTACAGTTAAGAGTGTTGAAATTAGTTAAGTGAAGCAGGAGCCCTTTCTTAAGAGTCCAAAGTGTAGTTCATAGGGCAATTTATAAATTTTCAAAGATCAGCTTTAATCTTTCTTTATAGTGTTTCAATAGTCATCTGAACAAATAAATAGGATGGAGTGGGGCTACAGTAGTAGTGGGAGAAATTAGTGTTCTCAACCACTTTCAACAGGGTACAGTGTACAGAAGGGAGGAAAACACAGGGATGGAGGTTATTTATGAGTGATGGAGTTTTAGAATTCTGTTTTTACCCCTGATGATAGCATGGTTTACCCTTTTGGGGGAATTTACTCAACAGTGATAGATAAAATCCCATAATAACTCAACTGAACCTTCAGACTCTTTTACCCTATTGAAATTTCTAGACTGACAATCATTGGTATAAATCACACTGCTAGTCTGAAGGACCTAGAAATAAAATACAGTTTCTGAAGTAAATTAGCAAATGATAAGTAAAGTTATCACACTAGGTGTGATACACACTAGGTGTGTACACACTAGGTGTCTTGTATTCCTAAGTCATTATCTCAGGATTCTGTTGTGTTATTTGCTGGGTAATTTTGTCACTTAGGTGTGTTCTTTTGGTAAGCTTGCTTGGAGTGTTTGAAATGGGAAACTGAGGAAAATTTCTACAAAATGGCCAGGGTAAAGAACTGCCAAACGAAATTATTCCCTCCCATCCCACTTAGATCTCAAACTACACTGAAGAAGAAGCAATCAAGATCGATCTGCTATTTGAGGAGAAAGAGAAGAGAGGAAAACAACTTCTACAACAGCCAATTCACTCTATAGAATTTGTTGATCAGATGGCTAGTGTGAACCACCACCAGGCTAAAGACTGTTTTATTAAACGTTTCTGCAATCAAATTTTATGTGCACAGATATTATTTTTTTTTTTGAAATTGACAAAACACACACGTATACAGGCACTTCAAAATATGCTTTCCTTGCCCGTAAACACTGTCTTTGATAAAGAAATAGGCATCCAAAAGACAGGTTTAGGGAGAAAGGTGTCACTCTTTTAAAGTCCCCTGTTGACAGTGGTGGTGGCACCAATGACTGGAGGACTGGGATGCCTAAATAAATGCCTCTGAGACAAAAACCCGTGTGATGCTTTTCCTCCCCTCTAATCACCAACCTCTATAGTTTCTCAAGGCTAAAAACAAACAAATAAACAAACTCATTATGTTTTATCTTTGCACACCCTAGTAGGGTCCTCTATAGCAAAACTATATGGTTCGAAGTTCAGCGTTCTTGATTTTCTTTGTTAAATGTCGTGATTTGTAACATAGGATCTTCAATAGGACCAAGGAAATTGGGGTCAAAGGAAGGACCTGATTCTCGGGGACCAATGCAGTGACAGTTGCAGTGTATTGTTTAGCAATGTAATTTATGATTATTTCAGGAACAATGGCATTTCAGAAAGTGATGTTAACTTTAAAAATTCTTTTGTCACGTGCAATATAGAAAATGATTACAGTATGTATAAAACAAGTGATGCTACTTCTAAAAAATGACACTTCATATAGATAATAAAAATATTTCTTAAAAAAATTAAAGCAGGGGCTTCCCTGGTGGCGCAGTGGTTGAGAGTCCGCCTGCCGATGCAGGGGACGCGGGTTCCTGCCCCGGTCCGGGAAGATCCCACATGCCGCGGAGCGGCTGGGCCTGTGAGCCACGGCCGCTGAGCCTGCACGTCCGGAGCCTGTGCTCCGCAACGGGAGAGGCCACAACAGTGAGAGGCCCGCGTACCGCAAAAAAAAAAAAAAAAAAAAAGTAAAAAAAAATTAAAGCATAGGATCGTTATATAGTAAGTATATAACAATTTGGTCTTAGGACTAGGAACGAAATTTTATTGTGTGGCTAGAGAGATACATATGTGTTATAAAACTGACACTTCTGCATGTTCTTTTGGGCATCATCACAGGTTGGTGCATTATTATAGTTGTTTTTAATATAAAGAGAGAATCTCTTACTCATACTTTCTAATCCGGGTATTATTCTTCAATTTTTTTTTCACATTCTGTTAATACAGAATTTAAGAAGTTTAGAGTAGGAGGAAACCCTAGCTTCTAGTACAATCTTGTTCTTGTTTCATATAAGGAAACCACCCAACAAAAGTGAAATGATTTGCTCAGGGTCAGGACATACACTGGCAGAATTAGGTCTTATTATTCTTTCTCAAAGGCTCTTTTAAAGGTTAAATAAACAGGGATTTAGTTTTGAGAATGACTTATTTATCTCATTTCTATTAGATTGATTTCTTTTGTTATAAGCAAGCAAAATAATCAGCCACCACCTTTCTCTTCTCTATTTCTTCTTTTATATTTGCCACCTCTAGGCAACAACTTCATCAAATCCACAACAAATCATAAATAAAATCCTGAAGAAGAGTATTATCCTACAGAATCATTTGTTCTAAGAAAAATAAAATACTGAATATTTCCAAATACAGGCATCTCAGATAAAGACATTTGGCCTCTAATCAGATCAAATAAAGTAATCAGATTTATATCATTATTCTGATAAAGACTAAAACCAACAAAAGCACTTTCCCTCCAATTTTACACTTTGAGCGACTCTAGCTTTTAAATACTATGAACACTTTTCTTAGGGATTACTTTCTCTTTTCTTTACTCCTAATATTTCCTGGGAACAATGAATACTTGGAATAGAATAACACAGAAACTAAGTATAAAGGGGTAAAATGAAAGGACAATGCCTATTCAATCTTAGAAAAAAGTCAACACTAAAGGAGGAACTGCATATTCCACTTAAATATTTTCTTCATATTCACATTACAAACTAACCTCACCGTAGCAGCACTAATTCATTACCAATAAGCTTTTATTTATTGGTAGATGCCACTGGCCTCAGTAAGACTATGCAATTTCTCACAAGGGATATTCCAAAGAAGGTAAAGTTTGGAAAACAATTTACCAGAAAGCGCCAACATGGGAAACTCCTTGATTAAGGATGGAAAATTATTAATATTTTTTAGCCTAAGTTTAAGCAAAACTCTTCCCGAAGGTGAATTACCTTCCTTTTGATCCCTCTCTTTAAATAAGGAACAATACCTATAAACCATTTTAAGCTTCGACAAATAAATACCTGGTGATCTTTACCAATGTTACAGATTCTGCAAAGGATAATGAGTTATTCATCACTAAAATAAAAGAAGCAAACTCTTTTATGCTTTAAAAATAAATGTTTAAGAGAATCTTGTTTTCTAACAACACTTTTTCCATGTTACAAACAGAAAATCATTCCATCACTTATGAAGATATTATTCTAAAGTTGAAACCAATGCTTTAATTTTTAAACCTTTTAACATTTTCATAGAGTTTACACACACCAACCCACATACTCTTTGAGAAATTCTTTCTCAACCCACATACTCTTAATTGGTTGCTTTAATTCATAACTATATAGGATCCTTCAGGGTTCAAGTATGGGACCTTTAATTTTTCAGATAATTTTTTCTTGGTGGTTATTAGAAAAGTGACCTTAAAGTGCCTCCTTGATGTGAATAAAAAGAGAACTGTGACTTTTGAGGGGGAGGGGTTGGGGAACTATTAAAGCAACTTTGTTTATATTTTCAGTAATAGTAATTATGCTAATTTCATTTTCAAACAATTATATTTGCTATTTTATACTCTTACAGCAGAAAATAGAGATGGTTTAGTTGTACTTGTAACCTCATAGCCCTTACATTTTTACTCTTTTCCCAAATCATCTTAGTACCTATTGGTCCCAAGGAAATCTCACGGACTCTGGGTCCCTCAATGGGGAATCAATGCTTTAAATAATCAGAAGTAGCATTATCCCTTTGCTTAGTCTTGGATTTGACTAAATGCTAAGTGAATTATTCATTAATAACTATACTTTTTCTCATTATAAACACTCATGTTAATAAATCAAAAGATTTCAGCAGGATCATAACCTTTTGCTATGGTTCTAGTGCTGATTTACTCTTACAATGGCAAGGTCTTTGGATAAAAATAATAGTAACAGAAATAGTAAAAACTGACTAACAGTGATAATTTATTAAAGCTTTTAAACATGGGTGTTTTTCATTAGAGGACACAGTTAATCTAAAATAGACTTTGGGTAAATCACTTAACGTCCTGAACTGTATTACCTCAGGAAAAAGACCAATACTTTTTTGAGGGAAGGAAGAGGGGGAGCTAGGAGGGCAAAGTGGTTTCAAATAGGGACGGGAAACTGAATATTTATACATTTAAAAATTGATATATACATATATTTGCATTTTGAGTAAATTCCAATGGGAATCATTTGAAATTTCCTTGAGGTTCCCTTGGTGTCATAAATAGTTCAAATTAAATTTAACTATCTATGCATTTAATTGATCTATGGTAACTAGATCAAGTATGGTATCTAGGTAAAAGGGGAAAAAATTCACTTATAATGACAGATCTAAAATTGATACAACTGGGTACAGGAGAGTGTATACGATATGTTTCCAACTGTATGTTTAAGAAGAATATCTGTATATATAATACATATGTTTGTATATGCAGAGTAACTCTAGAAGGAGACCCAAGAAATTGGTAACACTGGTTGCTACATTTCAGTGTCTACCCATCTGGCCCATTTAAATTTTGTACTATATGCATGTTTTCCTTATTCAAAAATATTGACTAAATAAATTTAAATTACTTAAAAAATCATGTCAAATTAAGGAAAAAAAAGATTATTTTTTTAACATTATACAAGAAAATATACTAGCACATAAACTGTTTTTCTACATAAATTTGGGTATGACAGAGTAACTGTGATCTAAAAACTCAATTTGTGGGCATCCCTGGTGGCGCAGCGGTTGAGAATCCGCCTGCCGATGCAGGGGACACGGGTTCGCGCCCCGGTCCAGGAAGATCCCACATGCCACGGAGTGGCTGGGCCCGTGAGCCACGGCCGCTGAGCCTGCGCGTCCGGAGCCTGTGCTCCGCAACGGGAGAGGCCACAACAGTGAGAGGCCCGCGTATCGCAAAAAAAAAAAACCCCCAAAAACCCCCAAAACTCAATTTTCACAAGACGTGAAATTGGGAAAAACACATTTTTCCTGTACCTCACTGCTACAGTATTGTGGACTACAGATTGTCTCAACAGCATACTAACATCCCTACTCTCTTCCTCTAATGGGCTAGCCACAAGCCAATATTTCTCTATGAAATTCAAGAAATCTTTAAGGAAACTCCAGAAAGATTTTAAGAATCTTATTTGGCAGTTATAAATATTATACCTGTTTTATTCTGTTGGCATAGAATCAACTTTAAATTCTTTGTGGTTTACTTTAGATTTTATCCTGCCAAAGATGTTTGGTGTTTTGGTAAAAGAGAAACTTCACACTATGTGATGACTAAGCAAAGCTCTTACATAAAGCTTGGAATAAGATTTTACAAATAGTTCCAGTGAAAGACATTTGGAAATAAGCAGGAAAAAAGAAAATCTCACACTTATGAAAAAATTATTTCCAGGACACTATTTCAAATTTGCAATTCAGTCCTATTTACTTAAGTATTAAAATAAACCATAAAACAAATTCTAAAGGAACGATAGTACATACATCAACTTTCAATGGTAGCTGCTTATTAAAACTGAGCGTCTGAGGGTGTATTCCAATTTCATCCTCTTCAAATTGTGCAGCTCAGATAAATGTTTATTTTACTGAAAATATTTGCAAAATTACAATATAAATACAAGATTATATTAAGCTAGGATCACTATATATAATGTATTCTTATCCACAAATATAAAATGAATGCAGTAAATATAGTATACTCTTGATGAATTGTTAGTACACAGTGTTGTTAGTAAAGTACATACAACCTATTATTAAGCAACAATTATCTAGTTTTCAAATGTATATCTTAGGAAGTTTTCAGGATGGAAGGATACACTAAGGCCCCTGATACCCTTTTTGGTTGGTGAAAGTTAGTTCTTCTGCAAGTTTTGAAATAATATCATATTTATTTTAGCAATTGTTTTTAGGCTCTTTGCATTTCCTTAATTTGAACTTTCTTTAGTCTGGGTGTTTTCTTAACGATGCCGTATCAGCCAATCACACTTTTAATTCTAATATAGTATCATGTACTGTCTTTTCATTACTAATTTAAACACACATCAACAATGAAACAGAATTGTTAAAAATTTTTTTGTCTGCACAAATTCCCAAAATTCATTTTCAGGGTATTATGGGGAATCTCAATTAGATATGATCTCAACTGTAATACTAACCTGGGCTAGAAATAGTTTTTTATTGATTCTAGTCCTGAAGAATACAAATATGAACTCTACTTTAAAATTCTTTGTTAAATGTATTGGGATTTGCTGCAGAAACATTTTCTACCCTTCTCCATTACACTGATTTAATGGAAACTTGTTACTACGGCAGTTCCAACACAAACATATGCATGCAAGAGCTCACCCTACAGATTCTAACTACATAGTTATTGAAACACATCCCACCGGTCAAGTGGCATAAATGTACATCTTTTATATACAAAAGGTAAAGTGCATTATTAAATTAGTGAACTGACAGATTGTCTGCCTGGACCATATAGCTTTCAAATAGACAAATGTGAAATTCTCCCATTAGAACCAATTATTTCAAGAGGTTCCAATTAGCTTTTCCACCCTGTCATTTATTTTTTGGCCATGCTCTTTAGTGCAAATAAGCTTGTGTTTGACTCAAGTTTAAGGGACATGGCAGTTTGGGGCTTTAACAAGGAAAATTATAAAATGTGGCAGAAGTTTAATACTTTTATAATACATTGCACCTTTTGCATATAAGCAACAGATTAGTGCTGCTTTCAATTGGTAGGAGCACACTGCCAACGATTATGAGGGACCCGTTTCCAAATTTCATACTATCAGCTTATATTATTACAGTTTTGAGTCTGTACCACATTATGCTTGAATTATTATGTGCAAACATCATCAGTGTTTTAGAATTATATAGTGAACTAGTAATTTTGGTTACTAACTTTTAATGCTCACTTTTTGAATTCTAACATCCAGTTGCCTTAAGAGTTTTATGTCTTCAAGGCAGGGATCCTATTATTTTGAAGAGTACCATGTACACTTGCAGCTCCATTTATGTTACAAATGACAATAAATAAAATGTATATTGCACAGATAAGAATAGTAGCATATTTTATAAGATACATCTCAGTACATGTCCTAATACCAGAGTTTTGGATTGGATCTTATTTGATTATGGCTAATGAATGACTGGAAATTTTAAGTATCAAAAAAATTCATAGCATCATTTCATTTTTCGGTGAACATTAACTTTGAAGAAAATGAGACAAAAGGACTGGCAGAAGGCTTAATGATTCTAAAGTATATTCAACTGCCGGTACATATGCATCTATCCAGTTTGTAGCTTTGAGATGGTAAAAACTCTGAAGTATGCATACAATGTAGAAAATTTGGCTGCCTAACCAATTTTTCACTTAAATTATTAATGCAAAATTAAACTAATAATATTTATATACAATGAGTTAAAGATATTTAAGTCTGACATTGTATCATGTGTATGTATATATATAACACATATATACACACACATAGATGTGTGTGTGTGTATATATATATATACATACATATATATGTATGTATATATATATATACACACACACACACTCAAACCTTACCAGACTAAAAACCAAGAAGGAAATTATTTAGATTTAACAGATATAAATATTTTAGAAGGGAAGGTTTTAAGAGAGAGTATACAGTCACAGCAATAGTGATAGGAACACTCAAATACTGGAATATTCACAGCTCCAGTTTGCCAAAATCTGACAGGTTGATTATTATTAATAGGCACTAAGATGGGCAGCAAAGCAATCAGTAGTACAGTAATTCAAGTGTACACCACTCCTTCACATACCCCAAAACTACTTTTTATCAAGCCTAGAATAGTTATTTTACAGTGAGGACTGTTTAAAGATCCTTGCTACTTTTAGAGTCTCAACACCCGCCATGAGCTATTAACTCTAGTCCTAACACCATCTTCTAACCTTCAGCTGGTCCATAGTGATCCAGATGGCCCACAATTATAATGAACTGGGGAGATTCCTTTATACTTTGAGGAAACTGGAAATACAATCAGTAAGCCAACACCAGTATGTATGTCTAGGTTACTGATTGCTTGTTCTTAAGTAACGTAAATCAGTGAAATTAATTTTCTTAATTCATATCATAAAGTTTTCTTAGTGACCTTACTTAAGTGTATTTGGGGACAAACCTCTGGAGGGAAATCAACTGTTAAAATAATTGTGAATTACTTATAGCATATAAAAGAAGAGCTACATTCTGAACTCAATCCATGCAGCCAGCTCTCATCAATGAGAGCTATATTTGGGGGCTGAAATCAGTGTCTGGCTTCTAAACATGATTATATGGACTCATTGTGTGGGAGGTGAATAAAGCCAAGATAAAAGACAGTAATTTCATTCAGATAAAATGCAGCTCAACAGATAAAATTTCAGTCAGTTAATACAGGGTGGGTTGGCACACATATACATTATATCCACTTGTTTAAAAAATTGCTTGGGTGTTGAAAAATTGCTGTGGCACTTCCTGGAAAGTAATTTTTAATACCAGTAAGTGGGTGAGTCTTGTGTAAAGTAAACCTTGTGTAAAGTATCATAAAGAGCACCTTGGAAAAATGCCTGAATTATTCTTTCAAATATGTTTATAACCAATCTTCAAATTATATTTTTCCAGGCTGAAATTGTATATTTATTCTAAATGCTTTTTAGAAAAAAACTTTTTTTTTCCTCCTGGAATTAAAACACCTTTAAAAGTCAGGTTTATACTGTAAGTGTTGAAATGGACTTCAGGGCAGCAACTGCAAAAGTGCTACTAAAATATATTACTACAGATTATTTTTATATCAGGTAACTGGTGCACCAACCCTTCTGAAACAGTGCTAAAGCAGCAGCATAAAATATAACACCTTGAGTCCATGATGTATTTTGGGAAAGAACCTCTCACAACCTTCAAATTAGCATGAAAAGCTAAAATATCAAGATTTCCATAGCAAAGCCTCCCACGCAACAGTGACATAAAAGTAATTCCTGAAACTTTGGAAAGTCAATAATAATATATGGTACAATAATCAGAGGTGAAGATGGGATTGTAACTAGCTTAGGATAACCAATTAAAACTCTCTCATGGCATTGATATGGCAAGTATAAACTGTAGGGTCACCACAAAATTTGAAATTATAGAATACTATAGTAACTCTAAGAGTCGATTCTTTAATGGTACTGTTTAATATTCAGTTATCCAATGGACATTTAATATATTTCTACTCGTACTTTTGTAAATAAATATATTTATAATAGAAGTCAGTTTCTGTTTCTGTGGTAACTGTCCTACAGGTAATCCTAGCAGCTTTTAATGAAGTAGGAATGGAATACTTTTTTGGGGGAACTTGTTAAATAGAAATTCACACTTACATATTAGGTATATGTATCTTTTTTTAGGCTTATGTCATAGTGCAATGTTAATCTTAGTTATGGTATCTAGAAGGTCAGAATGTCACACTGTGCTGATTTGCATACTTCAATAGTCTGGAGCAGCTGAAGCAGCTAAACTATTTAGCTCTGGGAAGGTTGAAATTCCCATAAGAATTATAGTGTTTTATGGATAACATAACATGAGAATCAGACTCCTTGAAGTATAACTACTAGAGGTATTACTCATAACAAAGGGCCAAAAAAAGAGGAAAAATTTCTTCAAATGATTATGGATCAGTACTTTTAGCCAATTTATGATTTTAACTTTTGCCTGATGGAGTTCAATTTCATTCTAGTCGAGGCATTCTTGCTCTTCACCACTGGCCCTTCTGCCATCCATCCTCTTTTCTTTATGGCTGTTGAAAATTTTCCTCATCTCTTCTTCGTACTTGATAAAATTCTCCCCAAACCTTGTCCAAGCTTTGAATGGAACAGTAATAGTATTACGGTAAGGTGGCCTCACCTCACTTACCTTCAGGAAAATTCCATATTTATTAGAGCCCACATCAAAGTAGAACCTTTTATTGTCCACTCTGAAAGAAGTCCCCTCTGGGAGTTCGACTGGGTCATCGTCTCCACCTCTGCGTTCTTCTATGTCCCCTTCGCCATAGTCTTCAATGAGCTGAACCAAGGCATCCCGAAACTCAATCATCCCTTGTGCTGGGAGGACGATAGTCTGCTCTTGGCCCAAAGTGTGGCCAAAATAACCTATCATGCCAGTTCCCCGGATCATGGTTTGTCTTATCCTTAGGAAGCGACCCCGTTGATTTTCCTTTAGGTCTAGATAGTATTTCCTATTGTCCCTCTCTATGTAGTCTGTTTTGAGGACACTGTGAGGGTGCTCTTCGGACCCCACAGAGACTGGTGGGGAGGGTGCTGCGTGCTTCTGTCTCCTCCTGGAGCTTTGCTCTTTGCCGTGACCATGCTCTTGTCGGTGGCCTTTCAGGCCCAGGTGGGCATAGTGCTCGATGAAGTCCCCTAGACAGTCCTTCAGCTCCGCGGCCACAGACAGGGAGAGGGTCAGTTTACTCTTTCTGATATTGTCTTGCCGGCCTCTCCCTATCCAGACTTCAGCTATCTTTAGGAACCGGCCCCGGGAGCTTTGCTTCACATCTAGGTAAAACCTCTTTTTCTGGATGTCCACCCTTTTGGAGGCCAGCTCCTGGATTTCGGCTGCGCCCCCAGCTTGGTTAGGGGTGGCTGAAGCCGCGTAGTGGGGGTAGTGGGAGTGCTGGGCCTGGGGATAGAGTCTACTCTTGCTGAGGCCAGAGCCCCCTACATTCTTGCCGCCGCGGCCACGGCCGCCGCCGCCGCCGCCGCCTCCCCTTCGCCTGGCTCTTTCCATCTTCAGCTGCAAGTGACAAACAGACACACGGGGTGGGGTGGGGTAGGGGAGGAGTGTTGAGAACAATCGCAGACGCCCCTCGGCCTGCGCTGCCCCAGCCTCTGCCCGGGAACCCCACACCTGGCCGCTCTTTGCGTGGCGCCGGCCGCCGCAGCGCCAGGACGGTCCGCGGCGGCGGCGGCGGGCGGCGGGCGGCGGGCGGCGGGCGGCGGGCGGCGTCTCCCGGCTCCACACCGGGCACACAGCATCCCTCCGCCGCCCCTGGCCTCCCGCTCCCGCTCGCCGCCGGGCCGCCCGCCTCGGGCTGGACAGCCCCCGGGGCCCCAGCCAGCACACACTCACATCACCACTGCTGCCATCACCGCCTCCGCCGATGTCCTTCGAGGCCGCCGCCGCCACCGCCGCCGCCTCCAGCTCTCGGCCCCTCTGTTGCAGCCGCCGCAGCCGCCGCCCCCTGCCTGCTCCCCCGCCGCCGCTCGCACTGCCCCACGCCGGAGCAGCCAGGCAGGGGCATCGCCTGCGGCGCCCACCGCCGCCGCCCCTCCTGCGGCTGCTGCGGGGGCCGCCGCCTCTGTTCGGGCACCGGCCCGCGGCCCGCGGGAGACAGGGGGGCGGGGAGGGGGGCGGGGAGGGGGGCGGTGGGAGGCGGGCAGTGGGCCCCGCCTCCTCCAGCACAGCCCGCTGAAGGGAAGACCGGGTATCCGCTCTCCCCTGGGGCCCGCTCTAACGGAAGCCCAGCGCGTGGGATCGGAGCGTGAGCGCGAGGTGACCGGACAGGTGTGAAGGTGGGGATAAGAACCCGGGTGGCGAGAGTGTTCTGACTTCTCCAGGTTCCGCCGGGACGTAGGACTCTGGCGGCCCACGGGCACCCACAAGGAGACTACACTTCCCTGAGTGCTCAGCGGCGGCGGGAGTCCTCCGCGCATGCGTCTCGCGTAGCCCGCCGGGCCAGGGTGGGAGGGGCTGCAGCGCGGCGCTCTGGGAGTGGTGGACTGGGGGCCGACGGACCCCGGAGGGAGGGGTGGGAAGGTCCGTGTCCTAGAAGTGACGTATGCTGTGTGCGCCGTGACGCTCCGGCGTGGACTCTGCCCCGCGGGAATAAGGTTGATTGAATTGTTGTCCAGCATGAGTGACTGGGTTCCAGGCAGTGCCGTTGGGACGCTGCACAAGTCGTCCAGCTGAAGGAGAAGTCCCGTTGAACTGACTCTTCTCACGGTAACGTGTCCTCCCCAACCCTGCTTCCACCTCCAGACCCTTGAGGTATCATTCTAGCCTTCTCCGACACTGGCGGTGCTCAGTCCGGCAGAGCAGGCCTCTGGGCTGTGTGTGGGATATTCCTTAGAGACGGACATCTTCCTTCTCCCTTTCCACCTCCCAGGCACCCAGCCCATTTTGTGTAGTGTAACAAGTTATGTTGGATTTTTTGAGTTCAAAGCATTGAATCCTTAATGGTTTGTTTTGTTTTTGTTTTCCCTGGTTTAATTTGAGTTGTTTTCTGGATATGTTTGAGTATGTAAAAATTCTCCCTATGGAAGAGGATATTAGAATCCTTAGGATGTTAATTTAGTGGTCTTTAAGTCAGAGTACTAAGGATTTTGTATAGTTCGGCGCGTTAACTTTTAGGGAGCTGAAGGTCGGTGTGGGTAGGGCATTTAGATTTTCATGCCACTGAACAGTGGTCTCCCTTTGTTAATTCAACAGATATTTATTGAGCGCTGCTCTAGGTACTGGGGATACCATCAATGAACAAAACAAACACAAATCGCTCGTTTTTGGAGTTTGCATTTTGGAGAGAGATAGGCAATGAGTCAAAAGCCTGGTATATCAGAAGGTGAAGAGTGTCAGTGGGGGTAGGGAGCTGCAGTTTTACAGTAGGTGGTCAGGGTGGTCAGGGAAGGCCTGGCTGAGAAGGTAATTTTTGAGTAAAGACCTGAAGGAAGTGAGAGAGCTAGTCCTGTGGCTATCTGAGGGAAAGGAAAGTGCAAAGGCTCTGAGGGAGCCTGCATGGTGTGTCCGCAGAGCAGCCTAGGAGGCCAGTAAGTTAGAGCAGGGTGAGATAGAGAATTGTAGAAGATAAAGTCAGACAGATTGTGTAGGACCTTGTATGCAATTTTGAAAATTTGGGTTTTCATTCTGAGGGAGGTGGGAAGCTACTGGAGAGGTTTGTCAGGGAAACACCATGATCTGAATGATCTTTAAAAAAAAAAATTGTAAAATGTATATAACAAAGTTTGCTAATTTATCTATTTTTTAAGTGTACGATTCAGTGACATTAATTACACTCACTGTTACACAACCATAACCATTATTTCTAAAACTTCTGCATCACCCCAAGCAAACTCTGTAACTGGTTAATTAAGCAATAACTCCCCATTTCCCCCTCTGCCCAGCCCCTGGTAACCTCTGGTATACTCTCTATGAATTTGCTTATTCTAGGTAGTATATACAAGTGGAATCATAATATTGGTCCTTTTGCATCGGACTTATTTCACTCAGCATAATGCTCTCAAGGTTCATCCATGTCGTACCATGTATTAGCACTTAATTTCCTTTTATAGCTGAATACTGTTCCATTGTGTGTATATACTATATTTTGTGTATCCATTCATCTTTTGACAGACAGTTGGGTTTTTTCTCCCTTTTGGTTATTGTGAATAATGGTGCACTGAACATTGGCTTACAAGGATCTGCTTGAGTCCCTTTTTCCAATTCTTTTTTGGTCTGTACCTAGGAGTGGACTTGCTGGATCATATGATAATTCTGTGTTTAGCTCTTTTTTTTTTTAATTTTTAAAATTTATTTTATTTATTTTTGGCTGCGTTGGGTCTTCATTGCTGCGCACAGGCTTTCTCTAGTTGCGGGGAGCGGGGGCTACTCTTCGTTGCGGTGCGCAGGCTGCTCACTGTGGTGGCTTCTCTTCTTGCAGAGCACGGGCTCTAGGCACGCAGGCTCACTAGTTGTGGCGCACGGGCTCAGTAGTTGTGGCGCACGGGCTCAGTTGCTCCGCACTGGACCAGGGCTTGAACCCATGTCCCGTGCATTGGCAGGTGGATTCTTAACCACTGCGTCACCAGGGAAGTCCCTATGTTTAGCTTTTTGAGGAACTGCAGAACTGTTTTTCACGGTGGTAGAACCATTTTACATCCAACCAGCAATGTTATAAGGGTTCCAATTTCTCCAAATCCTCTCAAAAACTTGTTATTTTCTGTTCCTTTTCTTTTGTCTTTTCTTTTTTTCTGTTCCTTTTCTCTTTTGTTTTCCTTTCTTCTCATCTTTCTGCTTTCCTTTTTCTTTCTATTATAGCCATCTTAGGTGGTGATGTGATGTGGTATCTTATTGTGGTTTTGATTTGCATTTCCTTAATGACTAAAGACGTTGAACATCTTTTCACATGCTTATTGGCCATCGGTATATCTTCTTTGGAGAAATGTCTATTCTAGTCCTTTGTGTGTTGTTAAATTGAGTTGTTTGTCTTTTTGTTGTTGAGTTGTAGGAGATTTTTGTGTATTCTTACTAAACCCTTATCATAGCTTTGTAGTACGTTTTGAAACTGGGAAGTCTGAGTCTCCAACTTTGTTCTTTTTGAAGACTGTTTTGGCTATCCAGGGCCCCTTGCAATTCCATATGATTTTTTTTTTTTTTTGCAGCACCAGGTGGCTTGCGGGATCTTAGATCCCTGGCCAAGGATTGAACCCAGGCCACGGCAGTGAAAGTGCCAAGTCCTAACCACTGGACCGCCAGGGAGCTCCCAATTCCATATGAATTTGAGGATTGGCTTTTCCATTTCTGAAAAAAAGGCTTTTGGAATTTTGGTAGAGATTGTGTTGAATCTGTAGGTAGCTTTGGGTAGTGTGACATCTTAACAATATTAAGTATTTCTATCCATGAACATAGGTGTTGTTCCATTTGTTGCAATGAAACTTGGCTTCTTTTTTTAAAAATTAATTAATTAATTTATTTTTGGCTGCGTTGGGTCTTCATTGCTGTGCGCAGGCTTTCTCTAGTTGCGGCGAGTGGGGGCTACTCTTTGTTGCAGTGCATGGGCTTCTCATTGTGGTGGCTTCTCTTGTTGTGGCGTACAGGCTCTTGTTATGGAGACAAGTGACGAACTTGTCTTCTTTATGAATGAAATGTCTTCTTTAATTGGCAGCAATGTTTTTTAGGTTTTGGTGTACAAGTTTTTCACCTCCTAGATATTTTATTTTATTCTTTTAGATGCCATTGTAAATGGGATTGCTTTCTTAATTTCCTTTCAGATTGTTTGTTGCTGTTGTCTAGAAACAGCTTATTTTTGTGTGTTGATCATGTACCTTGCAACTTTGCTGGATTTGCTTATTAAATCTAGTAGGTTTCTTGGAATTGGTGGGACTTCCCTGGTGACGCAGTGGTTAAGAATCCACCTGCCAATGCAGGGGACACGGATTCGAGCCCTGGTCCGGGAAGATCCCACATGCCGTGTAGCAACTAAGCCTGTGCGCCACAACTACTGAGCCTCTGCTCTAGAGCTTGCACGCCACAACTACTGAGCCCATGTGCCACAACTACTGAAGCCCACACGCCTAGAGCCTGTGATCCGCAGCAAGAGAAGTCACTGCAATGAGAAGCCCGTGCACCACAACGAAGGGTAGCCCCCACTCGCTACAACTAGAGAAAGCCTGCACACAGCAACAAATACCCAACACAGCCCCCCACCCCCAAAAATCTAATAGGTTTCTTGTGGATTCTTTGGGTTTTTTTTTTTTAATATACAGGATCATTGTCATCTGTGAGTAGAGGTAGTCTTACTCTTCCTTTCCAATTTGAATGCCTTTTATTTCTTGTTTATATCTAATTTCTCTGGCTAGAACTTTCAATACTATGTTGAATAGCATTGGTGGAAGTGAGTATCTGTCTTGCTCTTGATCTTAGGGGGAAATTTTTCAGTCTTTCACCACTGAGTATGATGTTAACTGTGGGTTTCTCATAAATCCCTTTACTGTGTTGAGGAAATTCTCTTCTATCCCTACTTTTTGAGTTTTTATATCATGAAAGAATATTTGATTTTTATCAGATGCCTGTGTCAGTTGAAATGATCATGTGGTGTTTTTCCTTCATTCTATTAAAGTGACATATTACATTGATTTTCTTATATTGAGCCACCTTTGCATTCCTGGGATAAATCTCACTTGGGTATGGTATATAATCCTTTAAATTGACATTTCTTTTAACAGAATCACTCTGACTACTGTTTTGAGACTAGACTATGGAGGCAAGCAGATAAGAGGTAATGTGGCTTGAACCAAGGTTTTAGCTGTGGAGGTGGTGATAGGAGGTTGGATTTCAGCTTTATTTTGAAGGTAAAACTAACAGTATTTGCTGATAGATTGGATGTGAGGTGTGAAAGGAGGAGAGGAGTCAAGGATGATTCTAAGGTTTTTGGCATGAGCAATCAGAAGGATGGAGGTGTACCTACTGAAAATTTATGGAAGGAGCAGTTTGGGGAAATTTTATACCTATTGAGTACAATATGTGCATTACATATTACATGTACATTCAAGTATCTAGTAAATAATTGGGTATACAAGTTTGAAGTTCAGAGGAGTGCTCTAGGCTGTTTATATAAATTTGGAAGTCACCAGTGTGCTGTAGTTAATTTTAAAGTCATCAGGCTGGATGTGATCTCCAAGGGAGTGAATGTAGATGGAGAAGAGAACAACCAGGTCTGTGACCTGAATCTTCTGTTATGTTTGGAGATTGGGGAGGTAAGGAGGGATGGGCAAAGGGTACTGAGAAGGAATGCTGACTGATGTAGATGGAGAATCAAAAGTTGTCACAGAAGCCTAATAAGGTGTTTCAAGAAGGTGAGTGTGATTAATTGGGTCATATGCTGCTGGTGTGTTGAGCCAGATGAGGACTGACTGTAAGATTTGGCAGCATGAAGGTCATTGGTAACCTTGAAACGAGTGAGCCCTTTTGGTGGGGTGGAGTGTCTTTTTTTCTTTCTTTCTTTTTTTTTTTTTCCCGTACGCGGACCTCTCACTGTTGTGACCTCTCCCGTTGCGGAGCACAGGCTCCAGACGCGCAGGCTCAGCGGCCATGGCTCACGGTCGCAGCCGCTCCGCGGCATGTAGGATCTTCCCAGATCGGGGCACGAACCCGCATCCCCTGCATCGGCAGGCGGACTCTCAACCACTGCACCACCAGGGAAGCCCAAGGGTGGAGTGTCTTTTAAACACTGGGAAGAGATAATGGAAGGAATGGAAATGGAGATGCTAGTATAGATGAGTCTTTTGAGTAGTTTTTCTATAAAGGGGAGAAGAATGGAGCAGTTAGCGAAGTCAAATTTGTTTGATTTTTTTTAATGATGGGAGAAATTGCATAAGCTTATATACTGATGGGACTTTGGGACTTTTCTGGTAGACTAGTAGAGAGGGAGAAATTGATGATGCAGAAGAGAGGTGAAAAATGCCCTTGACTAGATGAGAGGATATGGAATCTAGTGCACACAAGGAGGGGCTGGATTTAGGAGCACAGATAAGTCATGGGGGATATCTATCTATCTACCTATCTACCTACCTCCATAATAGCATGGGCCAATTCCCAATTTTTATATCTATACCTATACCTGTCTATATATGTAATATCTATCTATCTATCTATCTATCTATCTGTCTATCTAGTATAGAGATGGCAAGCTGGAGACCTGGGAGAGCCAGTGGTATAGTTCCAGTCTAAGTCTGGCCTGAGAACCAGGAGAGCAGACACTATTTGTTTCAGTCCAAGTGTGAGTCTGAAGGCAGGAGACTAATGTCCTAGCTTAAAGGCAGACAGAAAGAGTGAATTCCCCCTCACTCAGCCTTTTTGTTATAGTCAGGCCGTCAACAGATTGGATGAAGCCCACCCACATTGGGGAGGGCAGTCTGCTTTACTCAGTCTGCTGATTCAAATGTTAGTCTCATCCAGAAACACCCTCACAGAAATGCCCAGAATAATGTTTAAATATTTGGGCACCCTGTGGCCCATTCAAATTGACACAGTAAAATTAACCATCACAATAGAGTATATGGGCATAGATACAATTATGTGAATAAATTTCAGGGTAGGAGCTTGTGGACGTTCTTTTTTGATTGCTTAAGTGAAGTCTGAAGCATGGTTGTCAGCTGGGAGGGATAATGGGAAGAAATATGATAGGTTTAAGAGAAGGTATAAATAGTTAGCTTAGAAAGAGAGGATAGTAAATAGATTAGGGAAAAGTTGTAGAATTGCTAGAAAGACTAAGAGTTCACTTGAAGTTGGTGATCACAAATTTAAACACATCAGTCAACAAGATTGTGTTTTTCACCTGCTACATTCATTCAGCTACATAGGTATAGGCACAGAGTAGGCAGAGAATTTGTTTTGTTCAGGGTTAGAGTTTTGCCAGGAGAGAATAATGAAACCAGAGATGGGCAATGAAATTGGGGAAGTAGGCAAGGAAGCGGTTATAATTTTGCAATTAAACTGGCCAAGGAGGAAGTAAGGACTGCCTGGGGGTGAGGAGAGTGCAAAGGTAGTAGGACCATTGGATTATAGGCCCCAGGTGGATCAAAAGATTGAGTTTCGAGAGGGAATGAGCTTCAAAAATAGGAGATGTTAATTTGAGAGTGAGATGCTTGGAATTGAGATTATGGAAGGATTCAGTTATTGGTAATAACATGGTATTCTCATGTGAACAAACGGGTAGAGCAGGGTGTGGGCAAAATTATTGGGGGAGAGCTAGTCAGAAAACTGAGACACGCTATATTCCCCAGATATTATACATTAAAGGGTGTAAGCCACTGGGCAAGTATGGGGGAAAGAGGTAGGCTATAGATATAAACAGCTACAGTACTGATGGTGATAATGATCTGTTACTATCCATCTCAAATACCATCAACTTGATCTATATCTAACACTGGAAAATTAGGTATTGAGTTATATATGGTTGTATTGCAACTCATAGTCAACCCGTAAGCCTTCATGGACGTCTGTTCTTTGACCAAAGTGTTCTTGTAGGAGCGGCAGGTGATGTAAGACATCTTTTTTTAGTTTTCAGTTCGAAATCCTTCACCACATGATTTGGTGAAATCCTTCACCAAACTTCTGTAGAAGTTTTTCTTAGCTTCTGTATAGCTTCTTTGGCTTGTCTTGTCTCCCAGGGTTGTGAAAAATTTATTGTTAAGAAGACAGGCAGAGGAATAGGAGTGCTCTGTGACCTAGTAATTTCATGTCTAAGAATCTGTCCTATGGAAATAGTAATATGAATGCCTAAAGATACATACATACACACAAGGGTATTCTTTGAACATTGTTTGTGATAAAATTTGCAAGCAACCTAACTGTCATCTATAGGGAATAGTTAAATAAATTATGATAGATAAAGAAAATGGAATTCTGTATAGTCTTTAAAAAATAGGATCAAGAGGTGGTGTGTTAGGTTTTACTTATCCCATCCCATCAACAGGGATGCTTTTAGTTGCAACTAATGGAAAATCCAAATCAAAGTGACTTCAGCTTTAAAAGGTTATTTATTAGCCTATTTAGTGGACACATCCTGAGATAGAGTGGCCTTCAGGCATGTTCAGTCAGAGCACTGCCTATTTTTTCTGGCCCTGTATTTGTTCCTCTTCCATGAAGAAGGCATGAAGATGCTTTACCTTCAGGGTGATGTCTCATATGGTTGTAGGATGACTGTGTGCATCAACTATGGCTATGTATTTCTTTCTTCACATCTAGAAGGAGGAAAATCATTCCTTCCCATAGCATGGAAGGAGAATCCTGATCTTTGTTACAATTGGACCACCTTGGACCTAGTAATTATGGACAGGAATGGAGACCAGAGAATTGAGACCTGGGTTATAGTTCCTGTCCCTGAATCAGTTGCGTGGCAAGGGGAGTGGGATTTCCATATTGGCTTTAAAACAATTGGATTTCATTCCTGGTACTGGTAATGAGGTCAGTCCCATTCCAGAAGCTTTGCTGTTATACATGGGGGTGGGATGGGGAAGGCTGAATGTGTCTGTTACCCTCATCTTTCCTACTTGTATTAAGGTAATCAACATTTCGCTCCTCTCATTCTTGATTTTACCAAAATCATGAAACTGTGTTTATCCTTAGGATCTCACGTTAGAAAAATATAAATCACTGTTGACTTCATTATTTGCAGGGGCCCTTCATATCACTCTCAGATTTCAAGAAAGAGGTGGATAGGAGAGAGGGACTGAGGGAGTGAGGATGGGAGAGAGATAGATATGCTTGTTGAAAAACAAACTATAGAATATTAAAACTCTCCTTTCACATACTTGACCTCAATTCCATTCTGTTCCCTGTAGAGGCCCCTATTAACTGATACTTATCCTCCTGGATTGTTCTTTGCATTTACATAATACACGTATTATCACTCTGTATTTTCAAATTTAAATGGTAACTACTACTGACACTTAGTTTTTCCTGTTTTACTTGGCACTTACGTTACAGAACTTGTCATCTTAATACATATAGTTCTGTTTTATTCTTTTACTGACTGCTTATTATGCCATATATGGATATGTCATTGATTATCTAACTATTAATTTACCCTACTGATTGCTTTTAGTATGTTTGCTATTACAGACTGATAAAGTGAACATCCTTTGCATACATCTTTGTGTTTATATGTGCATGTGGTGAAGGGTATGGAAATATAAAGTGTTGATAAGTTCTACAAAATGTCTTTGAAAATGATGAGGCCAGTTTCTGTTCTCTTGCAAATGTTGTATGTGATTAATCTTTTGAATTTTTGCTGATAATGGTATACCAGAATTTTAGACAGTTTTGTTGACCTTGTTTATTGAGTACTTTGTTCTTTCTTAAAGATTAGAAGTGCCTCCTTTAGCATATGTCAGATTTCTACATTTACATGGCTCTGTTTCTGAACGTGGTATGTTTTATTCCATTGATTTGTATCTGTTTTTATACCAACTCCACACTATTTTAATTACTGCTTTTGTGTACTGCTTATGTTTAAATAGAGTGAGCTTTTCCTTATTGTTCTTATTTTCCAAAAAAATATTTACTGCTCTTGACCTATTTCTTTTCTTAGAGAACTTTAAACTTGTGGTTCGATGAAAAATCCTGCCGACGTCTTTTCTTGGTATTGATTCTTGAGTGTATTGATTTAATTAATATATTTAAAGTTTTGAGACTGACTATCCAGAAACTCAGTGTGTCTTCTCTAGCCCGTTTTTGATGTCTTAGTAAACTTCTCTAGTTGTCTTTAAAATGGGTTTCATGCATTTTATATTAGGTTTATTCCTCAGTAGATTGTCATTTTTGCTGTTCTTGAATTTAGATATAAATTACATTTTTAACTGATTCTTGCTCACATATAGAAAAGTACCTTAATTTGTGTATGCTTATCTTGAATCTGGTCATCTCAGGAGTATTTGAACCTTTTAGTCCAATTGATAAAATCAAATCACCTCAAAGTGATACTGGGGGAAAAGTATTTTGGAGGCTTTAGCTCTTTGATAAGAGTTAAGCTTACCTCATGTTAAAGCTGGTTAGTCATAGCAGTCAGCCTCTTTTATTTTTTTAATTTATCATTATCACCATTTTTATTGTTATCATCAACACCATCATTATTCTGCAGTACTGCCCTTGGGGATCATAGAGGTTTATCAACTTGTGTCCTCCCTCACGGCAGAGCAGTCAGCCTCTTTTAAAGGTGATTTTCTTTTTTGATAAATGCCTTATATATGGGAGGATTAAGAAAGAGGATGGTTTTTGAATAATTTCTTCATTGGGAAATAAGCAATTAGAATAGTTTCACATTCTCCCTAAAATAATTGGAACCAGTGACCTTCCCTCCCTTCCCTTCTTTAAGGCTTTGCTTCTCTCTGAGTCCAGTGTTCTTGTCCCTGCATTTTATGATCTTCCACCTTTAGTCTGATAGGTTAGCTCTTCAGGGCAGGGCAGAGATTCACCCTCTCTCTAGGTCTCTCTGAGGCCGAGAAGGTAGAGATGTGGGATCTTCCTAGTGTATGGTAGGAATAATAGGAACCATTGGAAAAAATATCAAAGGTTTGTTGCTTCTGGAAATTTTGGTGTGTAGCATGAGACATCACCTATTGGCACCTGATCCTTTTTTTTTTTTTTGAAAATGATAATGCACAGGCCCATGGTATTTCTTTATAGAACCATTAGAACTATATGGCAAAGTCAAAAGGAATACCCATCAATCATTATTGGGCTAGAACACCGGGTTAGTAAAAGTGACTAGGACACATGAGCAATGTTTGAACATATGTCACCGTATTTCACAGTGGACCCTATCCATGTGATAGATCATCAGTGTCAGGGAAGTCTGCTGTTGAATAATGAATGTTTCCATGCCTGGCAGTAGGAACCTGATCTGGTTTTGCTGTTCATTCATGAAATGAAGGCACTGGAGTGTGGTGGTAAGATAATTGGACTGGAAGATAACTTTTGCCTTCTGGGAGGTGTACAATCACAAGATTGCTGATTTTTCCTTTTACTCATTTCACGTAAACTCGCCCTGTCTGAAGAGGCTAATTTGAAGTTCTTATGAAAGATTTGCGTTGGGTAAACTTATGGTTGCTTTCAGAATTGTATATTAATTTTCCAGTTTCTTTTTCACTCTGTGTCTATTTTTATCTTTTGCTGTTCCTCCCACACTTAAATTGGTCTTATTGTAAAATACTGCATTTTTCTTTCTACCTGACAATGCTGAATTTCTGCTCAATACGGAGCTTTGCATCCTAAAGTTAAATATCACTCCCATTTATTTAAGTTATTGTTTTGCCGAAAACCTTACTTTTAGTTTCAAGGTTCGTAGGATTCGCTGGCAAAATAACCACTCTGCACTAAGTTAAGCAAAATTTTAAAGAGTTTATTGAATTAACACGAGAATACAGTATATTAATTAAGAAAAGAATAGTATAACTAATTAAGAAAGATAGTAAAGACAGAGGTTTATACGTCACCGAATTGGGGAAGCACCTACATCCATATTCAAGCAGCGCTGGGAAGTCCCTGGTACAGCAATCTGGAGTCCCAATTGTGAAGAGGCTCCAGGCGTGCGTCCACCCCACGGGTGAGACTTCAGTTTGCTACACGAAGGAGTCCCACTATAAGCACCAGGCTGATAATAATCAGCCTGTGCGCAAATTTGCATCCCTGGTATTGTCATAAATGTCTTGGTCTTAACTTGAAAGTCTTGGAATGTTCTCTAATCCCCGGGGGCTGGCCAGGCCCTCAAGGTTCAAGTCCCCAGATTTACTCATTGTCTTATCTAATGATTTACAAGGTATGCTGGCGTCGCCCCTGCTGGCCTGTATGTAGCTCAGCAGTTTGGCACTTAGGCAGTTTTTAGGGTCGTTGCCTGGTCAGAGAGAAGCCTAGTGCCGCCTCTGAAGCCTGAACAAGACTACTTTACTAGCTTCCCCGACAGTTATAATTTTCTGTTACATTGCTATTTAAGGTTATTTTATTCTTATTTTGATTTAAAAAGATTTGAAACTCTATGAAGTTATGAAACTTTTGATATTGTATCCTTTGTGTGGCTAGTTTTTTTATTGTTATAATTTATGTTTTTCAAGATAAGGGGTTAAAGAAAGAAAAGAATTGGCTACATACTTTTATTTTCAATTATATTTGTGTATTAGAACGCAAGCACAGAAAACTTGATTCAAACAGGCTTAACAAATAAGGAAATTTATTATTAAAATGAAACTTGAAGGCTGAGGTAGGGCTGACTTTAAGACTGGTTTAGTCCATCTACTATAGCTCCGTTTCTCATCTTTGCTGTCTTCTGTGTGTTGGCTTCGTCCTCAAGCTGGCTTCCATCATAATGGCAAACTGGCTGTAGAAGGCCCAGGCTTCCCATTCTCAAATATAGGGCATCTCTTCTGGTACTTTCTTACAAGAGCAAGACGCGTTATTCTCAGAAACCCCTAAACACCTTCTCTTGTATCTCATTGGCCTGAATTAGATCATAGGTTTTATTCTTTTTTTTTTTTTTTTTTTTATAGGTTTTATTCTTAACCCAAATTCAAGGGAATGCCTTGAATTTAGGCCTGAGTTTCTGAATCATCATTGTGGCAAGGGGAATGGGATTACTTTCAGGTCAGTTGGATTTTCCATGGGAGCTGGTAGTAGGGACAGCTGTCTTGAAACACATTGGCTTTGTGAGTAACTGGTCATTATCTCAATTAAATTTATAGTACTGTACAAAGGGTACAGGGTGGAATGGATGCTGGGTAGGCAACCGTCAATGTCCTCTTGATAATGAGTCCTATAAAATTTCATCTCAGGCCATATGAAGTAAGAGTAAAAAATAAAAAGGAAAAATAGGCAGCCTAAGCAAGTTTTAAATTGACTTACTTGAAAACTTCCTCTGCAGTTTCCCAGTTTATAGTGGTTGATTTTAGCTGACTGGCTATTGCTACTTACAGAACAGAGAAAATTCATTAAAAATAATGAATTATTCAGTTGGATAGTGAAATTCAGTTATAAAGCACTTCACTGTGCCATAGATTCAGTTCAGGTAAAGTCATGTTCCTGGTTTATGGGCAGTGTGGCTTCTCACAATGACACAGCATAGAGAGAGGCTTTTATATTTTTCCCTGTTGCTAGCATTTTAATGGCATTTTATTGTATTTATTTGTTTCTATTTGTATTTTATTTCAGTTGACTATTAATAAAAATTTTAATTTATACTTTGTTATTATAAATTATATACTACATGATACTTGACAGTTATGAAAATTTGGTAGATGCCTATAAAGAAATAGGTCTCTCAAAAAAAAAATATCCCACTACTTTTAAAATTGCCGTGATTTACTGTAGCTGGACCAAATGCTAATGGTGGTTTTATTTAGCTTTTCTTGTTTGCTTGCTTGGGTTATTTGGAGCGAAATTAGGATTAGCCAAAATTGAGCAATAGATTAATTAAATCCTCTTTAATTAGGGAATTTAATGAGGGCTTTGTTGTGGATTCTTTTGTCCTAATTTTTTTACTCTGCCCCCTCCTATTCCTATTAGTGCATTGAAAAGTAGAAAGGAATTCTCAAAAACAATACAAGAGAATACCTTATAAATTATATCTTCTACAATAAATTACAAATTATACATGCATGTGTATATGTGCATGTGTATATGTGTCTATATAGTATATGTATATATATATAAAGTAGTTGCTAGTATATTGGTTAAGTATAGATAAAATAATAGGGCAAGGTTATATTTTCAGAAACTATGTAATATAATAAAAGAACTCAAACCCAGAATTTTTAAAGTTTGTTGCATTGTTAACATTTGAAAGACTTTTTGACTGGAAACTGCCTCTTTTAGTAAAAATAACATAATTGTATAGGTGAAACCCAAAGTGTCTAACCAAATTTAGGACATTGATAACCAAAGTGAATTGCTGAATCATTTAAGCTGCTTTAGTCTTATAAGCTTTTTGTTAGGTTATTTGAAAACACTTACTAATCCAATCTTATAACTTATCAGTCTTTAAAATTTATTTTTTTTCTATATTCTCATCTACACACGTGAAAAGTTAGATGAGTGTATGTATATTACTGTTGTAACTTGGATTGTAGTTGGAAACCTCCTAAATATAATTTGTGTAATATACAGAGAAATAAAATAGATGCATGTTGAAATTTAGTACTCCTTGGATCAGATCTGATGCGTAAGAATGAAATCTTTTTGGATAAATGAATCCATTTTCTTTTCTCTATTTGGATTTATCATTTAAAAGAACATTCTGCCTATGAAGCACTTCAGTATTTAATTAACTTTTGATAAATTTATATACTTAGTCTAGTTTGTATGGATTTGATATCTCTTTCTGTACCCATAGGTTCTTGATCCTTCTCAGTACACTAAAGAGAGTGAGGTATAATAGCAGTAAAAGATCTGTCACTACTCCTATCAGTATGCCAACTCATGTATAGCTGCAGTTTAAGAGATGTCACATCAGGTTTATCACTGTTTATCTTGACATCAACCCCGTGGTCAGTAGGGCAAGTAATATATAATAATAATGTACTATAATAAGGCAAGTAATATAATGGCAATTTAATCCCATTTTACAGATGAAGAAATGAAAATTTAGAAAAGTAGTGCCTTGTGCAAGATCACGTGGATACTAAGTGGCCAAGTGTCACAGCATATTTTTCTAAAAAAACTAAAGACCAATTCTCATACAAATATACAATGAGCACATCACATTTGTTTAATTCAATAATGAGGGAACCAACAGGAGATAAAATTGGTTCAAAGTGGAGCAAAGATTATATAGGTAATAGGGTTCTCCAGAAAAATAGAACCAATAGGATATATATATAGATATAGAGAAAGATATTTACTGTGAGGGACTGCCTCATGCGATTGTGGAGGCTTAGAATTTCCACAGTCTGCTATTAGCGAGCTGGAGGCCCAGGAAAGCCAGTGGTGTCATTCTAGACCAAATTTGAGGGCCTGAGAACCAGAGGAGCCAATGGTGTGAGACCTGCTTAGAAAGTCCAGAGGCCTGAGAACCAGGAGTGCTGATGTGCAAGGGCAGGAGAAAATGGACATCTCAGCCCAAGCAAAGAGCAAATTTCCCCTTCCTCTGCCTTTTTGTTCTATTGAGGTTCACACCAGATTGGATGATGCCCACCATTGGTGAGGGCAGTCTTCTTTACTCTGTTTACCTATTCAAATGCTAATCTCTGGAAATACCCTCCCAGACACACCCAGAAATAACTGTTTTACCAGCTCTGGGCTGGTAACCCTTAGCGCAGTCAAGGTGATACATTAAATTTACCATCACATAAAGACATTGGAGAAAGAACTTTGAAACAATTGCTAGCTTAGGTACAGGGCTGTCCTACAGGGCAGTAAAAACCATAGGCTTTGAGATTATCTTTTCTGCTGGACAGAATTCAGTTGCATTTTTACTAGATACAATTTTACAAGTTAACATGTAACTTCATAGAGTCTGAGTTTTTAATCAGTAGTAAATAATGAGTTAAATAAATGTATATTCCATATGAAATAATCATTGGGTGGGCTTGTGCTCCTGTATGACACTGAAAGGACATATTGCCTTCTTTTTGTCTTACTTATAACTTTTGGATACTTTTTCTTGATACAGCGCAACATTGGAGCCTAGGTTTTCTGACTCCAAGTCTAGATTTCTTTCCATTGTACTTCCTTGCTTCTTCATAGTATAATTTTTAATGCTAGAGCACTCTGCTGACCTTTGCAAAATCAGCTAGCCTTTGTTATTAGTTTTCCTTTGTGCGTAGTGATGGTGATACAGCTTTGTTCCTTAGAGAAGCTTTGTGAAATTCAATGGATATTTGTAAAATTTGCATCAATGCCCAAAGTGAGAAATTGAAATTTTAGCTTGTTTACAGTGACTTCTCTTTTGTGACATTTTGTTAGAAAATTTTAGAATAATTCTAAAATTCTTGCATTTTTGATTAAATAATCAGGTTTATAAAACAGTGTATTTCATCAGGTTAGCCTTCATATATTTTGAACAAAACAGAATTGAACCATTTTAGGTAGTAACTGAAAATTTGTCCACATTAAACAATATAATTGTCTCTCAGAGTGAGGCATTGAAATACTTACTGATAATTTTTTCCTGGACTTGAAATGGTTATCTGTATGTGCCATTTAACTTAACAGTGTAGTGTTTTTTTGTCTTTTGGGGGATGCATTTCAAAAAGGTTGGGATTCTTTATTAGCCCTCAAGCAATTAGGCAAGTCAGTTACTGTGGTAACAGTAGGCATTAATTTCCTTACTTTTAGAGGTTTTAGGAACAAAGAAATCTCTGAGCTAATCCACTGAAACCCAACTTTCTCTTGAGACTGGTGTGAAGTCTGTCCGTTCTCTAGAAGATGACACCATTCTAAGGGAAAAATGTGCTTTTGAGATGAATTTCTATTCTGCCAGAGAGAAGTGTATAGTATGGTTTAAAAGCTAGGTGGTGAAAAAGTTATCCCTTCTTAGCTAATTTGGAACTGTGATTGGTCTTAAATTTTCTAAATCTGTTACTAATTTAAATCTTAAATCTTATTGGTGTGATTTCTGTTGACATGAACTAGAAGTGGCTTGAGTGGATAGCTTATCCTACTATCTAATTGCTGTCAAATAAAATCACCTAAGATGACTTCTTTCAAAACATAATTTGTGGGCTTCCCTGGTGGTGCAGCGGTTGAGAGTCCGCCTGCTGATGCAGGGGACATGGGTTCGTGCCCCGGTCTGGGAAGATCCCACATGCCGCGGAGCGGCTGGGCCCGTGAGCCATGGCCGCTGAGCCTGCGTGTCCGGAGGCTGTGCTCCACAACGGGAGAGGTCACAACAATGAGAGGCCCGCGTACCGCAAAAAAACCCCCAAAACCATAATTTGTAATTTTGGCAGATAATCTCTTAACATTTAATTGGCTAATATTACTAACTCTATAGTAAGCTCACTCATTTAGCTATAATGAGGTTCATTTTGCAACTGATTTATCCAAAACTTTTCTTTTCCAAGAAGTTGCATTATTTTTTTTTTTGCGGTACGCGGGCCTCTCACTGTTGTGGCCTCTCCCGTTGCGGAGCGCAGGCTTCGGACGCACAGGTTCCGTGGCCGTAGCTCACGGGCCCAGCCGTTCCGCGGCATGTGTGATCCTCCCGGACCGGGGCACGAACCCGTGTCCCCTGCATCGTCAGGCGGACTCTCAACCACTGCGCCACCAGGGAAGCCCCAAGAAGTTGCATTCTTATTAGGTATTTATGAATGTATTGTGGTGATTTAAAAAAAAATAGCTATAGTGGGTTGTTAATCACAGCAGCATTGGATATTTTCTAGTCTTAGAGCATTTTGTCTGTGTTCTATAGCAGCAGTTGGCAAACTGGCTGGTAGGTCACATCTTACTTGCTGCTTGTACTGAATATGAGCCTAATGGTTTCTACGTTTTTAAGTGGCTGAAAAAAAATAAAAAGAACAGTATTTCATGAAATTTGTGTAAATCCAGGTTTCACTGTGTATAAATAAAGTTTTATTAGAACATAACCATGCCTATTTCTTAAGTATTGTTTATAGCTTTTGTTCTATAGTGGCAAACTTGAATAGTTGGTGACAGCAATATTCTGCCTGGAATATTTACTATCTGATCTTTTAGAGGGAAAGTTTGCTGACTCTTGTTCTATAGTATAAAAAAATGTAACCTTGATTGTTCATTAAACAAACAAACAAAATCTTTCCCACTTTTATTGGCATACGTTACCCCCGATTGCAAAAAGGTAACACGTGTTCTTATAGAAAAATTGGAACATATAGAAAAGCATAAAGAGGAGAATTAAAAGCTATCTGCATTTGTGGGATAACCACTTATATTTTGGTATACATTGCCAAAGACCTTTAAAAATGTGTTTGTGGGGACTTCCCTGGTGGTCCTGTGGTTGAGACTTCACCTTCCAGTGCAGTGTTGTGCGGGTTCGATCCCTGGTCGGGGAGCTAAGATCCCACATGCCTTGCGGCCAAAAAACCAAAACATAAAAAGAAGCAATATTGTAACAAATTCAATAAAGATTTTAAAAATAGTCCACATCAAAAAAATCTTAAAAGAAAAATGTGTTTGTGTGTGTGTGTATATATATAATATGTTAATATATACATATAGACAAATACACATACATCTTTATTTTCTGAAATTGGAGTCTAACTTGCTTTTTTCACTTGATAAATTATAAGAACATCTTTTTAATGACTGCATAGTGCTCTGTTTTATGGATGTACCATTATTTATTATTTAACCATTTTTCCATTGTTGGATGTATAGTCTGATTTCAACTTTTATTATTATAAATATTATATATTACACTATTATATATATAATATATATATTCTAAATATTGTGTATAACAAGGATGACTATCCTTGTATATAAATCTTTCTGGGGAATGCCGGTTATTTTTGTAAGCTTAATTCTTAAAAATGTAACTATAGGTAAAATGGTGTGAAAACTAGAGAAGTATTTTGAAGGGATATCTTGGTATTGTGTGAAGAAACTCCCTTGGCCTGCCTTCATGAAGATAACTTATCTTCCATTTACCCTAGGTTCTGTTTAGACATACTAATTTTCACATTAGGCCATCAAATTAGTCCTTTTAATAACTTGACTGTTAAAGCATTTGATTGATGCTGATAGTTGATGGACTGGAAGAACTGGGCCAGTGCCCCACTCTGGGTTCATAGTTTTTTTTTTTTTAATAAATTAATTAATTAATTATTTTTGGCTGTGTTGGGTCTTCGCTTCTGTGAGAGGACTTTCTCTAGTTGTGGCAAGCAGGGGCCACTCTTCATCGCGGTGCGTGGGCCTCTCACTATTGTGGCCTCTCTTGTTGCGGAGCACAGGCTCAGTAGTTGTGGCTCACAGGCTTAGTTGCTCTGCGGCATGTGGGATCTTCCCAGACCAGGGCTCGAACCCGTGTCCCCTGCATTGGCAGGCAGATTCTCAACCACTGCGCCACCAGGGAAGCCCTGGGTTCATAGTTTTTACTCACAATTCTACAGATGGGAAGGTAAATGATCTGCTGTGTGAGTGTTCCTAGCATCATTGCGGAGGCCATAGAGTGGAGTAATGCTCCAGGCCAGTATGAGTTGACACAGTAGACTCAGAAGTGGGGAGAAAAAGGAGATGTGCTCCAGTCTTAGGATAATTCACTTCCTACTCCACTAATTAAGTAGATGCCCCAGACTACCACCCTGTTTCCTGTGGGCCTCTTGAAGGAAAATCCATTTGTTGGCATATTCCTGCTCTTTCTCAACCACTCATTCAGTAGTGCACCTACAAAAATGTACCCAAGTGTTTCACTCAAAGGATGATTTATGAAGGGATATTGACTCTTAAAATTTCTAGGGATACTCACATCAGCTGCTAGTATTGATCTGTCTACAGCAGAGGTTAGAATTAAGAGCCCTGCAGGACACTGGGTCTTGGAAATTGATATCAGATGGAAGATTGCATAGTAACATCCAGTTCTTTTGAAAAATTGGAAGGTCTGGCAACACTGGGTCCATACTGACTGTTGGCAAGAGTTAACTGGAGCAAAGTTAGTGCCTTCCAGTTTGTGCTGCAGCATAGTGATAATGGGTTATAGGTGATGCAAGATTTTGATGGTTGCATATTTTTTATAATTTTCAAGCATAAAATCACTTTATAAGGCAAACATTCAAAGATTTATACTAGGTGAAATTATATTTGAACACTTTTTAAAAAAATACATTTATTTATTTTTGGCTGCATTGGGTCTTTGTTGTGGCACTCGAGCTTTCTCTAGTTGTGGCGAGCGGGGGCTACTCTTTGTTGTGGTGTGTGGGCTTCTCATTGCCGTGGTTTCCCTTGTTGCGGAGCACTGGCTCTAGGTGCGCGGGCTCAGTAGTTGTGGCACACGGGCTTAGTTGCTCCGCGGCATGTGGGATCTTCCTGGACCAGGGATCAAACCTGTGTCCTCTGCGTTGGCAGGTGGATTCTTAAACACTGTGCAACCAGGGAAGTCCTGAACATTCTTTATATAGATCTTTTTGTTAGCTACTTGAGTTCAATAACATGTACGGTTATGCATAGTAAACATGGTCAAAAAGAGTTGTGTCGTGGATATATCATGTAGTACTTCCTTCTGACTTTCCTGTTAAATAATTTCCTATTAATCACTTTAATTGGCTACGTGTATGTTACTTAATCATTGGGAAAGTTATGGACATTCTTTAAATTTTATTTGTCTTAATTTTCATTATTTTACTACTAGCATAGAAAAGAGCAGGATTATTAGCTAATTATTATTGTATGATATTTAGTGTTCTCTAATAGATTACAATTAATTTTATTAATTTTCTTATTATTTAATTTTTAATTATTTATTATGGGCTTTTGATGTGACAATATGGCAAACTCTGATTTCGATAGAATTTCATAATGTTTGTTTTTAGAATTTAAAGAGCTAGTGTTTATGTCTAAAAATGATTAATTGAACACATGCAACTCATTTGATTCAATAAGGAAATATAAGGCTTTGTAACTTCAGAAACTCATTTAAAAATATATTTGATTACCCTGAAGTATATTTTGTGTACTTTAAAAATTTTGATTATTAAATTAAATGAAAATAAGTTATTTCAGTACACTTAGTTTTTGTTTAGTCTCCTTAATTAAAAAAATTTGTTTTGGATACAATTTGTTTAGAAATATTCATGATACAGACAGGCTAAACAATTGACAAAAAACTTTTCCCAAGGAATTAAAGACCTGTAGTATTTTAAGTACTTTATATTCAAATAGATTTAATTTCTATAGATACCTGCTTTCCCACTATGATGTCTAAGATTGTGATTAAAGCTGGAAAGTCATCCGATTCATGAGTTGAACATAACAGTTAAGTATTTAATCAATAATTAGGCAGTAAAGGATTATTTCAGAATTGGATTTCGTGTTCCCATAATTCTTTTTTTTGGTGGTATGCGGGCCTCTCACTGCCGCGGCCTCTCCCGTTGTGGAGCACAGGCTCCGGACGCGCAGGCCCAGTGGCCATGGCTCACGGGCCCAGCCGCTCCACGGCATGCGGGATCCTCCCAGACCAGGGCACGAACCTGCGTCCCCTGCATCGGTAGGTGGACTCCCAACCACTGTGCCACCAGGGAAGCTGGTGTTCCCATAATTCTTCACTTTCAGCCTAAATCAAATGAGGTAGGGATGTCAAACAAAATACTCTGGTACCTTTTCATAAAACATCTATTTCACTAAACAAAAGATCTGAACTTTTGAAAGCGTCTTTGAGCAAAAAATAAGAATGAATTTAAGAGATTGATAAAGGAAATAATCAGATTGAACTCAAGAAGCTAGTTACAGGATTGCACAATGAATAAAGCTCAGATTACCTCCCTAGTTTGCTAAATCTGCTTTTGTTCCCCCTGCCTATGCGGAACACTATGTTTGGACCAGTGGGGAAAGGAAGTGGAAGAGTTGCCATTTTTCAATTATTCTATTAGAAGGTATGTTGGAGATTTGTCAAGGACACAAAGACAACATTAATCCAGAAGATTAATGAAAAAAGTGTTCATCGCAGTTATGAATTCATAAATATTGGCAATGGACCTCAGTTAGAAGGCTGTATAGAATCCTTGAAAAATGCCTGGAAGGACATTATTTGCTTGGTAAAGAAGTTCCAAAACCAACCAGGGATGAAAAATGAAGTGAAAAATGAATATTTTGAAACATATGAGGTATTATGGAAACAGTGGAAATTTGGGACTGGTACACAGGAAGGTATGAAGGCTTTATGTTAAGTTTCAAGGTAAAAAACCTGATATTCTAAGTAATATGTTGCCTTACTCACAGAGAAGCTCTTGTATATTAAAATTTGCCTGTAGTTCTGAATTCTACATTAAATGATGTCATAAAAATGGTGAATCTAATGAAATCCAAGCTGCTACAGTACCTTCTTTTCAGCGTTAGGTGAAGAAATCTGATTAGCTATTTCATTACTGAAGTGTGTTGACAGTCCAAAGGAAGATTTATAAGCTAAAGGGAAAATTTCAAATTATTCTATGTGAATGACTCTTACTTTGCAGATTTGTTGAAGTATAATAATTGGCTTCAAAAAATGGTATCCTTAACTGACATTTTGAGCACTTGAATTAACTTAATCAAAAGTGCAGTCAGTGATCGGGTTTCCCTGGTGGTGCAGTGGTTGAGAGTCTGCCTGCCAATGCAGGGGGACACGGGATCGTGCCCCGGTCCGGGAGGATCACACATGCCGCGGAGCGGCTGGGCCGGTGAGCCATGGCCATGGAGCCTGTGCGTCCGGAGCCTGTGCTCCGCAACGGGAGAGGCCACAACAGTGAGAGGCCCGCGTACCACAAAAAAAAAAGTGCAGTGATCGTGTGGAAAATATTAATATATTCACATATACTGACAAAATTTATGGATCCAGAGTAAAAATTCAGATTTGCCAGAGTGAAGTTAAAATAATTTTAGAAGTGATTGTTTAATTGGTGTTATTTGAATCCTAAAGAAGGATTAATAATATTATTAGAGCAAAGCCAGTGTGTACCTGAGACAGAGCTTTTTAGCATTATATTGAAATACTTGATATAAAAACATTGATTTTTGAAGCTTATTTACATCATCAGAAGAAATTAACGTATTTCTCAGTAGAAGAAAAGGAGAAGCATTAGATTTAAAGACTTTCAGCATCCTTGAAGTGCAATTTAAAGGATCGAATTGTTGGAATGCTGGTTAACAGTGAAAAAGGAGTCTTCAGTATATTGGAGCAAAGCCTCCTCTTTTACCATTTGCTACCACTTGTGCTGACAAAGCTTCTTTGTGATGGTTGCTCTACAAGAATATTAAGAATGTGTTGTTAAAAGGTCTTAATCAGGAATTGTGTGCAACCATTTTAAGCATAACATACAAAAGTTATTTCGTCTAGGACTTCCCCGGTGGTGCAGTGGTTAAGAATCCACCTGCTAATGCAGGGGATATGGGTTCGAGCCCTGGTCCGGGAAGATTCCACATGCTGCGGAGCAACTAAGCCCGTGTGCCGCAACTACTGAGGCTGCGCTCTAGAGCCGCGAGCCACAACTACTGAAGCCTGTGCGCCTAGAGCCTGTGCTCCGTAACAAGAGAAGCCACTGCAATGAGAAGCCCGTGCACCGCAACGAAGAGTAGCCCCCGCGTGCTGCAACTAGAGAAAGCCTGTGAGCAGCAACGAAGACCCAGTGCAGCCCAAAAAAAAAAAAAAAGTTATTCCATCTAAATGATTTCAAGTTTTTTTTTTTTTTTTTTTTTTTTTTTTGCAGTACGCGGGCCTCTCCCGTTGCAGAGCACAGGCTCCGGATGCACAGGCTCAGCGGCCATGGCTCATGGGCCTAGCCGCTCCGCGGCATGTGGGATCTTCCCGGACTGGGGCACGAACCCATGTCCCCTGCATCGGCAGGCGGACTCTCAACCACTGCGCCACCAGGGAAGCCCTCAAGTTTGTTTTTAAAAAGTTTGAAAATTTTAATTTTATAAAGAAGATAAAAATTTCCCAAAATTTCATATTCACACTCCCAGATCCCCTTCCCAGCATGCCGTAAAAATAGTTTCATTTTCTGAATGTGCCATGAACTTGAAAATGTTGTCAACTTCCGAATAAAACTTCATTTTTAAATGAAGCAGGCAATTGAGAGTCATCATGTATTTGAGTAAAATCAACAGATATCAAGCTTACTAAGCTGAATAGTTGACAACCTTGATAAAAAAGAATTTCTACACAAAAAAGAACTTAAGGTCCCTGTAAGTATTATCAATGGATTCAATAGGAAATATATTAATCAAAGAACTGAAAACGGTGGAAAAGGAAAATTGGAGGGTAAGAAAGGAACTAAAACGTTATTTCCTAAATAAAATACTCAATAGAATTACTGTGGTAGAACAAATATGGTTGAAAATTAAATCGGTATTTGTTGAATGCGCTGAACAACTCATTGGTCTTAGGAAGCCTACTTGATCTTTCCTGTCTTAGAGGACTTCCAGAGGAGTTATACTGATGGGTTCAGTGTGTTGGTGGGCTAGACCTTGAGATTACAACTTGGGGGACCTGTGAATAGAGATATTGCCTCCTAGTGCTTCAGTGGAAGACTTACAGTCTCTTTGCCCTCAGTTTGCAGCTTCCTGAGGGACCCTAAGAGCTGAGGCTGCTGATGGTAAATTGAGTTATACGTGTAAAGTAAAATAGCAATCCACCCAAGGAATCCAGCATCAGGGGAAAGAAGACCAACAGAACATCCAAAATAGGAAGCTCCCATTGACACAGATCTTTGAAATAGTTAGACTATAACTTTTACGAAAGAAATTATAAGCACATTTAGGGAGACTCAACTAGAGTACAAAGAGACTTTCTGAAACTAACAATTGAGATCTCAACATTATAAAAATTCAGGAGGCAAATTGAAAAAGGGCTATGAAATGAAGTTGAGAATGAAATTAGCATCTTGGAAATCAAGTGGAAGAAGTCTGTTTGAAATACAGAACAAAATTAAGGAGGACGTCATCAGGTAGGAAAAAATAGATACCAGCAGAAGGAATTCGGGCAAGAAATTCACTGGAATGTGAATAAATGCTGTAGAAGGAAAAAAGGAATAGATTATGGCAATTAATAACTAAACTAGTAACAGGGGTATATTAGTTTGCTACAGCTGCCATAATTAAGTACCACAAACTAGAAGACTCAACAGAAATTTATTTTTCTACAGTTGTGGAGGCTAGAAGTCCGAAATCAGATTGTTGGCAGTTGTTTTTTTTCTGAGGGCTGTGAGGGAAGGGCCTGTTTCTGGCCTGCCTTCGTGGCTTGTAGATGACTCTTTTCCACGTGTTTCTTCACATCATCCTCCACCTACGCATGTCTTGTCTCTTGTGTTCAAATTTCTCCTTTTTATAAAGACACCGCTCATTTTGGATTAGGGACGACCCTAATGACTTCATTGAAATTTTGTTACCTCTGTAATGACTCTATCTCCAAGGATTAGGACTCCAATCTATCTTGTATTGGGGAGAGATACAATTCAGCCTATAACAAGGCGAAAATTTTCTTATCTTAAGTAAAGACTTGGAAAGCAGTCTTTTCCAAGGACTCACTGATTCCAAGGAGAGTAAAGAGTGTACACTTAGGCTCTTAAAAATATGAAAATCCTTAAACATCTTTAATGCTCCCAGATGGGAAAAATATTACTCACAATTGAAGAAAGCATCAGAAAAACAATAGACTTCCTACTTGTGACATTAAAAGGCAGAACACTGTAAGAGAACATCTACAAACTGCTGAGAGACTGTTATGTTCAGCCAACACATCATTCTCTTACCTGTTTGAAAAATAGATTTTCACATATGCAGGGGATCAGTGCTTAATCACCTACATATTCTACTTGAGGAAAATAATTGACAAAAACCTCTGAACAAACAATTGAATCAGAACGGAGATTCAAGATTGACAAGATTGGGGCTTCCCTGGTGGCGCAGTGGTTGAGAGTCCACCTGCTGATGCAGGGGACACGAGTTCGTGCCCTGGTGGGAAGATCCCACATGCCGCGGAGCGGCTGGGCCCGTGAGCCATGGCCGCTGAGCCTGCGCGTCTGGAGCCTGTGCTCCACAACGGGAGAGGCCACAACAGGGAGAGGCCCGCGTATTGCAAAAAAAAAAAAACAACAGAAAAAACAAAAAAAAGATTGATAAGATTAAGGGAAGAGGAAACTATAGTAAGCAATATATACATTTACATATATATTTAAATTTATATAAACATACTAAAATGGATGATGAAATTGGTAACATAAATGTTTAGAAAATAGTAAGGATTCTTGAAAAAGAAGAGCAATACTAGAAAACTAACAGGCTGTAGCCAAAACCGTATCAGCAAAAAAACAGTAGTTAGAAGGGTGGGGAAGTCAAAGCATTCTAAGAGTTTGCCTTGGTGGGTAGAGGGACAGTGCAAACGTCAGGTCTTGGTGGGGAAGGGATATAGTTTTACTATTTTGCTGAGATAGTAGAGTAATAGGATGGAAAAAAAGTGAAATTTTAACACTGGCAATGATAAAAAGAGTATCAATGGTAATTTCACACAGTTGGAAAAAGTGGACAAAGAATAAGAGGAAACTGAAGAAAGGAAGGTAAATATTAATCAAAGTAAATGAAAGGGAAAACTCAAGTTCTTTTTTTTTTATTATTATTATTTTTTATTTTGTTTATTTTTTGGCTGCATTGGGTCTTCGTTGCTGCGCGCGGGCTTTTCTCTAGTTGCGGCGAGTGGGGGCTACTCTTCGTTGCGGTGCGTAGGTCTCCCACTGCAGCGGCTTCTCGTTGCGGAACACGGGCTCCAGGCACGCGTGCTTCAGTAGTTGTGGCGTACAGGCTCAGTAGTTGTGGCTCACGGGCTCCAGAGCACAGGCTCAGCAGTTGTGGCGCACTGGCCCAGTTCCTCCATGGTACGTGGGATCCTCCTGGACCAGGGCTCGAACCCGTGTCCCCTGCGTTGGCAGGCGGATTCCCAACCACTGTGCCTCCAGGGAAGTCCTGAAAACTCAAGTTCTTACACTGTGAATGAGATGAATCTCCTTATCGAAAGACAGATGTGTTCAAATTGGGCTGTTCAAAACCAAAACCAGAAAAATAAACCACAACAAAAATCCCAGGTGTATGTTGTTTAAAGCCAGCCTTTAAAAAAGTGATAGAAGTTGAAAAGTAGCAGGTAGTGGTGGATAGATACGTGAGATTATTCCAGGAAAGTCCAAACCAAAACAAATAAAAATATATTATTTATTTCAAAGAGGAGCTTATTATCTTTAATGGCTCAAAGTGAAGCATTATGAAATGATAAGACTTGATTTTAGAAAAAGATGTGTCAACGTTGTTCATACTCAACAATGTAACAACTAAATACATAATTTAAAAATTCTATTATTCAGTGACTTGGATCCCTCCCAAGAATAACCTTTATCTGATCAATGATTAAAATCCTCATGTAGGGACTTCCCTGGTGGTCCAGTGGTTAAGACTTCGCCTTCCAATGCAGGGGGTGCAGGTTTGATCCCTGGTTGGGGAGCTAAGATCCCACATGCCTCGGGGCCAAAAAAACCAAAACATAAAACAGAAGCAATATTGTAAGAAATTCAATAAGACTTTAAAATGGTCCACATCAAAAAAAAAATCGTAAAAAAAAGAAAAAGCTTAAAAAAAAAATCCTCATGTATGCTGAAGAATTTCCCTACTGCAAATTATTCTACAACTTTACTTTTCTGTATACTTTTTATCTGTCCCAAGATCTAAGTAAATTTGACACAAATGTTAGGTTTGTAAACAATTTTACTTTCAAATTCTTTACCTGGAGGCATCTAGACAGAATTTTGTATGCAAAAAGGTATTTACATCTAAAAATTAGACATTTTAAATTAAAATAATTCTAGCGTTATAGGTGGCTGCAGGGAAGAGTTATTGAAGTTTATTTCTGTTTTGGCAGTATGAATGAATTACTTACAGAATTCCAAGATTTTAGAGTTGTTATTATAGAATTGTTTATTATTTTCAGAAAACTCAATTTTCTGGCAGTTTTGCAAATGATCTACTCTGCATTTAGCAAAAGCTTGTTTTCCAGTTTAATAAAAATGTATTTTAAGGTTAAGAATAGACTCTCCTTTCCTGTGTGTGTGTGTCTGTGTCTGTGTGTGTATATGTATGTGTATATGTAAATACATATACTTTGGGATCAACTTTTGACTGTCCTGTCAAGGGTTTTGGATTTGTGGCAAATATAAGCTTATTAATAACCACTAACATTTGTAAAATGCCTTACAATGAATAAAGCATATATAGTTTATATATTTTATCTTATTACATATAATGCAGGTGGTAGCACTAACATTTGCGTTGTCAGTTCTGGTTCACTGAATCATAGATCTTCCCCAATGCCAAACTTTGCTAATGATGCAAAGAGCACCAAGTGCAGATGGAATTTTTTTTTTTTTTTTTTTGGAGGAACCCCAAACTCACACACAGATTCCAAAAATGTCCTTTTCTCCTGCATTAGTACATGTTATGGTTTTGGATTAACAGAATAGTTTTGAGCAACGTGTGCAAAAAAAAACTGCGTAAAGGAAGTTTTCATTTTGAAACTCCTCCGTTTTATATTTTCTAAATTACACAGCTTACTGATGTTGACTTAAAAAATATGTACAACGTGAGAGTTGTGAGTTAAGTTTTATGTGGGGCAAAATGAGGACTATAGCCTGGGAGACAGCATTTCAGATAACTGAGAAACTGCTCCAAAGAGCTAAGGGGGAAGGTCAGTATATATGTGATTTTGGTGAAGGGGAAGTACATGCAATCAAGCACATATTTTTTGCACAAGGTTTTTGGTAGCCACGAGGAACAGTTGTCACCATGAAGGATTTTAGTGCTTTTCCAGATATGAGGAGATACAAGAGTTGGGCTCATAAAATCGTCTCCTGAAAATATTGAACCCTCTGAAGACCTGTTCTGCCAGTTTTTCCCAGAGCGCAGAGGGCCTCATTCCTGCTCTCCACGCTGAACTCCTTTCAGGGGGTGTTGAAAGCCAGCAGTTGCAGCAGCACATGGTTTAATCCTTGTAGAGGTAGTTGGCAAGTGCCAATGGCAAGTGCCAATTGTAGTTGACAGGGCCCCCTCATGGTCATAAAGTGGACCATGATTTGGGAGGCATTTCATGACCATTTCGTCCTGTGGTGCTAGGAAGGCTCATTCCTAGTTCTGGCGAAAATTTCGCTGATAGTCCACTCAGTGTGCTATTACTGGGCTAGGTCTTATTAACAATAGTCAAAGGACCACCTGTCCTACTAGTCTGTTACGGTCCAGAAAAAAATTCCGCCTTGTTGCATCCATCTTCACATATCTAGAGTTGCACTATTACAATTATTGATTCATATAAAACTATGTCTTTTTGTTGGAGGCTCAGTCACACATTTGGTAATGCAAGAAACAACAATCTTGTAAAACAGGCAAAATACAAATAACATAGCTAGCAGTATTATTAAAGTCGTAAGTAAGAATTTTTTTTTTATTATTAATTATTTATTTTTGCTGTGTTCGGTCTTCGTTTCTGTGCGAGGGCTTTCTCTAGTTGCGGCAAGCGGGGGCCACTCTTCATCGCGGTGCGCGGGCCTCTCACTATCGCGGCCTCTCTTGTTGCGGAGCACAGGCTCCAGATGCGCAGGCTCAGTAGTTGTGGCTCACAGGCCTAGTTGCTCCGCGGCACGTGGGATCCTCCCAGACCAGGGCTCGAACCCGTGTCCCCTGTATTAGCAGGCAGATTCTCAACCACTGTGCCGCCAAGGAAGACCCGTAAGAATTTTTAAAAAATTAATTAATTAGTTTATTTTTGGTTGCGTTGGGTCTTCATTACAGCGCGCGGGCTTTCTCTAGTTGCGGTGCGCGGGGGTGGGGGGTGGCTTCTCATTGCGGTGGCTTCTCTCGATGCGGAGCACTAGCTCTAGGCGCACGGGCTTCAGTAGTTGTGCCACACGGGCTCTAGAGCACAGGCTCAGTAGCTGCGGCTCGTGGGCTCTAGTGCACAGGCTCAGGAGTTGCGGCCCACGGGCTTAGTTGCTCTGCGGCACGTGGGATCTTCCCGGACCAGGGCTTGAACCCGTGTCCCTGCGTTGGCAGGTGGTTTCTTAACCACTGCGCCACCAGGGAAGCCCCTGGATTGATTTTTTTTTTTTTTTCCCCTGGATTGATTTTTAAAATTAGGATAGGATCATGCCCATGATAGGAAAACATTTGATTCATATGCAAAGGTCCAAGAAGTCAAGAAAATGTTATAAAGGATCATACAAGCCGGGTCCAGGATCTTGGGCTAGCTGTCTACTTCTGATGTCTTCTTCCTCTCATCCTAGTGTGAGTGTAGTTTCTCCTCTGAGCATTGTTTTAAGGTGATTTTGAGTTCAGCCATAATCTCTATAGGCCAGTCCAGTGTAGGGACCCTTTGTAAGTGCAAATTAATCCAAATCAGTTCTCTTCAGTTTCAGTATGCATGAGCTAATTAAGAGTCCCTGATAAGAGTCCTTCTGTCTAGGTTGGAGATAGTCCTTTAAATTATGTCTTTTCCAGTATGCATAATCCCCTGGTTGCAGGTCGTGGGGCATCTGATCTTCATCTAAAAGATTACTGAGATAAGCTTCAAAAACAAACTCAGAGTGTCCTTTTAATAATTTAATTAAACTTTGCATTAATATAACCTAACAGCAAGGAACTATCTAGGAAGTGAGTCTTAGTAAATACAGACCTCCATTAACAAAACTGGGATTTCTGGGATTTAATATTCATTGAAACATAATCTTTTTTCTGTCTAAGTTTATCCTCATTTCTTCCAAATATAACCAAATTAAGACCAATTTGTTTGCAAAATAAGTCTGGCCTCAATAAACTTGGCTTGATGATTAATATAACTATAAGTGATCATATAGGCTTTTTTGCTTTGATGAAACTTTTATAAGGAGTCTCAAACTGAACTTTTAAAAGACCTCTCAGGGCTAGGGAAGTCGTGACAATGGCTTATCACAGATTTTGCTTAACAGATCTAGGTCAATTCCTCCCTTTTCAGGGTCCCCCAAATACCTTGAGATTTCTGTCACATGTTGTGCATTTTTTTTAGTCTATACTGACTACCCCCCATTTTCCAGACATAATTAATAAAGCCAGAATTCCAGGCTTATTTATGATGAGCAGCCTAGATAGGTTAGTTATATCTGGCTAACATTTTCTGGATAGATACTCTGGTATTTTTCTGCTAGTGGATACCACTGATAGATTTACAAGGCTACCATCCAGTTTGAGGTCATTAGCACATTTGGTGGTTGAGGTCTTTCATTCCTTCTTCCCCAGTAGGGCCAGTGAGTTCCCCTTTCCTGCTGTTAATCCTTTCCTTCCCAGTGCATAAGAATGATGGAGTTTGTTCTGTATGGAAAATTTGTTTGCCAAAGTAATCTTTAAAAATTTTCTTTCATACATTATTAGTGTTCTCAGTTTTGGGGTTTATGCTTGGGAAAATGAGCACTTAAATGGATACTTGCTGGATATTGTTTAATTTTTTCAGAATTTGTATTGCTAAATAACAGTAGGGATAGCAGGCTATCCCATAATCATAAATAGTTGCTTTGATTATTTCATATTGACATTGTTTCATCATAAGAATCTTCAGGTGTATACTAAAAACTGCTGTGCCTTTACTAGAAATTTGAGATAACAGGAACTAAGGTTGGGGTTTGAAGAATTTTATTAAGAATTTAAGGCCACTTCAGTTTAGTGTATTAAGTCACATGAGGATATGGATCTGTTTTATCTTTAAAAGAAAGAGTATGTCATGGTTTTCCTATTAATTGTATTTTCTACAACCATTCTTGAAGTGTGGTTTATATTGAGTAGAGCGCTCAAAGCTCGTAACAGATTTTAAAAAAATATTCTCAACGAAACTCTTATTCTTAGGGAGACTGGTTCACTTGTTAGGCCAAGAGTATAATTAAAAACCCTTAATATAGAAAAGCTTATCTGTCTCAAAATTCCCTTCAGGTAGACTTGCAAACAGTTTAACAGTTTGATGAGTTTACTTAGATCTTAGGAAAGATGATAAGAAAATTAAAGTCAAAAATTTATAGCAGTTTATACACCCAGATATTCTCATTGTAAATAAGATAAAGATTATTTTTTAAAAGGATCAAAGTCAGAGAATAATAAAATTTTGAAACTGCTAGAACCTTAGAACTCAATTAAACTGGCTCACTTATTTTGAAAAGAGGAAATACTAAATGTATGGTCATTAGAGCTAGCACGTTGTATGTTTCTTTTTCTTTTGCGATTCCAGCTCTTATAACCTATATTTGGGCCTAGATGCCGTAACTTAATTTAAACATGTATATTTGGATCTTCAATCATATTGATAGGTCTGTCTCTGAGTTTTCTTACAAAGACTGTATTTATTCACAAAGTACTTGTTTTTTGGATTTTGCAACTAGAACCTTTTAAAGATGAATGAACAAACATTGGAAACAACACAGCAGCGGAAACTTCCTGAATGGATGTCTACGCAGAAGACATATTCTGTAGAAGAAAGAAAGGTATGCCGTTCATTGATTATTCTTTCAGATGGAAAATTTAATGTGCATTTGACTGTAAAATGAGTCAATCCTAACTTGTAAACTTCAAGCCATTGTTTACATTTAGAGTTGCTGTTGTGTGAATGAACCAGAATCTAGTCATTGAATGGATGAATGGGATTAAATTTTAACTGGGTTTACAAAAATGAGAATTCTTACTCTATACTTTCCCTTTTTATCTAGTTTACATTGTTGACCCTGCCAGTTTGTTCCAATTCACATAATAATTTAGACAGTATTTATTTTGGTGAATTTTTATGGTTAAGTGAGTTTTAAGTCTTCATAGATTTAAGCTCCATCAACCAGTCTTCAGCATTTTATGGCAACATTATTGCATGTAGAATACTAATATAATTGAAGAAAAAATGTAATAAATGCTTTTATGAAAATAGGATTAGAAGTTTGCAAATAAATTTGTTAGAAAAATAATTTTACAGTGGGTAGCTTTATCTTTGTTAAATTGTCCATATGACTTCATTAATCTATAAAGCATTAGTTGATAAAACTTAGAACTATAATTTGAATGCTTCAGTGAACTTTATTATTTCAGTGAACATTTATTATTTAATGTGAATTTTATTTGTGCCTTTTTGGAATTTTGTTTAACTCAAGGCATCTATTCAGAAGAGCATTTTGGAAGATGATCTCCCCTTCTTAGAATTCAGTGGATCCATTGTGTACAGTTATGAAGCTAATGATTGTTCTTTCCTATCAGAAGATATTAGGTAAAGATTTAAATTTCCTACTTTCAGTTTAATTTGGACCCTTAGAATATAACTATTATGGTAATATTTGTATGTGTATTGAGTTTTATAGTTGAGGTGTGTTCAGTACATAATTACTTATACATGTAAAATATCACTGATAAGTTCTAATTCTGCTTTTTAAATAGAAACTTAAAATCACTGAATTAAATTTGTAATGTACCTGTTTGTTCATTCATAAGCCTTTCTATTAGTCTAGCTAATTTTTTGACTTGTCAGTACTTAAGATGTTATATGTAGAACACACCAGTTTAGGAAAAACATGCAAAAATTATTCAACCTCTAAAATGCCCCTTTCTATTTCATTGAAAATACCAACATAGTAATACTGAATAGTGATTGTGATTGTCTCTGTTGCATTTAGTTAGCAACAATTATAGCAAATGATCCTTAAAAAGAACATTAAAAATGACTTAGTATTTTTTAAATTGTCTAAATTAGTACTCTGCAATAATGCACTCTAAGGCTCTTGAAGCATTTTACAAGGAGAAATAGGGAATTCATTCAGATCTTTGAAGTTATTATACCTGTCCTTTTTTTTTTTTTTAAACTGTTATACATTGGCATAGAAGAAGCAGAGGTAAATTAAGCTATTTATTAATGGTCTTCTGGTAGATGTATTCTAGAAATAGCATTCAGGTGTCCTCACTCCCACTATAGTTATCTGGCTACATTTGGGACTCATTAAATAGAACTAAATTGTCTCACAGAGAAGGTAAAATCTGTTATGTATGATTATGTATTAACTCTACCATCTTACCTTTGACAATGCTATAGTATGTCCTGTCTGAAGGCAATAAGCGTGTTTTGAAGAGTGTAGTTCTGATGAATTGTATGTTTTATGGAAGGCAGGAAAGTTTTTTTATTTTCACCTCCTTTGGTTACTTTAAAGATTTTTGCTGTTCCAGGTTTTCAGCAATTAGATTATGATGTGCCTTTGTGTAGTGTGGTTTGTGTTTATCTTGCTTGGGGGTTCAGTGAGTTTTTGTATCTGTGGGTTTATAGTTTCATCATATTTGAATAATTTCTTCAAATGTGTTTTTTCTCACATCCTGTTATTCTCCTCTTTTGCCACTCTCAATGCAGATAGGTTAGATTGCTTGATACTGTGTTGTTGGTCACGAGGCTCTTTCAGTGTTTAAACTTTTTTCTTTCATTCTTTTTTCTCTCTGTGCTTCAGTTTGAATAGTTTCTTTGGCTCTGTATGCAAGTTCACTTATTTATTTTTTTATTCTGTAGTGTCTGTTCTGCTGTTATCCCATCCTGTGAATTTTAAATTTTGTTGTATTTTTCATCTCTAGAAGTTCCATTTGTTTCTTTTAAAAAATATCTTCTATTTTGGCTCTTATCATATTCATGTTTTCTTTTAAATCTTTGAACATGTTCAGCATGTTTATAGTAGCTGTTTTAATATCCTCTTCTGTTAATTCCACTATACTAGTTATTTTTTCTGTTAAATGACTTTTTTCCTGCTTATGAGTCATGTTTTCCAGTTTTTTTTTCATAGCTGACAGTTTTTGATTGGATGCTGTGATTTTACCTTGTTGAATGTTAGATTTTCTTGTCTTCCTTGAAGTAAAGGAGCTTTGCTCTGTCAGGCAGTTAAGTTACCTGAAGATCAGACTTAACATTTTGAGGCTTATTTTTAAGCTTTTTTAGGGCATATCTACGGTAGCCTTTATTCTGGATATGATTTAGCTCTGTAATGGGTGTGACCTTTCTGGCTGGAGTCTTTGTTGACTGCCCCAGGTGATCAAAAAGAATCTACTCCAACTTTTCAGAACTTTAATGCCTCTTACCTGTATGTAAGCCCTAGGAGCTGTCCAGCTTACAGTTCCCTGGTTTTTCTTTGTCTAGCCTCGTAGTGTCACTGCATGCTTGCACGTCTTTTCCTGCCTAGCTCCCTCCTCCCCAGGACTCTACCCACAACTTCTAGCTGCCTCCTCTTCTCTGGCTCTGAGCTCTGTCTCCCAATTCAGTGCTCTGCTTTGGACTCTCCTCCCTATTCTGTTATCTGGAATGTTCCAGGTAGAAAGCTGGGGCAGCAGTAGGCCTTACCATTTATTTCCTTCCCTCAGAGAGCATAGTCTTGTACTGCCCATTGTCTAGTGTCTGAAAACTGTTGTTTATATATTTTGTCCAGTTTTCTATTTGTTCATGAAGGAACGTTATGACTGATCAGTGTTAATTTCATCTTAGCCCAAAGCAGAGGTTGAGTTTAAAAAAATTTTTAAAGTACATTTTTCACTTTTAAAAATTGTGAAATAGGCACATATAAACAATAATATAACAAGCACCCATATTCCTTCCACTAGCTTTATCAAATCTTAATTTTCTTCAAATCTTTATTAAGACATGAAACAATAAAATACAACTGAAGCCCGTGTATGCCCTTTCTGATTCTCTCCTCTGCAGTCCTCTGAGAGAACTCTGTCACGAGTTCAGTGTTTAGCATTCCCTCATATTCTCTATAATTTTCATAATTTTATATCCCCAAATATCATATACTATTACTTTGCCCGTTTAGAATCTTTAAAAATAATGCTATCAAACTCTGTTTATATTCTGCCACTTGTCTTTTTCACTCAACATTTCATATTCTTTTTTTTTTTTTGCGGTACGCGGGCCTCTCACTATTGTGGCCTCTCCCGTCGCGGAGCACAGGCTCCAGACGCGCAGGCTCAGCGGCCATGGCTCACGGGCCCAGCCACTCCGCGGCATGTGGGATCATCCCAGACCGGGGCACGAACCCGTGTCCCCTGCATCGGCAGGCGGACTCTCAACCACTGTGCCACCAGGGAAGCCCCAACATTTTATATTCTTGAGAATTTTTCTTTTGGTTTGGTATATGAAGTTCTATTTAAACTTTTATATAATGTTACATTGTTTCAGTATGTTACAATTTGTTCATTCTCTTGTTGATGGAAATGTAGTGTGTCCGTTTTTGCCAGATGGAACAGTATTGCAATGAACATTCTTAAACATTTCTGTCTCTGCACATATGAGAGTTTCATATATTTATGAGAAAGATTTGTCAATTCATGCTGTTTACACATCTTTAGCTAGGTGTTGTAAGTTTTTTTCCAAGAGGATTTTATCAGTTTAAGCATTCACCAGTATGTGAGTGGTCCCACTGGTAGATACCCTTCTCAGCATTTAATATTGTGAAGCTTTGTCAGTCAGGTAGATGTGAAATTGTATAGGTTCAATTTACATTCCTCTGAGTTCTATTGAGATTTTGTATCTTCATATATGCATTTGAATTTATTGGCCATTTGGGTATCCTTTGGGGAATTGCCTGTTCCTATTTCCCTCCCTTTTTTTTTTTGCCCCTACTGGATTATTTCTCTTTTTCATACTGACTTTTCAAGGAATTTTTAATATTTTCTGACTATTAATTATCAGTTATATGTATTACAGATATCGTCTACTGTCTGTGGCTTGTCTTTTAACATTTTGAATGATGTCTTTAGTTATGTAGAAATTAAAATTTTAATGTAATTAATTTACACTGTTTTTCCCCATTTAGCATGAGTGTGTCTGATGGAGATGTGGTAGGATTTGACATGGAATGGCCACCAATATACAGTAAAGGGAAACTGAGCAGAGTTGCACTAATTCAGCTGTGTGTGTCAGAGAGCAAATGTTACTTGTTTCATATTTCTTCTATGTCAGGTTGGTATCTCTTTTATTTGTTTCATTTTTATATGGTTGATAATTGTATTATGTCAACTTTATCCATATAAAATTAAACTCTTGAATTAACTGGTGCTTCTCTCGTCACCTTATGTTTATTTAAGTATTTATGTTCTACCTGATTCACTCATATCCCTGTTTTATTTAATTTTTACATCGTCTCTGTCAAACGTTGATATTATTCCTGTTTTAGAGAGTAGAGAACTGAAGTATAGAGGGGCTAAATTTTAGTGATAACAGAGATAGCGTTTATGTTAGTTGTTTTTCTGTCATTTATCAATCAGGACTTTTTGCTTTAGGCAAGAAAAGCAACACTCAAGTTAAGTGTGTTTCTGAATTTAAACTTAAACAGAAGTTTAAGTATAAACATAGAATGTGTAAGAAGTAGAAAATAAATCTATCAAATTTGATAGAACCTATGGAAATAATAAAAAAATGTTACAGTTTTCCCTCAGGGATTAAAAATGTTGCTTGAAAATGAAGCAATTAAAAAGGCAGGTGTAGGAATTGAAGGAGATCAGTGGAAACTTCTACGTGATTTTGACATCAAATTGAAGAGTTTTGTGGAGCTGACAGATGTTGCCAATGAAAAGGTAGATATAATATGTATATTATTGTCACAAACAAATTTGTGTTTCACAGAATGTCCCTTCTATCTGTTTTAGATTTTTTTGAAGAAATAATGTAGGCTGTATAATGTTTTTGTAAAAAAGAAGTCCCCAGTGAGTGTTCCGTAATGAAAACCTTCAGTTCTAATCCATTGCCTTAGCATAGCAAACAGTTTCTTTAAGCAAGCACCCTCTCCCATATTTAGTATTATTTCACTTTGTTTCATATATATGTAAATTTAAATATTGTATTTTAAGTTTATCTCTTTAATCCATCTATATCAATATCTTTTTTTTTAACATCTTTATTGGGGTATAATTGCTTTACAATGGTGTGTTAGTTTCTGCTTTATAACAAAGTGAATCAGTTATACATATACATATGTTCCCATATCTCTTCCCTCTTGAATATCTTTTGTTGTTAAAGAGCATAATGCAGCTCTTGTGGTATGATGCTCTTAGTGGAAGTTTGACCATCCCTTCCATTACCCATATTTCCCCTATTTTATTCATGTAGTCATTAAGTTAAATTCTCATATTAGCCAACTATTCATTTGGCTGAGAAGTAGAAAGCCTACCAACCTATTCAACTTTTGTCTATGAATGATGCTTCGACAGTCCAAGAATTTTAATACCTACATTGGGGAAATTCCAGAATTAAATTCTTATAATGTAAACTGCAAATGAGGTTTTGAGTGACAGGAAATCTATTAAGGACTATCTCTGCCTTATATTTTGGTGTAACATTTCCAGCTTTATGTGTGACATGTTCATTTGGTATCAGATAATTAGGATATCTGAAAATAGAAGGAAATAATTTTTGCTGAGTTGATTTTTCATTGCTTTTAGTTGAAATGTACAGAGACCTGGAGCCTCAGTGGTTTGGTTAAACACCTCTTTGGTAAACAGCTTCTGAAAGACAAGTCTATCCGCTGCAGCAACTGGAGTAAGTTTCCCCTCACTGAGGACCAGAAACTATATGCAGCCACTGATGCTTATGTATGTACCAGACATCTTTAGACTATGATCTGTTTGTTAAACTTTATAATAAATTACTTTATAAAAGTTTTATTGTGGTAGTGGCACAAACTTAACTAAAGTCTTTTAAATCAGTTTGGCATTAAAAATGCTTAGGAAGAAATTTAGTGAAACTTGTAATTCTGAGTATTAATTAGCAAGTACCAATCAATAGATTGTTTAATACTAGTTATTTTTATTGTCATGAAGCCAAAATAATGTCCAATTTATATGTAAAAAATGTGAGTTCTCTGAAAACATGCAAGGCGAATAAGCTTAGACTGAGCAAGAACAAATGGTATTGATGATGTATTTTATTATCGGCCACTACAGAATAAAAAGAACTACAATGCAGTTTCTATATTGAAACTGGCCTTATTTCTTACATTTATATTTAAAATGTAAAAATTTAGAAAAATTGCCTCCACAATTAGCTTTCTACTGCTGTTAGTCAGATGTATTTTCATATTTACATATTCGTACATAATGAAATCTGGCCTTATCTATATATATAGCACTATTGTTTGTTTGTTTCCAAGAAATGTATTTTATGTCCCAATGGACTTTTTTTCCCCTTATACTTTTATTTGTAGATGAATATCTTATTGTTTACTTTTTTGCATCTGTTTTTATGAATGGAAGCTCCTTTTATTTATAAACAGAAGAAATTCAATTTTGTGGGGAAATAGAAAGATAATTTTCCTTTATGTTATGTTTAAAAAAATCAGAAAACTTGTTGAGAACTAGTACAAGTTCTGTAGCATTTTTATTCATGAGAAATTCATGTGACTTGATTGTTCCTATTAACAGTAGCTAGAAGGAGGACTGTATATACACTGACTAACAGCTAATAATGAGATAATGGGGAATGGATATCTGTAGTCAAACAGTTTTCTCTTACTTGATTGTATTTTGTTAGATTCCATTTATAAGTTATTTGATTTCGTTAACCTGCTCATAATATTGGACGTTAAAATGTTAAAATTTTTATTTTAAGGTGTAGACAGCTACTTTCTGCATTCTCACAATTGGTGTGGTGAATAAATAAAGACATTTAGACCTTTGCATAACTTAATAGGTTGAATTCAGCTTTTTGGGTGCCTTGGAAATCATTGTTTTAGATTTTTGTAAAGATGGGACATGAAATTTTATTTGGTGATCTTTAGTATACTGTTTTCATTTTTTGGTTTTCCTGTAGGCTGGTTTCATCATTTATCAAAAATTAGAAAATTCGGGAGACGCTGTACAGATATTTGCTATACATGAAGGTATGTTATGGTCTGAAAATAAAAGGTAAGATTTGAATTTGCTCATTTGTGAGGTTTATCTCCAAAAAGTATTCACACACGTGCAAAATATTTAGTATTATTACAACTCCTTGATTGTCTGAGCAGTGTTGACATTAGGATGAGGTCTATTTGGCCAAAGCTTAGGGCTTCAGGCATGTTGGTTGTAGCAAAGCAGGACTTAACTAGTTTTCCTTTGTAGCATTGCTGTTCACTAGGCTTCTAGAGTTGGGTCTTAATAACATCACTGATACAACCACTCACCTCTCAGTCTGGAGATTATACATCTTTGCTATAAATATTTAAAGTATATAAGATGCTTTATAGTGCCCTGGTTTAAATTTCTAAATTTTCTCCAGGATACGATAACTCTGCTGTTTTTCTCCAAACAGAATGGCCACTTCCTCCCTCCCTCCCTCCTTTCCTTCCAGCAGTGTCAACCTCACCTTTCTCAAATTTTCCCCGTGTATATACAGACGATATTTTCAAATGACCACTTTTGGTTTGTATTATAAGTTTGTGTTTTTTCTTTTATTAAAGGATACAGGAAGATTAGAACATCAGAAAATAAAAAGATATTTGCACATTGTTTCTCACTTAAAATACTAGCTTATTCCCAAGATGGTAGCTAATAAACACTAAATGATACAGTAGTTAAATATATTTTTATTCATTTATTAAATATTATTCAGCCCTTTATGAATGGAGATCCAGCAGTGAACAAGACAGGCACAATCTGTTTCCTGAGAGGGAAACCTACAACTTTATGGGGGATATAGATGAACCAAAAAAAGGCAGTGTAGGAAGATGAGGCTTATGATGTGGGAAAAAAAGGTGTTACGGTTAGCATATAGGAGAGGCAGCCATGCATATTTGGAGGTATTAGAGAATATTTTATGGAGAAAGTGATGTTTACGGCAAGACCTGAAATATGAGCAGGAGTCAGCTAGCTGAAGAGCAGAGAAGTGTCAAAGGCACAGGTAGTAGCAGGGGCCAAGTTTCAGAGGTAAGAGGTATCTATAGGCAACTGAAAGCAGTAAAGCACGGTGAGCTATTGAATATGACAGGGTGGGGGGTGTAGGAGAAGCAGAAAAAGGAAAGCAGATAGGCCATGTTAGGGGTTTACATTTCCTCCTAAGAGCTATTGAGGGTTTTAAGCACAGGAGTGACGTGAATTACATTAAAAAATACAAACTTGGACTGTAGACCAGAAAATGGGTTCTGGAGGGCAAGGGTCACAGTGGAAAGACCTGTTAGGAGGCTGTGCCCATAATCCAAGTGAGAGGTGATGGTGACCTGGCTTGGTTGGTTGTATTGAGGATGGAGAGAAGTGGATAGATGCAAAAGACACTTAACAGGGCAGTAAAATGAAAAGAATTTAATGTGATGGTGTGAGCCACGTGCCAAGGATCAGTCCTGTGCTGCTGGCATGAGCAACAGTGGTGAGAAACGTTGAAGAGGAGCAGCAGGGTTTGGGGTCGAGGAGTCATACAGTTGATTTTAGGCATGTTAAAGGAAGGAAGCCTGCGAGCTAGCGAAATGGAGGTGGTGGCCTGCAGGCACTTAGATACCCAGCCTGAAACTCAGGGGACAGTTTGAATTCAAGGTAAAGAATGAGGAGTTTGAGATAAAGAAGTGGGGCTGAGAGTCGTGAGGAACTCTTAGTATTTAATGTTTGCGTGGAGGAGGGGGACACCAGAGGAGCTGCCATGGGCATAGAAGGAAATGAGGAGGCGGGGTGTGCAGCAGGCCAAGTAAAGAGCATGTTTTTTGTAGGAGGGTGTTATCAACTGTTTTAAATTTTCCTGAGAGTCTGAGAAGCTGAGGACTCAGAATTAGTCCTTGGATTTGTAGTCTTTTACTGCAGCAGCTTTGGTGTACTGGGTGACAAAAGGGTATATCGAGGAGAGAGTGGTCATGGGGGCACAAGAAAGGGTCACAGTCTTGGGTACCATGAAGGTCCTGTAACCGAAGCAAGAGTGGAATGATGTGGGAGAAATCACGTTTGTGTGAATAGAGGACTAAGATGTAAGGAAAGTGAGAAGGCTTGTGTAAGTAACTTTTTTTTTTTTTTTTAAGAAGCTTGGTTTGGAAAGGGAATAGTTACTCATTTATTCATATACCATATTTGTTGGGTGTTTACTGTGGGTCAGGCAGTGTACCACTTGCTGACAAAATTGCACTGAACCAAAGCAGGCCAAACCTCTTTACTTCATTTGTCTGAGTGAGGGAATGATGCCCAAGGGGAGAACATGGAAGGCGTGAGGGGAAGAGAGAGCACAGTGTCTGAGGGACAGTGAGTGTGACTGAGGCGAAATGAGTAAGAGTGAGAGGAATAGGAAATGATGCCAGAAAAGTAGCTTGGGCCAGAGCATTTAGGGCCTTATAGGCTGTGAATCTGACTTCATATTTTATTAATTAAAATAAATACCATGATGAGTGATGCGAAATCCTTATAGGGTTTGGAGCAGCAGAATGATATGATTAAATTTTTACCTTGAAAGTATTTTTCTGGATGCTGTAGGAGGGCAAGTGTTTAGGCAGGGAAGTCGGTTTGGAGGCTATTGTAATAGTCCAGACAGGAGATGATGATTGTGTGAATTAGGCTGGTAGCAGCAGAGGGGTGAGAAGCCGTAGAGGGTGTATGTATTTGCTGATGAATTCTCTGTGGGCGGTGAGATGTAGAGAGTGAGAGAACAATCTGGGTATTTTGGTTGGATCCACTGAGTGAATGGGAGGGTCAGTCACAGTGGAAAGATTATGAGGAGAGCAGATTTGAGTGAGAAAAATCTAGATTTCAGTTTTGGCCATGCTAAGTTTTAGAGGCTTATTCATATCCAAGGAGATATCTTAGTTGGAAACATGATTCTGGAGTGCGTTCAGGTGGTTGGAGATATAACTTGGCGGTCGTCAGCATACAGATGGTAGTTAAACCAGAGAAGATAAAATAGGGAGCGAGTGGAATAAAGAACAGAAGAGGCCCCCAAGTATTGACGTCAAGGGCACACCAACCTCTAGCGCTCAGGAAGATGAGGCGCATGCAGCAAAGAGGCCTGTGAAGGGGCAGTGATGGAGGAGGAAGCACAGGAGGGTGGTGTTCAGAAGCCAGTGAAGAAAATCTTGTGAGTCCGAGTAAGTCATCTGTTTTCAGTGCCTCTGAGAATTTGAGTGAGATGAGCAGCTAGGATTAACCGTTATATTTGACTGTGTGGAGGCCGTCAGTAACCTTCCTAAAAGCAGCTTTTGGAAGAAGCTTAGTGGGAGTCAGTTTAGGAGAAAATTGAATTAGAAAATTTGAAGACAGTGAGTATGGACAATTCTTTCTTTCAAGGAATTTGTAAATGGGAGTAGTGATGTGAATACAGACTAATCAGCAGATTGGTGGGGAGACGAGGTAATTCTCATTGTTGTTTCTGTTTTCTTAATGAAGTAAGAAGTGAAGTTGTTCTCTGAGTAAAAGGAGGGACGGGCAGGTGTTGGGGGCTTGAAGAGAGAGAATGAGGTATGAAATAGTCATCTTGAGAGTGGGAGAGTGGGAGATGTAGAATAATTAACAGTCATTACTGAGGGTTCGTCGAGATCTGTGCATGAATGTAAAGCAAAGTATCATAATCATAACTGTGTTTTATTTTCAACTATACTCAACTGTTTCGGTATAGACATCAACGAGGTAAAAAAAGTGGGTTTAATTAGAGTAGTGTTTTGCCATAGAAGAAGGAAGGAGCAAAAGAGTTCAGTCCACAGGAAGGAATGATTAATATGGGTAAGGAAGGACCGTAAGACATGGGTGATGGGGGGAGTGACAAGGGTAATGGGTAAGGAAAAGGCGGTAGGTCAATGGACTTGGTTCTGAAAGTGTGAAAGAATTGTTGTATTGGGGAAGGCGTGTTGGAAAGAAAGATAGCATGCAGGTGTTCAGAGGATGGAATGCTTGTAATTGAAGTTTGGAAATGGTGACTTTACTGGCAATTGTAAAATCAAGGGTATGGTTATGGGAAGGAGTGGCTGAGGTCAGTTGAGGAAAAGATGGTTGGAAATGGAGGGAATGAGGAACTGAAAACACCATACTCTTAGGTGGCCAGGAATTATCAAGTTACCTGTGAATGTTGAAGTTACCAGGAATTATCACAGGAGTAGTAGGGAAGGAAGAGACAGTGAACCAGGTGCCGAAATCTTCAATGAATTATGTAGTTTTTGAGATCACAGGATAACTGCAGCAAGCAGGAATAGCTAATGGTGTATCCTATGTCCAGTGCTTCAGAGGAGCCGGGTGGACTTGTAAAGGACACAAGAAGTGGTGATGAAGAGTAAGAAATTCTAAGCAGGGGAAGGGTTTGGGAAAGGTGGGCAGGTTTTGTGGTGTTGATGGAGACCCATCAGACAGAATGAAGCTGCGAGTTTGGAAGATGACCACTGATTAGAAAGGCTTGCATTTTATTTTGTGATGACTGGTAATGAGGGCAGTGAGGAATGGCTGCTGGGTAAGGTTATGTTTACCAAACTGTATTTAGTACGTAGCCTCCCATGTGGTGTTTTATTGATTTCTGATTTTGAAATAGTGCAGATGGGTTCCGATTCTCATTTCTGCCTTCACCTTCTGCCTAGGTTGATAACCACTGGGTTGTAATATGTATGAATGAAGATCACTTAGAATTTAGTCTAAAATTTTAAAGAGCAAAAATTTGGAAGGGAAATAAAGTGACTGAGGTGATTTGGAGATAGGTTAAGGAAGTCTTTTTGTTGGAATTCATTTAAAGAAACAAAATGAAAATTTAAGCCATAATGCTGTTTAAATAAATATCTCTGCTTTGTAGTTTGAAAATTAGTACTGATTCTTTTTTTCCAGAGGAAGAAGTACTACCTAGTGACGTGAAGAAACAATTGACTTCAGTCTCTGAGGAGATGATAGATCTGGCTAAGCATCTTCCTGATACTTTCGAAAAACTGGAAAATCCACAGAGGTTAAATATTTCTGTTTTTATCAATTCTGTTTGTTCTTATTGCATTTTCCTATATATAGTGAAGAATTACTGTTCATTAGGGTAGACTCATGCTTGCATACATGCACGCAGACTGATGTATAAATCTGAGAAATATCTTTCCAATTGTTAAATTGTGCACAAAAAGTTTGAGGCTTTTCTGTCTGCTTTGTAGGATGTTTTATGAAGCAAAGCAAAATAAAAGTCCTAAGTTCACATGAAAGAAAATATTGAAGATTCAAAGTTGTCTCTTTCTTTCTGTTTTTGCTCATTTTTCATTTAATTATATTTATAGTTTGGTTACTTGAAATCTATAAATAAAAGCAACTTTTAGTAGCTTCATTTTTCTGGCTATTAAGTGATTATTATATAAAGAAGTCTACCTAATCAGCAGACAGTTAAAACAAGAGGCATTTAGATTTTAAAGACTATTTTATAGCCGAAGCATTAGATAACTTGGGATATTTGGATTAACAGACATTGGACTACTGGTGCCCAGCAGCTGATTCTTCTTGGAATCAGGCCTGGCTCTGTCCTTAATTGCTGAATGACTCCCTTGTTAAACCTCTAAAAGCAGGAGTGCTCTTGAACAGTGATTGATTATAATGTGGTAATAAAATTTTGAGGCCAAAATCCTTTGTATGAATGTGAAGCAGTTAGTTGAAATAGAATTCTGACTCTGACAAAATGCAATGTTAATGTATTCTTTTTTGGATGAGATTTGTGGTAGATTTTGATGGATTTCAAAGTATGAGGTAGAAATTCAGCTCTTTTTCAAAGTGATTTTCCCCCTAGCAATTTGTTTCAGCAGTTTTTATGTAACTTTGAGAATTTCTGAAAGAAATAACTGTCAACTGGGGAAAGGTACTAATAACACTATTTCATATTCATTTTTACATTTTTCCCTCCATGGAAGAAGAAAAATCACCATTTACATGAAAAATTACTGTTCACATGCATTTCAGATTTTTTCTAGGAATTAGAATATCTATTGAATGGAAATTACATGTGCTTCATGCTTTGCTTTGTAATATCAACGCTGAGTAGTTTTCTTAAAATTTGAGAATGGGGAATACTGGATTCATTTTTTAAAACAAAGATTTATTATTTATTTATTTATATTTGGCCGTGCCGGGTCTTAGTTGCGGCCTGCGGGCTCTTTGCTGTGGTGCACGAGCTTCTCTCTAGTTGAAGCGCAGGAGCTCAGTAGTGGTGATGCACGGGCCCAGCTGCCCCACGGCATGTGAGATCTTAGTTCCCTGACCAGGGATCAAACCTGCATCCCCCGCTTTTGGAAGGTGGATTCCTTACCACTGGACCACCAGGGAAGTCCTTGGATTCATTTTTCATAAAGGTATATCTTGTAAAGTTTTAGTGTCAAAACAAAAACTAGTTAAATCTCTTATTTCAGGTTCTTTGTAAAAGTCTCCGGTGTTACTTCACTTATGTAGATTACACTTCTAAACCAGGGGAGAACAAAAAAGGCCTCTGAACAGCCAAAATACATGCCATAAACATGAATTCAAGTTCACTTAACTGCACTTCCAGTGGACTGCGTGAGGCCACATTCAGAGCATATTTGCTTTTCATTTATAAATACAGTTTGACAGGCTTGGATATCTGCTTACCATGAAAATCAGGTATGGATAAGGAATGACACCATAAACAATTAGTTTGGGACAAAACACTACTGACACTTCAGTAAGCACGCAAGTCAGCTGTTGAATGTAGAAGTACCTTGCTGTACTAGAGAGTAGCCCAGAAGCTATAAGCATATAGTGGGTATTAGGGTATGAAGAGCATCTTTAATCCAGTGTGTCCTTTAAGTGAAGATCTTCTTCTTTTAAAAAGCATTAAAACTTGTCCTTAGAGTTAACACAATTAAAGTTGAACTCACCTTTCTTAAATTTTTTTTTAGGGTTTCTGTACTATTGAAGGATATTTCAGAAAATCTGTATTCATTGAGGAAGATGATACTTGGTTCTACTGAGAATGGACTGAGGCCCAGCAGTAATTTTCACTTATTACCGTTGGAAGAGCCCACTGCTGGTGAAGTACAACAGAAACAAATTAGAGAACATAAAATTTTTACTAAAGTTACAGATGAAGCATGGGACACAACACCTGATAATTTAATTAAACATGATGGAGAAAATGTACTTGCAAACGAAGTAAAACAAGAAGATGGATTTGAAGATGAACTAGAAGATAATAAGTTGGAAGAGACTCCAGAAAGAGTTTGTTTCATGTCATTAGATATTACAGAAGATGAACTCCAACGTTTGGAACAACAGGCTCAGGAAAAACATCTTGGTGATGTTACTTGCAAATCTCCTGAGGTACTAAATACAGTAAAGAGAAAACAATTTTCATTCATGGTAGTGGTTGGCTGATTTTTTCTGTAGAGGGGCAGATAGTAAATATTTTAGGCTTTGCAGACCACACAGTTTCTGTTGTTAACTGCCCAGTTCTGCCAATTCAGTGTGAAAGCAGCTATAGACAAATAGCCTGTCTGCATTTCAGTAAAACTTTATTTACAAAAGCAAAAAGTGGACTGGGTTTGCTACTCCTGACTTACTATAATAAGCAGCATTTTATAGTGGAAAGATTTTTAGTGTCAATACACATTTGTTATAATTTGCTAAGCATTTCTCCTACCTAATATATACCTCTTCTTTTTGTGGATTCCCTACATATCTACTAGGGATTCTCTTCCAAACTTGATTTTTGAGAGTAGTTTTATTTCTTCATATGGGTTTTCTTCACTTGATGGTCTGAGAGGGTTTCTAATAAACTGATGTTTTTGCTTGACACTAACCTTTACTGTCATCTAGAGTCAGAAACCTACATTTTTTTCTTGATAGATTATTGTTAAACATTCTATATTTTCTCTCAACTTCATGTTTAGGTTTCTAATTATTATGTTCTGATTTGATTAATTTGTGAGATTATGTTTTTCTGTTGGCTAACAAGCATATTTTTTGAAATAGTGAAGTTGTATTGGAGGAATCATTGTGTTTCTTTTATTGTAAAGACAAAAGAGACATATAGCTGTATAATTTTTACCTCATTTGTTTTTCATTAATTAAAAAAATTACCTTTGTTGCTTATGTTTGGTAGAATTTTATACATTTTCTTTTATAATAACTAAGTTTTAAGTTCTTAAAATTAGATTTGAAAGTCATTTAATAGGATTATTTCCTCAGTTTTCTAATGACAGAGTCTCAGTGCTTCTCTGTGTTTGGTAACTATATTAGTAATCGCTTCTGTCAGTATATGAATGCACTTTCTTTTAACATTGTTTTCATACCAACCATTTGTAAAGCAGATTCTTCTTTTGGGGAATATCTTTTGCTAACATCTGCATTACCTTTTGATTTTCTAGAAATTTTGTATTAGTTATTCACTTTAAAGTGATATGTTGCATACAGTGACATAGAATTGTGATCAGGATTTCATGATCTGACTCACATCTTTTACTCCAATTATTGCCATTTTTTATTGTGTAATAATTATTAGCATTTAAAAAAGTCATTAAAGACCCACACAGCAAATAAATAATGATTTAAAAAATAAAAACACTTCTTATTTTTTATCTTTCTATCTACCTGTCATATAAACATATAAATATATATTATAAATTTATTTATTAGAGAAGAATAGGAAGTAGTCTAAGGTTATTTAGCATATAGGAACTTTATTTTGTGGAAAAGAGGGTATGGAGTCAATTATGCTGGAAATTAATGTTTGAAATTTTTTTTTTTTTTTGTCTTCCAAGGATAACGAAGAGGATATATCTTATGTAATTGAGAGTGATGAAGATTTAGAAATGGAGATGCTTAAGGTATGTTCAACATTATGGAAAATTACTTCCAGTTCTTTACAAGGGACATTAATTAAGTAAAATATTGCCTAATTCTAAACTGGTCCCACCACAATGAGATTGCTATCACTTATGTAACATTAGATTTTGTTTTCCATTTCATATTTCTTTATATCTTGGTATGGTCTATGAATAATGTAGTAGTAGTAGGAGTAGTATACTAATTTTTACATAGTAGAAAACAGTAGTATGTTTTCTCTTCCCTCTTGGGTCACTTACTTTTCCTGGAACATGGGTAGTGATTCAGCTCTCCAGTATTGAAATAGGTTTCTCTTTCTTCCCATCCATGTATATCCACTTGTATTTGGAGGTTCTGTTTTTATACATTCCATATTCTTCTTTACTTCCTTTGGTTTTATTTGCTGTTTTCTATTATATATAATTTTCTAATGTTTTAAATGGTTCAGTTTCCCCCTATTTTGTAATCAAAGTTGAAAATATCATTTAATAATTTATGTATTTTCTACTTCACCTGACCTCGGGTTTCTTTGTCAGGTCTTATGAATCAAGGATGGAAAATTAGAAAGAAAAGCCTAAATTTTGCTAAATAAAGTGAAAAATGAAGAAAAACACAGAAGTTCACCATTACGCATACTTGTTAGTCCTCATCTTTAGGTTGATGTGATTTTTCTTTTTATGAAATGAGATTAAGTGTCTGATTCTTTAATTTTGAGGCAGTGTAGTGGGTAGTGATAGGAATGTGGATTCTGAATGTAAATGTGGGTTCAAATTCTAGCTTCTCCCTTTATTAGCTGTGTGACTTCGGGCGAGTTTCTTAGCTTTTTGATACTCAGTTAACAGTCGTATTTATTATTAAGGTGTTACTTTTGAAGAGTTTACTAAAGAGCCTGGCATTTCCTAAGTGTTTATAATAAACATTAGCTAACAATAATAAAAGAGTGTACATACTAAACCATATTCCTTTAGTGATGAGCCATTTCTCCGAGGAGTGCTGTTAAAGTAGTGCATTTATAGGATAGTTGTGGACTTTCAAAACTTTATATTGTATATTGAACCTCTTCACAACTTTATATTATATATTAAACCTCATATGAGAGAACTTTATTTCCAAAATGCTTTTCTAAGTCTCTTTGTTGACTTGAATAAAAAATCAGGAAGAAAATCACTTGTTTTTCCTTTTGTAGGCCTGAAATGAATACACTTTTAAAAAAACCTTTAAAGTCAAACTTACTAAATGGAAGGTTTAATATAAAGAGAAAATGAGAACTGTGGTTTAATAATTCTTCCTGTTATTTCTCAGTTAGAAATTTTACAGATGAAACAATTATGAAATATCCTTAGGTTCGTTAAATAGATAACCTTGATTTAGGGGAGGAAATCAGATATCAAGCCGAAATGAAAACAAATAAACTTCATTTCGCATTTGTAATATTCCTTTCCTAAAATTATCTGTCTTTTGTTGTTGTTTTGACAACTCCAAAAACACATTTATTGTTTGCTTATAGTTTAAACCTTACGCTTACTCAAAAAGAATGTGACTGACACATGCTATAGAGAAACTCATTACAAAAATAACATTAAAACCCACATTTACCACTTTGGAATTGAAAGCATTGAAATATGATAAAGAAAAAAATGTTTTAAATAATCTAAATTCAAAATTTATGGTAACTTTCCCTGGGGGCAGTTCATTATATGGTATTAATGAACCCTGTTTATGCTGGCAGTATTCCTCTTTGGCCTTGTGCCTTAGAAACCATTCTTGAGCACATATTTAAACTGGAGCACACATGTTCTTTTGTGGTATTGCTTGCACATCTGCCAGCTTTGAACTAAATTGTAGGCTCCGTTAATAATACTCCTTTTGTGTTCGCTGAAAAAGATACAACACTGTCAATGATTTTGCTTTTAAAAATTCTTTTAAACGTTCAGTCTTTAGAAAACCTAAATAGTAGCACAGTAGATCCAAATCATTCAAAATGCATAGAAATGGAAAGAAATCTGGGTCTTCCTTCTGAAGATGATGATGAAGACGAGAATGAAGCCATTGAAGAGGAAGAAGTTGTTGATGAAGGTAAGCACTGTAATATGTTTGAAACGGCTCATCTCTGATACCTACCACTGGTTTTAATTTAGGGTCCAGGTTTTAAACATTTTGGAGGTCAATGATTTTGTGGCATGTAGTTAATTAGGTCCTAGAAACTTGTCATTAAATCCCTTAGTGCTTTGGTCTTCATAAAGCACAATGTTACTATTTAGAAGAGTAAAGTAATAGAAGTGTTGTGTCATTTGGTGAACATGGTGATGTGAAACTTTTCATCCTAAATTTTATATTTTGTTTGTCAAAATCATAAATAAGAAATCGTAAATTAATTAATTATATTAAACATTATTGTAAATGGCATAGGTACACAGTGTCTGTCCTTCAGGAGCTTATTACTTAAAATAAGTGACAGAGTGTCAAATAGCAAAATGGACTAATTTTCATCTTGTATATGCAAACTCTAGTAAAGAATCCACTAAGTGAATCTTCTGTCATTTAAGTGATATGATACTCATTATGACAAGGTGTGGGTATCTTCTCATAGAGTAGAACTCTTTAGAGCTAGATTTCATCAATGTTAAAATGTGGAAAATTTAAAATAATTTTGTAGATGCAAATACATGAAAATGTTAAAAAAGTTTTTTTCCTATGTTTTCTTGTATTAAATATGGACAAATATTCATTTGTTTAGAAATGAATTATCTTGACTCTTTGCTTTGCTCTTTCTCCGCCCCTCATGAACCCTTCAACCTGAGGAAAAAATGAAAATCAGTGGGGTAAATTAATGTCATTCCATTCTGCCATGCAGTTGGAATTTTGGTCAAAGATTTGGTGGAATGGTAATTAAAATGAAGATCTTGTTTTATCTATAGATTTTATTTGTGACAGTAATGTGATTTCTGCTTACTATTGATTGGAAGTTGGTTATATTATGAAATTTGGATTGGCGTTTTGCTTGCCCTTGTTGGCTCTAAATGTTAGTTTTTGAAAGTATAGCAAATTCCAAAACACTGTTTTTTTACGGGGCTGGCAAACTGAATCACAACAAAGTTCTACTCCTTAGTATTAGGTAATTAATCAAAGGGTTTACCTGGAGTCATGACTGGTACCCAGAGGACAAAATTGGGTGGATTTAAAAGACAACAGTGACCTTTGGTACCTACCACTATATTCTTTAAAAGAAGTCAGTGAAATAAAACTTACTCCCTCTCACTTTGTGTACTTCTATTTTAACGTAAATGTCCATTTTATTTTAAGACTGTTGGTTACCAGGACCTACTGCAAAGCAAATTAATTGCCTCAAGACCTACTTTGGCCATTCTAGTTTTAAGCCGTGAGTATAATCTCAGTTAATTAAGTTGCATGTTTACTGTTTTCTTCACAAAGGAAAAAAGGCAAATAATCCATCCATTTAACAGTAAAAGCACAACTTCATTATAGTTTATACATGCCACACTGTATTTTTTCTAAGTGACTACAGAATTATTTTGAAGTAATATTTATGTAAAATTCATGTCTGCAGATTGTTTTCATAAGTGGGGAAAATGGTTTTCCTTACTATAGAGAGTTCTGGGTAGAGACATTAATAAATTAATTTAATGCTGACTTGTATTTTATTATATACGTATGTGTGTGCCTGTCTGTGCATCTCATTGTCCAAAGCATGTTGTTGTAATAGAAATTCATTAGACAATAGTTTGAAAAACAGTGATAATCATATCAGTTTTAACATATTCAAAGGTATTTACATCCAAGGGGGCACATTTATAAGTATTAAAATGAGAGGAATACAAATGAGATGAAGAACAAGTAAAGTTGAATAAAACTAATAAGAATGTAAAACTCTAAACTGTATTTTTTCTATTTTGGGAACTTAAAATTTAATCCATGGAAGCATTTCTTTCATTTTTCCTTTTGATCTTAAAAAATAAAAAAAAAATTAAGCTATGTCCTACACATAGAAAAATGCACATAAATGTACATATCAGTGAATTTAAGATCACCTTTCCAGTTGATTTTTCCCTCAACATTTTATTAAAAGAAATTTCAAAGATACATTAGAGTTGTTTTTTTTTTTACTATGAATGCCTGTATATTCACCATTAATTCACTGTTAACATTTTATTATACTTGCTTTATTATATATTGATTTTCTCTCTATCCACTTTTTAATCCATTCAATTTTTAAAATGCATCTCAAGGTAAATTGTAGACATCCTTACACTTCCCCCTAATTACTTTAGCATGTAAATCATTAACTATAGTTAAATATTTATTTATTTATTTAATTTTTAAACTTTTGAGCTAAAATTTACATACAAAGAAATGGTTAAACCTTAGGTGTTTAACGTTTGCAAATCTTAAGTGTACATGTAACCTAAACCCTTTTAAAAATATGGAACATTACAATCACTCCAGAAAGTTCCCTCATTTCCCTTCTTAGTCAATCTTTTCACCTAGAGCATTTCTCTTATTTATTTTAAATCAGTGACTCTGTTGGATATCTAGGATGAAGCTGGAATTTATGTTATACTTTAGCTATATGTAATAAAATTTAATACAAATATGAACAGAAGTCCTAGTTGTTCAGTCAGCTTGAATGGGAGGTTGGTCAAATGGGGCTTTTGTTTTCAAGTTCCAGGGTTCTTATATTTTTATTGAAGCTCAAAAATGTAAACAAAATTCTGGAGGAAGTGAAAAAATTAAATGGATTTCAACTTGTCCCTTGGGTTTCTTGTTAGTAAAACAGAGCAGCTTTTTGCTTTTCATTCTCCAGGGTTCAGTGGAAAGTGATTCATTCTGTATTGGAAGAAAGAAGAGATAATGTTGTTGTCATGGCAACTGGTAAGTTGTACTTAAGCAAATAATCTAATCCTTTAAAAAATAAAACTTCAAGGTTTTGACATGCTTAGTCTTTCCACAAACTCTCAAAATACAAATAAGTATACAAATGGTGTGAAATGTAGAAGAGAGTGAGCTGAGGGTAGATGCTCAAATTTATGCATGAATTAACTCTTGGGAAGGTAGCACATTAGTAGTGACTGTTCATCTCATACAAGTATATTGTAAAAAGAAATCAAAGTACCAAGGATTTAGTTTTATTTGTCTGAATGTATTATTTTTATTTTAAGGGTATGGAAAGAGTTTGTGCTTCCAGTATCCACCTGTTTATGTAGGCGGGATTGGCCTTGTCATCTCTCCCCTTATTTCTTTGATGGAAGACCAGGTGCTCCAGCTTGAGTGAGTAATGCTTTCATTGCCACATTACCACCCTTTTTTTTTCTTCCTGTGAAGGAAATATTTAATTTATCATGTATGTTAAAATCTAGTTCGCAGTAACGCATTGCTAAAAGTGTTGCTTTGTCTTTATTAGTAATAAATGACACTTTAGTGGAAGAGCTTATATACTTTCTTGAGTTCTCTGTAATCCAAGGCTGCCAGATGGCCCCGAAAAAAATTTTTAAAAAGCAAATTTTATGCCAGTTTACACTACATATCACAAAATTCTTTTCTCTTTTGGTTACCCTTCTTTAGCCTAGTGTGAAGTATATACATGGAAGTGTAGTTTTTAGTTGTGAAAAATTTTAAATTTCTTTAATCTGAGCCTGCAATCTTTTTGGGAAACCCACCGTAACAGCCTGTCTTCTAATACAGCCTTTGAAGGAATTTATTTATCAAATTAGTGAGTTACAAAAAGAGATTGCAAAGAAGAAGGATGTACATCATTATATTTCTTTGTTCTTTCTCACTTAAAAATGAAGTTGATATTTGTAGTGTGCACATGGTTCCAGAATATTTGTTTTTTTCTTACAGAATGTCCAACATTCCAGCTTGCTTTCTTGGATCAGCACAGTCAAAAAATGTTCTAGAGGATATTAAATTGTAAGTAATTTATATGATTTCTGATCATGTGGTCAAGTGTCTGTGGTATGTGGGAAAATTTTGTACACAAAAAATTTTTATTTAATGCATGGGCAAAATATCCATAATTTTAAAATATACTTCCTTTTTATAGTATATTTATGGAACTGTTAATTTTAAAATCTTTCAAACTCAAAGAAATCTGTTATGTTCAGTTCTTGGACTGGAAGGCTAGCATTATTATGATAGAATTGTAAAATTTTGTTTTGGAAGAGAACTTGGAGAGTATCTAGTATTGTCTCATTTCACATATGAGGAAACTGAGGCCCAGAGAAAAGAATTTGCCCAAAGTCACCTAATGAGTTAATGGCTGAGTGGGGACTGGTTTCTAGGTCTCTTGCCCCACCAATCCTGTCATGACATAATTCCTAACAAGAATAATGTCTCAGGCACACAGAAGTGTGTGTATATATGTATTAACATGTATATGCATATATATTAATACACATTCACATACACATACATTTACTGAGTTTTAATAAATGCATACAAATATGTAACCTAAACTTCTAGCCAGATGTAGAATATTGCTGTTACTCCAGAGAGTTCCTTCATGTTCCATCCCAGTCTGTCCTTCTATTCACCATCCTAAAGTGAACCAGTGTTTTAAGTTTTTCTATCATGCTTTTGTTTCGTCTGTTATAGAACTTCATATAAATGAAGTCATACAATGGGAAGGAACTCTTTTAAGATTTCTTTCCTTCAGCATCATGTTTTGACAGTTCCCCATGTTCTTGCATGTATCAGTAGTTAAAAAAAAAAAATCAGTGGTATTTTATTATATGAAATTACCACAGTTGTGTTTTCATTTCCTTATTGATGGACACTTAAGCCGCTTCTAGTTTTGGAAAATTACTAATAAATCTGCTATGAACATTCCTATATATCATTTTATTTTATTTCTTTTTTTTTGTTTTTTGGTTTTTTTTTTTGCGGTACGTGGGCCTCTCACTGCTCTGGCCTCTCCCGTTTTGGAGCACAGGCTCCGGACGAGCAGGCTCAGCGGCCATGGCTCACGGGCCCAGCCGCTCCACGGCATGTGGGATCTTCCCGGACTGGGGCATGAACCTGCGTCCCCTGCGTCGGCAGGCGGACTCTCAACCACTGCACCACCAGGGAAGACCTTATTTTATTTCTTTCTTTTTATTTTTAATTTTATTTTTGGCTGCCTTGGGTCTTTGTTGCTGTACACGGGCTTTCTCTAGTTGTGGTGAACGGGGGCTACTCTTCGTTTTGGTGCGCGGGCTTCTCATTGTGGCGGCTTCTCTTGTTGAGAAGCACAGGCTCTAGGTGCATGGGCTTCAGTAGTTGTGGCACGTGCGCTCAGTAGTTGTGGCTCGCAGGCTCTAGAGCTCAGGCTCAGTAGTTGTGGCGCATGGACTTAGTTGCTCCGCGGCATGTGGGATCTTCTCGGACCAGGGCTCAAACCCGTGCCCCCTGCATTGTCAGATGGATTTTTAACCGCTGTGCCACCAGGGAAGTCCCAGTGTATACAAATTTTTGTACAGACATATATTCTCATGTCATTGGTATAAACCAAGGAGTGGAATGTCTGGGTCATGTAGTGGATATATGTTTAACCTTTTTATTCTAATTGAGGTATATTAATTATTTTCAAAGTGTACAGTTCAGTGGCTTTTAATACATTCACAGTGTTGTACAACCATCACCACTATCTAATTCCAGAACATTTTCAGAACCCACCCCCAAAACCTCCATGTCATGAAGGAGTCACTCCCTATTGTCCCCTCCTTCACTTCCTTCCCGTCACTAATCTTTCTGTCTCAATGATTTGCCTATTTTGGACATTTCATATAAATGGGCTCATACAGGATGTGGCCTTACTGTGTCTGGCTTCTTTCACTTTGTGTAATGTTATCAGTACTTCATTTCTTTTTGTGGATGAATAATATTCCATTGTATGGACATTTCATATTTTATATATTCATTCATCAGTGCTGGACATTTAGGTTGTTTCCACTTTTTGGCTGTTATGAATAATGGTACTATGAATACTTGTGTGTAAGTTTTTATGGGAACGTATGTTTTCAGTTCTGTGTACATGCCTGGGGTAGGATTGCTGAGTCATATGATAATTCTGTGTTAACTTTTTGAGAAACTGCCAGATGTTTTTGAGAGTGGTTGTACCACTCTCAAAACGTTTCACGTTCCCACCAGCAGTGTCGTAGAGTTCCAATTCCTCCTCATCTCTGCCATCATTTGGTATGGCCAGTCTTTAATTTTAGCCATTCTAATAGGATGTCAGTGTGTTTTTAATTTGCATTTCCTTAATGACTAATGATGTTGAGCATCTTTTCATATACTTATTTCTTTGAGGAAGTGTTTATTTACATCTTTTGCCTATCCCTTATTTTTGTTTTTTTCTTATGAATTTTGATAGTCATTTATATATTCTGAATATAAATCCTTCATTTGGTATATGGTTGTCAAACATCTCTTAGTTTATGATTTCTCTTTTCATTCTCTTAACAGTTCCTTTAAAGAGCATCACTTTTTCATTTTTATAACGTCCAGTTTGTCAATTTGTTGTTTTATGGATTTTGCTTTTGCTTTTTGGTGCCTCACTCATGATCACAAATATTTTCTTTTTTATTTCCTTCTAAAAATGTTATAGTTTTATTTTTTTTATTTTTATTTTTTTCGATATGCGGGCCTCACACTGCTGTGGCCTCTCCTGTTGTGGAGCACAGGCTCCGGACGCGCAGGCTCAGCGGCCATGGCTCACAGGCCCAGCCACTCCGCGGCATGTGGGATCCTCCCGGACCGGGGCACGAACCTGTGTCCCCTGCATCGGCAGGCGGACTCTCAACCACTGCGCCACCAGGGAAGCCCAGTTTTATGTTTTACATTTAGATCTATGACCCATTTTGCGTACATTTTGTATATTGTACCAGGTATTGATTACAGTTCTTTTTTTTGCATAGGCATATCCATTTCTTCCAGCTCCATTTGTTGAAAAGACTTTCCTTTCTGCACTGTATTTCTTTTGCACCTTTGTGAAAAATAAATTGACTAAATATATGTGGGTTTATTGCTACACTCTTTATTTTCTGTTCTATCAACCTGTTTGCCTGGATTGGTGTCTTGAGTACTATAGCTTTGTAATAAGCCTTGAAATAGGTAGTACAAGTCTTCCACGTTTGTTCTTTCAAATTTTTGTTTTTGTTTTTGGTCTATTCTGGGTTCTTTTTATTTCCATAAGTATTTTAATATCACCTTTTCAACTAAAATGCCAGCTGGGATTTGATTGGGTTTACCTTGAATCTAGATATCTAAGAATTAGCTGTCTTTATAATTCTTATCACTGTTTTACACTGAAGAAACTGAGGCACAGCGAACTTAAGTACTTGTCTAAGATCACTTAGCTTGTAAGAGGTAGAACTGAGATTCAAACCTGAATAGTCTGGCATCAGAACTAATTATTTGTACGATTTCCTGTGTTAACTAGACTGAGTTAATTTCATGAGATGAAAAGCATATCTGTTCTGTTCTTAATTGTTTTGTTCCAATTCCTAGTGAAAGCACCATGCGTAGCACACAGTAGATTAAATATTTCATAGACTTTTCATATAGAACATTGTTTCATTTTATTTAATTTGGTCTGTGTCTTCATTTGGTAGAATGGAAAAGAGACTCTATACATATTTTGCCCTAGCCCTAACGTTTATTGCAGACATTGTCTTAATTAGGATTCTATCTGCCCAGAATGGAAATCAGTCACACTAGTTTAAGCAAATACTGAATTTTATATTAAGGATACAGGAATGTCTTGTGGATCCCTCTGAAAAGAAATTAGCCAGCCCTCAGGAAGAGACTGGAATGGGTATTAAAAATACAGTAGGGCTTTCTTTTTATCCATAGCCTCTGTGTGTATTCCTCATTCTTCTCTCTGAGGAGGTGAGCATTCTCTGCTTTTCTAGTTACAAAATAGATTGCTCTGCAGCTTCTTTTTGTTTCTTTTAACACGTTACAGGTCTTGACACTTGGAGACTGAGTGGTTGTTTCTTGGTTAGACCCCCAAATTCTAGGACAGAGCCTAACTGACTTGACTTTCATATGCTGTCTGTCCCTGGCCCGAGAAGATGTAGGCAGGACAGCAGAGTACACAGGAGAAACATGACTGCTATGGATTTAATCATGGAGATGGGGGTCAAGGGTAGGATAATGGGTGGATTGCTAACACATAAAAAAGGTTTACTCTAGGCTTGATCATTTAACTCAAGTCACTGTAGTTTTGGGGCTAGACTGCTGGAAATCAGAATCTGGCTTCTAATGGCACCTTATGCTGAGTACTTCCTGGCTGGTATTGCCCACGTTTGTTTTGATGCATTGAAGTGAAATCAAAGAACCAGAATATGTGCATCTCTACACACATATAACTCATTTTGTTTTTAATAAGTGGCGTAATATACTATTTAAAAAATTATCAGGTGTTATGGTTTTCAGTTGTATTCATTGGGTGATTGTTTTTATATTTCCTTTCCTGTTTCTTTGTTTGTTTTTACAGGGGCAAATACCGGATTGTGTACATAACTCCAGAATTCTGTTCAAGTAACTTGGACCTACTCCAGCAACTGCAGGCTAATATTGGTAAGTGGTATGATAGAATCTTTATAAGTATTTATTAAATTGAGATATTCTTTAAAGTTAAGCTTATGAATGGATACCGGATGTTACTTCTCTTAAAGTTTATTTCAAACCTTATCTCCTCCAGGAAATTTCTGCCTCTTCAACGTGGTGTCTCTCCTGTCCTATCCCAAAGTATCCTGTAATTCGCTCTGCCATAGAAGTTAGGCTCCTGCATTGTAATTACCTGTCTATATATCTGTTTTCTTCTGCTAGACTGTAAGCTTTTCAGAGAAAAATGCCATTGTTATTTCTTTATATTTCCCGAGTGCAGTGCCTGGCACATAGTAGGCATTTAAATGTATTGTTGAATAAATATTGAATCTTAGATTCTGTGAAATTATCATTTTCCCTTTTTCATATTCTGAATCTAAATTAAGTCAGTGTAGTGGTTCTCTACCCTTGTTGTTCATGAGAATCACCTTTCAAACTTTAGAAAAATGTCAGATCCTCAGATCTTGAAAATTGTGATTTAATGCACCTGGCTCGAGGCTGTGGCATCTGTAGTTTTTTCCGCAGGTTATTCTGATGTGTAGTCAGGTTGGAAACCACAGTACCTTTGATTATTTGCTATCAGTGAGTATGATTAATTTAAAAAATTAGATAGTCAGAGCCTGTGTCCTGGAAAATGTAAATATAGAATTAGTTAAAGGCTGGTATCATTTTTTTTTTCTTTTGTGATTAAAACATTTCTGTCAGTTTTTCGCTTTTTTTTTTTTTTTTTTTTTTTGCATTACCCAGGCCTCTCACTGTTGTGGCTTCTCCCGTTGCGGAGCACAGTCTCCGGACGTGCAGGCTCAGTGGCCATGGCTCATGGGCCTAGCTGCTCCGCGGCATGTGGGATCTTCCCGGACTGGGGCACGAACCCGCATCCCCTGCATCAGCAGGCAGACTCTCAACCACTGCGCCACCAGGGAAGCTCGGTTTTTTGCTTCTTGATGGTTAGGCTCAGCTATCCAAGAGTTGCAGTCACGGCTTCTATTGTAATTGCACATATTTCAAACATTCAGCTGAACCAAACAATCTTAGCTTTCTAATGTAATATGATCTCATTTTATAATTATCTATTAAAATAATTCCTAACAGGTAGTTTTTTAACATTGCAGTGTCTCATTTAATGGTTACTTGCATATAACTCTAGGAAAGCATTTAACAGTTGTTCTAACAGTATAGTGAAAACAAATACCTTTTAATATGTGTTAAATATCAGCAAAAGAATGAGGGCAGAAATTAGCATTTGATTAAATATATTATCAAAAATTGCATCCATCAGCTGTTAAACTCCCCTGTTGCCATGTTATATTTTTGCCTTAAGTGGAAAACGAATTTGATGTGTGTCCTATTAGGTTGTATGAAGTTCTTATGAATATTTCACTTTAGATTAAACCCAACAACCCTAGATATATAAATTCCATGGTTTTACTGCAAAAGTTAGGGTCTATGTCCATAGTGATCTGAATATGTTTTGCTCCATTTTAGTATTTGTTTTGTTTCTGTGGTGGAGTTAATCCAGTATTTACTTAGATCCTTTTGACAGGTAGTTCTATTTCTCTATTTTAATTTTTTTCTAAAGGATTAAATTATGAACACTGCAGTTATTAGAGCTGCGTACTCTGCATAAAATGGATGAAAATGCTCTTTTTGGTTGACTGTCAATGTTGAACAAAATAGAATAAATTCTTTCTGAAATACTTTTATTTAACTTTTATTTGCAGGAATTTGTAAAACGCTTGCAGCAGGGAATATACTCAGAATTTTATTTGTACAGTAGTTTGACATTTAGCTATTCAGATTTATGATTTTTATGATGTGTTATTATTTAAGTAATATGGGTATACAACAGAAGCAGCAAACAGAATTTTACATGGAGACACCTTAAAAGCAAACACACCTGTAATTGTCTTGTAACTTTGGAAGTAGGCTTGAATGACAGGTGTGCCAAAATGAAATATGTCCTGGACCTGGGCAGACACTTGGACTTGCACGTTTAATGTGGAAGTTGGCAGAAGCTTGCCTCAGCTGCTTGTGAAGGGCAAAGTTTAACTCAATTAAAAGCTAGTTAGTTGGACTTCCCTAGTTGAGCAGTGGTTAAGAATCCGCCTGCCAATGCAAGGCACACAAGTTCGAGCCCTGGTCCGGGAAAATCCCACATGCCACAGAGCAACTAAGCCCATGTGCCACAACTACTGAGCCTGCACTCTAGAGCCCGCGAGCCACAACTCTGCGTGCATGTGCCACAACTACTGAAGCCCGCGTGCCTAGAGCCCGTGCTCCACAACAGGAGAAGCCACCGCAATGAGAAGCCCGCGTACCACAACTAAGAGTAGCCCCCGCTCGCTGCAGCTAGAGAAAGCCCACATGCAGCAACGAAGACCCAATGCAGCCAAAAATAAATAAATACATAAAATAATAAAAATAGATAAATAAATAAAAATTCTTATTAAAATAAGCTAATTAGTCAAACCTATAATTATAAGGAAGGTTTTAAAATAAAGGAGGAGCTGTCATCTTAGTATTAATTTATTTAATTTAAAATCTGGGTCATGTCGTTTCTAAACCCAAATAAGTATAGTGGTAACACTGAATTTGTCCCAGCCACTCAGGAAATAGAAATTTGATGTGATCAACCTGTATTTGTTCATATTTAGTAGGTTTCATTTTTTTCTTTCTTTCTTTCTTTTTCTTCTCCAACTCATTGTACTTGGTAATCTCAATGAATTGTAATTTTTTGCTTGTCTGTCTGCCTCCTCTTTCAGAATTATGAGCTCCTTAAAATCATGGATTGCATTTTACTAATCATTTTATACCTAGAAGAGTGTTTGGAACATAGTGGGAATTTAATAACTATAATAATAATAGCTTATTTTTTTTATTGAGCTGTCTTTTATGCCAGCCCCTATCTTAGCATTTTACATGAATGATCTAATTTAATCTTCAGAATAACTAAAAAATGTTAGGTACTTTTATTACCTACCTTATACTTGTGGGAAACTGACACTTGAAAGCTTAAGTAACATGCTTAAGGTAATATAAATAGTAAGCCAGGTTATGCATCTAGGTAGTCTGACTCTAGAGCACATGTTTTTAATCATCTCACTAGTGGCAAAACATTATAAATTCTCAGATAAGCATCAAGTAGTGATCATCCCCATTGAAGGGAAATATTATTTTTGTCTTAAGTATTAATTTGGTGATCGAGGGCAAAAGCACTACTGTCACTGCTTTGAAATATCTGAAGACGTTTTAGTGAATGATTATAAAATAAAGCCCTTTTCTGAAATGCATTACTACACACTGTTAATTCTGTTTCAGTGTGGGTGTGTGGTGTGAGGGCAGAGTAGAGGCGTTGCTAGGGGAAGAGAACAAAGTACATTCCTTCTTACCTACTTTGTACATAATGAGATTTAGTTCTTCCCTTACCATTTTATATTGGAAAACATGGATGTCATCCGTCTTCCAGAACTGGCATTACAGAGGAACTCTGCAGTGTAATATGTGATCAGTCACGGACAGTGATGCATTTAATCTTAGTATGAAATATGCTGAGTCTTTCTATCTCTCTTTTTTTGGTTGTTTTTACTGCATTTACTTATTTATTTTATTTTTGGCTGCGTTGGGTCTTCGTTGCTGCGCACGGGCTTTCTCTAGTTGTGGTGAGCGGGGGCTTCTCTTTGTTGCGGTTCTTGGGCTTCTCGTTGCAGTGGCTTCTTGTTGCGGAGCACGGGCTCTAGGTGCGCGGGCTTCAGTAGTTGTGGCACACGGGCTCAGTAGTTGTAGTTGTGGCTCACAGGCTCTAGAGTGCAGGCTCAGTAGTTGTGGTGTACAGGCTTAGTTGCTCCACGGAATATGGGATCTTCCCAGACCAGGGCTCGAACCCGTGTCCTCTGTATTGTCAGGAGGATTCTTAACTACTGAGCCACCAGGGAAGCCTCTCTATCTCTTTTGATAGCTAATCCATGAGATAAAATTGAAAGTATTACCAAAGAGAAAGAGAACAGCTCTTTTTTTTAGGGCATTATCATTGCAAATGAGTGATAGCTTTGAGGACAAAGTAATAGTAAGTAACTAATTTCTCTGAGGAATAATGATGAAAGTTAAAATTCAATAAATATGTTGTTTGAAAAAAATATATTTCTCTCTTTTATCCATATGCCTTTTATCCATATATCTCCCTTTGCCTATTTTCAATAATGATTTTTGGTGTTATCTGATGTTATTTATGCTTATATTTTTATATGAACCAAATACTTTGATTTGAATTATTTATACTACTTTCTGTAATATTTATATATTCTAATGAAGATGGTGGTAACAATTTAGATGCGTTTATTACTTTTTTTGAACTTTATTTTCTCCATTTACATATTTTTCTTTTTTTATAGGTATCACACTTATTGCTGTGGATGAGGCTCACTGTATTTCTGAGTGGGGACATGATTTTAGAAGTTCATTCAGAACTTTGGGCTCCATAAAGGCAGTACTCCCATCGGTAAGCTTTGCCAAGTGCAATGTCTTGAAATGACTTTCTTACCAAGGGAGAGTCCAGGATTGGGGAATGGCCAAAAAGCTGAAGATTCCTCTATGAAAGGGCAAATGGATGATGTAAGTGGGGGAAAGATTTTTTTAAAAAATTCTAACCTTGACTTCCTTCTAAGCTTGGCATGTAATTTATTGAGGAATGCTATAGAGCAGGACTTGGCAAACTTTTTCCGGTTCTCATACTTTCTTTCCTAATTATAAAGAACAGGAAAGTTTTACATGAGTGTTCTATATGAATGGCATATTTTATACGAAGAGCTTAAAAACTTAAAATATTGGCAACCATTTTATTTTTTATTTTTAAAAATTATGGATTCACAGGGCTTCCCTGGTGGCACAGTGCTTGAGGGTCCGCCTGCCGATGCAGGGGACACAGGTTTGTGCCCTGGTCCGGGAAGATCCCACATGCCGCGGAGCAGCTGGGCGCATGAGCCATGGCCGCTGAGCCTGTGCGTCCGGAGCCTGTGCTCCGCAACGGGAGAGGCCACAACAGTGAGAGGCCCGCGTACCCCCAAAAAAATAAATAAGTAAAATAAATTAATTAATAAAAAAAAAATTATGGATTCACAGGCAATTGTAAAAAAAAAATGTACAGGGATGTTCTATGTACTGTTTCCCCAGTGGTAATATCTTGAATAACTGTAGTATAGTATCAAGTAGGTATATGACATTGCTACAGTTTATTCTTAGTTCACTAGTTTTATAAGTGTGTATGCATATGTATGTATATTGTCCTATACAGTTTTATCTTATATGTATGTTTATATAACTTCCATTGCAATAAAGATACAGAACTATTCCATTACCATAGGCTCCCTGGAGCTGTCCTTTTACAGGCATACCCACCATTCCCATCACCCCTAACCCTAACCCCTGGTGACCACTAATCTGGTCTCCATTTGTATAATTTTGTTATTTGAACAATGTTAAATAAATTGAATTGTATGGTTTGTCACCTATTGGAACTGGCTTATGTGAGTAAACCAAAAAAAAAAAAGTATTAGAAATTATTTGTTATTCTTTTGATAGATTATCTAGTTCAACCTCATTTCTTATTAAGCGTGCTTATTGAGAGCTATCTTAAATATAGTTTCTTTTTTCTTAGCTCTTCTCATAAAGATTTGACTGGAGCAGACATTACAATAAAACAAAACAAAAGAACAAAAAACTTGAATGTAACACTTAGCAAGGATATATTGGAAGAGAATCAAAGTAATGTGAATTGAGCTCCAACTATGGGACTGGCCTTGGGTCAGTTTTTTTTTTTTTTTTTTGCGGTACGCGGGCCTCTCACTGTTGTGGCCTCTCGCGTTGTGGAGCACAGGCTCCGGACGCGCAGGCTCAGCCACCATGGCTCACGGGCCTAGCCGCTCCATGGTATGTGGGACCTTCCCGGATCGGGGCACGAACCTGTGTCCCCTGCATCGGCAGGCGGACTCTTAACCACTGTGCCACCAGGGAAGCCCGGGTCAGTGTTTTTATCTTGGTTAACCCTCATAACGATCAAGCAACATAAATATCTTCATTACTTTCTTCTTTTTAAAAAAATTTTTTTAATATAATTTTTAAAGGTTACATTCTATTTACAGTTATTACAAAATATTGGCTCTATTCCCTGTGTTGTACAATACATCCTTGAGCCTGTCTTACACCCAGTAGTTTGTACCTCCCACTCCCCTATCCCTGTGTCGCCCCTCCCCACTGCCCACTAGTTTCATTACCTTCCTCTTGAAACAGTTCTTCTCATACCAGTAGGATAGCACATTCCCTGGTTCTCTTCCTTTCTTATTATCTCTTCTTTCTCAGTTTCCTCTGCTTATTTCTTTTTATCTCCCTGCCCTTTTAACATTGGCATGCCTAAAACCTTAGTCTTTGGACCTGTTCTCTTTCCTCTCTGTACTTAACTTCCTTGGTCATTTCAACCAACATATGGTTTTAACTAAAATCTATATGCTGACAACTCCCAAATTTATATCCTCACCCTGAATTGATACCAGCAATGTATGAGTGGTTCAGTTTCTCTCCCTCCTTTTTAGCATTTGCTGTTATTATTACTATTTTTTATTTTAATCGTTTTATGGATTAATATATGTATACACACACACACACACACACACACACACTTACATAAACGTTAGCTGCCTATTCAACGTCTCTCTACTTCCGATGCCTGACAGGCATCTGAAACGTAACCTATTCTTAACTTCCTGATATTCTCTCCACCCCAGAACAGCTCTTCCCTCAATCTCCCCCATCTCATTTAGTAGCAGCTGCATCCTTCTGGTGCTCAGGCCAAGATTTTTGGAATTTTCTTCCACTCTTCTTTTTCTCTTACAGTCTACCCCACATTTAAACAGTAAAGAAATCTCATGAGGTCTTCAGAATATGTACAGAATCTGCTTGATGTCTGCTACCACCCTGGTACAAGCCACCGTCTCCTTTCACCTGGCTATTACAGCAGTCTCCTGGTTGGTCTGTTTTCACTTTTACCCTCCTTAGTCTATTTCAATACAGCATCCAGAGTGATATTTCGAAAATGTTAAGTCAGACAGATCATGTCTTCTGCTCAGAACCCTCCGGTTGTAGACCATTTCACTCTAAATAAAGACAGACACTACATATCTTAAATGATCTGGCCTTTATTTTCTCTTTGACCTCATCCTCTGCTACTTGTCTCCTCATTCACTGGCTTCTAGCCGTACTATTTGTTTTCATTGATATTCTTCAAATGTGCCAACCGTGCTCCTACTTTAGGGCTTTGTTCCCACTCTTCGCTCTCCCTGAATAATTTTCCCCTGGTTAGTTCACATGGTGTATCCCTCACTTTTCTCAAGTCTGCTGAAATATTAGCTTTTTTTTTAGGCCTCCTGGGCCACCATATTCAAAATTTCAAATTAACCTCTCTCCCCCAGCTCTCAGCTTTCCTCATATTCCTTTCCTGTTTTTAAAATAGCACTTATCACTGTTTAACTTAACGTATTAAGAATACACTTTGTCTATTGCCTGTGGGTCCCCACTAGAATATTCTTTGTGGGCAGGGTTTTTGCTGATTTGGTTTATAAAAGCTACAACAGTACCTGGCACATAGTGAGTGTTCCGTAAGTAATGGGGTAAATGAATAAATGAATTTCGATGAGAAAGCTGAGAATGTGAGAAGTAACTTTCCCACACAGGCAGTGAGTGGTAGGGCTGGGCAGTGCTCCACAGTAGGACACTATGCTGGTTTCTAAAGCAAATGACTCGAAAGAAGTTTAAAATAGTTTCTGCCCTAAAGTAGCACATAGTCCAGTAAAGGAGTTTAGATTCAGATTTACCTATAAAAGTAGAAGCAATAGTACCAAACAATAAATGGTGTATGGAACAGTATGAATAATATAGAAAGATTAATAGTGTTAATAGTACCTGTATAGAGAAAGAAGATATTTGTATGGTGACAGTCACTAGGCTCAGGTTCCTTGAGGACTGCTTTCTATTAATTTAGAACGGTTTAAAGTAAGCTTTTAGAAACTAGGAAGATTGCTTTCTTGAAACCTTTCCTGGGCGTTTGATTCTAGAAGGTTTGTGTTAGAGGAGTTTTAAATGTTTTATGCAGTTCTGAAACACTTTTCAGTGTTGAATTAAGTCTTTTATTATGTCAGGCTGTGGACTCCATTCGATTCTTTTCATTTCTTGGGATGATTCACTGTAGCACAGGTTGTTCGTCAAGCAACGGCTGAGAAAACCTTTTTCCCCTAGTGTTTTCATGAATTCTCTTTATTAGCTAAGTGATGAGAAATGCCACCTGGTGGTTGTAGGACTCTCATTTTCCTCACTGTTCTCAGTGCTTTTTTTCTTCTAATCACAATCACCCTGGGACAACTGGCATAAACCCACAGTGCTTCACACCATATTATTTCAGTAAGTTCAAAAATAGCAAAAAATCATTAACTCATTGTGCATAAAGATTCCCATTTGGAGAGAATCTGACAAAATGAGTCTCAAGAAAGAGCAGCCAGGTAGAAAGCTTTACATCAGCCTTAAAATTCTGAAATTCAAATAAGAGGAACTGTGAGAAATGTGAGACATGTTGGATCTTCCCATTACTTTCTCCCCAGCCCTTTCACAAAGATCAGCACATAGTAGACACTCAGGAACTATCTGGAGTTAGTGAATGAATGAATGAATGAATGAAGCATGATATCATAGAGTACATAGATTAACTATACCACCCAAATTTAGAAGCAGATATAGTTCTTGGAATTCGTAGATGTGACACCATTGAAGTGTATGTCTAAGGCATTCCTAAATTTATAGTCACAAGATTAATTTACATTTTGTTGCTTGTTTTAACAAAACTTGGTACTTATTACCAAAGAAACCAAGATTTGCCAACTGAAAGAACAAGTTTCATGAGTTAAGAACTTGATATAACTGAGTGGCAGGGTAATTTATCACCCACACCAGTTTGCTTTTGAAAATTAAAAGGTGCAAGCTATTAATAACTATGCTGTGATGACAGGATACACTGAGAGTATCCCAGCAAATCAGGCTGTATGGACACCTTTCTCCTAACCAGCCTGTGTGTTATTTTTACACTTCACTGTAGTTTATAACTTTTTTTTTTTGCGGTATGCGGGACTCTCACCGCTGTGGCCTTTCCCGCTGCGGAGCACAGGCTCTGGACGCGCAGGCCCAGCGGCCATGGCTCATGGGCCCAGCCGCTCCGCGGCACGTGGGAGCCTCCCGGACCGGGGCACGAACCCACATCCCCCGCATCGGGAGACGGACTCTCAACCACTGCGCCACCAGGGAAGCCCTGTAGTTTATAACTTTTAAGCACCAAAGATTCTAAGGGAGAATATTCTGTTCATTTCTGAAGTGAAAGTAAATATTGTTCCATTAAGTTTAATACATTCCTTTATTCTATTTTTCTAAATTCTGGAAGCAACATTCTTAACTGTGACTTTCTAGAATGTTGGCAAAGGAGGGAATTTATATTGATTTTTCCTGTTAGTAGGTCACTAGAATAAGGAGTTTCTAGTGGCAAAGTGAGAATTTTTAAGTTAGAAGAGAGGTTAACATCCTGTAGCCCTCTCCATCTCATATTTTGATGAAAAAACTGAGGCCAAGAGAAGTTAGCCCTTTCCAAAGTCAGTGGCAAGTCTGGGAGTAGTGGCCATGTCTCTGCAGTTCTTTTGTAGAATTCTTTTCAGTTGTTGCAGTAATATCAGTGATAGCTGACACTTCTTGAGTGCTTACTAGACACTAGACCTTTGTGTTCAGCACGCTGGGCCTTTTATCCCATTTGGTCTTCACAGTGACTTTATGAGATCGTTGCTGTTATTACAACCATCTTATAGATGAGGATACCAAAGCTCAGAGAGTGAAATAAACAGCTCAAGGGACTTCCCTGGCAGTCCACTGTGCGCTTCCACCGAAGGGGGCACGGGTTCGATCCCTGGTCAGGGAACTAAGATCCTGCAAGCCGTGCGGCGTGGCCAAAAAATATATGTGTGTAAAAAAAATAAACAGCTCAAAATCTCACATCTAGTTAGTGGCAAAGGCAGGCTTTGAACTCAGACAATTGATTCTAAACGAGATTTTTACACCACTGTGCTGCTTTTTGCCAGATTTTTCTTCTAGTTCAAAATGTGTTATGGTTCGTGCTTATTTCCTTCTTTTCACAAAAGCATTGCTCGTCCACTCATACGTTATATTGCTTAGGAACAAACCAGGCCCTCTTTTCTTATAGTCTCTATCCTGAAAACTTCTTTCTTTATGTGTATATGCAGTTAAACAACAAGCATTTTTTAGTGCATTTGTAAATTGTTTGAGTAACGTACTTAAATTGATGGAACTCTTTGTTGTTGTGAGGGTGAGGATATGCATGTCCTAAGAACTTCAGTGTTTAAACTTCCCTTATTCTCAGCCATATATTTGCTATAGATATTTTTATTTGCTATAAAGACATAAAGCAGCTATATACATATATATTAAGCCTCGATTAGAGAAACTAACTTCTTTATAAATTGGCATATTCATATATGTTGTTAGGCAGGCACTCTGTAAATTCAGAGAACAGTCTGATTGTAAGCCAAAAATCAATTAAGTTAATTTGGGGTATTTTAAAAATAATTTCACAGAATTTAAGGATAGAGAATACAAAAATGCCAATTACCTGGTCACATTGATTTTGATATAATTTTTTCCCATTTAAAAATTACTCCCAAACTTAATTGATTTTTTTTACATGAGCTTTGAGATAATTTTTAATTCAGCAAAGCTATATTGATTGTAAGAATAGTTTTTAATAAATTGTATCTTGTTTTTCAAATTCTGTAATTGCTTTTTTACAAATTGCACTTAAATTTTCACGTATGTACGATAATCGCTTAAACTGATTTGTGAGGTAGATGTATCTGAAGAGCTATGTTATGAGGATATTATTTACTGCATTTGTAATAAGCTAAAAAGAGTATTAAGAAAGTTGTAATCTTGGAAATCGAGCAACTAATGATATAGGAACAATTTTTCTGATTATGAAATAATAGCATAGTTGATTAGAACTCCCTATGATAATAGTGACAGAAATATTAAATCTAGTTTCATGGGAGGTGTGTTGTTACCCCACTTTAGAATTTCTGAAAGATCACACACTCATGTTTTTCCTGGTACCTGCTGTGCCTCCTGCTTTGGCTGCTAAGGCAGTCAAGAAGTCCTCGCTAGATTGAAAATAGAACATGACTCGGTTGCTCAAGGAATCAGTTAATAATAGATGTTTCATTCTCTCCTTTTTTCTTTTACATATTATGCCACGGTTAACCCACTAAAACTGGTGAGAGGTTATCCAGATCACTGAGAGCTTTTCTTTTACAATAGATCTGAAAAGCCATCGACCAATATATTTAATATAGGAGACAAAAAAGACTTGGGCTTTGTATAGGTAGATTTTCAGTGAATGAAGGGTTTATAACTTGTGAATGATAGATTAATGAAAAATAAGACATAACATACCCCTCATTTGTACCAGCACTAATATAAATGTAAAAATAATAAATGGAGAGGTAGATAATCAGTGGACTTAATTTAATAAGGTAGATTGCATTTAGAAATCTTATGAATTTAGTGTTTTATTTGAATGATTTCTCAGAAGGCTGAGAAACAAGTATGAAAGAAGTGTTCTTCTCTTCTTTGAAAGAGAATAATTTTAAAGTTGCATTTTTAACCCTGTTCCTCTGTTCCTCCTGTAATTGTCTTCCAGTCTCTTTCTAAGAGGCAGTAGATGTTGGGAATTATTGAGCTCTTCCCTTGGTTAAAAATCACTTTTACTTATTTCAGGTTCCAATTGTTGCACTGACTGCTACTGCAAGTTCTTCAATCCGAGAAGACATTGTACGTTGCTTAAAACTGACGGATCCTCACATTACCTGTACTGGTTTTGATCGACCAAACTTGTATTTAGAAGTTGGACGAAAAACAGGAAACATCCTTCAGGATCTGAAGCAATTTCTTGTCCAGAAGACAAGGTGAGAATTTCATGGTTGATATATTTTAGTAACTATTTTCTTCTTTCTAAAAAATGTTTTTTATTTTTTGTAGTTATTTCCTTCTAATGTATATTTAACATATTTCAAATTCTGCTTAGCTTTGGTTCAAGTCAAGTGTGATGTTATATAATCAGTGACTGAGGAAGGTAGAAACTAATTCTTCTAATATTTTTATACTCCATACTGTTACTTGAAGGGGACATACACTTAATAATTGACAAACAACAAAAACAAATGAGTCTTTTATCTGAATTCTGTCTAGTTCACTAGTTATATGACTAACTTGAGTATGAAGGAATTAAAAAAGTCATCTTAATAATAAATACTTTTTGAGCCCATATCATGTGCCAAGGACTATCGTAGGTGCTTCATATAAGTGATCTAGTTTGATCCTTATAACTGCTCAGTAAGCTACATATTATTTTCATTTCACTGATGAAGAAACTGTCACTAGCTCTTCTTCCTATTTATTTTGCTTGGAGGCATTTTATATGTATGCTAAGAAAGCTTCCCTGAGGCTTATTCTCTGATTTGTTTTCTCAGTGAAAAGCTTATAACTTCCGTGTTATGAAATGTGTTTTTAAGTCAGAGTAGATGGAAATAATGTTTGTCCTACCAATGTAAACAGAAAACAAATGTAGGAAAATAGGGTTTAAAGAATATCATTAGTGTTTTTCTTTTCAGAAAGGGGTAAAAAGAAGATTGACCCTAGGTAAGGAAACCCTATGGTAACTCTTGGGGTCCTTTAGGATGAAGTTAAATGTAGAGTTCACTCTTGGCTTGACTGTCCTGTATTCAGATTAAAGCAAGAATGTAATGAATATACTCTGGGTGTTCTGCCTGCTCTAGGGATCTCTCCAAAGTGAATACACATCATACTTCACTTTCTTTCTGTCCTAAAGGTAAAACTTTCTCTTGAAGAAGGATGTTTATTTTAGGTTAGAGTATCCACAGTCAGATCCTTATTTACTTACCTAATGTTTGGTCCTTTTCAGTCCATAGTATTCTCAATCTCTATGGCGTTTCCCCCAACCCTCTCCTTTTTTTTTTTTCCTGACATTGTGATTATATTGTCCTCTTATGATATCTTATGTAAATAATTTCTTCTCACTATCTTTCATGTTAATTCTGCTAACTGAGGTTTTTATTACTTTTTAGCTCAGACTGTTATAGTCTCTCCTAACAGACATCCTTGTTCCTCAGGGCTCCCTGATTTTCAGATTTATCATCTGAAAGCACATCCCTGGGTCATGGTGTTCCTTTTCTGTGGACTAAAGGCCAGACCCCTTAGGCTAACATCCAAGACCATCCAAAGATTTTAATATTGAATGTGACAGTGGTTTTTCTAAAAGCAAATCTGGAAAGATTTTGTACCCATTTTCAATCCTCCAAGAAGAGTTGTGGTAGCAGGGTACCATTCAGAGTCAGAATGCTCTCTGCAGATCTTGGGCAAATAGAAATTTACCTCTTAATGAGCACTGAGATGGAGGGTAAATTAAGACTTCAAAGTATTACCTTTTATTTTCATTTTCTTCCTTTCATTTAATTCTGCCATTTGTTTATCAGTATTCACACTTTTTCTCTTCACTGAGCTAGCATGTTTCTTAAACTCTCATCTTATTTGTTTTCTATATGCATGGTGCATTTAAATTAGGTCAGCCCCTCTCACCTATCTAATTTAATGGTTAAATGATGATAGATTTTTTTTCCCCCCTCAGGAAATTGTTATGAGGAAATAACTGTCTTTAGTAAACCTCTTGGCAAAGTAATGAATCCTTCTGTAATAGTGAGATAGGAGATAGATGGGCTCCAGGCTGAGCAGCTGCAGCCAGTCTCCTGCTGACACTTTGAGATAAGATGCCAGGAGGAGCATTGGGCCCTGAGACCACAATTTCCTCTTCTGTGGTCAAGGGGATTTCTCAGCCAGACACATGTGCAGAGAAAGTCCTTAGTCATCCCCTAAGGAATTTGGGACGACATAACTCTAGGGGAGGGGCCAAAGGAGGGAGGAGATGCCAGCCCATAATATGTCCTGCCAACCTCCCAGAAACCTTTGCATTGGAATCCATCTAGTCTGAGAGATGCGTGTGATGCCCCAAGAAGGACCCTGAGTCAGGACAGATATGGGCAAAAGCAAGATGATTGGCCAGAGACAACCTGGAAGACTGCCCCCATGCAAGTGATCTAAGCCACCCCTATCGGGTGCAGCTTGCTCTGCGAGTTTGCCCACGTGCTCTTCCACACCAGCCTTTTGGGCTGTTTGAGTCCACGTGGCCGTGTTCTGAATCTTTCAGACTCCTGGTCCCGGGGGATACACCCCAGTGTAAGAAAAATACTCTCTTATTATATAGTCATAGGGCAATGACTGTATAATCAAAATATCCTCCCCAAGGAATCCCTGGCAACTGCAACATTTTTCTCTGCACAAGGAACTAAGTTCAACCAGAGACGTCTGATTCAGGGTCGATGGGGATCTAGAGGACACTCCGGACCCCTTCCAAATTAAAGCCTCCTGGTAAATGTTTCCAGGGCACCGGATTCCATTCCTAGGTGAGCCTCTTCGTCCTTGGTTGCAGGTTGCTCAACATGGGAGGATCCCCATCTAAGCCAGAAGAAACACCTCTGGGATGTGTCCTTAAGAACTGGAAGCTTTTAAAATTAGACGGGCTAAGAAAAAAAAAAGCTTAAGTTTCACTATAACACTGCCTGGCCTTTATATGTTGGGGGATGGAGAAACATGGCCCCCAAATGGGTCTCTAAATTATAAAACCATCTTGCAACTGCATCTTTATTGCCGTAGGTTGGGAAAATGGACTGAGTTTCCCTATGTCCAGGCCTTCATGTCCCTTTACCAGAATCCTGCTCTATGCGGCTCTGGTAATCAGAGGCCTGGAGAATCAGAGAATTCTCTCGACGTTCTAGACGGTCCTCATTTAACTCCCCCAAACTCTCAGGAGAGAAACCGAGCCTCTCCGACTCCTACAAGTACCCCTGCTTCTCGGGATCCCCCTGGCCAATCCCAAACCTCGCCTTCCTATGCATACCCTCTGTACACACTGGTACCCCAGGATGAAAAAGCTAGTCCCATGGGGGTAGCCCGTAGTGGGACTTCCTATCACCGAGGATCAGGGAGAATATGCCCTCTTGAGCAAGTGGCAAATGGCGAAGGCACAATCAGAGTACATGTGCCCTTCTTCCTAACCGATTTAGCCCAGTGCAAAGAAAGCCTGGGCCAATTTTCTGAAGACCCTAGTGGATTTATTGAAGGATTTCAGGCCCTAACCCTGGCCTTTGATTTAATCTGGAAGGATGTCCAAATAGTACTATCTACCTGCTGTACCCATGAGGAGAAAGAAGCAAAGAATTTGAATAGCAGCCCAGGGGCATGCTGACCAGCTCTCCAGGGACCAACCCAACATTTATGATATGGGTGGGGATGCAGTCCCAAATCTGGATCCCCCTTGGGATTATAAGTCCCTGGCGGGAACGAGGGCCAGGAACCACGTGGTTCAATGCCTGTTAGAAGGAATAAGAAAATGCATTAGAAAACCAGTCAACTATGAAAAGGTCATGGAAGTGAACCAAGAGAAAGAAGAAAACCCAGCCTTCTTTCAGGGACGGCTTGTGGAGGGTTTTAGAAAATTTACTAACATAGATCCCTCCATTCCCGAGGGTCAGTCCCTGTTAGGACAACATTTTATCACACAGTCTGCCCCTGATATTAGGTGAAAACTCCAAAAGTTACAATTAGGCCCACAAACCCTTATGCCCAAACTCCTAGAGGTAGCCTTTGGGGTATTTAATAATCGAGCTCAAACTGAGGAGGAGGAAAGAACTTGGCGTGAGTTGAGGCAGGCCAAGGCTCAAGCAAGGTAAACTGATAGCCCTTGCTGTCAGACACACTGCTGAAGTTGAAATTACCTTGCAACTTCAGGGCAACCCAAAGGGGCCAAGAAGGTTCAGCCATCAGTCTGGAGGTAAGACCAACAAGGGGGAATGCTTCAAATGCAAGTCAACCGGCCCCTGGGCCCGTGAATGCCAGAGGAACCCCCCAGGCCATGCCCAGTCTGCAAGCAGACTGGGCATTGGAGATGGGACTGCCTTTGGTCCCGACAGGGAAGAGGGGCCCCCGCTCCTGAGATGGCCGTGCTGGGCAACTGAGGTGGCCCTGGGATTCTCACAGCTCTCCCCCATGAGATGTCTGTCTCCGTCAAGGAGCCCTGGGTCGTTCTGGATGTGGCAGGTAAGAAGATCCATTTTTAAATCGATACCAGAGCCACATACTCTGGCCTGATTCTCACGCTGGACCCCTTTCCTCTAAAAGCTGCACAGTGACTGGTGTCGACGGAAAGCCTCGCACCCATTACTTCACTGGGGCTCTCACTTGGCAATTTGAGCAGTGTTTGATCTCACGTGCCTTTTTGGTTGTCCCTAAGTGTCCTATGCCACTACTGGAGAGAGACCTTCTGGGCTCCCTTGGGGCCATATTACGGTTAGGAGGCCCCAAGCAGCCCCTTATCTTGACCCTGACTAAGGCAGATCAACAAGAAGAGCAAGGGCCTGTTCCCAGCCATATTCTCCAACCAGTGAACCAGTTTGGGACAAAGGGGTCCCTGAGAGGGCCAGAAACACCCAACCTGTAAAAATTAGCTTTAAGCCAGAAGCCACTTACCCTAACAAGAGACAGTACCCCATAAGATTGGAAGCAAAAAAAAGGTTACAACTCCTCATAGATAACTTCTTAAAACATGGCCTCTTGGTGCCCTGTCAGTCTCCATGTAACACCCCTATTCTGCCAGTTGTTAAGCCAAATGGAGAACATAGGATAGTGCATGACCTCAGAGCAGTAAATGATGCTGTGGTTCGTATACAACCCCTTATGGCCAATCCTTGTAACGTATTTTAGTCCAGGTCCCTGAGGATGCTAAATGGTTTACTGTGTTCAACCTCAAGGATGCCTTCTTTTGCATCCTAGTTCATCCCTCATCACAATATCTGTTTGCCTTCTAGTGGACTAACTCCCACTTGGGCCAGATGCAACACGCCTGGACAGTACTGCCTCAGGGGCTTCGGGACAGCCCACACTTGTTCGCCCAGGCCCTAGGAAAGGAACTAAGGGAGATAACACCTAAAAGAAGGGGCTATTCTACAGTATGTAGATGTTGATATATTAACATGTAACCCCTCCATGGAGGCCTCAGATCGGAACACCACTGAAATTCTTAATTTCCCTGGGACCCGGGGTTACAGGGTCCCCAGAAAAAGGCACAAATCTCAAAGCAAGAAGTTAAATACCTGGGATACATTATAAACCTTGGAAGTAGACAACTGTCTCCAGACAGAAAATGAGCTATATTAGGCCTAAGTGCTCCAAAGACAAAAGAACCATCTCTGTACCTTTTTAGGCATGGCAGGATTTTACAGAATCTGGATCCCAGGATTTGGGCTAATGGCTAAGCCCCTGTGTGAAGCTACTAAAGGCCCAGATACAGAACCATTACTTTGGACTGGGGCACAGGAAAAAACTTTTAATAGTATCAAACAGGCCCTCACGAAAGCTCCTGCTCTGGGTCTTCCCAGTTGAAAAAAGCCATTCATCTTGTATGTGGCTGAAAAGCAGGGCTCAGCCCTGGGGGTCCTAATAACAGAAGTTGGAGAAGTTCCTCAGCTTATAGGCTATTTTTTCAACAACTAGAAGTTGGCCTGGCTGCCTTCGGGTAGTAGCTGCTTCTGCTTTATAGGAAGAAGCTAACAAGCTTCCCTTTGGACAGCCACTGGAAGTCCAGACCTCCCATCAAGTACAAGGGATCCTGGAGATCAAAGGCCACCATTGGCTAACTGGAGGCTGCTTTACTAAGTACCAGGCTTTGTTCCTCGACTCCCCAGAGGTAACCCTCAAAACTTGCTGCACCCTCAACCCAGCTGCACGGATGCCTGCTGACAGCCCAGAGCTAATATATTCCTGCCTCAAAACCCTTGACCAGGTCTACGCCTCTAGGCCTAATCTAACAGATCAAGCCATAGACAACCCCGAGGAAGAATGGTTTACCGACAGCAGTAGCTTTATTAAGGACGGGGTCAGGAGGGCAGGGTATGCTATCATGAGCGCTCACAGTGTCACAGAAGTGAAACCTTCGCCACCCAACACTTCAGCCCAGAAGGCTGAACTGATAGCTCTAACCCGAGCCTTAACCCTAGGGGAAGGAAAAATTGTAAATATGTACACAGACTCAAAATATGCCTTCCCTGTTCTGCATGCCCACATAGCTATCTGGAAGGAAAGAGAGAATTTTTAAATACAAGAAATTCCCCTAAAAAATGAGGCTGAGATTCTACATCTCAGAGAAGTGGTTCAAAAAACCAAAACAGGTAGCACTCATTCACTGCTGCGGGCACCAAAAGGGAACTTCTCAAATTACCCAAGGGAACAACAGGGCAGATCGGGAAGCCAAGAAAGCAGCCCTGATACCCACAACAGAAATGGCATTGATCCCATCCCTTGCCCCTTCTAACATTGTACCCAGATACTCAACTTCCGAAGAGACCTGGCCACGAGACCAAGGGGGCACTAAGGGAACAGATGGCTGGTGGCACATAGACCAAACACTGCTCGTACCTCTTTCTGACCAACGGAGAATTATTAAAGGGCCACATGATTCCTCCATCTGGGGAGGGATGCCATGTCTGCTGTGGTTTTCCAGACTTTTACAGGAAAGGGCTCCCAGGGACAATCAGAAGGGTTACTGGAGCCTGCGCCCTCTGTACCACCCATAATCCGGAGGCAGCCTCAAGCCGCACCCCCTCCCCCTCTTGTTAGCCCAGCCCAGTGACGTGGGACTTAGCCAGGAGAGGACTGGCAAATGGGTTTCAGTCAGGTGCCCTCTTTCCAAGGCTTCAAATACTTGTTAGTATTTAAAGACACTTTCACCGGATGGGCAGAGGCCTTCCCCAGTAGGACGGAAAAGGCAACCAAAGTGGCTAGAACACTTCTATCAATAAAAGAAATCACCCCTAGGTTCAGGTTACCCTGCCACCTCCAGAGTGACAGTGGACCCTCATTCAAAGCCAGGGTTACCCAGCAGCTCTCACAGGCCTTAGGAATCAGATACCACCTGCATTCGTCCTGGAGACCTCCATCCTCGGGGAAGGCAGAGCAAGCCAGTCATAACCTAAAGAAAACCGTGGGCAAACTCTGTCAGGAAACACCAGAACCGTGGTACCGCCTGCTGCCAATAGCTCTCCTAAGGGTCAGGGCAGCCCCTGAAACAGCTATTAAGTTGAGTCCCTTTGAAATGACACATAGAAGGCCACTCCTCACCCTGGACATGCTAACTGGCCCAGAAGCCCAAGCCCATCTTAAATACATTATAAACCTGGGCCAGGTCCAGAGGGCTACACAAGAATACGGCAACAGAACCCAGCCCTCCCCAGGTAAGAGCCCCAGTCACTCCACTGTAAATCCTGGGGACTGGGTGCTCTTAGAGACCTGGAAAGATGAGTCCCGCGGCGCCCAGCTACTCCCAAAGTGGAAGGGTCCTTAACAAGTCCTGCTGAGCACCCCTACAGCAGTTAGGCTCCAGGGAGTCACGAGTTGGGTCCGTCTGTCCAGGATTAAACCTGCTTCCACTGATACGTTACAGGAACCCAAAGACATATATCCCAGCTATCCCTGTGAACCTACCCAAAACCCTCAAATACCCCTTCTAGGAGGTGATCCCTGAGCCAATGACAACCGCATTGATAAGTAAACTCTCGCTTTGACAATTGATTCCTTTGGGACTCTCCGGGTGACAGTAACAAGATAAGTGATGGTAGGCTGGGACTCCATAATTGCTAGTGGGCTTTCATTTACTATATGATTTGATGTTTCTTTGCTACTTGCTATCTGGTTACTTCCGAAATTAAAACCCTGATTGATGCCATTATGAAGTTATCAATCACCCTAACTTTTCTCTCCCTCTTTTGGGGATCCACGTCAGGGGAATGGGAATCCAACGCAGTAGTAAATCTCTCAAGAATTATAGCTCAGGGATAAAATCTACCCCAGTGCTGGATCTGTCATCTCCATCCCCAGAGTGATGCCTATGGGTTAAAAACAAGCTAATCTTTACACCTAGCAGTGACGACCTTACCTTACTGAGGGTCCTTCTAACCCTACTCTTAAAGTTCGTATTCCGTCCCTAGCGCAGCTTCCATGCTTAGACCTTAACCCCTCGCGTCAATAGATCTGATAGGAACCACACACTTATTTTTTTATTATTTTTTTTTAATTTTATTTATTTATTTTTGGCTGTGTTGGGTCTTCGTTTCTGTGCGTGGGCTTTCTCTAGTTGCGGTGAGTGGGGGCCGCTCTTCATCGCGGTGCACGGGCCTCTCACTATCGCGGCCTCTCTCGTTGTGGAGCACAAGCTCCAGACGCGCAGGCTCAGTAGTTGTGGCTCACGGGCCTAGTTGCTCCGCGGCATGTGGGATCTTCCCAGACCAGGGCTCGAGCCCGTGTCCCCTGCATTGGCAGGCAGATTCTCAGCCGCTGCGCCACCAGGGAAGCCCCCACACTTATTTTAAATTGCAATAAGACTAGCTTGTCTTGCTGCCACTGCCCCTATGCAACCAGCATGAAAACTTGCAGTGACACTGGAGAACCTTCAGAATCTGATCAGTGCTTCTGTTACGCCACAATTTAATTGTTCTCACCTGTCCTGACAAAGATACAGGTGGAACTCTCACCCATTGGTGCCCTCACCACAAATACAATCAAAGACTAAAAAACAAGGACAAAGCCCAGGTGGGATACGTACTTACTGGGCAGGAAAAACACCAATTGTCTGGAGTGTAATGTAGGCCCCCCCTCAACCCAAGGCCTACAGAAGGGTCCCCACCCCTCATGCACCCTCATATAATGGTGGGCCTCCCTCCCCAAGCTGTAACGGGATCCCCTCTTGGGCAGGCTCTCTAGAGAATTGGTTTAATTCTACAACAGTGCGTCAGGCATGTGCCCCTTCTGGATATCTGTTCCTTTGTGGTCTAGACATAAACCCATTGCCTCATTAGAACAACCCCAATCCCTCTTTCCCTTTCCCGGGATTAGCTGTAGCCTTTCCTTGTATAGAGAGTGCTCTGTTTACGGGACAGTGTACGTTAGGCCACCTGAGTAATCAAAGGAACCTAGGTATTACCATCCATAATATCACCCACCCCTGGGGCAAAAGGGCAATTGGCCTCATTTTGGTAGGGATTGGAGCTGCTATTGGGTTGGCATCCCCTTGGGAAGGCTTTGCTTACCATGAAGCAGTGCTCCGCAGACTTTTAGATAACCTTGTCAGCTCTGAGTTAGGTCCACAGGGAATGCACTTTCCAAACTTCCGTTGTCTGTTAGTTCCTCAGCTGATGTAGTGATGGATAACAGACTGGTTTTGGACTTTGTTCTGGCTGATCAGAGAGTGGTATTTGCAGTTATTAATAAGACATGTTGTACCCACATCAACACCACTGAGCTAGTAGAAGAGGACATCAAGAAAATATATGACCATGCCAGATGGCTTCATTCCTTCGGACAGGGATACCCAAGCACTGACTCTATCTAGACTGCAATCAGAGGAGTGTTACCAAGTGTAACCTTGTTCTTACCCCTGTTTGGGCCTCTGGTTGCAATAGTCCTTATACTGATCTTTGGCCCCTGCCTTTTTAATCGGCTTGTTAAGTTTGTTTCTTCCAGCTTGCAGCAATTCCATGTCAAGATGATGGTGATGCAGGGATTCCAGCCACTCCCTGAAATAGATCCTGCTGGGATAACAGCAGAAGCCTTTCTGGGGTCCCTTGACAAGGCAGGGTGAGAGTTCCATGGCACCAGTTAGGTAGGGTCCATAAGCCCAATGGCAGCCTGAAGAAGCTACAGAAGGACCTTCCCCCTTCATCCTCCCAGTAAAGATTCCTTGGGGTCCACACCTCTCAGACGGGATTTGAGGTAGGCGATAGATGGGCCCCAGGCTGAGCAGCTGCAGCCAGTCTTCTGCTGTCACTTTGAGATAAGATGGCAGAAGGAGCATTGGGCCCTGAGACCACAGTTTCCTCATTCTTGTGGTCAAGGGGATTTCTCAGCCCATCACATGTGTAGAGAAAGTCCTCAGTTGTCCCCTAAGGAATTCCGGATAACACAACTCTAGGGGAGGGGCCAAAGGAGGGAAGAGACACCAGCCCATAATATGTCCTGCCAGCCTCCCAGAAACCTTCGAGCTGACCAGGAAGGAACCTGAGTCAGGCCAAATATGGGCACAAGCAAGATGATTGGCTAGGGAAAACCTGGAAGACTGCCCCATATACGCGATCTAAGCCACCCCTATTGGGTGCAGCTAACTCTGCGAGTTCGCCCACGTGCTCTTCTGCATATACTTTGCTTTTCATAAATGCTGTATCTGCTTCACGATCTTGGTCTCTTTGCTGAATTCTTTCTTCAAAGAAGACAAGGAGCGAGGTCCTTTTACCAGCCATTTCACTGCTGTAATCAATAGGAATTTTTACTGCTTTGATTTTTCTGCTCTATAAGTTCAGATTTTTGTATTTTCTGCTTTTTTTAATGTAAAAAGTGATCCATATTGTTTGTATCAATTTGAACAATACAGATGCATGTAAATTGAAGAGTACGTAGATTTTTTTTCCAGTCCCATTCCTCGGTTATTATTACTGTTGGTATTTTTGCATTTAGCGTTTTAGGTGTCTGTTCTTTGTACTGTGCAAATATATGTTCCCAGTTGTTGTTATTGTTGTTAGTTTGCTATAGTATGTCAATCTTTTCTGCAATTTTCTCCTGTTATATAAAGTATTGCTGCTGTCTTTCTATATATTATGTTTAATGTTTAGGATGTTATACAGTATTCACATTTTGGTGCACAATTTTTCCTTCTTTGAAAAATGTTTTTTAAATGAGATTCTTATACATTAAAAAGATAATTTGCATTTTTTTCACTCTATGGAGTTACCTACTATGAATTTTTGACATGGAAGTCCATTTGGTCACTCTCAAAAATTGCTTTGAGTAGATTATTCAGTAAGACTCGTAGAGTAAAATTACTGTCTAATTTTTCCCCTCTAAGTTTTCAGTGACTTTTACCATAGTCCTTCTTAAAGGTTTTATATACATTTAATTTTTAAATATTTACTTCACATTTTGTAGTATGAATGTATATGATTATGAACATTTAGATTATTTTTCACTATTACAGTTTTGTTGTGAATATTTGTGTATATGTATCTTTTAGCAGATGTGTGTGTTTGTAAAATAGATTCCTAAAATTGAAATTGTATCACAGGTTATGCACATTAAAAATTAAATAAAATAACTTTTCCTAAATCTAAATAGTATATTCTTTTTATATTGGTTAGGTCAGCATAAATGAATGTATTTACGTAAATGAATATGTTGAGGAATTAAATAAATGTTCTATGGAAATCATTATTTATACTTTTAATAAGTAAGCGCAAATTTCTAAAACAGGCTTTATAACAGATGTTATTTTCTGTAATGGTCGTATAGTCTCAAGTTACTAGTAAATACTTCCTTGAACTATAAAAATGATCTTTTACTATTGCATGAAAGTTCTTGCTTTTTTAGTAAACAGATTTAGAAATTCAATTTTACGATCATAAGAGGGCATAAGAATAATATAAATTTTATTCCTTCTCCTATGTAAACATTACATTTCTTATATAAATGAAGACTAATTGTTAATCTAGTGCTTTACAATTCCAAAGGACGGTAATTGCGTTTCCATTGGTTTACAGGTTTTTAGCAAGACTTCTGCTTCAATAAATAAACTTGTCTCTGGTTTTAATTTGAACAAAAAAGTGAAGTCAGAGGTGTTTGGGTTTAATATAATTTATTTCCACGTTTGAGTGTCTAAAATGTTTCAGGTATTTGTTAAATATGTCATTGTTTTTTATATGCTTTCTCCTTTTAGTTTTTTACTAAAAGGAAAATTAAAGTTTAAAAACTAAATTAAAATGAAATTATATTAAAATTTTAAAAAGAAAGGGAAAATTAAATTAGGTAGAACTCAAACTGGTCTGAAGCCTATATGCCTATGTTTGTCCTTTTGCTCTTCTTTTTCTTTAGTTCTGCTTGGGAATTTGAAGGTCCAGCTATCATCTACTGTCCTTCTAGAAGAATGACAGAACGAGTTACAGCTGAACTTAAGAAACTGAAGTTAGCCTGTGGAACATACCATGCAGGACTGAGTATTAACTTAAGGAGACAAGTTCATCATAGGTTCATGAGAGATGAAATTCAGGTATGAAGATTGATCATCATTACTGTCTGTTCCCCATAGTGGAAACAGATATTTCTCTAATATTTATTTACAAGATCTTTATTGAATACCTTCTTCTTCTCCTTTTCTTTCCAGGAGGGACAATCAACTTTTTTTTTTTTAATTTTTTTTTTTAGTTAAAAATTTTTTTAATTTAAATTTTATTTTATATTAGAGTATAGTTGATTTACAGTGTTGTTAATTTCATACTATATATAAAATAGATAACTAATAAGAACCTACTGTGTAGCACAGGGAACTCTATTCAATACTCTGTAATGACCTATATGGGAATAGAATCTTAAAAAGAGTGGATATACATATATGTATAACTGACTCACTTTGCTGTACAGCAGAAACTAACACAAAATTGTAAATCAACTATACTCCAATAAAAAATTAATTTAAAAATTTCTTTAAAGTTGGAATTGAATTTCATAATTTAAGTCTAATCGTGAAAAATATTCATTTTTCGTTTAAAAAATCGAAAAACAAAATGGTATATAAAAACATTTCAGGTGTATAGCCAAGTGATTTATTCATACATATACATTTGAATACCTTCTTTCTGATGAGCATAAAGCAGTCACTCTGATAGAATCAGTATATAATGTGGGAGATAGTTATGTAAGAAAACTATTGCAGACAGGATAGTATAAATGGCAGCCTGTACATAGAATAGTGTTTAGGTGCACAGAGGAGGGAATGCTGGCTGTTAAGTTAGGTCGTGTAATGGGGTTGGTTCACCCAGGAAGAAGCAATCTGAATAGAATCTGAACAAGTGAATAACAGTTTGTCAAGTATGCAAGACCAGGAGGTGATGAGGGAAAAGGAATAGGTTATAGAATTCCAGGAAGAAGGACTGGCATGTGCAAAGGCACTGTGATATGAGAGAGCGTACTGGGTTTAGGAAATGGTGAGTAGTTTGCAATGGTTGGAGAAGGGAGTATGGAGTAGGAAGGGCACAAAGTATAGGTAAGAAGGCAGGGAGGAATGGTGGAGACTCGTAGGAAAAGAGTTGAATGGGTTGTTTGGCCAGGTTGTAGAGGGTCTTAAAACTTGCAAAGAGGCAAGCTGGGATTGGTGTGAAGTTTCTCTAGTTTTTCCAGACTATTTTAGCCGTAGAATTCTTTATTTAAATGAAATTTTATCTAATAGGTAAAACAGATTAAAGTAGAATCATTCTTGTTGAAGTTGATGTGATGGATGAAGGGGTCCAAGAGCTTCCCTATCTCCAAGTCAGTCCCTGGGGGTATTTTAGAATCCTCAAAGTTCTGCAGAACAGAATTTGGAAACCACTGTGACAGACTACTCTATATTTTTGAGCAAGATAATAGTATTATAGAAACATTAGACTGGGAGCACCAAGTAGGATTGATCTGAAGGAGAAAAACTGAAGAAAGGAAGGGTATTGATGAAGTTATTGTGAAGTGTTACAGCTGAGATTCATAAAATGACTGGAATCCTGTTTCGGTGGGTGTCATACAGATTATTTGGGAAGATTTAAATTCAAGCCATGTGAACAGGTTTAAATCAACACCATCAACATCATTTCCACACCCCGTCGCTATAAGCCTGGACTAATCATCTCAAATTGAGAAGAACTTAACTTCTGCTTTGCATTTTCTGTCAAATAGGTCATCAGTTTCCTCTGTATCTAGATCTCTGTCTATGCAGTTCACTGTGCATTGTCATGATGCAATGCATACCTGCCTGAAGGCATCTGTTCTCTTTCTTCCTGTCTTTCCAAAGTTAGGAACAGCTATCACAGCTGCCTGGAGTAGAGATTTTATCCAAATTCTTAAATGCTTACATGTTTATTCTATTATCTCTGGAGCTTGAAAAGTATCAGATAAAATTTATTAGCTGCTGCTTATTGAATCTTAACAATCGAGAGCCAATAATTGACCAGTTGTTTCTTCTATCTTGGTGTATTACTAATTATTCATTTAGATAGAAACATCTCCCAAAGATATGAGGGAGACAAGATTTTTTTTCTTTCCTATTATTCATAACCAAATCTAACCACATTTGGATGTAGATTTGCATTTTGAGTTTGTGACCATTCATTCTTTTAATCCTGACTTTTAGTTTTATGTCCTTTTGTATTTTATTTGCCTTTTCAAGATGGCCTGAATTCCTTTCCTGTCTGGAATGAGGTTATGAATGAATTATTGGATAAAATATCTTCATTTACACCTGAGCGTCTATAAGGATATTTTGAAAATCATGTCTGCAGAATAGGTTGATCTCATCTAAAAGCAGTATCATATGATGAAAATTAGATCTTAAAAGTTCTCATCATACAAACACACAGATACATACACACACAGTAGTCATGTGACATGATGGAGGTGTTAAGTAACCTTACTGAGGTAATCAATCATGTCGCAGTATATACGTACATCAAATCATCATGTTATATATTTTAAACTTACATAATGTTATATTTCAGTTATATCTCAGTAAAGCTGGAAAAAATTGAATAAGAAATAACATTTAAAAAAGAAATGTTGGAATTATATTGCTTATTTACTCTTAAATACAGCAAAACTGTCTAGTTTTATTCACTCAGAGCTTTTTCTTAATATTATTTCCATCCCTAGATTTATTTTTCTTTCATCTTTCTCATACTTCCCTTTATTTGTCCTCCCTCCCTCCCTTCCTCTTTTTTCTACTCTTGGTGCATCTTAACACATTTTTAAAAATGGCACTTTAATATTTATCAGTTATACACACACATAGTTTAAAAAACCAAATCGTTCTCCAGTGCTTACGATGAAAAGCGTCAGCCCCTCATTCTTTCCCTGCTTCTTTTTCCTACTCCCTTTTCGCTTAGTCTTTTGCTGTTTGCTGCTGTATCTTACAATAATTTGCTTATACTGCTGCTACTTAGTTTATTTATTTATTTGCTTATGAGATTTAGGCATTATCTCTTGTTTCCCTGCTATGAAAGATGAAGGTGTAGCTCTTTCACATCCCTTCCTGCCCTTCTCACCCCATCCAGAAGTTTCTACCCCCTTCACTTCCAATATTAATACCATAATTTTGGTTAGATCAGTATATATATTCAAATATTCTATATTTATGTATTCTCTATAAATGCTTTTTATCTGTAAGACATGTAGTATATTTACAGTTACTTGTACATATTTTGTATTCTTATTATTAATACTCTAAAAAAAATTTGTGTAGTTTTTTTTGGTGCTTACCACTAATTTTTCCCTAAGATTTCCCCTAGTCATGTAAATCTGATCTTGGTATACTCATTCATATTAGATATTCTACCAATTTTATCCTTCTAAATATGCAGAGATAAATTCATGATTCATTCTGCCATCTTTAATGCAAAGCTTCCTTCTACCTTAGAATAATGCTAGAAAACATTAAGATACTATGCAGTCTTGAAACTTCATAATATTATCCCAAAGGCTCATTTAATGTAATAAATAGTTTAAGAGCCTCTTTTCTGTCTTGTACTCAAGTGCATTTAGAGAAACCACTTTATTTGCTTCTTTTAATAGAGAGGGAACAAATCCTATTTTATGGTCACCATTCCTTAATCTGTAAATTGGGCAGATAATCTTTTAATCTATAAGCAATTGGTTGAAATTATATTAAATTCAGTTTCATGCCATGACTTTAGTTAATTAGTTAATGAACTAATTATTCTTACCAAAAGGTAAACATGTAAGGTTTTAGTTCTGCTAACTGATTGTCAAACTATGTTGTTATTTTATTCTCAGTGTGTAATAGCTACCATAGCTTTTGGAATGGGCATTAATAAAGCTGACATTCGCCAAGTCATTCATTACGGTGCTCCTAAGGAAATGGAATCGTATTACCAGGAGATTGGTAGAGCTGGCCGTGATGGACTTCAAAGTTCTTGTCATGTACTTTGGGCTCCAGGAGACATTAACACAAATAGGTAAAAACATTTATTGCTTTCACCCTTGCAGATTTCTTTCTTTCCACATAAGCTTCGAAAGTATTTGAGACAACATTCAAAATTTAAAGTAATATGTATAAGTGCCTTTAAAACCAAAAGAAAACAGAAGACGTCTAAGAAGAACTTTATGGTGTGTTGCTACCCAGAGGAGATGACCTAAATTTCTTCTATACCTCATTTAGTGTGAAGAGTTAACTAAAACAGCACTCTACTGGGAATGTAACGTAGATCTTATGGAACACTTTTTTTTCTTTTTTTCGCGGTACGCAGGCCTCTCACTGTTGTGGCCTCTCCCGTTGCGGAGCACAGGCTCCAGACGCACAGGCTCAGCGGCCATGGCTCACGGGCCCAGCCACTCCGCGGCATGTGGGATCTTCCCGGACCGGGGCACGAACCCGTGTCCCCTGCATCAGCAGGCGGACTCTCAACCACTGCACCACCAGGGAAGCCCTATGGAACACTTTTTAATATTGTTCATCGACGAGCTGTTTTTCTCCTCAGGTTCTCTCAAGTTTTGATATGTCTTCAGCCATAGTTACTTTAGATACCATTTATTTTGTGTTTATTTTTTTCTTCTCATGCTGCCATGGTGCTTATTCTAAATGACTTCTACCAATCCCAGTTTGTCTCTAATTACCACTTTTGTTTCCTTTGTTAGTTCTAGGAGAGCATGCCAGCTCTCCTTGGCAGTGTGTGAATGATCATGTTGCCCTGTACTGACTGACTGCCATGGAGAAAAATATTGTACTTAGTGTCTAGATACAGGAAAACCATTCCACTTAAGTACTAAACAGGTATCTTGTTGGCACTTATGTTCTGTGAGATTGATATTGAAAGGAAAACTTCATCTTGCAAAGTTTTAGGGGCAGGTTTACCAACTTCTTTCTTCATCCATAAGAAAAAAAAATTGAAGAAAAAAAAACCTATACGTGGTAACTGAAGGGCCTGCCGAGATGAGGTGTTTTCAAAATGCACCTCCATATAGCTACATAAGTTGAGCTCTTGGATGGACCTATTAGCCCATCTTATTAAAATGATGAGAGTGGCTATCTAATACAGTTTTTGTTTTTATTTATTACTCAACAATTGTTTTTGGAGTACTCACTATGTTCCAAGCATTATGCTTTGTGCCGGGGATCCAATGGTAAATAAAAGCAGATATAGTACCTGTTTTTATAGAGTTTACTGTATAATGGGAGTAGCAGGTCTTAGTCACAGAATCATACAACCGTGGATACATAGTGTTCATTTTACTGCTCTTTTGTGTTTGAAAATTTGAATAACCAAACGATTTTTTGAAAAGGATCATGGAAATTTGTATAAAATTAAAACTGTGTTAAGTGCTATGAAGGAAATTGCATCGAGTAGTGAGTATATTATGGGTGTGTGTTTACCAAGTTATAAAGGTCAGATAAGGCTTCCTTGAGGAAGTAATGGTTTAACTTGAGATACGAAAGAAGAATAGGGATTAATTAGGTAAGAATGTTTGCTATAAATTTTAAGCTTCTTTTAAGAGTAGTCACTAACTTTTGTTTCTTAACATACAGTCAATACACCATCTTCTTAAGCAGAACAATTATTATTTTCCTTTTGACACTGGTGTCTATGTGAAGCTTTTTATAAACTAATTTAAAATAATTGGGATAGAACACAGCTCTGCATGCTACGATTAAATTTGGGATTGCATCAAACATAAGTTGATTCCTACCAGTTCTGATTTTATTTGTGCATTGTGTTAAAGATGCTGAAGACTTAACAGCCCAAGTTTTATATTGTGGCTTGGCAGGTTCATCAATCGATATAGTTCCTGTGTATCTGAGTCTCAAAAGATATTTTAAATGGTTATCTCATTAAGATTTAACAGGGAGTAACAGTGATTAGTAATCAAATAGCGGTGCCAGGAAATCCACTCTTGAATCTTTAGTACAGACAGGTTGTTCTTTGCATCCATATTAAAGGAAATAAAACTATAGGGTTAATCAGCGTTAAAAAAAATTTCAGCAAGGATCGAGGCCCAGATCTCTGCCATCCTTGTGACAAACCTCTTCTATTAGAAAAAACAAAGTTTTAGAATAAATGGAATAGCTGGTTTTCAAATGAAAAGATCACTGTAATTCACAAAATTTTTAGTATGTCTTATGCTAGAATCCTGTGACTGAGAGAAGAAACTTGTCCAATCATCAGCCTAAATATGCAATTTTATATTTTTTATTGGCAAAGTCTCAGTGTCTGCACCTGCCATTATTTAAAAGAGTCAAACCCAATAGTTACTGTAATCTTTGCTTAAAGGGAATAATTTGCAAATTAATCTCAGTTTAACAAATCTTCCACTGGCTCCACCTGATTTCTATTTATGATATTGTTTCTAGAATATTTCTTCTTTTTCAACTTGTTTTTATTCTGAGGAATATTATACTGTAACGATTTTGATGGTCCTAAAAGAAGGATAAATATTCATTTGATTTGTTGTTAGAGACTTGTTACTTTCTTTTCTTCAATTTGTTACTGAAACTGATGAGAGTTAAATGTCGATCATGGGAACCAAACATAAGGGAAGATCTAGCTCTCAGAGTGTGGGCATTGTTTCCTTTGTTCTTTCTATCTGAGGAGAAAGAGGTGAGCTAAACAAACAAAACAGAGCAAAAAAGGGAACTAATATTTAGCCCATGAGCTAGGAATAATGAGGTTAGATGGTTGACCTAGGAACTAGAGTCAATCGTTGGAAGAGACTTTTTAGGGAAATTACATGGAAAGGCATGGTGGTTGGTGGTGTCAAATGATAAGAATGTTTTTGAATAAGAGATCATTTGTGTGTCCAGACTTTCCAGAACTCACTTAACTAGATTCCCTGTTGGTGTCATCCTTGAGAATTGTACAGAGGTGTTTTTATCAGTTAGAAGGCTGTATAGTCAAAACATGAGTGATGAGGATCAGTATTATCATTTAGATCTTGTGGATAAATTATTTTCTTTTGAAATATTTGAAACCTATTCAACTCAGATTTTTCTTTATTCTCGGAAAGATATGCAAAGACTATTTGGAAGATTATCATCATCTGATGTATGATAGTCATGGAATTTCTTCACAGGAGAGTAGAATTAACAGAGTCAGGATGAGGAATAGCAGCATTAACTTAAAAAAAAACTATGTCTTTAATGTTATTTTAAAAGTATATAAATTCAGTATTACGGGGAAAAAATGGTTAGAATTGTTTGAGGAAGGAACTTAATTCTGATATTTTATTGGTGTCCTATAATACCCCATAATACAAAGAGGTAGTTTTTAGAGGGCTGAGAAGTTCTCTGAAGAGCTAAAGTGATGAAGGTTCATATTTAGATCATGAGTCTTTTTCAGTATTCCTTATATAGATTAGATACCTTTAGTTTCTCATATAAAATAACTTAAAGAATAACCTTTTACTGGGAAAAGGTAAAAATTCACGTATAGTAGAAAGATTGCCAAAAAAGCAAGTAGCATATAAGTCAAAATGAAGAACTGTAGGGTTTTAACAGTTTTTCATAGGCAGCTAAAAAATTGATGCTTGGACATGGGTAGAATTCTTTCAAAAGTAATTTTCATAAAAATCAGAAAAATGCTTGCCTCTTATGGGGGCATTGACAGGGAAGGGACACAATAACTTGCTGAGGTGATAGAAATGTTCTTTATCTTGTCAGCACTGTGGATGTTACAGACTATGAAAAATAAACAGGAATAAATAAATGAAATAAAACGAATACAATTTTAATAGTACTGTGGTATTTTTAATTGACAGGCGCCTCCTTAGTGAAATATGCAATGAAAAGTTTCGATTATACAAATTAAAGATGATGGCAAAGATGGAAAAATATCTTTATTCCAGAAGGTGTAGGCGACAGTAAGTATTATTTACTTTATATCAGTTAATAACAAGGATTTATAGATAATACTCTTAAGGAAAAAGTTTTGCAAAGTAATTAGAAGTATTTAAAAGATATTTGATGGTGTTAACATATGTGCTGAATTTTTAAGGCAACTTGCTTTGTGCCTCAGTAAACTGAAGCCAAATAATGAGGTCTCAGCTGAATCAGTTAACATTGATTTCACCTCATTATTTTCAACAATGAATTTAACATATGTTTTTGTTCTTTTATTTAATTTAAAATTTTCTCTTGGGTAGACTCATCTTGTCTCATTTTGAAGACAAACAGCTACGAAAGGCCTCCGTGGGAATTATGGGAACTGAAAATTGCTGTGATAATTGCAGGTCCAGGTAACGTTTTCTTCTTCTAGATGGACATTCTAAAAGTCTTTGTTTCTCTTCCTTTGCAAATAATTTTTAATTGAATTTTTGTTGAGTGATATGTATTGCAGTTTTTTAAAAACAAAATAATGAATTTATTTATTAAAAAAGAGGACAAAGCAAACAGTATTACAATCTTTTACTTTTATAAATAGATAAACCAATTAATGATAGACCTAAATCTAAACATATCAATAGTTATATTAAATGTAAATGATCTAAAAATACCATTTAGGGCTTCCCTGGTGGCACAGTGGTTGAGGACCCTGCCGATGCAGGGGACACGGGTTCGTGCCCCGGTCCGGGAAGATCCCACATGCCGCAGAGCAGCTGGGCCAGTGAGCCATGGCCGCTGAGCCTGTGCATCCAGAGCCTGTGCTCTGCAATGGGAGAGGCCACAACAGTGAGAGGCCCGCGTACCGCAAAAAAAAAAAAAAAAAAAAAAAAAAATACCATTTAAAGGCAAAAATTGTTAGAATTGGTTTAAAAATATGACCCAACCAAATGCTGTCCACAAGAAATCCACTATAAGTATAATTATATAGGTAGATTAAAAATAAAAAGATAAAAACTGTATACCATGAAAACATTAATCAAAAGAAAGCTGGAGTTGTTACTTTTAATGTCAGATAATGGAGACTTTGGAGGAAGAATATTAGCAGGGATAAAGAAGGGCATTACATGATGATAAAAGAGTCAGTTTACCAATGTATCAGTCAGGGTTCTCCAGAGCAATACATGCACATATGTGTACACACACACACACACACACACACACACACACACACACACACACAGATAATGAGAGAGGGAGAGAGAGGTTAATTTTAAGGTATTGGCTCATGCAGTTATAGGGGTTGGCAAGCCTGAAATCTGTAGGCAGCCTAGCAGGCTGGAAAGTTGGGCAGGGTTTCTACATTACAGTTTTGAGTCACAATTCCTTGTTCTCCAGCCAACCTCAGTCTTTGCTCTTTAAGGCCTTCATCTGATTGGATGAGACCTACTCACATTATCAAGGGTCAGCTCCTTTACCTAAAGTCAACTGATTATAAATGTTAATCCCATCTACAAAATACCTTTATAGCAACATCTAGGTTAATGTTTGACCAAATGACTGGGTACCATAGCCTAGCCAAGCTGACACACAAAGATAACCATTATATCCAAGAACACCTAATCCTAAATGTGTATATACTTTAAAAAGAACTGACCGAATTGAAAGGAGAAATAGAGAAATCCGTAAGTAGAGTTGGTGACTTCAGCATCTCTCAGTAATTAATAGAGCTGGTAGACAGAAAATCAGTAAGAAAATAGAAGAAATGGAACAGGACTGTCAGCAGACTAATTGACTTTTATAGAACATTCCACCTAACAACAGCAGATACACGTTCTTTTCAGGTGCAGATGGAATGTTCATGAAAATAGACTGTATTCTGGATCATAAAACAAACCTTAACACATTTAAAAGATTTGTATTTATACAGAATACATTTTCTAACTAAAATGGAATGAAACTAGAAATCAACAGCAGAAAGATAACAGGAAAGTCTCCAAACACTTGGAAATTAAGTAACACACTACTAAATAATCCATTAGTCAAAGAGGAAGTCTCAAGGTAAATCAGAAAATATTTTGAACTGAGTGAAATGAAAATACAAAATGTATGGGGTACAGCTAAAATGATACTGACAGGGAAGATTAGAGCATTAAATACTTACAGTAGAAGAAGGGTTTCAAATTAGTAATTAAGCTTCCACCTTAAACTAGCAAATAGGGGTAAAGAAAACTAAAAGGAAGCAGAAGGAAGGAAAGAATAAAGATAAGAGCATAAATCAATAGAAAACAAAAACAATTAGAGAAAACCAATGAACTCAAAAGCTCATTCTTTGAAAAGGTCAATAAAACTGATAGAAAGTTCTAAAAAGAAAAAAAAAAAAGACGACGAGGAGACACAGATTACCAATATCAGGACTGAGAGAGGGAATTTCACTCTAGCCACAACAGACATTAAAAGGATAATGAGGAAATACTATGAATAACTCAGTGCACATACATTCAGTAATTTAGGTGAAATGGACCAATTCCTTGAAAACCTCAGACTAATAAAACTCACTCACACACACACACAAAAAAAACAACAAAGAAAACCCCTCACTCACAATGAAGTACATAACCTGAATAATCCTACCACTGTTGAAATTGGATCCTTGTTAAAAACTTCCGAAAATAAAATTCCCTAGCCCAAGTGATTTCAGTGGCAAATTCTGCCCCCCCAAAAGAAGAAATAATGCCAGTTCTACTATTTATGTGATATTCTCTCAAACATAAAACTGCACTGTAGAGATGAAGAAAAGATTAGTGGTTGCCAGAGATTAGAGGGATGGGGTCAAGGTTATGATTACAAAGGAACAGCACAAGGGAGTATTTTGCAGTGATGGATTTGTTGCATGTTCTGATTGTGGTGATGGTTAGGAGAGTCTATGAATGTGTTTAAATTTGTAGACCTTAACACACACACACAGACATACAATCAACTTAACTGTATATTAATTGAAAAATAAAATACAAATGGTGTATGTAGTTTAGCTAACCATATACTAGGTGTGGTAGCTGTATACTGTTAGACAGAAGGAGTTTTATTAGGGATGGAGATGGTCTCTATGCAGTGATAAATGGTTCCTCCACCAAGAGGACAGAATTGTTCTATGCACCTTTAAAAAAAAAACCTACAACTATGTAAAGCACAGACTGACAGAAAAGCTGGAAGAAATCAACAATTCCACCATCAAAGTAGGAGAGGTTGATTATAATTTTTAGTTATTGGTAGGTTAAGCAATGAAAAAATTAGGAAGCGGTAGAAAATCTGGTCAATATGGTAACAAGTCTGATTTATTGGACATGCAGTATGTAGAAGCCTTTACCAAGCAATTAGAGTAATGTGTCTCAAACATTTTTACTTCGTGACCCACCCACATAGTTAATGGCTCATTGAGTGTAGTTTCTGTTCAGAACCCTAAGGTCTCAAGGGATTAACCTTCAGCACACCTGTAATCCATTTGTAGCACACGGGCTGGGAAGCGCGGAATTAGAGACTACACTTCTCAAACATAGATGGCATATTTATAAAAATGAACTATAGGGACTTCCCTCGTGGTGCAGTGGTTAAGAATCCTCCTGCCAATGCAGGGGACACGGGTTCGAGCCCTGGTCCGGGAAGAGCAACTAAGTCCGTGTACCACAACTACTGAGCCTGTGCTCAAGAGCCCGTGAGCTACCACTACTGAGCCCGTGAGCCACGACTACTGAAGCCCGTGTGCCTAGAGCCCGTGCTGCACAACAAGAGAAGCCACCGCAATGAGAAGCCTGTGCACTGCAACGAAGAGTAGCCCCCGCTCGCCACAACTAGAGAAAGCCTGTGCACAGCAATGAAGACCCAACACAGCCAAAAATAAATAAATAAAAATTTTAAAATGTACTATATATTAAAGCAGTGGGTGGCAAACTATGGCCCATGGACCAAATCCACTCACTGCCTGTTTTTGTAAATAAAGTTTTTTTGTAATACAGCCATGCCCTTTTGTTTATATATTATCTATGGCTGTTTCTGCAGAGTTGAGCTAAGTAGTTGTGACACAGAGATTGTCTGGCCCACAAAGCCTAAGCTGTTTACTGTCTGGCCCTTAATAGGAAGAGTTTTCTGACCTCTGTACTAGACTGTAACCTGTATCAAGTTTTCAGTGTATTGCTTTCAAACACACCACATTATCTGGCCAGAATGCAACAGAATTAGAAGTAAACAAGAGAATAAAAAGGGAAATTCTCATTCATTTGGAAATTTAAAATAATGTTCTAAAGTAACTCGTCAATCAAGGAAAAAACTCAAACTGGAAATTAAAACATTTTTAGAACTTAGTGATAATTACAGTAATATACATTAAAACTTGTATGCTGCAGCATAGGTGATACTTGGTGGGAATTTGATAGCTTTAAATACTCGTATTAGAAAAGAAAATTAATGAACTAAGTATCCTATTAAAGAAGTTAAAATAGAGAATAAACCTAAACGTAGCCTTTTTTTCCCTAAAAATATATCTAGAATACTGACTATATTCTTATTGCTATTTCAAAGATATTTATTATAAAGAAAGCAACTGAATTAGGTGGTTGAACTATATTAGTTGATTTTTTCTGAGTCCTTTTGTTCTCAACATGCCATAAAGAATTCTCATTTGTATTAATGAGAATTAATACAAATGAGAATTTCATTAATTTGTGTTAATGATAATTTCTACCTGAAGGATGGCTTAGGAATTTAACTTCTAAATGGACTTACATGAAAAGCTTATAATCTTTGGTCATATTTTAAAGTATGACTTTAACAACTTCTTGCATAGGAGATGTGTTTTTTCAGTTCAGAAGTTTTGCGACAGGGGTGGGGGTGGGCAATAAACCTTTTCTTCCATCAAAACCTAACACAAAAGTCCAGTATTTATACAGTAGATCAAGTGGAGCTATTTGAGCTGTAATCCTGCGTTCTGCTTGCTTGAACCTGTTTCTTTCTATGGCCCAAGATACCTCCTGTGAAACTTGGATCCTAGGGCACTAGTGTCGAGAACCATTAATATAACATACCTGTGATGCTATATTATCGTTTATATTTCATGTTTTACATACTTTACATGCTCTCAGCTGTATTGAACTTTATTTTTAGCTTCTGAAGCAGTTGGCACATTTGAGATATTTTTTTACTGGGCTAACTGTTACACTAAATCTTTTTATTTCTAAAGGTACATGCCTTGGCTAAGCTTTCTTTACATATTGTTTTTATTTAGATTGGATCGCTGCTTTTCCATTGATGACTCAGATGATATGTCACAGGACTTTGGTCCACAAGCATTCCAGCTCTTATCTGCCGTGACCATCTTAGGCGAAAAGTTTGGAATTGGGGTTCCAATTTTATTTCTCCGAGGATCTGTAAGTATGTCTGTGAGTCACCTTCAGAGTTCTTCTTTTACTCCTATTACACTTTTCTTCAGAGGTTTGCTGTTTTACAATTATAGCTTTGGCTTTAGTTATCAGAACTCAGAGAGTCATATTAAGTTCCATTTAAGCACTGCATTCATTACCTTTGACAAAACCTGTGTGTATCATTAAGACAATGCTTCCAGGCTGTCTGTTTCAGTTTATTACATTGCAGTTAGATGAATCCCTAGACTGGTCTTTTATAGGACAATTAAGAAAAGTTTACTTTCATTGTGTCAAGGGACAGGTAGAACAAATTTGTATCTTGGTGCCCTGTGAAGTAGTAAATTTTTTGAGCAAAATTTAAATTTCAGTGATTATTTGTGAATGTCTAAGTTCAATAATAATATTTGGTAGTATATTTTTTCTTTCCTTCTATTTTATTTCTAATCAGAAGTATTTAAAATTCTAAGAAAGTTCTTTTTCTTCACCAATGAATAGTTAATTCTGCTACTTTTTTTTGAGTGATTAGTGTGCCAGCATTATGCTAACAGTTGCAGGTACACATATGAGTAGGTCATGACCCTTATAGCCAGAGAGCTTTTTCTGTAGTCCTTTTGTTTATATGATTTTATTCCTGATTTAGAAGTCTGTAAAGTTAAGTAGTATATATTGACGTTAGTTGAATAAACCAAAAATGGGAGATAGACTCCTTTGCAACTACATATATTTATTAAAAATATACTAAAAGTGGAGATTAAAATTCTCACTTTGTAGAATTTTGTTTTGTTTTGTTTTCTTTCTTTATCTATTTTACTTATTTATTTTTGGCTGTGTTGGGTCTTTGTTGCTGTGTGTGGGCTTTTCTCTAGTTGCGGTGAGCAGGGCCTACTCTTTGTTGCGGTGTGCAGGTTTCTCATTGCGGTGGTTTCTCTTGTTGCGGAGCACGGGCTCCAGGTGCCCTGGCTTCAGTAGCTGTGGCTCGCGGGCTCTAGATGCAGGCTCAGCAGTTGTGGCTCAGAGGCTTAGTTGCTCCACAGCAACTAATGTGGGATCCTCCCGGACCAGGACTTGAACCCGTGTCCCCTGCATTGGCAGGCGGATTCTTAACCACTGCGCCACCAAGGAAGCCCTGTATGTAGAATTTTTAAAATAATTTAGGTCAGCATTCATTTCTTAAATTCTCAAATACTTTGTGTAAATATTTACTTTCTGAGTTTTTGTTTTGTTTTGAAAGGGACTTATTAAGTTAGCCAGTTGTGAAATACTTTTAATGAAATGCTAAAAATATATTAACTTCAGGTACTGATGTTTTTAGATTATGGAGTTTAAAATTTTGTTCTTAAATCTCAAGTTTGGTTAGAAATTTAACGGTAGACGTGTTGCCTAAGGAACTTGGTTTAGCTGATATGAGTGCTTTTTTTTTTTAAAAAGAATTTAAGTTGCAAGGGATAGATTTAATGTAATTGAGATCTATGAAAATTTCTTGTCTCTGTCATCTTTAAAACCTGTGTATCCCAGCTGAATGTATAATTTATAAAAATTATCCTTGTTTTAATTTGGTGTAATCCAGCAGTATCCAGTATCAACAGGTAAGTGGAAGTGGGCTCCTAGTCAAACTTGAACTGGTCACAAGACGGATCAGATTTCACCTATTATTTGAAAACCAAGTCAGACTGCTTATACCAACAGTCTCTTCTGGGAGTCTGCAAATTAAGAAGTTTATTCTTTGTGAAATTTTATATTACCCTTGCTAGATAAAGGTGTAAAACTTTTTTAAAAAGCCATTTAACAAAAATTTGTAGACATTAAGTACAGTGAAAATAAGGCAAGTTTTTTTCCCCCAATTTCAGTGATCTTGGTATCTACTGGGATATCATTTTTTAAATTATAATTGTATTTCCTTTGAGAATTTAGTGAATCGTCTACCTTAACTAATTTAGGAAAAATTAATATCTTTACAGATAATTTTCATTTGTAAGATGATTAAGTATCTTAAACTTGAAGCTCTTGGAGTTCATTTAAAGAGGTAATATTTGTACGTATGAAACAAATATTTCAGTAGCACATGATTCTCCTCTCTTACATAGGATGTTTAAAAATAGTATAAAAATAGTATAAATGATTATTCAGGCCATTCAGGTGTTTGTGAATGGAGTTTAAAATTTTGTTTTTAAAGCATAAGTTTTGCTGGAAATTAAATATTGCCTAAGGAACTTTGTTTTAGGGGTCTAAATAGCTCACCACATAAAAATCTTTTTTTATTTTTTTGCAGTACGCGGGCCTCTCACTGTTGTGGCCTCTCCTGTCGCAGAGCACGGGCCTCTCACTGTTGTGGCCTCTCCCGGGATCTTCCCGGACTGGGGCACAAACCCGTGTCCCCTGCCACGGCAGGCGAACTCTCAACCACTGCGCCACCAGGGAAGCCCCACATAAAAATCTTTAAACATCTTTGTGAATTAAGTATTAAGATATGCAGTTATCTTAATTTTACAGATTAGAAAACAGACACAGTCATTAATTTGCATAATCAGGAGATTAAGTGAAACCTCTCTCCTGATCATGTTATCAAAGTGCTCCAGAATTAGAGAACACTTTTGATAAAAGATGCTTTGACTATAGGCAGCCATTGGGAAACTATTGTTAGTTTTAATTACCCTTTATAATTTTCAAACTTTCTAACAGGAGAGGGTTATCCGTTTAATTTTTCAGACAAGCTATTTCATCAGGTTGAAATATATTCCTAGAGATAATTATTGTAACTTTGTATTTTGGCTTTATTGTTCACATAGAATAACAGTCCCAGAAATGACCTTTTTAAGCCCTGAAGCGGCAGCTGTGAACTTCTTTGGCCTGTAGGAACTGGGAAAGAGGCAAAAGAAAAAAAAAATTAGTTAAAATATAGACAGAAACTATGGACTTATTTTGTACTTTAAGAACACAGGAATCTAAAACTTCTTAAGAGTTTATAACTACTTTTTTCTGCTAGTTATTAAACTTTTTTTTTTTGGCTGCGCTGCATGGTATGCGGGATCTTAGTTCCCCAACCAGGGATCAAACCCGTGCCCCCTGCAGTGGAAGCATGGACTCCTGACCACTGGACCGCCAGGGAATTCCCAAAACATCTATTTTTGTGTGAGCTACTGTACTCTGTTTTGTGGGGAATTCAAAGTGGAATTAGATGAGACATCATCTAATATGGAAGGTGTGTTACTTGAGAATAAATAAGTATATCGCAGCATAAAAAGAGATCGGGGACATATGAATAGATATAAAGTATTATTTAAGTTCTGAAGAGAGAGTGCTTGTTAATGGCTGTGAAACTAGAGAAGTCTTTGTTATGGTATCACCGGTGCTTTTCTATTCTGTGGATGATAAGAGTAGATTTGGGCATTGAGAGCCAACCCGAGGGAAGAAGGTGGAGAGGAGTGTGGCATTCCCAGCTGAAAGAACTACCACAACAAGCAATCGTCATTTTTAAAGAAGTTAATTTAGAGAAGTGGCAAGTTTGTTTTCTCTATCAGATAATGGTGCGGAAGATTTGGCTTTTATTAGAAAGTGATCCTTTGGGACTTGTGCTCTGGCCAGTCGGCTCCCTTTATTCTAACACACATCGATCTGTTCATAGGTTTCCAAATTCCCTGATGCATCCGTTTGGTACCCTGATTTTTCCAGCCTGCTTTTTAAAGGAGAAGAATGGGTTGATAACTTCCATTTTTGAGACTTTGTCCCATAGAAGTAGAGACTCTTAGAGCAAAAAGATTATTTAACTCTACCACCTTATTATACAGCGGTTAATACTAAGTCCCAGAAAGTTAAATGACCTGTGTCATGTCAGGTCATTACTTCGTGCCAGAAGCAGGATGAGCGACAGCTTTCCTAACTAACGTTCTAGGGCTGTGTCTGTTTTATTATGCTGTTCACATGCAGTTTTAAATTTGTATTTTTAGGTTGAATGATCTAGAGATACTAGAATGAAGATTTATGATTGGTAAGGGATATGTGCATGTATAATTGTGCACTCCTTGAAATCAGTGCCCAAATCCCTGTATCCGCTATGGCAGCTTCCTCATCCTTAGCAGTTTTACTTCATCAGTGGGTTAACCTGGAAAATTAAGTTAACTAGAACATATAAGTAATTAATGGAAGGTGCCTCGCTCAGAGTAAGAAATTGTTAGACATCTGTGGTTTTTGTTTTTTTTTTTAAGACATTTGTTGTTGAAAATCCTTATTCTGTTTTTTCAGAAATGTTACTTGGGTAAATTTGGATTTCTCGTTGAAAAGGGAATATGATTTCTTTAAAACAAAATGATCTGTGTCAAAGAGCAGAAATATTTCGTTTTATGTATGGTGATTGCCATGGAAACATGACAGTGTAAATTTATTCACACAGTACACAGTATTCACAATGATTATTGATCATGAGGGGAAGGGACAGTTACCCCTACCAATTAGAAGAACATCTCATTTCTTTATATCAGCAAATGTGTTCATTCACTTCAGGTTGTTTTCTGCTTACGAAAGGGAAGGCTAGAGGAATAATTTCTAGTGTCCAGATTGCTAATAAGTACTAGTTAGGCAACTTAATGTCTTTGGTGTTATTAGTTTGCAAGCAATAGATTCTCCTACTATAAAGGTAAGCCCCCAGCAGATGTAGAATGCCATTACAAATGTTCTGGGAAAACTGACTTAATACTGAGTCAGGGCTTTTGCTTTTATGTTAAGGAAGGCAGGCTAAGTTAAAGGATAAGAAGTATTATTATACTTGTATAGCAGCTGAGGAAATAGAAACACAGGTAAGTTAAGTAACTGACTTGCCCAAAATCCAAAAGCTAGTAAGTACTGGAACTGTGACTTGAACCCAGGTGGTCTAGTTGCACTAACTACAATCAGTATATATGTATATGTATGTATATTGGTGTCTGTGTGTCTGTGTGTATATATATCCCTGGTGTAGTGGTCTGGAGGACTGTGTCCTAGTCTTACCTCTGTGACCTTAGGCTACCACTTAACATCTTTGAGCCTCTGATTGTATCTGAGTAAAAATGACTAGATAGATCAATGAGCTCCAATGTTCCTTCCAGATCTGAAATTCTGTGATGTTTGATTTTAAACATTCTACACAAATCAAACCAAAGTCAGTTAGTATAGGTAGTAGAGGTTGTTGTGGAAAAAAGTGCCACGTTGTACGTGGGTGTTTCTGTTTCTCTGAATCTTGTTCTAGTACAATTTTTGTAAATATAATCACCATGATACTAAAGCTTTATTACTTAGCTATTTTAATACAAAATTCAATTTCAATTTTTATTTTTAGAATGCACGTTACAGACCCTGTTAATTAAACCTATAAGAAGCCTGTGTTTTAAAAAAGCTCAGTGTATCTGGGCACTGATGTGTCTCTGATGGGAACTTTCCTAATCTAATCTAATTTCAGCCTAGATTTCTTTATGTGAGGGATCAGTCTTTTTAGGTTATTTCACTTGTATTCACATTTTTAACATTCCAAAATGATAAACTTGTAACCGTAACGTTTTCATCAGTTGAACAAAACCAATACATTTGTAATATAGTGAGGCTTCTAGTGCTTGAGTTATGTCTGCTGGAACTCATTCTGTATATTCTTTTCATTTTGATCCCTGGATTTGAATATGCACTGATTGTTAAACCATCATTAGAGTATAGATGAAATATAAAAATGTTGAGTGACAGGATGTACCTATTTCTCAAATTTTAGATTGTATTTCATATTGAAAATTTTAGAATACAGGAACTTCTTGACATACTCAAGGAGTGAATGTTTTTGAAACATGAATATAACCTAAAATACAGTATTTGTTATGAAGCACATGATCAGTCTAGCGAATTTAAACAGAAAGGTATTTATCACTGGGTGTTAAGTGTCTTAGAGTATTGTTGATAAGATTATACTGCAAAATAATCTTCCAGGGAAGCAGTTGCCTCTTCTGTGGTTAAGAAGTTATCTGTCAGTGCCTGACCCCAAACTGCGCTGAATAGGGAGCTGTAACAATCAGGAAGGTTCTACTTCTGCTTGATCTGGGAGCTGCCTTCTATAATCTGTATCAACAAAATGAATGTCTCCTGTTACTTAGGAAGCTAGAAGCTATATGCTAGGTTCTTTGCTAACACTTTCTCATAAAAAGCAAACCCCTCCACAGTCATGCATACCTGCAAATATAGCAAAGTAGACCCCTTTGCCTCACTTCCTGCGTGTAGATGTCATGCAAAAATACCTTTGTTTAGTGGAACTTAAATCACATCCAGAAGCCTAGTTGAAAGAAAGTTTGAGAAATAGTGTTTGTAACTTCCCAGATTCTGTGGTAGAAGTCACAGTGGAGGAAGGGCAGAATGACCCTCGAATTACAATCTGCTGTATTCACCGCAAATACATTAGATGGAAGCAATTCTCCAGAGAGCCCTATGTTTATATAGTACCATACACATTTAAAAGTAGTATTTAGATGCGTAGGATGGATGAAGGAGGTAATCAGGGACTTCCCTGGTGACACAGTGGTTAAGAATCTGCCTGCCAATGCAGGGGACATGGGTTCAAGCCCTGGTCTGGGAAGATCCCACATGCCTCAGAGCAGCTAAGCCCGTGCGCCACAACTACCGAGCCTACGCTCTAGAGACCACGAGCCACAACTACTGAGCCCGCGTGCCACAGCTACTGAAGCCCGTGCGCCTAGAGCCTGTGCTCCACAACAAGAGAAGCCACCTAGAGCCTGTGCTCGGCAACAAGAGAAGCCACCGCAATGAGAAGCCCGTGCACCACAATGAAGAGCAGGCCCCGCTCGCCGCAACTAGTGAAAGCCTGTGGGCAGCAATGAAGACCCAACGCATCCAAAAATAAATAAATAAATAAAATTTTATAAAAGGGGTAATCAGAGGGCCAAGTGAATAGAAAAAGTTCTCTGTGGAGAGTGAAGGTGGGGAGAGTCATTTCCATTAGAGGACAAGAGAATTGCATATGATGGGCTAGCTTCCCCAATATTTCTAGACCTTGATGGCTATGAAGAGTCTCCGATCGGAATCCTCTGGTCACTTAGGGAAGAATATCTCAAAAGCATCAACTGTCTAGCATGCACCTGCTTTTTCTGATGTATCTTAGTGAAGCAGCTAAATCAGAAATGATTAAGTAAACTTTGCTGAAACATCACGGACAAAAAGCACAGTAATGACAACAACGCAGTGGAAACCTGAGTCTTGGCACTGCACTCACTGATTACCAGCTATGGGTCACACTGTCTTTAACACCCATGCTTCAAGTCTTGAGCTGTAGATTTATGATCACGGTTTTCAAACAATGTGAGTATGTTAATAAAAGGTCTAAATAGCAAAGGTTAAATATTCCAAATATATCCAAACCTATGCATTGGGAAATGCATGTGATTTATATATGAAATTTCCTGCCATTATTTAAAACAGAAAAGGAACACTATTTTGAGTGTATTTATTTGTGACTTAAGTAATCAGAGCAAGCAGGAGGGGTATAAAAATTCCGTAGGTTTTTAAAGCTGAAATTTAGTGTTAAAGCCAAAGAATCAATAGACGATTTCGTGTTTTACATCTCCTGTTTAATTAAATAAACATTTTAAGAAATTGATTTTATGCCTAATTTCAGAATTCCCAGCGTCTTGAAGATAGATATCGCAGTCACAATTTCTTTGGCACTGGCAAGGATCACACAGAGAATTGGTGGAAGGTTTTTTCCCATCAGCTCATAACTGAGGGATTCTTGGTAGAAGTTCCTGGGCAAAGCAAATTTGTAAAGATTTGCACCCTTACAGAAAAGGTAAACAATGTAGAAGTCTGCCTGTTTGATTGAATTTTCTCACTGTGCATTAAACGATTCTTCTTGTGTTCAATAGGGTAGAAATTGGCTTGCTAAAGCCAAAACAGAATCTCCTCAGAGCCTTATCCTTCAAGCTAATGAAGAATTGTGTCCAAAGGAGTTTTTTCTACCAAGGTTCATTTTTCAGTTTTTTTTTTAACTTCTGGGTTTTCTGTTATTTAAATGATTCATTTTGTACCAATTTACAGGTACCACACAAAGTAAAATGAGTAAAGATAATCATTTTTGCATACCTCTTTTAGTCAACTTGGTGTGGGAGTCAGTAGGGAGAATGATAAATCATAGAACACTGTCTTGGTGAATAGGAAGTAGATGACTATAGTACTTAGAAAGCTGCTCCTGTTGATTAAAGAAGTGTATAGCACAGGGAACTATATTCAGTATCTTGTAATAAACTATACTGGAAAAGAATCAGGAAAAAAAAGAATATAGAGACATACATACATATATGTATAACCAAGTAACTTTGCTGTACAAAGTTACTGAAACTAATACAATATCGTAAATCGACTATGCTTCAATTAAAATAAATAAATAAATAAAATAAAGAAGCAACATGGAGGTAAATGTTGAAGAATCTATATACCATATTTCCTTCTTATGTATAGAGGACAGGGAGGGAATACACGTGTTGCCTACTTTTTAGTACCTTTACATGTTATCGATCATTTTTCAATTTTTTAAAAAATTGAAATATAATTGACATTTAACATTGTGTAAGCTTGAAGTGTACAAGTGTTGGCTTGATACATTTATATATTGCATTGTGATTATGGCAATAGCGTTAGATAACACTTTTATCACATCACTTGAATAGCACTTCTTTTTTGTGTAGAGAACAATTAAGATCTAGTCTCTGAGCAACTTTGAAGTTTATAATACAGTATTATTGACTATAACCATTATGTTGTACTTTAGATTATCAGTTTTACTTTTAAACTTAAAAAACTTCAAAGAGTTTTAAATCTAGACTTTGAAGAGCTTAAGCTCTTTGGAGGGGAAAAATCAATTTAAAAAAGCATCAGTTCTAAAAGAGTACTATAACCTTATCTGCCTTTCTAAGAGTGGAGGTGTGATGATTCATGTATTAGAAAATTACATTTTAACATTTGAGATAATTTAATTTTCTTATTTTTCAGTTCTAAAGCTGTATCTTCCGGCACTGAGCAACATTCCTCTAATCAAGTACCAGTTGAATTAACTTCAGAGGTTTGTTTTTATTAAAGAGGTGGTTCTTATTGTTTCATTCTTTATTGATGCAACTCCTGTTTAAAATTTTTCTGTTTTATTTCCACTCAAAGAGGAAAATGCCATATATAACAAGATATAAAATGTGGAAAGAGAAATGATATGAACAGAATAAAATATGCAATATATGATTTCTGGGGTTAATAGAACAGAAGTATCTGAGAAAGTAATGTTTATTTATTTTCTTTTAAGCCTATTTTATAACTCATTTGGCTTGGATATTATCATACTTCTTATAATATCTTTTTTTGGATATTATAATACTTCTAGTTGATGGAAAAATAAGCTTGATTCCTAAATGTTCTCATTACAGTTACATAGACACATACACATACACATCTTTTCTTGCTTTGTTTTGGATCTTAGGTAATTACAGATTAAATACTTATCCACAGGCTGACTTCTGCTAATGAGGATACTAGGGTGATGGGGTGATGGACAAATGTGCTGAATTAAATTTTCTGGTGAACCTTTTCTGCTTTATTAAAGTATACACAATGTAATTGAATCATTTTTGTGACTTTGGCTCTTGCTATGTCTCTAAGAATTCTTTTGATCATATATTCTCTATAGATTTGGGAGGAATGGGTTATTACATTGCATTTCTAACTGCCTTTAGAGCCCTAGAAGTTGATAATTCATGAGCTTATTTTCAGATGATTTATTTGATGAGTTGGTTAGTAGAAGGAAAAATCATTGTAATATTTTGTATCTTATTTTCTTCATTTTTAAAAGTTTTTTGAAACTTCTCTCTTTTTTTTTTTGAATGGACCTTTATATGTTTAAAAGCAGCCCAGCTTGTATAAGATGTATTCTTACAAAGCACGTGATAAAATTTCTTCTGGGAGTAACATTCCTGAAAAAAGGTACAGAATTCACATTTTTATTTTCTATGCTCACTTTATTTGCACTTTTTCTCGTTCTTTCCTAGAGAGAAAGGTCTGTCAGATGTTGGGCTATTTCATTGGCAGAAGGAAGTTAAAACATAAGCCTCTAGTATTATAATTATTAAAGCAGACTTATGAAATGATAGTTTTAATATTAATTTAATAGCTGACACTTCTGGACATTATTATTTGCCAGGCTCTGTGCTAAATGCTAAGCATTTTATAAGTAATATCTCATTTAATTCTTACAGTAACCTATGAGTTAGCTACTATTATTTATCCCCATTTTACAGTTGAAGAGACTAAAGGTTAAGAAGTTAACTAACTTGTTAGGAGCATCCATCTAATAACAGAGCTGACTTTCAGAACAATATTTGTCAACCTCTAGCATCTAAACACTCTTATTATATAATATTTGTATGAAATATATATATTCCCACTCCATTTAAAAAAAAAGATCTGATGGGAACATAAAATGGTAGATATTGGGGTTGGTAGAGAATAAAGGTAATGCACCTATTGTGCTTTCAAGCTTAATGACTTTCTGACTTGTAGAGAAGTGTAGACTTTCTGACTTTCTGAAGTGTAGAGAATGTACAGAATTACAGAAGGTCTGAAAATGGAGAATTTAAAGAACTTGTTAGGACATATGCACAGATTAAGTGGACTACACTTACATACATAGCAGGTGAAAGAAAATGGTTTGTTCTTTAACGGTTTGCTCACTTAGGTAATACTACTTTGGATCTGATAGAAACATTTACCATAATACCAGTATTCCACCCCAAATAATTTCTTTTCGTTTGGATATATATACTGTGTTTAATGTAAACAAAAGGTTTAAGGAGTGTGCAAAACAATATACCTGTTCAATATGCTGAAGCATTTCTTCATTTAAACATTCCCTGTGGCATCTTCTTTGTGCCATGTACTATTCTAGGCACTGGGATTCAGTGGAGGATAATAGAGACATAGTCACTGGCCCTCCCAGAGTTTGTATTGTAGTGGGATATACACATAAGGGAACAGAAAATTACAATCCAGGTTGTAACACTTTGGAAACACTTTGGAAGTGACACTTGAGGCTTAAGTAGCAGTTGGGTGAAGTGAAGGGATGTTTTCTAAGCAGAGGAATGGTCCACGTACTAAAACCTGAAAGCAAGAGAGGGTATGACATGATTGAGGGGTTCAGTAGTGTGCTAGCAATTCCCTGATAGAGGGAAGCAAGGGAGTGGGAAAATTTAAGACTGGAGAGTTGAACAGGGTCTCAAATATCCAGTTCCTTTCAAGCACTCGATTTGATCATAAAAGCAGTTGGGCACTAAGGAAAGGTTTTAGGCAGAACAGTGACATGATCAAATTTATGGTTGAGAACAGGGGTTGACAAACATGAAGGATCAGATAGGAAATAATTTAGGCTTTGAGGGCCATGTGGTCTCCGTCTCAACTACACAGCTTTGCCGTTGTGGCCTCAAAGCAGCCATGGATGATATGTAAATGAATGAGTATGGCTGTGTTCCAATAAAACTTTATTTAGGGACACTGAAATTTGATTTTCATATAATTTTCATATAATTTTCACATGCCACAAAATGTTTTCCTCTTGATTTTTTTTAACTATTAAAAAATGTAGAAGAAGCCATTCTTAACTACAAGCCTTACCAGAACAGACAGATTTGGCCTGTGCATCCCTAGCATGCCGACCCGTGGTAGATGACTCTGTCTGTGGAGGGAATGGACTGCAGGGGGATCATAGTTGTAGAGACACAACTAGGGAGGCTGTTGTTGTGTTGTTTGCAAGAGGCTATGGTAGATTAGTCAAGGGAAGTGGCAGTGGGTGGGGAGAGAGAGATTTGTAAGATATTTAGGAGATGGAATTGCTAGGACTCGGTGATTGAAAAGATAGGCAGGTTAAGGAAGATGGAGAACTTGACTGTGAAGCTTGGGTTTTTGTCTTTGATGGTGGGTGAGTGCTGCCATTTCCTTCACTGGGCTATGTAAGAGGAAGACAGGTTTGAAGGGCTGCATGTTTAGGGGATGAGGTTAAATTAGTTTAGTGATAGACATACTAAGTTTGAGACAACTGTCGAGTGGTCCAGAAGTTAATTTTAATATATGGGCTTAGTGTACAGAAGTGAAAAGGATGCTTACATATCCATAACTATTATTTTAAATTTCATTTGAATTTTCATCAAAATAATACATGTGAATGTTTTTAAAAGTCAGTTGAGACTTAAAGGCATATAACAAAGCACACCAGTTCACACCCTTCTCAAACCCATTTTGTTCTGTTCTATAGAAGCAATCACCCTCAAATCTTCTGACCAGTTTCTATGGCATTGGCCTCCATATTTCTTTTTTTAAAAACACCTTTTTGGGACTTCCCTGGCAGTCCAGTGGTTAAGACTGCGCTTCCAATGCAGCAGGCGTGGGTTCGATCCCTGGTCTGGGGGGAGCTAAGATCCCACCTGCTGTGCAGTGCGGCCAAAAAAACAAACACCTTTTCAGCATATATTTTATTAATATTTATTGTACATTTCTCCTTGAAAGGCTGAAAAAAAGTGGGGAAAAGGCTAAGAAAGAGGGCTATTGTTGACAATACCTCATCTTCCCTTTTTTTTAAAATTGAAGTATAGTTGATTTACAATATAGTTTCAGGTGATTCAGTATTCTTACAGATTATACTCCGTTAAAAGTTATTACAAGATAATGGCTGCAATTCCTTGTACTATAAAATACACCCCTGTTGCTTATATATTTTATATATAGTAGTTTGTATCTTTCAATCCCGTACCCCTAATTAGCCCCTCCCCTCTTCCCTCTTCCCTTTGGTGCAAAACCTGTGAGTTTTGCATATACATTCATTTGTATTATTTTTTAGATTCCACATACAAGTGATATCATACAGTATTTGCCTTTCTCTTCCTGACTTATTTCACTACGCATAATATTCTCTAGGTCTATCCATGTTGTTGTAAATAGCAGGATTTCATTCTCTTTTATGGCTGAGTAATATTCCATTGTATGTATCTACACCATATCTTTTTTATCCACTTGTCTGTTGATGGGCATTTGGGTTGCTTCCATATCTTGACTACTGTAAATAGTGAACATTGAGGTGCATGTATCTTTTTGTATTAGTGTTTTTGTTTTTTCTGGCTGTGTACCTAGGAGTGGATTGCTGGATCATGTGGTAGCTCTGTTTTTAGTTTTTGGAGGAACCTCCATACTGTCCTCCGTAGTGGCTACACCAGTTTACATTTCCATCAACAGTGTAGGAGGGTTCCCTTTTCTCCACACCCTCTCCAGCATTTGTTATTTGTAGACTATTTGATGATAGCCATTCTGACAGGTATGAGGTTGCCTCCGTATTTCTAAGTGACATGCTTAGATTACTATTTTTTTGACTTACCGGTTTTAGAAATTTTCTGTTGATATCCTATAATGGTAAATTAGGGCTTGTCTCCCATATCCCCTTCCTTCATTTCTTCTCCATCAATGTCACCCCCACCTTCCTTAGAACAAAATTATATTTTAATTTTTGGTCAAATTAATAATTTGTTTTTACATTATTGTATCTACTCAAATATTATATAACACTAAGGCAATCTGTGTTATTATGGTCACCACTCTTAATTTTCCTTGATGTTAATAATTCTCTTTTTTATTTTCTTTACTTGTTTAGTGTTCCTATTACTAATTATTTTTTTATCGTAGGTCCTCGTTGGTTATCTTTTTAAAATATAGCAGTGTGTACATGTCAGTCCCAAATTCTGAATCTACCCCTCTCCCCAACCCTTCCTCCCTGGTAACCATAAATTCATTGTCTAAGTCTGTGAGTCTGTTTCTGTTTTGTAAACAAGTTCATTTGTATCACTTTTTTTTTTTTAGATTCCACTTATAAGCGATATCATAATGATATTGGTCTTTCTCTGTCTGACTTACTTCACTTAGTGTGAAAATTACCAGGTCCATCCATGTTGCTGCAAATGGCATTATTTCGTTGTTTTTAATGGATGAGTAAGCTATTATTAATTTTTATTTTCTCCTATTTTCAATGTTTTTATTTGTTTACTCTCTTGGAGAGTTCCTTGACTTTATATCCTCTCCCATCTGGTGACATTTTAATTTTAGATATCAAATTTTTAATTTCTAAGAACTATTTGTTCTTCTTCTCTTTCTTTAATCATGTATAGCAATCTTTTCTTGATTCATGGTTACAAGATTTCCACTTATCTCTTCAATGATATTCATTATATATGTTGGGTTTTTTAAAAAGATTTTCATGATTTTTCTATCATAATTTATTCCAGACTTACTGAGATTCCTTTTTATTAAAAGAAATTTATTTATTTTTATTTATTTTTGGCTGCATTGGGTCTTCATTGCTGCACATGGGCTTTCTCTAGTTGCGGCGAGTGGGGGCTACCCTTCATTGCGGTGCATGGGCTTCTCATTGCGGTGGCTTCTCTTGTTGCAGAGCACGGGCTCTAGGCGAGTGGGCTTCAGTAGTTGTGGCACGTAGGCTCAGTAGTTGTGGCTCACGGGCTCTAGAGCACAGGCTGAGTAGTTGTGGCGCAGGGGCTTAGTTGCTTCGCGGCATGTGGGATCTTCCCGAACCAGGGCTCGAACCTGTGTCCCCTGCATTGGCAGGCAGATTCTTAACCACTGCACCACCAGGAAGTCCCTTATTATATATTTTGTACTCTTCTTCTGTGCACTTGTAATAGCATTCATAGACAAAACATTTTCCACATATTTTTCTGCTTCAGGGATATGTTACACAGAATTTTGCCAGTATATATGATAACAAAATTTTTTTGTGAAATAATTTAACATACCAATTTGCAAATAGTCCATTAGTATAAAGATTTCCATAAATACTAAGATAAAGGTAAATATCTTATTATTTAAAACAAATTTATAGTTGTCTTGAGTCACCTGCTATGACTAATTCTTTGAACTGGAGTTTTCTTTCCTCATGTTCAAATTGACTCTTTATTCTAGTGATAAAATCTGATAATTGTAAAAATGAAGTCTTACTTTACACTGTAAATTTTTAATTCTTGAAACAGGGAAATTTATAAACATTTCTTAAATATCAAACATGTTCTTCTCTTTCCCCCCCAAAAGCAGAAATTTATTTAAATTTGACACCTTTTACATAGGCTATTCTATGCAATTTCATTTTTGTAACTTTTCCTCTTTATAATTAATTTATCCGTGAAGTTGCCTCTTGTAAAACCTGGTTTTCTATCTAGTTTGCTGTCTTGCGCCTTTCATACCATGTTAATTGCTAATTGGGTGTTTTAAATTCTTCTTTTGAGGCGTCAAAGGCAAAATTACTCCTTTTGGCTTATTTTTTTTTAGTTTGATTCTGAAGAAAAATGTGAATAATTTGATTAATTCCATGCTAATATTCCTCAACAGCCAAAAAATAGTGCTATCACAAGAAGAATTATAGATTGTATCATTCTTGGTTAGAAAAAAATTTTACTTTGGTATAGATAAGGAGTATTTTCTTTCAAAGTGTTTGATTGATGAGGAGGAGGCAAATGCTGTTCTTAATTGCACCAGTTTTGTGATTGACTCAAATTATAGTTTTAACTTTACCTCTATAATGAATGTATTTGATACAAAATGTTTAAAATCTAGGCTGTCATTTAAGTAATAGTTGCCTTACTGGTATTGTGACAAATAAATGTTAATATTGATTTGGAAAGATATTCTCATTTTGGGGGCAAAATAAAAAGTGAACTTGGAGAAAGAAAAGCTTTTATTACTTCTTTTCTTTTAAATGTTTTAGCATCATGGTGCCATCACCAGGAAAATATTACAAGTCCTCAGAACCTGTTATTTCAGCCAAAGAGCAGGAGACTCAGGTATGGCTTTTGTAAAAAGGCAGTTCGTTTTTGAGAAGGTAGTTATGAGTCTACGCATGCTTAAAATTCTCTTGCCAGTATTTTAAAAATTGTTCTTTAGCTAAGAGTCTAAGATACAGTTCATTTTTCATCCTAAGGGGGAAATGTAATATCTGAAGCTCTAAAAATAAAGGGCTGGATTTTTCTAAGTACATTTAAACAAATGTTGTTTCTTTGCTTTTCGTTCAGACTACATTATATGGCAAATTGGTGGAAGCTAGGCAGAAACATGCCAATAAAATGAATGTTCCTCCAGCTATTCTGGCAACAAATAAGATACTGGTGGATATGGCCCAAATGAGGTAAACTATTTGCATATTTCTAACTTATTTTCTTCTAACATAATAGATTTGTAAAATACATCATTTAGTGATAATATGACTATGGCTCCAGCAGTCACATCCAAGAGGTGGTTCCCAAATCTCCCATGTTGCTGCCAGTGATCTGTTTCTTCACTGAGCTTTAGTCCCACATGAAACCAACTGTTTTCAGCAATCAGATCCAGTGTATATAAAATCTAACTCACTACCCACCAACCCCTCCGTACATGCATTTCATGCAAATGCCAAAACTCTTCCTTCTGAATTCCTTATTTTTGTTAGTCATACTATCATGTTCCTAGTCACGCCTGTTTAATACCTCTGATGTTACTGTTACTCTTCTAACATATATTCCCATCTTTCTCTTATTATATAGTTTTTAGGCTTTTTCATTTCAGTGTTTCTTCTGTGTCTGTCTATGCTTTTCTTTTTTTAGTGACACCATGGTAGTTCAGACCATTATCCTTTTACTGTTGCAAAAGCCTCTAACTAGTTACTCTTTCTTCAGCCTCTCTCTCTCTCTGATATATGAATATGATATATGAATACCAAATACCTCTGATATATGAATACCAAATTAATCTTTATCATGTTGTACTTCTGCTTAACTAGTTTCCCACTGTCTTAACTTATTTAGCCCACAATTCAAGGCCTTCCATTTATGGACTTAAACCTTCTTTTCCATCTGAGTCACAGAATTTTAATGCTTCATCTTACCTAGATTGTTTACCATTTGTTTGTCTCCTTTTCAACTTCGATATACTTATTTACATTGTTGCTTCTGACTTGTAGTTTCCTTGATTTCCCAAAACTCCTATTAGGAAATCCTTTAAGATCTGGCTTTATTGTTATTTGCTCCATGAAGCCTTCCATGTTCTTATCAGCAAAGTGATTCCTCTGTGGAATTCATAAAGGACTTTTAAATGTAAATTTAAAAGATGATTCTATGGCACTTATTACATAATGCTTTATTTATTTTTTTGTTATTATTGGTATTCATGTATATGTGTCTTCTAGATTTTAAACTCTGTGATGAAGATGTTATATTCCTCATCTTTTTGTGTTTTCCAAAGTACCTAGCACAATGCCTAATAATCACTAGGTGGTCAATAAATATTTAGAAGAAATTATTTCCAAAGAATTGTTGCTTGGTAATTGTACTCATCTTGTATACTTCCTTTTCAAAAATTGTTTCTGTTGCTAAATTTCTTTCAAGAGATGTTACTTTAGAGAAGAATTTTCTAATAATGTTACATAGTGCATATACCTTATAATAATTATTTCATTAAAAATAAATATTCAAAGACCACATTTTAATATTCAGTGAAGATATTTAAAGGAAAAGGAGTAATCATTAGATTGGCAGATTTTTAGAAAAAAGACATCAGACATTCTCTTCATATTGGACACAATAAGAAATATTAAGCCTGAAGTAGTTAGTTAGCTAGTTTATTGTTACAGGTAAAAACTTTGTAAATAATGAATGAGATTTTCTTCTGAGTTTCTTAGCCTCTTAGTTGTCCTCTAAGAATCATAAAACACAATTACTTGTTTTATACATTGTTTTTGGTTGCTGGAAAAAAATCCATGTTTATTGAGTGTCAGTATTGAAGCTAAATATCTATTAGCTGTGTTGCTGGAGTGGTAACGTTTCAGTGGTTTCTTGACTTTAATTTTTTAAACGACAGACCTACTACAGTTGAAAATGTGAAAAGGATCGATGGTGTTTCTGAAGGCAAAGCTACAATGTTGGCCCCTCTGTTGGAAGTCATCAAACATTTCTGTCAAATAAATAGTCTTCAGGTAAAATACTATGGTTTGCAGGAGCTCTGAGAGAATAAACTTTTTTTGACAATTACAAAACACCCTTCAAAAGCAGCATTTTTCATTTCTATGCTGGACACTTAGAAAATGAATCAGATAGTTTCTATAGTAAATCAGTTATAAAAACATGTTAGTTACCTATTTTTTTTAATTGAAGTATAGTTGACTTACAATATTATATTAGTTTCAGATGTACAACATAGTGATTCAATATTTTTATATATTATGCTCTAAAGTTATTATAAAATATTGTCTATATGCCCTGTGCTGTACATTACATCCTTGTAACTTATTTGTTTTATACCCAGTCGTTTGTACTTCTTAACTCCCTTCCCCTATCTTGCCCCTTCCTCTACCTCTCTCCCCACTGATAACCACTAGTTACCTAATTTTTAAGATGATTCTGAAGTAATAGTTGTCAAACCTGCTTATGTCGGTTTATTTTGTTGAGAGGTTTCGTTTTTAAATCTGAATAAGTACTGTATTTTAGACTAAGAAATTATTTTACTTTCAAATGTAGATAGAAATTAAAGCTTCATTCATTCATTCACTATTCACTTCTGGGGGATTAGGGGACTAATTTAGAGGCAGAGTGGTCCACATTATAGTTCATTTTTAGTCCCTCTTATTGGCTTAAAGGGAAGACTAGGAATTTCTAGTTTTACAACCATGTTTGTAATTACAAATATTTTGTTCAAAACTTATTCCCTCTAGCCTTATTTTACCTTTTAAAATCAATATGTAAAAAATAAAAAAAACTTTTTGAGCTCCTCATAAAAAGGGAATTTGGAGCTGTTCCTTAGAGGTTTTATTTGTGTTATTTTTTTCGCCAATAGCTAATGATCATGTTGATATTCTATCAATCATTATATTGATATTATTTTTGATCATTTGTGCTACATTTAAAATTTTGTAGACAGACCTCTTTTCAAGTACAAAACCACAAGAAGAACAGAAGAAAAGTCTGGTGGTGAAAAATAAAGCAAGCTCACTTTCACAGTCTGCAGCCATCACATATTCTTTATTCCAAGAAAAGAAAATGTGTTTGGTAAGTGTTACTTTCAAGTTAGAGGGAATTTTTAAGTTTATCTAAACGTGTTTTATCAGCTTTTCAATATCAAAGTTGAGACTTGGGATAAATTTCTTCTAATCCTACAATATTTTATGTGGTTTCATTTTATAATTAATTTTAGAACAGAATGTCATTTGCTTTTTCTGCTAAGCCCTTTTCTGATAATTAAGTAAAAACAGCAAGTATAGTTTGACCATGATTATCTTATAGAGTACTGATAAACGCATTTATAGCTTAGGGATATTGGAGCAGCCATATTTTAAGACTCCATTTTTTTTTAATGGGATTAATAGTTAAAAAACTATTACTGTATGTACTGATAAGAGATAATCTCCAAGATACATTGTTAAGTAAAAAAAGGAAGATGCATAGCACTGTGAAAAACATACATAAATGTGTATGTATATACACATTGTATGTATATGTATTTGCATGCTTATATATTCACATATCCTTGGGTATGTATACCAAAGTGCATAGAATATCTCTGAAGGATGTCGAAGAAGCTAGAAATAAGTTTAAAAAAATAACAAAATTGCTTTTCACTCTATCTCCTCTAGTGTAATGTTCTGTTTTTTTTTTAACCATGTCTGCTTGATGCTCTTTGTTTTTGGTTTTTTTTGTTTGTTTGTTTGTTTTTTTTTTTTTTTTTTTTTGCGGTACGCGGGCCTCTCACTGCTGTGACCCCTCCTGTTGCGGAGCACAGGCTCCGGACGTGCAGGCTCACCAGCCATGGCTCACGGGCCCAGCTGCTCCGCGGCATGTGGGATCTTCCCGGACCGGGGCACGAACCCGTGTTCCCTGCATCGGCAGGCGGACTCTCTACCACTGCGCCACCAGGGAAGCCCCTGCTTGATGCTCTTTGAAAAAAAAATCTGATTACTGTGAAAAATGGCCATACTTAATGTTTCTTCATTGTTTTGGCCTAAATCCTTAAGGCTGTTGAGAGTTTTTAAATATACAAAATGAAGAGGATATCTTAGTGGAATAGGGACAGAATGAGGCTTCCAGCTAAGTTTCACTAATTTGCATTCCTGTCCTCTCTGATGTTAAATTGGTTTAGATTAGGCTGTATGGTCCAGGGCCTGCTTTTCCTGTTCTCTGTGTCTCCATCCACTAGGCTATGTTACACACTTTCTATTCTGGTTAATATCCAATATAAATAAGAATAAACAGTCCATAGCTTATCGTAGTCACTTAATATATGTTCTACTTACATAGCCAAACTCCTTAATTAAAAGTACAAAAGCCATTACACAAAGAACCAAATAATTCCATTGAACTATTTTTGAAACATATTACATGATAAATAGGAATTTTAAGTTCATTCTCTTATTTAAACAGTAACTTACATGTACATGTAAAACATGCTTGTATATACACAATTTGACCAAATATGTGTGGTATAACTGTATATAATTACTAAGAAAATATGGAATAGCCTCCAAATTTTTAAAATAAATTGTATTCTCATACTTAGCCAGGATATGAAGTTTCATGTATTATATTACATATTCATGGTTTAAAATGTGAGGGGTGGTATATCTTCATTTGTGTCTTTTGCTATTATTTGGTTGTATATTATTGTGAAATATTGTGGTGTAATTATCTGTACATCCCAGGAGTCTGAGGGGGTCTTGCCAGTTACCCACAAAATTAAACATGCCTAAGGACTAATTAATCAGGAGGAATAATACAATTAGTTTTAGGTAATACGATGCCTGGTATCAAATAACCCTGATATTATGCACACATGGTACACACCTTCTAGTAGAAAAAGTGTAGACATTTAGTGAAAGTAACTTAAAACCTTCCTTTGAAGGATGAAAATATTGATTTAAATGCTCTATTTTGTGAAAATATCAGCATTCATACAAATACAGTCCAAATTCAGACTTTCAAGGTGTGTTAAAAAAGAGTGTCATGAAATAATTTAGAGCTGAGTGACTAAACTTTCTGAATGTTTAAAAGAATGTTTTATCTAACAGACATCTTAAATGGATTTGGAGCTACATTTGTCTAAAAGCTACATAAATATGTAACAGTGTCCTTAATTTAGCACAATTCATGTTAAATTCAATGCTAGGCAAATGATGACAGCCACTTGTAAATTGTGGTTATTATTATTTTATGAATAGAGCCAATTTAAAGCACTTTTTAAACTCTTCTTGAGAACCTTTTCTAGAGTGCATTTTGAGCCTTATGTTATTGCTAAGCATTTTATGATTTGTCTTCCTGGAAATTCATGTAACTGAAGTACCGTGTGTTATTTCAAGTATATACATTATTGGGTTTCAGTTTACTGTATTTTTAAAAGGTTGTGGCAGCTATTAGACTTACGTAGAATGACTACTCTCTGTCACTAATAGGTTTTTAAGGTGAATAATTACAGAGGGATGAGGATTGATTTCTTAGCTAAACCTGGGTGATTTTGCTTTATTCAATATAATAAGTATAAAAAGTAGCAACTGTGGAGTTCTAGCATGTGAGTCATTTTAAAGAATTAGTTGAAATGAGAAATTTAAATGAAGGTTTAGTCCACTATTTCTCAGTGAACATTTACTACCTGAAGGTTTTGAACCTTGTATTTCTATACAGTACAGTGGAAACTTAAAAAAAACTCACTGGTTGTTTTGCTGCTATTTCTCTAGAAGAGTGTAGCTGAGAACAGGATTCTGCCTCTCGCAGCAGTTGGCATGCACTTGTCCCAAGCGGTGCAAGCTGGCTACCCACTCGATATGGAGCGAGCAGGTCTGACTCCAGAGATTCAGAAGATTATTGCTGATGTTATCCGAAACCCTCCCATCAACTCAGGTGATAACCATGACCTTGGTCTGCAGCCTTAATGACTTGAGTCATTGAACCCAGATGAAGTAAACAAGCAATCCACTAATATTTTTCACTCTGATCGCATTAACCCTTTATGCTACTATGAAAACTTTACTTTTGTAACGCTTTTTATTGTTTTAGAAAAACAACCTTTCTTCCCATTATCACTCAGAGAGAAGTCTGAGTCTGAGAAATTCTGGCTTTTTTTTCAGCTTCAGGTTACAACTTCCACACCCATCCCCCAAACAGTGCTCTTTCATCCTTTTCTAATTTCTACTTCATCACTTGAAAAAAACACATTCATTCCACATAGCTCACTGACTTAGTTTTTTTCTAAATCTTTCTGATTCCCTGTCACTGGTTTTACCTAAGTAGCCTTTCTCATCAATACAGTCAATAGTGTCAGGCACTGTGGCATTGAAGGGATGGACTGAGTTCTCTTGGGCCCCTTGTAGAAGGGTTTTCTCCTGTCACTTTGCTTCAGAACCTCAACTGTGCTCAAGGAGATCAAGCCCCTTTGTTTGCCTTGCAGAAAATTTAAAAATATGCCTATTTTAAAGTTATGATCCCTTTTTTTACAGAAGTAAAGATGAGGTGGATTAGAAGGATTTTCACACCCTAAATGTACAAATGTAAACTAGGTGTGTTATAATTCAGTAAATCTGATGTTTTTTTGACTGTTAGGACAGAGCAGTGGACATACAAAAAGCCTTATCTCCAAAGCTGCAGTGCAAATAGTTAAACTTATTACCTCAAATGCTTTCCCACTCAGAAACGAGTATACAGTTCTCCCCCCAGATTTAGAAGGGAAAACAGATCACAGTTAATACTATACTTAACTGATCAGAACAAAGGTATTTAAGTCACTTTCAAAGGCAGCATTTGTTCTAGGCTTGAGCAAGACTTGACTGAAGGACACCTCCATCTCTCCTTCCATTGCTCAACCTTGGAGGCAAGGAGAGAGACAGAGGCAAGTTTGGGCAATGGTCCTCTAAGTTAGTTCCAGGAAACCGAAGTTTCTCTTTTTACTATACCATGTTAAAGTTGTACTGCCAACTATTTAGGAAAGAAATATGCAATTTCTAATCCTGGTCAATGAAACTTCCAAGTGTTTTCAGGGCCTGTTGATAGCTTATGTCAAGATCTTATTTGAGGGAGATACCTTAACAACTAATTCTGCTTCTGTATCACAGCTTTCTGGTTATGATTTGATTTCCCGTGTAGGTCTGTCTATAGGGAAAATATGCTCTAGTCTTGCTAATCTGGGTACTTATCTATATGATAGTTGTGAATTCATAATTGGAAATTAATGAATTGGCATTTTGTGAGCTTGGTTAATGTGGCTCTATTAAGGTTAAAGTAGGTTTGTAAATCTGAAAACGTGAGGGCCAAATCCTGTACTGTGATAAAATATCCAGGGTCACTTAGCTGTGAGTCATCTCGTGAGGAAGCCAGCCAGCTCTCCTGGTCATTCTCCAGTCTTTCTAACTTCAGCAACCATTTTGCTAGAAATTAAGGAAGAGGAAGGACAACAGTAATTAATTGCAGGGTTAGAATTGGGATTGTATAAAACCTCTCTTTCTCCAATGCAGAATGAAATAGTATTTTAGAGAAAGTCAAAGACTCAGATGCCTTCTTGATTTTAGTACCCTAGAATTATTTTTTCCTTTATGTATGTATTGTCTCTCAGGATTTAGAGAAAGATATATCTTTGATGAGCTGTTTGATAGTATGCAGTATTCTCTGAGTTTGTGCACTCTTTTTCCCTTTTCCCTATTGTCTTTACTATTATACACTGAGTATAGCAAATAAATTTTCATTCAGTTAAATATTAAATTGAAATCCCAAAGAACAATGGAATTTAAATTATACTTATTAAACACTTATTTCATCTTTCTGTCAATACACTGTATATAGGTTGTACAAATAATACGAAAAAATATATTATTGTAATTTACTTCCAAAGCCAAAATTGAGAAAGATAAGTATCATGAGCTCTAAACTTTATTTCTTTTGACTGTATGGTTATAGTCTGTAATATATCGTTTATTGATGTGAAATTGTATTTTTGAATTCGTATTTTTCCTTGATAAAATACTATTTGTTCTCTTAACTGGAGGAAACATTGTTGAGTTATAAATTATAATAAGAAATGAAGATATCTGTGCCACACTAATGATTCAGATATGATATTTCACCTTTTACTTAACTGTAGCCATATCACGTGATTTGGTGTTTTAATGAACAAGTTTGTTGGCATTTAAATTTTGCACAATCTTGAATTGAGAATTTTCTATATTTTATTATGGCATAATCTTAATCTTAAAAATAGAGTATTTGTGAATTGAGAAATTATATCTATTATTTTCATGCTATCTTATTTGCTAAGTAGGTTTTGTCCTTGTAACAATATTTTAAGGAATTCTGTACCTTTTTATTCTTTTAGTTTTTTCCATGTTTACATGACTTTAAGCTGCTTCTTTTATGGAGTTGAGATTCTAACTATGCTTAATAATAGATGAAGCAAAGTATTTAATGAGGTACCTGGAAAGTATTTTTAATAATTTTGTTCTTTCATTATTTATGTGCATGTAACTAGAAAATTAAGGGTGGCTTCCAAGGGACCTGCCACAAAAGCAGGGGTAATATGATCTCTTCTAAGCACTGAAAGAATGCAGGCAGTGCTCATTATTTCACTCTCCAAGAGATATTTTCAGCACTTACTTGTGTGGAAAGTTAGGGCAAATAAGATCTGAAAATAAAATATCTTTCCCAGAAAACTTATTTAAATAATAGGCATTTAAAATAGTTGACGTGTTTTGTTATGCTTCGATAGCCATTGAAAGAATCCTTTTTATTAGCATCTTATTTACAAGTATGATTAGCTTCTATTTTAAGGCTAAATTATTTTCAAAAAATTAACTTATAATTGATGTTTAGAATTTCTGTGGATGGTGGTTTTGATTCTCAGGGCAGCCCTCAAAAGACGGTTTGAAACAAAAGTTAAGCAGAGTCGATAGCCTGACCTGACTCTGGGTCTTGGAAGCAGGGGTGCAGGTGGTGCAGGAGTGAGGGGACATGTTTTACTCCATTTCTGTTCTGTAAGGGGATAGGCATTTGAAAGAGGAACATTTTCTTTGGCCACCTTCCTCCTTCCTTTCTACAAAACATGTCACTATTTCCAGCTCATAGGTTTTCTGCAGTGTTCTGTGTAATTTATTTTTAAATCTTTTTTTTCATCCTTTACAGATACAAATAAAATTAAACTAATTAGAATGTATGTTCCTGAAAACATTGACACCTACCTTATCTACATGGCAGCTGAGATCCTGGAAAAAGGCTGCGAAAACAGGATGCTATGCCAATCTCCATGTGATTCCAGCAAAAAGAGATGTTTCCCCAACTCTGAAGAGAGCTGTTCAAATTCTAAGAGAAGGAAGGAAGAAGTGGGCACTAATACCAAGGTGTTAATTATATGTAGAATTTTCATGTAGTGTCAGATTGTTCAATTTGCATATCTTAATATCAGAATGCTGTATTTTTTGAACTGTTATAAATTCTGATAGAAGGTTACTTTTTAGAAAATCTCGGTGCTGTATTTCCGTTGCTTTTCATAAATCCGATCTGAGAAAAGAGATTTTTTAAACAGCGGGAAAAGAGGAATATAGTCCATCGATTTAGCTTATTGTATGGGAATGTCAGCTTAAATTTTACCTCTACCTTATATTGACTATATAGTCTGGAAATTCTCTTTCTTTCATAGATATATATTTAATATTGGCTGTAAGCATATGGTAGTTTATGTGGTTAATGAAAATAAGACCAAATTCTATGATATATACCTCCCCAGATATTGGAATTTGTCTATCATTCTGTTACTCCTCAGTTCCTGTTATAATGAATCTCTCAGGTACAAGGATAATTGTTGCTCATGGTCCTGGTCATATCCCAGTGCACTTTTGCATGATCAGAGAAAGACCATGAGTTTAGTATTATTTTTACACGGTATATTTTATTAAAATCAAATGCTTTGAATATTATTGCTCTGTGTGTTATATGAGATAAATAAATAGTCATCAGAGAATAACTATTCTTTGACATTGTGACTCTACTAAATGATTGCAAAGACTTGAAAATTTGACCTTTAATATCTTCCAGGTCTAAAGTTCCATGATAAAAGTTTGTGAAAACTATAATTAACTCAAAAATTACTTTAGTTCCTAGATGATAAATTCAGCGTGGTGGTAGGTGGTTGCTACTATATATATTAGAGAATTAGGGACTTTATTTCAGTTCTAAGTAATCTTTATAGGATTTCCAACAGTTAAACTCCTTTTCTCAATAGCTTAAAAAGTAAGAGGAACTGATCTTTTAAAATTCTGTCCTTCAGTTAGATTTGTATATAGTCATGTACTAGATAACCTAATGAAATTTTATTAACTGGAATCCTTTACATTATTTTGGCAATTGAATTAGCTATAAGAAGGGCATTGCTAACACACCACTGTAAAGCAATTATACTCCAATAAAGATGTTTAAAAAAAAAAGGGCATTAAAGGAGATATACGTTGGGCAGGTGGTAGTGAAATTTGGCTGCTATTCCCAGCCTTTTATTTCTGAAATCTATACCAGGTGCCTAAGACCTTATTTTTTTCCCAACTGTATATGTCAATAGGAAAAGGTGTAACTTGTTATTTTTCCTGAATATTGAAGCATTATTTATAGTGAAATACTGTTATAACCACACATTAATATTATTGCTTTCCTCCTATTGAAATAACATCATATTCTGAAAAAAGAGTGGGGGTATTTTGGGGGGGGGTGGAAATTAAGCCTACCGGATTCAGCCTTTTCTTTTTCCCCATTTAGGGGAACAAGAATATGGGGGCTAGGAAGTAGATTAAGGGGTGAGTGAGCCAGCCAAAGTGTTTTTCTTCGTCTGCCTTCCAGTATAGAAAGCTACTCTGAACACTGTAGAGTCTGTTGGAGGCCTGGTTTCAGGATCCTTCATGTGTTAACCTTCATCTTTTCTACTGACCTGGATTGTATTCCTTAGTCTATTTCATCTTATGATTATGAGGTTTCTAATAAAAAATAATGTCAAAACAAATTCTTTTTATTAGTTGATGCATTGTTAGGTTTACATCTATTGTGACTGAGGTTAAGATAGAAGCTCAGTCATGCCTATGTTTACTGGAGGAAGATTATGTCTTGATAATGGTAGTTCTGATTCAATATACGAAGGTACACAGTGGCTTCTTTAAATATGTAGTTTTTTTTTTATTTCTGGAAAGTTTTCTTAAATTGTAGATTTAAAATTTTTATTTCAGGAAGTTTTTTAAAATTTTACTTTTTAGTATTTTTGTCCCATTGCTTTGTAGTTCTTCTTAACGGATTTCTGCTCTCTATATGTTGGATCTTCTTTACTGAGCTACAATATCTGTCACTTCTCATGAATTCTTTTTGGCTTTTCATTTCTCTTTAAATTAAACTTTTCTTCTTTTTCACCTATTTCTGTTTGGACACAATCTGTTGTATTTATTGCTATGTTCTTTATAGTTTAATATTCACTTGTATAATTTTTTCTTTTATTTCTAATTCTTTCCAGAGCTTTTCCCCTCACTTTTGAATTTTTCTGATTTTAATTTATGATGTTTGTTTTGAATTTCTTAATGTTTTTCAGCTCATTTTAGGTTACAGTTTTCTATATCTTAGCAAGTCGGTGTCAGATTTGACCTCATAACTGCCTGTTGCTCCTTTTTGTGTGACATTAGTTTTCCTGCACTTTCAAAAGACGGCATGCTTCAGGATAGTTTTTCCAAGTTCCCAGAGCTCTCCTGTTGTTTTTGTGTAGCATTCAAAATAGGGAAACTTGGTTTATGACATACCCCGTTCTGCTACTTTTACTTGGGCTTTCTCTTCCCTTTGCCTCTATTATACCCGTCCTGCTTGATTTTGATTTAACCCCAGCAGTTCTCAGTGTCAGGCCTTCACCTGGAAGTTTATAGGTGCCAGCTGCTCTAGTCACTTAAGACACTGCTGTAGACCCTTTTCCATCGCCTGCTGTTGGGTTGGGCAAAGGCACTCCCACTTTTCAGATGCTGTTCTCAAAGAAACCTTTCCAGTGTATACCTGTGGGCTGTTTGGTTCTTCTGTTCTCAGGCACCTCACTGCCTGCCTCTGCTTTCTCCCACACAGATGCTGTACCATGCAGGTCTTAGGGCTGTTGGTGGTTTTTCCTCACATGCTTGTAGTTTCAGTTTCCTGAGGATACCTTTAATAAACTTAGTTTCTTTGTAAATGTAGATGATGAATTTTTGGTTTTGCTCCCTAATTCTATCTGTTTTAATGCTGGGATTCAGAAAGATTAAAAAACTACACTGCTGCTGCCACCATCTTCCCAGAACCCTCTCCTCATATGTCACTTTTTTCCATCTTATTTTTCTTGACTGCCTGAGAGAGAGAGAGAGAGAGAGAGAGAGGTCTCATGCCCTGCCACTGAGTTTCATTATAAATTAAAACATACAACATTTTTATAAACTACTTTAAGATACTCAGGAAAAATGCTGGGGGGGTAATATTATTATAATCATTGTTAAAATTGAGTACCTCAGAATAATATGAATTTTCTTAACCTTTGCTTTTTTAGGCATAGTTTGTTTTTTTCCTAAGGAAATAGTGCATGTAGTAACTATTTCGTATTCCCCCAAAATTTTAAAGGTTGATGGAAAACATTCTTGTGATTTTTCACAGGAAGATGAGAGTCACAGAAATTCACTAAAACTAACTTCCTGGAATCAGCCATTCAGCGATCCCCAAATTGAAGATTTCTTTGTAGATTCTCATTTACAGGTAAAATTGATTTAATAAAATAGTTTTCATGACAAATATATTATGCTTGATAACTAATATACCTAGATTTATCTTAGTTTTTAGATGAAATTAAATGCAAATATAATGTACGTATTTGCTTACATATATATGGGTACATATAATCAGCAAATGAGTTAACGTTTTATATTCTCAACTTAATGATAGTGGCTTATTAATAGAACTTGGAGTACCAAGTAAGTACTTACTTAAATTTAAGTAAATACTTACTTAAATTTTTATTATGATTGCTGGGAATTTTAGCCTTCTACTAATGAAGGAAATAGTCACTGAAAAGCATTGTTTCTGTTATTAGACCTCATAATTAAAGTCCTCCAGATACTTATTGTTGAGACTCAAAAGATACATTCAGTGTAAGCAAGTGTTTTACCCCTTTCTCAATGAAATAAGCTCATTTTTATTATGATAGGATAAATGCTGAATATCATATTCTATCAATATAAAAATGTTATAGGAGATAAAAGACCTGAAATGATATTAGCTACCAATTAATGAATACCAAGAATAAATCAGGATGTGTTTTGATATTTTGTAACTCTCCAAATAATCCAGTGATACAGTATTATATACTATTATTCTCTTTTTCTGTGTGAAGAAATCAAGGCTTTAATAACATTCATAAGGTCATACATGTAGCAAGTGACTCAATTAGAACTCAAACCTAGTTCTGTTTTTTTTTAAGTTACTTAGGCTTATTTTATTTATTTATATTTATTTTTAATTGGAGTATAGTTGCTTCACAATGTTGTGTTAGTTTCTGCTGTACAACGAAGTCAATCAGCTATATGTGTACATATATCCCCTCCCTCTTGGACCTCCCTCCCACCCCTCCTCCCCCATTCCACCCATCTAGGTCATCACAGAGCCTGTCTGGTTTTAAAGTCCCTGCTTATTCCATAGTATTCGGCTACGGCTACAACAGGACTTCAGGTTTTTTCCTTGGCTCTGTTATTGTTTGGATCTTGTACTCTGTTTTACTTTTTGGCTTTGTTATAATTTTAACTGGTTTCCTTCCTCCAGTTGCCCTTAAACTCTAATTGCAAGCAATGATAGTTGTCTGTGGCTGCAAGGAATTTTGATAATAGAATTCTGGGGGGAAGAGTATTTCTGGGCCAATTTCATGTCTACCCAAATGCCTTTTATCCGTGCCACTTTATATCCCTAATACTTATTATTTCTAAGTCAAACATTGTAGTATCATACAGTGTGTATAAATCTCGTCTGTCCTCCTGGTCTTCTCTTCCCTGTGAGGAAATAGGTGCCTGGGAGAGAAGTTGCTATCTTGGCTGGTTTTTTTCTTTAGCTTTTGCTAAAGTGTGAATAGCCCTTTCTTCGGCACTGGATTTATTTAAGTTGGAATAGCTAACAGCTTTTACCTTTTAAAAATATAAGGTCACACAGTTTTTTGTCGAGGAGTTTTTACTTTTTTTCCCACCTTTAAATATTTTGAAGCCACTGTTAAACACAGAAAACATAATAAAACATAGCAAGCAGTTAATGAACAATTCATAGATGTAGTCTTCATTCTTGAAATGGAATAAATTATACTGGTATACCTTAGGCTAACAGACACATTGTAACTTAGATGAGACCACCTTACCTTAAAACCCTCAAATAGTTCCAATAAATAAATTAACTCTCCCAGATTCCAAAGCATAGTCATGTTAGAATGATTTCTCCATCATGTTGGTTTAAGGAGCTAGAGTTCAAGCTGAGATAACACAAATTAATACCATTTTGAGCTTATAGAACTTACCTATTAAAAGTTTTAATAGGTATTAAATTACCTATTAAAATTTAATGTACAGATAATATAAGTACACAACCACTGCCTTTGGGTTTAATTTTGCTTCCAGGGACCTTTAACTAGGGTTCTGAAGCTTCATTTGGTGCACAGGTCCCCTAAAATTAGGCAAAATATCGTGCATGTGTACGTTTGTCTTTTTTTCTCATAAGTGGACCTCTAGTTTTTAGCTGATTCTCAAAAGAGTCTATGAAACAGAACCCTTTTGTTGTTTTTCATTTATTCAGCAAATGTTTTTTGAGTACCTGTTATGTCTCAGCAACTCTGCAAGGTCCTGATGATGCTTGAACCACTCTCCTAGTCTGTCTACCACTGTAGATGTACAAGTTGTATGCTTTTTAAAATGCCTAATATAACTCTGTGTGTGTGTGTGTACACATGCTTAGGCAGATGCCTTTCTTGGAACATTCAATTCACCATTTTGGCCAAGCTAAAGCAAATACACCATGGGACATAGATCTGAAATAATATCCAGTTCTTTCCTTTCCAAATGAGAGTCTACACTTGAGTGTCTAAAAATAGGTTAACAGGATGGCAGGTAATTGCCTAAAAAATGATATAGTTGATTTTGTCTCTCATGTGTTTATTTTTGGATCCAGAAATAAATTCTGTAGATCTCATTATTTTGTTTTATTTGGAAAGGGAAGGCTTGTGGGTGTATATTCAATAACCTATGTTACTTTGCAACTGAGACACATTTTCAGCAGTACAAATATATATATATATATATATATTTACTTATATATATATATATATATTTTTTTTTTTTTTCTGTTTCTTTCCTATAGACTTCGTCTGAAACCTCAAAGAGAAAATTACCTGGGTGGTTTGCCAAAAGAAATGAGACCTTACCTGATGCCAGCAAGAAATCAACGGCCAAAACTAAAAAGAAGGGTCTTTTTAGTTGAACTGGCAACTGCCAGAGGAATTATGTGTGTCTTGCTGTGTTACAAGGGGGAAGCTGTATTTCATTTCTGAAAACAGTGGGGAGTAATATTTTTGTTTAAAAATTATTCTAATCTCAAAGTAAAACTCACCTATTTATTGAACAGCTGGTGTCTTAAAACAGCCTTTTGAAATTCACATAAAGTTGAGTCTTCTGAGAGCCTGAGTGAGTACCTCATAGAACAGAATCTTAGTTTCCTATGAGATTGCTTTAAGAAATCATGTTACTGCCCTGTTTTCTAATCTCTTTACTTACTTCAGCAGTATGTTTGGAATATGTAATGTGCGGTGATTTAATATAGATAACAGATTATCAGTTGTAAGTGATTATGTGTGTGATATGTAATATTCCTGTATCACCAAAATTCTGTCTTATAAATGAAGAACGCATAGTTATTTTACAAATTGTTTTTTCTATTGTTAGAAGAAACTCTTATACACATTTTAAAATGATATTAGTGGACCAGACCAGTGAAAATGAAACATTTCGGGTTCTGTGTAGAGGAAAGAATATAACAAAGGAGACCAATTACACTAGACAACTATGCACTTTGTATGTTATATACGATTTCTATTATTTTTCAAATAATAATAAAAAGTCCTTAGTACTGAATATTATAAAGATATGTATTTTAAACTTTCATATACTGACTTACCTTGAGCACCTTTAATTTTTGATGATGTCAGAATTTGATTCTAATACCTCTTTATGTAGCACATGTAACTGAAATATACAAAACACATACTGACACTAAATTGGGTAAATCACAGTTGATATAACTTTAAGCAGTTCACCATATGGCATTTAACTGACTTTTTTATAAATAAAAATAACTGTCATTAATAAAAAAGAAATATATGTTTGCCATAGAAGAATTAGAAAATCCAGAAAAGTGAAAAATAAATCACAAAAGTTCCACTGGTAGGTAATCAGTTAACCCCTTTCATGTATCCTGCCAAGCCTTTTATTTGTTGACTGATTGATTTTGGCCGCACCGTGTGGCATGGAGGATCTTAGTTCCCTGACCAGGGATCAAACCCATGCCCCCTGCAGTGGAAGTGCAGAGTCTTAACCACTGGACCGTCAGGGAAGTCCCCTGCCAAGCCTTTTTATATTTACTTCTTTTCTTAGTTTGTTACAAGAATAATACGTGAATGAATATTCTTTGTAAAGCATTCAAGCTATACTTAAAACATTAAAGTCCCCCATATTCCCATTTCCCCACATCCCATTACCAGCCCCTTTCCAGAAGGTAACTCCTATTGAATATGTGACGTGTCATTCTCTAGTCATTTCTTCTGCATTTACGTGCCTCTGCATGTGTAGCTACACATACATTCTTGTTTTTTTTTAATTTTAATTTTTATATTGAAGTATAGTTGATTTAAAATACTATAATCATTTCAGGTGTACAACATAGTGATTCAATATTTTTGTAGATTATACTCCATTTAAAATTATAACATATTGGCTATATTCGTTGTGCTGTACAATATGTTCTTGTAGCTTATTTATTTTATATACAGTAGTTTGTACCTTTTAATTCCCTACCCCCATATCTCCCCTCCCCATTATCTTCTCTCTGGTAACCACTAGCTTCTTCTGTATATGTGTGAGTCTGTTTCTGTTTTTTATATTCATTCTTTTTTATTGTTGTTTTTTCTACATATAAGTGATAACATACAATGTTTGTCTTTCTCTGTGTGTCTTATTTCACTGAGCATATTACCCTCCAGGTCCGTCCATATTGTTGCAAATGGCAGAATATCATTATTTTTAATGGCTGAGTAATATTCCAGTGTCACTCTCTGCAGATGACATGATATTTATATATAGAAAATGCCAAAGCCTCCACCAAAAAACTGTTGAAACTGATAAACGAATTCAGTAAAGTTGCCGGATACAAGATTAATATATAGAAATCTGCTGCTTTTCTATATACTAATAATGAGCTATCAGAAAGAGAAAGTAAGAAAACAAAAGTTTTAAAGTTGCCCAGAATAAAATAACTAGGAATAAACTTAACCAAGGAAGTGAAAGACCTATACTCTGAAACCTAGAAAACATTCATGAAGGAAATTGAAGATGTTACCAAAAATGGAAAGATATCTTATGTGTTCCTGGATTAGAATGTTAAAATGTCCATACTACCCAAAGCAATCTACAGATTTAATGCAATCCCTATCAAAATACCCATGACATTTTTCTCAGAACTAGGACAAATAATCCTAAAATTTACATGGAACCACAAAAGATTCTGAATAACCAAAGCAATCCTGAGAAAAAAGAACAAAGCTGGAGGTATCATACTCCCTGACTTCAGACTATACTACAAAGCTACAGTCATCAAAACAGTGCTGTACTAGCACAAAAACAGACACATAAATCAATGGAACAGAATAGAGAGCCCAGAAATAAACCCATGCTCTATGGTCAATTACTCTACAACAAAGGAGGCAAGAATATACAATGAGGGAAATATAGTCTCTTCAATAAGTAGTGCTGGGAAAACTGGACAGCTACATGTAAAAGAGTAAAATTAAAACATTTTCTCACAGCATACATAAAAATAAACTCAAAATGGAGTAAAGACCTAATTGTAAGACCAGGATCCATGAAACTCCTAGAAGAAAACACAAGCAGAACACTCTTTGACATAAATCTTTTTTTTTTTTTGCACAAATGAGATCATGCTGTATTTAATTTTCTGCAACAAACTTTTTCTATTTATCATGAAGATCTTCGCATGTCAGTATATATATCGGTCTAGTTGTGTTTTTTGTTTTTTTTTTTTGTGGTACGCGGGCCCCTCACCGCCGTGACCTCTCCCGTTGCGGAGCACAGGCTCCGGATGCGTAGGCTCAGCAGCCATGGCTCACGGGCCCAGCCGTTCCGCAGCATGTGGGATCTTCCCGGACCAGGCCACGAACCCGTGTCCCCTGCATCGGCAGGCGGACTCTCAACCACTGCGCCACCAGGGAAGCCCTCTAGTTGTTTTTTATAGCTATTTACTATGCTATTTGGTGAATATACTATAATTTATATAATCACTTCCTATTGGTGGTTTTGTCATTTTTCTGTATTTCAGATTGTTTCTAGAAGTACAGTTAGAAGAGTTAAGCACAAACATATTATTTGTTACTTATATTTCACTTGAATATATTATGAACATGTTTTTCCATGTCATTAAATAGACTTCCACAGAATCTTTTTGGGGGCTTTTCCATAGTGCAGTGATTCTCCAAGTGTGGTCTGCAGTCCATTAGGAGTCCCTGAGACCCTTCAGGGGATCTGCAGAGGCAAAACTATTTTTATAATACCAAGATGATATAACATTTGCCTTTTGTACTATGTTGAGATTTGCATTGAGGGTGCATAGATGTGGCGAGTAAAACCACTAGCAATTTAGTGCAAATCAAGGCAGTGGCAGCAAATTATTGATTTTATTAATTCTCATTTCTTAAACACATTTTTTCAATATTCATTGTGATAAAATGGCAAATACACATAAAGCATCTGTGCTATATACCAAAGTATGATGGTTGTTTTCTAGAAAAGCATTTGTTTGATTGTTTGAGTTGTGAATTGAACTAGTTGCTTTTTTCCTGTGGAATATCATTTTTACTGACAAGAATGACTGATAGAAAATATGATTGGTTATTGCTCCTAGGCTTCCTAGATCCCCAAGTTCTCCATTTTCCATGAGCTCCTTCTGGGTTTTTTTTTTATTCTCCCCGCCTCCCTCCTCCCCTTGCCTGACACCCTGTTTTGGAAGCTGTGCCATATATATCTGCCTCATCACCAGGTGCAAATAACTGGTACAGAATGACCTCAGAACATTACAGAGTATTTACCATAAGAATATATGGACTGAACTTTAATTTCGTGGATGAAGCATCTTTCTTCAGCAGCCTCAGGCCTCAAGTTTGCCTCAGGTTCATTCTTAAAAACAAGGAATTTTATTGATTGATTGGCCGGGTTCATTCTTAAAAACAAGGAATTTTCTTCCTTCCTCCCTTCTTCCTTCCTTCTTTCCCGGGTTCTTTCTTAAAAACGAGGAATTTTATTTATTTATTTATTGGCCGGGTTCATCCTTATAAACAAGGAATTTTACTTACTTATTTATTGGCCGGGTCGTGACTTGCGGGGTCTTCATTCCCTAACCAGGGATTGAACCCAGGCCAAGGCAGTGTAAGCCCTGAGTCCCAACCATTGGACCGCCAGGGAAATCCCCAAGGAATTTCTTTTAGAGTACTATTCTTATGCTGTCTCCTCCAAAAATATTAATTACTTTCTCTTCTGTGTTATTTGTCATTGGACCATAGGACCATGATAACAGAGTCAGACAAATCCCTGACATTTATTTAGAATTCAGAAAACTGTGGTCTAGATAGTTAGAAGGAGAAAAGAATAGGGGATTCTTCGTATTCAAAGAGGTTGCTTTAGGATTAACTGAGAGCATGAAAGATCCAGTGGAATCACCTTAAAATCATTTTAGAGCTAACTAGACATTCATCTGTCTTATGGGGAGCAAGGAAATGCAAAACCAACAAAAACACTGTAAGAAAGTTACAGTCTTGATAGGAACTGCGAACTGAAGCCGTCTCAGCTATCTGAGAAGATGTCCCCATCATTTTGCTTGGGAAGGCAATCCAAAAATCATTGGGATAACGTAGTTAACTTCCTTACTGGGTAATAAGCATGTTTAAACCTCAGAAAAGATGAGAAATAAGTAGAATACAGAGTAAATTAAACCTTTGGTTGTAATATTTTAGGATTAAGGAATGATAAGTACATATTTGATATTTAAGCATTTGTAATGCTTGACATATTTTAGCTTATTAGAATAACAGATTATTCTTGTGACTCATTTAAAACATATCATTGAAAAGTTAGTAATATATGCTTGTTGTTTTTAAGTTGAAATCCTACCGTTTGAAACATTATTGGGACGTTTAATAAGAGTTTTTAAATTTGTTATTGCATAGAAATAGTATCGTCAACAAATTTCCCTTATAAGAGAAAGAAAAAAATCTAATATACTTACTAGTAATACTAAGGTTAATATTAATATCTATTCATTAAACCCAGAGCTTTCATTGTTTTTCAGAAAAATTAATAAAACTTCAGCCTCATGTCCAGCTTCATTTTCTAACTCAATTTAAAAAGGTTATTGAGAAGTATGTACTCATTATGTTTCAGTCAATAAATATTTGCATTTTTAGTTCGCAAGACAATACGCTGACTTCATAAAAGATGGAACAAACAGGAGAAGAAGCAGCAATATGGTTCCCATGCTTCAGAGAAGGGAAGGTTTACTCTGTGAAGAATTAATAGAAGAGCATCTCACAAAAGTATTTTCTTACAGGAAGCAACATGTTGGTTGTTTTTTTTTTTTTAATTTTTGGCTGTGCAGTATGGCATGCAGGATCTTAGTTCCCCAACCATGGATCGAACCCGTGCCCCCTGCAGTCCACTTAACCACTGGACCGCCAGGGAAACTTCCCTGGAAACACAACATTTTTTAAGAAAATATTTATTTCACATACTCAGTAAGATATAAAAAGAAATGTGTGAAAGACATTTTTCTCTGTAAAGGAAAAAAAAAAGATCATAGGAAGGGATCATAATGATAGCAATCATAACTAATTATTTAGCATTTGCTGTGTGTCACAACCTGTGCAGTTGACCTTCAGGATAACATGTAGAGTTGGAGTCATGTACTGACCTGTTTGTGTACACATAATATACATGTCAGGAAGGAGTTCATGGATATATAACCAGGTGGGGTTAGAGGTCAATTGGGACTTTGCCTTTTTTCAAGTGGAACTTTCATTTTTTTTTTCTGACTTTTGACTAAACCTAGAATTGATAACAAAAGATACTAAATGCTCCAAATTCTAAATTCAGAGCCCTTCTAGCTATTCGAATTATAGTGTCTTTTTAGCAAAACTGGCACCATCACTTCTCCCTCATTCGCACTTTGCAAAAGAACAGTATTGGGTGAGAGAACTTGCTTTGCAAGGGAACAGAGGGCAACAAACCTTTCATCCTTTCTTTACCGTGAGGAAGGAGGCTTTTCACCTGGGCCTCCCATCCTTATTTCTAGAAGACTGAAGGTGTTGGAACCAGGCACTAGATTAAGGAGTGTGATGGTCTCTTTCTGGAAGCTCTGACCTGCTGGTCCAGTGGAGTACCTGATGCTCCTGGGGCCTCGAAATATGGTGGGGCTGAGAATACAAGGGCCAGTGCGACAGCCTGCCCTCCACCACATGACACAGCAAGAATGTGTGTTTCCCGAGGGTTGAGTGGACCCCTTGGAAGGAGCTGGGTTTAAAGGCCATCCTTACAGTCCCCTCAGAAGAAGGCAACCTGAGGGGTGAGTGCATCCCAGCAGCAAGAACACACCTGGCAGGAGTTTGGAGAGGGGTGAACCCCCTTGAACCCTTGGGAGGACCAACGAATAAACCCCAAAGAGAGCCGACATTTGGATAACCTGCTAACAGACTGAGCAACCTCTAGTCAATTAGCCAGAGAAGGAACCACAACCAAAAGAAAGGGAATAAGCAATCCTGCTGGCCGGTGACATGCTTTTGTTTTTCTTCCCTTTGTCCCCTACTTTAACTCCAAAAGGTAAGTGCATGGAAGAGGGAGGGGGTGTGAAAGAGACAACTGGGACCACCTGTCTAGTCGGAGGTGGATGTGACAAGAACTTGGAAGCAGAAAAGCGATTGAAGACTCAAAAACTGAACTGACACTTTTCTAACGTCCCCAAATGTTAGAAAATTCTGAGATTGGGCTGAGATATATTTTCCCAAGGGGAAAAGCGATTTGATACTTGGTAGAAGTTAGAAGAAGTAAAAGTTGATGTTTATACCCCAACGTATCCATTCGATATATGTTTGTAGGAGTCTGAAGTTGTAGACAAACACTTCTCATTATTCAGTTAGTGGCTGGGTGTCCAGAGGGAGGCAGTCTACCTCCTTATATAGTAGTTGGTGGACACTACTTGTAGAAATCACTGTGGTCCAGCATGTGCCCCTTACTGTGTTTGCTCAGAAATCTGGGGTGTCAACGCCCCAAAGTGGCTCCTTTCAGTGGCAGATTCAGCCTCTCATCCAAGTTGACAGAGATGGAAGTAAATATTATGCAAATATTTATCGAGTACCTCCTATGTTCCTGGCACAGTTCTAGGTGCTGGGGATATAACAATGACAAAGGAAACAAGTAAAACGTTGTGTCTTGGATGGTGATACGTGATAGGAGAGCAAAGCAGCTTGGAAGGGGTAGATGATGTTTCAACGGGGTCAGGGAAGGCCTTGCTGAGCTTTGGAATTAGCCTGGGTTTGACAACTTGTAACTGCGACCTTGAGCAGATCAATCCTCTCTAAGCCTCATTTATCAATGTTATTTTACAGAAGAGGAAGCAGGCTTAGAGTGATTGGAGAATTAAATGAAGTACAGCCTTTATCATAGTTCTAAGCATGCTGTAGGAATAATAAACATTAGCTGTTCTCATTCTTTGCCTATAGGAAGGCTACAGCGGAAGCCACATTACATATAATCAGAAGCTGTCTAGTGGTTTGGTCAAAGAAAGGGGAGTTAGGTAATTTTAATATTTAAGGGCACTGGATAGATTGTACTAAAGTAAGTATTTTTCATTTAACAAAAGATACAAAGGGGTGGGTATTCCAGAAACTTTTAAGAAAATATTTGGAATAATAAAATATTTGGAAGTTGATCCTTGTTCATGGGTCGGTTATCCAAGGCACGGTCTTAACATTTCTGAATATAAACTTTTAAATTTCCTCAGAGGTTTATTGCAGCTGATTAAGGGTAGGGATATTTAAGCTGGGGAGTGCAGTGTACCCAGAAGAGTGAGGAACAAAGGGAAAAGGAGGCTGCTGGAACCCTAAGCCTTAGAGATGTGGGACTTGGCAAGGCCCCTAAACCCCCTTTGTCTTAGTCCCTAATAGGGTCAGTTCATTATTTTTATAGACTCCTTTGAATTATACAGTTTTAAGCACCAAGAACCCCATCCGTTCCTTTCTTTTTGAACCTTTGTCTCATCATTTTCGCACGGGGAGTAACTAAAGGAACATTGACCTCAGTGGTTCAAGAGCACCACCTAGTGCTCACGTTTGGAAATGTCAGGTGATACGGTACACAGGAAAATCAGATATAATTTGCTTTGGTTTTCTCTTCACGTGATGCTCGGCTAATGTGTCAAGATTTCGAGGGAAAGGGAGAGTTGTTTACTCTGAGCCAGTTTTTATAAGCCACAGAAAAACTGGGATCTGTTTAGTCACTTATAGAGCAGCCAGAATTTGAATCTAAGTCTGTTCATCAGTTCCTACCTGCAGGCATGAGATTTACTTACCTGATCTCAAGTGGAAATCTTCCTTTGACCTGTATTGAAAAAAGTGTGTGGCTCCCCACAGTCTAGAAAGGAGCTTCGTAAACTTTCTTTTCTCATCTACCCTGGCCCTCCCACCACAGAGAACTCACCCCACAGCCTCCTATACAGAATGAGAGCAATGCTTAGTCATCACTTCATGAATCTCATGATTGTCTAGTCTCCACACAGATTCTAGGTCTTGAAGGTAGAATTGCACTCTCATAGAGAGCATCTCTGAAGCCTAGGGTACATATCATTTCCGTCTCCTCTCTCCTACCAACACGAGGAACTGCATCACCCAGCCATTCTCTTTCAAGAACTCTAATTTCAAATGGCAAGGTGATGGTGGTCGTGGTGGTGGAAGGGCTGGAGGACGACTGTGGAAGTGATTCCAACAGTACAGTAAGATCGGCAACATGGAATTCCAGAGGGATTAGTGAGCGGCTGGGCATAATGGGGGTGAACAAAGTCCGAAATTCCCAGATTACCATCAATTCCCAGAAATGCTCTGGGTTTCCACTGTAACTTTGTAATTAATCAGATGAACTCTGCCCTTCAAAAATGTTACAACCAGATTGTTATATCCTTACTACCTAATCCTGCTATGTACCTTGGCAGGTCTCCTCCATAATTCATATGCCAGGATCCCTGCCTGCTGATCATTCAGTAAGTCTGCTCAGAGTTCTGTCAAGTGAACTGAGGTATTGAATTATAAATAAAATAATGTATTGCCTGGCTTTAACGATATGGAAAAGGTAACTATTTTTTCAAGTGTGCTAATTCAATATAACATAATAAAGAAAATTGCCTTGCATTTAGAGATATGTGATTTCAGAACCTACCAGTTAGCCTGCTTCCAAAATTTCAATTTCCCTAATGGGGAAGAACATATTTAATTCAGATAGCTCTAACCCTGACTTTGGTGACGAAATGCCCTATTCAGAAGCTACTAGTTTTTTTTTTTCAATTGGGGTATAGTTGTTTTACAATGTTGTGTTAGTTTCCACTGTACAGTGAAGAAGAGTTCCCTGTGCTATACAGCAGGTTCTCATTGGTTATCTATTTTATACATGTTAGTGTATATGTGTCAATCCCAATCTCCCAATTCATCCCACCCCTGCTGTTTCCCCCTCTTGGTGTCCATACGATTGTTCTCTACATCGGTGGCTCTATTTCTGCCTTGCAACTGGTTCATCTGTACCATTTTTCTAGATTCCACATATATGCGTTAATATATGATATTTGTTTTTCTCTTTCTTACTTTACTCTGTATGACAGTCTCTAAGTCCATTGACATCTCTACAAATGACCCTATTTCATTCCTTTTTATGGCTGAGTAATATTCCATTGTATATATGTACCACATCAGAAGCCACCAGTTTTATGGGCATTAAAAAAAATACATTTATTTATTTATGTATTTTTGGCTGTGTCGGGTCTTCGTTGCTGTGCGTGGGCTTTCTCTAGTTGCGTCGAATGGGGGCTACTCTTCGTTGTGGTGCGTGGGCTTCTCATTGCGGTGGCTTCTCTTGCTGCGGAGCACGGGATCTAGGTGCACAGGTTTCAGTAGTTGTGGCATGCAGGCTCAGTAGTTGTGGTTTGTGGGCTCTAGAGTGCAAGCTCAGTAGTTGTGGCACATGGGCTTAGTTGCTCCATGGCATGTGGGATCTTCCCGGACCAGGAATTGAACCCATGTCCCCTGCATTGGCAGGTGGATTCTTAACCACTGTGCCACCAGGGAATTCCTTTATGGGCATTTTTTAAGCCAGGTAAATGATTTGCGATGAGAAACAGAAGTCATCTTTATCATTTTTGCTGGGATCCAGTGCTTACTGGGTGTGTGTGTCTGTGTGTGTTTTCATGCACATGACTATACAATTTCCTATAAATCAAAATCTTGAGACACAGTGAACCAACCGTGAATGCCAAACTTGAACCAGTCAGGTTAATTTCCAGAATAATGAATTGAATTGCACCTTCATAACCATTTCTTAAACCCTAAGCCAAACCAACTTTAAACAAACAAACAAAAAAGGTCCTAGTTTGATTTTAAATGTATCTCTTTTTCATTTTTCATTTTCTTTCTCTTCTCCTTTTACCTCCCCCACCTCCCCAATATTTAGTGCCAGAAGACCATGGAATAATATCCATAAAATTCTGAAGGGAAGAAATTTTGACCAAAGAATATTATAGCCAATGAAGATGTCCTTCAAATAAAGACATCTGGCAGGCATTGCCTAACATAAAGCATGCAAGACATGCAATACTCAAGAAAATTTATCAATGAATCTAGAAAAATAAGAGTTGAATCAAAATAAAGTACATAATAGAGACCCTGTGATATAATCACTGGTAGTTATCTTGAATCCATTTAAATATAGATCTCACACTAAAACCCATAAGAATCATGGTTACAGAATACAAAGTAAATGATATAAATCTGAACAATGTAAAACAATAATATAACTAAGAAAAATCAAGCAGTTGGAAGAAGGGATATGGGAGAACTTGTTCTTTCATAGCAGAGTTAGTCAATTATGTCTAAAATTTAAAAATACAGGAAAAAAGAAAGAATGACTGAAAACTAAGTTTTCTTCTATCTTTCTTATCCTTAGAAGGATATTTTAAGAAACAATATCTCTTGAGAAGAAAGAACACTGACTTGATTTCACAATTTTCTGTCCGTTAAATTCAAGTGAAATTAAATTCAATACATTTTTTAAAAGTGGTGTGACCCCATTTAAATAAATGTCATTTATTCTATCTTTCCAGTGATGGATACGTATGCACAGACAATTGTCCCCTTTGGGAAAGAGGTGACAGTCTTCTTTTCTAACTCTAATTTGCAAGGGTTTCCATGGAGCCAACTGGACAGCTTTGAAATGTGTTCCCCACACCTGGGAGACACAGAGGACTGGGGTCTGACAGCTGCATGGGAATTCCAGAGGGTGGGAGAAGGACTCAAAGCTGCTCTGGTGTCAGAGCTGGGAGAGGTGCTTGCTGTGCTGGGAGCAGCCTTCTCCCCTAGAGTTTGACTAAAGGATGCGTGATTGTTTCCTGTGGATACATGTGGACCAAGAGGGAGAGATGCCTGGTGTGGGGTCTTTTGGGGGCCTGTGGTGTAGGGTGGACTGACAGAGTGAGGAAAACTCAGCACGAGGAGGCTGCTAGTGCACCTCTGGATGCCCAAGGGTTGAAGGTGTTGCCAGGGAGCTTTCTGGGGTCATGGGAAATTCAGGGACCTTCTGATGAGCCCATGGAAAGTACCACCACAATCCATGTGTAATTAACAGCCAGACCCCTCTGGAAATACGAGTCAAGCAAGAACCTCGCTTGACTGCCACCCACTTTTGGCCCCGGAGGGGTTAGACTGTAGCTTCCCCATGGGAGAGGAAGTAGTTAGGAGACAGTAAAGGGCACAAGAAACACAATCCCGCTTCCCCACTTCTGATCTGAAGGCAGCAAAATGTGAAGGAGGGAGAAAATGTATGGCTAGGTCAAGTTCTGGGACTTTCACTGTTAATATGCGACTAGGTATTTTAACTTTTGAATTGAAGCTATTTTTATGATTAAAAGTAACTGAAGGATATTTTATTGATAGCTTCAAGATGGCGGAGGAATAAGACGTGGAGATCACCTTCCTCCCCACAAATACATCAAAAATACATCTACATGTGGAACTCCTACACAACACCTACTGAATGCTGGCAGAAGACCTCAGACTTCTCAAAAGGCAAGAAACTTGCCACATACCTGGCCAGGTGGCTGACAGAGTCTTGGTGCTCCGGCCGGGTGTCAGCCCTGAGCTTCTGAGGTGGGAGAGCCGAGTTCAGGACATTGGTCCACCAGAGACCTCCCAGCCCCAGGTAATATCAAATGGCCAAAGCTCTCTCAGAGATCTCCATCTCTACTCTAAGACCCAGCTCCACTCAATGACCAGCAAGCTACAGTGCTGGACACCCCATGCCAAACAACTAGCAAGACAGGAACACAACCCCACCCATTAGCAGAGAGGCTGCCTAAAATCATAATAAGTTCACAGACACCCCAAAACACACTACCGGACACAGTCCTGCCCACCAGAAAGACAAGATCCAGCCTCATCCACCAGAACACAGGCACCAGTCCCCTCCACCAGGAAACCTACACAACCCACTGAACCAACCTTAGCCACCCGGGGCAGACATTAAAAGCAACAGGAAGTACGAACCTGCAGCCTGCTGAAAGGAGACCCCAAACACAGTAAGTTAGGCAAAATGAGAAGACAGAGAAATACACAGCAGATGAAGGAGCAAGGTAAAAACCCACCAGACCAAACAAATGAAGAGGAAATAGGCAGTCTACCTAAAAAAGAATTCAGAGTAATGACAGTAAAGATGACCCCAAATCCTGGAAATAGAATGGAGAAAATACAAGAAATGTTTAACAAGGACCTCGAAGAACTAAAGAGCAAGCAAACAATGATGAACAACACAATAAGTGAAATTAAAAATTCTCTAGAAGAAATCAATAGCAGAATAACTGAGGCAGAAGGGCGGATAAGTGACCTGGAAGATAAAATATTGGAAATAACTATCAAAGAGAAGAATAAAGAAAAAAGAATGAAAAGAATTGAGGACAGTCTCAGAGACCTCTGGGACAATATTAAACGCACAAACATTCGAATTATAGGGGTCCCAGAAGAACAAGAGAAAAAGAAAGGGACTGAGAAAATATTTGAAGAGACTATAGTTGAAAACTTCCCTAATATGGGAAAGGAAATAGTCAATCAAGTCCAGGAAGCACAGCGAGTCCCATACAGGATAAATCCAAGGAGAAACATGCCCAGACACATGTAACTCAAACTATCAAAAATTAAATACAAAGAAAAAAATATTAAAAACAGCAAGGGAAAAGCAACAAATAACATACAAGGGAATCCCCATAAGGTTAACAGCTGATCTCTCAGCAGAAACTCTGCAAGCCAGAAGGGAGTGGCAGGGCATATTTAAAGTGATGAAAGAGAAAAACCTACAACCAAGCTTACTCTACCCAGCAAGGATCTCATTCAGATTTGATGGAGAAATTAAAACCTTTACAGACAAGCAAAAGCTAAAAGAATTCAGCACCACCAAACCAGCTTTACAACAAATCCTAAAGAAGCTTCTCTAGGCAGGAAACACAAGAGAAGGAAAAGACCTACAATAACAAACCCAAAACAATTAAGAAAATGGTAATAGGAATACACATATCGATAACTACCTTAAATGTAAATGGACTAAATGCTCCCACCAAAAGACACAGATTGGCTGAATGGATACAAAAACAAGACCTGTATATATGCTGTCTACGAGAGACCCACTTCAGACCTGAGGACACATACAGACTGAAAGTGAGGGGATGGAAAAAGATATTCCATGCAAATGGAAATCAAAAGAAAGCTGGAGTAGCAATTCTCATATCAGACAAAATAGACTTTAAAATAAAGACTATTACAAAAGACAAAGAAGGACACTACATAATGAACAAGGGATCAATCCAAGAAGAAGATATAACAATTGTAAATATTTATGCACCCAACATAGGAGCAACTCAATACATAAGGCAAACGCTAACAGCCATAAAAGGGGAAATCGACAGTAACACAATCATAGTAGGGGACTTTAACACCCCACTTTCACCAATGGATAGATCATCCAAAATGAAAATAAATAAGGAAACACAAGCTTTAAATGATACATTAAACAACATGGACTTAATTGATATTTGTAGGACATTCCATGCAAAAACAACAGAATACACTTTCTTCTCAAGTGCTCATGGAACATTCTCCAGGATAGATCATATCTTGGGTCACAAATCAAGCCTTGGTAAATTTAAGAAAATTGAAATTGTATCAAGTATCTTTTCTGACCATAATTCTATAAGACTAGATATCAATTATGGGAAAAAATATGTAAAAAATACAAACACATGGAGGCTAAACAATATGCTACTAAATAACCAAGAGATCACTGAAGAAATCAAAGAGGAGATCAAAAAATACCTAGAAACAAATGACAACAAAAACACGATGACCCAAAACCTATGGGATGCAGCAAAAGCAGTTCTAAGAGGGAAGTTTATAGCAATACAAACCTACCTCAAGAAACAAGAAACATCTCAAGTAAACAACCTAACTTTACACTAAAGCAATTAGAGAAAGAAGAACAAAAAAACTCCAAAGTTAGCAGAAGGAAAGAAATCATAAAGATCAGATCAGAAATAAATGAAAAAGAAATGAAGGAAACAATAGTTAAAATCAATAAAACTAAAAGCTGTTTTTTTGAGAAGATAAACAAAATTGATAAACCACTAGCCAGACTCATCAAGAAAAAAAGGGAGAAGACTCAAATCAATAGAATTAGAAATGAAAAAGGAGAAGTAACAACTGACACTACAGAAATACAAAGGATCATGAGAGATTACTACAAGCAACTATATGCCAATAAAATGGACAGTCTGGAAGAAACGGACAAATTATTATAAAAGTACAACCTCCCGAGACTGAACCAGGAAGAAATAGAAAATATAAACAGACCAATCACAAGCACTGAAATTGACACTGTGATCAAAAATCTTCCAACAAACAAAAGCCCAGGACCAGATGGCTTCACAGGCGAATTCTATCAACCACTTAGAGAAGAGCTAACACCTATCCTTCTCAAAATCTTCCAGAGGGAGGAACACTTCCCAACTCATTCTATGAGGCCACCATCACCCTGATACCAAAACCAGAAAAAGATGTCACAAAGAAAGAAAACTACAGGCCAATATCACTGATGAACATAGATGCAAAAATCCTCAACAAAATACTAGCAAACAGAATCCAACAGCACACTGAAAGGATCATACACCATGGTCAAGTGGGGTTTATCCCAGGAATGCAAGGATTCTTCAATATACGCAAATCAATCAATGTGATAAACTGTAGTAACAAATTGAAGGAGAAAAACCATATGATCATCTCAACGGATGCAGAATGATTTCAACAAAATTCAACACCCATTTATGATAAAACTCTCCAGAAAGTAGGCATAGAGAGAACTTACCTCAACATAATAAAGGCCATATATGACAAACCCACAGCCAACATCGTTCTCAATGGTGAAAAACTGAAACCATTTCCACTAAGATCAGGAAAAAGACAAGGTTGTCCACTCTCACCACTATTATTCAACATAGTTTTGGAAGTTTTAGCCACAGCAGTCAGAGAAGAAAAAGAAATAAAAGGAATACAAATCAGAAAAGAAGAAGTAAAACTGTCACTGTTTGCAGATGACATGATACTATACATAGAGAATCCCAAAGATGCTACCAGAAAACTACTAGAGCTAATCAGTGAATTTGGTAAAGTAGCAGGATATAAAATTAATGCACAGAAATCTCTTGGGTTCCTATACACTAATGATGAAAAATCTGAAAGAGAAATTAAGGAAACACTCCCATTTACCATTGCAACAAAAAGAATAAAATACCTAGGAATAAACCTACATAAGAAGACAAAAGACTTGTATGCAGAAAACTATAAGACACATATAAGATGAAAGAAGTTAAAGATAATACAGATGGAGAGATATACCATGTTCTTGGATTGGAAGAATCAACATTGTGAAAACGACTCTACTACCCAATGCAATCTACAGATTCAATGCAATCCCTATCAAACGACCACTGGCATTTTTCACGGAACTAGAAGAAAAAATGTCACAATTTGTATGGAAACACAAAAGACCCCGAATAGCCAAATCAATCTTGAGAAAGAAAAATGGAGCTGGAGGAATCAGGCTCTGTGCCTTCAGACTATACTACAAATCTACAGTAATCAAGACAGTATGGTACTGGCACAAAAAGAGAAATACAGATCAATGTAACAGGATAGAAAGCTCAGAGGTAAACCCATACACATACGGTCACCTTATCTTTGATAAAGGAGGCAAGAATATACAATAGAGTAAAGACAGCCTCTTCAATAAGTGGTGCTGGGAAAACTGGACAGGTACATGTAAAAGTATGAAATTAGAACACTCCCTCACACCATACACAAAAATAAACTCAAAATGGATTAAAGACCCAAATGTAAGGCCAGACACCTAAAACTCTTAGAGGAAAACATAGGAAGAACACTCTCTGACATAAATCACAGCAAGATCCTTTTTGACCCACCTCCTAGAGAAATGGAAATAAAAACAAAAATAAACAAATGGGACCTAATGAAACTTAAAAGCTTTTGCACAGCAAAGGAAACCGTAAACAAGACAAAAAGACAACCCTCAGAATGGGAGAAAATGTTTGCAAACGACAAAGGATTAATCTCCAAAATATACAAGCAGCTCATGCAGCTCAATATCAAAAAAAACAAACAACCTAATGCAAAAATGGGTAGAAGATCTAAATAGTCATTTCTCCCAAGAAGATATACAGATTGCCAACAAACACATGGAAGGATGCTCAAAATCACTAATCATTAGAGAAATGCAAATCAAAACTACAATGAGGTATCACCTCACACTGGTCAGAATGACCATCATCAAAAAGTCCACAAACAATAAATGCTGGAGACGGTGTGGAGAAAAGGGAACCCTCTTGCACTGTTGGTGGGAATGTAAACGATACAGCCACTATGGAGAATAGTATAGAGGTTCCTTAAAAAACTAAAAATAGAACTACCATATGACCCAGCAATCCCACTACTGGGCATATAGCCTGAGAAAACCGTAATTCAAAAAGAGTCATGTACCACAGTGTTCACTGCAACTCTATTTACAATAGCCAGGACATGGAAGCAACCTAAGTGTCCATCAACAGATGAATGGATTAAAGGAGATGTGGCACATATATACAATAGAATATTACTCAGCCATAAAGAGAAATGAAATTGAGTTCTTTGTAGTGAAGTGGATGGACCTAGAGACTGTTATACAGAGTGAAGTAAGTTAGAAAGAGAAAAACAAATACTGTATGCTAACACATATATATGGAATCTAAAAAAAAAAAAAAGGTTCTGAAGAACCTAGGGGCAGGACAGGAATAAAGATGCAAATGTAGAGAATGGACTTGAGGACACGGGGAGGGGGAAGGGTAAGTTGAGACGAAGTGAGAGAGTGCCATGGACATATATATACTACCAAGTGTAGAACAGATAGCTAGTGGGAAGCAGCTGCATGGCACAGGGAGATCAGCTCGGTGCTCTGTGACCACCTAGAGGGGTGGGATAGGGAGGGTGGGAGGGAGACACAAGAGGGAGGATATATAGGGATATACGTATAGCTGATTCACTTTGTTATAGAACAGAAACTAACACACCATTGTAAAGCAATTATACTCCAATAAAGATGTTTAAAAAAAAAAAGAAAAGTCTGTGCACCTGTACCCAACCACGTTTGCCATGGTGCCCGGCACTTTTATGCTGCTCTGTCTTTCTAGAATGCTCTCTGTCAATTGAAACCCTGCTTTCCCTTCAAAGCCCAGTTTCAGTGTCACCTCCCTTGTGAAACCTTGAGGGATCTACTGAAATGAAAACTTCTGCTGACTCCTCTAAACTCTCTGAGCACCTTAGTTATTTTCTTGGCTTAGTACAAAACAGACCTTAGAATTTCACCAAAATCTATGCTAAGCACAACTGAGGTGATTTGCTAACACTGAAACAAACCAGTTCTCTCTTTTGCATTGATGTCGGTCTCTCTGTGCTCATGGGAAAAGGAGAGCAGTATCACTTCAAAACTTGATGGAAAAGCAAATTAAATTCTTAGCCCTGAGGCCGATGACATCATGAACCGTCACCTTCACCAGCCCAGCAAGGGTCCGCAATTTACAAGACTGGCGTTTAGGAAACAGGAGCACAGCTGAAGTGATCATTTTTTATTTACCCTCCCTGCCTGGGACAGACTGCATGCATCAACGTATCCCTGCATTTTCTGTGGGCATTTTGCCTTCTTTGTGATATGGTACTTTGCTCTATGCCGAGAGTCACTTCCTGCCAAGTGATGTCTGCCAGGGGATACATAATACTGCACAAAATGGAACGAGTTATAGAAATAGGTCATATAAAATTTCAGGACCTTGTTGAGATGGAGAAGTCGCTAAATTAGAGACACCGTGACTGTGAAATCCCAGGGTCCCAGAATGTCGATGAAACTGGGGTTTTACTTTGTATAATATTTTATGGTCACTGGGGAATATCTGCCTACATGAACCCATTTTTTTTTTATATCTATGAAAATAGTAACAGTACTGTCACCTAACACTAAATAAAGAAGTAAGATGTGCCACATTTAGAGATGACACCGTCATCGCCAGGGGAGGCAGACTTGGTGGTGGTGTTAGAAGCAGAGTTTGGTAAGAAGGAAAGGGAATTAGAAACTGTCTCCCTGCCTCCACCCCCTACCGTGAAAATTTACAGCAAATTCTTGGCTAAGTGGTTCAACCTTATGAATTGCTTCAATAAAATTTCCAGTTTAAGTATGTAAAAAAAGAAAGAAAGAAAAAAAACTTTGATGGCTTAATACAAAAGTGAAAGTTTCCCTGCACCAAGGAAGGAGGCTCTTCTAATATCAAAATAAAGAGAAACAAAATGAAACAAAAACCTCTTCAGAAGTGACCACAAAGAACAACTTTGTGCAAATAACCAATATTTAATTGGCTCCCAAATACCTATTAGTAACGTTTAATCATTATAAGGATCCCTCATATATTCTAAGTTTTTATAAGTTGAACTCCAAACAATAAAACTAAGAGGAAGAAATAATCCTGTTACATAGCACGAGGGTTAGTTATACTTTCTAACATCCTTCCAATAAGTGTGCTTCAGATTACCTGAGTTTTAGCTAAGTCTGTGTAAGAATGACTTTTTAGAAAACGATACGTGAAGTAGTTGTAAGTCAAAAAAGCAAGTTTCTGGGCTTCCCTGGTGGCGCAGTGGTTGAGAGTCCGCCTGCCGATGCAGGGGACACGGGTTCATGCCCCAGTCCAGGAGGATACCTCATGCCGCGGAACGGCTGGGCCCGTGAGCCATGGCGGCTGAGCCTGTGCGTCCGGAGCCTGTGCTCCGCAACGGGAGAGGCCACAACAGTGAGAGGCCCGAGTACCGCAAAAAAAAAAAAAAAAAAAAAAAAAAAGCAAGTTTCCAAAACCTGCCTGAAACTATAAAGACTTCAGCTGTCTGAGCAGGAGGCCAGGAGAACCTAAATATTTTGCTAAGAGACCTGTGAAAAAGTAGAAAAATCCAAATCGCAAACTACTGCACTTTTGGAAGAAATGTATGCTTAATATTCTGAAGGGATCTTTCAGTGTCATAAAGAGAAGGATTTTCTATTAAGATATTTAGAAAATCTAAAAGATGCATTTATTGGGCTCTTCAACATTTGAAAAACTCCATTTTCTCCCACAGATGGTATAGGTTTTTTGGTAGGGGAAGCATTTTGAGAAAATGCTCTCGTATATGAACTTTCAAAGTTATTTTCTGAACTGTTAAGTGTTTTTTTCCCCTGCATTGAACACTTTGTTATAAAGAGCAAATCACTTGAAAAATAGATGATTCCTTTTCATAGCCTTACTTTTAGTGTGAATTGAAAAGATTGCTTTTAGCTTTCCCTACTGAGTTATTATGGGGTGTAACTCTTCCTGGCTTTGTCTCTCACCCACTTTCTTTATTATAAGTGGGGAGGGTTTGGTTGCATGACTTGTGTCTTTCTGTAGATTATTTGCTAAAAGTGACGGGTAGGAAATGTTATAAAGGTTTCCTGCTTTCTCCCCTAGGACAATGCTGGTCGGTAGAATAATGTTTTATTCTCCCCAAATAAAGCCAGCCTTGGTAGGTGGGGAGGGGGCATATGATCTCTACCAGGAAATTACTTGCAAAGCCAACTTAATCTTAGAGCCATGAGGAAGAAAGAATCTTGAAATGTTTTCTAATCTGTCCCTGGTGTTCAGGTAGGACAGTGTAAGCAGCCTCCCTCTTTTTAGTCTTATTTTACTTCTCTTTTCTCCCTTCTCCCTTTCTCTTCCCTGTAACCCTGCCCCACTCCCTTTTCTTCTTCCATTCTGTTGCCCCGCCCCCTCCTCAAGGAGCTTTCTGTCTCTTTCCAGATCGCCGCTGAGTTACCCAGAGTTCGAGGGAGACGTCCCTGGCTCAGGGATCACAAAACTTACACCTCGAGTAGGTAGAGAAGCCACTCTTAAATCCAAAGGACTCACTGACCTACCCATGCTCTGGTCTAACTCCAGTTCAGGAACCAAATCTCATGCACTTATACTGGTGTCCTAAGGAAACCGTAAAGTTTGCGGGGTGAATGAGGATCAAGCTGGGACCCAAGATATCTTCAGAACAAACTAGGGCAATAAACCACCACCCCTGACATTTCAGGGTTCATATTTCTCTTAGTTCACTTACCAGACGGCTGTCACATCTGCATTCAGGGGTTGTTCCTTTTGGGCTCCACTGCTTGCATCTTAAGTGCAGCGAACTATGACACCACCAGCAATTAGCACTTTAAAGACTTTTTAAAAATCGTTAGTAGTTTCTGAGGAATAATTTCTTAGAGTTTCTGCTTTCTTAAAGATATTTTCTGCTTCACACATATTTTCTGTCATTGATACTATGACACTGATTCCCCTATATTCTCCCAGCTTCTGGGAGCGCGGCCAGAAAAGCCTGCAGCCTTCGGCTCCCTCTGGAAATTGCCCACAGCTGTTGTTGGGGGACAGCCTGATCTATTGACCAGTTTCTGGAGGAATAGAAGGCCAGACGCCCTTGCTGTAGTGCAGGCCAACTCGGAAGGGCCATCGCAGCTTCCTTGTGTCCCAGGGGGCCGGGGGGGGGGGGGCCGAGGCCTTTGTCAAGGCCGCACTGTAGCTCAGCTTCTCTCCCATTCCCTCCTCATTCTGCTTCCCCCCTCTGCCTCACACAGGGGTTGTGTCCAAGACCTTTCTCTAATACACTTACTGCGTACTAATCTCTGTTTCAGGGTCTGCTTCCAGGGAACCTGATCATAAAAATTCTCCTTTCTTAGTCTTATCAGGGAAGACAATCACAAACAAAACTAAAAAAACAAACAAAAAAATGATTTCATTAGTTACTAATGTAACAATACACTACATGGCCTTGTGCTTTAGCATGCCAAGTCAAGCTCTCGTCTTCTTTGGTTGAGCGGCAAAAATGCGTGGGAGAAAAGAAAAAAAAAGGCAATTCCCTGGCAGTCCAGTGGTTAGGACTCTGCTCTCTCACTGCCGAGGGCCCGGGTTCAATCCCTGGTCTTGGGAACTAAGATCCCACAAGCTGTGCAGTGCGGCCAGAAAAAAAAAAAAGGTGGGTAGGACTCCAAACAACTGGGGAGAAGAACAGAGATTTAAACTTTTTTGCAGGAAAGAAATTTCTAGAATGGACCCACCACCAAGACGGGAACATTGGAGGCCGCTGCCTGTGGGGCTGAGGGCACGGACTGTAGACAGAGCGCCTTAGTTTGAATTCTTGCTCTACCGTGAGCTGTGGCACTGTGTCACACTCCTCATTTGCAAACAGGAGAATAATAGTACCTCCCCTGAGGCTGGGAGAGACTGAACACACAAACAGTGGCCAGACCGTATGTAAAAACAGAACTCTGACCCACAATCCATAGCAGCTGGCCCAGGAAACCAACCCGTTACCTACCGGAAGCCAGTGTGCAATCTGCAAGTCAGACTTGTGGGTATCAGACTGCTGTTTTTTAGCCAACAATCCAGGAAGCCAAACAATAAACCCTGTAACGGTTGGCCCCAAACAACCAGGACTTGATTGCTAAACTAATTTTTGTCCCTGTTTCCAACTTAGGACAAATTAGAGAAAACCAAACACGCCCCCTCGCCAATCACCTAGGATGCCCCCCTCCGACTTAGTCTTTCTGCAGATTCCGCCTGCCAGCAGCCTCCAGTCATGGCGTACTTGAATTCGTTCCTTTGTCCGCTGTAAAGCTTTCCCCCTCCTCTGCCTGCCTTCGAGTCTCTGCCAAACGCAAGTGATGGTGGCTGCCTGCCTTGCTCCAGCAGGCTCCGGATAAATAGCCGCTGCTTGCTCTCATTTTGGTGGTCTCGGTTTATTTCACAGTTATCCTGAGGTCCCGCAGAAACCTGATTTGTACTGTCATTGCAGACCCCAGCCTTCACCCAGGGTCAGTAGCACCCACAGAGACCCCCGTCCCTTCTGCTGGAGGCTTGTCGAGTCCGGGAGGACATGGTCAGTCAGGACTGGGTCTGAACTCTGCTCTCCACGTGTTGTTTCTTGACTATTTATTCTCAGTTTGGTACCGGGTTTCATTATCAGTTCCCATTTGTTTAGCATCCTTGGTGGTGTCAGGCCGTTCCTCTTCATCACACCTAGCTGTCTTCCGTGTTGCTGTTTTGTGTTGTGCTGTCTCAAAGTGTTTGTCCTAAGGAGAATCACAGTAGAACACACAGAACACATAAACCTGCTGTTTGAACCTACCTCACAGACTTTGCAGATCTCACTAGACTGGCATCTGTCTGGACAAACTTTGCTGTGAATCACCAATAAAACCAGCTCAGGTTTTGCTTTCCACGTCCATTTTGGGTCCAGAGAGCTTGGCTTTCATGCAGAGAGAGCATGCTCTGGTTTATCCGTCTGCGGTCGGGGGTTAGGGGTACAGATTGTCAGGTCTACGTTTTCACTTTGCTGTGGTTTCAGTTACTTGGGGTCAACCATGGTCTGAAAATATCCATATCAAAGGGAAAATTCCACCCGTTGTTTTTTTTTTTTTTTTGCGGTACGCGGGCCTCTTACTGTTGCGGCCTCTCCCGTTGCGGAGCACAGGCTCCGGACGCGCAGGCTCTGCGGCCATGGCTCACGGGGCCAGCCTCTCCGCGGCATGTGGGATCCTCCCGGACCGGGGCACGAACCCGCGTCTCCTGCGTCGGTAGGCGGACTCCCAACCACTGCGCCACCAGGGAAGCCCCTACCAATTTTAAATCGAGCGCGGTTCTGAGAAGCGTGATGAAATCTCGCGGGATCCCACTTGGTCCCGCCCAGACGGAAGTCATCCCTTTGCCCAGCGCGTCCTGCCGTTTGTCCCTGAGCGCCTCACGGTATTGTAGTGCTTATGTTCGAGTGACCCTGATTTTCCTTAATAATGGCCTCAAAGCGCCAGTGTAGTGACACTGGCAATTTAGATATGCCAAAGAGAAGCTGTAAAGTGCTTCCTTGAAGTGAAAAGATGAAAGTTCTCTGCCAAAGGAGGAAAGAAAGTCATATGCTGAGGTTGCTGAGATCTACGGTAAGAATGAATCTTCTCTCTGTGACATTGTGAAAGGAAAAAGAAATTCATGTTAGATTTACTGTTGCACCTCAGGGTACAAAAGTTATGGTCGCAGTTAAAGACCAGTTAAGATTATCTTAGTTAAAGATGGAAAAGGCATAAATTTGTACAATAAGATATTTTGAGAGAGACCATATTTACATAACTTTTTATTACAGTATATCGTTATAATTGTCCTATTTTATTATTAGTTATTGTTGTTAGTCTTATTGGGCCTAATCTATAAATTAAACTTTATCATAGGTATGTACGTTCAGGGAAGAACGTAGTATGTATAGGGTTTAGTACTATCCATGGTTTCAGGCATCCACGGGAGTCTTGTACCTGCAGGTAAGGGGGGACTGTCGTATGTTCATGCCGACCGTCGCCACATTTCATGGGGTTGTCTAAGTCTAAATCCTCTGCTTTGCCAGGAGAAACTCCTACATTTTCTATGTGCTCTTATCAAAATAATAATTCTTATGCTTCTCTTTCTAAATGGCATAACTTTACCGGGGTTTATTTGGGCCTTTGGTGGCCACTCAGGGAACGTTTGATTTGAACAAAATTGTTCATTGAAGAGGTGCTTTAGAAAAGAAAAGGGAAAAGGTTTCAAAGGCCCAGTGGGCTGCGTTGTTTGGATTGGTATGCAGAGGCCTCCCCAGAAATATTCTGAGTAAAAAACTGCTTCATTAAAAGATTCTTTGGCCAAGGCTATTGAGCAATTAGACAAACGTAAGCAAAACAACTAGACTCACTCCCCTGGTAACCCACCCACTCTTGTTTTCCTCCCTGTATCCTCCAGCCCTCTTGCCCCTTAACCTTCTGATCTCTCTCCTCTTGCCCATGTCCAGACCCTACCTTTTTCCAGCAGTGCTCCTAAAAACCCCAAATGTCAGTTGCTTCTGAAGATCCGTCCCTCCCATGAGCCAGGTATGAAAGCAACTGTAGAATGTCAGCTTTGGATCTGAGTTACATTAAGAGCTATGCTGAAAGATTTCCCTAAACCCAAACGTGACTAGAAAATATTCACAGGAGAATTTAGAATTCTTTTGGGTGCATAGGACCCAGGGTTATCTGACTTGCATCAGCTTGTACACATGTTAGGTGGAGCCTCAGATGCTAAATTCTGAATGGCTAAAGCTGATTGGACTAACTCAGAACCCCGGGTCCTGTTGGGATCTGTAGGATCCCTCTTTTCACAATAAACCTCAAGGTCCAAAAAGGGCTAGAAAATTAGGTCAAAGTCTCTTAAACCCATACCTGAAACATTTCCAATAAAAATTGATTGAACCACACGTCAGTCAGGCAAACAAAAAGATGAAACTGTAGAAGAGTTTTGGGATAGACTAGAAAATACCTTCCAACAACATTTGAATGTTAAAGAAGGTGCTGATGGAACAGCATCCTTTCATCTCATTTTGTTAGGAGATAAACCTAAAATTGGAGACTTAACTTAAAAGCAGAAATTAGAAAATGTGATGGTTAATTTTATGTGTCAGCTTGACTGGGCCGTGGGGTACTCAGATGTCAGTCATTGTTCTGGGTGTGTCTGTAAGGGTGTTTCCAGATGAGATGAATGTTGGAATCGAAAGACTAAGTAAGGCAGGGGGTCCTCCTAGTGTGAGTGGGCCTCATCCAGTTAAGAGCCTGAGCAGAATCAGTTAAGAGCCTGAATAGAACAAAAAGACTCCCTCCTGTAGGAGGGAATGGCTCCTGCCTGACTGCCTTGAGGTGGGACAGCCATTTCTTTCCTGTCTTTGAACTTGAACTGAAACATTGTTTCTTTTGGGGTTTTGAGCTTGCTGGCATTTGAATTGGAACTATGTCATCAGCTCTCCTGGGCCTTCAGGGTACTGACAGCAGGTCTGGGGACTTGTCAGCCTCCATAATCACATGTGCCAATTCGTTACAGTCTTTCTCTCTCTCTCCTCATATATATGATATAGATGTGTAGATGTATAGATAAAGATATTGATAAATCCTATTGGTTCTGTTTCTCTGGAGAACCCTGTCTAATACAGAATGGGAAATATCTCCTTTAGCTGAACACCACCACTTGACAGAATATTCCAAAAGGGCTTTAGAACAAAAATGAGACACAAACTTGTGGCACTGCAGATTAAACAGCTTGGTGGTCCACTCCCCAGCCAATCACCTACTGACAAAAACATTTGTAGATAGTGTGAACAGAAAGGACACTAGGGAAAAAATGTTCCATCCTATGAAAGAAAAACCAAGACAAAGAAAAATCCCTCAATTTGCATCAAGGAGGGTGCTCTATGAATGCAAAAAGCACCCTTATTGATTCCTGGTAGACGTAGATTGATTTCTCATCTATTCCTGGTAGTATGGGTGCTACTCTTTCTGTATTAAGACCTGTAGCCCTTTGCTAACCCTTTTTTTTTTAATTTTATTTTTTAATTTATTTCTACTGGTGTAAAATTGCTTTACAATGTTGTGTTAGTTTCTGCTATACAATGAAGTGAATCAGCTATATGTATACCTGTATCCCCTCCCTCTTGGACCTCCCTCCCAACCCCCCCCATCCCACCCATCTAGGCTGTCACAGAGCACCAAGCTCCCTGTGCTATACAGCAGGTTCACACTAGCTATCTGTTTTACACATGGTAGTGCATTTATGTCAAACCTAATCTCCCAATTTGTTCCACCCTCCCCTTCCCCTCCGTGCCCACATGTCCATTCTCTATGTCTACGTCTTTATTCCTGCCCTACAAACAGGTTCATCTGTACCATTTTTCTAGATTCCACATGTATGCATTAATATACAATATTTGTTTTTCTCTTCCTGGCTTACTTCACTCTGTATGACAGTCTCTAGGTCCATCCACATCTCTACAAATGACCCAATTTTGTTCCTTTTTATGGCTAATATTCCATTGTATATATGTACCACATCTTCTTTATCCATTCATCTGTTGTTGGACATTTAGGTTGTTTCCATGTCCTAGCTGTTGTAAATAGTGCTACAGTGAACATTGGGGTACATATGTCCTTTTGAATTATTGTTTTCTCAGGGTATATGCCCAGTAGTGGGATTGCTGGGTCATATGGTAGTTCTATTTTTAGTTTTTTAAGGAACCTCCATACTGTTCTCCATAGTGGCTGTATCAATTTACATTCCCACCAACAGTGCAAAAGGTTTCCCTTTTCTCCACACCGTCTGCAGCATTTATTGTTTGTAGATTTTTTGATGATGGCCATTCTAACCGGTCTGAGGTGATACCTCATTGTAGTTTTGATTTGCATGTCTCTAATAATTAGTGATGTTGAGCATCTTTTTATGTGCCTCTTGGTGTCTTCTTTGGTGAAATGTCTGTTTAGGTCTTCTGCCCATTTTTTAATTGGGTTGTTTGTTTTTTTAATATTGAGCTCCATGAGCTGTTTGTGTATTTTGGAGATTAATCCTTTGTCCGTTGCTTCATTTGCAAATATTTTCTCCCATTCTGAGGGTTGTCTTTTTGTCGTGTTTATGGTTTCCTTTCCTGTGCAAAAGCTTTTAAGTTTCATTAGGTCCCATTTGTTTATTTTGTTTTTATTTCCATTACTTTAGGAGGTGGGTCAAAAAAGATCTTGCTGTGGTTTATGTCAAAGAGTGTTTTTCCTACATCTTCCTCTAAGAGTTTTATAGTGTTCAGTCTTACATTTAGGTCTTTTTTTTTTTTTTTTGCGGTACGCGGACTTCTCACTGCTGTGGCCCCTCCCGTTGCGGAGCACAGGTTCCGGATGCGCAGGCTCAGCAGCCATGGCTCATGGGCCCAACCGCTCCGCGGCATGCGGGATCCTCCCGGACCGGGGCACGAACCCGTGTCCCCTGCATCGGCAGGTGGACTCTCAACCACTGCGCCACCAGGGAAGCCCACATTTAGGTCTTTAATCCATTTGGAGTATATTTTTGTGTATGGTGTTAGGGAGTGTTCTAATTTCATTCTTTTACATGTAGCTAGCTGTCCAGTTTTCCCAGCAACACTTATTGAAGAGGTTTTCTTTTCTCCATTGTATGTTCTTGCCTCCTTTGTCATAAATTAGGTGACCATAGGTGCGTGGGTGTATCTCTGGGCTTTCTATCCTGTACCATTGATCTATATTTCTGTTTTTGTGCCAGTAGCATACTGTCTTGATTACTGTAGATTTGTAGTATAGTTTGAAGTCTGGGAGCCTGATTCCTCCAGCTCCGTTTTTCTTTCTCAAGATTGCTTTGGCTATTTGGGGTCTTTTGTGTTTCCATACAAATTGTAAAATTTTTTGTTCTAATTCTGTGAAGAATGCCATTTGTAGTTTGATAGGGATTGCATTGAATCTGTAGATTGCTTCAGGTAGTATAGTCATTCTCACAATATTGATTCTTCCAATCCAAGAACATGGTATATTTCTCCATCTGTTTAGTCATCTTTGATTTCTTTCATCAGGGTTTTATAGTTTTCTGAGTACAAGTCTTTTGCTTCCTTAGGTAGGTTTATTCCTAGGTATTTTATTCTTTTTGTTGCAATGGTAAATGGGAGTGTTTCCTTAATTTCTCTTTCTGATTTTTCATTGTTAGTGTATAGGAATCCAAGAGATTTCTGTGCTTTAATTTTGTATCCTGCAACCTTACCAAATTCATTAATTAGTTCTAGTAGATTTCTGGTGGCATCTTTAGGATTGTCTATGTATAGTATCATGTCATCTGCAAACAGTGACAGTTTTACTTCTTCTTTTCCAATTTGTATTCCTTTTATTTCTTTTTCTTCTCTGATTGTTGTGGCTAGGACTTCCAAAACTGTGTTGAATAAGAGTGGCGAGAGTGGACATTCTTGTCTTGTCTTGTTCCTAATCTTAGTGGAAACGCTTTCAGTTTTTTACCGTTGAGTATGATGTTTGCTGTGGGTTTGTCATATATGGCCTTTATTGTGTTGAGATAGGTTCCCTCTATGCCCATTTTCTGGAGAGTTTTTAATCATAAATCGATGTTGAGTTTTGTCAAAAGCTTTTTCTGCATCTATTGAGATGATCATATGGTTTTTATTCCTTAATTTGTTAATGTGGTGTATCACATTGATTGATTTGCATATATTGAAGAATCCTTGCATCCCTGGGATAAACCCCACTTGATCATGGTGTATGATTCTTTTAATGTGTTGTTGGATTCTGTTAGCTGGTATTTTGTTGAGGATTTTTGCATCTGCGTTCATCAGTGATATTGGTCTGTAATTTTCCTTTTTTCAGTTATCTTTGTCTGGTTTTGGTGTCAGGGTGATGGTGGCTTTGTAGAATGAGTTTGGAAGTGTTCCTCCCTCTGCTATATTTTGGAAGAGTTTGAGAAGGATGGGTCTCCGTTCTTCTGTAAATGTTCGATAGAATTTGCCTGTGAAGCCATTTGGTCCTGGACTTTTGTTTTTTGGAAGACTTTTAATTACAGTTTCAATTTCATTACTTGTGATAGGTTTGTTTATATTTTCTAATTCTTTCTGGTTCAATCTTGGAAAATTGTACCTTTCCAAGCGTTTGTCCATTTCTTTGTGGTTTTACATTTTAGCTAAACCTTTTCTTCAGAGTGAACATAGCATACAGTGGTGGATGTTTCAAATCCCTCACAGATTTTCCCTCTCTCCCATCCCTCAACTGTAACACTTGGGCCTTTGATTGAAAAACATCTTTTCCTGCTCTGTGATACCACCTCTGAAAATTTAATAAGGGGAGATTTACCCAGAAAATAAAATAATATTAAGTGCACACCAAAGGGACTATTTCTTGAAGTTCCAGAGGTTCTTCTATTCACAATCCAGTTGGGACTGCTCTGGATATACCTTTGCATCCTCTATTATATTTAACCTACACCCCAGATAAGGAACTCACTGCTGTACCTGACGCTCTATGGGCTAAATATTACACTGACATTGGCAAAATAATAGGATCAGGACCTCTAAAAGTTCAGATAGATGCTACCAAACTATTACCTAAAACCTCCTCAATATCCCTTGAAACCAGAAGCAAAGGACAGAGCAAACATACAGTTGCGTGCTTTATATCCAAAGGTCTTCTCATGCTCTGCACTAGCCCTTGTAACATTCCTGACCATGATGCTCTGTAAGACACCAAAAGCATGAGGATATTGATTTGTACAAGGTCTCGGTTCTGTCAAAATTGTTTTCTGTAACTTCTTGGTGGTACCTAACCCAAACACCATCCTGTGCTCAACTCCTCCTGAAGCCACGTGCTTCCCTGCGGGGGATATTTGCTCGGCCTTTCTCAGTGTGCCTCTACCCAGGAGAGTCAACTCCTTTTTGCCCTCACCTGGAGAGGACAATATAGCTGGACAGTCGTGCCCCAAGGGTTCACTCCCACTTTTCCCAGACCCTCAATCAAAATGTAAAAGATCTAATTTCTCTTGTGATTCTGTTTTGATATAATATGTAGATGATTTTCTACTTTGTTCAGAGAACAAGGAAGCCTATGAAAAGGGTTCCATTTACTTGTTGTCAGCCTTAGCAGAAAGGGACAAAAAGTTTCAAAAGATAAATTACAATTTTGTCAGAAATACATTTCATTATTTAGGGCATTAACCTCTCTAAAGAGGGAAAAATACTCTCTCCTCATAGACTAAAGGCTATCCAAGCTTATCCTAGATCCCTCCAAAATGACAATTGAGAAGATTTTTGGGTTTAACTGAATATTGCAGATCTATTGATATATTTAATTTAGTCCCAAACTGCATCTGTCAGATATATAAATTTCATCACAATACATTCAAATACATAGGGTCTTCTTTTCTTTTCTTTCCTCTTTTCTTTTTTCTCTTTTCTCCTCCCTCCCTCCCTCCCTCCCTCCCTTCCTTCCTCCTCCCCCCCTTGTGTTCTCTCTCTCTTTCTCCTTCTCTTTGGTTACTTACTTTCTGTAGCCCTGAGTTCTCCTGCCCCAGTCTGGATAGCTTCTCTCCAAAATGGTTTCCGAATGCTGGTTTTCCTTTTATTATCATCCTCGAAGTTCTTTTTGCCTCTTTCCTGTGTTGGATTCCATGCCTTCTTCTTTCTCAGTTTACTCCCATACTTGGTCAAGTGCATCCTCCAGAAACTTCTAGAAAAAGGGTACATGTCAGTTAATTTTTTTAGATTTTGTGTGTTTGAACATGTTTTCATTCTACTGTTTTACTTGAATGGTTTCAACTATATATTAGTCTGCTCAGGAGGCGGTAACAGAACACCACAGACTGGGTGGCTCAAACAACAGATGTGTATTTCCTCTGGTTCTGGAGGCTAGAAGTCTGAGATCAAGGTTCCAGTTGCTTCTGCTTCTGGTGAGAAGTCTTCCTGGCCTGCAGACAGCTGCCTCCTTGATGTGTCCTCATATGGGCTTTTCTTGGTGCAGAAAGAGAGCCAGCGAGCTCTCTAGGTCTCTTCTTAGAAGGACACTGATCCTATGGGATCGGGTCCGACCCTTATGACCACATTTACCCTTACTTACTTCCTTAGAGGCTCTGTCTCTAAATATAGTCACATTAGGGAATAGAGCTTCAGCATATGAATTTTGGGGGGACAGAAACATTCAGCTCATAACATATGTACATGTGTTTTCCTACATTAGAAATATTTTTCCTTGGAATTTTGAAGGCAATTCTCCATTATCTTTTAGTTTTCAGTGCTGTTGAGATGTCTGAAATCGTCCCCATTACTGAACCTTTGTATTGAAGTGTTTTGTCTTTCTGGATGCTTTCAAGATCTCATCCCCAGGCTTCTGAAATTTCATGATGATGTGCTTTAGTGTGTTTTCTCATTCACTTCTGTTGGGTACTTTATGGATATTTTCATTTGAGAAATTCATATTCTTCAGTTTAATATCTTCAGGGATATTAACATTTTTTCTCTTAGATAATTCCCTCTCTCTTTCTTCTTTTTTAAACAGGTCCTACTTTTCTGATATAAATATCCTGATCTGAGATGTTAGTTTTTTTTACTAAGCTTTATTTCCCATATCATTTTGTCTTTGTCTTCCCAATCTGTCTGTTGTATTTTGGTTTTTGTAGGTACAGCTCTGAGGCAAAGCGTGATAGCTATACTGTTCTTCCTACTACATGAAGGCAACTACCTCTGACTATACTTGGAATAAGAATGAAAAACAATTGCTGTGTGCTCGCTCATTGCCAGGGCCTGTGCTAGGTTACTCCAGTGATATGACGCCACATGGTAATTGCAGCAGTGATCGCCATCACTAACTGCCGCTGTGTGTGATAGTCTAGAGTCCTCTTTGCGCCCTCTCTGCCTTTTCCACTGGGCAAAAACTGCAAGTGTTAAATTGTGTTGTGTTACGAATACCATCCCTGGTTTCGAAAGTCGTCAAATTCATAAAAACAAAGTAGAATAGTGGTTGCGAGGGTTGGGGGGGGAATGGGGAGTTGTTTAGTGGGTGTCACTTCAGTTTTGCAAGATGAAAAAGTTCTGGAGATTTGTTATACAATAATGTGAATATACTTAACACTACTGAACTGTACACTTAAAAGTGGGTAAGATGGTTAATTATATGTTATGTGGTTTTTCCCATAATTTTTTAAACAATTAAAAAAAAAAAAAGAATACCATCTCTTACATTTCTCACATGCTTGATTTTGAACAAACTGCTGCAGTTACACCAGGGACGTGATATGGTGTTTGGTTTACTATCTTGGAAAAGCTCCAATTCTGCCCTTCCAATCCAAATAACCTGTACTTCACAGGCCAGGAACCCAAGTGGAGATTCTGCTGGTTACTACATATATCTATTCCCACTCTGCATTCTGGGATTAGGGAAATAACCATAGATAGGACAGGTCTCTGGTCGCATTGGACAGTCCATTTGGGCCAAGACTCCATTTACCCCAGGATCTCTTTAAGCCTGTACTCTGCCTGGTGGACCACAGTGGAATCTTGGATCTCTGGAGAATAGGGTCACTTCAGAGCCCATATCTAGTAACTCCAGAAGATTTGGTATTTCACCTTTCCCAGCCTTTTCCAGTTGTTCTCTTAAATGGCTGTAGGCACCTCTAGGGAATCCTGGAGGGATGATTTATGGTGCATATCTGTGACTGCATTACAGGATCCTTCCCCAAAGTTCTTGCTTATTAGCCAAGGAATTCTGGGTCTTTGAACTTATTTAGGTGTGGGAACTAATTAAGAGGCTGTTAACTCCTCATTACAACAACTTGAGTTAGGTGTCTTCCCAGCAGACCTAGAATTTTTCTACCTGTAAATGCAAAGCAGCATCCTTTATATTCTGGGGATTTCATGATCAATTAGATGATCCTACAGAGTCCTGTGAATCTAAACCCTCTGATAACAACTTGGCCTTTGTGGCTTATTGTGGTAATTGTGCTCACCTTGTCTGTGCTGGCAAAGGCTACCATCTGTCTTCTACTATTCAGGGATCCCATCATTTCCACTGAAACCAGCGAGCACAGTTCCACTGTGGCATCTCCCCTGTGGCGTATAGAGGATAGCTACCACAGAGCTTCTCAGATATGCTGGGTACCCGCTTCCCCACCAATAAATATCTTCCCATCTCATCAATGACTCTCTTAATTTCCTAATGTCTTGGTGAAGAGTGTGTCCTCTGGTCCTTCTAGAGGCTAAGATTAGGATAGGGGTGGCTGAGTAGGTTGGTCCTAATAGATCCAGTCCCACGTTTCCATCTCATTGAGGCTTTGGATTCCTTCTGCAGTAAACCAGAGAATTTTTGGCATTTTAACCTCATTGACTACTTGTCACTGTTGAGTCCAGGCTTCAGTTAACCAGTCCAGTAGATTGTTAACACTGTTCCCGGGCGCTGAAGCCAATTCATGAAATTCTAATTCCTGGGGAAGTGTACCCTTGTCAGTAAATGCAGTCCAGTCAAGCTTTATATTTCAGTTCTCCTGGTGTCATGCTCTTCAGATCACATGCATTTGTGCTATTCAGAATCCTGGAGCAGACACTGTGCTTTGTCTGGGTTCTGTTCGTGGTGAACTCCCGCTATGAATGTGAAGGCAAGAAAAGTTTGAAGGGCTGGGTCCTGAGGAGAAGAAGCATTTATTCATTCATTCGTTCATTTTGCAGTACGCGGGCCTCTCACTGTTGTGGCCACTCCCGTTGCGGAGCACAGGCTCCGGACGCGCAGGCTCAGCGGCCATGGCTCACGGGCCCAGCCGCTCCACAGTATGTGGGATCTTCCTGGACCGGGGCACGAACCCATGTCCCCTGCATCGGCAGGCGGACTCTCAACCACTGCGCCACCGGGGAAGCCCCAGAAGCATTTATTTTTAAAGCGGGTACAGGAACAGTCACTGAATTTATTTTCTCCCTCGGAAGGGGTTGACTCCACTCTTAAGGAAGGTTCAACATTCTCAGCCTCATTTCTGACTGCTCAGGTGACCCCCTCCCATACCTCAGGTTCCCACTCCTTCTCCACCAGCTGATAACTGTATCTTGGTGCAGAGAAATGGTGGGGCTGAGACTTCTAGGTTTTATAACTGACGTCTCCTAAGATCAGGCTTGCGGTACCCAGCCGTATCTTCTCTGTGACTGCGTAGGATAAGACACTCTATAAATCCTGCCATAGACTCTCTCTGTTTTTCCACTTGTGTTTGGAGTTGGATTATCACAAACTCCAGTTTCTTCTTTTCTCTGTGTGCGCTCTCTTGGGTCATCAGAAGCCAGCTGACCCCACTTTATCTTTATCATCAATCCCATTAATTTTATAAGCATGATTGTTACCATAGCAGTGATAAGTCCCAGACACTTTCCTTCTCAACAACTTGCCAACCTGTAGGGCATCCCATGCCCTGTGATAATTTCAGTAACTGTGATGCCAACACTTGCCATGCGTGACTTGAATCCCATTTTCTCTTAACAAGCTATCTGTGAACTTTTCAAATCCCAGAATTCTACTTTACAGTCTTTTTCCTAGGACCGCTCCAGGCAACAATTACTTTATCAGTCAGGATCCTGTGAGAAGACAAATGGTACCTCAAACTAATCATTTTCAGGAGGGTTTAATAATGGACTGTTTGCCCAGGCGTAGGTGAGGTTTAAGGGAACCGAGAGAGGATAATGTAGTACTGTGGGTTAATAATTGTGGGGAGCTGATGCCATCGTGGCCTGAAGAGGCACGGGGAAGAGGTGGTTACTGGAACCCAGAGAGGGATGCTCTGGGGAGAAGGCTGCCAGGTATATCTCCCCCTTTGGGAGGAGGAAGAGGCAGCCCATCAGAGCGACTGGGAAGGGAGGGAGTTGAGGGGGACGGGAGAGACTTCACTTCTTCTCTCCTCTGATTTCAGCCCGATGCTTCTGTTGGCTAAATCCTACCAGAAGCCAGAAGGCAATCACTAATGCAGTCTCTTCCAGCCAAACACCTGGGGCCCACATTGGGGTGGAGAAAGGTTGAGAGTCAGCATAAGAGCGCACATAGAAGATAGCCAGCATCACGTGGTCTAAAATACTGGCCTGCCTGGCAGAAATCATTGTCAGAGTTCTCCTGGGTTTATGATATATATGTGCCATTCTGTGCTGTCTGGTTTAGTGAATGTACATAAACTTTATGAGTCATTTTCTGTTTCAGTTGATATATGTCTCTTGAAGAAAGTTCTGTAAGAAAGTAGTGGTCTTATTTCTCAGGAGTTCCAGATAAAGCCTCACTTATTCCACTTTTATTAGAGAAATAATTAACTTCCAAAATAAAAATAATTAATCTTTGATTCTTCCAAATAGCAAAAACCAAAAATGATAATAGTAATAATCACAACTAAAAGGAATTACTTCAATTTTGTAACCTAGAAGGTTCTCAGTAATGAGGTGATGGGGTTAGAGAGAAGAGATGCTTTTTTTAAAAAATATAAATTTATTCATTTATTTTTGGCTGCATTGGGTCTTCGTTGCTGCGTGTGGACTTTTCTCTAATTGCGGCGAGCTGGGCTACTCTTCATTGTGGTGTGCGGGCTTCTCATTGTGGTGGCTTCTCTTTGTTGCAGAGCACGGGCTCTGGGTGCGTGGGCTTCAGTAGTTGCAGCATGCAGGCTCAGTAGTTGTGGCTCGTGGGCTCTAGAGTGCAGGCTCAGTAGTTGTGGCGCACGGGCTTAGTTGCTCCATGGCCTGTGGGATCTTCCTGGACCAGCAATTGAACCCATGTCCCCTGCATTGGAAGGCAGATTGTTAACCACTGCACCACCAGGGAAGTCCGAGACACATTTTAAAGATAAGAAGATTGTTAGGCTTTGGAGACTGGATTGAGGGGAGTGTTGGGGAAGGAAACAATTTCCCTCTACCCTTTCTGGGTTCTTCTGGCTGGTGTATGAATTAAATTGACTTGAGACAAGTTAACAGGAGAAAATCAGATTTAATTATGTATGTATGGAGAATCTTCCCAAACATGGGAGATTCCAAAAACAGTCAGGCAAAATGAGGTATATATAGTAAGTCCCCTACATACGAATGAGTTCCGTTCTGAGAGCATGTTCATAAGTCCCATTTGTTTGTAAGTCCAACAAAGGTACCCAACTAATATAATTGGCTATATAGTATTGTACTATAACAGGTTTATAACACTTTTCACACAAATAATACATAAAAAACAAGCACAAAAAACAAAACATCTTTAATCTTACAGTACCTTGAAAAGTACAGTAGTGCAGTACAACAGCTGGCATACAGGGGCACATTTGCATCTTTGAAAGTTCACAACTCGAAGGTTCGTATGTAGGGGACTTAGTGTATGTCATTCTGGACTAAGGAGAAGGGGACAGGATACAGGACTTCAAAAGGAAGGAAGGCAGGTCACAGGAAGATGAGAAAAGAGCAAATGTTTGGTAAACACACGTTTGCTGGGCCGTGTAGAAACAATGGGACACAGAGAAAAATTGTAACACGCGCAGTTTGCTAGGTTCTTCTCTGTCTACCACACCTATTTCCTGTTATACTACACATGGCTCTCTGCCTGGGATAGGTCCCCTATCTAAATTCTTTTAGGCAGTTAAGAGGGAAGAGGTAAAAGTTATTCCTGAACCTTTTTTTTTTTTTTAAACAACAAGCCTACAATAATCCTCATGCCAAAGAGACAGATTTTGAGGTGGCAAATTTTGCTTCCCTACAGGAGGTACTCTCCCTTCGGTGAATTGTTGGAATGGTGGTGGTTTTTTTTGGCCGAGCTGCTTGTGAGATCCTAGTTCCCTGACCAGGGATCGAACCCAGGCCCCCTGCAGTGGAAGCAAGTCGTCCTAACCTCTGGACCAGCAGGGAATTCCCTGGATGGTGATGTTTTAACCAAGGCAGGGAATCCTGGAGGTGTTGTAGGATTGGATTGGGGAGCTACTCAGTTGTGTCTAGGCTGAGTTCGGAGGTACTTCTGAGACATGCAGGTAAAAATACAAAGGAGACAGGCTATGGGAATTAAAGAGAGAGTTCCAACCTGGGGATGCAGATTTGCGTCCTGGGCTTGGAGGTGTTTCTGTGACTTGGATAGAGGTGGTCCTGATGCTAATTCTCTTTGAAATATCCTAGCGATATGACAAACCAGAAAAATCATATATCTCAGGGGAGAGGAGATGACATTCCGCTTGTGCTCAGGAGCCAACGGGGGCTGGAAAAATGTACATTGGGAGGATACCTGGCCACCCTCACCTGGTTCACGGTTTTGTCTTGGGCTGGCCCACACAGTGGTTCCTGAATAAATGTAGTTTCAGGGGGCTCCGAACTAGGTTCACTGTGACTCATTTTCTGTGACAGGGTGTGGAGACCAGAAAGTGCTGGCCACCTGCCTCCCTCCTGGGACTGTAATTAGCTGAGGCTTTTCTGCCTTTTGTCATGTTAAATGGTGCCTGCCAGTGCCTGGAATCCAGGAGGCTTGTACTTAATTTGTGAGAGAAAAGGGCGACTCACTCCGCTTTCCCAGGCTGCTCTTAAAGAACTCAAGCTTTCCTAAATGGTTCCCAAGGGAACCCCTTCAGGCTCCATCTGAAATTCATCTTTGTTTCTGAATTACTCCTTTCAAACTAGTTCCCATTTCCTGGGGAGAAGCAGCCCTTTGCCTATTTGATGCTTGTTTTTGGGGGGTCCTGTATGGATTTCTTCGATTTGTTAGGGCTCTGACGGCAGCATAAGCTAAGTTTCTCCCAGATCTTGGTAAGTAGCCAGAATCCACATCTTTCAAACCCACCAATTGTTTAGTAGCCTGTTTATATCAACCCAACCTCCAAACGTTCCCAGGGTAATGGCCACAGGGAATGGAATTGAAACAGGAGGGAAGGGGGCAGGGCACAGCCTTTAAAAGAATGGCATAGCCATAATACATGACAAAGACGAGTGAGAACCAACTAGGTCCAAGATGGCGGAAGATTTGACTTCCAGTAGACCTTGAGCCTCATTATATGCTCATTGTAATACATTAGCATCTAAGTGACACACCCACCAGCACCATGACAGTTCTGAGGCTAACCATGAAAGGTCAGAAAGTGGGTGGTGGTCCAATTCCTGGAAATCCCTGCCTCTTCCCCGAAATAGTTGGAATAATCCTCCCACTCATTAGCCTATGAAATTACCCAGCCCATAAAAACTGACCACACCACGTTTTGAAGCATCTTGCCTCTTGCCTTCCGAGATGGCCCACACTCTGTCTGTGGAGTGTGTTCCTCTCTAAATAAATCTGATATTCTTACCTGTCACTTCGTCTGTGCGTTCTTTCGCGATGAAGAATGAACCTTAAATTCGCCGGGAACAGAATGAGAAGAGAATCCATCTGCAGAACAAACATCCATTTCACTTTCCACTCAGGGTCGCCAGAAGGGCTTTGGGACTTATCTCTCCTTGGATGCATGCTTCGGTCTGTGAGCTGATTTCCGAGAAGAGCCTTTACCGGCTGTGATGCTGCTCAGGCCATCTACTTTAAGGTTTCATGTGCTCTACGCCTTACAGAACCGGCATTTGTGATCTCTCACAATACAGGGCTTGAGGTCACCTTGTTGTCTGAGAGCAGCAAGCAGAGAAAACAATAGCTTTGTTCCTTAGGACAGTGATGGATAATAGCTTTAAATAACGTTGACAATGAAAAAGGCTGCAGTTGGACAGACTTCCTAAGGAGCTTCCTTTTTAAAAATTTTATTTTTTTAATTAATTGTTTTATTGGAGTATAGTTGATTTACAATGTTGTTAGTTTCTGCTCTACAGCAAAATGAATCAGCCATACATATACATATATTCACTTCTAAGGAGCTTCTTTTAAAGAGGCCACAGAAAGAAATGAGGGAGTAGGGAATCCAGAACCTTCCTTATTTTAGCTTGTTGTAGCAAGGAGATGGTGATCTATCCTTCAGGCCTTTCCCTGTGGCTAAGAAAGGCTGCCAGCGGAGTGTTACTATGATGGGCTTTCCAGGGGAGCTCCTGTTGTATCTTTAGTTACAAGAAGTAGAGTTTCCTATATTTTCTTATACCCCAAATCCATCAACATTTTCTCTGAGGCGACAGCAAGCACTGGAGGATGATAGAGGTGGATTTTCCTTTGTTGTCAGAAGCTCTGGTTCATGATTAGTCACTACCTTTTTAGGTAATACAAGAAGGCTTGACTTTAATAAAATATCTTAACAAGTAAACATGGAAATTTACCAATGATGTAAATTAGGGGCATGACTATATCACAATTTATAGGTCTTTGTTTAAAAAAAAAGTTTCTCTTGTGAGATCCCCTAAAATGGCTTAATTATTTGAATACAGACAAGGAGTTAATTCGATTTTGATACTCATCTTGTAAAAGAATAAAGTATATACTTTTAAGCCAAAAAACAAAAACGTTGTCTAACTATTCGCTGATTGTAAGGGCATCAGTATTGAAACAGTAACTTCATTATTTTATGCCCAGTCCTCTGATGTCTAAAACATAAGTTTTATGTTAACTAGCTAACAGGTTGTAAATGAAATTACTTTTCCTAGGTTCCTTCAACAGTCATAGTTCAAACTGTGGTGTTTTCTTCATCGGCAGGCTTAAAGGTCCTATTTCCAGTGTATGACTGACTAGGAAGTAGCTGAAGCCAAATACTGAATGTATTTGCACTGATCTGCGGTAGGTGAGAGGGTTGCCTGTAAGTAACTGTATGTCTGTGTGTCCATTCATGGAACAGGTGGGAAGAACCCAGCTATGTGAAGACACCCAGCAGAACAAAGATCATGATCGTCTTATGACAGATACTTCTTTGCAACTAAATGGGAAATAAAGGAAAGTGTTGAGTTTGTGGATGTACCTGCTAGTTGATAAGAGTTGGTAGAGGATTATTCCTGTGTCATTTAGGCTATGTTCACATGGTCATGTGACTTGATGCACAGAAGGTTTGTTGTTCGGAGGGGCTGTTAGAGTATCTTTTTTCCTGTCTCACAGGGCAGGCTCCCACGAGAAGACTCCCTTCTAATATATGTCCCTTAGAAATGACTTCATCTGCCACATGAAGGGAGACTTTTTATATTTGCTTGGAGTTTCCATTAGAGTCCTAGAAAAACTCTGAAAGGGGTCTAAAGCTAATGCAAATCTCTTCTCTTGAGAAGTTTTGGTTATGATAAGTTATCTAGGACAATGAGTTGAAGAGACATTGCTTACATGGAAAAAAACCAGTCTGATTTATTGATGAAGAAGAGAGAACTATACTGAGTATTGAGTGAGGTAAAAAATAATACTCATTGCACTCAGTATTGGAAGAAGAAATAGAATAAATAACATCCGAAAATATTTTGCACGTCAGAAGCTAAAATGTTGATAGGCACAGTGTAACGATACAACTGAAGTTGGTGGTGGGGTTTAAATATTTTGCAGCAGTGTGCGCGTACGTGAGTGTGTGTGCGTGTGTGCATGCATGTCTGTGTGTGTGATTGTACATGGTGAGTCGGGTGGGTAGAGTTTGAGGCTATAGGTTAAGAAAAAAATAAAACGCCACTGGATTTTCTCCGCAGGAAACTTTGCCGATGTGATTGAAGAATTGATTTATTTTTCACTTTTCAGTGGTGATACCCACTTTTCTTTAAACGTGATCCAGTTTCTACTTGCTATTCTTATAGAGAATTAAGGTGTAATTCCTGATCTTAGCTGTTGGATAAATGTGCTGTTAACCCTCCTGTTTTATAGAATCAGGCCCACCAGTAGCCCCTAACAGCTTTTCTCCCTAACTGTTCCTTTGATGTCCTGAACTCACAGTGTGCTGTGTGTGTTCAGGACTCACATTCTGAAATGTAGTGATATCGGGTCAGTTATTGAAGCAGGGAGTTGTCATCTATCCCCAATGGGTCAGTGACCCCTCAGTGGGTCCTTTCCCTGGAATTGCAAATGCCAATCAAAGGAAACCAGGTTCGATAAAGCTGAGTAGAAACTTTATTCATTGATCAGTGAATGGAGAAGGGAGAGCTCCTGCTCTAAATGCACCTTCCCTCTGAAGGGAGGGGAGGAGGGTAATTTTAAGGTTTAGGAGGCAGGCATGTCGTCAAGGCTCTAGGAAAGGGGCGAAGATTTCCAGGGTGGGGCTATGGGCAGCTGGGACATGTGCAGTCTTCCAGGTTTCTTTGCACAGGGCACTAATTGTGCCTCTCAGAGTACAAATCCTCACCTGGGGCGGAGAACTTAGCATGGTAAGGAAGCAGAGGTAACTGTGGACGCCTCCGGGTTTCATCTGCAAAGGCGCGTTCCTGTGGTCAAGTCCGAGCCAGTGCAGGGTGGTTGGCCATTGCATATCTCTCAAAGCACAGATGCAAAACATCTCTGTCAAATACCAGGTACTTTTGAAACAAACGCAGAGGTAAATCAAGGCAAGGATCCTTGAGGTCTCAGGGACTGGTAGGGGTGTCAGAGCATTCTCACCAAGGTCAGGGTGTTTGAAAGTCAAAGGAAGCCGAGTACAGTCTGAGGAGCCCCATAGAATTAGTGTGTTCATTTATTGTGTTAACCGCAAGGAGAGGACCAGATACCACGGGACGCAATGGTCCTTTGCAGAGAGAAGAGCCTTTATTGCAGGATGGCCAAGAAAGGAGACAGGAGGCAAAGCTCAGATGTGTCTCCCCAGTCTGGGCTTCTGTCAAACTTCGATGAGTTAGGGGAGGAGGATTGGATGCGGAAGTGCTGGGGGGGTAGGTTTCTATGGGAGGGCTTTGGAGCTTGGCGTTTATGGTAAGATGCGGTAAAGCAGCTTCGTACCGCATCTTCATGGACAACGGACCCCTCGTGCCCCAAAGGGCTCTGGCATTCAGGTTCTGGTCATGTCTGTGTCCTTTCATTCTGTGAGAGGTGAGGTGCGGGGCTGGGGAGCTTTGATTCCGGCTGTTGTTTGAGATCAGAGTTTTCTCCTCTGCGCATGCTTCAGCTGCATGACTTGCGGTTTTGTTCTTTTGTCTCTGAAAGATGACCCAGTACAGTATCTTGCTAGAAACAGGAGGGGCCAGTTTGGCCTGGTTCTGTGCTTAGCATAGTCCACGTGGAAGAAATCCAGCCGCACCAGGGCACCAACTGTGGGCTGACATGTTGACAGTAGTGATGGGACCAAAGCCAGCAGTCGGACCCAATATGTGCAGGAACCTAAGAGAGAAAACCACAGTTTCAAAAGAATTATTGACCTACCTAGACAAAAAAGGAAAAGAATCTGCAATCGGTGGTTCCCTGGGTCATGCTGGACATAGCTGTCAGTTCAGCTCTATACTTCCTGCAGGACCGAGGTTGTCCCGTGGCAGACTTGTGATGGGGAGGATGATGGGCCAGGTCCCCGTGTCCCCGTCCTCTGAGAGCCTCCTGTGTCTTTGGAGAGCTCTTCTCAAGCACCAAGTCCTCAGTCTGCCTGCTGGATACCCGGGGTTCCATTGATGTGGACCAGTGTCGGGACAAGACTCATGCTCCCATATTTCCTACTTCAGACTCAAAATTCACCCATCTAATAACATACGTATTTTGAAGTTCTGCTAACTGCTCTGTGATGGGACAATCAGTAAGTTAATTTTTCTTATATTTTAATTACCTAGTTATTTACATTCTTTCCATAAGTACAATATCTTAACACAGTCAAAATGCACACTTCATCCGAAAAAGACTTGCGAGTAACCTTTTTTTTAAAATATCCTTATTGGATTATAATTGCTTTATAATGTTATGTTAGTTTCTGCTGTATAACAGAGTGAATCAGCTATACACATTCATATATCCCCATATTTCCTCCCTCTTGCGTCTCCCTCCCACCCTCCCTATGCCACCCCTCTAGGTGGTCACAAAGCACCGAGCTGATCTCCCTGTGCTATGCAGCTGCTTCCCACTAGCTATCTGTTTTACATTTGGTAGTATATATATATCCATGCCACTCTCTCACTTCGTCCCAGCTTACCCTTCCCCGCCACGTCAAGTCTGTTCTCTACGTCTACTTGTGAGTGATCTTGATGGCAATGTGGAGCTGGAAGGGATGTTGGAGATGGCTTAAAGTCCAGTCCTCTCATTTTGTAACGGAGGCGGGAGAGGCTGCCCTGAAGTGAAGCCACCCTGCAGAGTCACACAACTTACTGGTGTCGGGGCAGAAATCAGACCCTGGCCTCTTGACTCTGTGTCATGTGTGGTGAGAATCAGAGTCACAGTATACAATGGTGGGATTTTTGTGTTTGTTGTTCAAAGGCATATAGGAGCTTCCTAAATCACCAAGCCCTTTCCACATGCAGGATGCTGTGGTCAAAGCTGGAGGAAGATATACTGACTTAGGGGAGAGACAGTACAAATGTGCCTAAGAGATAAATCACAGTCCTAAGGGATATACCTGTTCTGATGTGTGGAGCAAAGAACTACCTCCGAAAAACATACAAACCATTTTAGTTTCTGTTACCTCTGCATTTTACCGCTATTTAGTGTTGAATCTTATAAATTCAAGGGTCATCAAAGTATGCTTGTTATCTCATCTTTTTTTTTTTTGCTGAGGTTGAGAATTAATTCATTTGAATTACTCTAAACTCTGAAACTTAGAAGAAAATTGAAGAGCCTGTGTCTGGAATACAAATACCCCTACGAATCAGGTTTGTCCCAAAACTCAAGGAAGAATAGAATTGGTAAAATCAGATTTTAGGCCTGACTTCAGAATAGGAATACTTGGGAAGTAAAAGGAGAGTGAAGAAAAGGTTGTTAATTGAGATGAAGGAAGAAAAGAATTTCCTTAGGAGAAAGATTGAGATCTTAGAGGTCAGGTCAGACAAATAAGAAATATGTCAGATCTGTGTTCCTTTTGGAATTGGGCTTGGGAAGCGGGGATCTTACGATTGTTAATAGATTGTTGAGTGTTTTGAGGAGCATCAGTTTATAATATCATTCTTTCCTGTCTGGATTCTGAACCAGTTAAGTCTGAAGATGCCAGGAACACAAGGCTCAAAGAGAAACTGGACATTAAAAGGCTTGAAAATATGTGGAATGCATGCTGGGGCTAGAGAAGGGAATCTCGGGTAAATCCTGGAGACTTGGAGGGACCACCTTGCAAATTTCTCCATTTCGCTACGTGAGGGGAGATTGTGGAGAAGAGGTGACCGAGGATGACCCACAAGCTGAACCCAGGCAGTCGGAGGCTCCTTGCCCCTCCCCTGCCCTTGGAAGGTATGCTCTGCCCACTGTGCCCACAGTGGGACCCGTTTTCAAGGATGCAGCCTTGAGAGAGCAGTGTGTTGTTGAGACCACCTGGATGGTGTACGTGACTGAACCCCCTTTAAGCCTCTACATAAACTTAACATTCTGGCAGTGGGTGCAGAGATCTAGTCGACTTTGGGCTGCCAAGACAAACCTTGTACGTAAGTTCCCTTGCTTATTAAACCTGCCACCCACCAATCTGGAGTGGTCTGCCTCTTTCTTCCATCTCTCCTGCCTTCCGTGTTTGGGGGCCAATTTCAGATTTCACCCAGGAAGCTCCTGAGGTTGTGACCCAGGATGTTGGAAGACAGAAGTGTCTTATGTTCCATTCTGGGGAGTGTGCAGTATGTTTAGGGGAATTCTTTTTCCTAGGAAAGGGGATGCATAATATCCCAATTTCTTCTTGATGGTACATTTCTCCTAATGTGAGTCTGGATTTTTAAAATACTGCATTTTGAGAAGATTATTTTGTTTGGAGCATGTATGGTAGGAGCTGGTTTTGTGTTTTCTACATTTTGCACCTGGGGTGCTGATGCTTGGTGTCTCATTTTTCCTATTTACTCTGACTCTTTGGACAAGAGATTTAAGGGAGAGATTTGAGTTTGATTAATTCAGCTTGGAGGTTATGAAGGAATCGATTCTGTAAAAGTTAGGCTGTAGATGCTGAAGCTGGGGCCTGACTCCACCCAGGCATGGAGGTGAGATTCTCTAAGGCAATGCAGAATAGAATTTGGGAGGAGGACAAATTTTTCTCAGCTAGAGTATATGAAAGGATTTTATTTCTGGAGTCCAGTTTCTTTCTCGACACTTACTGTTTGAGGGGATTCATACTGGCTAACTTTGGTGCATATTTGTATTGCTGCTGAAAAAGCATGTCCTTTTTGCTTCTCGCACACTTCTTGGGCAGCTGGGCATCATTTGAGACGGGAAATAGGTAGGAAGTGAATTTAGGCTTGGGGATACAGTTTGGCCTTGAAATTAATTCAATAAATGCGCCCTTTTGGCCATTTCAGAGCCTTTAGGTACAAAAATCCTCTCCATGTGAGCCCAAGGAAGATAAAGAGCGGCAATAGGTGTAGACAGAGAGGTCTTGTGAAAGTGGAAGCAAAACTGCTCTGATACGCTGCAGACTTTCTTCCTGAGAGAGAGAGCGTGAGCCATGTTCCCAGTTCATTGTGGATTTGGTTGTTCCAGCACTGGACTAAGAGAGTAAAGGCTGTGTGTGTGTGTGTGTGTGTGTGTGTGTGTGTGTGAGAGAGAGAGAGAGAGAGAGAGAGAGAGTGGGGAGGTGTTAGTGGTGGTGGTGATGAAGAAAAGGCTTTTCTGTTATTATTTTTGCCTCTTGTGAAGGGACCTTCTCCCCCACGATTCCGGCTTCCAGGGAGGGGCGAATCTGTCGGTTGGATCCTGCGCTTCTGTCAGGACTGGGTTAAATCTGCCAGAGGTCACTGCTCCTGCACCACCTGGTTCCTTGTCCTGCTTCCTGTAAGATTTTCCCATCGGGCATTGTGCTCCTCGCCTTCATCTAGTAGGTTTCCTTGCTCTGGGCTTCCCCAGTTTTCTGACTTCTCCATGTTAAGTCAGTAGGTAGCTGCGTCAGGTCAGACCCGTGCTGGGTCCATCAGGCATTGTGGGGAGGAGTCCACGTTAAGTCAGTAGGTAGCTGCGTCAGGGCAGACCCGTGCTGGGGCCATCAGGCATTGTGGGGAGGAGTCCATGTTAAGTCAGTAGGTAGCTGCGTCAGGGCAGACCTGTGCTTGGGGCCATCAGGCATTGTGGGGAGGAGTCCACGTTAAGTCAGTAGGTAGCTGCGTCAGGTCAGACCTGTGCTGGGGCCATCAGGCATTGTGGGGAGGAGTCCATGTTAAGTCAGTAGGTAGCTGCGTCAGGGAAGTCCCGTGCTGGGGCCATCAGGCATTGTGGGGAGGAGATTATTAAAGCTGATATTTTGGTACCTGCGTCAGGAGACTTTTCTGGAAAAATCCTGCATGTCCAGGTGAAGACTCTTGCTCTGCCTTTTAAGTCTGACACTTTTTCACCTGGAGAGACAGGGGCTTGATAGGCTGCCACTTCTGTTTTCAGAGCAAGGCCTGAGGAGTTTCATTACAAAAAGTGAATTAATACAAGTTGCAAGAAGAGAAGGGAACAGAAGAATGAAACATACTCTAAATTCCTTATGTCTTTTGCTCTTTGAGAAAGTGACCCAAATAAGAAAAGTTATAATTTCATCTCATCACTCTCATCAACTTGGATGTGAAAGGGAGTCAGGCAGCTTCACTCCTGGGTAAGAGGAAGCAATTCTCATAATTGGGGCTTGATCGTGGACAGACCTCTCAGCTGGTCGTTCCTAAAATGGGTGAAAGGAGGTCTACACCATTTAGACATTTGAACGAAAAGAAAGAACCCCTACCAGCAGTGGTTTGAGAAGGCAGCTCTCATGATACTTGATGATTACTTAATAATTTGAGTAGATATTAATCATTTGAGCAGTAGATTCTGACTGATAGCTGTCTTTTTGAATTCTGAATTTTTTCATTACCGATTATATTTGTATTTATTTAAAATATGCCAAAGGAAAGGGCATGTTCCCTGACCTTTGGTCAAGAAAGCCCCCAAACATTTATTACATTATTTTTCTTTATCAAAATTTTAAACTTGTCTGTAGTCAAATTAATCTTTTCCTTATGGCTTCTGGATTTTGTATTATTTTTAGAAAGGCTTTTTCCTCTTTGATATTTCTGTGTGTGTCTCTGTATGTATTTATGCATTGTACATGTATATACCTACATATGTATCATTCATACTCACATTTATCATCTCCATTCATTTTGTTCTTTGGTTTAGCTTATATTTATTGTAAGGAGTATTCTTCTCGAATTATGCCTAGCTGCATTATCTAATATACTGCTCCAAAAAAGTATGCAAGGAGTACAGTTTTTTTTTTTAATAAATTCATTTATTTTTTGGCTGCATTGGGTCTTTTTTGCCTCATGCGGGCTTTCTCTAGCTGTGGAGCGGGGGCTACCCTTTGTTGCGGTGCACGGGCTTCTCACTGTGGTTGTTTCTTTTGTTGTGGAGCACAGGCTCTAGGCATGTGGGCTTCAGTAGTTGTGGCATGTGGGCTCGGTAGTTGTGGCTCACGGGCTCTAGAACGCAGGCTTAGTAGTTGTGGCACATGGGCTTCCCGCACCAGGACTCGAACCCGTGTCCCCTGCATTGGCAGGCGGATTCTTAACCACTGTGCCACCAGGGAAGTCCAAGGAGTACAATTTTGTATAGAGTTTTTTGGCAGCAATATGGAGAATGGGTTGCAGGGATGAAGATGGAACATGAATGGGACAGAAAAATCAGTTCGGGCTACAGTGATAGTCACAACAGAGAGGAAAGCAGAGGCTGCAAACACAGTCAAGTGGTAGCCCGGGCCTGACTCAGAGACTGTGGGATGTGAGCGCGTGGGATGGGAGGGCCCAGGTGCCTGGACCATGGGGATGACCAGATGGTGGTGGTATCACTGAGAACGCAAATACCAGTGAAGGAGCAAGTTTTGGAGGAAAGAAAACGAGACAGAGATTTTAGTTATGTCTGCTTAAAAGGAATGAGAAATGCCTGGAGGGAGTAAAAAAGACTGGACAGGCCTGGCAGCGGCAGTGGTGGGTGGAGGTTGGCAAAGATGGGAGGCTTTGGATGGGCAGGTGTCTGCTGAAACCCTTGGTGGTGGGACATCAGGAGAGGGGTGAGGGGTACAGCAGGGAGGGAAGTTAAAGCTGAGTGCTGACCCTCTCTCCACCTATAATTCTACCCACAAACCCCACTATCCACCTGTTTTCTATCCTCATCTCAACCTAGAAAGGCCAAGACAAACCCATTTTAGGATTAAACTGTTTCCAGAAGGGGTTTCTTGTCTTGGAGGTGGAAGCTGTAATTAGCAGTGACTATGTTACGCTGTTCAATGAAAGGCCATCCTTTGCCCAAAGTTCTGTATGCGGCGCATGTCTCTGCAATTTCCATGTTAGCCACTGGGTGGCGGGCTCAGTTCACAGAAACAAAACAATCAGCTCCGCAGAAGTTTCTTTTGCTAACACTGTCGACAAAAGGAAGACCGTTAATAGAAGCCAAGATTGGCTGCTTTGTAGAAAGGAGAGGATATAAACTTAAAAAAAAAAAAATTACCCTTTTATTGAATAATCCATTTGAGCATTTACTGCTTGATTATGTGCCTTACAAAAGTGTATTGCTTTTAGGGGCTTCCGTGGTGGCACAGTGGTTAAGAATCTGCCTGCCAAGGCAGGGGACTAAGGGTTCGAGCCCTGGTCTGGGATGATCCCACATGCCACGGAGCAACTAAGCCCATGTGCCACAACTACTGAAGCCCGTGTGCCACAACCACTGAAGCCCACGTGCCTAGAGCCCGTGCTCCACAACAAGAGAAGCCACCTCAATGAGAAAGTCCGCGCACCACAACCAAGAGTAGCCCCCGCTCACTGCAACTAGAGAAAGCCCGCGCGCAGCAACAAAGACCCAACGCAGCCAAAATAAATAAATAAATAAAATGAATAAAAAATTTTTTAAAAAGTGTATTGCTTTTTTTTTAACTTTTTCTTTTTTTTCTTTTTTTAACATTTTTAATGTATTGCTTTTTTATTCCCTGTTCCTCCAGGACGCTGAGTTTGAGAAAGCAATCAATAAAGATTAGTTCAGACAGCCAGGTGCCACAATCGCATCGTGATCAAATTCTGTTCCTTGACCAGACAAGCTGCTTTTTATTCCCAGACCCCTCACCTCTCTAATGCACCCCTTAGTCCTTCCTGTGGACTGAATTGTCCCCCCCCCCCCCCCCCCCCCCCCCCCCCCCGCCATGTGACTGTATTTGGAGATATGACTTTTAGGTGGTAATTATGGTTAGATGAGGTCGTAAGGGTAGGGCTCCTAATCCTGTTTGATTGGTGGCCTTAAGACGATTTAACATTTCAGGATTATCTTAATGATAAGTACTGGGGAGTTGAAGAAACCCTAAGGCAGAAGAACAGTAGAATATTTTTCTCATTATTCCCAACTGTCTTAAACAAAACGAAAATCCCTAAAACTTGTCATATATGTATATTTTATATAGTATATATAAATTTTTTGTTTAGGAAATTATCAGATACCCAATTGCACAGAGCCAGAAGAAAGTTGATAGTCTGTGGCAAAACTTCTAGAATCTCTCCTGCCAATTTTCCCGTTTGCTAAAAATAAAAATTCTTTAACTGGGGACAAGGCCCTTGATTCTGCAATTTGTAATGAGACTTAAAAGTGCATGTCCCCGGAAAGTTAAAGTATTGTCTTATATTCATCCCAAGGTGTAAAACATGGATTCCTTTACATGTAGCTCCTTCGAGGAAGTAGAGTAGAGAAGTGGTAATAAAAGAAGGGGAAAGGTGAGGAAAGGTATAGAGAACCAGGGGAGATAAGAAGACAAACTATCTCATTCAGAATTACCGAGGCCCAGATCTGCTCAGTAGCCTCGAGATTTTGTTGTTTTTTGCTCACTTACAAAAGGCATACACTTAAACATTGAAATAATCCAGACTTTTAACTTTCAATCAGAATCTGAAGTCCAGTGCTGACATTTATGCCTTTGGGCAAGGTGCTTTCTGATGCCTTTTCCAGATCTGTAAAACAGAGCTAATGCCTACTCGTGGAGTTGTCTGGAGGCGAAAATGAGATGATGCCTACAAAGCCTCTAGCCTTGTGTGGCACAGCATTGGTGCTTGGGATTGTTTGGTGAGGGGTTAGCATCATAGTTAAGAGTATAGCCTTTGGGGTCAGACTTTTTGGCTTAAATCCAGCTTGGCCACTTATTAGCTAGGCTGTTAAAACAATTTGCTTTACAAGTTTCCTCATCTGCAAGCTGAAGGTCATATTTACCTCCTTTTGTGAGGATAAGACAACATGCCTCAAGCTCTGTGTATAGTGAGGGCTACTTTATAGAAGCTCGATAACCGGCAGCTGATCCTGTCCACTCATTAGGCTTGGTCACCTCACTTGGCCTTGGGGGAGGAAACTGTAGATGGAGGCTGCAGTAGCTCTCTTCTGCTCAGGCCTCTCGCTTTCACTCTTGCTGTCTCTCTCTTATTCTCTTTTTTAGGTCTCCTGGTGATAAATGCTTCCAGTTTTAGTTTGACAATGAGCTTATTGAATTTTCACTTTTGAAAAGTATTTTTACTGTATATAGAATTTTAGGTTAAAACACTTTGAAGATATTATTTCATCATCTTCTGGCTTTCATTATTTCTTTTGAAAAGTTGCCCTATATCTTATTGTTTCTCCTTTGAAGGTAATCTTTTTTTAAAAAAAATTTCACTTTACCTTTGTTTTTCAGCAGTTTTAGCTCTGTAAGTAAACTAGGTACATCTTATTCTGATGTACTTAGGTATGATTTTCTTTGTATTTATCTTGCTTGGGGTTTGTAGTGCTTTTTGAATCTGTGGATTTATGTCTTTCGTTATTTGTAGCATTATTACTCCAGATATGTCTTTATTCCCATTATCTATCTCTTCTTCTGGGAGCCTGATTACATGTGTTATATATTTTTATTATATTCCTTTGGTCTCAAATTTTTATATTTTCAAATTTTTTCTCTCTCTGATTCACTGTGGATATTTTCTTTTTTAAAAAGACTTTTTTGGGGAGCAATTTTAGGCTCATAGCAAAATTGAGTGGAAGGTACAGAGATTTCCTGTATACTCCTTACCTCTGTGCATGCTTAGCCTCCATCATTATCAGTATCCCCTGCCACAGTGGTACATTTGTTACAATTGACGAGCCTACATTGACTCAGCTTAATCATCCAAAGTCCGTAGTTTACGGTAGGGTTCACCCTTGGTGTTGTACATTCTGTGGGTTTGGACAAATGTATGATGACATATATCCATCATTATACCATCACACAGAGTATTTTCGCTGCTCCCCCATATCCTCTGTGTTCCATTTATTCATCCTTTCCCCTCACCCCCACCCCATCCTCTGGCAGCCACTGATCTTTTTTACTGTCTCCATGCTTTTGCCTTTTCTAGAATGTCATATGGTTGGAATCATACAGTATGTAGGCCTTTTCATATTGGCTTTATTCACTTAGTAATATACATTTAAGTTTTCTCTGTGTCTTTTCATGGCTTGATAACTCATTTCTTTTTAGCACTGAACAATATTTCACAGTTTTTCTATTTTCTCACATAGTGGAGATCATTGGTTGCTTCCAAATTTTGGCAATTATGAAGAGAGCTGCTATAAACATCCATGTGTAGGTTTTTATCTGGGCATAAGTTTTCAGCTCCTTTGGGTAAATACCAAGTAATGCAATTGCTGGATTGTATGGTACGAGTATGTTTAGTTCTTTAAGAAGCTGCTAAACCGTCTTCCACAGTGGCTGCACCATTTTGCATTCCCACCATCAATAATGACTGTTCCGGTTTCTCTACATCCTCACTAGCATTTGAAGTTGTCGGTGTTCCAGATTTTGGCCATTCTTAATAGGTATGTAGTGATATTTCATTGTTGTTTTCATTTCTATTTCCCTGATGTCATATGTTGTGGAGTATCTTTACATATGCTTATTTGCCATCTGCATATCTTGCTTGGTGAAGTACCTTTTAAGACTTTTGGTCCACTTTTTAATCAAGTTATTTGTTTTTTTTTATTGTTGACTTTTAAGAATTCTTTGCTTATTTTGGATACAGTCCTTTCTCGGATGTGTCTTTTGCACATATTTTCTCCCAGCTCATCTGTTATTTCTTCTTGGATCATGCCTTTGATGTTATATGTAAAAAGTCATCCTCATACTTAAGGTCATCTAGGCTTTATCCTATGTTATCTTCTAGGAGTTTTATAGTTTTGAATTTTACATTTAGGTCTCTGATCCATTTTGAGTTTTTTTTTGTGAAAGGTATAAAGTTTGTATCTAGGTTTATTTATTTGCATGTGGATGTCTAGTTGTTCTTTCACCATTTGTTGAAAAGACAATCTTTTCTCTTTTGCATTGCCTTTACTACTTTGTCAAAGATCAGTTGATTATATTTATGTGGGTCTACTTCTGGGCTCTGTACTCTCCCGTTGATCTATTAATGTGTTTTTTTGCCGGTGCCACACTTCCTTGATTACTGTAGCTAAAAGTAAGTCTTGACATTTGGTAACATCAGTCTTCCAGCTTTGTTCTTCTCCTTCAATATTGTGTTGACTTTTCTGGGTCTTTTGCCTCTCCATGTAAACTTTAGAATTAGTTTGTTGGTATCCACAAAATAACTTGCTGGGATATTGATTGGGATCGCATTGAATCTCTAGTTCCAGTTGGGAAGAACAGACATCCTAATAATATTGAGTCTTCCTATCCACTTGATACTTCCTTCTGAATTACAGTCAGTCCTCTATATTGTGGGTTCTGCATGTATGCACTCAACCAATGGCAGATTGAAAATACTCAGAAAAAATTTTCAGAAAGTTCCAGAAAGCAAAACTTGAATTTACTGTACACCAGCAACTATTTACATAGCATTTATGTTGTATTTATAACTATTTGCATAGAGTTTACATTGTATTAGATATTATAAGTAATCCAGAGATGATTTAAAGAATACAGGAGGGTGTTTCTAGGTTGTATGCAAATACTACACCATTTTATATAAGGGACTTGAACATCCATGGAATTTGGTATCTGCATGGGGTCCTGGAACCAGTCCCTCTGTGGATACCAAGGGACGACTATATCCTCTTGTCATTAAATCTGTTTTCAGTGATTAATGTTAGTAATTAGGTTTTTCAGGTCCAGAATTTCTATTTGAGTTTTCTTTGAATTTACAATGTTTTTTCTGGCTGCACCACGCAGCTTCTGGGCTCTTATCTTAGTTCCCCAACCTGGGATCGAACCTGGGCCCTGGCAGAGAAAGCACCAAGTCCTAACCACTGGACTGCCAGGGAATTCCCAAAAGTTTACAGTTTTGAAGTTTTCCATCTTGCTTGTTTAAGTTAAATATGTCACCCAAGGTTATTTTAAATTTCGTGTCTGACAAATTCAATATCTGGATTTCCTATGGGTCTGTTTCTGTCGTTTGTTTTTTTCTTAATTTTCAGACAATTCTTATCTTTTTGGTCCTGATACTTTTAGATTGTATCCTCTACATAGTGCATGAAAAATTATAATGAGAAGTTGAGGCTCTGAGGACACTGTTATTTTTCTCCAGTGATGATACACTTTTGCTTCTGGAAGGCAGTCAGTTCAGGGACTGATTACCTCAGTTCAATCAGATGCTGAGATGTTTCAAAGCTTAGCATCAATCTTTGTGAAGATGGGCTCTCAGAAGACTGAGGGAACTTCATTTGTAGTAAGGTTCCCCCCAAAGCTAAATGGCCTGAATTGGGTCAGATGCTGGTTTCTGAATCAATGGCTTTGACCTGAGGAATGCTATTTACACAGTGGCGAAGGTCTGGTTCACCTTAATCACCCCGATTAGGTTAAAACAATCAGGTCCCAACCCTGGAAGTGGCTTAATCCAGTTCTTCAACTACTGCAGGATAGTCACATAATGCTGAGTGGGTAGAAAAGGTTCAGGGAGAGAACTACATTTTACTATACATGCTGACTGCAAAAAGCATTAAACTCAGGCTTGACTTTACCACCAATTTGAATATTACAGGCCAGTGTCTTTAAACTTGAGAGTTTCAGTAAAGTGAGGGAGTACGATTATGTCATACAGATGTGTCTAGACCTCTTTCCACTCTGGTTTTTACTTCTTGACCTCCTGCCGATGCAGCCAATGAGGCTTTATTCTGAAAAAAAAAAAAAAAACATTTTTGTCTCAAAATCCCAGAGCTATTGCCCAGGTCACTAGGAAAGCAGGATCCCTGTTCTACTTCTTTAGGAATTCCCACCATCTTACTCCAGAGATTTAATTTCCAACTTTTAGGAAGTTCTTCCTTCTGGTTCACTTATGCACGTGGTTTATGTAAATGTGGTCCATTGGCCTCCTCTATGTGAGTCACCTGTGGTGCTGGCTAAGAATGCAAATTCTTCCCTCCCCTTGAGAGATCCTGATTCGGTAGGTGATGCTGATACACATTAAAGTTGCAGAAACACTGTTACGTACTTTATGCTGCAGTTCGTTTCCTTTCCTTCTTGCTGGCTCCTCAGAGGAGATGGAAGACATCCGTTCATCATTCTATGCATAAGCCATAGCATAATTTTGATTACCTCAGTCCCACAGACTCCGGTGATATGGGTTTATCTTATCACATTGGAAAGTACCCAATGTCAGGAACCTCATATTCTTACCTCAGCAATTCGCCTCTTTTTCCCAGGCTGCCGCCCTCTCATCTTTCCCTTTGTTCTGCTTGCTCCAGCCAAACCCGTTATGACCAAAGAAGAATGGCTATTAGGAAACACCTACATGTCCCCCAGTGATTAAGACTCTTCTGTTGAACATTTAGGGTTTATATAGAGACCTTGATGGTTTGTTTTTTGAGTGTTGTTGATATCGAGAGATTTGTGTTTCAGACCAAAATACTTTTTAACATCACTTAGAGGAATAAACAGGTGCCTATGACACACTAAAAATTGCTGAGATCATGTTAATTAAACATAATGAGAAATAAATAGCAAATATATGGATGACACACATGAGTTCCAGAGTGGAGATAAACCCTGTCCTCCACTGGAGACTGAAGCACTAAAAACAGCGCTGAAAAAATGCTGAAAAAGAAATATAATGCGGTAGAACCCATCGTACTGGATTCTTTTTTCTTTTTCCTTTGGTAAGATGTTTATTCACATATTTTGCCCATTTTTAATTGGATTGTCTGTTTTCCTATTCTTTTTTAAACATCTTTATAGCAGTATAACTACTTTACAATGGTGAGTTAGTTTCTGCTTTATAACAAAGTGAATCAGCTATACATATACATATATCCCCATATCTCCTCCCTCTTGCATCTCCCTCCCACCCTCCCCATCCCACCCCTCTAGGTGGACACAAAGCACCGAGCTGATCTCCCTGTGCTATGCGGCTGCTGGATTCTATTTAAAATGTTCATTATCACTTATTATAAAACTATAACATTTATATCTGCACAGTACTGGTAGATAAGTGAATAAATCGATAATTCAGAAAAGTAACAATATAAATAAGATTTAATACCTAATAAAGGAGGCAAAATAGATCAGTGAGAAGTACACCTAGGAGAGAAGTGGAAGGGATGGAAGGAGGAGGGGTAAGGTCTTCGGCCCACCTGTGCTGTGCTGGCCCTCAGCACCTTATAGATGAAGGATCCCAGGGGAAGGAGGTGGACATAAAAGGGAAGCTGTCATATATGGGAACCATACAGTAAGAAGGTACTATAACTCATGGGTGGAATATTATGCTGGGGAATAGAGGTGGACTCAAATGTTTTTAGGCTGGGGCCATCCCAGAGTTCATGGCAGGGATGCTTGTTGGTAATAAGGGCGCTCTTCTGACTTTGTGTTCTTATAATTATTGCAGATCCTTTACAGTGGGTCATGGCTGCCGTAGAGTGGGCTCCTGGAGGGAGAAGACTGGTGGGCAGTGGGGTGGTGGCGGGTGGAAAGGCTGGGCCACTTAAGTAGGGGAAACAGCGTCATTGCAAGTATCTGTCTTATTGTTAAAAATCATTTATTATATTTAGTGTACAGAATTACAACACCAAAACAAAATGTAATATAATTATAAAATATAGTACAGTTTACTGTATGACATAATGCAGATAATTCAAAGAATATATTAACGCATGAAAGAGGAACAAAGCGTCCCTTCCCACTTTACCCTCCATCTCTCTCTTTCTCCTTCTCTTAAGGTTATCACTTAGGCTTTTCTTCTGTACGTTCTCAGAAAGAATCTATACATATGCTAGCATGCATTCATGCATTCGCTCCATAGGTATTTATTGAATGACTTCTCTATGCCTAGCATTGTTCTAGAATGGATGCTAGGAATAGAGCAGTGAACAAAATAATCATGTGGATCTTCTATTCAGATGGGGGGAGATACACAGTAAGCATGTAGCGTATTAGATGGTGATAGATGTTACAGAGAAAAATTAGGCAAGGGGTGTGTGTGTGTGTGTCTGTGCCCTGGCAGAGAATTGGGGAATGTTTGCTAAATTATATAAATTGGCTTACTAATAATGCTTACTAATAAGAAAAAACTAGAACAGAAATTTCAAGGACAAATTTATCCTTGTTACTGTCTGGAGGAAGAGCATTCCAGGTAGAGGGTTTAACAAGTGCAAGGACCCTGAGGCTTGTTAAGCACTTGGTGTCCTTAACAAATGGTAGAAGGCCAGGCTGGAGGGGAATAGGCAGCCAGGAGAGTGGTAGGATATGGGATCCAGGGTACCTGTGGTTTGTAGGCTTTTACTCTAAGATGGGGATCCAGTGGAAGGTTTTGAGCGGGTGACTGACATGATCTGACTTAAATCTTGGAAGGATTGTTCTGGCTTCTCTGTTGAGACTAGACTACATGAAGGGTGGGATAGAAGGCAAGGGGATCAGTTAGGAGGCTTTCAACATATTTCAGGGGAGAGATGATGGTGACTTGGGATAGAATGATAGGGTGGAAGGGGGCAGAAGTGGATATATTTGAGATAGAACCAACAGAATTTGCTAGTATATTAATTATGGTGTGTGGGAGAAGGAGAGAAATCCAGATTGACTCCAAGATATTTTTTAAAATTAATTTTTTCCCAGTTTTATTGAGATAAAATTGACATATAACGTATAAGTTTAAGGTGTAAAACATATGATTTGATATATTTATGTATTGTGAAATGATTACCATGATAAGTTCAGTTAACATCCAACACCTCACATAATTACACATTGTTTTTTCCCTTTGCGCTGGGAACTTTTAAGGTCTACTCTCTCAGCAACTTTCATATACAATGCAGTGCTGTTAACCACAGTCATCATGCTGTACATTACATCTCCAGAACTTATTTATCTTGTAACTGGAGGTTTGTACCTTTTGACCACCTTCATGCGATTCCCCCTCCTCTGGCAACCACCAATCTGATCTCTCTTTCTGTGAGTTTGGATTTTTAAAATTCCATATGTAAGTGAGATCATACAGTATTTGTCTTTCTCTGTCTGGTTTATTTCACGTAGCATAATGCCCTTAAATTTCCATCTGTGTTGTCACAACTGGCAGGATTTCCTTCTTTTTTATGGCTGAATAGTATTCCATTATGTATATCTGTCAATGTGTGTGTGTGTGTATATGCGTATATATATAGACACAAACATTTTCTTTATCCATTTGACTCCAAGATATTTAGTTGGCTTGGGCAACTTGAAAGATGGAGTTGCCATTTACTTAGATGGGATGATTACGAGAGGAACAGGTTGGAGGAAGTGTGTTGGAATTGAGGGCTTGGTTTTGGCTGGATTAGACAACCAAGTAGCTATGTGTAGTAGACAGTTGTATACACGTCTTGAGGCCAGAACTTTAAATGTGTGAGCCAGCAGCACAGAGATGGTATTTAAAGCCGTAAACTAGATGAGAGCACCTGGGACGAGAGTGTAGCTAGAGAAGGTATGTGTATATGTAGGTACTAGGTAGTGTGCACGTCCAAAGACCTTTCAGGAATTCAGGTTTGATATATGATGGGATTAGTATAATGTCCTAAAGCAGAAAGAAATTTCAGAGAGAATTACAGAAAAGTTTGCAGGCTTCCATACACTTATTAAAAATGGAAAAACTGAGAATCCATGGAAATAGTTACCATGGAGACCTCAGCATTCCAGGAATGATAAGTTGACTGGACCTAATTGTGACCTGGGAGACCTGCATGAGGGATGGGCTGGCCCCCAGAGCAGACTTGCTCCCTAGGACTTTGACGGCAGCCTCTCCTCAAGGGAAGGAGTCAGATGGCTTCTCAGAAAAAACCCACCAAATTCAAAATATGCTTAATGTTTCTTTGTCTAGTCTATTCTTAATCTGATGTCCGGGACTTTCTCCACAGAAAGAGGTTAACAGGAGATCAAGATGGGCAGGATGAGGGAAGAATGGGGAGTTGACCACATGGGCTAAAAGGGAACACGTAGGAATATGGGCAGCTGGGAAAATAAGTACCTTTGTAGAAGGAGATGTTGATGTGTGGACATGGAATGGGGGAAAGAGGGTGGGCTGAATTGGGAGATTGGGACTGACATAAATACACTACCATATGTAAAATAGATAGCTTGGGGGAACCTGCTGTACAGCACAGGGAGCTCAGCTTGGTGCTCTGTGATGACCTAGATGGGTTGGATGGGGGGTAGAGGGAGAGAGGGAGATCCAAGAGGGAGGGGAATATATGTATACAGATAGCTGATTCACTTCATCGTACAGCAGAAACTAACAACATTGTAAAACAACTATACCCCAATAAAAAAAAGAAATTATTCAAAAAAAAAAAGGTAAGGATAAAAGTGCTGTTGAATGATGGATTGAAGACATTGTCTGTCTGCCCCTCCCGATTCCCACTAAATTGATAGTAAAATAAGTGAAACCATAGGATTTTAGAGAATGGGAGAAGAGCCAGCAATGGACAGGAGAGATGTCAACACATTTTTGATAGATTGAAAGCAGAACAGAGGAAGATGGAAACCAAATGCTGCTGATGAGAATTTAGACCTGCTCAGGATTTGCCAGAGACAGGTACCACGAGGATGAGATTGAGTCAAGGGGCTAAACACAGGGAGGGAAGGTTACCTGAAGGTTTCTGTGGTATACAGTTTGACCACATCCCTTCCCCAACCGGAAAAGCCAGGCCTGATAAACTCCAGAGAATTTAAAATGGAGAGGGTCTGCTTTAAGGGACATACATTGTGTGTGACCCTCGAATAACACGGGTTTGAACTGTGAGGGTCCACTTATACGCATATTTTTCTCAATAGTAAATACTGTAGTACTACATTACCACGGTTGGTTGAATTCGTGGTTGTGGATCCCTGTATATGGGTACTTGGATACGGAGGGCTGACTGTAAGTTATATGTGGACTTCTGACTGCCCCGTCAGTGTCCCTAACCCTCCAGTTCAAGGGTCATGGTAGTGATTTCTTTTATCTGTCTTTATCATATACTCCCCAGACTACTTTCATAATCTGGGAAGACGGAGTCTAGGACAGATTTCTTTTTTAAAAATTTTTTCCTTTCATGGATTGTGCTTTTGGTGTTATGTTTTTTGAATTTTATTTAATTTATTTTTTTATACAGCAGGTTTTTATTAGTCATCCATTTTATACGTATTAGTGTATACATGTCAATCCCAATCTCCCAATTCATCACACCACCATCCCCGCCCACCGCCAGCTTCCCCCCCTTGGTGTCCATACGTTTGTTCTCTACATCTGTGTCTCTATTTCTGCCTTGCAGACCAGTTCATCTGTACCATTTTTCTAGGTTCCACATATATGCGTTAATATACGATATTTGTTTTTCTCTTTCTGACTTACTTCTCTCTGTATGACAGTCTCTAGATCCATCGAGGACAGATTTCTTAATGGTATACAAAATACTACACAAAAGGGCCAGTCGTAAATAAAACATTGTATATAAATTGGACCATATTAAAATTAAAAATGTGTTCAAAAATGATTAGGATAGTGAAAGGGCAAGCCTCACTTGAGACTTGTATCCATAAAATATCATAATGCCTTCAGATTAATAAGAAAAAGGCAGAATGACCAGTAGAAAACAGGTGAAATATGCAAACCTAAAAGAGCATATCCAAATGGTAAGAAACATATGAAATAGTAGTCAAATTCACTGGCCATCAGGGAAATCCAAATTTGTTTCCTTATTTATTTTTCTAGGGAAATCCAAATTTAAATCACAAGGCAATACATACATATACACATACAGAATAGCTAAATTGAAAACGGCTGTAAAGGTCAAGTGTTGTCAAGGACGGGGCGGGGTGGGCGCTGGCAGGGCGGCAGTTGGAATTCTCACACACTGCTGATGCGAGTGTAAACTGGCATGACCACTTTGGAAATTATTTGACAGTATCTACTAACATTGAATATGCACATATCCTAGGACCCAGTGGTTGGTGTATACCCCCAGAATGCATACATGTTTTCATCAGAAGACAGGAAAGTAATAGTAATAAAAATAAACGACAAAAATTAAGAAAGCTGGTGAGCAGATAATATCCCAGCGAATGCTCAGAGTGGGATCCTGCACCCCCGCCGATCCCTCTTCCCCATCTCGTCCCATTACATTTTCATCACATTTTTTCCTCTCTAGTTTTTTCTTAATTTAATTTTTATTTTATATTGGAATAGAGTTGATTTACAATGTTGTGTTAGTTTCAGATGCACTGCAAAGTGATCCAGTTATACATATATCCATTCTTTTAAATTTCTTATTCGAACCTGTTCTCTCCATGTAGCAGTACTCTCTCATGTTTTATATTTTATTGAGAGTGCCAAGTAGTTATCTGAAGTCTCCTGCTGGATCCTGGAGTGAATAACTTTGGGATATTTATTCTTCATTTGACCTTCATGACAGTTTCTTTCACTGCCTTGCTCTATTTTTCCCCATAGCCTCCATACTACTTTTTCTTTCTGTTGACTGTCATATGTGCTGAGTCCTTTCCATCTCACTGTATGTCAACATACAGTTTGTAGAGATTGCATTTGCCCCTACTCCCTGCACTTGATTTACGGTTAATTTCCCTCTGGGATCTGACATATTCACATATATGTTCTTCTCTACCATGGAGGCATCCGTAGCCCACTGCCCAGTTCTTTGATATGTTGAACCAGTGTATACATGATACCCTTCAAGTCCCAGAATGCACAGGACCATAACTAGATTTCTTCTGTCTTTATACACATCCTGTCCTGCTCCGTCTCTGGGCATGAGCATGGAGTAGACCCAGTAGAGCTTTAGAAAGCTCACATTCATGACTATCACTATACAGCACGTATTCATAGAAGCCTTCTATTTTTGTGGCTTTAGAACCATCATTTCCTTAGCCTTCTTTACGTTTTTTCTCTTCTTTTATGAGCACTAGCAGGTAGTTTTCCTTGGGGGCACCATTTTTATAATCACTTTAGGAGTGTTGCTTTATCTGGAAGGTGAATGGAGAACTATGAAGCTATTGTGAGATGTGGGAGCTGGGCTGTCAGTTGTGCTCACTCATTACTTCAATGACTTATTCCGTTCAGCAGCTTTACAAAGCGTGTGATACCAATTTGTGCTTCAGGAAACTTTTAAGTTTTAGAATTTCAAGAGTCTACTGTTTCAAAGTTAAAATACCAATTAGGTTTTTCCTTAGTGGTCTATCGCTCTTAATTTATGTTGGTACTTTCTCAGTGGAATCCCAACATCATTCAGGAATAAAACAGATAGGTACTTTGGAGGAGTCCAAAGAAAGACGAGAGCCTCAGTAGAAAATTGTAACCATCATTTCTCACAGGACCTGGTTCGCTTATGCTAAGTGCTATTTCTTTGACTCATTTTTGTTAAGTGCTATTTCTTTGAATCCGTCTTCCATCTCTACTTGGACCAAAGAATCAGTAGTCATGTTTTCTGTTCTTCACTTTTAAGACCTGATCTCAGGCCCTGGATTAGCCTTGGTTTACATGGTCTCCTATATTTTGACATACTTCGTTAGGGGACAGTAAGGCCAGACCTAGGAACAGCTGTGAAACAAATGATGTCTTCCATGCCCTCAAATGTGTTATCCATTGTGCCTGGCATCCTTCCTTTCTTTCCCTTCCCATCTTATTTTAATAAGTACTACTTAGTATAATGAGATACCTCTACCAGGAGGATTGAACCATTTTGATGGTAGAGTACGAAGTTACAGGAACAGCACAGTAACCATCATGCTAATGGCACTGATGTCAGAGGAGCTGATTCTAAATTGCTAGGTTCATTTCTTAAGTGAGATCAAAGAGGTAACCTGACCTGAGCACTTCTGCTTTTTCATTTACAAATGTCTTATAAGAAACTCCAAAGAAGTGTGTACATTAAGATTTCCAGTTCATCATGGAAGCCAGTGGTCAGCAAACTTTTTCTATAAAAAGCCAGATAATAAATATTTTAGGGTTTACATGTCATCCAGTCTCTGCTGCAACTACTCAGCTCTGCTGTGGTAGTGTGAAAGTAGCCATGACAATATGTCAACACATGGGTGGGACTGAGTTCCAATAAAACTTTATTTACAAAAACAGATGGCAGGCAGATTGGCCAATAGCCTGTAGTTTGCCACCCTTTGCCTTAAGCCCAAGATTACTTATTCTCTTGGGTTTTTCCAGTTTCATCTCTTCCATGTCCTCCGGTTCCCTTAAAGAGGAACAATGTTTATAAATTAAAATAAAACATAATGAGTGTTCCACCATGTAGGAATGTAATGAAACATAACTGTGAAATTTTAGGCCTCTTAGGAAGTTATTCTGCTGCTGAGTCTAAATCTTAACTTTTGAATGAAAGTTATTTCTAGGGCTGCATTTCAAGTATCTGCATATGACTTCTGGAATTGAATATAGTACATTCTTGGGGGAGGACAGATGCCCACACATTGAATTCACCATCTGTTCAAACAGAGTGGGAACCAATTGTCTTTGAGGATAAGGTGTGAACACCTGTTTTTTTTTTCTAGAAGATTGAGGATTTACTGTTTCAGGTGTATGAAGGTGTATTTGTCCACAGCTATGCAATTAAGCCTATTTTTAAAGCAAATACATCCTCAAGTTGAGCCATCGTAGGTTGATTTATGACTCAGGAATGCTAAATTCTCATGTTGGAATCTGAGGAACAGTTACATTGTTCTGTACACTGTCTACTGCTTCCTACACAGATAATTACCAGATGCTAATTTACAGATGCCAGCAGGAACGGAAATGGAGTGAATGGTTGCCCACAGAGATAGGAATTGGATTTTATCAGGAGTCATGGACAAGCATGTTTGTTCTCAGAAGAAAAAAAAGTCCAGAAGAGTGACTAGTTAAGAAATATGATAGCAAAATGAGTTCTCCAAAGGGCAGTGCAGTATTGAAAGGCATTGCTTTAGAGTTAGACAATCTAGGTTTAAATTTTTTCTGCTCCATTTAATAGGTGGAAACCTTGGCTGAGTTACTTAACCTAAGTCTCAATTTCTCACCTGCAACATCAATGATTTCTGTTTCAAAGTTGTGAGGATTAAATAAAATAAATACATGTAGAACATTTAGCTCAGTATCTAGAACATAGTCAATAATCAATAAATGTTAGCTATTATATTCTAATTAAAATGCCTCCAATCTAGTGTTTAAGTTTTCTTCTGTATTCAACAATCGCAAATAAACATTTTTGCCTTCTTCATTTGCTCAAGGGTATCAGAGATTTCAAGAGTAATTGATTGCTACCTTATGGAATAGAAAACTGAGATCCATGAATTTATTCGAACTGCCGAAGTTTAGGGAAATATGGAGCTAGAATTAAAACCCACCCACTGATCCTCTAATTAATACAGAATTTCCCAAATTTGAGCCTCTCCAGAAGGTGCACTGATTGTTTTTCGACTCAGCTTAGTTCTCATGTGATTCTACAAAACTCAGCATCAAAGTCAAATTTATAAAAGGAGTGACCTTTGGCAAATTATATCCCCCATTCTCAGTTTTTCATTTATAAAATGAGCAGGTTGGTATATAGAGAGGTGATCCCAATTCTGGAGTTCTAAACCTAAAGGTCTTGTAGAGAAAGTCATCACTAAGGTGAACAGCTAGTTATGGAAGTACCTAGGCCATGGTTGACCAGTGTCATCATTTTCATGAGAGTGTTGGTAATTAGAATTAAAGATGGACCCAAGATTGCAGCTATCATGAAGACCAGGGTTACCTGCACCTGCAAAATGTCCTTGCTATTATACTTGATGCTATGTATTGATGATGATACCAGACTATCCCTGGAATTTGCATCATGCTGTCACAAGGAATGGACCAGGGATTTTAGAATTTGAGGAAAACTTAAAAGTATATGATGAATAGCTATGCAAATAGTGAAGTATGTAAATAAGTACCTTTTTTATTGAACAATTACTTAGGCAAATTTATTTTTATCTCAGAAATGATTAGTCATATAGGTTCTTAAATTTATAATGAAAAGGGTGTTATTTACAATTCACTTTAAACACACACACACAGACACACACACACACACGGTCCATTTATTCTGCCAATTACATTTCTCAATGTGCAGAGCACTTAAACTGAAATAATGTTTTAGGAAAAATTTAGTAATGGAGCTGAAGAGGTCTACCTCTTTAGTTTCCTAAATTCCAGTATGATACTTAAATCACTACATTTGGATAATCTTTTTAAAAATAGCATGGGGAAAACAGCACAAATAAGACTCTTACACAGTTCCTTAGAGTCGTTAATTAGAACTGGATATTGTTCATGAATTTAAATGATCACTGAATGATTTAATACATAAGCAATGATACTACTGCTTGTAAGAGTAATCAAAGCTTATACTTGGAATAAACGTTATCCTTGACACACTTCAAAATCGACAGAGATTTTCAGAGATTTATACTTTTGAGTACTTATCTCAAAAGATAGGTAATTCTCTATCATGTGAGATACATTATTCTATAAAATAAGATGCATAAGTTACCTGAATCAGGCAGTCAATACCCGATTTATAATTTTCTCTATTGGATCCTGTCATATATAGGCAATTCGGTGTTGAGGTTAAGAAAGTGGGCTCTGGGATGGGACAGACTTAGATTTGATTTTGTTCTTTGCCCTTTACTGTGTGACCTTCAGGAAGGTACTTGACCCATCGAAGCCTCAGTTTCCTCACTGATACAGAGAGTAACTGTTTCATAGGTGGCCTTGAAAGAATTAGGATAATTATCTGTAACCTGCTAAGCACAGTGTTTACCATGTGCATTGTGCCTTTTTAAAGTGATCACTTAGCTTTTGGAGAAAGATATACAGCTCTCTGTTTATAGCAGCCTTTGGGCTGGGAGGGGAGGGCAGGGGGCTGAGGCAGGTTCCCACCCACCCATCGACTGTGATAGTCAGAAGCCAGGTGAGCAGTGAGCAGGGGATAGGTCACAAGCATGCAGGTGTGTCAAGTCCTTAAATGCACTGATGGCAATTTTCAAGTTTGCATCTTGAAATTATTTGCTTTTCATTAGGTACAGAATTTATTTCCTGGCTTTGGTGGCTATTTCAAACCATCTACATTTGCCCACCCCTTTTTAATTTCTCTGAATCTCTGACTAATCTCAGTAGAGATATGTATTACAAAATTAAATCTGATGGAAATTATCTTTTTTGGAATTTAAGGTATAGAGAATTCCTTACAGATTCTTAACTTTCTGGAAGAAAACTATAACTAATATGTTCTATTAATGAGAAGTAGAATATATTTTTGTCATTTATATAAAGAAAGATACCCACTTTTTATCATTTCTACTTCAGAAATTTGGATTCAGTAATTATATAGTAATTTTAGCTCCACTGATTTGCATACTGTGGTGAGGATAAATTATTCTTTTTATTTTTATATAAAACTTGAGATAAAGTTATAGTCTTTTGGAGTCCGTTTAAATATATGTCATTTCATTGTACTGGGGTGGGAACCCCCTTTTGATAGTAGATGAGAACATCTTTCACTCAACCTCAGAATTGGCAAAAATGTGGATAAAACAAAATATAAGGTGATAAAGAGAAAATCTTTCCAAGTTAATTAAAATAGAGTGAAAACTGTTTATAGTTAATATATACAATACAAATGATTTAATATGTGTGGAAAACGTAGAATAATGTCTGATACATAATATGTGCATAACATATGCCAGGTCATATTATTATTATTATGTCAAAGGAGAATGCAATTGCAAATAGTAGAATAAGAAAAGAGTGGGTTTTCCTATTTACTGGATAACATGACTTCGACTTGGTCTTTGATAACGTTTAGCAACAGGTGCTGTTAGGATAAAAAACATTAAGGTCCTAATTTATTGCTGAGTGCAAGTGTTGGCATACTTACAGGGTTTGATATTTTTTCATCTGCTTAAGGAAATTAGGTATATATCTTTTATCTTTAAGAGAATTAACGATCTATGGGGACCCCAAAAGGAAAGCAAGCACATACTGCTTACCAATATGATAGGTTATTTTATTTAAGTGTAATTGTAGTTGGCAAATTTATTGAATCCATACACCAGAAATGTCCTGCACGTTTAAGAATTTCGATTGCTAGACTTGTAGGGATTTGACTTTCTACTTAGTACATGGTCAATACAAAATAGTCTCTTTTTCTAACACAACTTTATGATAGCCATTAATATTCAGGGGTGCAACAAACCTTGTAGTAACAGCTCTTAACGTTTGGATAGTATTTTAGAGTCATCACAAAGTGCCATCATGTCCACTACCCCATTTCCAGGTGAGATAGGCTGCATGATTTCCCTTTTAGCTGTGAATCAGAGAAGTTGCTCACCACAGCTCTCTCTAGTGGCAAGACCCTGGGGTTACTACTCTTTCTATCACATCACAGCTTCTCGCAAGCTTATATGGTTACATGCATCACAGCTTTAAATAGCCTCATGTCATTCAGTGACTTTAGCTTAAATGTATTTTTTCTGCGCTTACTTCTCACTTGAAAGCATAGGGCAGATACTTGAACTTCCCCTTCTTTCAGCATTACCTGAGGATGGAAGCATGAAGGCATAGGGGAGGCAAGAGAAATGCCCCCACCCCCTCTTTTTTTTTCTTTTAAGAACTTGGTTGCTCTCCTATAACCATAATGCATTGGCATCCAGGTAGGTCATGGGAAAATTAAGTCAGGGACAGGTAGACTGTGACATCAGTAGGACCCAAGAAACTGGCAATAGTAAGGAAGGTAATACATTTTTAAATAGGAAGGTCAATTAATGGAGAGCCTTTTTGGGAGTCTTTTGCACTGACTATTTTTATTTCCTTTTTAAACTTCTCAGTCACACACTACAGCTCAGTGAGGCAAGTCAGGAAAGCTGGTTTTGGTTGTTTAACAGTGAATTTGGCCGCTAGTTCATTTGCTCCAACAGAGTCTGATGCTCGGGGTGTCACCTGTTTTGAAGAAAGACATTCAGTCAGTTGAGTGCACTGAAAAGCCTGCTTTCCCCCATACTCCACTAGCTACTTTCTCAGTTTTGCAGAAAATTAAACCAAAGTACAGAAACTCTGGCAGATTTACCAAAGATGAGTGGAGGAGTCAGGAAAAACTTAGTGATCATATGACTTTTCTCTCGTTGAGGCCACAGCTCAGGAAAGCAGGGTCTCTGACTCCAGGGGTTATGGAAATGTTCTTTGTTTTCCATAGCTGCTTAGACCTATTTCATGATAGGTGAGTCCTTCTAAAAGCTCTGTTTTTTCTCTTTCTTTGACACTGGTTTCTAACCACATAGGTGGTTCTGTGTGCTTCCGAGTGTATACATCAGTAGACACATGATGTCTGGCTGTTACTGCTTGAACCTTTAAAGACCCAGTCTGTATCCATAAGTAGCTAATAGCTCAAACTCTGGCCTTCACCATTTGCTTTCTGCTTGCCAGTTGAAGTGATGTGTGAGCCCCGTTAACCAGCGATTTCAAATGAAATAAATCTCTACTGCCAAGTGTTCTTTGAAAAAGGATTTGAGGTACCTTATATGAAAGAGTACCAATATAATTAGAATGCTAGAATACTGTAATGAGGATGGAAGTGGTGGGGAGGTGATGGAATGTCAGAGTGGGATGTGAAGATCGATGAAGGGACTGAAGCAGAGGAGCCCAGCACAAGACAGGGAAGCTATTAGTGCTCTTCAGCAAACGACTGTGCCTGTCATTCCCTGGTTGAGATGGTCCCAGAGGCTTCCCTGCTTCCTCAGAGGTTGAGTTTACTTCGACAAACATCTATAGAGGGCCTGTCTATCCAGAGAATTTGCTTGGTTTCATGGGACACTTATGAAGATGAACGAGTGAACAAGTCAGTCTCCACCCCTTAAGATGCTCGTAATTTACTGGGATGACACACACAATGTAGCCTTAATTTAGGTCAGATGGTGTAAGACCCTGTGAGAGAAGTGCCCGTGTCAGGGCTCTAGGAACACAGGGGAAGGAATTAACTTCTGACAGATAGGATAAGTGAATTCCACAGAGGCTATGGCGTTTGAATTGGATTTGAAGAAGATAAATGGATTTCATGGTGTGAAAAGGAGAAGGGGAATCCCAGTCCATAGAAATAGCTTGAACAAATACATAGCTATTTTAAAGGGTATGATGTTTTCAAGGAATGGTAGAAGGTTCAGTCTAAAGAAGCACACAGTGCATGTCAGTCCATAGAAATGAAGCTGAAAAACTAGATAGAAACACAGCTGCAAAAGAAGGTAATGGACCAGATTGGGAATAGTTTCAGAAGCCATATTACGGAATTTAAAAGGTTTTTTCCTGTGGGTAAGTGGAACCCTTTTAAAGAAGAAACAAGATCCATATTTTATGAAAGGTAACTTTGTTGAGTAGCTTAGAGACTCAGTAATGGCAGGTAGAGAACGACCCATTAGGAAGCCACTTTAAATGTTTTGGACCTTGAGAAGGGAAGGGAAGGGGTAGACTTCAGGTGTTTTAGGGGTAGAATGGAAAGGCCTTGAGAAATAATTGAGTATGAATTGAGAGAAAGGAGTAAAGACGACTCTCATATTTTTAGCCACAAAGTAGATGGTTATGCCATTTAACTAAAACCCAACTTAGGGGGATGAACGATTTTGATGAAAGAAAAAAATGAGACGAATTTGAAATGGTTGAGTCTGGCTGTCTGTGGCATATTGATTTGTTTAATGAGTAAATGAGTGTCTTACCTTATTCAAGGTGCTGGGAATACAGAGGTTAAAAAAAAGACAGATGAAGCCCTAGCTCTCATGGAGCCTGCTTTCTGGTAGGGGAACACTGACAGAAACCAAGCAGGAAAATATTCAGATTCTAATAAGCACCAAATGGAAAATAAAAGAAGGCCATGGAAAGAGAGTGACTGGGGTAAGGGAGCTGTTAGAATGGTCAGGAAAACAGACCTGAGTGATGGGAAGAAGCCAGTCATAAGAGCATCCAGAGTAAGAGAACTCCAGGCAGAGGGAAAAGCGGGCGGAAAGGCTGCGGGGCAGGAATGAGCAATGCCTGTTCAAGTCAGTGTCTCTGAGGGATGGGAAGGTAGAGGATGCGTGCCAGTTGGGGTAGCAGGGGTTTTGTAGCATAAGGGCTTTGCTTTCATTCTGAGCACACAGGAGGAACGATTAGCGAGGAAAAGATATGCTCTGATTTGCTTTTAGAACAGATCCCTCCGATTGCTGGGAGGAGAGTGGACTCAGTGGAGGTGGGAGTGGAAGTGGTGAGGCCAGTGAGGAAGCTCCTGTAGGTGGTGATGGTGGCTTGGGTTCGGGAGGTGGTGATGACAGTGGTAAAAAGTGGTCAAAATCTAGATAATGTTTTGAACATGGAGCCAGCTGGACTTGCTAATGGAGTGGTTGGGTGAGATGGGGTGAGTGAGTGAACCGTGAACCGTTCGGGGCCAAACCAACTGAGTTAAGTGGTGCCATTTGTTGCGAGGATGGAAACTAAGGGGGTGGGGAGAAGTTTGGTGGTATGAGGCTCAGGCATGTGTCCAGCATTCGAAAATTTAGGGCTGGGATGCAGGACAGAGGTGAAGCCTAGAGATACGGATTTCAGAGTAATCTCCCGTGTGACGAGACAATAATTTAGGATTGTCTTGTAAAAGAGAATTGGAAGACTGGTCATTGGGAATGAGAACTGCCCACCCAACACATAGATGGAAGCAATGGTGAAAAGAATAAAAAAGACAGAAAGATTGTTTTCCCACTCTTCACAGTAGCTCCTGCAGCATGGATGCTGTCTGTGGAAGGCAGACTAGAAAAATCATAGTTCTGCCTGTTCAGAGGCTTTCCGAAAAGCTGAATGAGGAGATCACAGCAGGTAGGAGGATGGAGCCAGCACTGATAGAGAGGAGAGATTCCAGTATGAATGAAGTAGAGATGAAAAGGAGTTTCTGGCCAGTTATGAGATTCATTGCACGCACCGGTGTTTAAGAAAATGCTTGAAAGTTGAACGTAGAAGCAAGGGCCTGCAAGAGCCTTTTGTTTTGCTGTGGGAAAGGAATAAAGGATTGTCATAAATTACGTAATTGGGTTTTGCAGAACAGGTGTCTAAATGGAGTCTATTCACATAATATGACTCAACTTTTTATAATTTTAAAGAAAAATACTTATTCTGTATTTTATGTGTTTCTAGGTGTGCTGAGAAGGGTGTGTGTGTGTGCAGGCCGCCTGTAAGACTAGTTACTTGAGGGAATTCATAAAAAATCACGTCACACATCGTAAATGATATTTGAAGTCTAAAGCTGGCTGATAGTACATAGAGAAAAGAGCTGAAAATAAAACGGTCAGTGACTCCCACAGTTACGAGGTTGATAGAGAAGGAGAACTAGATGTAGGATCTGAGTAAGAGCAAATATTCTATGAATTATGCCAGTAAAATTCAACATTGAAATGATAATCCCAGATGTTAAGTAGACTTATTGTGGTGGTCATGTCATGATATATACAAATATCAAATGATTATGTTGTACATCTGAAGCTAGTATGTCAGTTATGCCTCAATAAAAATTTTTAAAAATAAAAACGAGTAAAATATTCTAAATATTTAAGAAACTTTATTTCCCTTTCTTTTTTTACACTCCACTGGTTTCTCTTTCCCTCAAAATTCCTAGAATGAGGAACAGCATATAAAAGTAACTAAGAAGAGGGGGCTTCCCTGGTGGCGCAGTGGTTGAGAGTCCGCCTGCCGAAGCGGGGAACGCGAGTTCGTGCCCCGGTCCGGGAGGAGCCCACATGCCGCGGAGCGGCTGGACCCGTGAGCCATGGCCGCTGAGCCTGCGCGTCCGGAGCCTGTGCTCCGCAACGGGAGAGGCCACAACAGTGAGAGGGGCCCGCGTACTGCAAAAACAAAAAAAAAACCAAAAAAAACAATTAAGAAGAATAATAAAATGATCATCCTAAGCTTTTTGTTTTTAACAAAATTCTTTATTTTGATGCATCTTTGGCACCTCCAAAATATTAAATTCATGATTTCCTCCTCAACGCCCCCCTCAGTCCTAGTTTAGCTCAATAGATGGCGCCACACGGTTGATCACGGTACAAACATGAACGTCAACCTTACTTCCTTTTTGCTCTAATATCTCCCATATCTTGTCTGTCACCAATCCGGATGCTTTTCCCTCCCAAATACATCTGCTCAGCCTCTTCTATTCCATTCCTGCTGTCACCTCTCAGGCCAGGCCACCTAATGCAGCTGCTCAGTTGGTCCCCTAATGGGTTCAGGGCAGTGTTCTCAGGAACCAGGGGCATTTGGTAATCTGAAGACAGTTGTGATTGTCACAGATGGGCACAGGGGTGCTACTGGCATTGAGTAGGTAGAGACTTGGGGTGATCCAAACATCTTACAATGCACAGGACAGCCCTCACAACAAAGAATGATCTGGTTTAACTTGTCAGTTCTGTTGCTGTTGACAAATGTTGGCAAAGGGATATCTACTCTTTTTTTTTTTTGTCTTTTGTATATATTTAAAAAATTTTTTTATTGGAGTATAGTTGATTTACAGTGTTGTGCCAGAATGGACATCTACTCTTACCATCTGCCTTTTCCCCTGATAAAATTTCTCCAAAGCAGTCTGTGTATTCTTCAAAATAAATATATAATTAGCATTATTTAAAAGTGAAAGGCATTTCCATGCATCACTGCAACCCCAAATGGGCATCCGCTTTAAACTAAAATGACAAATCCTATTAAATAAACTCAGTTATTTCAATAATTAATGATTGCTCCAATAGTTAACATTAGGAAAACATTCGTTATCTTAACATCCAGTAGTAGGCAATTTTCTCTGCATTAATTGCTGTATAATGAGGCTGTGTGCCTGCTCTTGTTAATTTCTCTTATAACTATTATGGGGTTTTTTTTTACATTTAAGAATATGCTCACTACTGGAACCTGCATATATGATATTCAGTGTTTAGTAATTAAACTTAATTAAAAATCCCAGTAAAACAGTAAGCACCAAGGAAATAAAAACAATGCAAACATATCACATCCACTAAACAAACTGACATCACGGAGGGAACAATAAATGAAATGATCACTGTCATAAACTGCTGCTGAAACTAGCTAAACAAAAATACTCCAAGAGGTAAAGCAACTGTACTCCAATAAAAATTAATTAAAACAAAACAAAACAAAACCAAATGCTCCAAAAGGAACGTTGAAAATAACACGGCACGTTGTGTAAATAAAGTTAACTGCATCGTGGCTTGCCTCTCCTGGTTGGACAGTGTGAACTTAGATCCCCAGGAGATGAGTCAAAAATGCCTCTTAATTTGAGGTTGGATTTCAAATGGAACTCCGGATAAAGTTCGTCTCTTGTAACTAAAATGGATATAGCAGGGTATGACTATGTTAAATTTATGCTGTCTTTATATTAAGCAACAGCATAACCATGAACATAATCATGCCATGTGTCTGCTTAACATCCTTCAGAGGTTTTTCTTTGCCCTTTGAGTTAAGTCTAAATTCTTGACAAGAGCTTAAAAAGCTGTGCAAGGTCTAGTCTCAACACTGCCTCTCTCCTACTTCTCCAGAACTTCACCTCCCTAAACGTCTTTCAGACGCTTGCACATGTAATGCTCACTCATCCTTTTATCTCTGCTGCTTTGCAGGTGCTATTTGCTCTGTTGGGACATTCTTCTTCACCCCAACTCCCACCTTTCCTGGCAGGCTTCTCTATTGCCCTTACCCTACTTGCTTTCTGATTTAGAGTGAATATATTGTTTTGTCTGCAGTGCTGAAAATTCCCAGATGTTTCCGAGTCTCATTTAAAATTTCCAAAAGTACAACCTCCCTCCCCCGAAAAAAAAAAAAAAAGGCCTGAACTTCATAAGCAAAGTAATAAATATTTTATCAGTGTTTGTAAATGTGCTCCATCAATACTAAGTTTTGGTCAGGATGCAGTATTCCTCTGTTGTCCATTGCCCTTCATTTACAGTTTGGGTTTTCCACAGCAAGGTTATGCCTTGCTAGTGTATACCTGAAGGAAGCCTCCACAAACTACTGTTAATAGTAAAAGAAATGGAATCAATAAGAAATGCAAATAGAAGAGTGCATCACTAGGAAGGTTGAATCCAGAATAGACTTCAGACTCCTTCAGACATTCCATGTGATATTCTTGATCATTCAATACTTCCATAAAAGTACCTAGGGAGGATCACTTTCTTCATATGATCCTAGACCCCATGGTTTGATTCGAGTTATGCTGTTATCATCTACAAGTTAATTATTTCTGTATCATTTAAAAAAAAAAACTTTTCCAAGGTGGAATTTAATTTTCATCCTGAGGATAATGCTTTGACCTTCTCTTTTGAAGAGAAAATGTAAAAATCATCCTAATGCTTAGTGATTGGTAGGCTGTGTTGCAGACTCACCCCGTGATATCAGGAAGTCCATTTTGGCTCAGTTTGAATTCTGGTTTCCAACAGGGCTATGCCCTTGCTCTACAAGTCCTTTGCATTTTTAGCTGATACTATTAGGGAGTAAAATATAATTATCTGTCAATGAATGCTTTTCTTAAATATAATAGGAGCTTTAGGACCAAAAGGAAACACTGTTGGAATTTTATTTTATTCAAACAGCAAGTCTGTATTTATGTGTAAGACGTTATGCTACGCATGTAAATTACGGTGTCTGAATAGGCAGAGTCATTCTAGAGGTTAGCAGTTTACGAAGTAAACCCTTCATATGTTAGAGGGGAGCATCTTAACTTAAGGTTCTGAAAGATGTCAATATTTGAAAGTAAAAAAGAACCAGTATCAGAGGTAGTGTACATGACTTTATATGGAAGCTAATTTTAACTGGAAAATGACTTTTGTATCCTAATCATTAAGGATATTCATCAATAATTCTTCTCTCCTTCCAAGCACATTCCAAGCACTTAAGTTACACATAGATACGTGATTTGATTTGGCCAAGAGAAACAGAGCAGAAGTGATGAGGGTCTTTTCTAGGCAGAAGCCTGTTAGAACCAAGATGGGATTTTCCAAGTGCCTTTCTCCATGCTCCACTGACTGGCGATGTCCCAGATGGTGGAAGCACCACCAACCTGCATCCCTCAGTGAGGACGATGGGGCTGTGTCAAAATAAAATCTGTCATGCTGAGCCATGTGATTTGGGGGTTATTTTTTTACAATAACATAAACTAGCCTATCCTGACCAACAGACTGGGCTATTGTTACCTTACCTAGATTGAAAAAAATTCAGAACGTCAGAGTACATTTGATTCTTGGAATTTCACCATTTTATTATGAGGCCATGGGGAGAGTGTATGAGGGAACAAGTAATCAAATATCACAGAGCTATGATTTTTATATATGATACCTTTAAATGATTAAGTTGAATAAAAACAGAGCTAAAACTATTTCTTGCAATTTATTCTACTAGATAATTATATTAGTTTAATTTAGTAATTGCTTAACATAATTATACCTTTATTATTTGCTTATAAACTTTAAGTATTATATCTGTCCATGTGTTTGACTCATAAGTCTTGAAACTGAAACTCCCAGGCTATTTGGTTACATATATTCAGAGTACTGGAATATGTTAGCCCTTGGAGCTAGAGTACAAAATGACTATGGTGGAGACCTTTAGAAACTAGTTATATATGAACAAATTCTCTCTAATCTTAAAATATGTTGCCTAAGGATTTTTTACAGTCTGATTTATATTATCAATTAAAAGTTTTTCATTTAGGTATTCAACTAGATGGTCAGTTTTGTTTTATTTTGTTTTGTTTATTAGGGCAAAGACTTCTCTTGGTTGGTACTGAAAAAAGTTTCTGGCTCATAGAGTGTACTCTGAAATGTATTGAATATTTGGATGCTTAGAACTACATAAATTGGCAAGTGATAACAGTCATGCTATGTGAATGTTGACCCACAAATCTGTATTAACATGACAGTGCCAAGGAACTAATGATTTTTCTTTCTGAAATACAGGCATAGCATAAATCCACATTTGTGGAGATAGCTAGTTTTGGGGAGCTCATTTGGAGTAAGCTCTCATTTTGATCACAGAGAGCACATTTCTGGTTAATACTGTGATTTCTTAAGTTCAGAGAAACATAATGGTAGCTAAGAGGTTTGGAAGGGTGTCACAGTGAAACCTACCAGGGTGTCTTTTTATCTAATTGTGGCAGTTGCTTAACTCAAAAAAAAAAAAAAAAAAAAAACGGAAAAGAAAAAGAGTACGCAGTCTGGAGCATGGACCTTCAGGTCCAAAGGAATTAACATTAGACAGATGGTGAACTAGAGAGAACTGCCCAGCAGTTAGTAGTTTTGCCGTGTGAATTCAATGCTAATATATTCACTCATGCATAGCAGTAGTTTAGTTGAGGAGTTCAACACAGAGTTGGGTGCTTTAAAAAAGAACATCTTGTCTTCAGTACTGCAGCCTTTATTTAGGGAGTTCTGATGTTTATGTCATCCAGATTCTACAGCTTCATGGGCTTGGATTAGTTCTTTAAAGCATCTAGAATGGTGCCCTGTGGATAATAGGAGTAGCTGATTTGGGGGCAAGTCTATGTTCCAAGCACTGTACTAGATATTTTACTTACATCACCTAATTTAATCCTCCCAATAACCTCATAATGTACATATTTATTCTTCCATTTAATGAGTTTATGAAATTTCTATTATTTGCCAGGGACTATTAGACACTGGTATAATCACTCCCATTTTACAGATGAGAAAATTGAGACCCAGAAAAGTTTATTTAACTTTGCTATGGTTACTGTGGTAGGCCACACCCCCCACCCCACCCTGCCAAGATGTCCATGTTCTAATTCCCAGAACCTGTGAATATGTTACCTTACATGGCAAAAGGCACTTTGCAGAAGTGGTTAAGGTTAAGGACTTTAAATTGAGAGATGAACTTGGATTGTCCAGGTGGTCCCAGTCGAATCATATGGGTCTTTATGTGCAAAGAACTTTTCTGGCTGTGGTTAGGAAGAGATGTGATGACAGAGGAAGGGTCAGAGATGTGACATTGCTGGCTTTGAAAATGGAGAAAGGGGGCCAGGAGCCAATGGGTGTGGTGGCATTTAGAGGCTGGAAATGGCAGGAAGCCATTATCCTCTGTGGCCTCCAGAAATGAATGCAGCCCTGCAGACACTTTGATTTTAGCCCAGTGAGATCTGTGTTAGGTCTCTGACTTACAGAACTATAAGGTAACAAATTTGTATTGTTTTAAGCTACTATGTTTGTGACAATTTGTTATGGCAGCAATAGAAAACTAATGCAGTTCCACAGACAGTGTTAGAACCAGGATTTTATACTAGGTCTGTCTGACTCAAAAATGTGTTCTTTTTGTTAAGTAATACTGATGAACATAAATTGTAGCCAAGAAAGTGCCTTTCGTCTAGTTTTTGACTAAACAGCCTCCAGTTCCCTTTTCCCTCTTTCCAGCTGACAATCGTTTTGAATATTTACTCCTTCCTTATTGGATATGGTGGATTTGTTAATTAAAAAACCTCACATTGGGCTTCCCTGGCGGCGCAGTGCTTGAGAGTCCACCTGCCGATGCAGGGGACACGGGTTCGTGCCCTGGTCCGGGAAGAGCCCACGTGCCGTGGAACGGCTAGGCCCGTGCGCCATGGCCGCTGAGCCTGTGCATCTGGAGCCTGTGCTCCGCAGCGGGAGAGGCCACAACAGTGAGAGGCCTGTGTACCAAAAAAAAAAAAAACCAAAAAAAAAACCCTCACATTGCTCTGAGGGGTGGATGTGCCACACAAAACAGGTCCCAGGTTGCAGACTTTCTCCTGGGAACTTGAATCTTTGCTGGTATATCAGTTAACAGTATTTATGGGAGCAAACCATACATTCATAGTATACTTTACTGATACAAATTTATGATAGATAAAAGTGAAAAAAAATTATCTCATGTTTGTGCTTTCAGGAAAGTAAAGGAATTAATCTGAGGCAAGAAATTGGGAGAAGGACAGACTCAAAGGGCTAAGCCAGCATTGAAGCCTGCATTTGTCCTAGATTTTCTGTTCATTCTTGGGGATCTAGAATGGGTATTTCATGGTCATATTTGTGGGAAACAAAAGATAAAGATAGGACCCGAGGATGAGGTCTGATTGCATAGCCTCTCCTCGCACCTGCTGCAACTCACATACAATAAAGTTGAGTTTCCAAAAGCGATTGCTTTAGTTGGTAAAGCTGAAAAACAACACTCACCCCACAGAAGGAGATAGTGGGTATGTCTGTCTGTTTTAGCTTTGGCTCTAAGCAAATGAGCAAAAGACAAATATCTCATGGGCACTTGGGGCGAGCATTTACATTATCTGTATGGTCCCCAAAGCTCCAGGTTGGAAATCTAGTTTAAAGTGGTCTTAGCTTGTTAGCGTTGCATGTATTTATTAGAAGTAAACGGAAGTCCTCTTGAAGGAGTACAATACCAGCGTATGCCTCGAAGAATTTCCACAGAGGGAAACCTTCCAGTTTACCAATTCTTTCTGTACTGTACAGTCTAGTATTTGAGTTTCTAATTTCAGTTATTACATTTTTCATGTCTCTAAGTTTTGCTTTTTTCTAATCCACCTGGGCAAGTTTGATGGCATTGTTCCCCATATCATACGTCCATACAGTCTTTTATTTCCGTGAACATACTAAGCACAGTGATTTTATAATTCTAATATCTATAGTCATTGCAGGTCTGTTTCAGTGGTTTTCTGCTTCTCCTGACAAAGGGGCTTATTTCCTATTCTATTTAGTGATTTTTTTAATCATCAGAGTCAGGTTGAAGGTCAAAGATAGAAAAAGATAAAGTCACTCAAATTCTTTTTCCCCCCTGTCCACCCCCCAGCACTGGCATAACTATATTAATGTCTATATTAAAGTAGATTTCTAGGGCATAAAGCATTTCTAGAGACAAAGAGGATCACAATGAATGGAAGTTTCAAATCATCAGGGAGATGCAACATTCTAAGCCTGAATGCTGCTAATAACATAGTCTTGAAATATATAAAACAAAAATTTGCACATTATAAACATAAATTGAAAAGTCTACAATCATAGTGAAATTTTAACACTCCTCTCTCTGTGAGTGTTAAGATAAGCAGATGATTTGGACAACATAATTGTTACAAACTTTGATATTTCAGTGGCTCAAAATAAGTTTATTTTTTCTTTCAGTAGCCTAATACAGGTGTTCCTAATTGGTAAGAAGGTGTGTATGGCACATGGGGGCTCTTTACAGTGTGGTCATTCAGGGACCCAGGACAATAGATAGTCTCAGCACCTAATTTCCAAGATCACCCTGAGTATCAAAATCTAGCCAGTGGACAGGGGAAGGAAGCACGAACAGTCACATGGGAAGTTTATATGGGATAGCCTAAAAGTGGCTTGTTTCCCTTCCATCCTTATTTCATTTGCCAGAGTTCAAACATATGGCTACAGTAACTGCAAGGAAGGCTGAGAAATATAAGCTCATCTAAGCCAAAGATCAATATTTTAAAAAGTGGGCTGCATTTTTACACCAAGTACTAAAAGTTAGAAAAGTCAAAGTTAATGGTACCATTTACAATAGCAGCAAGAATGTGTCGTATCAGACTTCTACCAAAAAATATGCAAGTTGTTGGAAGACTTACAGAAGATCTGAATAAATGGAAAGATATATTATGTTCATGGATAGGAAGAGTCAATATCATAAAGATGTCAGTTCTTCCAAAACTGATCTATGGATTCAAATCAATTAAATCAAAATAGGGATTTCTGTGGAATTTCAGAAGCTCACTCTAAAGTGTGTATGAGGATGCAGAGGGTGAAGAATAGTCGAAATGCCCCTCATGAGGATAAATCAGGTGGTGGTGGTGGGATTTGTCTAGCAGAGAGTAGGAATTAATATAAAGCTATACTGATTAAAATCATGTGGTATTGTCACAGGGTATACAACAGACTGATGGAGTTGAGTACAAGGTCCAGAAACAGATCTAAGTGTGTTTGGAAACCTGATTTATAGCAGAGCTGACACTGCATATCATTTAGCAAAGGTGAACTGTTTAGTAAATGGTGCTGGGAGAGTTACCCGTGAGGGAAAATCATTGTGGCTCTATACATACCACCAAACATACACAAAGATCAATCCTAGATAGATCAAAGACATAATGTGAAAGACAGATCTTTAAAATGTTTAGAAGAAAATACAGGAGACTATCCTATGATCTCAAAGTCGGAAAGGATTTTTTAAAAGCAATAGAGAAAAGTGCTAAACATTAAGGCTAACTTATATAAAAGTAACAATGTTAAAACAGAGAATCTCTGTGCATCAAGATACCTAATAGAGGTTATAATACAAGTAATAAATTGTAAGATGATATTTCCTGCACACTTAACTATTTGTTAAAATCCATAATACATAGACATTATGGCTCAGGAAGAAAAGATAAATGGTCTGATAGAAAAATGGACAAAAGACCTATCTATTAAAGACCTACCTATTTAACAGAACAGTAAATACAGACATATGAAAAATGCTAATCTCATGAGATATTTTATACCTATAGTTAGAACTCAGGAAAAAGCAAAAATGGGAGACTTCAACTTTCTCTTCATAAATAAGTTAATTTTTTTTCACTCTTGCACACCATCCTCCTCCCCGTCTTCTTCATCAGCCATCTTCCTCTTTCTCATCCACTGCTTAGCACGACAGGCTGGTAAGTAAAATGCAATTTTTTGTTAATACAATTAGTTTTAATTAATTAATTTATTATTTATTTATTTTTTGGTGTGTTGGGTCTTTGTTGCTGCACGCGGGCTTTTCTCTAGTTGCGGCGAGCAGGGGCTACTCCTCGTTGCCGTGCACAGGGATCTCATTGCGGTGGCTTCTCTTGTTGTGGAGCACGGGCTCTAGGTGCACAGGCTTCAGTAGTTGTGGCTTGCGGGCTCAGAAGTTGTGGCGCACAGGCTTAGTTGCTCCACGGCATGTGGGCTCTTCACGGAATAGGGCTAGAACTCGTGTCCCCTGTATTGGCAGGCGGATTCTTAACGACTGCACCACCAGGGAAGTCCCTAAAATGCAATTTTGAAAGTCTCAAGTGGGTTTGCTTCCTTTCTGAGAGTAAGTGCTGCTTCAGACACGATTTGGGTCAATTTCCAAATTTTTGCCCTTATCTCAACTGAATGAGTCATGCTTGTCCATTCAGTGGAGACAAAAAGAGGAAATTGATCCATTCCCATTGTTTAAAAATCACCAAGTTTATAATTGCACATCTCAAACTATCTGATTTTTAACAATAGAGAGAGAGACTCAGGTTAAGAGAATTATTTGGCTTAGTGTATTGATTTCATGCCTGTGGCCTTTCATGCACCCCGTTATATTATTATTCCAGGAAACTAGTTTCTTGTGCTACCATTTGTCATTTTCTATATGTGAATAATCAGTTCACTGTTCCCCCAACACTTGAAGTTTTGACACAAAATCTGATACCATGGCAGCCACTTAAATTTTATTGTCAAGGGCAAAAAAACAGTTCTGACTTAGCTATGAGAAGAAATAATCTTTCTGTATTTGCTTACTCAGAGAGTTCAGGTTCACTGGAGGGCCTCATCTTCTTTGCTCTAAGGGTCTGGAATAGAGGAAATCCTCTCCCTCCCAGAGAGATTCATTAGTTCCAGAGAGTAAAGGTGTATGTTGTCACCTACCTGCTCAAGAGGAACACTGTTAACGTTTAGTTATTTTGAAGGGGACAGTGCAAGGAGGTCACGGTGATGTTTGGAAAAGGAGAAAAACGTCATAATGCATGATTTATAGTCAGATTTGGACATAGGCTGGTTTTTCTTTTTATTTTATACTATGTGATTTCTGCCATTCACAAATTCTATATTCTGGCTCTTCTTCCAGTTCATAATTCATTCAGTTTTCAACACATCTATTGAGCACCAATTATATGCCAAGTCTCCTCTGGGTGTTTGTGATACCTGAGTGAACGAAAATAACAAAGATCCGTGTCTTCACGGAGCTTGCATTCTGATGGGGGAAGCCTGGCAATGAACAATAAACATAATGAATAAGTGAATTTAATGGAATATTGGTCATTGATGTGTATTGTAGAGAAAAGAACTAGAGCAAGATAAAGGACACTGGATTGTTGACAGGAGGTGGTTGTAATCTTCAAGACGGTTTTCAGGATAGGCCTCCATAGAAAGGAGACGTCTGACTTAACTTATGTTTACTGGGGGGCGGGGGGGAGGGTAAGGGCTGGGGAGAGGGATAGTTATGGAGTTTGGGATTGACATGGACACACTGCTATATTTAAAATGGTTAACCAACAAAGACCTACTGTACAGCACAGGGAACTCTGCTCAATATTCTGTAATAACCTAAATAGGAAAAGAATTTGAAAAAGCATAGATACATGCATATGTATAACCGAATCACTTTGCTGTACACCTGAAAGTAACACAACATTGTTAATCAATAAAGGAAAAAAAAAAAAGAAAGGGGACATCTGAGCAGAAATTAAAGGCGGCAAGGAAGTGTGCCAGGCTGATAATCTGGAAAGAGAGTTCTAGACAGAGGGAATGGTCTGTGTAAAGGCCCTGGAGCAGAGTGTGCTTGGAGCACTGAGGGACAGCAAAGAGGCCAGAGTGTCTGGAGTGGAGTGAGCACAGGTGGAAGTGATAGGAGATGAATCCTGAGAGTGAAGGGCAGGGAGTGGAGGGAGGGTTGAGAGTGGGTGCAAGGCAGGTTATTAGAACTTTCCTGGCCATCAACCATAACATGCGCTTTTGCTCTAAGTTAAATGGGTGCCTATGGTAAGAACAGACTAGGGAGCAAGAGAGCAAGGAGACCAATTAGGATTCTGTTGTGTCGCCAAGGAGATGCTACTGACGGGGGCTAACAGTGGAAGGAGTGAAGGTGGACAGTGTTTTCTGACAGCGTGGATGTAGGATTTAAGAGAAAGATCCAAGTCAAGCACGACTTCAAGGTTTTGGGTCTGACCAGCGCCAGAATGTTGCCTTTGACGGGAACGGTGGACGGCAGGCAGAGCAAGTTTGGGGGATGGGGGAAGATCAAGACTTTTGATTCTGGATATTTTAAACTTGTGCTGCCCATTGGAAATTTACATGGTACTGAAGAGAGAAGTGTGGGCTGGAGAGATCCATGTGAGACTTGATATAGTGGTTGCATTTAAAGTTGGGAGTCTGGCCCCAGGGAATGATTAAGGATAGAAGATAGGTGATGGAGTTCCTGGGGCACTCCAGGATTGGGAGGTCAGGGTGACAAAGGGCCACTAGCAAAAGATGGAGATGGAGGAGCCAAGGTGGTGGGACAGAACCCAAGGGACTGTGGGGTCTGGTAGCCAAGTGAAGAGAGTGCGTGCGCTAAGGTGGCGGGAGAACTCAGTTGTGTTAAAAACTGGTGAGAAGGTCAAGTACCTAGAGGACCGAGAACTGGCCTTTGGATTGAACAGTGGGGGGTTCTGGTAACCTTCATAAATAAGGGCACTTCCATTGGTGTGATGGGTGATGAAAGCCCATAAGATGTAGGTTGAAGAGAAATGGGAGCAAGCAATTAGAGGCAGTGAAATAGCAAGGAGAGACAACTCTTGAAGATTTTTGCAAAGAAATATGGCTGTAGTTGGCAGGGGGAGACTTTTTTTGCTCTGTTTTTATTTGATTGTTATGAGAGAGAGAAATGATGCAGGACAAAGAGAGGAGTTTTCAATGCTTGTTTCCTTTTCTACCACGACTATCACTGTCTCCTTTCCTCAGGCCATTTTTCCTTAAAATGCATTTGTTTCTTGTATATCTGGCCAACACAAACTTTGGAACTTTACCAATCAGCACCTCTCTTCACAATAGGGCAAAAATGGTTCAAAATGTAAAAAGAAGAATCTGTGGACAGCCTGCAGCAGGTAATGGATGAAGCACCTCAGATTTTAATAAACTTTGATTAAACATGAAAGCCCAATTTTTAAAGATTTAAAGAGTGTGTAGTTTACAATTCTAGGAAGAAAGCTTGGAAATAATGAGGATGTCTTCTCATCTGACGATCTAGAGCCATTTAGAAGGGCCCAGAGGAGTTTACCTTCTCTGGTCAAATGTAGAAGAGCGATTTGCTGCATTGTAGAATTCACCTTCAGTGCTGGTGGCTGCTGTGGTCATTAGTTACCAGAAGCTGGAGATAGAATTGACGCTTTATAGAAAGTACCAGAGAGTGAAGACAAGTGCCTAGAATAGTCTCATAAGGTTGCTGCTTTGAATCCTCTTCTGTGACCTTCAACAAGTCACTTAACCTTCATGCTGAACAATCCATCAAGTTCACTGTTAGATCTGAGTGTCCATGCTTTCATGTCTCTGATTTCCCAAGTTAACGATGCTCGACTGTTTGCACTCCTTAGGACACCACTGTCTTGTAATCCTGGCAGGATTTTAGGTGCAGGATGTCTAGTGTTTGGGTCATTTGGTAAAATGTAACAAGGCGCACAGCTATTTTAAGAGCATTTTTGCATGGCTGTGGAGGGATTTCTTGTCTTTTCTGTTCCCCTCCTCTTTTTTTATTATTTATTTTAATTTATTTTTGGCTGTGTTGGGTCTTTGTTGCTGCGTGTGGGCTTTCTCTAGTTGCAGTGAGCAGGGGCTACTCTTCGTTGCGGTGCACGGGCTTCTCATTGTGGTGGCTTCTCTTGTGTGCAGCATGGGCTCTAGGCACATGAGCTTCAGTAGTTGTGACATGTGGGCTCAGTAGTTGTGGCACTCGGGCTCTAGGGCGCAGGCTCAGTAGTTGTGGCGCATGGGCTTAGTTGCTCTGCGGCATGTGAGATCTTCCCGGACCAAGGATCAAACCCGTGTCCCCTGCATTGGCAGGTGGATTCTTAACCACCGCGCCAACAGGGAAGTCCCTTCCCTCCTCCTAAGGAAAATGAAAAATATTTTCAAGTTGAGATCTTAACAATGGAAGGGTGACTGTTCGGTGACAATGTGTTTCGAAGATGCCTTGGAAAGAGGTATTTTGGAACTTTCAAAAAAGTCCTAATTTCCTTTCAGCTTAAACATCTCAAAGTCTCAGAGCATTGGCCGTTTCCTACACCTTGGGAGTACATCTTGCATTCTGAAGCTTGAAGTTTGGAAGTGCCAATTAAGGAGTAAAGACATAAAGAATATGAAAAAATAAGAATAACTTGTGCTAATAACTATCATCAACATTGCTTTTGTGAAAATAAATTTCACAAAGCAACATCTATCCCCAAGTGATTACTTCAGATATGCTAGGAACTGTGAGGACCTTTTAATAACCTTCCACACTTAACTGATTCGGTGCTTATAATTTGATACCGGCCAAGTGCATCACAAGAGAACCCAGCAGCAGAGCCATAAAACCTTTGATTTATGTCTTGGGGCCATCTGAAGTGAAATTGCTTTCTCTTTGTGGGCTGGAGAGAGAAAGAGACCTTATCATTGGTAGGAAAGAGATTTGAGCTTTGTAGTTTCCAAGGAAGATCAATTTTCATTTATTAATAATATCTCATTATGTGGTCCTTAAGTAGAGGATAAATAATTCTTCCTGTATCATGGGATTCCATGGCACTTTTAAGTGCTTTTGTTAAGTGCTTTCTCATTTAGTTAGAGAAGAGTAAAGTAGCTGCTGAAGATTCTTCATTTTAAGACCTGGTGACAAATTATTGCTCACCTGTAGCTTTTCTGGGCATATGCTTAGGGAAGGGAGGGTGGCTAAGGGAAAATGCAATTATATTCTCTTTTCATGGCTAGGAAGCACCAGTGTGAAAACTTTCGTGTAAGCCTGATTCTTAAAAAAAAAAAAGCTTTGTGGCAGGGCAGTTGATTAAGAGGAAGAGTATTGAGCATGATGACCTTTCTACAATGACAGAGAAAGATGAAATTGGTTTGAAGTTAAAAAAAAAAAGAGCAAAAATAAATAGAGAGATTCAACCTTAGACAGTCTAAGGTTGCTATGGAAGGTGACTTTTTCCTTCCCTAATGATTGGAAAAATTCTTAGCCATTCTTGGAAATGGCTCAGTATGGTTACCAAGTTCTAGGGAATCTCAAAGACAGAAGGGGAAAACTAAATGATCCCTTGTGATTTCTACCGGCCCAGTGATCTAGTTTATAAACCCAGACATATGTAGATAGTATATCTAACTTTATAGAAATCTAGAAAGAATGGACTGTTAGAGAACAACCTGAATTTAATCTGCAGGTTATATAGCTTATGAGGAATGAGATTTCCTTTCTGTTGCCCTGCATGATCCTAACAGATTATTTATTCCAAGCCAACGGTGGCAACTTGGAGTGAATATTGGTGTCTGCCTGTATTGAGAAGGATTTCTGAGGTCACATCAATTTCAGTGGGAAAAAAGGCCTTGGTTGATTAGTGATGTCAGGAGGGAGGGGTATGGGCAGTGTGTGGTGTGTCCACTATCCAGATCCTAGATCAGAGGTTGGCAAACTTTTTCTGTCAAAGGCCAGATACTAAATATTTAAGACTTTGCAGGGCTGGTCACTTTGCAGTATGGTCACTTACTCATCGCTGCCATTGTAGTTGCAAAAGCAGCCATCGACAGCCTGAAAATGAAAACAAATGAGAGTAACTGTGTTCCAATAAAACTTTATTTACAAAAACAGGCAGCAGACCAAATTTAGCCCACGGACGGTAGTTTGCTGATTCCTGTTCTGTAGACTTAGCCAAGACTAGCCTGAGTCAGAGTGTCTAGCTCTCTGCTAACGCCTTCATATATTCTCAAGACACTCTCATCTTTGTTTAGATGCTTCACAGCCTAAAGTATCTATCTTGCTTTCACCGAGATTGTTTCACACAAATTTTCCCAGGGGTAAATGCTACAAAAAGGAAGAAACTTGTGTTAGAATAAGAGCTGATGCTTTGTCAAGGGAAGTATTTAGGCAGCACAATTTGAAATGCATGTGTACGTTTCTGGGGGAGTTGTCAGAGCATAAAATTAGGTCTAGTTGAGAAGGAATGCAAGCCCCAAGGTAGGACTAAACTGAGACAGCAGGATGAAGAAAATTAACAGTGGGATAACTTATGAGCTTCAAACGTACAATATTTTTCATAGGAATTAGGGCCTCCTGAGAATACTTTATGCAGTTTATTCAACCTTTATTGCTTGAGTAGATTAGAAACTCATCCTGTACAATCTGAATGAAATGACTCCAATTATAACAATATCTTCTATTATTATGCCTCCCAAATCCTGCCAGGTCACACCTGCACTGGCCTGACTCTGAACAGAGTGCCATTGTGAGCATGCTTCCTAGAAAGGAAACTTTAATCCATTCCTTGTCAAAAGGAAATTCTAGTTTCCTGCCAAGGCAGTTGTACATTGTGGCCTAAGGTTAAGCCAGTTGATAAGTTTCTATGTTACAAGCTTTGAGCAATGTGGGCTGAGCTGTTGAAAATCTTCTTCCTCTAAAATTTATTAAAATGCTTGAGATTTCCAAAATTATAATCAGTCTTTAAACCACTGCATCTAAAACATGTAAAACAAGGGCACAGCGTAAGAAGGAAAGTAAGAAAAGATGCTTCAGGAAAACTTTTCCTCGTTTTAGCAGAGAAAAATGGGAATAATAACATGGCTTTGAATTAGGCATGTCAGTTACAAGAAAGATACCAAAATTCTTTTCGAGAGGGGGAAGACTTCCAATTTTATGATGAATCTGATATTCAAGGTCTTCGTTGTTACTAGTTTTATGGCCTCATCTTCCAATCTCAGTAATTCACAGTTGTGAAATAGAAATCACTCCTGATTGGAAGTGAAGGATATATTTGGAGCTAATACAGAGAACAATAAATAGTACAGGAGGTAGAGAGAATTGGACGCCATGGATATATGGCAGAGTTCAATTTTTTACATTGTATCTCAGATGTGCACTAAAGCTAGTATCCCTCATTTGTCTACAATTGGGGATGGTGGGAAAAAGTCACCAGAACCCTTATTTTTACTACTAGTAGAAAAAAAACCAAACTTAGCCTTAAAGGTCTTCAGTCAGTTTAATAGTCAAATTTCTTATCAGGGCTGTTTGTTTCTTTACTACAAAAAAGTCTCCCTTTATCTTTTTTCCGTTGCAGTTTGGCATCACACACATAGAGAAGCCTCACAGTCTGTAGGGAGAGAGTTCCTTGGTACAAGTGCCGTGCTTCTCTGCCAGACCCTGCTGACATCTGCTTTATCCCTGGTCTCTGGGTTTTGGCATCTGTCTTTATTTCATGCCCTATTGAAGTGACTGTTGTTACTTGAGGTCTCTACTCTCTATATGATCAGAGACAGCCTTCTCTGCCCCACCCAACTGTGATATGAGCCCACCTTGGTTCTGGTTAGCATACAGCTTCTGAGTCCTAACCAAGACCTCTCTCCAGCCCCTGCCTGGGGCTACTGACACAGGATATGATCAGAAGCTATAAGGACTTAGGGTGCAAAGTATGTAGACCAGTATATTTGATACCATGTTCAAATTTGGTTTCTCCAGACCCTGGGGGTGGATGAGCCTTCAGTTGAGGAGAACTTGGAGGGGCAGGGAAGTTGCAGGCAGGTAAACAGGATCAGGGACATAGCTGCCCAAGTGTTATTTTATTAAATTGCCTCAGAGGCTGCCTACAGCCCCCAGAAACTTTGTTACACCGTAGTATTTGATTGACATGTGAATATAAGAGCTGGAAGGGATCCATTCATTTACATGTTCATTTCTAATGAATGAATATTTATTGACTCTCTATTATTTGCCTGCATTGGGTGCGGAGGATACATTGGTGAAAGAAATAGAGCAAGTTGAAGGAAGAGTTGTGTTCTTGAAAGAAGAGTTAGACAAATACAGATACTCATGGAGCTGTGATAGGGGTTTGTGTGTAGAAGCACATAGGAGGGGCACCCAGTTAATCTAGTCTGGGGGGCCATGGAAGGCTTTTAGCTGGTGTAACCTTCTCATTTTACAGTGGAAGAGCAGAAGTGAATTATTCCACCTCACCTAAAACATGGTCTTACATCTTCTGCAGCGAGAACATTATCCTCTAGGTGGTGCTAGGGACTTGATTAGGCAAAGCCTGGCAAAGCTCTAGATGGCACCAACGACCCCACCTCCTACCTTCATCCGGGTGTGGCTGCACAAAATCTTATCTCCTCTCAAGGCCTCCAGGTGACCTGAGCACAGACATGCAATTTCCACGAATGACTGGCATGTGAGCTCAGATCACTTCTACATTTGCAAGCCTGCCTTCTTGCTTGTCTTATAAAAGATGGTGGGGTTTTAGGGGGGACAGGGCACCCCTCCTGTAGCCCAACCCATGTCATGTCCTGCCCTCCACATAACCTCTCCTCGGGATGCTGACAATTTGGAGGACTGTATGCCTAGTCTTATACACCCCGTGCTTGTAAGGTTCCCTGATAAAGTCACGCCTGACTTGTGCTTTTCTCTATCCTTCCATGCTTACATCTACATCTTCCATAGCATTCAACACATAGGCAAATGTTCAGGACCAACCTCTGAACAGGTGTGTAAGTAAACCAGCACAGATCCAGAGTTAGATAAGCACTGCTCAGGGTTATCCACAGATGGGAAAGTTGAGGAGCGTGGCACTCCTTCCATCTGGTAACCTCTGTTAGGAAATTAAATAACCCACAAGTATGCGCTAAGTGTCCTGGTCAGCTTAGGTGAGAAGGAAAAGTAAAAGATGTAACACATATTCTCTTGTACTGCAAAAGCTATTTAGTGGAACAACCATGTAGTGCTGGAAACAGGAGACCCATGATTAAATTTCAGTTCTGCCACTCTGAGTTTGTCACTTAACGTTTTGACATCTTTAAAAATTGGCTAATATTAAGAATATTTAAAGTTGTTGTGCTAACTAAATAAAAAACAAACTAACATAGCAGCATAACACAGAGCCTGGAACAGAACTAGTGCTTTGTAAATGTTTACCAAATTGAAAACACTAACACATACGCATTAATAGTAAAGAACCCCAAACAGCACAAAAGACAGCATACAATCAAGTGCTAAATTGTGTGGAACACAGTGGAGGAAGTCATGAAGGCTTATTCACAAGTGGGCTTGATGAAAAATTAGCTGTCACGTTGGGGTAATGAATTTCACATGGATGCAGTCAGGCTGCAGCCATTTGGATGCTGAATCCATAATTTTAGTTTTACATCAGGTAAAAAGTATTTACATTTTTCCTGATTTTAAAAGCAATATGGACACATTGTAGAACATATGAGCAATACAGAAATGTTTAAAATCAAATCAACTATAAAATTCATTTCTAGAGATAACCATTATAATATTTTTAAAATGTATACATATTTTGTATGTATCCTGCTTTTTATATCCTGCTTGTTTTTTACTTACATCGTATGGTGAGAAATTTCTCATTTCTTTTTAAATTATTGAAAAACTACATTTTTAATAGATGTGAAACACAGTATTTCATTTATGGATGTGCTGTATTGTATTAATTATTCTCTTTTTCTGTTAGAAATGTTTCTTTTCTTTTTTCTCTTTTTTGTTTGGGGTTTACATCTCTGAGATTCAGTCTTTGTCAGTATTTGAGATCATTTCCGTAGAATAGAATCCTAGAGGTAGAATTGAATTATCAGTCAAAGTGTATGAACATTTTAAGATTCTTAATATGAATTTCCAAATTGCTTTCCAGAAAAGTTGTACCAGTGCATATCTATTAGATACAATTTATGAGCAAGCCACACCCTCACATGGAAGGGTAATTATTATTTTTTAAATTGGCAATTTGATAAATGAAAAATAGTATTTAAAAATGTATGTTCCCGGGCTTCCCTGGTGGCGCAGTGGTTGAGAGTCCGCCTGCCGAGGCAGGGGACACGGGTTCGTGCCCCAGTCCGGGAAGATCCCACATGCCGCGGAACGGCTGGACCCGTGAGCCATGGCCGCTGAGCCTGCGCGTCTGGAGCCTGTGCTCCACAACAGGAGAGGCCACAACAGTGAGAGGCCCGTGTACCAAAAAAAAAAAAAAAAAAATGTATGTTTCCTTGGTTTAGAATGAGACTGAATTTTTTTTCTTAATTTTCTTTACCCCTTTAAATATTAAGGTAGTACTGCTTTATTTTTGATTTGTGACTTGTATTTACATAACGACCCATTTAAATTTTAAAAAGGATTCTCTGCTGTGTATTTTTAAATTTGTCAATAAGCTATAAAATGTTATCTTTTGAGACTCAGACAAGATTATACTACTTTGATTTTCTCGAGCCAAAGGTAGAATTTATTTTTATAACGTAAGATTTGGTCTAGTTTATTTTTATCACTGTTTTCTTTACATTTTTGATATAATAAATAAAATGTATAAATACATATAATATATTGGGTGTTTATATAAAATACAATGTGTATATTTACACTGTATCTATAAACAAATATATACATTATTGACAATGTTCATTTCCAAACAAGATTTATAACCATTAATTATTTAAACTTATTTTAAAACAGTAACATAGGCAGTTTATTTTGTCTTTTCCTTTTCTTTACCCATGAATAATAATGTAGGGAAAAATTTCTTAGATTAAAACATTTTCCTGCCAAAATTATGTTGACATGGCTCTGTTGAAATCTGGTATTTATTTCATAAAAGTCTGAGGCCAATTTGATTTTTATTTCTTTTCAGATAACCTTTTTTCTAAAAATCTGGATCCTTGACCTATTTCCTCCTGTTAACCAATAATTATGAAATATCTGGATGTGGGGCTTTTTCTCATTAATTTTTCTTAATATGTGATGAGTCCTTTGCATCTATATACTTTGTATTTTTTCTCAGACGTTTTTCCCTCAGAGTTTTAATACCCATCATTAGCTTATGGGGTTCTAGAGGTCCACTTTTTTTTTTTGCTGCATCACGCAGCATGTGGGATCTCAGTTCCCCAACCAGGGATCGAATCTGTGCCCCCTGCAGTGGAAGCACAGAGTCTTAACCATTGAGGAAGTCCCCCTCTAATTTTCACTCTTAATAGCAAGTTTCTGGGAGCTTCTGCTCTAGGATTGCATTCTTCCGGTGTGGATGGGAAACTCCACCTCAAAGTTTTAAGGACGTGTTTCTTGACAGTACAGGGGCAGGTACTTGGGCAGAGCAGGCCACTGAGGCAGGATCCAGTGGAAGTCTCAAACCCCAAGTCCTCTATGAACTGTTGTCTGACCATCCTCCCTGCAGGAGGTAATGGGCAGATGGCGGCGGCAGGGACATTCTGGGCTCTGTGTGGGAATGGGCAGGACGTGAACACAGGGAAATCGGAGCCAGTTTCCTACAAAGGGGCAGATCAAGGAGCTGGGGGGAAGATCTGACGTGTCTGGTTCCAGGGAATCAGTGGAGACCAAGAATGAGATCCAAGAAAAAGTTTTGCCTAGTGAGTTGATAAAAGGAAGTGATCATGTTAAAGAGGCAGAGCCCAGCCAGATTATGGATTAAAAGTATACCTGACCAGTACACCTTAGGTGATGATGGGGATGCTCTATAGCTGATCTGTTCAGTATGGCAGCCACCAGCCACTGTGGCTATCGAGTACTAAGGAATTTGATTTTAAATTTCATTTAATTTTAGTAACTTTAAATTTAAATATCACGTGTAACTAATGGCTACAGTGTTGGACAGTGCAGCTGTTAGAGTGGCTTCCACTGACCAGGAAGGGAGCCATGGAGGCTGCAGGGTCAGCTTTAACACCATCACCTTCCTAGACAGTGAAAATTCCTCCCGTAGTTGGCAATAGATTGATTGTCAGCCTCATTATTTTATATTCAGAAGTTTTATCATTTTCTGTGTCTTCATAGGTATTTTGGTGGAAATTTGGGAATTATTGCATGGAGGAATATTAAATACCATTTTAGAGCATAAGTCTCCCATATTTTCCCTCCCTCCCTCCTTCCTTCTTCTCTGCTATCATTTTGCAAAAAATGGTAAGAATCCTTCGGCCAAAATTTTATAATCACCTTTTGTTCCACTTCCTTCCACTTTGGGCCCTTGGGGAATAAACTTTTTATTAGGTATAGGAAAATAGTTCTAAGGGTTTTTTTTTTTTTTTTTTTTTTTATGGCAGGTGGATAGGATGGCACATAAATTCTTTCAAGTTCTCAGTTCAGAGCTTTTCTTCTTGGCTCTGATAATTTTTACTGTGTTATCTTGAATAGTCTTCACAGTATTATCTTCCTTAAAGATATTTTAAAATGAAAGAAAATTTGAATTTCTATGTTTCCCATGACAAGAAAGGGTTTTTAGGGAAGTCACTTTATTACAAACTCATCCACTAATTGGTTAAGTGATTAATTAAGTAATCAATAAACAACATAGTGAACTACTTTTTTATGCAGGTCTCTGTGCTAGTTACTCTGGAAGAGAAAAAGGGTATAAAGGGATAGATGAACAATCTGAAGGATACTTTAAAATTTTTTCTCGGTTAAACTGAAAGTCCAGGAAAGATAAAAATTAAATAACACTTGGTTATGTATTAAGTATACTGACTTTACAGAAAAAGAAATGTGGTTATATGAAATTTGGACAACCCTAGAGAATTTGGGACCTATGGTTTTTATGTGCTTTGAAACAGTTCTTGCCTTAGAGAAGTTGATGTTCTAGCTGAGGAAATAGGATATCTGCAAAAATGTAGCCTGCTCAAGGAGCAATGCTGATTAATTTTTTTTAATTAAAAATTAATAGTTTTGGGCTTCCCTGGTGGCGCAGTGGTTGAGAGTCTGCCTGCTGATGCAGGGGACGCGGGTTCGTGCCCCGGTCCGGGAAGATCCCACATGCTGCGGAGCGGCTGGGCCTGTGAGCCATGGCCGCTGAGCCTGTGCGTCCGGAGTCTGTGCGTCTGGAGCCTGTGCTCCGCAACGGGAGAGGCCACAACGGTGAGAGGCCCGCGTACCGCCAAAAAAAAAAAAAAAATTAATAGTTTTATGTCATTTTTGAGACTGGTTTACGCAAACACACACACACAAAACTTCCTGAGTAAGCCTTCACCTTCTCTTCTTTATAATTTTGTCTCACTTGCAGCTTCAATGTTTCTTTTGTGAAAGTGAGATCTGGGTTAATCAAAATGAGTGATACATTGAATCCTTAACTTCTACACACAGGCATTGTATCTACCACATGCCAGGCAGTGGGCTACGTGCTGATCAGGGGACAAGATGCCCTTCACCTGGGCAATTCTGCAAAAGCTGAGGACGGATGTACACTTGACACAGAGGAGTATGATAGAGAGAAGGAAGAACGAGGGACTTGTTGCAACAGGGTTAACGGGTTACTCTGAAGTGCAATTGGAAAGCTTTGGTGTCATTTTTTTAAGTCCTCAAAAGACCTTTATTTTATTTTTTCTGCTTGTGCCTTGGTAAGCCTTAGCATCAAATTGAAACAATTTTATGTTTCCAGAAAGGAATGAATGAAAGGGAAGGAGACCCTTAAAGGTCAAAGACTCCAGTACTCTCTTCCCTACCACTGTGACATGTCAGTTACAGAATGGTTGAAAAGTTTTGCTTTGACTGTAGCTTTCTCTGTGCCTGACAGTCAATTGTGCCTCTAAAGCTCTTGGAAACAATAAGATTTTTTTTTCCAGAAAAAGGGAAACAGTCTTGCTAACCAACACATTTTTTTTTGCCAATATTGATTTTTGTTTTTTAAAACATCTTTATTGGAGTATAATTGCTTTACAATGGTGTGTTAGTTTCTGCTGTACAACAAAGCCAATATTGATTTATCAGTAGATCCATGTGTCTTCTCTTCAACATCTCTGATGGAAAGTCCAGGTTATTTGTAAGAAGACAGCAGACAAGGAGGGAGAAGTAGAGTGCAGATCAAAAGGCTTCTGAAAGAAAGGAGCTGCAAGGAAGATTCTGTACAACCTCAGCATCTTCCAGTTTTGGTGAATTGAGATTCCCTGTATTTCTTTATTCTCCTCCTAGTTATGGCAGAGAGAGGATGCAAATGACTGGCTTATTTCTACAGAACTATGAGGAGTAGTGTAATTCAAAGCAGATGAAGGTGATTGGTTTAGGGTCAGCATATGGCGGGGCTGGTGGATGCTGGGGTGGGAAGTCGTCATAGAGGGATGACCTCTCACGCATCAAACACTGAGAAAGATGTCAAAACGTGAGTTAACAGCAAGGGTTCTGGAATGCAAGTGGAGACTCAGATTCTATTCTCAGTCATAGGATTAATTCTGTGAGGCTGGTTGATGTCACAATAACTTGTCATGTCTCTGGTGCGTTAGGCTATGGAATAGAGTTATTGGACATGTCACTCCATTTTCCCGTTACACTTGCTGTTTCTTTCTGGCTTTAACTGGCCTCACTCAAAGTCCTCTGCTCTCCAAAGCAGTGTCAGGAGGCTCTTTCTTCCAGAGTGGTCACTGATTGAACCACTCTGGGTATCCATAGGCTGACTAGTGACCCATTTCAGGATTTTAGATGGAGGAATCTTCACAGAAACGATAATTGTCAGCTGAGACAAATGGTCTTGATCTCTCAGATATTTGAACCAGTGAATCCACAGGGATGTTTTTAGTTGATGATGGTTGTTGGAACTGAAATGGCTGGTAGTCATGCTGATGTGGTCTTTCCTTGAGATGGTTGTTTGAAACCGAAAGAACCTAATCTAGATTAAGTATTATAGAGATATAGTAAAAATTGATTCGATTTCTGTCTTTTAGTTTCTGCATTGGTCAATGAAATTGCTCACTTTTTTTTTTCTTTTATGGAGTTTTCCCTGGGAACTCAGTATTTTTGATCAGGACTTTTTGCTCTTAAAAATGATTGAGGGGGCTTCCCTAGTGACACAGTGGTTAAGAATCCGCCCACCAATGCAGGGGACACAGGTTAGATCCCTGGTCCGGGAAGATCCCACATGCCATGGAGCAACGAAGCCCACGTGCCACAACTACTGAGACTGCGCTCTAGACCCCGCGAGCTACAACTACTGAGCCTGTGTGCCACAACTACTGAGCCCGCGTGCCACAACTACTGAAGCCCGCACGCCTAGAGCCCATGCTCTGCAATAAAAGAAGCCACTGCAATGAGAAGCCCGTGCACTGCAACGAAGAGTAGCCCCTGCTCACTGCAACTAGAGAAAGCCTGCGTGCAGCAACAAAGACCCAACACAGCAAAAAATAAAAACAAATAAATAAATAAATTTATTTTAAAAGAAAAGATTGAGGAGTTTCTGTTTACATGGGTTATATCTATCAATATTTACTGTATTAAATTAAAACTGATAATTGAAAAATATTTTCTTATTACTATATTTAAAAATAATAAGTACACTATCTGTGTACTTATCTGTATATGGAGAAAATCCAGCTGTACACAACCTGGAGGCAGAAAAAAAGGAGAATTTTAATAGTCATTTCAGATAGCTGTGGATATTCTGCTTTGACACTATTTCAAAATTTGACAAGTGAGAATTTCTTAAAGATTAATTGCAAAATGGACTCTAAAACCATATCAATGGACTTTTAATACTCTGCTATATTAAAATCCATTAGTCTATATTACACTTTGAATAGACCTTTTACCCATACATGATTTTGTAACATTATGTCTTGGTCATTTGTTGAAAATATTGATTTACTGAGTTATTTGGATCTTCAAAATGTACATTTCATTATAAAATATGAAAAAGTCACATTCATGAATATCAACACTGACCTCATCAGAAAAGTCTTTAAGGTCAAGGTCATTATGATGGACACATTTTCCACAATTCCAATTTTTGCTGGAAAGCTACAGTTTTATCATTAGGAACAAATGCAGTCCATTTTCCTCAAAGCAACAGGCTTACTTCATTCATTTTTGAGAAAAAGTTTTGCAAAATACTCAAGTCTAAATAACCATTGTTTATCTGTCAGTCATTCTTTCTAGTACATGTGATATTTCAGAAAGAAGTAGCTGGTTTCAGTTGCAACTTAATTGCAAAAGTGCTTTTCCTCAAGACTACCATTGCAGTGGATATGCAGCAGAAGAGCTTTATGGGTACTTCCCATTTTGGCATGTAGAGTATTAAAGATTGTACTCAAGGGTTGAGATTTAATAAGATTAAGAGCATTGCTTCATCAAGGACATTCTTAAGTGGAATTGGCTTTTTTTTTTTTTTTTGCAAATGCATTTTGATAAAGAGTACAATGGACATTGGTACCGTTTAACACCACTCACTGCCTTGGTTTATTGTAAGGCACCAACATTGTTATCCACCATTGCTTTTATACCCTCAGTGCAAATGTCAACACAAACAAAAAGGCAAATAATGCCTTAGTTTGTTTTTAATAAAATTATTTATTTATTTATTTTTGGCTGTGTTGGGTCTTCGTTGCTGCGCGCGGGCTTTCTCTAGTTGTGGTGAGCGGGGACTACTCTTTGTTGTGGTGCACAGGCTTCTCATGGCGGTGGCTTCTCTTGTTGTGGAGCATGGGCTCTAGGCACACGGGCTTCAGTAGTTGTGGCGCACGGGCTCAGTAGTTGTGGCTCACCGGCTCTAGAGCGCAGGCTCAGTAGTTGTGGTACACGGGCTTAGTTCCTCCATGGCATGTGGGATCTTCCTGGACCAGGGCTTGAACCCGTGTCCCCTGCATTGGTGGGCAGATTCTTAACCACTGCGCCACCAGGGAAGTCCCAAGATCTTGGTTTTATTATGAAAACAGCTTTGACTCTGTGGATCCCCTGTAAGTGTTTCACAAAGTCCCTGAAAGTCTCCTGGGGACCTTGATGCTCTGTGGACCACACATTGAGAACTGCTGCCCTAGAGGGTAGGTATAGGTTTTAGCACACTGACCCTTAAGCTTTTGTGTTTGCATCACACTTTCAATTACTGGAGATTGGGTGACAAGAGTGAAGGTATTAAAAAGCAAACACTTTTTTTTTCAAAAGCACATTATTGAAAAGTTAAAAGAGATGCTAAGAGCCTAAGTAGACTTCCTTGAGTATTTTCTGTTTTGATCTTCCCTAAACTCTACTGTGTAATTTTAAGTAACTATCATGTCAAGTGTTCCAGGGTATATGGCATCACAAACTTAGGAGAAAGATTGTTCCCCAGTGAGAGAAACAGAGTCAACCTCACACAGATACATATATTTCAGATTCATTCAGTGTATGCTTTGGGGAATTAGAAGAAAAGAGCGTAGAATTAACAGAATATGTGATCTTTGTGTTATTGATGAATTACTAGAAGAAGTAAATGATTAGAATAAGTAGGTAAATAGTCACAGCGCAGTGAAGGAAAACATTCTCTAAATTCTAGGAGGTCTTAAAGCCTAAGAATGAACTGTAAAAATCTGGATGGATACTTAAGATTTGGAGAGGAAGGAAGATTAACTTAAGCTCGTTAATTAGCACGTGCTTGTTAAATTCACAATGTTGGTGAAAAAAGAAGGCTTTAAAATAACACATATGGGAAAATGCCATCACAGCAATGTATTCATAGAGAAAAATGTCAAATATGTGGAGAATGTTAACATTCTATATAAAAGAATGACATAATGTATGTGATTGAATCTAGATCATGGAAATGGTCATTTTCGGGGTTTGTTTTTAAAGACAAAAGATCCTTCAAGTGACATCCATTCTAATAAAAGAATCAATTAAGTTTATTTTTAGATCCCCAAACCATGGAGTGTGACATTCATGCAAAGTTATCTCTACCCTCACTCTGAAAATAGAAGATATTTTTGGAGAAGTCTTATTTCACAATAATATTTTATGTGAGAATATTGCAGCCTATTTGTATACTTTGCTCTATAGTAAAGTGTTGTTTCCTAATACTTTTTTCAGTATAGTTATATAAAATTCTCCAATTCTTTTCCATCCAAGGAACTGCGACAATCCACAATGGCCTCCATATCTTAAGTATTTCTCACACCATTAGAAGTGATGGCACACAATACAATCATTAAAGAGAATGATATAGAATATACTAGTAGACACTTAAGTGAAAAAAGTTTTGTGTGTATGCTCAGTAATTATTTATACATATATATGTTAATGCATAGAATAAGAAGATACACACACATAAAATGTTAACAGTGGTTTTCTCTAAGAGTTGGCAAAGGTGGTGGTTTATGATTACAGAGAACTTTCACTTTTTACTCTTTAATTTGTGATATTTGATTTTTTCCCAGCGAGTGTGTGTCCCTTCAAAAATCAGGAAAAGGCATATAGAAAATAAAAATAAAAGTAACGTTGCATTTTGCTTAGAGTAGAAAGTTTGGAAAGCCAGAAGTAGAAGGAAGAAAGGAAAAATCTTAAGTTGGAAAGATAAGACATAAAAATAACTAGAATTCCCATTTGTTAGTATTCTAGGACTCACCTTGGCATCAGAAACTATTTCTAACTCGTAAGAGTAGAAATAATCTTTTGTACCTTGTAGTCAGAGTGCCAGGTACAAATTTCACTTCCAGATTATTTTTCTGTCCTTTTGAATGAATAAAAGTGTAAGCCCAGGATGGAAAAGTCAAATACTCTGAGAGGTTTCCATGTCTACCATTGGTAAACATTTTGTTTACCTCGGTTTGGAAACACACTATGAAATCAGTTGGGGTCGGGGGTGTGGGGACACCACCGCCACCCACTGTAAATGGAAAAAACCATCTGATTTCTGAGAATCTCTTTGCCTTACAGAGCAATGTCATCTTCTTTCCCACGGTCAGGGTGGCAGGTAGGGACAAAATGTCTAAAAAGCCTTCATCTGCACAGAGGTAGGAGAAGAAAGTGCCTCTGAGCATTATTTGCCAAATGATCTTAATGTAGCCTCCATAGGAAAGTGTTCTGGCCTTCTTCAAAACTGGGGGCAGGAGGAGGCATAAACAGGAAAGGGCATGGAGACCCTGGGTCCAGCCTGAGAGACTGTACTCACCTGGGAAGCAGGTTCTCTATTCCCTGGTCAAATCGTTGAAGGAAGAGGGGTTACTTTCTCAGAACATTTTGTCTGTGATGGGGGTGGACACATATTCCAGTTTCCCCAGGACAGTCCCTTTAGCTCCTGTTTCCTTGTCACAATTATTAACAGTCTCCTCTTTTACTCAGAAACATCCTGAAAGATAAACCATACGGCACTCTTCTTATGGCTGAACTGTTGAGGAAAATATCTTCAGGGATGTGGCAAACTGTTGATTGGTTGGCAAAATGGTCCTTTTGTCACCTTCCATTACAGAGGCCAGGAAAGTGAAATACTTGTGCAGTGTCCTTGCAGCTAGGATGGGCCTGTTTTACACAGTTTTGGCCAATGAGAACTTTCTGGGAAAGTTTACAAGTCTATTGGTACTGACTTCTCATCTTCCTTTTCTGAATATGGACATGATACCTGAGGTTGCAACAGTCATCTTGAAACTGAGTGAAAGGTCAAGGAGCTCTTAGAGACCCAAGCCCAAACAGCATCGAGTGGCTGATCTTATATCAGCAGTCAGTTAATTCTGAGAACAGATTACAGCTGTTTCTTTCAGTTACTTTCAGTTGTGTTTTCTGTTACTTTACACAATTGGTTATTTTCTTTCCTGCCTTTACATTACTCAGTCAGGTGGTTAGGCCTGGAAATCAACCGTTCTTTTTGGCAGGCAGCTTACTGCCCTTTGGTGACATCAAAGCAATCCTTTTAATGTCTCCCATCTACAGGCACTGTGTCCAAATACTGACACATGAAATGATTGAAAGAGCAAAGAGAGAGTGTGCAGAGTGAGAATGAGGGGAACTGGAGGGAAGCAGCAAGTTTATCTTCCTTTATCAGAGGTAGTTCTTATTTTGGAAACATAGCGTTTACTTTCTGAGAACTCTAAGGACTGTGTATTTGGCAAGGACTGTTCATTTTTCATCTTCATCACTCATGTCTTAAGGGAGGGAAAAGATAAATCTGAATGTCATCAGGATACATGTGGAGCTGAGGGCCACGGTGATTAAGTCCTCTCCAAAGACCCCCTGGGATGCCTCAGCTCAGGAGATAGAGGTAACCTACTGATGTCTTTTTTTTCCTAGGCCTCAAAAGATGCCAGATTATCTTGTTAATGAGAGTGGTATAAGAAGGCTAAGGTACTTCTTACAGTCCCCACATTGTGTTGGCTGGATGGTAAGGTCGTGGTTCTCTGATGATTACTATTTTAAGGAGATAGGGATTTTATTGCGGTGCTACTGAGGAAGCAAAATTCCAATCGTAGAAACCCTGAAGCAATTTAAGTGTGCAAACTAACCCCAAATAGAATTCACTTGAACTTTGCCAGGAATAGGAATGTTATTTTCTTGAAGCTTAAAGGGAGAGAAAAGTAATTTGGGAAACAGACAATCCTTTGAAAGGTTGCCTGTATAATGTTCATATTTCCACTGAGTCCAACAGTATGGTAGTTAAAAAAAAAATCTATTTTATTCTATGTATTAACAAAGGGTTCCTTCCATCTCTTTACTAGTTCCTTTTCTTAACCCACATTGAGAACCTGACGGGAAGTTATCAGTGCTTCTACCAAGTCTGGTCCAGCTCCCACAACATTCCCTGCCAAAACCAAGCCAAAATGATTCCAGAATACATTTTATGAGACCAAACCAGTGTCTTTCTGTTCACATATGACAGCTGGAGTCTGGCTTTGATGACTGATCAGCAACAGGCAGAACTCACATTTTTGTCAGCTTTTTTTTTTTTTTTTTTGCAGTACGCGGGCCTCTCACTGTTGTGGCCTCTCCCGTTGCGGAGCACAGGCTCCGGACGCGCAGGCTCAGCGGCCATGGCTCACGGGCCCAGCCGCTCTATGGCATGTGGGATCCTCCCGGACCGGGGCACGAACCCGCGTCCCCTGCATCGGCAGGCGGACTCTCAACCACTGCGCCACCAGGGAAGCCCATGTCAGCTTTTGTTTTTAACCTGAAAGCTAGATGGACACTAAAAGAGATGGTTCTACATTTTGGTGGGGAGAGTATGTTAATCTAGATACACAGTTCATTCCCCTGCCTACAGAAAGGAGGTTAGATCTCCAAATGGCCTAGTTTTTCCCATGAAATTTGCTCTAAACGATGGATGTATATACCTAAATTTTTTCAAATCTGGTCACAGAGGGTCCAGCCTTTTAGCCCAAATCTCTTCTGGACCCATCTTCCACTAGCTAGCTTTTCTTTTCAGGAAAAGTTAAGAATCACTGAGTTTTAAAATCTAATTTACAGGCCTAAGCAGCACCTTCCTATGAGAATCTGTTTTTCTGCTTGTGGAGCAGAATGAACCATGTACAAGTTTGGATCTTCTCTGTTTAGGCTGGGGCTGGAGGGGTACTAGAGATGCTAGCCCACGAAGATTACAAATGGAATTTGCCGGGCAGTAGCTAACCCAATACCAGAATGGAGCAGGCCTCCCACAAGGGTGAAATTAGGGTCTATTTCAACAGCAAGTCCAATAGAGACAAGGAAATAAATTATTCCAGTTTTGCTCCAGGGTAAAAGCAAACGTTTGTTTCATTGATTTTTGCAGAGTGGAAGGTGGTTTTCTACAATTTTGCAGTTTCTACAGCAAGTTTCTAATAGTAGCTGCATATCTATAAATCCTCTGTTCTTTGGAAGGTAATTATTCTTTATATGGCAGATTGGAGTTCTATTAGATTATCATTGTGACATCAACAAATAGTGACACGATTTCTTAATAAAAAGGACCCATTTGGTAAATTTTCCAAGACATTTGCTCTCTGAGGACCTAAAGATTCTTTATCAATTTGTTTATATTAAATCAAATTTGCATGGTTGTGAGGTAGGTAGCCATCTTCCGCAAATTGTAGAGATAGGGACAAGCAATATATGTTGAAATAGAAATGAAATTTTCTTAGGCAATTTGTTTTACTTGTATCTACCCATTCTATCAGCTTATTTTCTAAAGTATTTGCCTTTATTTTTGTATCCTGTCTTTTGAGTTTCTAACGGAAATTAGGAGTAGGTAGAAGACTGATGTTGAGTTGATTAATGATAATAAAAGTTCAGATTTACTGTCAAATGGTGGAGGAAGGGGTCAGAAGATTAATAGAAGTGGGAATGTGATAGTGGGTTAACCATTAAGGCCAGAAAATTCAATACCTGACAGTATTCTGTGGGAGAGTCCAGAAGACACTCAGTTTTCTCAAGTAATAATGAATCACTGAGAAGCTCAGAAGCTCTGTCGACCAGGCGGACAGTAGGAGATGATGTTGTAGAACTGGGCTCCTGATAGTAATGGGGGCGATAAAAATCTGCACTATTAGAGTCTAGGTGGCAGTCTAACCGTCAGAATAGAGATACAAACAACTCTCACAATAAGTGGCAAAATCAGAGTTGCAGCCAGGGGTCTCAGTCTGCAGACAGCTATGAAGATGCTGAATGGGAACAGTGTTCTTAGAGGCAGGACAGATGGGAGCCAACAAGGATACAATCAGAATAAACCAAGGATGGACGCCCAGGAAGCTAAGGGCAAGCACCTCAACAAGACACAAGATCCATTGTTTAGTTTTGGGATCTAGGCCAGTTCTCATACTCAAGACCCATTGATTGAAGGGGAGGCCAAAGCCCTATGAAGAAGGACCCTGCAACCCCATGCCACATTTAATCCGTAGTAATTCTCTGCATCTTCCCCCAAATGGACTTACAGACATTTACTAGGATAACTTGCACTGGGGACAAAGTCTGATTCTCATTGGTGCTTGGAGACGTGGTGTCACAATGACCTCCTTGGGCAGTGAATGGAGTCTTGGCTCAGGACTGGCTTACTGTGAGTCCACGTGGTCCGTGGGCCCACAGAGGTGTTATTTCCTTGATCCCCCAAAGTATAATTCAAAGGAACAGAGTTGACAGTTGGCAGAACTCTGACATTGGTTCATTGTTATGGGGTAAGACATCTCATAGAAGAGAAGGCCAATTGGAAGTCTTTAAACCTTACCTCTCCTCCCAGTTCCCTATCCCTAGCCCGGATAGTAAATCAAAATAAACCCTATATCCTGGGGGGAATATTAATGCCACTCTTTCAAATACTTAATGAATGTAGGGGTGGTGGTCCTGCTAAATCCCCATTTAATTCCCTAGTCTGACCCCTACAGAAACTAAATGGTTCACATTGAATGACCGTCAACTACTGCAAAAAACCAAGTAGTAACCTCAATTGCAGCTGCTCTGCTGGATGTAGTATTTTTGGGGGCGAGCAGATTAACACAACCTCTGGCATGTGGTATGCAGACATTTATCTAGGAAATGTGTTATTTCCCATCCCTCTTCGAAAGGAGTCTGAGAAGCAGTTTGCATTCACATGAGACAGAGAAGAGTTTAGATTTAGTTCGGGTCTTCCCCCAGGTCAGTATTATTAACTCTTCCACCTTCAGTCACCAAAGTCCAAAGGAATCTGTCTCATCTGGCCATCTGTAGAACATCACTTTCATCCATTATATGGATGACATGGTAATTGAACCAGATAAGCAAGAAGTGACAAGTACTTGATAAGACACGTGCTCCAGAGGGTGTGTGATAAACCTATGAAAATTCATGGACCCTCAGTGAAGTTTGTCGGGATCCAGAGTTTTAGGGCATACTGTGACATCTCATCCAAAATAAAAGACACATTGCCTCTCACATCCCCCACTGCTAAGAAAGAAGCACAATACTTGGTAAACTTCTTTGATTTCTGGAGAATACATTCCATATTTGAGAATACTGCTCTATTCCTTGTAATGAAAAACATAGGAAGCTGCCAGTTTTGAGTCTAGGAGAATCTGCAGCAGGTTTAGGCTATGGTGTAAACAGCCCTGCCACCTAGACCATACAACCTGGCAGATCCTGTAGGACTAAAAGCATCCGTGGTGGGGAAGGACACTGTGGAGTTTATAGCAGGCCCCAAAGGAGAATCACCTTGTAGAACCCTGGGGTTCTAGAACAGCGCTATGCAATAGACCTTTCTGTGATGTTGAAATGTTCTGTATCTGCTCTGTGCGATATGGTAGCTACTAGCCACATATAGCTATTGAGCACTTGAAATGTGGCTACTGTTATTGTATCTATCATCTATCTATCTACCTATCATTTTACTTAATTTTACTTAATTTAAATTTAAATAGTCATATGCGGTCCGTGGCTATCATACTGGACAATACAGTTCTAGAGCAAGTCCATTTCATCTGCTGCACAGATTTATACCATTCAGAAAGCAGCTCCTGCTTGCTGCTTGGACATGGTAGAGACAGAGTATATGACCAGGGGGCTGTCACATAAGTGACTGTATGGCCACAGCTATTCCTTGTGAGCTGGGTTCTCTCACCCATTGAGTCATAAATTTGGGTGGGCCCAGCAATAATCTATAATAAGATGCAGTAAGTTATAGTAAATTGTCCATTCTGGGTTAGGCATGAGAAGGGCCAGTGGTCATGAGTTAGCTGATGAGTAGATGGTCTAGACCCACTGCATGCCATCCACCACTGAGTGCTGAGGCCTCTCCTTCAGCTCATACCCTTGGCCACTTGGCGTGTACCTTATGAACTGATCACAGTTCATAACAGATGATGTCATCACAGATGATGACAAAGACCAAGCTCCGTTCACTATTGGGTCAGCCTGATGTGTCAGTATGAGCTTGAAATGGACTGATGCTACTTTAAGCCCCACTGTGGGGTGGCTTTGATAGATATCAGTGGGGGAAAATCTTCCCATTGGGCAAAGCACTGGGTTGTTAATGTGGTCATCCACTTTGTGTGGAAGGAGATAGTCCAAGGTAAGACTACACATGGACTCATGAGCTGGAGCATATGACCTGAAGCACTGAAGGATAGGGGACAAGGAGGACTGAGGAAGAAGCATGTGAATGGGCCTTTGGAAGTATCATAATGTGTGAAAACTTTTGTTTGCCTACCACAGAGCATCAGCCACAGAACTGGCACTGAACAACCAAATCGACACAATACCTTGACCATTTAAAGTCAGTCAACCTCTGTCATTGACCCTCTAATTGGAACATGAGTGGAGTCTTTACTGTGACAGAGGTGGAGGCTATGCATGGGCTCCTGCCCACCAAGGCTGACCTAGCTACTGCTGCCACCAAATGCCCAAGCTGCCAGCAGTAGAGACATGGCTGTTATACAGCTCCATCCCTCAAGAAAACTAACCAGGCATTAGGTTACAAGTCCACTGCTTTGGACTTCTTCTATCCTGAAAGGGACAGTGATTCATCTTGATTGAGATCAATACATATTGTGAGTATAAATTTGTGTTTTCTGACTGCAGAGCTTCAGAGAGTATCACTATCCAGGGTCTCACAGGATGTTTGATCCACTGACGTGGGATCCACATAATATTGTTTTAGATCAAGATTCTCAAAATTCACGAATTATCTGGCAAATAATGAGTGAGTGTAACTGTCCCTGGGATGAAAAGAAATGCTGCTACTGCAGTCATTTGCTCAAAATTGCTACTGGACCATGGCTCTGGGGGAGATCAAAGCTTCCCTTGGTTGTTGATCAGTTAAGGAAGGGCTGATTCAGCAAGGACCTAATTATTAGAATGAGAAGAAGGGATTTTTCACACAATGGTTCAAATAATGTACAGTGTGACTGATGGGCAGTAACAAGGTATGCTGATGTCATTGAGCAGTGGACACAGTCTTTTCCTGTGTGTGAGGTCAGGTAGAAGCTTGTTTGGTCTCTGGTAAGCATCTCACCCACCTCACCTGTCCACTTATTTGCATGTTGGGGATATGAAGGTAGGGAACCATTTTCAGTCACACATTAGGGACAGTGTTCCAGCTACTACTGCTGCAACAGCCACCCCAGAACTTAGTGTTATAAAACATTCTGCTCATGGATTCTTTGGGTCAGTAATTTGGACTGAGCACGATGGGGATAGCTTGTCTCTGTCCCACATTTTCTAGGGTCTAAGCTGGTAAAACACAAAGCTGGGAGTGTTTCAATAGCTGGAGACTAGAATCGTCTCAGGCATCTCACCCACAAGTCTATAGTTGACGCTCACCTTTGCCTAGGACCTCAGTTGGTCTGTCCGACCAGAATATGTACCCAGGGCCTCTTCACCGAGTCTTCCTCTGTGATAGTTTGGGCTTCCGCCCAGCACGGAGGCTGGATTTTGTGAGTGAACATCCCAAGGCAGATGTGTATGACATTTTATGATCTCGTGTTGGAAGTCATATAGCTTCACTTTTGTCTCTTGTTGCACCCTATTGGTAGAAGCTGTCCCAGACTTTCACCCATATTCAAGGGAATGGGAACCATACAGACTACCACTTAATGGGAGAACTGTCAAGGTTACACAGTGTCTTAATCATCTCAGTTGCTATAACAAAATACCACAGACTGGGTGGCTTACACAACTGACATTTATTCCTCACAGTTTTGGAGGCTGGGAAGTCCAAGATCAAGGTGCTGGCAAGTTCTTGATGGGGGCCCTCTTCCTGGCTTGCAGATGGCTGCCTTCTTGCCATATCCTCATATAGCAGAGGGAGGAAGCTCTGGTGTCTGTTCCTCTTAGAAGGGCACTAATTCCATCATGGGAGCCCCACCCTCATAACCTCATTGAAACCTAATTAGCTTCCAAAGTCCCCACTTCCTAATACCATCATATTGGGGGTTAGGGTTTCAATATATGGGATTTGGGGGAGACACAAACATTCAGTCCATAACACATGGTAAGAAGAGCATATGTAGTGGGAGGTATTGCTGTGGTCATCTCTGGAAGATAGAGTTTGCCACAGATACTGCTTTTTAAGATCTCCTCCCTTCCTTTTCTACCTATTCTGTGTGCCTTACTGGGTTGGGATGTTAGGATGAGAGACTAAATTCTCCGTCTATACTTGTTGAAATGAACCAAATTGAATTTGAGGGATTCCTAAAGGTCTTGCAAAAAGCAAATGACTGTAATGAGGATAAATGACATGATACCTTGCTCCTTTCTTTTGTCATGATTTCTGTTGTCCTGGCCTCCAACCCAGACTCCTTGGAATAACAGGCACCCAGAAAACTGGGATTTTAGTGGAACTCAAGCCTGATTGAATATCATGGTGCATCCAAGGAGAATGAAGGGCCCTTTCCCTTTATGAGTGAGTGACAACTGCTTGAAATCCCTGGGCTAGGAATTAGGAGAGCTGGGTTCTAGCTCTGGATCTTTCTGTGACCTTGGAAATTTAAGAGACTTAGTTTCTACCACCTGTAAGTGGTGTTAGTGATGCCTAATAAGAAATTTCATAGGATTTTTGTGAAGAGCAAATGAAATATATTCATGAAGAAGTCCTAACAGTTGTAGGGCACTGTAAAGGGAAACATGTCATGAGGGGTTTATTTATTAGCTCTTATACAGGATTAAAATCTTCAGTGGGTAGGGATTCCCCAACATACTAATAGTCGCTTTTTGGGTATAACCAACCTGAGTGAAGCTCTTGCTGCTTGACTGCCAAGTGGTTGACCTTGGATCTGCCTACCAACCCTGTGTTGTACCGGCAAGGCTCACCCCACTGGATTTGGAAAATGGCTGGATTTTCCTACTTAACATGATCAGGATGAATTCATGTTCACATCCTGTTGGGGCTCATTTCCTACTTAGATACCAGTTCTCAACTGTACATATTGACATTTGGTATTTTAAGATCATTCAGAGACAATTATTGTCAGCAGGTGATCCCAAATAGACCTTAAACTTTGATTCTTAGAGCAATGAGAAAGAAGCATGAGGCAGGTAAAAACTATGATTTTCTTAAGTCAAAACAGTTCCATAAATTCAGTAACTGTGTGTGGACATCACCACCAAAAACAGAGAAAGAAAGCAAACGTTACCACATCCTCTGCCTCCCTCACGTCTAAGCACTCACCTCTATCCCTCTACTCTGCCAGATGGAACAAATCCAGCATCTGGGCATGAGTAAACATTCTTACAAAAAATCAGGAACTAAATGGCCCAGACTCTAGACAGAAAAGAGAAACACTGGATTCTGGGAAATGATCTTCCTGAAATTTCAATATGAATAATAAAATCTATACGTGGCAATAGCACTTAAGAGTATGTGTAATTCCACATTCCAATGGGCCAACTTTAATATTTTGGATTTATTTTCCAGGAAGCTCACTCGCTGTCCTTTCTCGATCACTCCTTATATACACACACACTATACACACCACATTCTATTTCGTTGCTTGAAACTTTCTAACATGTTTTCCAATTTTGTGAACTTTGGATTTTTCAGAGCGATTTTTGACAAAATGAGGATTGGGGACTAAATGTGGCAAAATGAGGAGAAAAATATTGATGGCGTATTGCTTTGGTGCGAAGAGGTAGTGACGTTCCTTGGTGGGATGTGGTTACAGGCAAGTTTCATGCCAGGAACTTTTTCTGGTGATTTACAAAGACACCTGAAGCTTTGGTGGCACACACTCAGTGTGTTTCGAGCCTGCACTTGCTCACAGGCAGAAAATTTCTATTTACAAATGGAAGATGGAAAATGTTTTAGTTTTGGACTCTAAAATTCATTTTGTCTTGACATAGGCAAGATAACAAACACATGAACCCCGTCCAAGAAGAAACTAGCTCTGCTACGTTTGGGGTACACCTCTGCAAATTATAAAATCTGATCCTTACACAAGTATTTCACATGGCTTATTGTTTTATTCTACTTGGAACATCGGTGAAGCGATATTTATTTTTATATAAAATCTTTTGAATTCCCTTTCATTGACTTTTGGAGGCCTAGGTATTTCTTCACAGCAGGAAGGAATTATTTGATAACTGGAAGTTTCATAAATATCAGCTCTAAGTTAAAATTTTTGTTTAAATAAGGAATGTGAAACTGATATCAGGTTGTACTTCTAACTCCTCACACAATTCTTTCAATAATTCTGATATAAATACTAATTTATGTTTCTGGCAGGTTCTTTGTTATGTCCTTAAATATATTATTTCACTTTTCATCAGAGTTCCATATGAAGTAGATACTATATATAGCTCCATTTTACAAACAAGGAAATCAGTTTCAGAGAAGTTAATAAAATCAATCAAGGTCACATACGTAATAAGTGCCTGGGCCTAGATTTAAGCCTCAATCTGTCTGATGTCAAAGACCAAGCTCTTTCCATTTTAAGACACTGCTTCTCACTTTACAGTTATAGATTTCCTTGCAAGTCCATGAGTCACCATATCAATGACATGAGTGATGGATTCATCAAACCTGGATCCTCTTCCTCCTGGGCCATGGCCAGACTGCATTTCTAAGTCTGCTGAGGAGTTAGTTATGGCCAGGTAATAGAGTTATGGCTGATAGACTGTACAGAGAGAAATTATATATATATATATATATATATATATATATATATATATATATATATATATAAATTTCAGGTCTGTTCCATAAAATCTTCTGTATGACTCCACATTTTCTTCTTTTTTTAAAAAAATAAATTTATATATTTATTTTTGGCTGCATTGGGTATTCGTTGCTATGCGTGGGCTTTCTCTAGTTGCGGCGAGTGGGGGCTACTCTTCGTTGCGGTTCACAGGTTTCTCATTGCAGTGGCTTCTCTTGTTGCAGAGCACGGGCTCTAGGTGCGCAGGCTCAGTGGTTGTGGCTTGCAGGCTCAGCAGTTGTGGCTCGCGGGCTCTAGAGCACAGGCTCAGTTAGTTGTGGCGCGTGGGCTTAGTTGCTCCACAGCATGTGGGATCTTCCCAGACCAGGGCTCGAACCCGTGTCCCCTGCATTGGCAGGCAGATTCTTAACCACTGTGCCATCACGGAAGTCCCTACATTTTCCTCTCCCATATTCCAGGGGTTGATAACATCCAGGGTAACCTTGGGAGCCATGCAAGCCTTGTGTAGAAGTTGTGAGAGCCTATTTCTCTTCTCTCTCTGGGTCCCTGCCTGACTACATGGAATGGAATTCTCTCCTGGCAGCCACTGGATTTTATGTGAGTGAGAAATAAGCTTTTGTTGTGAAATTTTTGGAATTTATATGTTGGAGCAGCTAGTGTGGATTTCAAGGTACGAATTCCTATATCACTTAAGTGGTGTGCTGTTGTAAGGAAACCTAGGATGTGTGACACTGACTTAGCAGTTGGGTGGTGAGAAAACTGGTACCACAGACAGAAACCCTGGAGTTCCGTCTTGTTGTTTTTGGTATAATTATCACCGTGAAAGAACTTGAAGTCAGATCTTGTGTCTACCGAACCTCTAGTTCTGAAGTTCAAGACTGAAAAGCAGTTGGTGTTGGTTTTTTTTCACTGCCATTATCAAGATATTGCAAGAAAGGGATGAGCTAAGGAAAGAATTGGCTGGTTTGGAAGGAGAGATTGAAGGTAATGAAGGAAGTCCAGAACTCGAAGATTGCAGGGATCTGGAAAATTTCTACTGCACAGGGGCCCCAAACAGTAAAAGGGAAGACAGAAGTGTTTTGAGTAACAGAGACCCATTAAAAATCAGCCTTAGGTAAAAATTCTTTCAATAATAGCCATTATTTGCATATCTAAAAACTCACCAATGTGCTGTGCTAAATTTAACTAAATTATTAACCTTGAGATACCTTTAGAGGTATAAAGAACTGCCAGAAGCTATGAAATTTGAACTTTGAAATTTATGAGTATGTCCTGGATCAAATTCTTAGAGTCCCCAGTCTGACTAGAGCAAACCACAGTGGTGGTTAGGGGTGGCGATGGTTATTTTTCTCCCACTTAACTAAAAAAATACGTGAGTTATACAACCAGCTCATGACCACTTCTACAAGCATTGGGTATTGGGGTGTATCAACGGTAATGAGACCCAAATCGGTGTACAAAAGCAGAAGTGACACAGAGAGCTAAAGTACAAAGTAGAACACTAAAAACTGCCAGAAGGGAGACAAAAAATGTTATAGGATTTCAGAAGGTGAAACAACTGTCAGCTAGAACACTTATGGAAGACAGACATCAGGCAGAGCATTTGACCTGGGCTTCAAAGGACAGGTAGGACTTTGATATCTGTAAGCAGTGGTGGGCAAGGACATTGGAGGTGAGTAGAAAGGCAGTGTTAAAGGCATGAAGTGGGAAAGCGTCCTCTTGGGCTCACGTGTATTTGGGTGAGTAAGACTTAGAGATAAACCAGACCTTTGAGGACCTTGAATTTGACACTAAGAATGCATTCTTTAGGCATTGGTGAAAGTGGGGACTTTCAGGTATTATCAGCAACATAGGTATATGGTTAGAACTATGGTAGTAGAAAGTAACATCATTTAGAGAGAGAATAAAATGGACAAGAAGACCTGTTTGCAGATCATCACAATAGTCTTGGCAGGCAAAAGAGGGGCAGATGCATTACAGAAGAATTTAATAGGACCAGGGAAATGCCCAAATCTGGGAGACAGCATAGGCTCAAAATGTAGAAAGAAAAATTATAAGCCTTGATTTCTTGGTCTGTTCTTACATTATGGAAATGTAAGAATGCATAGTATTTTATAAGAATTTTGTGAAATCCAAACTCCTGAACTGGTCAATTACCTTTCTCAGTTAAAATAAGGAATGAAATGTTAAAAAAATATTTACAATCTATTGCACATAGCTACTGTAAATAAGGAGCCAGGTAGGGCAAACGTGTTATAAGATTAAGCATATTTTGCTGTCTTAGTATAAAAATCTAAGTAAAAATCTTAGTGTAAAATTCTGTAAGTTAAATTGGTTAAGAAGAATCAGATGTGTAAATATATCCAGTTAACAACTCACATTTCTAAATCATGTTTGATGTAGGGAATTATGATTGTTCACTTTAACATCATTAAAATATTTCTCACAAGAAAAGCGCCGCTGACCATTGTCAGCTTTGGGCAGGTAGGAGGCCTGGGAGGTGGAAAACCACAGGTGTGACCCCATCACCGGGAAATGAACCAAGCTGGCCACTGGCAGGTGAGGGGCTCTGACCCATATTTTCATAGAACAGAGACTCCACACCAACACTGTAAGTCTTGGAGGTGGAGATAATCATAAAAGATCCTGCCCAGGGAATGGTATGCAGAAAAGAAAAACAACAAATAAACAAAATGAACCTATAACAGTCAGTATAACCTTAATATGAAAACTGGACTAGGGCAGATATAAGGGAAATAGATACATCAGTCTCAATTATAAATGTAAATGCAAAAGTTTAAAATGGAATTTTAGTAGATTAAATCATAAATAAATGATTTTAATAAATTATTAAATAAAATTCAGCACTGATGAAAAAAATCAAAGCTATGTGAATTAAGGTGAAGCAAAGCTGCTGGACTAAAAAGACCTCAGTGGCTTAAAGAACATAAACATTTATTCCTCTTTCATGCTGATGCTACAAGGCTCCAATCCAGGTTTGCTGGCTGTTCCATGTGTTCACTCAGGGACCCAGGTTCCTTCCGTTGTGTTGCTTTATTATTACTTAGGGCAGTGCAACTTCTGTGCAAATCAGATATCACCTAGAGAGCGTTAAATAATCCAGAGTGCTAGGTCCCACCCTCAGACTTTCTAGTTTAGTAGGTTTTGAGTGGGACATGAGAGTTTGCCTTTAAAAAAATGCCCAGGTGATCACAGTGCTACTGGTCCAGGACCATACTTTTACTAGAACATCGGTATCATCTGCATTGTAAAAAATGGGTCACCATGGGTTCCAGGTGACAGAAAAGAGAGAGTATGGGATATATTTGATTGCTGTCTTAAAGTAAAAGAAATTGCACACATCAATTTCCTTCTCATATTGCTGGCAAGAATCTAGTTACTCGGTTACATCTAACTGCAAGTCAGTCTGTCTGGAAAATATGATCTCTAGACAGTGGCATTCTTGGAAAATCTCTTCCAGTTCTGTATTTAGTGATGTCACACTGGTAGCTTGAAATTGGCCGTAGTGTAAGTACAGCACAGAAACTGGCAAATGCTACAAATCATGGCTCTCCCAATCCAAGGACCAATTTTTAAACGTTTACCAGCACTCTTGTCTGTAGCTCAGCTTCCACAGTCCCAGCTTCAACTCTATTGCTGTGGAGGTAGGGGAGAGTAAATTTTGGTGGCCAGTTAGCTGCTTCTGCTTCATTCTAAGAATGCAAGGATAGATAAATATCTATTAAATAAATGACCTAAAGATAAAAATCTATTAAAGTGGTAGATTAAATTAATGCAGTGAATTACATGTGATCGTCTCAATAGATGCAGAAAATGTACCTGATAACGTTTAATGCACATATATGACAAATTCAGTTATCAGATGAGAACAGGAATCTGGATAGTGTCTAGGAGGGAACACTTTTCTTCAACCTCTTAGGTTAAGTCACAGAGGGCCTGTGAATTAAATCAACAAAAGACAGATTAGCAAGAGAAAAGACAATGTTTATTCATGTGTAAAAATGGGAGCCCATGAAAAATGTGACTCAAAGAGGCAGATAGAATTTGGGGATCATATACCATCTTAATAGAGGAAGGGGAAGGGTGCTTGTGGGAAAATAAATGGCTTTTAGGAAGATAAATGGGGCTTTAGGAGAATAGGTGGGAGATATGACAGTTTTGTAGCCCTTGCCTGCCAGGCCAATTTCTTATCCCAGTGCCAGCTCCTCAGGTGATAGGAGACAGTCTTCCCTGGCTGCAAAACTCCTGCGGATTTATGACCATTGAATTCTTTTGGGAGGCTTTGCTTTTGGGCTGCTAAGGGAAGCTCAGAAAAGAAAAGAAAAACCCACAACTCTTCCTGCATCTATTGATTCTCATATGTCTTCAGTTCAAAATAATCCTTATGCTACAATGGTATATTCTGGATCCCTTTAAGAGTATATATGAAAAAAACCTATAGCAAACATAAGGATACACCTCTTTTTAAGTGCTTTGGCCTAAAAATGACACATTCCACTTCTGTTTCCATTCCACTTAGTAGAATTTAATCGCGGGGCTAAATCTAATTGCAGGGGAGACTGCGAAGTTTATTCTGGAATACGTATTGGGTAAACAGCTAGCAGTCTCTGCCATATCCTCTTCCCTTGCTTTCTTGCTCTCTTTGGTACTTACCACCCCTCATTATACATATTTACTTGTTAATTTGTTTATTGTATACCTTCTGCACTAGAATCACTTTCATTAGGGCAGATACTTTCTTTAGTACATCAGTGTATCAGTAGCTTAGTATAGTACCTGGAATATGGTATATACTCGTTAAATATTAATTGAATGACTGTGAGAAATTCGTATCAAAAATTAACGCGAAGCCTCATCCTTCCACAAAGACGACTCTAAGTTTTGATTCCATCTGACTGAGAGAATGATAATGCCAGGTGCAAACACAGGGAAGAAAAAGAAAGTTGAATTTTTTGAATAAATATAAATTTGAATTTCTGATGGGTCAACAGATGGGTAAACTTATTTGGAAAAGCAAAAGACTAGGAGTGGGTCTGTGGAGTTGGTTGTATCTGCATCACCGTGATACATAAAGCTCTCAGAGAGAATGAGATTGTCACAGAGGAGATATACAAAGAGAAGAGCAGAAATTGTAGAGAAAAGGAAGAGTGAGGACCTACTCAGAGGAGGCAGAGATAGTGTGGTCCTAGAGATTAGAGTAGTGAAGAATCAAGGGATCCATAAGAGAGAATTTCAAGATACGTGGCGTCTTTCAAGTCTGTACAGAGTTTTAATAAAACCGGGCAAGAGAAACTGTAAGGAAGCTGAGGAGTATCATCGAGCTGTGTGATCAGGAAGACCAGGGGAACATAGATTTGGGTGAAGCGTCTTGGACCGACTCCCTGTATTAGCTTCTTATGCTGCTCTAAAAAATTACCACAAACTTAACTCAAAACAAGATACACTTATTCTCTTACAGTTCTGGAGGTCAGAAATCCAAAATGAGTTTCACCGGGCTGAAATCAAAGTGTGTGCAGGGCTGTGTTCCCTCCAGAGGCTCTAGGAGAAAATCCGTTTCGTTGCCTTTTCCAGCTTCCGGAGCTGCATTCCTTGCTCCTGGCACCTTCCTCTGTCTTCAGACTCAGCAGTGTAGCGTCTTCAAAGCTCTCTCTGTTCCATTTTCACGTTGCCTTCTCCTCTTCTGTCTTCAAGTCTCCCTCTGCCTCCCTCTTTTAAGGATATTTGTAATAATATCTAGAGCTGAGCTGGATAATCCAGGATGATTTTCCCTTCTCAAGATCCTTTAACTTAATCACATCTGCAAAGTCCTTGTTACCCTATGAGGAAGCAGTCACAGGTGCTAGGGATTGGAACTTAGATATCACTGGGGGCCATTATTCAGCCTACCATACCCCCCTTTACCTGGTTTATTTTGTTAACCAAAGGGTTATTGAGTGAACAGCTTCAGCAGACTGTTTGGAGGCAGAAATGGGAAGAAGTTGGAAGTTGAGAAAGAGGAGATGTCAAGGAAAAAATATATTTTTGGGGGTGGTGAAAGAATAGGGCAGGAAGGGTGCCTATTTCAGGCTGGGGAAGACCAGAGTCTATAGACAGAAGAGAAGGAGCTAATAGGACTCTCACTGGAAGGAGAGACTAAAATCATTACTCCTGCAAACAGGGAATCAGCATCATGTTGATTTTGTTCACCACTACATTCTGAGCAGTACAAGCATTGTTAACATAGTATGCACTCAATAAAAAATTTTAGAATAAGTGAACCATTATTTTTTTTATTTTTATTTTTTTTTGTGGTACGCGGGCCTCTCACCGCTGTGGCCTCTCCCATTGCGGAGCACAGGCTCGGGACGCGCAGGCTCAGCGACCATGGCTCACAGGCCCAGCCGCTCCGCGGCATGTGGGATCTTCCCGGACCGGGGCATGAACCCGTGTCCCCTGCATCGGCAGGCGGACTCTCAACCACTGCACCACCAGGGAAGCCCGTGAATCATTATTTATGGAATACTAGTGTATACCTTTGTGCTCAATATGAAGAACTAAAGAAACCATTGACATCTACTTTCAACTGGTTTAACAACGTATTAATTGATAAAATACACAAAAAAATTATAAGTGCCAAATGCACTTAGCAAAGTCCAGAGCTAACCAAATCCATGTAAATATGTCATGGTTTCCAACCTTCCAAAGAGTTTGGGAGCTTGTTACAAAGCTGCTTCTACTGTGTCATCCGTGGAATCTCTTTTCTTTTCAATTACACTACACATTTTTTATATCCTGATCAGAAGTCCAAAGAAATCTTTCATGAACTTGTAGTCTGTATAATATCTGTGTAGAGATTGGAATATTGATTTTGTCATAAGAAAGACCTGAGCATGTTTGAGGGCAAGCTTTGAGTATTACTATCTTTGAGGCACCTTGGCAAGTTACTTTACCTCACTGAGCCTCAGTTTTCTCATCTGTAAGTGGGGATAATATCTACCTTGAAGTGTTGTGATGATTGAATGAATAAATGCATTAAGAGTGCTCAGAACCTAGCAAACTCTCAGGACATGTTGCTACTACTACTGTAGTCATTTGGGGCTCATGTTCCATGTAAGTACATGAAAGCATTCTAGAAAGATCACTGTGTGCAACTTGGAGATCATATAACACAATATTTTAATGTCAAAGATGAGATTAAATCCTTCATAATGAAATCTGGATTTAGCCACCGACTGTGTGGTCTTTAGCAAGTAATTTCATTTCTGGGGGTTTTGTTGGTAAAACAAGGCACTTTTGTTATATGATTTTCAAGGTCGTTTTCAGATTTATTTTTCTATGTCTATGTTCACTGGACTCCCTGCTCTGTGAAGCCGGAATCATGACAGTTTTGTTCATCATTATTCCTAAAACCTAGCACAGTCCCCAGCACTTAGCAGGACCTCCACAGATATTTCTTGCATGAATAAATAGTCTAGTTGCACTAAAAGTCCATCTAATGAAGGGACCCATGGACTGGTTTTATTTTTGCTACCAAGTGGATTTTTTTTTTTTTTTGCGGTACGCGGGCCTCTCACTGTGTGGCCTCTTCCGTTGCGGAGCACAGGCTCCGGACACACAGGCTCAGTGGCCATGGCTCATGGGCCCAGCCGCTCTGTGGCATGTAGGGTCTTCCCGGACCGGGGCACAAAGCCATGTCCCCTGCATTGGCAGGTGGACTCTCAACCACCGTGCCACCAGGGAAGCCCTACCAAGTGGATTTTTATGACTTGGTCTTATGTTTTATGATTTCTCTGTTCCTCTTCATAAAAATGAAGAGGGTAAGGACACCAATCTAACACCACAGAGCAGGCATGGGGTGAGAATTAATCAATCTATTAAAATTGAGTCTTTGGGCAAACATGCTAGATCAAGGTCAATAACAATCGGGAGTATTTTTCAGATAGTGATTATGAGATTAGCAGTCCATGGTGTTCGTATATGAGAATAAATTCATAAATATAACAACTTAATACTTGAAGACTTAAAACTGGAAAGAAAGTTTATTAGCACACAGCAGCATCAGTAGCACTTGGTGGCGGTGAAAGACAAGGGGGTGTTTCCATGCTCGGATGAAAGGCGGAGGCTAGAGGGAAGGGACGTTGACTACAGGAAGTGAGGAAGAGGGAAGGTTTCAAGAGGAAGCTTGGAGAGAGTGCTCAAGGGAATGGACCGCAGGCACCAAGAGAGGCAGTGGAAGCCATCACCACTAGGGAATTATCACAAATACTTAATATGGGTCTGGGCTTTCTGTAGTCATGTAGGACAGAATCTTGACGAGTCTTTTTTTTTTTGCCGCACCCCTCGGCTTGTGGGATCTTAGTTCCCTGACTAGGGATTGAACCCAGGCAGTGAAAGCGCAGAGTCCTAACCACTGGACTGCCAGGGAATTCCCCTCCCCACTTTTTTTCTAATAGGAAAGTAATCAGTGATCCCAAATGCTGGAGGATGTGAGGCATACCAAAACTATGCGTATCTGTCCCTGAAACTCAACACAGTAAACCTTCATTGATGGACAGCTACCATAGTTTGCTTACACTGCAAAGCAGGCATTATATCTACTTTATGACGAGAAAATTGTAGTTCTAAGAGCTGAACAATTACATTTGTTTTGAAAAGCAAAGGACTTAATTGTGAACTTAATTCTGTTTTGTCTGATGCCAAATCCTAAAGGTTTCCGTTACCGTGTGCTGTGAGTCTTCGTAGGTTCCATTTGTTCTGACACTGCAGCTCAGTGTGAGACAAATGCAGGCTCACCAAGCTACCTCTAATTTCAATATTTCAAGATCCAATAATATTGTTAGGAGTAATGACCAGTGATAAGATCATCATAGCCCCAAGAAATGTCAGATAATATGTTGTTGTTAAGGGATTCTCTAACAGAGCTTAGTACCATTTTGCCTTATATACTCCATTATATTTTTATGTAGGAATATATTTAATATTACCTTTTCGCTTATGGTTCTGTGCCCTTCTGGGTGCTAGAAAAAGTTGGGGAGGTAGAATTTAAAACATGGAAAAGTTTTGATGACTTATAAATGAAGTAGAATAGAATATTTGAAAAAAGGACGGTTGACATTCGTTCCTAATTCAAGCAAAAATTTCCTCAACCAAGTGTGATTGATGTTTAGAAATATATATCCCCACCCCCAAACAGTACTTTTTTTCCCACTACTTGAACATGCAAACTAAAATTAACTTCTGGGAGTTCTGGATTTGGATTTTTGATGCTAGCATTCGCTTTCTTAGTGACTGCCTGACTGATCGAGCACAGAAATAGTGTCCTCAATAATTAGCTAATTGTGGCACATTCAGGCACTTGCTGGGTAATTGAGACACTTCTCTCTCATTTTGAGGGTAAAACATGCTGACTGCATTTCTAATTAGCCAATTAGAGGTGTACTGTCCTCATTGACACCTTTTAGCTCACTAGGAATTTTATTTCCAAATGTTGAATAAGACACAAGTATAACCTAATAGTTTCTGTGTTCTCCCACTGTACTTTTAAATCCAGTTCGTTTTTAAAGTTCTCATTTAAATTCTAATGTGAGTAAAGAGTTAAATATTTTTCAAAAATCAAGTCATAAAAAACAAAAGAAAATACAAATAAACATTGCACTCCTGGATGGCAAACAAATATTTTAGTTTGGCCAGAAGATATGTATGAGAAAATGTTGACAGATCTGACAAAACAAGCTTTATTTATTTTTTGCCCTTTTCTCCCAACTTTATTGGTGTGTAATTGAAGTGCATATATTTAAAGTGTAAATCCGATCAGTTTTGACGTATGTATACACTTGAGAAAGCATCATCATTTATAAAAATGTTTCCATCACCCCCAGAAGTTTCCTTGGGACCCTTTGTATTACATCTCTTCCTCCACCTGCATTTATCAGTCAACCACAGATCTGATTTCTGTCAGTATAGATAAGTTTTCATTGTTAGAATTTGTATAAGTGGAACAATATAGCATGTGTACTTTTTTGCCTGATTTCTTAAACTGAGCATAATGATTTTGAGATTCATCCACATTGTTATGTGTATCAATAGTTCCTTCATTTTTAATTCTTTATTAGTATTCCATTTAATGAATATATTAGTTTGTTTATACGTGTGTCTGTTGATGGACATTTGAGTTGTTTCCAGTTTGGGGCTATTACAAATAAATCTACTGTGAACATTTGTGCACAAGTCTTTGTGTGGATATATATATTTGTTACTCTAGGGTAAATATCTCAGTAAGTATATGTTTAACATTTTAAGAAACTGATAAGTTATTTTCCAAGGTGGTTGTACAATTTTACTTTACCATGAGCAGTTTTTGAGAGTTAGTTTTTCCACATCCTCACTAACACTTGGTGTGGTCTGGCTTCTTAATTTTAGCTAACCTCATGAGTGTGTAGTGGTATCTTAATGTGGTTTTAATTTCCATTTCCTGCTTATTAATGATGTTTAGCATCTTTGATGAGCTAATTGTCCACTTGTATATTTTCTTTTGTGAAATGCCTTTTCAAATAATTTTTCCAGCTGTTTTGTGGTTTCCCTGGTACTTTCTCCACAAATAATTATATTATCTCCAAATAGAGGAACTTTTATGTCCTCCTTTCTGAGACTTATGCCTTTTATTTCTTTTTCTTATCTGATTGCAATAGCTTGGACCTCCAGTACAATGTGGAAGAGAAGTGATGAAAGCAAGTATCTGAGTATTTTTCTTAATCTCATGAGGACATAATTTAGTCTTTTACTATTAAGTATAGCGTTGGATGTAGGTTTTTGTAGATGTCCTTTAGCAACTTGAAAATTCCCTGTAATTCTAACTTTGCTGAGAGATTTCATCATGATTGAATATTGTCAAATGCTTTTTCTACCTCTGTTTAGTAAGGTTTATGTGGCTTCATCCAGAGAGTGATCTGGCTTTTGTCTGAGCTCCTGGAAGTTAACCTCTAAATCCTAGAAGTTCCTCAGTGATAGGAATGTCTTTGTTGTTGATAATGGGCTCCTTGGGCCACATTTGATAGTTTTTGCTAATGAAATCACTCAGGGTTGGGGCTGGCCACTCTAGAAAGACCAAAAATGTAATTAGAGGGCTGGAACTTTGAGCCATGTGATGTCAGCTCAACCTTCGGGCAGCAGAGGCAATGATTCAATCAATCATACCAATATAATGACACCCGAATAAAAACTCTGGACACCAAAGTTCAGATGAGCTTTCTGGGTTGGCAGTATTGCACAAATATTGCTACACATCAATGCTGAAAGTGTGATTTTCCCTGAGGATGATGGAAATTTTGCATTTAGAACCTTCCCAGACACTGTCCTATGCCTCTCTTCCTTTGGCTGGTTCTAATTTGTATCCTTTTTGCTGTAATAAAATTGTAATAGTAAGTATAGTGCTTTACTGAGTTCTGTGAGTCATTTTAGTGAATGTGAAAACTGAGAGAAATCCATGGGGACCCCAAAATTAGCTGGATGGTCTGAAGTGAGGGCAGTCTTATAGGGACTGTTCTCTCAGACTTTGCAGTTTGCCAAACTCATTGCAGTTGGTGTTAGAAGTCTTGGGCCAACTTGCCAGTTTGGAGGACTGTGCCCTTGACCTTGAGTTTGCTTAATTCTAGGTAGCATCTATTAAAATGATCATATGGTTTTTTTCTTTATGAATTTGATTAATTACATCCATTGATTTTTGACTGTTAAACCAATTTTCCACTCTGGGGAATATCTACTTGATAATGATGTATTATTCTTTTCATACAGTGTTGAATTTGATTAACTTTTCTTTTGTTAAAATATTTGCATCTGTGGACTTCCATGGTGGTCCAGTGGTTAAGGGAACTAGATCCCGCATGCCGCAACTAAAAATATCCCACATGCCACAACTAAAGATCCTGCATGCTGCAACTAAGACCCGGGACAGCCAAATAAACAAATAAATAAATGTTTTTAAAAATTTGCATCTGTATTCATGAGAGGTATTGGCAGTGTCTCAGTTTTCCTTTGGTTTAGGACTATGCTGGTGTTATAAAATTTGCTGGGCAGTGCTCCCTATTCTTCCAATATCTGAAAAACTTCCTGTAAGATCTTAAATGTTTCATAGAATTCACCAGTGAAATCATCTGGTCCTGCAGTTTTCTTTTTTGGGGAATATTTTTGATAGCAAATTCAGTTTCCCTAATAGTTATAGATATTGATATATTAAGATATTCTGTTTCCTGTTTCCTTGTATGTCAAGTTGTATTATTTTGGAAATTTGTCCATATCATATAAATTGTCAAATTTGTTGGCACATTTTGTTTATAGAACTCTATTATACTTTTAACATTTGTGGGCTCTGTGGTGATAAAATATTTTTTATTTCTAATATTTGTGATTTTAGTTCTCCCTTTAATTCTCTGTTATTCTAGCTCGGGGTTTGTCAGTTTTGTTGATCTGTCCAAAGTACCAGCTTTGGGCCTTGTTAGTTTTCTCTATTGTCTTTGTTTTTTATTTCATTGATTTCTGGGTTTTCTTCTTTATTATTTCCTTCCTTCTACTCACCTTCAGTTTACTTTGCTCTTCCTTTTTAACTCCTTAAAGTGGTTACTTAGGCCATCAATTTTAGGTCTTTATTCTTTTCTAATATAAGCATTTAAAGTTATAAATCTCCTTATACCTTTCGCTAAACCTCACTAATTTTAATATGTTTTAATATCATTAAGTTAAAACTATTTTCTAATTTCTCTAATTTTATCTTTTACTCATTAGTTATTTATGTGTTATTTAATTTACAGATATATAGGATTTTACCCACTCTTGCATTAATATTGATTTCTTTAATTCCATTTCTGTCACAGAATATACTCTGTATGATTTTGATCCTTTTAAATTTATCAAAAATTGTTTTATGGGTCAGAATGTGGTCTGTTATGCCAATGTTCCATTTATACTTGAAAAGATAACTGCATTCTGCAGTTATCAATTGTAGTGTTTTAAAAATTGTCAGTTATATCATGGTGACTTTATTGGTTAGATCTATCTTTAATGATTTTTTGGACGGTTCTTATATGAATTGCTGAGAAAGGACGGTCAAAATCTACTACAGTGATTTTGGAATTTTCTGTTTTTCTTTAATTTTGCCAATTTTTGTTTCATGTTATTCTGAGACACTATTATCCGTTGAATACACATTGATAATTGTTATGTCTTCCTGATAGTCCATCTTCTTATTTTTGTGAAACGTTGATATACCTGACATTACGGTTTGTTTCGAAGTCTATCTCGTATCCAAATAGCTGTTCCAGCCTTCTTATGCTTACTGCCTTCTTAGTATTTAAAAAAAATCAATTTATACTCAACTGATCTATTTCTTAATGTTTAAAGAGTGTGTCTTGTAGGAAGCATATGCTGAGGTCCTGATTTTTATCTCTATCAATCTCTGTCTTTTATTTGGGAGTCTTAGACCATTAATATTTAAAAATATTTGAAACACGCTCCCTCCCTCAGACTGAGATCCAGACCTCATTGGAGAGGGTGTGAGTGTGAAAAGTAGAGCTGGCTTGTAGTTAGCCCTTATACCATATCAGCTGATGGGACTCAAAAAACTAGAATAATGTCTTGCATTAGATTAGTTTGTCCCTGCTGGGTGCACACTGGATCAGGTTTCCTTATTTGAAGTTGTGTATAAAAAGCAGTATGTTAAGTGAGAAGAACACACATCTAGGAGATAGAATACAGGCTTCTGCCACCGAATAGCATCGTGATCCTAAGCAAATAACACTTTCTGCAGACTTCAGTGTTCTCACTATTCAAATAGAAATAACTTTCACACGTTCCCTCATTTATTTACTAATTATTTCTGTCAACATTTTCGAGCACTTAGGTTGTGCCAGCCACCGTGCTAGGTCTGGAGATTTGTCGCCTCTGTAAGAAATGATACTTCTCCTCAGGGAGCTAGCGCATGGTCTCGAAAATGAAACATAATGTCCCATTGTAGATAGTTCTCGTAAGAACCAAATGAGATGATGGATTGTAAGCCCTTTGAAATAGATTAAAATATCGTTCTTCAAATAGGAGGGGGTGTCCTAATATTGATACCATAGCCGTCACAGCCTCAGGATGGCAATTAGCTTATTGTATTTTTTTAATGCATGGGCATTCGGGCTAAGAGGAAGATTGTAAGTGGTTCAGGTAAGATCAGAGCATTTGTATTCCTAAAGACTGTTTCCCACAAATTGACAATGATTAAAATTAACCTGTGAAGTTAATGACGGTGTCTGACACGGATGGCTTTGGCTCTACGCAGTTATGTTCTTGACCGGATGAGGTCTTCCTTTTATTAGTTTATGAGTCACAGGGCAAACATGGATGCTGTACAGTGAATGCTAAATCAGAATCAAGGAGCTGGAGTTACTGGTGGCCTTGAAAAAGAAAACACCTTTTTGGCATACCTATTTTTGTTGTTTATTGTGAACAGAAGGCACCCTTTATGGCTGCTCAGGGTACAGCCAACTTCTCAAATACTTGGACCTGGGCTGTGCTGTAACCATCTCCCTCTCATCTCTGATGCTTCGGGTTTTAGAGTTCTGACAGGGTGCCTGGTCTCTTTCATTCGTTCTTGTTCCTCTTGCTCTCTCTCTCTTTTTCCACTATCAAGGTCTCGCCACCTCTCTGGGAGGAGGATTGCATCATCCTTAGCCCAAGAGTACCCGGATCTTTGGATGCTCTGTAACTTCCCATGTACTTTCAACTCTCTTCAACCAGAGAGAAGAGTGACAGATTACTGGTGGAGAGCATCAGAGTGTCTGTTGGCTAATGACTGCTATAAATCCTGATAATCACAATAGCAATCATAAATAATATAAAACAACAGCACTGCAGCAGCTGAGATTCATGCTGTTCAGACTCCTGTTTAAAGAATTTTTAAACATTTCCTAGGAGACTTGTAAGAATTTGGGGTCACATGGTGCCCCTTGGCTACATGGTCTTGGCAAGTGGCAATGAGCTGTTTCTTGAAGGGCAGCTGTCCGTCCTGAAGAGTCATCTGTCCTCCATCAGAACTGCATGAGTGAGGAGTAAACCTTTGTTGTGGTAAGCCACTGAGATTTGGGGTTTTGTTTGTCACACTGGTGTAGCATACCTTATCCTGACTAGTATACATCACTCATACCTCTGCTATTAATTTTTCTCATAGGCTAAGCACTGGAGATGCTGCGGCCAAGTTAACTCTAGTAAAAGACATTTGTCATTCATTCTGCTTTTATCAAGATAGGTGTGTTTGGAGACATTTTGCAGTTGTATAGTAAGTGACTTTTAGAAGTCTCAGGAGAATTGCATAAATTCCAAATGGGAGATGGTTGCATTGAAAAAGTTAAGCAGTTGTCCAATCCCTTCCAAAGTGTATTCCTGTGAATTCTACAGGAAATTAGGCATAAGAAAAATTTTCTCTCTCTCACATTTCAGAAACAAAGCTTATTGATCATGAAGCATCACTTATTGGTTTAGTATTTATAATTTACTTAAATTTAACAAACATAAAACATAGCTATTGGTTAGTTATGTTATACTTTATAAATGCTATATGGCATTGTTATTTAAATCAAGTTATTATAATAGTGAAAACTAAACACGGATGTGTTAATTTTCATATCTACAGTGCTTCAGTCTTGGTTCTTGATTGTGAGCAACGGAAACTATCTTGATACCTAATTGGATGAACACATGTTGTCATGTGGTCGCCAGGGGTGTGGGAAAGAAGGATCCGTTCCTTTATCTTTCATAGAGGGAAGCAGGGCACTATGTCCCACCGATTCTGTACCCAGTGGAGTGGGAGAATTTCCTGAAAATGGGGGGAGGAGACGCCTTCACAGCAAAGTTCACTAACCAGCAAACAATAGAAACTGCTGACAAATGCCCACTTTCCTTAGCAAACCAGAACACACATGAAAAGCACTGATTCTCTAGCATAGCAAATGGAGGAGCCATTCTTTCTTAATGGAGTATCACTTAATGAGTATGTAAATGGGGTATTAACATATAAGATAACTGCTTTTCAGATTTAATGTTAGCAGGGGGATTTTTTTTTCTCAAACAAAATTCTTTAGAGAGCTCTGATGCATTAAATAGAATTGGTCCGGTAAAGCAGGTGTACGGGTCAGAATTCTTCCCTTCCTGCTTCCCGTTGGCCGTGAGATGCCTCGTCAGAGCTCCTGGACCATTGTTTGAAAACTGCTCGTCAGGATGGCTATTTGGAATCGGGTCTTGGATTTCTGATGCCTTGAGCCTTTCAACTTTCCTTTCCTTACCCCCCACTTGTGCTGGATGAAGCTAAAAAATAAAAAAGCCAATCTCAAAAAACCCCAAAGCAAATAAAAAAGCAAAACTCAAACCTGTGCTCTCATCTATTCAAATGGCAGTGGGCCAAAAAAGAGAAAAGAAGAGACCCTAAATAAGAGCAACTTTCCATTGAGGTTCCAAGTAAGCTGACATCTTCCCTTTTGCATTTTAATTGCAGTTTGGATTTATGATCTGGGCTAGGATGATTGAGCCATCTTAACCGCACTTTGTAGATAGTAGCAGCAGCAGATCCAGGTGCTGGGCTTGACGTTGCCCAGTGATTATGTCATTTCTGCCGAACTCCACTGGGATGCGCTTCGAATGATCTGGTGGTTCTTCTCTTTGCTAAGCTGACGTGTCATCTCCCTCAGGCACAAATCACAACCAAGTTACTGACCCATTTAGGGATCACATCCTCTACAGTCGTGGAAAGTTAAAGGGCTGTTCTCAGTCTCTCCATCCCTCCTGACCCCACTCTTCTAGAGGAAGAGAAAGAGGAAAGGAGACAGGAGAAAGGAGTGAGGAGAGACAGAGGATGTGAACGAGGACAGGGTAGAAGACCACGGGGGGATATCGGTCTTCTCTGGGGCCATAGCGCTCAAAGAGGGTGGCTACAAATATGCACTTAGGATTGTTCTTTCTGGCCCAGGATTTCCCGTTCAGCCGAGAGTGTAACTGCATTAAGTATCTGGCAGGTGTGCTGCAGGATTACCCAGGAAACCTCCCAGTACTGAGGCTCAGCTGCTTCTCAGGGCACAGGCTGCTTTCCAGTGCAGGAAATATGAGGTCTCTGCCCAGTGCCAGGGGCCTGGGTACTTCTTAGGACCTGTGGGTCTTCCAGTGTAACCGAAGACAGCAAACTGCCAGGTTTTAGCTTCCTCCTTCTCTACTCCTGAGAACCTGAGACCAGGACTTGAGTGCAGGTAGTTGAGTTGGCAGATGAACCCAGGAAACACAAAGGGAGGAAACCACAGTGTGAAACTGAAAAAAAGGGAAAATCCAGTAAGTGTGTATTAGTAAGTGGGTTTTACTGCTGTGGACAGTTGGGGCTCAGTCCCCATGGGGTCCTCAGGAAATTGTGTGCCCCATGAATTGGAGGCTGGGACATTGATCCACTGACTCCTGCCACCCATCAAGTAAAGTTGCTTCCAGTGATGTTGACCCCATGCTTCTGGTTATAATTGGATGGAGCAATGCAAGTTCCCTTTGTGTCAGAGAAACCCCTTTGGCTGAGAAGAGAGACCAGGAGCTAGAGGTGGGAAGCTGTGGGCAGGTCAGGAATTATCTACCTGCTGTTGAACTGAGGTATGAGCTGAGGCTTTAACAGTGGCTGCTATAGCCTTGACTCTAGAAGAGGGCCTAGTACGATGCCCTAAATAATAGGGGGTCAAGAAATATTTATTAAATTAAACAATATACATATATTTTATAATAATCTAGACTAAAGCAGTTTAAAACTAGGTGATCAATCTGATTGGACAGAAGTTGTCGAAGAGAAGAAACACAGAGAAAAGTGTAGAGAGAGAGGAAAATAGGAACAGAAAGTGAATTTCTATAGGAAGAAAAAGATTTGTTCATTCAGAATATATTTATTGAGCACCTATTACATTCCAGGTGCCTGCTCTAAGTTGCAGGGAACAGAGCAGTGCATAAAAATCACAAAATTCTACACCCTCATGAAGTTTATATTCTGAGAGGGGGATAGATTGTTAGTAACTAGATAAATAAGTTAGATTTATAGTGTGCCTGATGATTCTGAGTGCTAAAGATGGCAGAAGAGGGAACTAGGAGGTGTGGGGCTGGGGAAGTTTCCAATTTTAAATAGGCCAGGCAAGGGAGACCTCATGGACAAGGTGACTGAGGGGGCGAGGGAGCCCTGAAGGTATTTAGGGGGAAGCATTTCAGGCAGAGGAACAGCAGGTGCAAGGCCCTGAGTAAAGGAACATGTCCGTGTGGGGAAGAAAGATAATTTCCCCTCTCCCCTTCTGAGTTCTTGGCTGAGACTCCTCTAATAAAACATAGCATAGACTGACAAGAGAACAACAAACAGAACCCAGGAAAAATGAGTAACCCAAAGAGGTGACTCTAGAATTCAGGCTTAAATACCATCTTAAGAGGGAAAGGGGAGAGGGGATATAGGCCTCTTAGGGGACAGTAAATGATTTTTAGGAAAAATGAAAGGGCACTTGGAAGAATAGATGGGAGGTATGATAGTTGTAACAAAGCTTGTCTGGGTGTGGTGATGTAGACAGAGAGTATATTATTATTTCCATTTTATAGCAGGGGAAATTGAGGCCAAGAGAGTTTGAGCAATGCGCAGTAAAGACCACCCAGCCGGTCCAAGGTCACAAAGCCCGTACTAGGACCAGGGCTACCTGCTTCTCAGGGCAACATCCCTCCTACCAGTCCTGATTCAGAAGCCCAGATAACACATGATGCAGTGGAAAGCCGCTTCTCAAGCTATTAGAACAAGGAACAAACGTTTTTGTTGTCACAACTTGAGTCCTTATAAGTTTCCCCATCGAGGAAATAACCACGTGACTCTAGCAAGTTATCTTTTATGGGGCTTTTAAAGGCGCCTTTGTCAAAGGCAGCAATGTACCCACCACATAATATGAAGAGGGATTGACAGAGAGGAAATACTTTATCACAGGTTGGAGAAAAAAAGGCGGGTAAGAAATGCTCTCAGACTGCTCTTCCCCAGTGGGCATGGATCCTGGCAGTACAGGGCAGGGGGTGTCTCGCGGGAGGTTGCCTTTGTAGTGCAGTTATAGACTAGACTTGTTCTAAGCTGTGCACAAAATCACACCCACTGACTTGTGGGACCTGGGCCAAGACCATAAGTGGAGCCCCGTTTCCCGTGTGTCTGTTTCAAAGCTATAAATCAAGATAGGCCCGGGGCCTGAACCACGGTCTGCCCTGGTGCCCTGGGCCGGGTAGTGGCTCCTCTCAGATGTCCCTGGAGACTGGCAGGGGAAGGGGGCCTCGCCCTGCAGGCCCAGCCCGACTGCCTGTGTGGCCACCAGATCCACTGGGTCAGGGTGGTTGGGATCCTGGGTGGGACTGGACACTTCTGACCTAGGAAGGACTGTCTTGGTCCAGTGCCTCTCATGGAATGATCCCCTTCTGCACATATCAGTTTTCTGATGAAGGACTTCCAGGCAGTTCTAAGCAGCTTTCAGGCAACACACCTGCAGAGCAAACAGGAGGGAGGAAGCTTAGTTATGGGGGAAACAGGCCTGCCCAGACACCCACTTCAGGGCGACCTGGAGCGACCAGTGCCCCTGTGGCTCGCGGGGCAGAGGCGCCTTTCCTGTGCTCCCCTGCGCTTCCCCACATCTACCACACGCTCCCCAGCGCACGGCCCAGCCGACCTAGTTCATCTTGTCCCACGTCCCTCTCCCATAGGCTCTTTTACTCAGTAAATTATTGAACCTCCAAAAAATTTCGTTAGAAGAACAACAAAACAGAACAAAACACAGCAAAGCAAATAATACACATGTTGTTGTTTCTGTGGTGAGGCACCCTCTAAGCAGAGGGCCTGGCGAGGACCTCTTCAGGTCCAAGCGCTGAAAAACTGTTTCATTACTTTACAATCATACCGAAGGGCAGTATTGCATCGGTGACTTGTCATTTTATAGTAAATTCTGTTCAAAGTTAGTGTTAAAAATAATGTGGCTCTATTTTTGTTAAAATGATGCCATATCTTCACCTGAGGGAATCCACACCTATTCCATTAAGCTACATTCTGGGCAAGGGTCAGTGCACCTCTGATTGCTACCTGTCGGGGGCCCAGCTAACTGTCGGCAAAGTAGCAAAGTGGAGAGGAGCAGCAACCCCTTAAGTGAGAGGCCTGTAGCCCGAGTGCAGTTCTGGTAGATGTCGGTGCACGGAGGCTCCTTCACAGAGTGGCCCTGGACACCCTTCACCACAGCTGCTTCAGGATAATTTAAAGCCCAGCTGTTCTTAGAGACAGGGCTGATCTTAGAGACCACAGAGTCTACCATTGTAAGTTTTACTGCTGAAGGTCACCCAGCTAGTTAGTAGCACTTTTAAGTCTATCATCAGATGGTCTGATGCAGAGTGTCTTAGCCCAGGCTGTTTTAACGAAATACCATAGACTGGATGGGTTAGACAGCAGACATTTATGTCACATGGTTCTGGAGGCTGCAAGTCTGAGAGCAGGGTGGTAGGTGAGTCCTGGTGAGATCCCACACATGGCAGAGAGAGAGAGAAAAAACCCTCTGGTCTTCTGCTCTTTTCCTCTTTAATAAGGACAGTAATCCCAACATGCGATGCCACCCTCCTGATCTCATCTAAACCCAATTACCTCCCAAAGGCCCCGCCTGCAAATGCTATCACACTGGGGGTTAGGGCATCAACCTATGAATTCTGGGGGGAAACATTCAGTCTGTAACGTCAAGACAGTCTTCATTCTAGTCCACTTCATGGCTGAATACACCCTCACCCAATGTCCTTTGAATATTACCTTCTAACCATAGACTATAATTTTGAAATCTCCACAATAATTTTTTGAATTATAAATGTAATACATACTTATAATAGACAATAGGAAAAAGTTAAAATAACACTTACCCACAACTTACTCACCAACTACAGACCAACAGTTGGGTTTATTTTCTTCCGAATGCATATGTGAGTATAAATATATATATATACACATTCATAAGTAATATTTTGTTTATTTATTTTCCAATGACTTTATTTTTGTTTTGTTTTTGTTTTTGGCTTGAACTAAGGGCAGTTTTAATGGGGTAGTTCATTTGTAAGTCTTTCTCTTTTTTTAAAAAATTAATTTTTATTGGAGCATAGTTGATTTACAATGTTGTGTTGGTCTCTGCTGTACAGCAAAGTATATAGGTTATACATATACATCTATCCACTGGTTTTTAGATTCTTTTCCCATTTAGGTCATTACAGGGTATAGAGTAGATTTCCCCATAAATAACATTTTAAAAACAAACTTTGATTCACATTATAGAGTGTTTTTAATTCTACTCCTTCACTTGCATTAAATAGTGAACTTTCCCCTTCTCTTAAAAATTACTTTTTACTTTCTCACTTTTTAATATTTTTGGCTATCTGGATCATGAATTATCTGCAATTATAACTTGTATTATTTGGAAGCTCTATCTCCATTTTTACTCCTCTCAGTTTTTAACTTCTGATTTTTCAAATGCATTTCAAAAACTGTATTTTTCTAATTATCAAGAAAGAAATACTGTCTTTTCAGTTTTGCCCACGTTGGATGAGGAATTTAGCACAGATTCTCTTTCACTACCCCTTTCTTCATGACAGAGCCTCAGTTTTGAGGCATGTTCAATTCTGTGATTATTGTTATTTTTTTTTTAAAGAATGGATATATGAGCATAGGAAATTATTATACATGTAAGCCATGCATTTTGTCACAAAAGATTTAATTTGGCAATTTTTGTATATTATACTAATTGTTTCCACAAGGTAAAAATGCAGAGGATTGGCTTGGATCCTGTATCCCAGCATCTTCAATCAGCCCCCAATGTTCTCCTAGGTTCTCAAGGGAACTCTCCCTATTATTACTCTAAAGCTTTAGATTCCAATACCCATGAAGAATCTTGGCTCTAGGCTAAACCACATGGATCTCTATTTTGTCCTCTTTTCCTATATCCACGTCTGGCACAGTCCTCCTTGGTTCCGAGTCCAGGCCAACACCATAGAAAGATGAATCCTTTAGGAAGTGCATCAAAAGAGGAATATTTCTCCTTAACACTTAGGGCTCTTAATTTCTGCCAACCACCTCAAGCCTCTTTCTTTTCTCCTGGGCCCTATGCTTGTTTCTACTTAAGCAAGGTACATGAATTTAGAACAGAGATTCACAAACCATGTGCTGTATTACATTGTTGCACTGTGAGCCTTTGATTTATTTTTGCTGTAACTGTGCACATGTCTTGCAAGGATGCTGTCCAATGGGTGAAGCACTGAGCTAAGCAGGTCATATAATGGACTATAGAGTAGGGCTCTTTGCTGGAAATTAGGGGCATGAATGGTCACACCTTGTCAAGTTGGTACCAAAGAAGAGTTAGGGATCCAGTGGAGCATGTGAAGACTTTGCCTTCTGACAGTGTGGTCATTGTTGTACAAAGGGTTATTTTAAAAAGTGGCACAGTATTGAAGTGTGACCGTGTGGACAGCACAATAGCTAAATGCTTTCAAAGAGCGTGAGACATTACCCTCTAGGAGTATTTGTGTTATAATTATTCCTGGCTTGTTTAGTGTTGGTGTTTTTTGAGTGCCCAAAATCATAGCATTCAAAAAATGTGCCACAAAAACAACAAAGTTGAGAACTGCTGATCTGGAACCTTTCTGTTGTGGCTAGTCAGAGACCGTAGCCAAGACTTCTTACTGTCTGGAGAAAGGGATACACAGAGGAAACGGCCAACCAAAAGGGAAAGAAACAATGAATATTTTATGGTTTCAGCTTTGCTAGTGTACCAGTCAATCCATGCCAGTTGTTCTGGTTCTGCTACCTTTAAACTCTACAGGGAGAACTCTCCCATCAATAGGTTAATTGGGATGCTCAAATTTCCATATTTTGGAAAATCATTCATTCATCCACATGTAAATTGCCTTCTCTCTTAGAGTTCATGATGGAAAATGACAAATAAGGACTTTTCTGAGGAGCTTTTCCTTTTACTGACCTCCTCATATACACACCACTTCCCAGTTTCCCTCCATGAACCCCTCTGTTCTCGGATCCCCAGTCTTCAATGAGTGGTGTGCTCTTTCTAAGGACACAGATTTAACTCCTTTGTAAGTGCCCCACAGTCACTGTGACCTTGCATTTCCCAACTCCAGACTTTCTTCTTATTTTTGTATGTTTCCAGACCACCACACTTGCAAGGTCTTCTTATCACTGGTTTTGCTCTTTATGTGTCTTAAGTGCATGCCCCCAAGGGTCCAGTAAGAGGAGATACATCTTCTGCCGTACGCTCCAAAACCTTGCCTTTCCTAAAGTTCCAGGCCCCGCATAGAGCCGCTACTTCGATGCTCTGATGGAGCAGAACTTTTCGCTTCTTATTTACAGAAGGGTCTGGCTCTTGTTTTCTTTGAGTGACATGCCCTTCTCTTAGTTCCTTCCGAGGAACCGGTGGTGGGGAAGGAGAGGACCTAGAATATTAGCCACAGACCAATGCCGGACATTATCAGGTAAAAAACCTGCCCAGCAAAATTCTGCACCCTGACAGGCAAGCCTAACTAGTTCCACAAGACCAGTCCCTGCTAACCCCATGAAGAAGTTGCCCACAGGCCCTGCAACTAGTCTCCTTGGGTTCTAGTGGTGTAGGATAGGCGAGCCACACATTATACTTCTCAATTATTTCCGTTGGTCAGAGAGCCAATGAAAATTCCTTTTCAATTGTGTAGTTTTAGAATCTCAACTGAGACTTCCTTGGCCCTAGTGATGAGTCTTCATGGTAATTTGGCTTGCCTGTAGTAAAAGTAATTAAGACATTCACCCAAGATGAATGGTCTCTTTATCTTCAACTATTTACATTACGTAAAAAACGCTTACCTAGATAACTATTTCTTTGCTGGTCTCTTTGTTCACCTAGAAGCCTGCACATAATTCTTTCTGAGAGTATGGAAAATTATTGTATGATAGTCTTACTTTCCAATGCTTTTGTGATTTAGTGCTTTTTTCTTTTTCTTTTTTTTTTTTAACTTCTTAACTTGTGAGTAGGAAAGGAACGTCAGGAACTGTGAGCCACCTGCCCTCTTAATTTGACATCTGGTCTCACTGCTTTCAAGATCCTGTACTTCACAGCACTCTTACAAGTTGTTAAATGGGTTTCTGACTGAAAGGCATTAAAACAACCAAGAGATCCTTAATACATGTGACTTGGTTGAAAAATAAAATAAAACAGCCCTTTTCAGCATCAGGTTATATTTTCCATAGCCGGGGAATTTGGGAAATAACTGTATAACTCATTTTTCAAGATAGTTTGATAACTCCTCCATATCAGGGCAAGTAACGTGAATGAACAAATAATAACCAGCTGCATTTTAAGCCCTGCTTTCTCTAAAGATATGTCAAAAGATGACTCTCTTCTTCACCCCTGGAACTAAAATCATTTCTACAGTAAAGGGAAGATGAAGTCTATTCAGGTCATTAGTACAAGTAATTTCTCATCAGTGTGCGGCAGTTTACTTTCAATTACCCATCGGTGAAGGGAGATAGGGTTAATGAACTAGCAGTAATATAGACACCTGTTATAAACGAAAGTTGTAACTTCTTTTCACAACTATCTTAAAAGCTGTCTGTTGCTTTAAAATGAATCTTTCTTCCATTTTCCCTTCTTCTTTTACATCTGCTAAGAAGCAGTGAAATAGATCAAATGAAAACAGCAGAAATGAGAACCAGGGGAATAAGGAGATAAATCTGTTTCTTTTGCATTCTTTAGAATGCAGAGCAGCTCTTGGCAGAGTACATGCTCAATGCATGTTTGTCAAATTAGTTATATAATCTGAATATTCAGAATAAAAATTTAGATATTTTTGACTTGCTTGAAGACAGGAGCAGTACTGGTGATATGTTGCTTATAACTGGAGGCTGGCACAAGACAACCTCATAACAGGGCTAGGGGAGGGAAATTATTTGGAAGGGCTAGCTTGAATGGGTAGTGGCTTAGGAGAATGCAATAGTAACCAAACAAGTCAGCCAAGCCAGGGGCCATCCTGGCTGGAGCCAGAGCAAGTGTAAAGCAGGTAAACTAAGTTGGACACAAACTTTGTCCACCTTTCAGATTCCCCTGCCCACACCATCCTCCTTTCTCTTTCTGGGTTGCTGTCACACCTGTGCTGAGTAGCCTGTCTACTTCTGGATGTAGGTGAAAGGACCCATTCTGGAGTGTAGGACCTGGTTTTTAAGTGGCCCTAGGGAATTGGATAACACCTGGAGTGTGTGTGAGGATGTGGTCAGTGACCTGCATGTAAACCTTGACCAAAGAGAAATGGGAGATAAGAGTCCTCCCTGCCATCTTTCCTCCAAGGACTGTCCTAAGATGAGATTTCTCTTTGCATATTTCCTTGAGAAGTCCTCTCTGCTGGGCAAACATGACTGCTGCCTGGCCAGTGTGCTACTTTTTCTGCTGTCCCTCTCACTGTTTTTTTTTTCTTTTTTTCCCTCAACTAAAGGGTTGGACTTTAAATTCTTTCATCAGGTTCTGCTTTCTAAAGGATTAGAATTAAGATATTGACTACCCCCCAGACTTCCTCATCTGGAGCTCCTTACCTCAACTCTTTCCTTTTAATATTTTGTGGCTCTAATCCAATGACATAAAGAGAGGAGTGTTTCCTCAAAGATCAAGCCCTCAGTCCCTTACATTGTTCTTCTTTTGCTTCTCTTACTTTGTGTCTCTAAATAACTAATATTTATTATAGTGTGAAAGAATTTGCCTAGGAAAATGTGTCCGTGTGTGTGTAGGGGGAGTGTACAAATTATATACTGAACATCATAATTTCCTGTTACATCCAAGAGCTGTTGGACAATGTCAAGTATTCTAACATACGTGTAATTAGAATCCAGAAAGGAGAAAAGAGAATCCAGAAAAAACATTTGAAGACATAATGGCTAAGGATTTTCCAAAATGAATGACAGAGACCAAACCAAGATCCAAGAGTCTCAGAGAACACACATACACCCCCAGCCCCCAAATACCACCCCTTTCCCCAAATATACACATCTAGGCATATCATAATGAAACTGCTGAAAACAAAAGACAAAGTCTTAAAGATAACCAGAGAAAAAGGAACACTGCATACAGAGGAACAAAGAATTACAGTACACTTTTTGTCAGAAACTATGCAAGCCAGATGATGATGAAGTAACATTTTTAAAGTGTTGAAAGAAAAATATCTGTTAGCCAATAATTCTGTACCCAGTGAGATGCCTTTTAAAAAATGAAGAAAAAATGAAGACTTTCTCAGACAAGCCAGAAACAGAAGGAATTTATTTCCAGCAGACTGTATAAGAAATATTGAAATATATTCTTCATGCAGAAAGAATATGAAAGCAGACTGCAACTTGCAAAGAAATGAAGAACACTGAAAATAGAAGTAATGAAGGCAAAATTAACTTTATTATTTAAAAAATTTTTAATTGCTCTAAAGCAACGGTTTTCAACTGGGGGAAATCCCTTTCCCCTTCCATACCTCTGCCCAGGGACATTGGCAATGTCTGGAGACATTTTTGGTTGTCACACTGGGGTAGTGCTACTGATGTCTACTGGTTAGATGTCAAGGATGCTGTTAAACATCCTGCAGTCACAGGATAGCCTCATACAACAAAGAATTATCCAGTCCCAAATATTAACATTGCTGAGGTTGAGAAATCCTGTTCTGAAGCATAACTGTTTAAAGCAAAAGTAGTAACAATGTATTATGTGTTGATAGCATATATAAAAGCAGAGGATACAACAGCAATAGCACAAATAATGGGAGAGAGGGATTGGGACTATCGTATTGTAATGTTTTTACCTGACACAGAAATTAATATTATTTGAAGGTAGGTTTTTGTTAATTAAAGTGTATGTTTTAGAACCTAGGGCAACCACTCAAAAATAATGGAGATAACATGGAATAATAAATTATACTCTATTAACAAAGGAGAAGGCTGAAAAGGAGAGAAAAAACCTAATGAACAGATAGGACAAATATAAAACAACTAGCAAGATGGTAGATTTTAATCCAACAATTTCAATAATCACATAAAACTCATTTTACCATTCATTACCTTAATACCAAAACCAAAGACATTACAAGAAGGGAAAAACTTCATGCCAGTATCCCTCATGCACAAAGATATAATTATTCTCAACATAATACTAGCAAATTGAATCTAGAAACATTAAAAAAAAAATACTGTACAATCAATAGAGGTTTATCGCAGGCATGGAATGTTGGTTCAATATTTTAAAAATTAAATAAAAAAATTTTAAAAACTACGTAACTCATCATATTAATGATTTTTTAAAAATGAAGTTCTATTTTTTAGAAGTTTATTTTCTTTTTGGCTGCGTTGGGTCTTCGTTGTTGCATGCGGGCTTTCTCTAGGTGTGGCGAGCGGGAGCTACTCTTCGTTGCTGTGCACGGGCTTCTCATTGCAGTGGCTTCTCTTGTTGCAGAGCACAGTCTCTAGGCAGGTGGGCTTCAGTAGTTGTGGCACACAGGCTCAGTAGTTGTGGCTCGCGGGCTCTAGAGCACAGGCTCAGTAGCTGTGGTGCACGGGCTCAGTTGCTCGGCAGCATGTGGGATCTTCCCAGACCAGGGCTTGAATCCGTTTTCCCCTGCATTGGCAGGCGGATTCTTAACCACTGCACCCCCAGAGAAGTCCCCATATTAATGATTTAAAGAATAAAACCGCGTGATCAATAGATGCAAAAAAAATTGGCAGAATTCATCATCCATTTATGATAAAAAGTTTCAGCAAACTAGTAATAGAAGTAACGTCCTCAATCTGATAAAAGGGCATATAGAAAAACCCTATAACTAACATTATTCTTAATGATGAAAGACTGAATTCTTACCCTGTAAAATCAAGAAGAAAGAAAAAATGTCACTCTCACCACTTCTGTAATTTATAGTATTAGATGTCTTAGCCAGTACAATAGGGTAATAAAAAGAAATAAAAGGTATACAGATGGAAGGAAGAAATAATACTTTCCCTGTGTGCAGATAACATGATTGTCTACTTATAAAATCTCAAGAAATTTACAAAAAGGCTCCTAGAACTAAGTTTATCAGAATTGCAGGATACATGGTCAGCAAGCAAAAATCAATTGTATTTCTATACACTAGCAACAATTAGGAACCATAATTTTAAAATGATATAATTTATCATAGCTCCCCAAAAAATGAAATACATAGGTATAAATCTAAGAAAAAACATGTACAAAATCTGTATGTTGAAGCTGATAAAACACTGATGAAAGAAATCAAAGAGCTAAATAAATAGTATTTGGATAAGAAATGTACTATGTTCATGGATTGGAAGACTTAATATAGTAAAGATGTCAGCTGCCCCATCTGATCTATAGATTTAATGCAATGACTGGTAAGTCAAAATCCCAGCAAGAGTTTTTGTAGATATAGACAAGCTGATTTTAAAGTTATATACAAATGCAATGGAACTAGAATAGCTAAAACAATTTTGAAAAAGAAGAATGAAGTTAGAGAAATCTCATGACCAGATTTGAAGACTTACTATAGAGCAATAGTAATCTAGGCTATGTGATATTTGTGAAATAGAATAGAGACCCCAGGAATAGACCTACACAAATATGATTTGATTTTTGGCAAAAATGTGAAAGTAATTCAATGGAGAAAGATTGGTCTTTTCATCAAATGGTGTTGGAACACTTTTGTCATTCTCACGTACACAAAAGAAACTTGACCTTGACTTTATACCAAAATTAATTCAACTGGATCATAGATCTAAATGTAAAACTATAAAACTTTCACAAGAAAACATAGGACCACAGGGTCTTCTTATCCCAGTTCTTCTGCAGAGAGGGAAGTATTTTCTTTCAAATATCATTGTTGCTATGCTTAGGCTATCCTGAGAATGCAGCTTCCTGCCTGGGGAATCCCTGCCTGGGATTTCCCCCCTTCTCCCACATTCTCCATCCCATACGGGCCCCTCTTCTTAGTCTTCTGGTTAGAAAGAGAGGGTCTCTCTTGGAGCTTTTTCTGTCTACACTTGCTGTGAAGTCCCTGGATTCAGGCTGCCCTGGAGTCTGAGCTGGGAGAATGGAAAAAGTCAGGAAATTCACTGCCACCTGGGTTGTTCTTCAGAATTTGATTTCCCTTCCCAATAGGCCTGGTATTATTTACTTGTCGAGTCCCAGGATGCTTGCTTTATGCATACTCTCCAAGGATTTTTATTGTAATTTGTGAGAGAGATGGGATAGAATGTGCTTAATTTCATCTCAGTGGAACTGAAACCAGTAATTTTACCCCACTTTTTTTTTTTTTGACCAAAAAAGTCCATTTTCTTTTGCGGGTGATTGGTTTGAAGTGGGAACAGTGCCAAGTTCTAGCCAACAAGACAGTAGGGAACATCTGCTTGAGGCTTCTGGGAGAGATATTTCTCCCTGATAAAGAGACAGATCCATGGAGAAATTCCACTCTTCCTGCCATTGAATGCTGTTGTATAGGACACGATGCTTGGAACTATGGCTGCCATCTTACACCCTAAAAGAAAAGCCAAAAAATTATACAGAAGTTAACTTGGAGCTTAGACATCATTGAGGGGCAAATTAGCCAAACTGCCTACCTTTAGACTTTTGCTTACATGGGATCATAAACTCCTGATGTGAAGCCATTTTCAGTGAGGTACTTTTAATTATGGCCCAAGGCATTCTAAATGATAAACTAGATTATTCCATTTTTATAATTTAGAGATTCAGCCATCCACAAGAATAACTGTGATGGAATTAATGAACATCTCTCAATAATCTTTATATTTTTAAAGTGTTTTTGAGTTGATAGTTTGCTGATTAAGAGATTTGACATATGGGAAAAGATTGATGTTGTGATATTTTAGAGCTAAAAAAAATGAATATACTGTCTCAAAAGAAATATGGATTGTAATAGGATTATTCTTGGTTCCTGTGTGGACTTGGAGACATTATAATTCTATTCTTCATGTTCCTTCATTCACTATTTAAAAATCTTAGTAGGGTATACATTATGTGCTAGAAACATGTTCTGGATACTTGGAGTATTAAGATAAGGCAGAAGTGGCTGCTATGGCTTACAATCCAGTAGGGGATAGAGACGTATAAACAAAATGTAGAGTGATATAGACTAACATGTGGATACCTATAAAATCATTTATAGGTATAAAATTTTATAAAATATAAAATTTTATAAAATATAAAAGAAGGAAAACTAATTTTGAGGTATAGTTTTTCTAGTCTGTGACAATGTATTTTTGTCATATAAGAGTATAAAACATTTCTTTTGTTTCTAGCTTATTGGATAGTGTAATATACTTCATTTTCATCATGTGAGACTTTGAAAGGAATATTTTTTCTTGTATATTGTACAATATACAATATTTTGTATATTGGCCCCTATATTGTTTGCTTCTTTACAACAGGTTTGGACTGCTGGTACCAAACTCAAGTTCTTTTAAATGTAGCTCAAATAAGCATATTTTCAACCACTTACAGCTTGCCTACTTTGCATACCCTGCAAAACTGCACCCAACATCCGCTAGCCATCGATAAGACAGATCATCATAGCTATATAAGACCCCAAATTACTGCTGCCCTTTGGGACCCTCTGACCCAGAGATTCCCTACTAGCTGCTGAGACATCACTTCATCACATATGCCCGCCCCCATGTGGAGTCCCCTCTCTCTTGTGATTTCCCTTGATCTCTTCCCCTTCTGAGAAGTGGCCCCACCCACTCTGCTGTCTTTGGAAGGTTTCCTGCTCAGCGAGACTTTTCCTCTTCTGCAATCCTGTCCAAGCACCACCCAATAAAGCTGGTTGTGCTGTGCAATACTGCCAGCTTGTGGTCCTGTCTTTGCCTTGATCAGCACCAAAATCCTCAAACCCATCACATTTCTCCTCTGTTATTTTTGTTGTAGTGTTCATTTATAAAAGTGTATTCTTTGGAATTCTTGTACATCTGCTAGGTGAATCCTCTGACACTTCCTTCAGTGTCTGTCCAAATCTTTCCATCTCCGTTGGCCCTTCCATGACCTTCCATCTGATATTGCAACCTCTCCTCCAACCTTATCTCCCTACATTTCCAGATCTCCCTTATCCTGCTTTATTTTTCTTGTTTCCCTACTATTTATCACCTTTTAACATACTTTACACTTTACTCATTTACGTTTATTGTATGTCACCCTCTGTTAGGATATTATTTCTTCAGAACTTGAAGGTATTGTTTCATTTCACTTTTAGTGTTGCCGATGAAAAGTCAAGAATTCTCATTCCTTTGTAGGTAGCCTGATTTTTCTCACTGGGAGCTTTTAGGTTCTTCTCTTTCTCTGTGGAGTTCCGAACTGCACGTTTTTTGTAGATACAAGTCTTGTTCTTTCTTTCTGTTTGGTACTTAGTAAGCATTTCATTCTGAAGACTTGGGTCTTTTTTTTAGTTCTGGAAGTTCTTCTGTATGTATACACACACATAATATAGCACACACACACATATATATCATTCTGTGTGTGTGTAAATATATAACCCCACACGTGTGCCTAAAATTCTGTGTGTGTATCATATATACAGTTGACCCTTAAACAATGCTGGGGTTGTTCACTGGCCCTACATGCAGTTGAAAATCCAGGTATGACTTTACAGTTGCTCCTCTGTGTCTGAGGTTCCAAATCTGTAGATTCAGCCAATGACGAATGGTATACTTTAGTACAAATTTATTGGGAAAAATAAATAAGTGGGTCCTTGTATAAGGGGACCCACACAGTTCAAACCTGTGCCATTCAAGGGTCAACTGTATTTATTTATTTCCTCCTTGCTATTAAAGATCTTACAGATCTATTTTCCATGCAACTTAAGGCTTATCTCATGTTTTCCACCTCTTCTTGGTTGTGCTTATTTTTCTAAATGCTTTATAGGAGAATTCTTTAGTTCAGTATGATTTTAATCTCTCTATTATGCTATTCAGCCTATCTGTTGAATTTTAAACTGTGATATTTTTAATTTCAAGAATCCCTATTTGTTACATTTTCATAGAAGCCTTTTCTTATTTCTCTGAGAATATTAACTATCCTTATCTTATAACTTTCTTTTCCTTCGTGTTTTAGGCAATCTGTTGAGTTTGAATCTTCTTTCTTGGGTGTTGATTTTCCTCAGATGTTCAGTGATTCTTGTCTGGTGGCTGTTATTTTTATTTGAGACTCTCTTTTTTTGCCTGTTGGTGGTTCTGAGTACAGAAACCTGTACTCAGGTGGTTTAGCGGGAGATGGGGGCCAGATAAGTTGTGTGAGGCTATAACCTTCTCGGTGTCGTCACTTGGGGACTGGGTTATGGTGGGGATGGGGTAGTGCTCACTGACTGAGCCAACCCTGAGTGCCGGGGCCAAGCCTCCCACTTCAGAGAGTGGTGCTCACTGCTCTTACTTAGGGACTGAAGCCAGAGATGACAACTTCCTTTCAATTTTTTTCTTCTGTTGTTGTCTCTGTGGAAGCTTAGCATTATTTTGGTCTTTGCTTTTTATTTTCAGCCTCAACGTTTCTACTCAGCCTGTGGTTTTCAATCTTCTTTGCATATTGGAGCCTGCTGGGTAGTTTTAGAAACTTCTGAAGCCTTTGTCCTGCCCCCAGAGACTTGATTTATTTTGCTGGGGAAGTGGCCTGGGCATTGGGAGTTTTTAAAGTTCCTCAGCTGATTCTAATTTACAGCCACGATTGCTAACCACAGTGCTAGGAAATGGCCTCAGGCAGATCTTTCACGGAAGTGGAGAAAAAGTTCTTGGGGTTTTTCTTAGGGCAGAAAACATTTTCATCTGCTGCTCACTGAGAAGGAGAGAGGAAGGAGGCTGCCTATACAGCATTTTATGCTGTAGTTCTTTAAACATCTTATTGTTTGTCCCATAGCCTTTCCTTCTTTTGTATGTGTTGACTTCAACTTAACTTGAAGTATTTAGAATTGCTTTTATGTCCATAGTTGTTTTTATTTTTTCTTAGTTGTTTTGGACCAAAGTTTCTTTTTCCATCCTTTCTCCATCATTCTGCTATCATTGATGTTCCATTTTCCAAGATTACTCAAAATTTCTGGTCCACTGATTAACATTATGACTTGTCTTTCAGCCCTGCTGTAAATTTATTTTTAATTTATTTTTTCATGTTATTTCAGTGGATTTGAAGAGAAATGGATGGACACATCTGTGCTCCTTCTATCAAATTTATTCCATATTCCAGTTTCATTCTCCGTTTGTCTTTTCCCCCTAATAGATCTATAAAATGTGGAAAGAGATGCTTTACAGTCTCTCACAGCAATTCTATTTTTGTTTTATATAATTTGATGCTTTTATATGAAGCATAAATGTTCAGGGCTATTACAAATTTTATGTAGATTTTGCCTTTTATGAGTATAAAATGACTCTCTTTTCCATGGACACATTTTTGCCTTCTGTTAAATTTTGTTTGAAATAAAAGGGACACACTTTCTTTCTTTCTTTTTTTTTTTTTTTTTTCGTTTGCGGTACGCGGGCCTCTCACTGTTGTGGCCTCTCCCGTTGCGGAGCACAGGCTCCGGACGCACAGGCTCAGCGGCCATGGCTCACGGGCCCAGCCGCTCCGCGGCATGTGGGATCTTTCCGGACCCGGGCACGAACCCGTGTCCCCTGCATTGGCAGGCGGACTCTCAACCACTGTGCCACCAGGGAAGCCCCACACTTTCTTTTTTATTTCACTTATCTGATAAAGCTTTGCTTATCCTTAAAAACCATTTCTTGGGCTTCGAGAGTCCGCCTGACGATGCAGGGGACGTGGGTTCGTGCCCCGGTCCGGGAGGATCCCACATGCCGCGGAGCGGCTGGGCCCGTGAGCCATGGCCGCTGAGCCTGTGCGTCCGGAGCCTGTGCTCCGCAACGGGAGAGGCCACAACAGTGAGAGGCCCGCATACCGCAAACGAAAAACAACAACAAAAAAAACCTTTTCTTGTCAGCTGAATGTGTTTCTTTAAGCTTAAACAGCCTATGACTAGATTTTTAAAATCTTCTTTTCTGATGGGGAGTTGAAATAATTTAAATTTATTATCATAACTTGTATACTTGGCCTGGCCCCTGTCATCTTGTTTTATATTTTTGCTATTTATGCTTTCTTGTTTTTCTCTGGATTTATGTCTTCTACTTTGTATAGTATGCTTTGCTTGCTTTTATCTTTTCCAGTGTTCTGAAAGATAAACATCCCTCTTAAAATTTTTGTCTTTAGAAAATATTTATTATTAATCATTTTTTTGTTTCAGTGAGAGTTCTTATATGTAGAAATAGAAATTGACTGTAGTTAAATGAGGCAGAAAAGGAATTTTTTTTTTTGGAAGGATAAGGAAATGTTCCCAGCATTGATGGGAAGGAGGGAAGGTACACAGGGAGAAGCCATTGGCAGCCCTGTCACTGGGCAGGTCACAGCCCAGGAGTAGCTCTCCGAATGCCTCAGCTGCCGCTATGGGCTCTGTGTGCCCTGGACATGCTGCCAGACACTTCAGTCTCTGTACTCAGTCACCTGTACTGCTGCCACCCTGTATACGGGACTCCACAGCTGCCACTGCCAGATGATTTCTGAAAGGTCTCTGCTTCGGGGCATCATTTGCTTCACATGAATGTCCCAAACGGGAGCATAAGGGGCTAAGCTTAAGTCTCAGCCTATCACAGATCTGAAAGCTGTGTGAGAGGGCAAGTCTCCCGCCTTTCCTGTTTCTGCGGTGAGGCAAGGTCCTGATCACACCATTCACCATGTCCCAGATCTCTGCCCAGTACTCAGTCCTCCTCTAGTTTTGTCATAATCCCTTCTCAGTGTTTTATAAACGACTGAATGGAAAAGTTAATTACTACTCATAAACACTATACCATATAGGGATAAAGAGAGAGTAAAAAAGGAAGTCAGTTTAAAAATATTCATAGCAAGGAAGTGTGGTGAGAAGTTATGGTCCTTATTTCTTCAGTTGGTCAGACGACTGTAAATCAGCGTCACCCAGTAGAAATTCTGTAACAGTGGAAATGTCCTATACTTGCGCTGCTCAGGACAGAAGCTGCTAGCCACAGGGAGCACTTGAAATGGGGCTAGTGAAGGGAAGGAACTAATATTTTAATGGTATTTAATTCTAACTAATTTAAATTTAGATTTAAATAACCACATATGATTGATGCCTGCAGAGTTGTACACAGCTGTAAGTAAAATGATACTGTTCCCTTTGTCATTATCCATAGTTCAGTAAATTGGGCTCTTTCTCAGTCCAGTTCTTTGCCCACCTTCAGGATAACCCAGAAACCTGGCTAATCTCGTCTGTTTAGGGCTTCAGTAATCATCCACTTAAAACTGAGCGTTGAACATGTCAGGGAAGGAAAGTTTCCCACCGTATTCTCCTCTGTCCTTATGGAGAAGGAGCACCCTTATTTGCTTTTTATAGTGTCAATTACCAGTGACGTTAACACTTTATTTTATCTCTTCACCCAGTGGCATGAGAAGCACAAATAGCCTGATGGCAGTTCAGCGGAATGGTTACCTCCTTCCTTGCGAACAAAACTTCAACCCTAATGGATAACAGTTAGGAGATGAGAATGTGTGAAATTTTTGTAGGCATATTCTTAGGCTTAATTCTTAGAGGTATCATACCCTCTTCCACCCACTGGCTCCTGGACCCATATTTTGGGTACAGAAGAAACAGAACATTCACAGTTGCCTTAAAGACTGCAGTCTAACTTGGGAAAGTATTGTCTCTCAGCTGGCGGGACTCAGGCTTCCATAGCTCATTACAATGTTCTGTTAAGTCCAGCTGCTTTCAGATAATAGGATACATGGTAGAACCAGTGGTTGTTTTACTGCTTTTTTCCTTCACTGTAAAGTGAGTTCCTTGGTCAGAAACAACGTTGTTTGGGACACAATACCTGCATATAAGGTGTTCAGTAATGGCAGTACTTGTAGAAGTATGGTAAGGAGGAAAAACAAATCCAAATCCAAATAATAAGTGAGGTCAAATTGCTACCTTTACCAGGAAGGACAGTTTCCGATATAGTTAACCTTCTACTAGGCAGCTGGCTGGCCCATGTGTATAGTACTATTTTGAGGGCTCAGACTTACCCTTTTAGCAGGAAAGTTGAGCAGATAGTCATGGTGGTAGATTGGTCGCTTTTGTAGCGGGAAGTCCATGTTGATAAACTCACGTGTAGCTTCATATGTGCCACCATAAACTGGAGATGTGTTAGCTAGGGGGAGGGGGCTGGCTGTCTACTTGATCATTACAAGCATCCTTGACAGCAGGCATTCATGTTGTTGGATACAAATATTCTTCCTTTCTGGGCCTTTTCTGAGAGCCCTCTAGAATAGCAGCTGAAATTAGAATTAAAACCTGCTTAAGTTTTGATAATCTATTTTAATTCTCTAAGTCTCAGCCATTTTCACTAGGGTGTTCCTTCAGTCTTGCATAATATTACTACCATGCCTCTGACATTTAAGTGCCCAGGGTGGCCTTTGTCACCCTCAGATCTTTCAATTTTCTTTAAAATCAGGAAACCAAGTTCTACTGCATCATTTTCCGCTGGTCTCCCTGTCCTCTCACCTTCTTCTTAGAGGTGCTTGCATTCCCTTTGCTCATGAATCTCTTGGGGTCTTTGTGAAGGGAGTGTCTCCTGGGAGTTCTCAGGAGATGTAATGACCCAGTGGGTGGGCAGGTCTCTTATTATAAAGACACTTGCAGCATTCCACTCTTCACTCTTCCTTGGATACCTCCTATATCATACCAAAGTTTTGGAATCTCAAATTCATTTGGTGAGAGCCACCTGTGAGTTTAGATTTTTAGTGAACAAACTAGGCAAATAATTACAGAACCACTTCAGGTGCTCAAGCTATTACAAAGAATACAGAGTGCCAGTTATAATATCTATATTAATAAATACTGCTTTACCCAATGTTTGCTTCACTCTTTGTCTAAATACGGCCTGAATCCATTTCCACATATATTCTCCATTAAAAAAAAATCAGTGTAAACAGGGAAAGTCCTACAGTGTATTGCCTGTGTGTGTGTGTGTGTGTGTGTGTGAATGTGTGAGTGTGAGCGAGCGACTTCTTCCTGGGCTTGATTTTGACTTTGTAATTGAATCCCTGGAGTATATTTAGATATGATTCTGATTAAATGTTTGGGGAAACTGAGGCAAGGGAACTATGCCTTTTTTCAGATAATATGTGTAGAGGTATATCAAACCAGAGAGCTAGGACTCTTTCGGCTGGCAAAGAAGTCTTACTGGAAGTTGAGGGTTCAGGTTCTAGAATTTCCATTTGATCCTTTTTTTGTAGTTTTAAATATACTGATGAAATTACCTATCTTTTCAACTCTTTTCTCCATTTTCCTCTATTTTCTTGAACATATTAATTGTAGTTATTTTAAAGTCCGTTCTATTTAACTGTAAAATTGGGATCACCTGTTGGTCTATTTCTATTGACCACTTTTACTCTTGTTATTCTTTGACATGTGAAGGCATATTGGAATGAATGCCTGACACTGTTTATTAAAGGAAATGTAGAGACTTCAGATTTCTGGGGAGGCTCACCTTCCCCTCTGTGGGCAGAGGTGGTCAGTTGCCTTAATTCAATAAGGAACTACAATGAATCATGCCTCTGTCAAGGTCAGATTACCTCCGGCTCAAGCCCTGACCTTCACATTTTCATCTAGAATTTTGTATTTTTTGTTTGGGGTGGCACTCTTTTTTGTGGGTCGAATCCTAATCTTTGTGTTGTGAGATTGACAACAGAGCTCTGTTTTGCTCTTCGGAGGCTTTCCAGGTATGTTTTTGTCTCCTGCCACATACTGCTTCAGTATTGGGGTGTATGTTTTGGGGAAAAAGAAACCCTTCCATGTGCTTGAAACTTTCCAAGTCTCCACCAAAATCTCTTTCAATTTCCTTCCCTGTAGCAGCCCCTCTCCAGGTATTGCTCTGGGCTTTGCCTAGATTCTCAGCTACTTGCCCATATTCAAATTCATCAGTACACTCAGACTAAAAGCAACTGCAGAAGGCAGCTCACCTCTCTGTTCCTTCCCTTCTGAAGTTTTAGTTCATTTAGTTCTTGTTGCCTCAGCAACTCTGTTCTCTTTTGAAAAGATAATTTTATATTCCATCTGGCTTTTCTAATTCTAGGTTGGAGCACTGGTCTTTGGACAACCATTACAACCTACTTGGAAGTCAAAGTCTTTGCATAGTACACATTTTAGAATATCTTTCTGTTTATTAATGCATGAGTTGCAATGTAGCTGATTTCAGAATTTAGGGGACATAATATTTGTCCTTGAAACTATAAATAAAATATAATTTCATTGCCTTCTTGGCATTTAGAGTTTGATGAGAGACTGATTTTTATTCCTTTTGTGGGTAAACCCATTTTTTAAAAGTTTGTTTATTAAAGTGTATGACTTATCTGTCTTAATGATAATGATATGTGTTTTTTCCAGGACATCTCTTTATGTGGCTCTTTTCAGTGATTTTGAATAGTTTGAGGTAAACCCATTACACTAGGCTCCCTTGATAGTTTTGAGAGATATTTTTCAAATCAGCTTTCGATTTTTGCTTCTTCTCTAGTTGTTGTGTCTTCCTAAGAATTCTTGCAACTCGTAAGTTCAATCTCTATACTCTCGTCTACTGTCTTTTCCATCAATCTTTTTTTTTTTTTTTTGGTCACTTTGGATCTTTGTACTATATTCTGAAAAATTTATCAAATTATTTTCTATCTGTTTGATTAGATTTTTCCATTAGTTTAATCTTATGCCTCATTGAATCAATTTGCATTCAACTCCTAATATTGTGATTTTTATCTCCCTTAAACTTTTCCTACTTTGTGTCTTTCTTTTTTCTACTCATATTTGTCTTTTATTATTCTCATTTTTTTCCCCTTATGTTGGCTTTCTGCTGCTGTTGCATAGAAGTCATGCATTCTAATAAGTATGACAAAACTAAAAAGTTTCTTCTCTTTTCATTTTTTAAAAATTAAAAAAAAATTTTATTTATGTATTTATTTTTGGCTGCATTGGGTCTTGGTTGCTGCGCACGGGCTTTTCTCTAGTTGTGGCGAGCAGGGGCTACTCTTCATAGTGGTGCACGGGCTTCTCATTGTGGTGGCTTCTCTTTGTCGCGGAGCACAGGCTCTAGGCGCATGGACTCAGTAGGTGTGGCTCGCGGGCTCTAGAGCACAGTTGTGGCACACGGGCTTAGTTGCTCCGTGGCATGTCGGATCTTCCCAGACCAGGGCTCTAATCCGTGTCCTCTGCGTTGGCAGGTGGATTCTTAACCACTGCACCACCAGGTAAGTCCTCTTTTCTTTTCTTTGGCAGTTATTTTCAGAGATTTGTTATCCATGAACATTTCTAGGGTGATCTTGACTTTCATTGCAGTATTTTAAAAATAAACTTTATTGAGGTATAATTTACATTTATTAAAATACATTCATGAACACTTCGCTTAGCTTTGTTAGTTGTAGGTGTCTATGTATTTACCACCACAATCAAGAAATGGAATATTTCCACTTCCCTAAAAAGTTATCTGTACTCCTTTTGTAGTCAGTACCCCAACATCTATTTCATGCCACCAAGTGATATGATTTTGGCTCTTCAAGAATTTCATAAAGACAGAATAATCTGGTACGTACTTTTCTTCCTAGCGTCTTTTGCTCTGCCTAACATTTAAAACATTCATTTCTGTTGTTCAGTAGTTTGTTCCTTTTTGTCACTGAGTAGAATTCCATTATGTGAATGTAGTATAATAGTTTATCCATTCCTGTTATGGACTGAATGATTGTGTTCCCCCAGATTCATATTTTGAAACCCTAACTCCCAATGCGATGGCATTTGGAAGTGAAGCCTTTGGGAGGTGATTAGGTTTAGATGAGGTCATGAGGGTGGGGCTTAGTGTGCTTATAAAAAGAGGACTAGACTAGAGCCCTTTCTCTCTCCACCATGTGAAGACACAGCAAGAAGGTGGCTGTCTATAAGCCAGGAAGAGAGCCCTCACCAAGAACCTGACCATGCTGTCACTCTGATCTTGGACTTCCCAGTCACCAGAACTCTGAGAAATATATATCTATTGTTTAAGCTACCTAGTCTACAGTATTTTGTCAGGGCATCCTGAGCTAACTAAGACAGTTTTCCTGTTGACAGACTCTGGATTGTTCCATTTTGCAGCCATTATGAATAAAGTTATTATGAACATTCATGTGTCAGCCTCCTTTCATTCATGTTCACTTTAAAATCTTATATGTATTTATAATATCTGTTATAATAAAGTCCCTGTCTGCTGATGCAATCATGCCTGTGTTATCTTTGTCCATTTCTATTGACTGATTTTTCTCTTGGATTTAGGTAACATTTTTGTGCTGTTTTTCATGTGGCATAATTTTCTTTTCTTTTCTTTTTTCATAATTTTCATTTGGATGCTGGGCATTGCCAAAGATCTGTATATCCCTCATCCCCCTCATTCCCTGCCTTCCTTTAAAGATTTTGGAGTTTTTCTGTGTCAGGAGGTTAATTTACTTTCTAGATCATCTTCATACTTTTGATATTTGTTTTGAAGTTTCTTCAGAGTGGAGTTAGAGTAACCTCTGCTCTGGGACTGTTTTATTTATTTTATTTTATTTATTTATTTTTTTGCAGTACGCAGGCCTCTCACTGTTGTGGCCTCTCCCGTTGCGGAGCACAGGCTCTGGACGCGCAGGCTCAGTGGCCATGGCTTACGGGCCCAGCCGCTCCGCGGCACATGGGATCCTCCTGGACTGGGGCACGAACCTGTGTCCCCTGCATTGGCAGGCAGACTCTTAACCACTGCGCCACCAGGGAAGCCCTCTGGGACTAGTTTAGCCTAAGTCCTAAGGTGTGGACTTTCTGGAGTCTCTGTGAATGCTCCAGGTGTTCAACAGTATCTTTCACTGTAGATTGTGAGAACTTAAATACCTCCTGTACTACGTTAGGGAGTTGCTTAGCTTTCAGCTTCCCAGTGCTTGTTGTTTTCCTGGAAGCTGTCCTTTGCCCAGCCTCCTGGGGTCTTCCCCTTGTGCATCATAGCTTACTATGAAGTCAAGGACTCAAGGAAGCTCCTATGCAGGGTTCTGCAGCTCCTTCCCTGTGTAATTCCTTCCTCTTCACGATTTTACACCACAAATATCTGCTGCCCCAGTCTCCTTGAACTCTGATCTCTATTTCCTCTGCTCAGAGAGACTGTAGGTCTCTGCTTGCCTTTCCTTTCCCTGTTCCAGGGTCTAATTAATGTCTCAGTTGGAAAGCTGAGCAATCATAGGGCTCACCTTCTTTCCTTTCCCTCAGAGATCACAGTCCTGCACTGATTGTTTTCTAATGTCTGAAAATAGCTGTTACATATATTTTGTTTAGATTTCTAGATGTTTATGGCAGGAAGCCTAGTCTAATATCAGTAGTTCATCATTCCTGGAAGCAAAAGTCTTTAGTATTTTCAAGAGGTATTTTAAAATTAATTTTTCTATCTAATTATTTTTAAATGAGAAGAATGGACCCATTTCTGGTATTTTCTTAGAGTCCAGGTGAGTGGTTTGCTGTGGTACTACTCTTTGTCCTTTTGGAAAATGGTTGAAACTTCTTTCCATGTGTATAGCTAGACAGCAAATTGATTTCATCATTCTTAGTGAAATTCTCAGTGATTACTTGTTTTTCAGCCAGTATTGAACATGGGATATCAGAATCCACAAGGCTTAGATCTTTGGATATTATGCTGTATTTAATCAACATTTTATGAGGGGCATTTACTTGTTTCTAATTTTTTCATTCAAATAATGACTTGCCATGTATATTTTAATATATTATATAAAATATAAAAGTATATATTTACATATTATATTTATATATTTTAGAGACTCTCCCTAGTTATTTCTTTAGAAAAATTCCTAGGAGCAGAAAATCTGGAACCAGTGGCTAGTGTGTTTTAATATTAAGTTGAATATTACAAAGTTGCCCTCCAGAAAATATGTATCAATTTATACTTCCAGCAGGAGTGTATCTTCCTTGATATTTTAGTACAAAATTTGGGAAGCATTGCCATTTAAACTAGAAATTCCTTTCATTAATTTTTAGTACAGATTTTTTCTGTCTGTAGTCACTTCATTTCTTGGTTGTAGGTTTTTCTCCTTCATCACTTTAAATATGTCCTGCCGTTCCCTTCTGGCTTGCAGAGTTTCTGCTGAAAGATCAGCTGTTAACCTTATGGGAGTTCCCTTGTGTGTTATTTGTTGTTTTTCCCTTGCTGCTTTTAATATTTTTTCTTTGTATTTAATTTTTGACAGTTTGATTAATATGTATCTTGACGTGTTTCTCCTTGGATTTATCCTGTATGTGACTCTCTGTGCTTGCTGGACTTGATTAACTATTTCCTTTCCCATATTAGGGAAGTTTTCAACTATAATCTCTTCAAATATTTTCTCAGTCCCTTTCTTTTTCTCTTCTTCTTCTGGGACCCATATAATTCGAATGTTGGTGCATTTAATGTTGTCCCAGAGGTCTCTGAGACTGTCCTCAGTTCTTTTCATTCTTTTTTCTTTATTCTGCTCTGCAGTAGTTATTTCCACTATTTTATCTTCCAGGTGACTTATCCTTTCTTCTGCCTCAGTTATTCTGCTATTGATCCCATCTAGAGTATTTTTCATTTCATTTATTGTGTTGTTCATCATTGCTTGTTTCCTCTTTAGTTCTTCTAGGTCCTTGTTAAATGTTTCTTGAATTTTCTCCATTCTATTTCCAAGATTTTGGATCATCTTTAGTATCATTACTCTGAATTCTTTTTCAGGTAGACTGCCTATTTCCTCTTCATTTGTTAGGGCTGGTGGGTTTTTACCTTGCTCCTTCATCTACTGTGTGTTTTTCTGTCTTCTCATTTTGCTTATCTTACTGTGTTTGGGGTCTCCTTTTTGCAAGCTATAGGTTCGTAGTTCCCGTTGTTTTTGGTGTCTGTCCCCAGTGGCTAAAGTTGGTTCAGTGGGTTGTGTAGGCTTCCTGGTGGAGGGGACTAGTGCCTGTGTTCTGGTGGATGAGGCTGGATCTTGTCTTTCTGGTGGGCAGGTCCACGTCTGGTGGTGTGTTTGGGGTTGTCTGTGGACTTCTTATGATTTAGGCAGCCTCTCTGCTAATGCGTGGGGTTGTGTTCCTGTTTTGCTAGTTGTTTGGCATAGGGTGTCCAGCACTGTAGCTTGCTGGTTGTTGAGTGAAGCTGGGTGCTGGTGTTGAGATGGAGATCTCTGGGAGATTTTTGCCGTTTGATACTACGTGGAGCTGGGAGGTCTCTTGTGGACCAGTGTCCTGAAGTTGGCTCTCCCACCTCAGAGGCACAGCACTGATTCCTGGCTGCAGCACCAAGAGCCTTTCATCCACACGGCTCAGAATAAAAGGGAGAAAAAGTAGAAAGAAAGAAAGAGGATAAAATAAAATAAAGATATTAAAATAAAAAATAATTATTAAGAAAAAAATTTTTTAAAAAAGTAAAAACAAACCAAACAAAAAACGGACGGACAGAAACCTAGGACAAATGGTGAAAGCAAAGCTATACAGACAAAATCTCACACAGAAGCATACACATACACACTCACAAAAAGAGGAAAAGGGGAAAAAATAATCTATCTTGCTCCCAAAGTCCACCTCCTCAATTTGGGATGATTCGTTGTCTATTCATGTATTCCACAGATGCAGGTACATCAAGTTGATTGTGGAGCTTTAATCTGCTGCTTCTGAGGCTGCTGGGAGAGATTTCCTTTTCTCTTCTTTGTTCGCACAGCTCCCGGGGCTCAGCTTTGGATTTGGCCCCGCCTCTGCGTGTCCCGGCGTCTGTTCTTCGCTCAGACAGGACGGGGTTAAAGGAGCCGCTGATTCGGGGTCTCTGGCTCACTCAGGCCAGGGGGAGGGAGGGGCACGGGGTGCGGGGCGGGCCTGTGGCGGCAGAGACCGGCGTGACGTTGCCCCAGCCTGAGGCGCGCCGTGCGTTCTCCCGGGGAGGTTGTCCCTGGATCCCGGGACCCTGGCAGTGGCGGGCTGCACAGGCTCTCTGGAAGGGGGGTGTGGATAGTGACCTGTGCTCGCACACAGGCTTCTTGGTGGCGGCAGCAGCAGCCTAAGCGTCTCATTCCCGTCTCTGGGGTCCGCGCTGATAGCTGCAGCTCGTGCACGTCTCTGGAGCTCCTTTAAGCAGCGCTCTGAATCCCCTCTCCTCACGCACCAGGAAACAAAGAGGCAAGAAAAAGTCTCTTGCCTCTTCGGCAGCTCCAGACTTTTCTCCAGACTTTTTCCTCCAACTTTTCTCCAGCTCCGTCCCGGCTAGCTGTGGCGCACTAGCCCCCTTCAGGCTGTGTTCACGCCGCCAACACCAGTCCTCTCCCTGTGCTCCGACGGAAGTCCAAGCCTCAGCTCCCAGCCCCGCCCACCCCGGCGGGTGAGCAGACAAGCCTCTCGGGCTGGTGAGTGCCAGTCGGCACCGATCCTCTGTGCGGGAATCTCTCCACTTTGCCCTCCGCACCCCTGTGGCTGCGCTCTCCTCCGCGGCTCCGAAGCGTCCCCCTCCGCCACCCGCAGTCTCCACCCGCGAAGGGGCTCCTAGTGTGTGGAAACCTTTCCTCCTTCACAGCTCCCTCCCACTGGTGCAGGTCCCGTCCCTATTCTGTTGTCTCTATTTATTGTTTTTTCTTTTGCCCTACCCAGGTACGTGGGGAGTTTCTCGCCTTTTGGGAGGTCTGAGGTCTTCTGCCAGCGTTCAGTAGGTGTTCTGTAGGAGTTGTTCCACGTGTAGATGTATCTGTGGGGAGGAGGGTGATCTCTGCGTCTTACTCTTCCGCCATCTTCCTCAACTCCCACTTCATTTCTTAAGGTGATCTGTCCTTACCTTTTTCCTCCCTTGGGCAGTATCTATTAGAATTCTTATTTTTAACATATATTTTGAGTTTTAAAGGGTTGGTCTGTGAACTTGCCATGGGTTTAAGGTTTTTTCCCTGAGATCTTGAGAAATCACTAAAATCTTCATTTGACGGGGCCTTTAGTGAGTGAGGTAATTACTTAGATATTGTGGGTAAAAATGCTATTAGAAAGTTACAGAAAGGGTTTGCGGCTGGAATCCCTTAATTTGACAATTTACTTTGATCTCATTAACTAGTTTTTTGTTTTCTTCTCATTTTTCTTAAGCCTAGATATCACAGTGACATTTAAACTCATGTTCATAAAGAAAAGCCACTTAATAAGTCCAGTATAGTTTATATTATTATTAAGGGCAATGATGTGGTTTAACTTAGGAGATTTTCACTGACATTCATTCTGTTTTCACAAACACATTCTGTTTTCATACCTGGAGTGAAGTTGGCTCCATGAAACACAGTTTTAAAAACAAATAACTATGATCACAGTATTGGTTCCTTACTTATACTAACAATTTCCCCTCCAGACTATTTATGGATTACTTAATATTTTCATCTTTAGCTGTTAGTGAAGAACCAACATAAATGAAGGTAACTGCAAAGTTGATGATTTTGCCTTTTTCCCTGTCTTTATAGTTTGTTTTCTGCACATTTCTCACATCTCTTCTCCCGATTTATTTGAGGCACTTTTTCTTGCTCTAGGCCTCTCACTGTTTTGAAACCTGAAAGGGAACATCAAAGACTTTCCTCAGGTGAGTTTTGGATCTAGCTCTACATTGACAGTATTGAGGGGCTCAGTGTGATACCCAGCTCGTGATTTCTGCTCAGCAATGCCCTTTATTTGTAGGTACTGATAACAACATCTCATCCCTGCTTGAATCTTAGATGATCGTTACTGAGTGACTTTAGAGTCATCTTTGGAGTCAGAAAATAACAGAAAGTATCTTTTCTTGGAGCATTTTACTCTATTTCTTGAAAACGTTCAGAACACACACAATTTTCTGGGTATAAGATGCCTAGGAATGTAGATCATACTGGGAAAATTGAAATAAATAGTAGAAAGATCCAATCACATTGTCCTTTGTGCTATAAAATTATATCTCAGGTTATTTTCTTAAGGTTAAGAAGTAAGCTCATCAAAAGGTATTTCTCAGTGTCCCAAATTGATGGACTTCTAAAAATTCATATACTGTAGTCAGATATCTAGCTTCAGAAGGTGTTGTTTACATCACAGTCAATTCAACTATTACTTATATTGTATGTATTTCATGTTTTTAGAAAAAAAAGTTTTGTAATAATTTGTCTTGTAAACGATTCAAAACTAGCCAAGTCCTAATATCTTTACATGATAAGGTCTAAATTAAAAACAAACCAAAACAAGAGGTCTTTGTGTTTGAACTCCTTGCAAGGGAGTATTCCCAGGTGGTGCTGCCCATTTACTACCATTCCTTATAAAGACTAAAAGTTTTTTCTGCTTATAACTTGCTGTTTATATTTTCATACCTGCAGCATTAGAGCAGTAGCCCACAACACTCTCCTCACTTCTGACATACACTGTAAGTTTCGGGGGTCCCCAGGACCACTCTCAGGTTGGATAATTTGCTAGAAGGATTCACAGAACTCACTGAAAGCTATTATATTCATGGTTACAGTTTATTACAGCAAAGGGAAACATACTAAAGTCACCCACAGGAAGAGACACATGGGGCAGAACACAGGAGACCTCAAAACACAGAGCTTGCAGTGGTTCTCTCCCAGCAGAGTCAGGGACTGCATTCACTCCACTGGGATGATGAGTAACAATATGCACATAGTGGAATTGTTAACTGTGTGTATATTGTTCCATGTTGCTCTGTAACATGGAGCCTTGGTGTCCAGGATTTTTATTGGTGCTTGGTTATGTAGACATGGTTGGCTAACCTCAGTCTCCAGCTCCTTTGGATGTTGAGCTGATGCCACATGACCCAAAGGCTCTACTGTAAATCTCAGTGCTGGAATATCTGGCCTGGTCCTCAGGTAAACAGAGATGCTCTTACCAGACAGGACATTCCAAGGGCTTAGAGCTTGCGTTCCAGGAGCTGAGGGCAAAGGCAAGACCTCTCTTTGGGCATCGAAGTTAGCAGCTGCCTTTTGATGCCTGTGAACGGATAGTAGGGAATGTTTCCCATATACTTGGGGTAGGAGCAGTGATCTGTCATTTCGGGAAGGTCACAGGGGTGTGGATTTATGTGTAGGTTAGGATGTTGGGACCTGTAGTTAGTTTTGCCGAGACCACTAGCAGGAAGCATTTATCCTTTAGCCAGTATTACAGTGGTTAGCATCAACAGCACACAACATGCATTCTCTAAAAGACAAAAAAAAAAGCAACCCAACTTTCTGAAGGCATTTAAGAGGACAGTAATTCTATGGATGGAGAAGTATATTTGCTTAGGGATTAAGAAAAAAATCTATGTTGATTTTGTATTTCACTTAAGTTCATTTCCATTTGTTTAAGAAAACACACCTATTATTCAGTTTAGAATCAACTCTTTGAGTGAGCAGTGAAGGAGAAGATAGACAAGTGTCTATCGGAGAGCTTTTATGGATAGAATTCTACAGTAGAGGCTTATTTGTTCCTAGCTGTCTCTTCCAGTTCTGTGAGGATTCTATATCGTCTCTCTCAGAGTTTCCCCCTTATCTCTCCTGTTAGATGAGAAGATGTGCACCCTGCCATCTCCTGCAGTCTTCCCCATCTTGGTTATTCACAGCTCCATCCTTCCAGTCGCTCAGACCAAGGACATTATGGACATCTGTATTATTGCTACATAACAAATTATCACAGACTTAGTGAATGAAAACAAGACCCATCTATTAGCTCACAATTCTGTAGGTCAGAAATCTGGGCATGGTATAACTGGGCTCTCTGCTTAGGGTCTCACAAGGCCAAGATCAAGGTGTCGGCCAGCTGCATTCTTATCCAGAGCTTGGGTTTTCTTCCAAGCTCATCCAGGTCGTTGGCAGAATTTAGTTGCTTGTGGTTGTACAACTGAAGTCACCATTTTATTGGTGGATGTCTGCCAGTGTTTACTCTTAGGTAATTTCAGTCCTAGCCATGTGATCCTCTCACAACATGGCAGCTTACTTCTCTGAGCCAGCTAGATGATTTTTTCCAGTTTGCTAAGACGGACTTTTATATAACATCACGATTATCCCATTACCTTTCTCACTTAATGCAACCTAATCAAAGGAGTGATTATCCCATTGTATTCACAGCTCCTGCCCACACTCAAGAGGAGGGGATTACACAGGGTGCATACACCGTGGGTTGGGAATCTGGAAGTCATCTTAGAATTCTGCTTACTACCACATCTTTGTATTGTATTATATTATTATTTTTAAAATTTTCTTTTTTAATTTATTTATTTTTGGCTGTGTTGGGTCTTCGTTTCTGTGCGAGGGCTTTCTCCAGTTGCGGAGAGCGGGGGCCCCTCTTCATCGCGGCGCGCGGGCCTCTCACTGTCACGGCCTCTCCCATTGCAGAGCACAGGCTCCAGACGCGCAGGCTCAGTAGCTGTGGCTCACGGTCTTAGTTGCTCCGCGGCATGTGGGATCATCCCCGACCAGGGCTCGAACCCGTGTCCCCTGCATTGGCAGGCAGATTCTCAACCACTGCACCACCAGGGAAGCCCCTGTATTATATTATTTAATAAAATAATCATATACTGCTTTTATAATCTGAAGGAAAACTTTGAGTGAATAAAATTTAGAAAGGAAAATAAAATCAGAGACTTTAAATATTCAAATAAGTGAAAATAATAAGAAAATAAAAGAAAAATAAAACGTTCAGTACATCCAAAAAGTTAGGAAAGGAGAAAAAGATAAACAAATTAATTACATAGTTAAAAAATGTAAAATGGTAGAAATAAATCCAAATTTATCAATAATATCACAAATGTTCGTTATTAAACTTGATATCAGTCAGAAGAACGTCTTAGGTTGGATTAAAAAATACAGTCCAGCTCCATGCGGTTGAAAGAGTGCCTTTGAAATATAGTGATACAGAAAGGTTTATCCACTAATTCATTCAACTATTGTTTGTACCAGACAGTTTCTAAAGACTTTCTGTGAGCAAATCAAAGTCCTCACCCTTATGAAGCTCACATTATAGTGTGTGTGGGGGGGGTGTTGATAATAAATAAACCATGTAATATGTTGGAAAATGACAAGTGCTACTACGTATGAGGCAGGATAAAGGGCTATAGAGTAGTTTGGAGGGTGAGAGGGTGCTGATCTTTTAGATGGGCTGCTCAGGGATGTTACCCTGAGAAAAGGAGATCTGAAGGGATTGAGAGGAAGAGCTACATGGGTGTCTGCAAGCAGAGTAAGTGCAATGACCCTGAGGTGGGGTTGCACTTGGTGAGTTTGAGTAGCAGCAAGCTGGCAGATGTGTCTGAAGCAGAGTGGGCAGAGGAGGAGATGTGCAGCGAGAGTGTCAGGGGACAGATCATGCTGGGTTTTTCAATTAAAAATAAATGGAGGGCTTCCCTGGTGGCGCAGTGGTTAAGAATCCGCCTGCCAGTGCAGGGGACATGGGTTTGAGCCCTGGTCCACGAAGATCTCTCATGCCGAGAAGCAACTAAGCCCGTGTGCCACAACTACTGCAGCCTGTGCTCTAGAGCCCACGAGCCAGAACTACTGAAGTCCCCATGCCACAGCTACTGAAGCCCGCATGCCTAGAGCCCGTGCTCTGCAACAAGAGAAGCTACTGCAGTGATAAGCCCGTGCACCACAACGAAGAGTAGCCCCCACTCGCCGCAACTAGAGAAAGCCCACATGTAGCAACGAAGACCAAACACAGCCAAAAAATAAAATAAATAATAAAATAAATAAATTAAAAAAAAAATGGTTAGGGAAAGATATTTATTGAGCACCTATGTTGTACCACACTTGGTGCTTAGTTTTGGAAATACAAAGTGGACAAGGCAGGCATGGGTCTTGCTCCCTTGGATCTTTTGCTGAATCTTCTTCTATGAAAGATCACTCACAGTCACAAAACATAAACAACAGCAACAACTTGCTCTCTTTGGAAATGAGGGGTTTGCCCGAGCTCACATAGGTTCATGAAAACAACTAATTTCATTATTTCCCTTCCCTCCATCTTCTTTAAAAGCTATGATATTCAGTTTGCTCTTTCAAGAGTTAAATGTAGAATATTACATGGCTGGGCAGTTTTTGGTCTGTGTTTCGGTGATGAATCACTGACCGTTCAATCAGACAACAACTTCTGGCTGGGGTTGCGTTAACCAGCGGCAGGTTTGCCAAATAGCACTTTGCGTGACAAACCACATTTTATCTGTAGGCATCCAAGCTTTCCAAATAATCTTTGCAAAGCATTTATTTATATCAAAGTTTCCAAATGTTTGCATCAGTTGTTGAAGTGAAAAGTTTCGGTTCCAGGGCAGTAGAATTGGTTGTTTTCCCTACCCATTCTGTACATATTTCACTCCATTAAGTCTAGGCTTGTGACATTTAGAAAAGGATTTACTTGTCACAATTCAACTGCAGATAGGACACTCCCTTGTGAGTGTTTTTGAAAATGTATGGCAATCCCTTCAATGCCTCATTTGACTGTGTAGAGATTGCCAAAACCCATAGCTCTTAGATTTTTGCTGAATGCAGTCAGGAGAATGCCTCCTTTTTATTACTGAGCATTTAAAACTCATGAGAAAAAACAGAAAGCCCTGCCGGGGGAGGTTCTATGCAGGTGTGGAGAGAGGGCCCCAGAGAGCTGTAAGATTAGCTCTCCCAATTTTGGGTCAAAACGAGTGACAACTAACAAGACAGAAAGCATATTTATGCTTGCTATCCTAATGTTTGGTCTATCTCGTTAGATATATTGAATCATGTTTGCAAACAGGCAGAGAAAATTCAAGCTGTGTGTGTTTATTTTCTTAGAGGTAGCTTTGTAGCAGGGGATTTTTCTCATTCTTCCTGTTAGTAACTGGTAGAGGGAAATGCTGCTTCTCCGATTCTGAAGTTGGTTTTTTGGTTTGTTTGTTTTCCTGTAAAGGGAGTTCAGTTAGGTTAACTCTGCTCCTTCATTCTGTTCTGGTGATACATGGAATAGCATCTGATTAGCAAGTTAGATTAATCGTAGTTAGTAATTAGATTAATTCTGTATAGTCTTTTCAGCTTGTTTTCCTCTTGGGAGAGGGGCTGCCCCAGGAGGGCAGATGTTCCCCTCTGCTCTTCCTGTCCACGACGCTGGGCCTGCCCTTTTGTCCACCACTCCCTGGGAGCCAGGCAGATGTGTGCCTGATGCTGGGATTCAGTGAACATGTCTTCCTGCCCAGCTGTATCCTTATAAATGTTGATGTTTTAGCCTCCATCTGTAGTCTTTTATTTTTATTTTTCAAATTGTTCAGATCCCTGTTTGGGATGAAGGATGCTATCTGTTGGTGCCCCTCAGAGACTTCAACTGCAAATCAAAGAATGGTCCTTTGAATTAGAATACAGAAATCCAGTTATCCACCATCACTACAGGAGAGAAACCCAAGTTCAAGGCAATCGCCTAAAATGGCAAATTGCAATAATAGTTTATCCCTTAAGATAATCTCTGCATAAAGAGTCTGGCAATGTTAATTTAATCAATAGAAAAGCTGGTCAGCGTTAAACCTACAGAAAGAGGTCTGAGCAGAAGAAACCTGTGTGTCAATAATAGGAAACTGTGATCTCTTTCTGAGAAAAAAAGCTGCTAATACATGTCTTCATTTCAAATGAGTTGCTATCACATTGCCCCAGCAGTGAGCAGCTCTATGTAACAACTGCTCACTTAGCTTCACCTTCCAGAACAACAGTTTCAACCATTAAGCCTTACTCTTAAGCGTTAGTCTGCATGCTGAGTTTTAGCCTGGGTCAGTGCTATAATGGGTAGATGCTGGGACCCATGTGGTGGAGTTCTTATGATATAGGTGTATGTGCATCAGAAACTGTTTTTTCACCAATGTGTAGATGGCATTATGTTACATGTAGAAAATCCTAGGAGAGTCATCAAAACTACAAGTGAGTTCAGCAAGGTCATAGGATAGAGAATCAATATAAAAAAAAATCAATTGCATTTTTATACACTTGCAGTGAACAAACTGAAAATGAAATTAAGAAAACAATTCCAATTCACGATAGCACCAAAAATAATAACATACTTAGGGATAAATTTAACAAAAGAAGTGCACAATGTATACCCTGAAACTATAAATCATTGTTGAAATAAAGAGGATCTAAATAAATGGAAAAAACATCTTATGTTCATGGATCAGAGGACTTAACTTTGGTAAGATGGTAATATTCTCCAGACTGATCTACAGAGTCAGCACAATCCCAATCAGAGTCCTAGGTGACTATTTTGTAGTAATTGACAAGCTGATTCCAAAATTCATACAAATTGCAAGGGACTCAAAATAGCTAAAGCAATTCTGAAAAAGAACAAAGTAGGAGGATTCACACCTCCTGATTTCAAAACTTACTACAAAGAGACAGTAATCAAGACACTGTGGTACTGACCTAAGGATACAAATATAGATCACTGGAAGAGAGTTGATATTGGCACAAGGATAGACTTATAGATCAATGAGTGGAACTGAGAGTTCAGACATAAACCCATACATCTATGGTCATCTGATTTAGGACAAAGGTGCCAAGATGACTTAATGGGGAGAGAATAGTCTTTTCAACAAATGGTGCTGGGGCAACTGGATAGCCACATGCAAAACAGTGAAGTTGAGCCCTTGCCTCACATCATATACAGAAATGAATTCAAATTGGATCAAAGACCTAAATGTAAGTGCTGAAACTATAAGACTCTTAGAAGAAAACATAGGGGTTACCTTGGTTTTAGCAAAGGATTCTTAGATATGACCAAAAGCATGAGCAACAAAAGAAAAATTAGATGAATTGAACTGCATCAGAAACTTTTGTGCTTCAAAGGACACCATCAAGAAAGTAAAAAGACAACCCACAGAATGGGAGAAAATATTTGAGTGTCATATATCTGATAAGGGACTTATATCTAGAAATATAAAGAACTTTTATAACAATAACAAGAAGAAAAATAACCCAGTTTAAAAATGGGCAAAGAATCTGAATAGACATTTCTCCAAAGAAAATATGCAAATGGCGAATAAATACATGAAAAGATGCTCAACATCATCAGTCATCAGGGAAGTCCAAACTAATAACACAATGAGGAACCACTTCATATGTGTTGAGATGGCTAGAATCAAAAAGTCAGATAATAACAAGTGTTGACACGAATGTGGACAAATTGGAGCCCTTATACGTCGCTAGTGGGAGTGTAAAATGGTGTAGCCTCTCTGTAAATAGTATATGGCACTTTCTCAAATGATTAAACATAGAATTACCATATGACCTACCAATTCCACTTATAGGTATATACATAAGAGAAATGAAAACATGTCTACACAAAACTTGTATGTGACTGTTCGTCGCAGCATTCTTTCTAATAGGCAATTCCTCAGATAAACCATGGAGAAAACCCAAATGTCCATCAGTGGATGAATAGGTAAACAAAATGTGGTGTATCCATAAAATGGAATATTATTCAGCCATGAAAAGTCACTGAAGTATTGATAAATACTACAACAGGGATGAACTTGGAAGCATTATGTTAAGTGAAAAATCCAGTCACAAAATTCCACATATAATTTGATTCCAGTTATATACAGCATCCAGAAAAGGGAAATGCACAGAGACAGAAGTAGATTAGTGGTTGCTTCAGAAAGAGGGGGATGGAGGGATAGGAGAGCAATAGCTAAAGGTTGTGTAGTTTCTTTTTGAGGTGATGAAAATGTCCTAAAAATTGACTGTGGTGATAGTTGCATATACCTGTGAGTGTACTAGAAACTATTCAGTTTAACACTTTGAGTGAATTGTATAATATGTGAATTATGTCTCGATAACCTTTTTTTTTTAAATAAAAAATGATTAAGACAACTTTGGCTCCAGCCAGCAGTGTGAGAATGCTGTTGCTCCACATCTTTGCCATCATATCATAACATCAGACTTAAATTTTTGCCTTTCTGATGGGTATGAAATATTATTTCTTTTGTACATCTCTGATTATTATTAAGGTTGAGCATCTTTTCATGTTTATATGAGTTTTTCTCTTAGGTTAATTTCCTGTTTGTATCTTTTAATCATTTCTGTTTGTGGGTCTTTTATCTTTTTCTATTTGATTTATTGGAGTGTTTGGATAACACAACGTAGGTACTAGGGGTACTCATACCTCCCTGGCTGTCGTTGGTTCTAGGCCTTTTTGTGAACAAAACTAGAGTTTATACTGATGCTCCAAATTTAAACTCAGGGCTAGAGTTTTTTTTTTAACATAAACATGTTAAACTTACATTTCCAGCTCCTTTCCCTCATACACACAGTCGTTTCAGAATAACAATATCATATGTATAATAGTCCCCCCTTATCCATGGTTTTGCTTTTTGTGGTTTCAACTACCTGAGGTCAACCACAGTCTGAAAATATTAAATGGAAAATTCTAGAAATAAACAATTTGTAAGTTTTAAATTGTGTACGCCATTCAGAGCATGAGATTTCATGATGAAATCTCACGCTGTCCAGCTTCATCCTGCTCAGGACATGAATCATCTCTTTGTCCAACGTAGCCGAGCCATTAGTCACTTGGTAGTCCTCTTGGTTATCAGACCGTCTGTTGCAGTATCATAGTGCTTGTTTTCAAGTGATCTGTATTTTACTTAATAATGGCCCCAAAGCACGACACTAGTGATGCTGGCAATTAAGATATGCCAAAGAGCAGCCGTACAATGCTATCTTTTCTTTTCTTTTTTTAAATAAATTTATTTGTTTTATTTATTTATTATTTTTGGCTGCGTTGGGTCTTCGTTGCTGTGCACGGGCTTTCTCTAATTGCGGCGAGCGGGGGCTGCCCTTCATTGCGGTGCACGGGCTTCTCACTGCGGTGGCTTCTTTTGTTGCGGAGCACGGGCTCCAGGCGTACAGGCTGCAGTAGTTGTGGCTTGCGGGCTCTAGAGCGCAGGCTCAGTAGTTGTGGCGCACGGGCTTAGTTGCTCCCTGGCATGTGGGATCCTCCTGGACCAGGGCTTGAACCTGGGTCCCCTGCATTGGCAGGCGGATTCTTAACCACTGTGCCACCAGGGAAGCCCGTAAAATGCTTTCTTTAAGTGAAAAGGTTCTCGACATAATAAGGAAAGAGAAAAAAATCATATGCTGAGGTTGCTAAGATCCATGGTAAGAAAGAATCTTCTATCCGTGAAATTGTGAAGAAGGAAAACGAAATTTGTGCTAGTTTTGCTGTTGCACCTCAAACTGCAAAAGTTATAGCCACAGTGCGTAAGTGCTTAGTTAAGATGGAAAAGGCATAAATTTGTACAATAAGATCTTTTTTGAGAGGGAAAGACTACATTCACCTAACTTTTATTCCAGTATATTATTATTGTTCTATTTCATTACTAGTTATTGTTAATCTTATTGTGCCTAATTTATAAATTGAACTCTATCATAGGTATGTATGTGTAGTAAAAAATATAGTATATTTAGGGTTCAGTACTATCCATGGTTTTAGGCAACCACTGGGGATCTTGGAACATCTCCCACGGATCAGGGGGGAATACTGTACTACCAGCGACATGAGAAGTGAAAATTATTTAAGAGCTTTTGTTCTTAAAAAATTATTTTCCTAATTCTAAAGGAAATGCATATTTAATATGGAAGAGTTGTAAAATAGAAAAATCACAAAGAACAGCCCCATACATTATCAACGTGAACATTTTGGAATGTTTGCCATTAAAAAAAATGGTTTACATGGTAAATATTTTAATACTAGGAGCTCATATCCCAGTATTTTAAGTAATAATATGTTCCCAGCCCATATGAAAGCTCCAACCACTTCCTCAAATATGGCTAAAATATTCTTAAACTTATCTACAGAGAAATAGACCAGAATTTTAAAGTATTTAAAGCCTCAACTTATTTAATTAACGCTTGATAAAATCACAAGTGGGTATGTTTGTATGTTTTATGAAACAAGGCTAAATAGTGTTGGATAGAAATTAAATATTTATCCTACATTGCAAAGAACGTGTACTATAATGTAAACCAGGCAATTAAATACATTAGTGATACATAGGAACGCAAATAATATTTAGCAAGATGAAATTAACCAACAAGGCAACGTTTTACAAAATATTTAATTGCCAATTGAGTAGCTGCCTGAAGGAGGTTGAGTGGTGAACGGAGATGGAGGCCATAGTCACTGTTGCTGCTTGTGGGGGTGAAAGGTGGGTTGGTGATGGGTTAAGGGATGTGTGAGTGAACCAGAGATAAGGTGAGTAACATAGTAAGTATATGAGGTTTGTTCTGTTTTTATTTTTTTGGTCTGCACGGGGAATCTTAGCTCCTGACCAGGGATCGAACCTGCACCCCGTGCATCGGAAGTGCAGAGTCTTAACCACTGGACCACCAGGGAAGTCCCTGTGAGGTTTGTTCTTATCTAAATTCAAGAAACTTTGTGTGCAGTCTACTCTTGTTGCCCTTTAGACACCAGAAATTGGTCCGTTTTCCACAGTTCATTGAAGAAGAATGCTGCAACCTCACTCTTAGATTTGTAGTATCTTTTTTCCAGAGAATACTGTTCCTTTGATTGAGACACATATTTATGATTTCTCTCTTGTTTAGTCTATGAAATTAGGGTCAGCCAGATGGTCGGCATGACTGATTTTATTTCTTATACAAGTAGCATTAATGGAAATGAATGCCTAGCCTTGCAGTTTATTCAGTACAGATGTTGGCTTGCCTATAAATCATATTTTATCCATAAACTCCAGTGTATTCTATTTAGAACCACACAGTAAGAAACTAATAAATACAGTTAAACTCTTACTCCAAGGAGGTCTCAGTTTGTAGCTTGATTTTGTATTCTCTCTCTCTCTCTCCCTCTCTCAATGCTTATAGTAAAGTGATACAAAATAAACGGATACAGATCCAAGCTGTGAGGTTTAATTTTCTAATTCCTACTTAACTATTGGATTGGGGTCCTATTGAATTTTGAAGTGTTAGCGGGGAAAGAGTATTGATGTAGCTTGGAATGAAAAAGTGCGGCAAAAGTTTTCATAGGATGGATTTCTGTCCTTATTTTTACAGAAACATACCCCCAGGAAAAGGGGTCGGGGTCCTTTAGTCTAATCACCGTGTCCACATTGTGAGAAAAAAATAGGCTGTTATTTTTAATTTTTTTCCCACAATGATTAGTTTAAGCTCTCATGCTCTGGGCTTCTGAGATCCAATGTCTGTTTCCATGGGAACAACAGTGGAGGCAGCCCCTGAGTTGTCAGGCGCTTCTGATATTCTGGGAGAGCTCCTGTCTGAGCGCAGGCCAAGTGCTTCCCCCAGCATCTTTGGTCATTTAGTCACAAGTGGCTTCTGAGCCTGTAGAGACACCTTGAGATACAAGTAGTTGAAATATTTAAGTTATATTAAGATGAGTGTGTGTATATTTACCCATCTATATAATGTATATGTCATGTATGCAAATGTTAAATATGTATATGTTAAATATATACATATTATAATTTATACGTTATAATGCATAATGTATAATTTTTTACGGGAGTAAGAAGTGATTTGAAAAAATAAAGTGATTTCAGGAAGGCCATGTAGTGTAAAAGCTCTCCTGCCCTCAAGAAACTTTATTTCAGAAGTCAAGTCCCTTATATTCCATACTCAAAACAAAGATCTTAAAATACTCTAAAGGGAACGTGCCAGCCACACGCACTTTGTTCATTCCTGACTTGAGCTCCTGCCCTGAATCCTTGCCTCTTTTTCTCGACTGTGAACTTTGAGGTGTAAACAAGAAAGAAATTTAGATATCCCTGTTTTTAAGTCCTTGTGTGTCTCAACATACAACTCATTATACAATAACAGGCTGCTATAAGTATTATGAGATTTCTGTGAAAAAGAGTTAGGGGCGAGACCTAATTTATATTGGGGTAGGATTCTTAGAAGTTACTTTCTGTACTCTACATACAAGTACTGAGTCTGAAATATGTGGGGTGGGACAGACGGGAGAGGATGTCCCCTGGGTTGGGACCTTTTCCCAGCTTCTCTCATCTCTTTCTGCCTCTGCTGTCACTTGTATTGAGCATCTTTATGGTAGTCGGTTAGTGCTCTTTCATCAGTTTTTGTCTTTAATTGCATAATAGATTCCTCTTTGAGGAAAAGGAGGTTAGCCGGGAGGGTTTGGGAGCAGTGATATAGGCGCTTAGCAGTGAGATAACAACACGGGGACGTCTGTACATCAAAAGAACAATGCAGACAGCAAGCATACCTGAGGTCAGGGGTCTGAGGCGGCTGAGGAGGGCTTCATGGGGAGGGAAGGGCTTGGTCTGGGCTGAGAAATTTCTTCTGCACCCAGCCTCATGCTCTGAGGCAGCGGCTGCCGAGTCCAGAACTCTTCACTCCCATGTGGCAGGGCAAGTGTGGTCTTGAGGGTGGCCTGGCTGCAGGTCACCGACTGAGAACTCGTCTGATGACCCCTGGCAGGTACATGGCGATGTAATACACTCAGTCACATTGCACAGTGGTCAGTCATTGCACGTGCTGCAGGAAAGGATTAGCTCAGCCTGGGACATGGCCAGTATCTCTCCCCTTGTCCAGACTGATCAGTGATCTATGCTGGGTGAATAGAAATTAATTTTGACCTCATTCACTTTATCGCTTCTGAAATCATGGCAGTGACTGTAGACTTTTAGTTTAAACATTTATATTGTCAGGTATTTTGTTTTGTTCTGTTTTGTTTTCAAAAGCTGCATTTAATGAACAGGCACATTTCAAGTACTAGCATATAGTGAATTATCAATTCTATGTCTCTAAAAGTCAGATTTCTGTTAAAATTAGCTATGTAAGGCACATGACTTATGAATCCGCGTATTCAATGTTACGACTTGGGAAACTGGCATTTCCCCTGTGCTGAGGATTCAAGTCGGGAAGAAGTCTTCCTTTCTGCCTTCTACGCATTCATTTATTCAACATCACGTGCCCTAATATATGCTAGGATGCCTGAAGGACCTTGAGGAATCCTGGCATAAAGTATTTCATATGTATATACAATTATTTATATATAACATATTATATATCTGTATATTATATATAGTTATATATTATAATATATTATATGGAACAATATATGGATATATATCACTAACTATTTATCTATATCTATCCATCTCAATGCACTAAAAGAGCAAGAAAGGTGATATTGAGGAAGGCATATTTTATGCCTCTAAGGCTGACATAAAAGAGTGAAGTAAGCCACAGTCTGGAACATGTAAAGCGAGGGCTGCAGTTGTGGAGCGACCCACTTGGTCCTGATGTATTGTCCATTTCATACATCACTGGCTTCACTGTGCTAATAATTTATAGAGGATTTTTCATTGATATTCATCAGGGCTGTTAGCTTGTAATTTTCTTTTCTTGTCAGATTTTGTATCAGGTTAAGCTGTTTTCATGGAATGAGTTGGGAAGTGTTTTTGGAAAGAGTATGTAGGAATGGTGTTATTTCTTCCTTACATGTATGACAGAATTTGTCAGTGAAGTCATCTGGTCCTAGGGTTTTCTTTGTGGGAATGTTTTTGATTATAACTTAGTTTTTTAAAATAGATATTGAACTAATAGATTTCCTATTACTTCTTGGGTAAGTTTTAGCAAATAGTGTTTTTCAGAGAGTTTGCCCATTTAATCTATGTTGTCAAATTTATTAGCAGGAGGTTGCTCCTAATATTCCCTTATTATGTTTTTAATGTCTCAGATTCGTACTAAAGTCTCTTCTGTTCTTCCTAATATTGGTAATATGTGTTCTCTCTCTTTTTCCTAAATTGATCTTGCTAGGTAGTTACTTTCATTCATCTTTACAAAGACGCAACTTTTGGCTTTGTTTTGTGTCTTTTTCTCTGTTGTATGTCTACTTTCGATTTATTGATTTTTGCTTTTATTTGTACTATTTGCTTCCTCTACTTCCTTTAGATTTAATATTGCTATTCTTTAACTAGATTCTTGAGTTAGAAGCTTAGATCCATCATTTACAATATTTTTTCCTAAAATATCCATTTAAAGATAAAAATTTTCTCCTAAGCGCTGCTGCATGGCACCTGCTACTGTTGCTCTTACGTCATTTTCATTCAGTTTAATTCCCATGTGATTAGAAATATATTTTGCATGATCAGTTCTTTGAAATTTGTTGAGACTTACTTTATGATCCAGTATCTATTTTGGTAAATACTCACATGCATTCGAAAAGTATTCATGCCTTTCTTTTCCAGCATTATTGAGATGTAATTGACAAACAACATTGTGTAAGTTGGTGTACAACTTGCTGATTTGATACACTTATATATTGCGAAAATGGTGACCACCATAGTGTTGGCTCACACCTCCATCGTGTCACATAATTACAACTTCTTTTTTTGTGGTGAGAACATTTAAAATCTAATCTCTTATCAAATTTTGAATATATAATGGAGGAGTATTAACAATAATCACCATGCTGTATATTAGAACCTCAGAACTTATTCATCTTAAAAGTGGAAGTTAGCAACCTTTTACTAACCCTTTGATCCCCCCATTTCCATCTACCACCTCCCCACCCCTGCCAGCTCCTAATAACCACCATTCTACTATCTGTTTCTATGAGTTTGGCTTTTTCAGATTACACAGATAAGTTATGTTATACAGTATTTGTCTTTCTTTGTCTAACTTCACTTAGCATAATGCCCTCAAGGTACATCTATGTTGTCACAAACCATAGAATTTCCTTCTTTGTCACGGCTGAATAATATTCCATAGTGTATATACCACATCTTCTTTATCCATTCATCTGTCGACAGACACAGATTGTTTCTGTATCTTGGCTATTGTGACTAATGCTGCAGTGAACATGGGAGTAGAGATATGTCTTTGAGATCCTGTTTTCATTTCCTTTGGATACATACTCAGATATGGGACTGCCAGATGTTATGGTAGTTCTATTTAGAAAAATTTGAGGAACCTCCATACTGTTTTCCATAGTGGCTGCATCAGTTTACATTCCCTTCAGTACATTAGAATTTTCTTTTCTTCACACTATTGTCAACACCTGTTGATGACACTGCTTAATGCCAGCCATTCTAACAGGTGTGAGATAACATCTCATTGTGGTTTTGATTTGCATTTCCCTGGTGGTTAGTGATGTTGAGTGCCTTTTCATATGCCTCTTGGTCATTTGTATGTCTTTTTTGGAAAAATATCTGTTAAGTTCCTCTGACCATTTTTAATTGGATTTTTTTTTCTTATTGAGTTATATGAGCTGTTTACATATATTTTGAATATTAATTCCTTATCTGAACTATGGTTTACAAGTACTTTCTTTCTATAGGTTGCGTTTACATTTTGTTGACTGCTGCATAAAAGTTTTTTTTTAGTCTTTTTTAAAATGTGATATATATTGTGGTGTAGTATCTGAATTCTCTCCTTATGTTTTTTCTTTTGATCAGTTACACTTTTCTCACTCTTCATGTGCATAGCAACTTTTTATATTATGACAGACAATGTGAATAAAGGAACCTTGAATCCTCTCGATGATGCTATTTTCTATTAAAGAAGGTTCTCCCTTTTTTTCAGTTTGAAGGGCATGTTACTTCAATCTAGTCATGGAAGATCTGTGTTGGGACTGGGTTAGAGTTTTTCTGAGATCTTGCTTACCTCTGGTTCATCGCTGGGCTAAGTTCTTTGTGGTCTCTGTCTCCCTGGCACTGCTATACTAGAGGATTTGACTCTGACCACTAGAGGTTTTAGAGCATAGCTCTTGAGGTTCTTGCCCTGCCTAGCTTCAAAATCTGGTACGTGTCTTAAGGGCAACAATATAAGTCAGAAAATACCCCCTTGTGGTACTTTTTATCCTAAGAACCGTGAAACTGTGGAAGATTTTACTCTGCCTTCCCAGCTTACCCTCCCACCGGTCTCCCATGCTGCCTCAGAACCCAAGAACTAACCATGGCCAAAACTGACCTTGCACCTAGGGCTTCTCTAGTTTCTCATGCAGGTCAGCAGCTGTGACGTCTCTAAATTCACAACTTCTTTCTCTCCTCCCCAGTAGAGTCCCTCTGCAAGGGCCAACTTCAAGCCTCATGCCTACTTCAGAATTGTTCAGTGACCCCAGGAATGAAAATGGCTGGTGATTTTCAACTCTCCTGCGAAAGACTCTTCTGATTCTGAAATTTTTGTTCTTCTAGCCCTCATCGACTCCACAGCTTTCTGATATCTTGAAACACATGATTTTTGTAATTTATGTGTTTTTTTCCCCCTAGTTGCCAGGAGGAACATTGACCTGCCACAACCTACTACATCTTTCCCAGAAGCGAAGTTCATTTTCTGTTAAAGAGAAAAAGAGAAGTGAATTCCGTGATCTATAAACCAGTAAGTTTATTTTAGATACCAAGCCAAATTCTAGAATTCATTGTTTATAAGGCAGATGGAGAGTTATAAAGGGTCACAGTAAACTAAATCTAATAGAGGATCATTGAGAATATATTATCCTAGATAGAATAGCTCCAATTCTTTCTTTTTTCCCTTTTTCTTTCTTTCTATCTATCAAGGTTATAGAAAAAATAGATATAGTCTATCTGAAATTTAGGAAGACATTTGACAAAAATTTTCATATCCTTGTCAAGGTGAAGAAATGTGAGGTTGATGCTAATGCATTTAGATGGAGTTACAGTGGTCAAAGGATCTTAACCTATGACTCTGGAGGACTTTTTGAAGAGATCAGTGTGAGTTTGAAGAAATGTGTCTGTGAGTAAAGCAGAAATCTTGTTATCCAGACCACCTGGTAGATTTTAATCAATGAATTTGATGAAGACAAAGATAGCACACAGGGCACATAAGGTCAGAGTGAATTCCAGTAAACTGAAAGAGTCAAGAATTAAAATACCTTCAGCAGGCTGCAACAAATAAAACTTAGTGGGTACAAATGTAATACTCTGCATTTGGATAGAATAAAAACTGTAAAAATGCAAGCTGAGAAAGACATGGCTTAACAGAAATACATGTTTAAAAGAACCGCTTGGGAATTACTGTTGGTATGAGCTTAGAACAAGTCAACAGTGTGATAGGGCTGCTAAAAAGGTCAGTATGATTTAGAGCAGCATTTAGTAGAGTATAAGATACAGAATGAGGTAGCTGGTGAACCCATTGTACTGGATATACCTTGGACATATGTTGTTGCAATATGCTCTAAGCATCATACTTTCAGGTGGGGTGGACCATATGTGAAGCTCACCTGGAGGATAGTAACCAGAATATAAAGGTGGTGAACATAGCACAGGGAACTCGATACTCAATACTCTGTAATGACCTATATGGGAAAAGAATCTAAAAGAGTGGATACATGTATATATATAACTGATTCACTTTGCTGTACACCTGAAACTAATACAACACTGTAAATCAACTATACTCCAATAAAAATTAAAATAAAAAAATAAAATAAAGGTGGGGAACATAAAGGCAGAAAGAGTTGAAAGATATGAGGGTCTAACTTGGGAAAGAGAAGCTTCTGGGAGATATGAGAGTTGTCTTCAAATGCATGCAGAATTGCTTTGCCTTTGAGGTTAGAACCAGAACAGAAATAGAGGAAAAAAACTTTCATTTCGAACTTTAAGAAGAACTTTTTCAGAGCAGTAATACAGGCATCTGAATCTTGGATGAGGCCACTTGGTGTCGTTGTGAAGATCTAGGATTTCTGAATCAGGAAGAATTTAACACCAGACTCGTCTGTCATTCATAAGCTCTGTGATTTTACCTAATCTTTCAGACTCTGAGTTTCTTTATGTCTCAAATGGAGACAATAATAGTACAATTTTTATAGTAGTTATAAAGATTAAGGGAAATAATTCAGATAAATAACTTGCCATGGTATGTGGCACATTTTATATGCCCAATATATGTGAACTATTTTTAAGGTACTGAGATGTGATAAGAAAAACACCTGCCCCTTACACTGGCCATAGTTTTTCTTTAGTAAGTAGGAAACCAAGCCTCAACTCAGAATTTAGACTTAATGCATGAAACATAGGTGCCAGTGGAGCAGACTTAATCTGATGTTGTTACGATGAGGGGTCTATGGACCATGAAAGGTAATTCTAGAAAACTCTTCAGGTGTCATTTTTACATAGGTCTTCTGCTTGGATGAACTCATACTGTGAGTTGAGGAAACATCAGTTAATTTATTCCTCTAGGTGGACAGTTTTTACAAAATGACACACATGTATACAAACATGCATCCTAGATTTTGAGAGTACACCCAGTTTCAAATCATTTACTGTGTTTTCACTTAAAGTACATTATTACACGTATCTGTAAGATGTGGTTGGAAAATACAAGCTGAGTTTATGTATGTCACATAGTTGTACTGAGACAGTCAAAATCATTTTCTTTTAAGAAGCGTGGTTTCAGAGATACTGTGAGGCACCATTTTACACTCATCAGCAAAGATTGATGTAATACACGGAAAGGATAAAGAGCAGTGGTAAACTGCTGGTGTGAGTGTGAGTTAATATAACCATTCCAGGTGCCAACTTGGTAATATCTATTAAAATCATAGGTGAACACACTCTTTGGCTCCACAAGTCCATTTCTGTGTGTCTACCAGAGAATCTCTTGCACAGGTGCAAAAGGAGAAACATATAGAATGTGCCTCATAACACTCAGTGTGAGTGCTCACCAAATAGAGTAATAATACGTAAGTTACGGTTCAGTCATCTGAATTAATTTTATGCCACAATTAAGATGAATAAACTCCAGGTACATCTGTAGTTGTGGACACATTTTAAAAAACATGATACTGAATGAAAATACCCTTGTGGAATGATGTATACACTGCTTCCACTGATATAGAGACTTGACTATAAAACAGTAATAAATAATGTCTGTGGTTATAAATATGGAGCAAATATATAGAACCATTCATGACTGAGCACTTGTTTGGAGGAAAGTAAGGAGAAGAATGGGGAGTTGTAAATGGGGAGGCTTAATTCTGTGTGTAATATTTTATTTTCTAAAAAAGGTAATTCTCTGGGCTTCCCTGGTGGCGCAGTGGTTGAGAGGCCGCCTGCCGATGCAGGGGACGCGGGTTCGTGCCCCGGTCCAGGAGGATCCCACATGCCGCAGAGCGGCTGGGCCCGTGAGCCATGGCCACTGAGCCTGCACGTCTGGAGCCTGTTGCTCCTCAATGGGAGAGGCCACAGCAGTACTGCAAAAAAAAAAGGTAATTCTGAAGCAAATGTGGACTAATGTTAATATTTGATAAAGCAGGATATTAGGTACATAGGATTTCATTATATTATTCTTTTCTTACCCGTGTGTTTAGTATATTTCACAATACTTTTTTTCCCCCTTTTTTAAGAAAGAGGGTGCTCTTTTCTATGTGCTCACTCACTTTTTTCTGGAAATGGGTACAGTAAGACCCAGGGGTGGGTCTGAAGAAAGAGGAGAGTTTACCTCTAGTTTGGCTTGTAGCTTCAGAGGCAAAGGGCATTCTCAAAGTCTCCTGTTTGGTTCAGCCTATTCACCGGGTTTGGAGATCATTACAGAAATTGAGGTCAAGGTGCCAACTAGCAGTTAAAAATATTCAAGGATCCCTTATAAGTCTAGTGTGCTTTTAAGTAGTAAAGTGAGCTCAGGTATCCAAAGATCCAGAACCCCCGAAACTGTTCCCATCGAGAGATTTAAGTAGAAATAAGTTTCTGTTGGAGACGGGGTGGAGGGGTATGGAGGGGTGGGTGAGGGCTTAGGAAGAGGAAGGGAAGGGGCAAAGAAGGTCTTAGTGCAGAGGGAGGCGAGCTCTTTGAGGAGAGCCCTGGCCAGTGAGGGTTGGTGTGGAGACCCTGTACACTTGGGGAAAAGGATGAAGGTGGCATGAAAGAAGGAATTGCAGATGAAAGGCATAGAGGCCCAATTTGGCAACTTCGTACTTTTTTTTTTTTTTTTTTTGCGGCCTCTCACTGTTGTGAGATCACCAAAGGAGAATCACCCAAAGGAGAATGCTTGGAAGTGTGGCTGAATGATTAATGAAGCTCGTGCTACTTTGCTGGGTGGAAGGATTGTACTTGCCTAAATGTCCAGATGGCAACTTGTTCTTTCTCTCCAGTGTCCTGCAGAACACAGAGGGGATCCTGCTCTGTCCCCTCATGTGGCTGGTGGAGTGATTGGATTCCCAGCATGCCAGAGGCCGAGGTCTCATTAGAATCCTCCTTCTGGCTTCTAGTGAGCAGCCTTCAGCCACTTCTTAGTGTCCTTAGGGAAGAGCGTTCCATATTCAGCAAGACGTAGCTCTCTTTTAGACGAATGAAATGTCTCTGTATTTGAGCAATGAGCAAGTGGCCTTGAGGGCTCATGGTAAGTATATCTTGTCATAGAAAAGCATCGTGGGCTCTTCAAAAATGCTATCTAAAAAGGAAACTTGCTGGAGAAAGGAGTTTGGGAGTTTAAGGCAGGATTAGGAAACTTTTTAATTTAGATGTTTTTCTGGTTTATATATTGTGTGTATTTTAATGTTTAAGGAGGAGTGGAGGAGATGGTAGAAGAAGAAAATAAAGAGAGCTGCAGAGGTGAGGGAGAATGAATATGTGCTGTAGGTGATGACAGTGTTGGAGAAGGTTCCTTTGTTCCCCGACATGGACAGAGGTTTATGCTATAAAGGATCTCCATCAGGTTATTTCTCTTTCCCTTTAATAAAAATTGAAAGCTTCTGTTGTTTAGCCTGTACTGCCTTCTCCTGGTTGGTCTTGGATTAGCAGCTAAGATATAACAAAAGTAAACGTTGTATTAATGAATCCACATGTAACACAGACGTTATGTACTAGATTATCCTGCCTGCTCATTGCCCTTGACCACAACGCTGGTAATATATCCAGGTATTGAGGGGCTGGCTTAGAACTGTTATGGTCCTGTTTTGTGACCCTTACCACTGTGACCCCATGTATATCTTAATAAAATGTCTGAGTAGAACACTTCAGCTCTTCCAAAACTGAGGAAGGCAGTGTGCACACTGAGGTATCTATGAGGTGCTTACTTCTAAATGACAGCAGTTGTACAGAATATTAAGCTTATGAAGGGACACTTCTTGCACACCTCCAGAGTTGACTTTAATTTTTCTTCTGTGACCTGGCAGGAGTGTAGTAGAGAGATTAAAACTATAGTCTCCAGAATCACAGACAAACTTCAGTCCAGAGAAAAGGTAATTGGTCCTTTCTTGGTGAAAAGAATTCTCCACTTTAATAGACAGATTTTGAGATTCTGAGAATTATACCTGTAAAGTGAAAGAAAAAGAAGAGACTGGGAAATAGGAAGCAGAAATACAAAATTATTGATTTTTGAGTAGGTAAAGCCAAAGCTTTATACACACACACATTGTGTGCATGCACACGTGTGCGTGTGTGTGTAATCTGCAAATTGTATCTGGAAATTGCACAATGTAGAGAGTCTGTGAGTACCTTCAGGTTGAAGAGGCATGAGAAATGTTGATATAAAAGGAAAATGTTGAAAGTGAGTAGCATGGCTGAGACCCTGTTTCCAGCCTCTGTTAGAGTATCCGTGCATGTGGAAGTGCTGGGAGTGGGGAGAAGTTTATGTCTAAATGGTGAAAGCTTGGGAAGTTGAACTGAGTGAAGAATTAAAAACAAGCTATGGCCAACTATACAAACTGAGACAGAATTGGAACTAAGTGAAAACAAGGAAAAACAGAAGTAGGAATCAGAAAGCCATTGTACTGTCATGTGGGAAAAATCCAGTGGAGAAAGAGGGAAATCATTCTGGGTCAAATCCCAAAGAACCATAAAGTCACATTGAAAGCCAAAAGTGCATATACGCTGAGCTGAGACAGAATTTACCTTCATAGTTTCTTGTCTTTTCAAATGACTGTTAGTTCCTGGTTCCTCCATGCACAGAGGTTCTACTCCTGGAGAGTCTAAGGCAACAAGTGGCTTCTAAGGAATATTGTTGGAAGGACATTAGCTATCCTACTTAAGAGAGATTGGTGATGAATATGTGTATATTATACTGCATTGTGTGTGTGTGTGTGTGTGTGTGTGTGTGTGTGTGTGTGTGTGTGTGTGTGTATAAAATCATTGGATCACTGTTGTTTGTTTTGGTTCTTCTTAGCTAATTATTTTGTCTTTAAAGTCTCAGAAAAGAACTCCATTCATGTACCTTTAAACCAGAAATAAAGGTTGACTGAAGTAAACTTGGAGAAAACAATAAAAACATAATCAGATAAGGTCCCCTTGGATCAAACCTCAAACCTGCTGGCCCACCACTCAGATCTTTGCTATTGAATTGATTTAGGATTAGGGACTGTTTCCACCTTGTAAATGATAAGGACAAAAAAAATTACAAAGGCACTATAAAGTAATCTGATTATCTGTTGTTCTTTAGAATAGAAAGATATGGGAGAGACTTGTCTGTTTTTTGTTATAACAGAGCCTAAAATTCAATAAATATTAACTGACAATGATAACATGAAAATCTTCTTGACTGCTCCAGAGATGACAAACTAAGCCTCATAGTCTCTTCCAGGGACCCAATAAAAGCTCACATAGCTAATTAGGAAAATGAATGAAAACCAAGCCAAACCACAAGGAGACAATTCAAGGTAACGTACATAACCAGGCAGGTGACTTCAGTTCCAGTAGGAATATTTTGATGACTGGGAGCAAGATGAAAATGGAGTATTAGTAATTGTCATTTTCCTTCATAGTTAAGATATTAGAAACCAAAGAGATATTCCATAGCTTGTGAAGGCAGAGCCTCTAATTCTGAGAGCCAATTTATTTTATTCTAATTGGAGAGGTTGGCAAGACTTTCGAGATTGTTATTTGAAATGGCTCTTGCTATTAAACTGTGGTTAGGAAATCCTCTCAGCCAAAATGATGCTAAAAGAACATTAAGTTTATGAGTCACAAAAGCCAGAATGATTCCAATTAGTTCCCTGCACTTCAGCACAATAGAAGTCCTTGATAACCAATGGGGCACTGCTTTAAACTGGAAACAAGACAGGAGATCAGAATCTTGGCTTCTCTCCTCACCTTGGTAATTGACCAAGGAAGGGTTAGGTGAGCTGTTGTGTTGATTCACTTGAAAGATTCCTGTTCTGACGAAAGGGGTTAACAGGCACATTTGGGTCTGGTGGGGCACAGAGCAGTTTATTGTGTCTCTTCAGAGTGAAGTCTTTTAAACACATGGACCAGGCATGGAAGGCACTGTAGGTCTGACTCCTTCTCAGGCCCTTAGATTCAACTTTCTCTCTTCCCGCTCTGTGTACCCCTCTCCTTGGACCCCTTTTCTTTCTTTTATTATTATTATTTTTTCTTTCATTTTTACCTTTCAAATTCATCTACAAAGTTCAGTTTAACCTGATTCCATCTAGTCCCCATATTCTGAGCAGGAAATGGCAAGTCAGGTTATGGGAAAGGTCATACCTTAATTGGATTAATTGGCACAAATAAAATACCAACACACTTGGATTTCTGGGAGCTCTGGAGGTTCTTGACAGTCTGTATTCTCAAGGGTTTTCAGCACTTTCTGTCCCATGTATTATTCCACAAGGCTCAGAAATGCTTAATGAGATGCATCACTCAGATGTCAAAGATTATCTGGGTAATAGGCCAATGAATCTTAAATACATAGTATCGTTTAACAGAAAATTTAACAGGGAAAAGGCAAAAAACTTTCTTAGATCTCTGTCATCACAGTGGAAGAAAGAGAGACCAATGGAATTTCTGATATGCTTTTTGCCTCAACTATAAAGGCAATATATGTTCATTTTAGGAAATTTGTAAAAGGCAAAGCAGTACAAAAAAGCAAAAAAGAAAACTGTAATCTCACAATCAAGAGACAACTGGTCTTGGTTCTGTGTTGTGTTTCCTCCCAGTCTCTTTTACACATTTTCAAACTGTTTGGTATCTTTTGTCAGATAGCAAACATTTCCCTAGTTATTAAATTTCTTAGAAAATTTTATTTTTAGAGGTAATATAATTCCACCATGTGGATGGATTGTAATTTACTTAACCATTTTCTTTTCTAAAAATTTTTAAATTTTGGGGGGGGAGACCTTGAAGATGGCGGAGGAGTAAGATGTGGAGATCACCTTCCTCCCCACAAATAAATCAGAAATACATCTACATGTGGAACAACTCCTACAGAACACCTCCTGAATGCTGGCAGAATACCTCAGACTTCCCAAAAGCCGTGTGGCTGACAGGGTCTTGGTGCTTTGGTCGGGTGTGAGGCCTGTGCCTCTGAGGTGGGAGAGCCGAGTTCAGGACACTGGTCCACCAGAGACCTCCCGGCTCCATGTAATATCAAACGGCGAAAGCTCTCCCAGAGATCTCCATCTCAGTGTTAAGACGCAGCTCCACTAAACAACCAGCAAGCTCCAGTGCTGGACACCCCATGCAAAACAACTAGTAAGACAGGAACACAACCCTACCCATGAGCAGAGAGGCTGCCTAAAATCATAATAATGTCACAGATACCCCAAAACACACCACTGGACACGGTCCTGCCCACCAGAAAGACAAGATCCAGCCTCATCCAACAGAACACAGGCACCAGTGCCCTCCACCAGGAAGCCTACACAACCCACTGAACCAACCTTAGCCACTGGGGGCACCAAAAACAATGGGACTTACGAACCTGCAGCCTGCGAAAAGGAGACCCCAAACACAGTAAGTTAAGCAAAATGAGAAGACAGAGAAATACACAGCAGCGAAGGAGCAAGACAAAAACCCACCAGACCTAACAAATGAAGAGGAAATAGGCAGTCTACCTGAAAAAGAATTCAGAGTAATGATACTAAAGATGATCCAAAATCTTGGAAATAGAATGGAGAAAACACAAGGAACGTTTAAGAAGGACCTAGAAGAACTAAAGAGCAAACAATGATGAACAACACAATAAATGAAATTAAAAATTCTCTAGAAGGAATCAATAGCAGAATAACTGAGGCAGAGAATGGATAAGTGATGTGGAAGATAAAATAGTGGAAATAACTACTGCAGAGCAGAATAAAGAAAAAAGAAGGAAAAGAATTGAGGACAGTCTCAGAGACTTCTGGGACAACATTAAATACACCAACATTCGAATTATAGGGGTCCCAGAAGAAGAGAAAAAGAAAGGGACTGAGAAAATATTTGAAGAGATTATAGTTGAAAACTTCCCTAATATGGGAAAGGAAATAGTCAAGTCCAGGAAGCACAGAAAGTCCCATACAGGATAAATCCAAGGAGAAACATGCCAAGACACATATTAATCAAGCTATCAAAAATTAAATACAAAAAAAATATATTAAAAGCAGCAAGGGGAAAACAACAAATAACATATGAGGGAATCCCCATAAGGTTAACAGCTGATCTCTCAGCAGAAACTCTGCAAGCCAGAAGGGAGTGGCAGGACATATTTAAAGTGATGAAAGAGAAAAACCTACAAGTAAGCTTACTCTACCCAGCAAGGGTCTCATTCAGATTCAATGGAGAAATTAAAACCTTTACAGACAAGCAAAAGCTAAGAAAATTCATCACCACCAAACCAGCTTTACAATGAATGCTAAAGGAACTTTTCTAGGCAGGAAACACAAGAGAAGGAAAAGACCTACAATAACAAACCTGAAACAATTAAGAAAATGGTAATAGGAACATACATATTGATAATTACCTTAAATGTAAATGGATTAAATGCTCCAACCAAAAGACCTAGACTGGCTGAATGGATACAAAAACAAGACCCGTATATATGCTGTCTACAAGAGACCCACTTCAGACCTAGGGACACTAACAAACTGAAAGTGAGGGGATGGAAAAAGATATTCCTTGCAAATGGAAATCAAAAGAAAGTTGGAGTAGCAATTCTCATATCAGACAAAAGAGACTTTAAAATAAAGACTATTACAAGAGACAAAGAAGGACACTACATAATGATCAAGGGATTGATCCAAGAAGAAGATACAACAATTGTAAATATTTATGCACCCAACATAGGAGCACCTCAATACTTAAGGCAAATGCTAACAGCCATAAAAGGGGAAATCGACAGTAACACAATCATAGTAGGGGACTTTAATAACACCTCACTTTCACCAATGGACAGATCATCCAAAATGAAAATAAATAAGGAAACACAAGCTTTAAGTGTTAAATTAAACAAGATGGACTTAATTGATATTTATAGGACATGCCATCCAAAAACAATAGAATACACTTTCTTTTCAAGTGCTCATGGAACATTCTCCAGGATAGATCATATCTTGGGTCACAAATCAAGCCTTGGTAAATTTAAGAAAATTGAAATCGTATCAAGTATCTTTTCTGACCACAACTCTATGAGACTATATATCAGTTACAGGAAATAATCTCTAAAAATTACAAACACATGGAGGCTAAACACCACACTACTAAATAACCAAGAGATCACTGAAGAAATCAAAGGGGAAATCAAAAAATACCTAGAAACAAATGACAATGAAAACAGGATGACGCAAAACCTATGGATGCAGCAAAAGCAGTTCTAAGAGGGAAGTTTATAGCAATACAATCCTACCTCAAGAAACAGGAAACATCTGAAATAAACAACCTAACCTTATACCTAAAGCAGTTAGAGAAAGAAGAACAAAAAACCCCCAAAGTTAGCAGAAGGAAGAAATCATAAAGATCAGATCAGAAATAAATGAAAAAGAAATGAAGGAAACAATAGCAAAGATCAATAAAACTAAAAGCTGGTTCTCTGAGAAGATAAATAAAATTGATAAACGATTAGCTAGACCCATCAAGAAAAAAAGGGAGAAGACTCAAATCAATAGAATTAGAAATGAAAAAGGAGAAGTAACAACTGACACTGCAGAAATACAAAGGATCATGAGAGATTACTACAAGCAACTATATGCCAATAAAATGGACAACCTGGAAGAAATGGACAAATTCTTAGAAAAGCACAGCCTCCCGAGACTGAACCAGGAAGAAATAGAAAATATAAACAGACCAATCACAAGCACTGAAATTGAGACTGTGATTAAAAATCTTGCAACAAACAAAAGCCCAGGACCAGATGGCTTCACAGGCGAATTCTATCAAACATTTAGAGAAGAGCTAACACCTGTCTTTCTCAAACTCTTCCAAAATATAGCAGAGGGAGGAGCACTCCCAAACTCATTCTACGAGGCCACCATCACCCTGATACCAAAACCAGACAAAGACGTCACAAAGAAAGAAAACTACAGGCCAATATCATTGATGAACACAGATGCCAAAATCCGCAGCAAAATACCAGCTAACAGAATCCAACAACACATTAAAAGAATCATACACCATGATCAAGTGGGGTTTATCCCAGGAATGCAAGGATTCTTCAATATACCCAAATCAATCAATGTGATACACCATATTAACAAATTGAAGGAGAAAAACCATATGATCATCTCAATCGATGCAGAGAAAGCTTTTGACAAAATTCAACACCATTTATGATAAAAACCCTCCAGAAAGTAGGAATAGAGGGAACTTTCCTCAACATAATAAAGGCCATATATGACAAACCCACAGGCAACATTGTCCTCAATGGTGAAAAACTGAAACCATTTCCACTAAGATCAGGAACAAGACAAGGTTGTCCACTCTCACCACTATTATTCAACATAGTTTTGGAAGTTTTAGCCACAGCAATCAGAGAAGAAAAAGAAATAAAAGGAATCCAAATCAGACAAGAAGAAGTAAAGGTGTCACTGTTTGCAGATGACATGATACTATACATAGAGAATCCTAAAGATACTAACAGAAAACTACTAGAGCTAATCAATGAATTTGGTAAAGTAGCAGGATACAAAATTAATGCACAGAAATCTCTAGCATTCCTATACACTAATGATGAAAAATCTGAAAGTGAAATTAAGAAAACACTCCCATTTACCATTGCAACAAAGAGAATAAAATACCTAGGAATAAACCTACCTAAGGAGACAAAAGACCTGTATGCAGAAAATTATAAGACTGATGAAAGAAATTAAAGATGATACAAATAGATGGAGAGATATACCATGTTCTTGGACTGGAAGAATCAACATTGTGAAAATGACTCTACTACCCAAAGCAATATACAGATTCAGTGCAATCCCTATCAAACTACCACTGGCATTTTTCACAGAACTAGAACAAAAAATTTCACAATTTGTATGGAAATGAAAAAGACCCTGAATAGCCAAAGCAATCTTGAGAAAGAAAAACGGAGCTGGAGGAGTCAGGCTCCCTGCCTTCAGACTATAATACAAAGCTACAGTAATCAAGATAGTATGGTACTGGCACAAAAACAGAAATATAGATCAGTGGAACAGGATAGAAAGCGCAGAGATAAACCCATGCACATGTGGTCTCCTTATCTTTGATAAAGGAGGCAAGAATATACAGTGGAGAAAAGACAGCCTCTTCAATAAGTTGTGCTGGGAAAACTGGACAGGTACATGTAAAAGTATGAAATTAGAACACTCCCTCACACCATACACAGAAATAAACTCAAAATGTATTAAAGACCTAAATGTAAGGCCAAACAGTATCAAACTTTTAGAAGAAAACATAGGCAGAGCACTCTATGACATAAATCACAGCAAGATCCTTTTTGACCCACCTCCTAGAGAAATGGAGATAAAAACAAAAATAAACAAATGGGACCTAATGAAACTTTAAAGCTTTTTCACAGCAAAGGAAACCATAAACTAGACCAAAAGACAACCCTCAGAATGGGAGAAAATATTTGCAAATGAAGCAAATGAAGCAACTGACAAAGGATTAATCTCCAAATTTTACAAGCAGCTCAATATCAAAAAAACAAACAACCCAATCCAAAAATGGGCAGAAGTCCTAAATTGACATTTCTCCAAAGAAGACATACAGATTGCCAACAAACACATGAAAGAATGCTCAACATCATCAATCATTAGAGAAATGCAAATCAAAACTACAATGAGATGTCATCTCCCACCAGTCAGAATGGCCATCATCAAAAAATCTACAAACAATACATGCTGGAGAGGGTGTGGAGAAAAGGGAACCCTCTTGCACTGTTGGTGGGAATGTAAATTGATACAGCCACTATGGAGAACAGTATGGAGGTTCCTTAAAAAACTATAAATAGAACTACCATACGACCCAGCAATCCCACTAATGGGCATATAGCGTGACAAAACCATAATTCAAAAAAAGTCATGTACCACAACGTTCATTGCAGCTCTATTTACAATAGCCAGGACATGGAAGCAACCTATGTGTCTATCGACAGATGAATGGATAAAGAAAATGTGGCACATATATACCATGGAATATTACTCAGCCATAAAAAGAAACGAAATCGAGTTATTTGTAGTGAGGTGGATGGACCTAGAGTGTGTCATACAGAGTGAAGTAAGTCAGAAAGAGAAAAACAAATACCGTATGCTAACACATATATATGGAATCTAAAAAAAAAGTGGTTCTGAAGAACCTAAGGACAGGGCAAGAATAAAGACACAAACAGAAAATGGACTTGTGGACACGGGGAGGGGGAAGGGTAAGCTGTGACAAAGTGAGAGAGTGTCATGGACATAATACACTACCAAATGTAAAATAGATAGCTAGAGGGAAGCCACTGCATAGCACAGGGAGATCAGCTCCTTGCTTTGTGACCACCTAGAAGGGTGGGATAGGGAGGGTGGGTGGGAGACACAAGAGGGAGAATATATGGGGATATATGTACAGCTGATTCACTTTGTTATACAGCAGAAACTAACACACCATTGTAAAGCAGTTATACTCCAATAAAGATGTTAAAAAAAAAGACATCTTCTGAGTATACTCAAACTTATAATACATAATTTTATATGTCAAAAAAATTTTTTTTTATTTTTAACATTTAAAAAAGTTTTTTAAGGTTTTGTGGCTGTGCGGCATGTGGGATTTTAGTACCCTGACCAGGGATTGCACCCGCGCCCCCTACAGTGGAAGCACGGAGTCTGAACAACTGGATTGCCAGGGAAGTCCTTTAACTATTTGCTAATTCTGTATATTTGGCTTGTTTTTATTTTTTATTATAAATAATAAATGACAAGCAATTTTAGATATACATTTTGTTATATAATTGAGATTCCTACATGTAAACCTAACTGAATCAAAATCTGCACATTTTAAGGCTTTTGATGCATGTTACCAAACTGCCTTTGAGAGAGGTAGGAACAATTTACCCTCCCCACACCCATATTTGAGGAGATCTGTATAACACCGTGGTATTTCACTGGTGTAATAATTTACAATTTTATTTTTCATGAAGTTGAATGTATGTTTTTTGTTTTCCTATATTTATTGGCTGTTTTCGTTTCTTCTTTTGTTGGATTGCCTATTCATATTCTTGACTCATTTTTCCATTGGGTTGTCAACTTGTCCTACCTAATTTTGTAAGAGTGTTTTATTCATCAGAGACAATACAGTTGTCTGTAATACGTACTTCCTCAGTTCGTTATACCTTTGTTTACTTTGGATTTTAAAAATTGTTTTAATTGCCTATTGGCAAATGACAATTTATATATGCTTTCAAAGACCTTCTTTACCCCATTATTACCCAGTCATTCAGCTAACATTTAAATTTGTTGTCTCCCTGGAATTTATTTACGTGAAATGTGTGAAGTGGAACTCTTAACTTAATTTTTCAAATGGCTAACCACTTATTATAATATCATTGATTAATATTATTATTCATTCTCTTCCCCACTTTATCATGTCTAAATATTTTTACATATATTCCTTTCTGTACTTTTGATTAAATTTCTTTAATCAAATTTTTTTCTTTAAATTCACCAAAAATCTTATTTTTTCACTGAGTATTTTAAAGTCTGTAAGGAAAGATGCCACTTGCCACCCTTTAATTATGTGTATGACAGTGTGTGTATATTTTGGTATAATTTTTCTTCCTGTTAAACTTTAGGAGCACTTTATAAAGTTTCCAAACAATGACCACACTCCTCCAGCTTTAAATTGCTTTAAATTTATGCATTAATTTGGGTAGAACTTAGGCCTTTGAAATATTAACTCTTCTCATCCGTGCATTAGGTATACTTCCTTATTTATTTAGCTTTATATCCTAATATACAATTTAATAGTTTTCTTCATATAATTCCTTAATGGCATTTAAATTTAATTTCTAAATAGTTTATACAGAGATCTAGAAATGGAACTCCTGTGTCTTCCTTGTACAGAAGAAGGTTTTTTTTAAATTTATTTATGTAATTTATTTATTTTTGCCTGTGTTGGGCCTTTGCTGCTGCCCACGGGCTTTGTCTAGTAGTGGCGAGCGGGGGCTACTCTTCATTGCGGTGGCTTCTCTTGCTGAGGGAGCATGGGCTCTAGGCGCCTGGGCTTCAGTAGTTGTGGCACATGGGCTCAGTAGTTGTGGCTCACGGGCTGTAGAGCACAGGCTCAGTAGTTGTGGTGCATGGGCTTAGTTGCTCCGCGGCATGTGGGATCTTTCCAGACCAGGGCTTGAACCCGTGTTCCCTGCACTGGCAGGCGGATTCTTAACCACTGCACCATCAGGGAAGCCCTTGGATACACTTTTTTTTTTTTTTTTTTAAACATCTTTATTGGGGTATAATTGCTTTACAATGGTGTGTTAGTTTCTGCTTTATAACAAAGTGAATCAGCTATACATATACATATGTTCACTCCACTTTTTCCCTTTTAAAATTCTTTTTGAAGAGGTGGATGAGCATTAGCTCTAAGTTAGATATAGTCCTAATCATCACAATTCTATGGTTACATTTTATAAGGTACATGGTGAATTAGTTTCCTAGGGTTGCTGTAATGAGGTACCATGAACTATGTGGCTTCAAACAACAGAAATTTATTCTCTCACAGTTCTGGAGGCCGGAAGTCTGAAATCGAGGTCTACAAGGCCATGCTGTCTAGGGGAGAATCCTTCCTTGTCTCTTTCTAGCATCTGGTGGTGCTGGCAGTCCTTGGCATTCCTTGGCATGTAGACGCATCATCATTCTCTGCCTCTGTCTTCACATGGCTGTCTTCCCCGTGTCTCTGTGTCCAAATTTCCCTCTTTTTATAAGGACACCAGTCACTGGATTGGGGCTCACCCTAATCCAGTATGATCTCCCACCCAAACTTGATTACATCTTCAAGAATTCTATTTACAAGTAAGGTTACATTCTGAGATGGTGGGGGTTAGGACTTCAACATACCTTTTTTGGGGAGTGGGATACAATTCAACCCCATTCGTAATAAATGGCAAAAGGGAATGCTTCATTTTTGCATTTGCTCAGAGAAGGCTGAATAAGGCTGTAGTATAGTTACTTACCAATTTTCTCTAGAAGTCTCGTAAGACTTTGGCATGAATGGGCTTGTTTTACATGTGAGGTAGACAGCCACATTCCAAGATCATCAAATTCAACACTATAGTTTTGATAGTTGAAGAAATGTGTTAGCCAAGAGTCTTAATAAGTTGCAAAGTTCAAACAGCTGATGATAAAGGGCTGAGAGTGTGATCCACTCCTAGCCTAGGGCTTTTCCTTCTGGTGCTGAGCTGGTGAGCACTGAGGGGTACAGTGGATCTGTGGTTACCCAGGGAAGCAGCGACACAGCTCTGCATGCTCGTCATCACACTGTGAATCAGTGAAGCCTCTTAGTTCACCTTGTAGCTGGGCATCTCAAACGCTTCTCTGAAAGAGGCGCGGTATAAACAAATCAAACGAATAAAACAAAAGCATAAATTGTTATCCCTCCTTTGGGACATTTGCATTCAATGAAGCAGCCTGGGCCCCTTCCCAGACCTTTTGAATCATGATCTCAAAGGCAGAGTCCTGGGGCAATCTGTGTATTACAGAGCACACCAGGTAACTCACATGATAGGGTATGTTTAGGAAACACTGGAATAGAGGAATCCTGACTTTTGAACAGTAGAGAGTAAATATTTAGTGGAGGGATTTTAGGTAAGAATCAAGAGGGGATGGTGGAGGGAGAGAGTGGGGAAAGTGAAAATTAAATTACTCAGTGCCCTCCAAGGAACACCAGAGTCAGATGCATGATTCTCTACTTGGTGTCAAGTTTGAGGCCTGGTGTCTGCCTCAGGAGGGATCCTAAAGCAGGTTTTCTGGCCTCAGAGTTCAGTACCCATCTTAGGAGAAGCAGAATAGATTTAGGTTTGCTTATGAAGTGCAGAGACTGGGGCTTCTGGAGACTGCAGGGCCAATTCCATGTTAAGGGAGGTATTGGAGAAAGTTCCAGCCCTGTTCTCTTGCCTCCTTTGTTATGCTGCATGCGGCCAGCAGTTATGTACTCTCTCTCTCTCTCTCTTTTTAAAAGAGCTGCTTTTTATTTGCTTTGCACCTGAAGTTATAATCTAGTGTCTGTGACAGAACATTTAATTGTGTTTAAATGAAGGTGATAGGAAAGGCAAAGAAATGAGTAGGGAAAAAAATCTGGAGAACAGATGAGAAGATAACAGTGTTTTTGAATCTCTTAAGGTAAACATGGTATTGAAAGATGTTCCAAAATTGTTTGCTTGAAAAACCACACTTGGGTCTGAGCAATATTTTTGTGCGATATTTTATTTTATTTTGGCCGCGCAGTGTGGCATGCGGGATATTAGTTCCCTGACCAAGGATTGAACCCATGCTCCCTGCAGTGGAAGCATGGATCCCTAAGCACTGGACCACCAGGGAAGTCCCATGATATTTTAAAATTTATTTTTCTTTGAAGGCTGGTTCTCTGGAATTGAATCTGAAGACTGCTTAATACAAAGTGTAACATATTTTCTTTTGCCAGGTATTATTGTATTCTCCATTTCGTTTTTACAGATTTAATTTTTATTATTTCTGCATTCAGGATGGAAATCTCCTGGCAGTTTCTATCTGAATGGGACCCTCTGTAAATGGTGACACCTTTTTCTTTTATTATTTCCTATTTCTTTATATCTGTTGCCTTTCTTCAGTTTCATCCTGTTTAGTAACATTTATGGAGGCTCTCCTATGTGCCAGCACTGGGCTAGGACTGATACACAAGTCTCTGCTAAGGACCACCAAGTTCTTAGCAGGCCTTAGCAAGTGAGAAGGATCTGGAAAGGGCTCACTTCCATGCATCATAAAAGTAACAGATTATGCACTTTGTCAGGGTGCTTGGGGAGCACAGATAAGGTGAGTTGACCACAGTTATGGGGGTCTAGGAATGCTTACTGGAAGAAATTACACCTGAGCTGAAACTTGAACTAGGGGTGCAGGTTAGCTAGGCAAGCGGTTGTGGTGGAGCATTTCATTTGTAGCCAGGAAAAGATTCCTCTACCCTCAGCTTCAGTGGCTGGGCCTGTGAAATGAACTGACAAAGGCAAAGTGACAAGAGAAAAACAAAGAGTTTATGAACACATGCATCTTGGTATTTAATTTTTTAAAACCCTATTTGTTCTTTGTTCTTCCATTTTTCCATTTCTGACTACTTTTCATTAAATCACATATTTTTTAATATTCCGTGTTATTTGAGTTTTTAATCTATATCACTGTGTCAATTTTATAGTAGCGGCTCTAAATTGATTACAATATGCAAACTTAAATTATCACAATCTATCTTTAAATAATATACTACTTCACAGATTGTGAGAGAATCTTACAACACTGTACTTCTTCGTTTCTTCTCACCTTTTGTGATCTTCTTTTTTATATTTTACTTCTTCATATACTATGAACTCCACAATATATTTCTATTATTGTTTTTTAAATAAATCAGCATGTAAATTTTAGTGAAGTCTTTTTTTAAAAATAAATCTATTTATTTTTTGGCTGCATTGGGTCTTCATTGCTGCGTGTGAGCTTTCTCTAGTTGTAGCAAGTGGGGGGCTACTCTTCATTGTGGTGCACGGGCTTCTTATTGTGGTGGCTTCTCTTGTTGTGGAGCACAGGCTCTAGGCACGCGGGCTTCAGTAGTTGCGGCACGTGGGCTCTAGAGCACAGGCTCAGTAGTTGTGGCGCACAGACTTAGTTGTTCCACAGCATGTGGGATCCTCCTGGACCAGGGCTTGAACCTGTGTCCCCTGCATTGGCAGGTGGATTCTTAACCACTGTGCCACCAGGGAAGTCCCAGTTTTAGTGAAGTCTTAAGCTTTAATAACATAAGTGCTACAAATTTATTTAAAAAACACATTTCAAAGGTTATTTAAAATTTTTAAATATTAATATATTTTTTATTCAACTTCAATGTAACCAACATCTTATGCTATAGATTGTTTTAGTCAAATTTGGATTTTGTAAAAATTTCATCAGCTGCTGCTCAGTGACCAAAATGGTGAAGTGACCATTTGTAATCCTAGACTCAGGATCAGCCAAAGAAAATTGTTTTGATATGTACATAATACTTATGAGTTACCTAAACAAAATGTTCTTTACATGTCCCTAAGGAAAAAGTCTAATGGAGAGTAATCAGGTGGCTGATATGGTCAAACTAGATACCTCTTATATCCGACTATCTAGAAACTATCACCCAGAAAAAATTAAAAATCAAAATTCACAAAATAAGCTTTGAAATGTAAATCAATAAACCTACAAATGAATTTTTTATAAGCTTGTAACATTTATGTTTTTGAAGTTAATTAAAGCTTAAAACTACCCTAAGAATTTTGGGATACTCTATATATAATACAGATCCTTTTTTAAAATAAAATGGCTTTTTATTTATAAAAAATATTTACTCTTTCTGATGCTCTTTATTTCTGAAATTTTGTTATTTTATCTGAATTTTTATTTCCGTTTAGCTTGAGAAACTTATTCTAGCTTTTCTTGTAATGCAAGAACTTTTATCTTTCTGAAAATGTTTTATTTTGCTTACATTTCTGAAGGATATTTTCCCTAGATATCAAGTTCTAGTTTGAGCAGTTTTTTTCAAGTACTTTACAAATGTCATCCCAGTGTCTCTAGCCTTTATTCTTTCTGGTGAGATGTCAACCATCAATATAATTGTTCTGTTTGTGATGTGTATTTTTTTTCTCTCATTGCTCTTATCAGTTTTTATCAGCAGTTTGACTATGATGTGTCTAGGTGTGTCTTTCTTTGTATTTAACCTGCTTAAAGTTCCTGCACTGAGTTTCTTGGTTCTATAGGTTGACTTATTTTGTCAATTTTGGAAAGTTTTTTTTTGTAATTATCTCTTCAAGTATTTCTTCAGCCTCATTCTCCCTCCCCTCTTTGTGGGTCTCCAATTATACATACGTAAGATTATTTGATGCTGTCTTACAGATCTCAGAAGTTCTGCTCTCAGTTGCTTCTAGGTTGTCTGAAAATAGTTCTTTGATCTGTTTCGATTTAAAAAGGAATTAATGACCCTGCTTCCAATGGTAAATGAGACTCTGATCGTCAGTGGCATTCAATAACAAACAAGTGGTTTAAATTATCAGCTGTAGACAACTGTAACCAAGTGCTTATAGAGTCAAGGAATTGGGTGACCAAGTATTTGCTGCTATGGAGCGAGAACTAATAAGTTAGAGAGAGTCAACTGGAAGCCACTACAACTTCCTCTCCCTACCAAAAAATTTTTTTAAAAACTGCATCTTGGATTTTAAAGCTTAATAATATCATCACAGACTTGAAAGATTCAGCAGTGGTGATTCCCCATTCAACTTGCCTGTTTGGCGTATGCATACTACAATATGAAGATCAGTGATGGGTTACCGTAAACTTAATCAGGTGGTGACTTCAATTGCAGGTATTCTTTCAGATGTGGTTTTGTTGCTGAAACAAGTCAGCACATCTCCAGGCACCTGGTTTACAGCTGTTGATCAAGTGAATGCTTTTGCCTATCTACAGCTGTTAGTAAAGACCATCAGAAGCATTTGCTATTAGCTGGCAGGGTAGGTGATAAACCTTCACTGCCCTACCTCAGGGCTACTTTCCATCCCTAAGTCATATGTAGTCCTCAGTGGTCTTGGTCCCTTCTCCTTTCTACAGGATACCAAGTCCCTTCTCCCTTCTACAGGATACCATACTGCTTTAGCAGTCCTAGTTCCAGAGGGAGAAATGCTGCTACCAGGAGACATGACAATGGTGTTATTCATTAACAGGCAAAGAATGGACACTGCACTGGATGGAATAATTGGTGTTGGTTAACAAGGGAAATATTGGATTGTCACTACACCGTGGAGGTAAGCAGGATTATGTCTGAGATGCAAGAGATCTCTTGGGATGCTTCTTAGTACTCTCAAGCTCTGTGATTATAGCACTCTTAAGCTCTGTGATTAAAGACAATAGAAAACTACAACAATCCAATACAGGTATTATTACTAAGACCCAGAACCTTCCAGGAATGAAAGTTTGGGGTCACTCCATCAGGCAAGGAACTGCAACTAGCCAAGGTGCTTACTGAGGGCAAAGAGGTTATGGAATGGAGAGTGGAAGAAAGTAATTATAAGTACCAGCTATGGGTAATTGCAGAAATGAGAACTATAATAATTAAATGCATTTCCTCCTCCTTTTGTTATGAATATCAAAAAAGTTTCTTTCTCCTTTTTCCCTTCTCCTGCATCTAACATAAGATGTGTTAATAACAATTAACTTATATCTCAGTTTTATGTTACAGAATATCAAAGGGGAAGAGCAATGTGGCATAGGAGAGGAATAGCTCTCCTCCAAAGACAGATAAAAGACTTTGTATTCTCTATTGGAGAGAGAATCAGTATGTCTTTCAGTTATATGAGCTACAGTTGTATTATGTTCTGCATTGTATTGCTATTTGCTTTATTTTGAAGTTAAGTATAATTGAAAGAGGTTTACGTGGACAAGGGACAGGTTGTGGTGGATTTGCGTTACGTCAACTGAGCTAAACTGGAAGTACCTTTCCCAGAATTTTCTTGCTTGTCAGTTCTGGTCTAGCCTGGACCGTAAGAGACATTTTGCATCAGATTTGGAGAAATAAAAGCAAAGGAGAGCCATCTTTATTTTCTAATGTTAGGACAATCAGTACAAGGTGTGATGGCCTCTCGTGGTTCACATGTGCTGTCAATTACCTTCTGGCTCAGCTGGTTAGTGTGTGGCAGTGGCTGGGCCCACGATCACGGTGCCTCTGGCTCCCCCCAGATCCTCCTTAAGCTTTTTGACCAGGTGCATGTTTAGCTCTACATTGAGGGAACCCCTGTTTCTCCCGTGGGGCACTCCCATCATCGATATCGAAGGTTTTAGCAGGTTCCATGCTATCCTTGTTGATTCCAAGTCAGCCTCATAGATTCCAGTTTGCTGCCCCACTTTATATTCATCTTTTTTTTTCTTCTTACTGCCTTTACTGCAGACTTCAGACTCCAGTACAAGACATAGCACATCCTTACTGTGAACCAGCTCCCATAATTGCACATCATCAAATCCCTATAATAAATTACACATCTCTAACCAAACCCTGATGATAACATTGCTCTTTGATGTTTTACCCCAAATGTATCTTCATGACAAGAAATTCACATTTCTTTCACATGTACACAGTTTGTAAACTGATTTCAGACTCTCCAGTATGGAAAATAGTAACTTTGGTGTTCCTGTTGTTTTGTATCCTAGTAATAGCAAGAGGATACAGAGTCTGGGATCATGTGACTACTCTATGGGATATACTTGTAACTGCCAAAGGGACTCATAATAGAGAAATTGGCAGGACCAACAAGACCCAGAGAGTGAAGAGTATAAAAGTGGAGGTTAACATGGAGAACTACTTAGCGTGAAAGGATATGGTTGTTTCATTTCATTTTCTCTCCATATTTTGAAAAATCCCTCTTTTGAACCAATTTCTTCTCATTGGCCCGTGGCAGGTAGAGGTGGCTGGGACTCTAGCATCATCTGGATAAGTCTCTAATTTTCAGGCAAAGGCACTGAGGCCAAGGTAGTGAAGGGCCTGTGGTCAAAGGCCTCATGATGAGGGGTCCTGCTGGCCCCTCCAGTGTCCCTCCTAAGCATCCCACCCCATCTCACTCACAGGATGGGAAGCTGCTGAAACAGAAGCATTGGAGGCCCATACTTCATCAAAATGCAATTTGAGTTCGTGGTGAGGTAGATAAGAAAAATTCATAGTCAGTAAAGTTTAAGTAGAGAAAACTGACTCCACTATATGTATCTCCTATACATGTCTATATGTCAGTGAGGTACTTGGTAAAAATTCACCCAAAAGGCACGCCCTCAAAAAGGCTGATGGCTCTTGAGAGAAAAGGTAGGAATGGAGATCATAAGGGAAGGTATGAAAGCCAATCTTTAGGTGAAAAATTACGAGTATTCTTTTAACTGTTTTCTTTAAAAGTTTATTAGGTTTCCTGCTCCACATGCTTCCATGCTACTGTTTACTCTAAACTTTATTTTTCCTTGTATACATTCACAGGCAATGACCTAGATTCACATGCCCTGTAGTTTTACTAAGTGTTTGAAAATCAGGTTTTGGGGTCACTTTTATTTCAGCTAATAGTTCACACTTTTGAACTCTGTCTCTTTCAGGGTTTTTGTTATGATGTTTATTAAGGGCCTTATTTGGTCCTACTCATTGTTTGGTTTATGAGCTTTGATTTTAATTCCTGTAGAAATGATTACTGTGCAGTATTTTCAAATGCTAATTTTATTATGTATCTCTTTGGTAGAAGATTCAAAACATTACTCTAGAAAAACTTGGCAGCAAATCCCTCATTTATTGGCAACCTGAAATGTAAGTTTCTTGGACAGAAATAATGCTTTTCCTTATCTGATCTTAAGTCTTGGCCCTGATTACAAAGTGCTTGTAGTCCAACCAGCTGGGATCTGATCAAGTTCTAGGAAAGAGGCCAGTTTACTAATAGAGACTGTAATAATGAATAGGAAAGAAAAAATAGGCTGCAGAGCAGGGACTCCTAAGAGAACAGCGTATGACATATTTATAGTGGTGGAAGGGGGAGAGGAATAGTAGCTCTGGACATATCCCAGAACATTAATTGTAGGTAAGACAATATGTTCCTTGGTAGAGGGAAGTGTGGATGTCGTAAACAGCATATAACTAGCTTGGATTTCATGGAGGGATTTAATGGAAGAATTTAAATAGATGATTAATACATGTCAAGTGCAATTTATGTGTCAAACATCGTGCTCCTTATATATTTCACATAGTCATTATCAAAAGGTAATACACTACCAAAGACTGGAAAAAATCAATAGTTGAAGAATAAAATAGTTCAATGAAAAGACTAGAAGGATTGAATCAGATGGGGTTTTTAGAGAAGACAAACTTAATGGAATATTTTTAGTATTAATTTGAAGAAAGAAGATAAAATTATTTTCCAAAGAGAAAATGTTGGGGAATATAGAACAAAATAATTCAAAATCTGAGATGCATAGACTTTGTTTTAGTAAATAGAAGGTAAATAGATACATATTTATAGATTATAGGTGGTAGGATGTGGACTGTGACCAGAGCAGTGTTTCTCATGGCCTGCAAAAGGGAGGTGCAGGTACTTCTGAAGGACCTTGAGCAGATGCAGAAATATAAGGTCTTTGTCAAATTTTTCTGGTCAAACAATCGTGTATTTATAAATTTATATTATTTCTGTAAAATAACCGAACTCCTTGTGATTTCCTTTTAAGCAAATTATGGAGGGTTGTTAATAGTTGGTACTCATTTAGAAGCTAGCTTATTACTCTAGCTTATTGAGGTCTTTGATTCAGTTTTCTGAGGTTTTATGAGACACAATATAGAAAGACAACTAGTATACTAGGTACATACTTATTGTTTAAATCTCCATAAAAGTATAAAATCATGACCAAAATGGCAAGGTTGATTTAGCACTAAACATAATATATCACTTGAAAATTAAAGAAGAAAAATCATACAACTATCTCAGTAGATAGAGAAAAACCTCTCCATCTTTTATTAATGATAAAAACTCTTAGGAAGAGTGGAAACACTTCTTTTCAGATCAAAACAAGACACAGATACTCACCACATGCATTTTCTCTCTTTCTCTCTGTCCCCCTCTCTTTCCTTTTACAGTATTGTATTGAAGGTCTCAGACTTTTCAGGAGAACAAGAAAACAAGAAGTATTGGAATATGAAAGGAAGACATATTTGTAAATATTTATACATGATATAATTAACCATGCAGAAAATCCCCAATAAAATACAGAGAAATTATTAGATTAACAAGAAGGTTTAGCAACAATATTGGATATAAAGACAACATATAAACCCAACTGTATATCTATACACAAGGAAAAATAGAAAATATATGAAAAAAGATGCCATTTACAAGAGCAATAAAAAAAATTAAGGGCCTAATAATATATCAAGTAAAGATATACAAGACCTCAATGAAGAAAATCTAGAAAACTTAACTAGAAGATTATAGAGTAGACCTAACTAAATGAAGAGATAGATCATGTTTACGGATAGGAGGAGCTAATAACATGAAGGTCTCAATTTTATATATATATAAAATGTATTTCAGTGCAATTCCGTAACAATCCCAAACACTAATTTTTGTGCAGATTTACAAGCTGGTTCTAAAATGTTTATGGAAGAATAAAGGGCCAAGAATAGTCAAAACACACCTGAAGAAACAAAATCACAGAGCTTGTAACATTATAATAATTAAAAATGGATGTATATATAGATCAATGGAACAGAACAGAAAGTTTAGAAACTGACCTATTCATTTAGGGAAATGAACCATTTGGGAGGAGTGGCATTGCAGATCAGTGAGAAATTATTTTATTATGTTGCCTTTTATTATTTTTTTATGTTGATTTTTTATGATTTTATGTTGATATTATTATGTTGCCTTTTATTATTTTATTATGTTGATTACATACATGCAAAATAGATAATTGAATCTCTACCTCATGCCATATATGAAATTCAATTCTAGGCTTAGTTAGAACTTATATGTGAAAAATAAAACTTTAAAATTTTTAGAGAATAAATATCTAAGAATATTTTACAGGACTGGAGAGAACTTCTTAAGAAACCACATATACAATAATCTCAAAATGAAAAGATTGGTAAATTGGACTCAATAAAATTGAGACCTTAGGTTCATCCAAAGAGACCTTAAATAATGTATAAAACAGCAGCAAACTGGAAGAAGAAATTTGCAACACTTTTCATTAACAAAATAGATTATTTAAATAACTGCTACATTTCAGTGGAAAAAGACAAATAAGGGACATGCAGAGGACGTGGCAGAAATAGTAGAATTCTTAAACTAGGTAATCTTTGGACCATATATACATTCTTTTCCATTCCTTTTTAAAAAACTGCTTTATAGAGATATAATTCACATACCATGCAGTCCATCCATTTAAAGTGTCCAACTCAATGGTTTTTAGTTTATTCACAATTGTGTAACCATCACCACAATGTATTTTAGAGCATTTTTAGCACCCCCAAAAGAAACCTGATACTCATTGGCAGCCATTCCTATTTCCAATGCCCCCAACCCTATGCGACCACTAGTTTACTTTCTGTCTCTTTAGATTTGCCTGTTTGGGACATTTCGTATAAATAGAACCATATAATATGTGGTCTTTGTGTCTGGTTCTTTTCATTTAGTGTAATATTTTCAAGTTTCATTCATGTTGTAATATGTATAAGTACTTAATTCTTTTTTATTCGAATTTTATTTTATGTATTTTTTAATACAGTAGGTTCTTATTAGTTACCTATTTTGTACATATTAGTGTATACATGTCAATCCCAATCTCCCAATTCATCCCACCACCACCCCCCCACCCCCGCATTCCCCCCATGGTGTCCATACGTTTGTTCTCTACATCTGTGTCTCTATTTCTGCCTTGCAAACCAGTTCATCTGTACCATTTTTCTAGATTCCATATATATGCGTTAATATACGATATTTGATTTTTTCTGTCTGACTTACTTCACTCTGTATGACAGTCTCTAGGTCCATCCACATCTCTGCAAATGAGCCAATTTTGTTCCTTTTTATGGCTGAGTAATATTCTATTGTATATATGTGCCACATCTTCTTTATCCATTCGTCTGTCGATGGGCATTTAGGTTGCTTCCATGACCTGGCTATTGTAAGTAGTGCTGCAGTGAACATTGGGGTGCATGTGTCTTTTTGAATTATGGTTTTCTCTGGGTATGTGCCCAGTAGTGGGATTGCTGGGTCATACGGTAATTCTATTTTTAGTTTTTAAAGGAACCTCCATACTGTTCTCCATAGTGACTGTATCAATTTACATTCCCACCAATAGTGCAAGAGAGTTCCCTTTTCTCCACATCCTCTCCAGCATTTGTTGTTTGCAGATTTTTTGTTGATGGCCATTCTGACTGGTGTGAGGTGATACCTCATTGTAGTTTTGATTTGCATTTCTCTAATAGTGATGTTGAACAGCTTTTCATGTGCCTTTTGGCCATCGGTATGTCTTCTTTGGAGAAATGTCTATTTAGGACTTCTGCCCTTTTTTTGATTGAGTTTGTTTTTCTAATATTGAGCTGCATGAACTGTTTATATATTTTGGAGATTAATCCTTTGTCTGTTGATTAATTTGCAAATATTTTCTCCCATTCTGAGGGTTGTCTTTTTGTCTTGTTTATGAGTTCCTTTGCTGTGTAAAAGCTTTTAAGTTTCATTAGGTCCCATTTGTTTATTTATTTGTTTATTTCCATTACTCTAGGGAGTGGGTCAAAAAAGATCTTGCTGTGATTTACGTCAAAGAGTGTTCTTCATATGTTTTCTCTAAGAGTTTTATAGTGTCCGGTCTTTCTTACATTTACGTCTTTAATCCATTTTGAGTGTATTTTTGTGTATGGTGATAGGGAGCATTCTAATTTCATTCTTTTACATGTAGCTATCCAGTTTTCCCAGCACCACTTATTGAAGAGATTGTCTTTTCTCCATTGTATATCCTTGTCTCCTTTGTCACAGATTAGTTGACCATAGGTGCATGAATTTATCTCTGGGCTTTCTACCTTGTTCCATTGATCTATATTTCTGTTTTTGTGCCAGTACCATATTGTCTTGATTACTGTAGCTTTGTAGTATAGTCTGAAGTCAGGGAGTCTGATTCCTCCAGCTCCGTTTTTTTCCCTCAAGATTGCTTTGGCTATTCGGGGTCTTTTGTGTCTTCATATAAATTTTAAGATTTTTGTTCTAGTTCTGTAAAAAATGCCATTGGTAGTGTAATAGGGATTGCACTGAATCTGTAGATTGCTTTGGGTAGTATAGTCATTTTCACAATATTGATTCTTCCAATCCAAGAACATGATATATCTCTTCAACGTTTTGTGTCATCTTTGATTTCTTTCATCAGTGTTTTATAGTTTTCTGAGTACGGGTCTTTTACCTCCTTAGGTAGGTTTATTCCTTGGTATTTTATTCTTTTTGTTGCAATGGTGAATGCGATTGTTTCCTTAATTTCTCTTTCTGATCTTTCATTATTAGTGTATAGGAATGCAGGAGATTTCTGTGCATTAATTTTGTATCCTGCAACTTTACCACATTCATTGATTAACTCCAGTAGTTTTCTGGTGGCATCTTTAGGATTCTCTACGTATAGAATCATGTCATCTGCAAACAGTGACAGTTTTACTTCTTTTCCAATTTTTATTCCTTTTATTTCTTTTTCTTCTCTGATTGCTGTGGCTAGGACTTCCAAAACTGTGTTGAATAATAGCGGTGAGAGTGGACATCCTTGTCTTGTTCCTGATCTTAGAGGAAATGCTTTCAGTTTTTCACCATTGAGAATGATGTTTGCTGTGGATTTGTCATATATGGGCTTTATTATGTTGAGGTAAGTTCCCTCCATGCCTACTTTCTGGAGAGTTTTTATCATAAATGGGTGCTGAATTTTGTTGAAAGCTGTTTCTGCATCTGTTGAGATGATCATATGGTTTTTATTCTTAAGTTTGTTAATATGGTGTATCATATTGATTGATTTGCATATATTGAAGAATCCTTGCACCCCTGGGATAAATCCCACTTGATCATGGTGTATGATCCTTTTAATGTGTTGTTGGATTCTGTTTGCTACTATTTTGTTGAGGATTTTTGCATCTATATTCATCAGTGATGTTGGTCTGTAATTTTCTTTCTTTGTAGCATCTTTGTCTGGTTTTGGTATCAGGGTGATGGTGGCCTCATAGAATGAGTTTGGGAGTGTTCATTCCTCTGCAATTGTTTGGAAGAGTTTGAGAAGGATGGGTGTTAGCTCTTCTCTAAATGTTTGATAGAATTCACCTGTGAAGCCATCTGGTCCTGGACTTCTGTTTGTTGGAAGATTTTTGATCACAGTTTCAATTTCATTACTTGTGATTGGTTTGCTCATGTTTTCTATTTCTTCCTGGTTCAGTCTTGGAAGGTTATAGTTTTCTAAGAATTTGCCCATTTCTTCCAGGTTTTCCATTTTATTGGCATAGAGTTGCTTGTGGTAGTCTCTTATGATGCCTTGTATTTCTGCATTGTGCATTATAACTTCTTCTGTTTCATTTCTAATGTTATTGATTTGAGTCCTCTCCCTCTTTTTCTTGATCAGTCTGGCTGAAGGTTTACCAATTTTGGTTATCTTCTCCAAGAACCAGCTTTCAGTTTTATTGATCTTTGCTATTGTTTTCTTTGTTTCTATTTCATTTATTTCTGCTCTGATCTTTATGATTTCTTTCCTTCTACTGACTTTGGGTTTTCTTTGTTCTTCTTTCTCTAGTTCCTTTAGGTATAAGATTAGATTGTTTACTTGAGATTTTTCTTGTTTCTTGAGGTAGGATTGTATTGCTATAAACTTCCCTCTTAGAACTGCTTTTGCTGCATCCCATAGGTTTTGGATCATTGTGTTTTCATTGTCATTTGTCTCTAGGTATTTTTTGATTTCTTCAGTGATCTCTTGATTATTTAGTAACGTTTTGTTTAGCCTCCATGTATTTGTGTTTTTTATGTTTTTTTCCCGTAATTGATTTCTCATCTCATAGCATTGTGGTTGGAAAAAATGCTTGATATGATTTCAGTTTTCTTAAATTTACTGAGGCTTGATTTGTGACCCAAGATGTGATCTATCCTGGAGAATGTTCCGTGTGCACTTGAGAAGAAAGTATAATCTGCTGTTTTCAGGTGGAATGTCCTATAAATATCAGTTACATCTATCTGGTCTGTTGTGTCATTTAAAGCTTGTGTTTCCTTATTAATTTTCTGTCTGGATGATCTGTCCATTGGTGTAAGTGAGATGTTAAAGTCCCCCACTATTATTGTGTTACTGTCGATTTCCTCTTTTATAGCTGTTAGCATTTGCCTTATGTATTGCGGTGCTCCTATGTTGGGTGCATATATATTTATAATTGTTATATCTTCTTCTTGGTTTGATCCTTTGATCATTATGTAGTGCCCTTCCTTTTCTCTTGTAACATTCATTATTTTAAAGTCTATTTTATCTGATATGAGTATTGCTTCTCCAGCTTTCTTTTGATTTCCATTTGCATGGAATATCTTTTTCATCCCCTCACTTTCAGTCTGTATGTGTCCCTAGGTCTGAAGTGGGTGTCTTGTAGACAGCATATATACGGGTTTTGTTTTAGTGTCCATTCAGAGAGCCTGTGTCTTTTGAGTGGAGCATTTAATCCATTCACATTTAAGGTAATTATCGATATGTATGTTCCTATGACCATTTTCTTAATTGTTTTGGGTTTGTTTTTGAGGGTCCTTTTCTTCTCTTGTGTTTCCCACTAGAGAAGTTCCTTTAACATTTGTTGTAGAGCTGGTTTGGTGGTGCTGAATTCTTAGCTTTTGCTTGTCTGAAAAGCTTTTGATTTCTGCGTTGAATCTGAATGAGATCCTTGCTGGGTAGAATAATCTTGGTTGTAGGTTCTTCCCTTTCATCACCTTAAATATATCATGCTACTCCCTTCTGGCTAATAGAGTTTCTGCTGAGAAATCAGCTATTAACCTTATGGGAGTTCTCTTGTATGTTGTCATTTTTCTCTTGTTGCTTTTAATCATTTTTCTTTGTCTTTAATTTTTCTCAGTTTGATTACTGTGTGTCTTGGCATGTTTCTCCTTGGGTTTATCCTGCCTGGGACTCTCTTCACTTCCTGGACTTGGGTGGCTGTTTCCTTTCCTACGTTAGGGAAGTTTTCGACTATAATCTCTTCAAGTATTTTCTCGGGTCCTTTCTCTCTCTCTTCTCCTCTGGGACCACTATAATGCAAATGTTGTTGCGTTTACTGTTGTCCCAGAGGTCTCTTAGGCTGCCTTCATTTCTTTTCATTCTTTTTTCTTTATTCTGTTCCATGGTAGTGAATTCCCCTATTCTGTTTTCCAGGTCACTTATCCATTCTTCTGTCTCAGTTATTCTGCTATTGATTCCTTCTAGTGTATTTTTCATTTCAGTTATTGTATTGTTCATCTCTGTTTGTTTGTTCTTTAATTCTTCTAGGTCTTTGTTAAAGATTTCTTGCATCTTTTTTTTTTTTTTTTTTTTGCGGTACGCTGGCCTCTCACTGTTGTGGTCTCTCCCGTTGCGGAGCACAGCAGCCATGGCTCATGGGCCCAGCCACTCCGTGGCATGTGGGATCTTCTCGGGCCGGGGCACGAACCCATGTCCCCTGCATCGGCAGGCGGACTCTCAACCACTGCGCCACCAGGGAAGCCCCTTGCATCTTCTTGATCTTTGCCTCCATTCTTTTTCCAAGGTCCTGGATCACCTTCACTATCATTATTCTGAATTCTTTTTCTGAAAAGTTGCCTATCTCCACTTCATTTAATTGTTTTTCTGGGGTTTTATCTTGTTCCTTCATCTGGTACATAGCCCTCTGCCTTTTCATTTTGTATATCTTTCTGTGAATGTGGTTTTCGTTCCACAGGCTGCAGGATTGTAGTTCTTCTTCCTTCTGCTCTCTGAAAGCTTCCTGATGGGAAGGACTGGTGGTGGGTAGAGCTGGGTGTTGCTCTGGTGGGCAAAGCTCAGTAAAACTTTAATCTGCTTGTCTGCTGATGGATGAGGCTGAGTTCTCTCCCTGTTGGTTGTTTGGCCTGAGGCAACCCAGCACTTGAGTATACAGGCTCTTTGGTGGGGCTAATGTCAGACTCTGGGAGGGCTCACGCCAAGGAGTACTTCCCAGAAATTCTGTTGCCAGTGTCCTTGTCCTCACGGTGAGACAGAGCCACCCCCTGCCTCTGCAGGAGACCCTCCAACACTAGCAAGTAGGTCTGGTTCAGTCTCCTATGGGGTCACTGCCCCTTCCCCTGGGTCCTGACGTGCACACTACTTAGTGTGGGCCCTCCAAGAGTGGAGTCTCTGTTTCCTCCAGTCCTGCCGAAGTCCTGCAATGAAATCCCACTAGGCTTCAAAGTCTGATTATCTGGGAATTCCTCCTCCCGTTATTGGACCCCCATGTTGGGAAGCCTGACGTGGGGCTCAGAACCTTCACTCCAGTGGGTGGACTTCTGTGGTATAAGTGTTCTCCAGTCTGTGAGTCACCCACCCAGGAATTATGGGATTTGATTTTATTGTGATTGCGCCCCTCCTACCGTCTCATTGTGGCTTCTCCTTTGTCCTTGGATGTGGGGTGTCTTTTTTGGTGAGTTCCAGTGTCTTCCTGTTGATGATTGTTCAGCAGTTAGTTGTGATTCTGGTGCTCTCGCAAGAGGGAGTGAGAGCGTGTCCTTCTACTGCGCCATCTTCTTCCATTCATCACTTGATAAAGGTCTGATTGTTTCCATATTTTGGCTGTTAATTTGGCTGCTATATACATTGATGTACAAGTTTTGTATGTCATTGTGTGGACATATGCTTTCATTTCTGTTTTGTCTATAACTAGGACTAGAATTACTAGAACATTTGGTATCTCTACGTTTATTCTGAGGAACTGCTAGACTATTTTTTAAAAGTGGCTCCACCGTTTTATATTTCCACCAGCAGGATTTCAATTTCTCCACATCCTCACGGACACTTGTTGTTATCTGTCGTTTTGATTATGGCCATCCTCGTAGACGTGAAGTGGTATCTCACCGTGGTTTTGATTTGCATTTCTCTGCTTGCTAAGGATGTTGAGCATCTTTTCATGGGTTTATTGGCCATTTGTATATTTTCCTCAGTGAAACATGCATTCTTTTCAAATACAAACTATTTCATAATAATATAAATTTTAAGACAAACAATAAATATGAGGAGAAAGATTGGAAAGTTTATGTAGACAGTTCTGTAGATAAACTTGGCTGTAAATGGCAGCAGAGGAAGGAGATAATTCAAAGGAGATGAGAGTTGAAGAAAGAAAGACTACAAATATTTTGGTTCAGCATTGTTTTTTCTTTCTAATGCTACAGTGATAATTGTAGTTTATAGCCACCATCTCAGTGGGCACAGGAAGAGGGAGGCAAAGTGAGGAACAGTAATGGGGAGGATGAAGGTGGGATGAGATTGAGCTTATTGTACAATGGAGAGTGACTGAATGATAGAGAGTTACCTTGTCTGGCCACGTGTTAGAAACAGGTTCCTGTAGGTGCAGAAGGAAAGCTCAGAGGCCACTGGATAAGCAGACTTAACTCCATTGTGAATCAGACTCTCCAGTCACTCTTTGCTTTCCTCTCTATCCAGGGACCTTACTTCTCCACATTCCAAGGAACTAGCTAAACAGGAGAAAAAGGAAAAACACACCAACTAGTTAAAAAAGTCACACAATTCTCAAAAAGCCCCTCAAGAGTATGTTAATGTAAACACAGTTTGAACTAAACCACTTGCCTGGTTTAAACACACAAAAAGACCTTATTTAAAATGAGTTTTTAAAGAAACCCTTGCATGAATTATTTGAATGACTGAACCATTGAAGGGTGAAATTAAAATAAATGTAATCAAATCAAGGTATGCAGTATAAGTGATAAAAACTACAGTTCAAATTCTGAGTTTTATAAAAATATTTATATAGACTCTAACTATCAAAGTTATCTCAATTAGGCTATTGTTCTTATTCCTTAATGTTTTAGTGTATGATGATAAAGAGCAATAAAACAAATAAAACCTCTTTGATTTGGACGTAAAGGGGAAATCCAGGCTATGGGAAATACAGTGGGACCTTCGGTGTATGTACAGATGTACATAGCCTGGCATTAAACTATCGCCTTACTTTCAGTCCCACACTTGTGTCCTCTGTCTGTGATGCCAGGCCCAGGACTCTGTAAACCATACTTCTCTTGTGCCAGCCAACTACCTGCTAAGCTCTCCTAATTAGGAGATGCTAGAGGCAGACTAGAAGGCTGAAGGAGGGAGAAGGAACACAGTTTCTCCTGTTTGCTTCCTGCTCCTTTCAGTGCCATCTCAGCATTTATTTTCCATCCCAGCGATGATAGCGTGTTTCAATAGCAACAGTTGGGTCCAGTTTGTAGTTCTGACAATGTTCCTAGAACTAGTTTTACTGTACTTCAATACCAGCACTAGCTGGCAAGCACCCATCCTGAGAGATCTGGGCCCCAGCTCTGAGAAGTCACTCAGCTTCTAAATTATAATAATTCTAACCTTGTGTCTGTTCTCTCTGCCCTAAGGGTGTTAGCTGATTCCTACAGCTTCCTATCCCATGATATTTTAGTATTCCTTTTTGTCTTTTCAGTTCTTCAATATCTGGCTGGTTAACAGTTCTTTATATTAAATATCTCTAAAAATGACTGTTGCGGTTTCTATTCTGTATCTTAAGTGGACCCTCACTAAATGACTCTATAGTCATTCAGGTTCCCGGAGCATAGTGAGATATAGTTTATGTAAAATTATTATATATATGTATATTTTATAATACATTATTATTTTAATATACTTCAGTATTGAGTAAGCTAAGCTACAAATTTATATGTTTGTCAGTGAAAATGACCCATAGTTGCCTTTTCTGATAATATCTTTTACTGGTTTTGATATTAGTGTTATGTGATCTTTGAGGAATGAGCTAGGAAGCATATTATGTACTTTTAAATTAATTAAATTTTATTGACATTACTTTTTTAGAGCAGTTTAAGGTTCATAGCAAAATTGAGGGGAAGGTACAGAGATTTCCTATATACTCCCATGCCCACATATGCATAGATTCCCCCGTTATCAACATCCCCACCAGACTGTACATTTGTTATCATTGATGAACCTACATTGAAACATCATAATTACCCAAAGTCCATAGTGTACCTTAGGGTTCCTTCTCGGTGTTGTATATTCCATTGGTTTGGACAAGTGGATAATGACATGTATCCATCATTACGGTATCACACAAAATATTTTTATTGTCCTTAAAATCTTCTGTGTTCTGCCTCTTTATTCCTACCCCATGCCTTAACCCCTGGAAACCACTGATTTTTACTGTCTCCATAGTTTTGCCTTTTCGAGAATGTCATTTAGTTGGAATCACACAGTCTGTAGCCTTTTCCGATTGGCTTCTTTCACTTATTGTATGTTTTGAAATAATTGGTATAAATTGGAATTATCTGTTTCTTGAAAGTTTATGAAATTTATCTGTAAATCCATCTGGATCTTGTACAATTTTTAAGATAGTTCTTCAGCTGACGTTTCAATTTATTCTAAATCTATATTTTCTATTTTTTGTGGAGCCAATTTTGAAAATTTTAATTTTCTTAAAAGTGTCTATTTTCATCTGGATAAGTAATATAGTATTTTTTATAAAAGTTTAAAGTCAAAAAAAAAAAGTTTAAAGTCATTACCCATATTTCTACTTTTGTTCACAACATTGTTAATTTATATTTTATCTCTTTTTTGAAATTATACATCCCAAAGTTTTTTAAATGGTTGATCTTTCCAAAAATCACCTTTTGGTTTTATTGCTAAACTTTTCTTATTTTCTAATCTCATTAATCTCTTTTTTAACCTCAATTATTTCTGCCCTAATTTTCTGAGAGTTTTAAAATCTAGTTGAAAGCTTAGTTCAACAATTTTCAGTCTCTCTTTTTTAAAATACTGCTTTGATGTAATACTGTGGGTGTAGCCTCATGTTCTCATTCTCACACTCTTCAATACTTCTGTACAGTTTGTAATGTTCAGTTTGTTTCCCCCTTGACCTAAGAATAATTTTGAATGTGATTAACAATTCCAGTTACTTAATAATTTTTTCAGTGGGAGGGCTGTGCTAACATTTTTTGTTAAGGTTATTAGTTTCTGTTTTGTTTTTTTCTTGCATTATCCTTGGTGGTTGCCATGATTTCCACTTTTGAGAATTTGTCGAAATTTCCTTTGTGGCTAAATAATACATGGTAAACTTTGTCAATGTGTGTTTGCAAAAAAGTGTATAGACTTTGAATTTCATGTGTAATGTTTTATTCATTCTAATTTTTTTTTCATTCTAATTATTTTGTTTTGACTCCTTGTTTTGTCAGATTTTGAGACAGCTTTGTTAGCATCTTCCTTTAAGATTTTTTATTGTTCATATCTCTTTTTATTTATACAGTTTTTCATTATATAAATTTCAAAGCTATTTTATTAGCTATTTATAGATTTATAACTATTGTGGCTTCTTACTGGAGTCCTCCTTTTTTTAAGGAATCATTTAATATTTTCGCATTAACTTTTCCTTTGCTTATATTCTTCTGTAATTTGCCTAATGTGTATTTTTCTACATTGTTATTTTAGATTTTCATGTGTGCTTTCAGTTTTAGGACATTTAAGGATGTCTCTATAGACTGTTTATAAAAAAGGTTTTTTTTTTTTTTTTTTTTTTTTTTTAACCTAATCTGTGAGTTGCTATCTCTTTTAATAGATGCGTTTAACCCCCTGGCATATGTAGTATAACTAACAATTCATTTAACTTTTTCTGGAAATTTTATTTTGTTTTCTAATTACCTCACATGCTATATATTTCTCTTTTTACCTCCTTTCCAGCCTTTTACATTGATTTTTTTTTTCTCACTCTGTTTGGAAGATAATTCTGAGTAATTATGTCTGTATTTCTCTTGTACAAACATGTATTTAATTATTCAGAGTTGTGATCTTCCCCGTTATTTAGACAGGTACCTCTATGCATTTGTCATTTTTATATAGTTTGGAATTTTAGTTTGATAGTGGTTGTGGCTTCATTGTTCTATTACCATGTTGAGACAACTCTAAATGTTCTTTTGTTGTTGTTCATCATTACTCTTTGAATTCCACTTTTTCTTCATGTATTTTTTTTTTTTTTTTTTGCTGTACGCGGGCCTCTCACTGTTGCGGCCCCTCCCGTTGCAGAGCACAGGCTCCGGACGCGCAGGCTCAGCGGCCATGGCTCACGGACCTAGCCGCTCCGCGGCATGTGGGATTCTCCCAGACCGGGGCACGAACCCGTGTCCCCTGCATCGGCAGGCGGACTCTCAACCACTGCACCACGAGGGAAGCCCTCTTCATGTATTTTTAATTTTTCCTTTTTCTTTTCTTTCTTTCCCCTCTCTCCCCATCTCCCACTCTTTGCATCCTCTAGTAATCATTTCAGACAGCATTTGCAAGCAGTAAATAATGTCAATCTTTTTCTCTTCTCCTGTAACTTCTGTAAGTTGGATATCCTGTATTTATTCATCTGGTTAGTTTTTATTTCTGTAGGCAAAATTTCAATCTCCTCAACCTCTTGTTGATTTTATTTTAGGATGAAATATTCTCTTGAATCTTTTGTTGGAATATTATCTATAATGATCAAAAGTCCTGGCCTGCTCACACTATCAGTTTTCTTTCTTTGCATGTAAATTTCTTCTCTTTTTTGAATTTTCTCTTGCACTTCCATGGTGTTGGCTTTCTCTAAATATTTGAAGAGTCTTGCACATCTTTGTAACTGAAATTTTCTCTTAAACTCAGAGAATGCTGTATCTGTTTCTGCAGCCTGCTTGATGGGAGAAGCAGGACCAGTTTGTTTTTTTTTAATTAATTTTTATTGGAGTATAGTTGCTTTACAATGTTGTGTTAGTCTCTTGCTGTACAGCAGAGTGAGGACCAGTTTTTGAGTGAGATCATAAGTAGATAGAACTCTGTGTCTAGGGCTCACTCTTCTCCTGGGTGTTGAGAGTTGCCTGGAACAGCATCCTGTCTCTCCGCCCACTCTCCCTTACCTGAAGGGGGTGTTTCTTGTTTCTCCTGCCTGGCCCTTGGGCAGGTTCAGGAGAGCAGGACCGAGTGGGAAGATGTGTGTGTTCTGGACCCTCTCCTGCTCCTACTGTCCGCCAACCTCAGACATGGGGGCAACCGTGCTTCCCCTGCTCTGTGCAGCTTCCCTCTCTTAGTTGCATCTTAGGCTGTGGTCTCCTCCTTCAATCCAATCCTCTACTTTCTGGAGTCCTTATAGTGTCTCCTTTGTTTTCTACTGTTGAGATGAATTCATTTATTTTGTTTCCTGGCTTGTAAAGGGATTTGTGCCAGGAGTGGAGGCTGCGCGCTGCCCTCAGCCCACCATCCTGAGCTCGGATTACCCTTCACTCCCTAAGATAGTTTTCCTTAAAGAAAAATAGCAAAATTCAGTAGCCTCTTTAACATCCTATGTGTATTGTTTTGTTTGGGGCTTTGCTTCTGTTTCTAAACCACAACTCACAAAGCATAAGGGTGGTAGCCAGCATTAACATTAATCAGCTAGCAGCTACTTTGGGCTATCGTTTTTAGTCATGCTTAGGCATTCTGTATTTTCATCCTGTTTTCACATTCTAGAAAAATAAATCTAGGGCTGTATCTGTGTATTTTTAGTCTCGGAGAATATTGAAATGGAGAATAGGTGTTGGACAATTTTCTCATTCATTCGCCAATTGGAATGTTTTCTGTCATTCAACCAAATGAAGATGCAAAACAATAAAAATATTTTTGCAGAGAAGGTAGACATATCCAAGCAGTGTTGTTGTTTTTTTTTTTCTCGGTACGCAGGCGTCTCACTGTTGCGGCCTCTCCCGTTGCGGAGCACAGGCTCCGGACGCTCAGGCTCAGCGGCCATGGCTCACAGGCCCAGCTGCTCCGCGCCATGTGGGATCTTCCTGGACCGGGGCACGAACCCGTGTCCCCTGCATCGCAGGCGGACTCTCAACCACTGCGCCACCAGGGAAGCCCCCAAGCAGTGTTTTTAAAGTATGAGCTGTGATTTGTTTGCATTTTATTGTCTTCTGAATATATCCCTAAGTAATTGAAATTGATGAGAGACGTTTACTAATGATCCCAGAGGAACTTTGCTGCTGAGGCTCAAATACAAAGATACCATGTGGTGATTTGGAAGGCTGGTTAAAGAAAGCTGCAATATTGGCTACTTTGTTGGTGTACTTTACAAAACATCCCTGGAATTTAATAGGGGATTCTTATTGTATGGATGGTCTAGTATGAAAAATTCACAAAACCTTTTCTGGGCTGATCCTCTGACATATCAACATTTAAATAATCTGTGAAGTGTTGGTGGGTGTGTGATTCTATTCTAGGAAACTTAATAGATTGTTCAGTGGGTGTTTGCCTCCATATATACCCACCTCAGATCCTCACTGTCACACGTGACTCTTTTCTCTTCCAATTTAAAAAATCCTTCAGAGAAAGATATTAGATAATATTCCATGTGACCGGCACTATTTCCATTGCCTCATCTGAATATTTTATGCTATAGGGTAATTTAATTCTTGTATTCTTTCCTTAGTGGCCATAATAATAATTATTACTACTACTTTTTGGGCATTAGTTCTCTACTTGTAAATATAGGAATGCACATGAAAGTTATTTATAAACTATAAAGCACTTTTCAAAAATATTAATATTATCTAATGCTAATATTATCATTAGTGTAATATCCTGTTACCAGCATCATTGACTTTAAGGACTTTGGATTAAAAAGTAATGAGAAAGTGTGTGTGTGTGTGTGTGTGTGTGTGTGTGTGTCTTCCTTTCTCTTTTGGTAAGTATATGGTTCTTCTCAATATATGGAAATAAAAGACTTCCTGAACTTTCTAGCTGAGCACCAGAAAACTTTTCAGCAAACAAATTGATGGTTTCATATATCAGTTGGCTTGAGGATAAGGTGTCGGCATGATATTTAAAGAGAATAAGTTATGAGTAAGTTTGGTGACTTTAAGGAAGTAATTAAACTAGAATCAATTATGATAAGTAAACACACTTTTTGGAGGAACTTGGAGCTTCTCAAAGAAAATCAGCAATTTGGTGGAGAGTGGTCTGCATTCTCTTTATGCTGTAGTAGCCATGAGTCTAAATCTTTCATGCCTGCTCTTCATTTTCTGTGAAACTGGGATCATACTAGCCCTCCCTTTCTTAAAAACTTGTTATAAAAATACATTATGAATTATAAAATCACAGGAGGCTACCAGCAACTTCAGTGTTCATCTAACACCGTTATTTTCCCAAAAAGGAAACAGCTTCAAGTGGACAAATGATTTGTCCCAGGTCAAAAAACTAGTTGAGATATAATGAACTGAAGGCTTTTTAAATCGGAAGAGGCTTTTTCGTTATATATTTAAATCTTTTACTAAATCAGAAGTTCTCTACAACCTGTCTTACAATCATTTTGAGATCTTTCCATGCTAAGAAAATGACTGCTTTTTTCAGAGCAGAGTGTTCTATTTTTGGACCACTCTAATTTTAGGCAGTCATTGCTTGTGATGAATTGGACCCAGGGTTCATGTGACTCCTATACCTTGACTCTGTCACAGGTGGGATTCCTCAGAAAGCAGACTCTAAAATAGAAATGAGCATGCAGGAGGTTTATTAGGGAATGCTTCGGGGTTCAACACTTATGGAAAGGAAGAGAAAGAAACAGGGTTTGTCAGAGAGAGAAGTAACCTGCAATGCAGTTACAATGGAATGTTTTAACTGAGGTTGCAAGGAATTTAGAAGATGGAATCACTTTCAAGTGGTCTTGAGTTGGAATAAGAAGGCCAGACCCTTAAACCTCTATGTCTATCAGTTGCTGAATACAGGCAGCCCTGGGAAGGGGCTGTGGCCTTGCTGAAACAGTTTTCTTTTGCTTAGCCAATCCCAAATGGGACTGGCCTCTGAGGACTGTTTACAGTTGGCACTATCAGTGGCTAAAGAGCAGAATTCCTTTATTTCTGAAAGGGAGTATGGGTGGTACTTCATAGCATCCACCACGAATGATAAATTTTAACATTTTCTTATGAACTTCTACTAAAAAAAATCCCTACTGTCTTTGACTGGGATTTTGTTGTATCTATAGATAAGTTTAGGGAGAATGGATATATTAACAATCTTGAATCCACATCTAGATATGTTATACCTCTCTGTTCATTTAGGTCTTCTTTAATTTCAGTTAGCAATATTTTGTAGTTTTCAGTGTACAAGCCCTAAACACATTTGAACACATTTGTCCTTAAGTATTTGATGCATTTTTGATGCTCTTTTAAATGGTATACTTAAGTTCTTATTTAGAATATTTATTGCTAGTATATAGAAGTACAGTTATTGATTTTGTAGATTGGTCTTGTATTCTGACCCTTTGCTAACAAACTCACTAATTAGTCATAGTGGGTTTTCTCAGTAAATTCCTTAGAATTTTCTATGTTCATCATCATATTGTCCATGAATACAAAAGTTTTACTTCTTTGTTTCCAATCTGTATGCCTTTTTATTTCCCTTTGTTGCCGTATTGCAATGGCTTAGAGCTGCAGTAGATTGGAGTAGTAGTGCTGGAAGCAGACATCCTTCCCTTGTTCCCAATTTGGTTGAACAACATTTAGTCTTTCATTAAGTAAGATGTTAGTAAATTATAGTAGGTGAATGAAAATTCTAGAGTAGCAACATGAAAACTATGCATTAAGAGGCAATTGCTTATAGTCACTTTAACTGCATCAATACTGGATACAGCAGTAGTTGGGACGGGTTGTGAATAATTGCCTCCTTCCTAGCTTTGTTAGAGAGCACATTTCTCATCCTTTAGAAACTTTTCCAAGGTGACAATGGAATAACCAATTCTTTAGCATATGGAAGAATCATAATGTCCTGCAAAAATAATCATGTAGAGGAATATTAAGTAACTCTATCAGATATTCATCACTTATGTTCGCTGATGTTCATGCTGAGAGAAGTTCACGCTTAGATTAATCTTCAAACAAACTTGTCTGGGATAAATCTTCTTGCCTGGTTTTCTTTGGAGGGGATGCTGACATTTTAACATTAAAATTATAAACACATGTCATGTTTATATAATATCTAAACGCCAGCCACTGCTGTAAGAACAGAGCATGAGCATACTTATGGACTCATTTCTCCACCACTTCCCCCAACCCAGCCCTTCTTTATATAGGAATTCAGCTTCCTCTTAAAATCTCCCTCAGTCAGTTCTGGAATATTTGAGGATTGTTTCTCAGTTGTGTCTAGGAACAAGGTTGTTCCCGTTGTACTATGTCTGCCTCCTCATTTAGATCTCACTTGTTTCTGCTGGTACTGCTTTCCCTGAAAATGTCAGTGTTTCTGCTGTGCATACGGTCCACTGGTGTTCCTGAGAGACACTCCTTTAGATGCCTGACTCTGTGAAGGGCTTTGTCATTTATGCCCTGAAGCATCAGTGGTCGTGGTCAGAGTTTCCATAGTCTTTCCTGAAGTCGGCTCCTTTCCCTCCGCAGGGGTCACACCAGAGGGAGAGTGGAAAATTTCTTGCTCTCCTCTTCGCCGTCTTCGCCATTTCTCTCATCTTCTCCAACCAGTCATACCACAAACAAGCAAACAACAACAGCAATAAAAAACATTTTCTTCCTTAGTCAAAACATTAAAACCTTTATGCATATACCAGCAAGGGTCACCTACAAACCAGTGATAAACAAATCTGGCCTCAGTTGGAGACCTGGCTATACAGCAATGCTTCGATTGACTACAGTCAGCCAGTTTGGTTTCCATTTGCAAAACAATGCAACAGTCATTTACTGAAGGCTCATAGAATCACAATCATACAGTGAGGGACATTGAAATGAAAATAGATGAAAGCAAAAATGTAATCTTCTCAATGCCTTGAAATTAGAACAGCTTCTACTTCACATAGCCTTTTTGTTTTGTCATTATTTTTTCAAATTAACTAAAATCCAGCTCATTATTTTCCAGGCACAAATATTTGCTCACTATATTTAAACACATAAATATTTGATGCCTGAATTAGCAGTGGACACTTGACAGAAAATGGAGTAGAGCTGATTGTGACATTATATGCAAATGAGGAGTGCCGGATCTCTTCATGTGTTGAGATTTCCAGACAGTCAAAAATTACACTCTCTAAAAACCCAGAGCTGTACATTCCAAGGTGTATACAGGACCAAAGGTAGTACTGGATGTTACTAGGTGTAGTCCTTGACTTTAATCAGCAATGCCAAGCATGATATTTAGAGGATGACTGAGGACATTAGCATCTTGTAAATATCAAACAGGATCATTCCCTGCGTTGCTTCTGAATCCTCTACTCTCAAGCATAGTCAGATATTTTCCTGTGTCTCATTTTTACTCAGTTGGAAAAACAAAAGCTGGAACAAAGATACCACCTCATTATTTAATCACCATTTCTTAAATAAATACAATAGCTATTACTCTTATTTATAATAACCAGTAGTATAATAATGCCTCCCTCTAAAGAGAGAGATTTTCATTCATAAGACAATTTTCTGAAATCCTCTGCTCATTTATCAAACTGGAAGTTTTGATGAATGAATCAGTTAAAATTTTTTAAAACTTTTAGTTTTCTTCAACTCTGAAAATTTAATGAGCTGATCTGGCTCATAACGTATGTAAACATGAATATATGTATTTCATTCTCCCATAAAATTTTGGCACCAATACAGATAACAAAAGTTTTAATTCACAATTTCTTCGCTGTCTCAATTAGAGGTTTTAAGCCTATTCCTTCAAGCTGCCACTGCATGAGTCATCAGGAAATAGAAATCAACATCCTGAAATAACTTGAATTGGGGTTTGGTGAATGGTAGGACGAAGCAGTATCTCACCAAATGAAAGCTTTTTATTAACTCTGGAGAAAATAAAACCATCATCAGGCTACAAGTCTTTAATGGAGCTTGAGAAGGATAACTTCCCCAGTTTGGTGGTAGATGTTTCCAGGCTGAGAAAAACTGGTTCTGCCCAGATCGGATGGTAGTGGCCTGCTCATTTCCTGCACTTGCTATCATGAAATTTCAGTCCCAACTTCATATCTGCTGATGGGTTTCATATCCTTCTCCCTCTTCTCTTCCTGTTAAAATTGGAGCCATTTTCCAAGGTCTAGCTCAGGTCTTTCCTTGGAAGCCTTTTCTGATCCTTCCAGCTTGATTGAATCTCTTCTTCCTCTTAGCTCCTAACAGCATTTCTAATCTGTACTAGTCATCTGACCCTGAATCATATGCTATTTTGTTTAGTTCATTGCATTTTCAAAGCTGTTTGTCTGATCTCCGTAGCTAGATTAAAGAGTCTTTTAGCGCAAGGCTGTTCGTTTTATGCTTATATGGCCCAATGATCCCCAGGGATCAAACCCGTGCCCCCTGCAGTGGAAGCACAGAATCCTAACCACTGGGCAGCCAGATACAGGGGGGAACTATTATGTGTCACTGATCTGGAACCATAGGCTGTAATCTTTTTGCTCCAGGAGGCCTGGTTTCATTGGGATATAAGTGCATCTATCAGGTCTATTCTAATTTGTATGATCATGGGTAATGGTCCTGGAGTCAGATAAACCTAAGTTCAAATTCTAGCTCCATCACTTATGAAATGTGAATGTGGGCAAGTTTCTTAATTTCTTTAAGCAACAATTTGCTCATCTGGAAATAAAAGGATTAATACAATTGTTGAGAGGATGGAATTAGATAATGCCCATTAAGCACTTAGCATGGTACCTGGCACATAGTTAGCACTAAATAATGGTAAGTATTATTGTCACAAGTGCTATAGGTGTTGAAGCATGGTAGACACTCAGTGGCACTGGTCAGTGAGGAAGGAGGATTGCCTGGGGTGATCCTTGCCCAGAGTTGTGAAGCTGATCAGCTAGTCATCAAAAATCAGAGTCCAACACAGTGGGGTGAACTCACACTTGGTGTAGGTCAGTGTCAGGGAGGATGCAGCGTGTCATTGAGACCCATGCCAACAGGAGTCGCTGGCAGTAATAATTCTAGAAATTCAGTTTCTGACCAGTACTGGTTTTGGGTGGTCTTTTCAGTTTGGATCAAGACAGCAGCTAGGATTTCTGAAAACAGGACCAGTTTTTCTAAAAAGCAGGTCAGAGGAGGGAGAGGTCGACATTCAGGTGCCTAGTCAAGCAAATAAGGGTTTCATGTTTTGTTGGTTTAATGTTAATGCTTTTTCTTCCAGCAGTGACCCAAAGTCCTTTTCTGCCTCTTCTCCTTTGGAGAGTCATCTATATTCATTGTTACCATTTTCTCATCTCCATTCTCCCACCAACCCAGTGCAAAAGAGTCTCCTTTCCTACAGGACCACCAAAATCTCTCCCATGGAGATCGTTAGTGACCTTCGCATTTCTGGCTCCGTGCCCCCATCCTTCATCTCACCAGCGTTGAGCTCAATTACCTACCGTCTTATTCCTGAATGAGAAGTTTCTCTGCTTTTGGCTGCTCTCAGACCAGTCACACGCTCTTCGTATTCCTGTCTCCTTTTTGGATTCTCCCAGCCAGCTTTTTTCCAGGTTCCTCTTTCTCCCATCGTGAAATGTTGGTATTCCTCAAAATTCTTCGTCCCTCCTTTCTTGCAGCTCTACACACTCTCCTTCATGGACCTTGCCTACCTTACCAGATAGTTCTCATGAGTTCACCCACCAGCTTTCTATTGAAGGCTTCTGAAACTCTGGTGTGTATCTAGATCTTTTTCCTGAGCTCTGACCTACACTTCCAGTTTACTACCAGACATCTCAAACAGACCCTTACAACTCTCCAAATTTATTTATTTTTATAAATTTGTGTGGTTTTTTTTTGGCCACGCCGCTCGGCTTGCAGGATCTTAGTTCCCCGACCAGGGATCAAACCCGTGCCCCCTGCAGTGGAAGCACAGAGTCCTAACCACTGGGCAGCCAGGGAAGCCCCCAGCTCTCCAGATTCACTCTTTCTCCCGTGTTTCTTCTCTCAAGGAGCACCACCACCACGCACCTCAGTTGCTGCTCAAGTGAAACAAATGCACGTCCTCCTTGACATCTCTTTTTCTATATTCAATTAATCACCAAATTCCTACTCAAAGTCCCTGAACCCATGTTCTTCTGGGTGTATATGTCTTGTTTTGCCTGCCATCTGCAAGCATATGGACTAGAGTGCTTACTTAAAAGTGTTCTTTTTCTAACTACGTGTTACCACATAGCTTAGTCAGTTTCGCCGCATCCCTTTATGTATGGATTTAGGAAATGTACCCACAAAAAGCTTCAGTCTTTGGAAATTGCATAATCAGAGATACTATTTTTTCCTACGGGAAACCAAATATATTGTTCGTTAATAATGGTAGGTAAATTCGACATCATTTGCATTGTAGAAACTAACGTGTGTGCTGATTATAATCCCAGTATCAATGGAGCTTATACCATTAATATTTGCAGTACTATTACTTGAGATAATGCTGACAGTAAAGTTTTATGTTTGTTAAAATAGTAATTGAACATAATTTAGAAAATCATATAGTGCTACAATGCTTATAATATATAATACTGTGCAGTGGTTATCAATCCCAGAGGAAGACTGACCACTTCTGCCCACTGCAGAGTGGTATCAGAGTTAACAAGGAAAACGTAACCCAGTCAAGCACTGGATGGAACAATGCTTTACTCACACGGAGAAGAGACAGAGCTAAATCACCTTCAGTAGTAGGCATTCCATTTCCCGTGGCCAGCAGGTCTCTCCTGGAGGCCAGTGCAGGGCATTTCACCTCATGCACCCCTCTCATAGCAGAAGGACCACGGTAGACAGACCTTGTCCCCTCTCTGAGGGGGGCAGATGTAACAGTGAGGTTGGCAATGTACCATATGACGCACACACTTTAAGCAGAAACAAAGTACTCATCGAGCCTGAAGGGAGGAAAGATATTCCCACACAAGGGGATGAGCCTGGTACAGGCTGTGTGGACTCTTTACCTCTGGGTAAGGAAGTGTCCTAGGCCTGAGGCCCATTCTGAGTGGGCATCGAAAGACTGACCACAGGAGACTGCCTTTCCCAACAAAAAACATTCCCTGACCTCACCCCTCCCAAACCCAATTGTTCACGTCCTAGAGGCAACCACTTTCACTGTTTTAGTTGTTTCTTCTAGTGTTGCTTCTACATTTCTAAGTAAAATGCTTATACTGTGCATTCTTGACTATACTTTATTATTTGTCGACTTCTTGAGAGTTTTGCTTTCTTATATCACTCCTGTCTCCTCTCCACCCTAATACATTTATATCCTAATTTCTATTTAAATTAATGTTTAGGATTTTTATTATCATGGCTTTGGTTATAGCTGAGCCCTGTAGTGTACTATAGTACATTTTCTTTTTACTGCCAAATGTTTTTGGTTTTCCTGGAGTTCAAACGTTCTTATTTTTAATGTGTTTTAAATTTCTACCTGCTACTAAATCAGCCACATTGCCACTATATAAACATCTTCCCAATGTGATCAGGTTCTTTTTTTTTTTTCTTGTAGAATTCCTGCTGGAACCCTCTATCCTACTCTAATCTTAACTGTTTACAATCTAAGCCTGTTTTCCTGGCTACGTCTTTTCATTCCTTCTGAGAGTTCTCTCTACCTTTCTCTTTGATTCTTTTTAGGATTACTGGATTTCTTGATTACTGTGTCTTAGATTATACCGCACATTGGTGGAGAACATTCCCCAGTAATTTCCTGAGAAAGGAGTCAAGGGAAGTAATATTTGGGAGGAACTTGAATGCTGAAACTATGTATTTTGTTGTCACATTCAATTAGCAATTTTGCATGACATTGAATTTTGAATAAAAAATCCCTTTCTCACTGAAATTCTAAGGTAACTTTCCATTGTCTATTATTTCCAGTGTTGCTATGAGAAATCTAATGATGCTTGGATTAGTAATTTTCATATATGATATTGTTTTCTCTGAAGCTTTTGGGATATTCTCTTTCTTCTTGATATTCTGAAATTTCACAGTGAAGTACTGTGGTATGGCTCCAGTTCCTGAATAGCTCCTGAAGCATGAGAGACTTAAACATTTTTTTTTCTATTCAGTGGAGTTTTGGGGGGGTGGAGAAGAGATAAATCTGTCCTGTAAACAGGGTTCAGTCTTCCCTGTTCAACTAGAAGTCTATACTAAATGGTTTAATCCAAATCACCTCTAAATCTTAATATATTAAATAAAAATTTCTCTTTTGGAATCAGAAGTCTTTCATTCTCTATGAATCCTCCAAAATAATTTAGTGATTAAGAAAGTAAATGTATTTCCTTAAGATTTTATAAGCCTTTTGGTTAGGTGTTAAAGTATATATTAAGACTTTTCTTGGATAATTATTTTTAAATTGGTCCCTTAGGTTTTATTTCACTATTCTGAGTAATTTGGTTTTCTCTTATTAGAAAGTCTTTTGAATTGTAAGATACAAGATATTTTTAAGACGTGACTCCTAGGTCTAACATAAAAAAAAAATCAAAACACATGCTCTTAGCAAATGTTATCAGAATTAGTCAAATACCAGAAATTTATAAGCATTTACTCTGAGCCTAGCAATATGCCTGGTTCCTTGGACTCTAAAATATTGGAAAAATCGCTTGATATGAAATCAGTGAACTTGGAATTTAATCCCAATTCTACCACTGGCTATATGACCTTGAAAAAAAGAAAATTTTTTGACCTTAAGTTCTTAGTATGTAAAATTGGGCTTAAACTAGTTCGCCTAACAAGTAATATTCAGTGATTCATTGATAATTATAAATATACAGAAATAGACTAGATGTAGGTATAGATAGAAATATTATAAATGGCATGGTCCTTGTTCACAAGGACCTGGAAAACTACAAAGTCAGCATTAATATCAAACAAAAAGAAATAACTCTGTTAGGTTTTCTCCTGTTCTTTAATATCTCTTTTCTCCCAATTTATCCTTTTAAATAATCTTACTAAAGTGAACCTGGGTCATGTGATTTTCTAGCTCAAAAATCTCTCCATGGTCCACAGGTTGCAGACCTTCACTATTTTTCTTCTAATGTTCAATCCGCGCCCTAGGTACCAACATTGCCAATGATTTCAGATTCCTCAAAAACATTGCGCATAGCAAGCGCTTTCTAAATATTCATTGATTTGAACATAACAGTAAACAGACCAAGATGGTATGAATGCGTTTTTGTGTTCATAACTGAAACCTTATTCTTCAATTCCACTTTTATCTTCTATGCTGGCAGTAATATCGCTCAGATTTCTAAGAAAACATGTTTTTCCGGTTCAAGAAGATATCATTTTGGTGGGTCAGGGTGTGGAGATCAGTGGGAGGGAAGATTTCACTTGTAAAACCACTACTAAATAGTTGAAATATGAGCTATCCTACTGCTAAATCCCAAGGCTTTTCCCAATCCTTAGAGGAAAAAAGTTAATGATAGATTTTGCTGAATTTGAAATGTTTCTTTCATATATCTGTCATATCCTTTTGGTGCTTACTTGTCTATATGAGGATTAAAGGAAACTGTGATTCCCAATTTATGACAAAATCCACTTTTCATTATTTACATTCATTACTATTTCATCCTGCTTTCTGTGTGATTACTCTTAGAATAAACTATGAGTAGAAGCAAGGGAGACATGGAAGGAAAAGTATCATGGTACCGAAGTTGAGAGGAGTTTAAGCAGAGGAGAGAGGGAACAAAACTGAGGAGAAATGGTGGGCAATCCAAGAAGGAAAGGGATGGATAGGAAATAGGGACTTCTGAACTGAAGAAGCAAGTTACCACACAAGGAAATCTGGCTCCAGAGAACAATTTATTTTAATACACTTCCTTTTGCTGTTTCATTAACTCAGGAATACTTGGCTTTTTACTGTTGCTATGGAGGCAAAATAGGAATTAAAAACTTACTGGTACAAAACAAGATATAACTTATTTAAATGATAGAAAGACTAGAACAATCACATTCATTTTGCTCTTCTTACTATAAGCTCTAATTCTCCATGATACCTCTCTACGCACAGAGTGTTTATTAAGAAAAAACTTTGGTGATGATATTACTGCGTCACATTGACATTTGAAATTAAATGATCAATGGATAATATAAAGAAGGCCAGGACAGAGTAATTTTGTGATATTTTAAGTCACATTGATGAGACACTTGATAAGAAAATGATTTGCTTTTAATGTGGCATCACTGTTTGTTCTGAGTAAAGCTAGAAAACAAATAACATAATTTGCATAATGAAACCATTGAGAGTAAATCGGGGTCATTCATCAGGGTATCTGTACCATTTTGACTTACAGTTTAAATTCATCCAAGTTTGTTTCTCTCCTTACCCCAACTAAACAATGTTTTTGATTTATTCTTGCCATTTAGTGTCACATAAAATAAAGTGTTCCTCTAGGAGGAGAAACAGTTTATCAAGTAGAACTATATTAAGTGAAACATTCTCTCTGATATGTTTTTAATTTGTTTTATCCCATTTTGCTATTGTAATTTTCCCACCTGCCAGTGGAGATAAGGGACCGTTTAATTCTTCTTCCTTTGGCTCACTAAGGCCACATGTTCATTTTGTCAAGGAGGGTCCACCTGTCTCCAGCAAGAAGGATGGAAGTAACTCAGAAGGGAAGATCCTGCCCTGGGACTCAGCCAAGAGGTCTGACCATCCAGGACTCAGTTAACAAACGCTCCTGCACACCTGACTACTATTTATCAAACATTGTTTTAGGATCTGTAAGAAAAGCACAAAACAGTGTTCTTACCTAGGCTGATGAAACCTCGTGCTAATTCAGGCTACTCTGAATAATTTATGTACATTCCAAATGTGCTTACCCTTTCCTTTCTCCTACGGAGGAGGTTTTTTTTTAAATTTATTTTAAAAATTGAAGTATAGTTGACTTACAACAGTATATTAGTTTCAGGTGTACAACACAGTGATTCGACATTTTTATAGATTATCCTCCATATAAATTTATTATAAAATATTGGCTATATTCCCTGCGCTGTACATTACATCCTTGTAACTTGTTTATTTTTATACCTACTAGTTTATACTTCTTCATCCCCTACCCATATCATGCCCCTCCCCCAACCCCTCTCTCCACTGGTAACCACTATTTCTCTGTATCTGTGAGTCTGTTTCTGTTTTGTTATATCCATTTGTTTGTTTTATTTTAAATATAGGGTCCATAGGCCCACAGAAGCCCTTGGATAGAATTCAAGTGGTCTGTAAAAATTCCATCTTTTAAATTAGTAATCATTAAAATTTAACAGTTCCTTCAATTATATACATAGGCACAAACCACAGTAGTATTAAGAGTGTCTGTGACCTTATCACCAGTAGAGCTTACAGATATTTTCATATCACATTACAGTTGTTGCAGATCTCTGGAAATGCCATTTATTCTTTATTACTATTTTTAAGTCAGTTATTGGCAGCTAGAGTTCATTATTTAATACGTTAATACAGAAGCATGTATATCATTAAATTGCAATTTCTTTCTTTTGATGTTTTTATAATTGTGTTTTAATTTAATGATTTTGTAATCCTCTATATTTTCTTTTGTACATTCAAAACATTAGTCTGAGAAGTGGTCCATAGATTTTACCAGCTAGCCAAAGGGTTCAGTGACACTAAAAAGGTAAAGAATCCCTGTCGATGGTTATCAGATTTGGTAATTTCTTTATTTGTTCATAGTTCCAGCAGAAAAAGAAGAGGGGAAAAAAATGGAAAGAATTTAAATTTAAAGGCTCAATTTCAAATACTAAGTTTGGCAGTTAACTGCATTGACGCTTCTGAGTTTTCCTTTTCTTTTTATACATTCATTATGTTGATAATTGAGAGTTATCTAGTAACTGACCTTGACTGTCCTGACAAATCTTTTTCTCTGTTGTTGCTTACCAACGTTTTCTCTAATCTGTCATCTTGTGACCTTGAGATATTACTTTACATCCCGGCCTTACTTTTCTTCATTTGCAGGCTGGAGATAATAATACCCAGTTTGTTGTTACTGTTGTGTGTTTATGTGTGAGGGTTATGTTCCTGGCTCATTGTAAGATCTTAAAAAATACTGAATGAATTTAATTAAGAATATATCTACAGGTAATTTGAAAAGTCTAAAGCATTATACAAATATACAAATGCCATGAATTACAATTATGGATGTTATAGAATGCTAGGTAGTTGACAAATTTTTAAAAGAAAACTCTTGTCTGTGAACTAAAAAGTGCTATGTCATTGTTGGGTAAGGCGTGAAGCCTCAGTAATGTAAGAAATGGACCCCCGTGGCGATGTCTAGTGGGCACATGGTGCTTGGAAATATTATAGCTCTCAATTTTCCAGGAAATGCTGTGCTGTCGTCAGTTTCCTGTTAAACACAGTTCTCACATGGTTAATAGCAAGTGAATTTCCACAGTTAGGGTGGATGGTGGGGTGGAGTGGGCGTTAGCATCTTTTGGTGCACCTGTGATGGTGCCCCCATGAAAGTAGTTTCTTCTCAGTAGTTGAAGGAACTGCTTCGTTTCCCCTTGCAGAACTGAGAACATGTTACGGCTGGTAGAGTTGAGGAACGTAGTGGTCTATCCGTCATCTTTGTTCTTGCAGCCATTATATTTTCACTATGACTGAGACACCAAACTTTTCAATAAATAACAAATGTAAACTTTTCTGGCACCTAATATTGTATACCATGGCCAAAATATGTGGAAGAAGTTGAGTGTGAATTGCAAAGAGATGGTTGTAATGCAACACCTCTCTGTCACTTAAATCAGCATGACAGCGATATATTTTAAACTTTAGGTGATGGCGATTAACCCAGCATCCTCCGTGTGCAAAGCATTTTATACTGATTTTTATTAGTGACTGCTCCCAATGTCCCTTGGTGGTGCTGATGTCCCCGTTGTGAGCTGTTCCGAGAGCCTTAATTATGAGACACAGCATCTCCAACCTTCCGTCTCTTACTGGGCAAGGTAAGCAGGCTGTGGGAGCAGCATTTAAAGAAGAAGAAGGCTTTGAGGCAGACCAGCAAACATTTCTTTCTCCTCAAGAAATTTCATAGCTAGATTCTTACTTCTTTGCCAGCACCTACAGTGGCATGAATGCTGCCTCTCAACTTGACATTAGTATTCTGAACTGTGTCAAACAACTCAGTAGGAGGAGTAAGTTGTGATGAGCGTCAATAAGCTCCTCAGCGCCACCCTTGCTTCATTAAAAGTCTCTGATCAGTGTCAATCTTTGGTGACATCATTACAGCCTTTGCGATTGCAAGCCACTCTTTAAAACAGAAAGAGAGAGAAAAAGAAAGAAAGATAGATGGAGAGAGGAAGCAAAGAAGGAAAGAAGGGAGGAAGGAAGGAAGAAGACCATTCTGGATTCGTTTATTGACCTTATGAGATAAGAAGAGGCCAATGCTTTTATCTGAAAACTATCTAAGAACCAGGCATGGAGACTAGGGTAACTAGGGCAACTTTGGTTTTTAGAAAGGTTCATAGCAAGAAGAATGCTCCAAATCATAATATTTTAGTTTAAAGGAGTTGGGCTTTATGCTCTTACTGCTTCAGTGCAATTTAATAGCAGGATTTGAGAAAACAAACCCAAAACTCTCTCTGACATTCACTGAACAATAAAGAATAGACAAACTTTCAGAAGGCAGTAAGCCACAAGGAGCATCCGGGAGATGTTAACATAGGGGGACGCCCACTGTTTCACTCTCCCCTCCACCTCCCCACCAATGACGTCTCTGTTTCACATAGCCTTGAATCTGCGGACTATGCCAGTGGATATTTATTTTTAATATGGCTCATTCTGAAATACGTTATTGGTTTAGAGAGGTCACAATGAGAAGAGGAGATATACTTTTATTATATGATTTAGTAGCTTTTCACTGCAGCTTTGAGACAAGCAAGCAATTTGCCCTTCCTTTGATGGACTCTGTGGGCTGTCAGTCAGGACATGAGTAAAGATCTCCCTTTAGAGAGGCACCACTTTCTGACAGTAACTGTGTCTTGATGGAGAGCACGGCATATGAGTTATGAGTTCTGGCCTCTGAGCTGTGAAAGATGACTCAGAAAATATAGCCTTGGAGAACTAACTGAGGAAGCTCCTCTGGCAGTGCTAAGCCCTGAACAGATTCAGCTCATTTCTATTTTTAGTTCCTCTCCAGAGGTCCAGAAGGGCGCCAGCCAGCCAACGCTGTTTCTAATTGCTCCTGTTGCAATGTGTTGACATCTCTTTTCTGCATCGTGAGAATGTGTGGAGCCAGTTAGATGAGAGCAGGGAGAGGAAGGAGAAAGGGGTAGTTTTAAGCAACCTTTACGGTCGTGACCAGAAAGGGGTACAATTTGAATGTCATGGAGCAGGAAAGTGCTAGAGAAACAGTATTAGGGAGAGAAAAGCATTGGGTGAAACCTGAAAACATTTCTGTTTTAGCATAAACACTTTATGAATACTGAATAAGAAAAACAAGATAGAAAGCCCATAGGATGCAACAGAGGCTGTAAAGAAAGGGAAATGAGAGGAGAACATTCGAAGTATTTGAAACTAAGCGTTATAATGATTGTATGCCAACACTGAATACTTATTTTGCTCCCCTATCATTTGCTCAAAGTCTCCTAGGGATGGGAGAGAAAGGTACATGCCAAAAAAAGGATAAAAAGGGTCAATAAGGTAGGAACAAATGGATGAAAAAGAATGAAGTAATAGGACTTAAAAAATTATTTTTGGGAAAGACCGTGTAAGTGTTTTTCATAGGGACTTAAAAGTTTTTTTTCCTTGGCAACAAAGTTATTGATAAAATGCCATCTTAAATGCTATGTTACAGAACTAATGATTGTGGGATTTTTATATTTAGATGCGCAGGCTGTTAGAGCCGTAAAGGACACTAAAGATCATTTAGTCTGCCTCTCCTTTTAGAGATGGGACCAGAGGCTTGGAGTGATATTCTCAAGGTCACAAAACCAATGAAACAGCCACTCAGGAACTTAAATTCTGGTTCTTAGTCTAGGACTAAGGACCACAGCACTTTCCTTTCCTTCTCAGTAATAGTGATGAGGAAAATAATGATCACATGGTTTACTGACTTGATTGAGGTCAAGGGACACATTAGAAGCAAACATGTGACTGGAACCACTCTTTTGATCTCTGGTCCAGAGCATGAATTTACTTAATATAACACCATCAGTGGTTTCACAGGTTAAGTTCTCTGGGATGACATGAAGATGGTATTTGTAGACTGATGAATGAGTCTGGAATAAACTACTTCCCATAAATTGCCTAAATGCAGCTCAGGCTAGCGTAAACTAGTTACCCCAGGCTGGCTTCCCTGTTTCCCTTCACGTTATGGAACTAATTGCAGTTGGCATCCATGTTCAAGAGCTGTAGACATACTATGGATTGGAATTAATCCATAACCAGTAATTATGTTCTTCTATTTGCATATTTGGACACAGTGATCTTGGGCAAGACTTGATATAATTAAGGATATGAGTTTGATAAATATTGTTAGACTTAATGTCTTATATTATTCAAAATATGGGAAGATGAATTTAATCAGGAATTTCAAAAGTGAACACTCATCTGAGAGGTCTTCTCTGACTTCCCCATTTAAGTAGCACCTTCCTCATTATTCTATGTCTCCTTACCCTTTTTGTCTTTGTACTCATCACTATGTGATTTATAATGTACAACATTTATTTTGGGGTGGAATGACTGGATCTTCCACCTCCGTTTGGAACGTGAGTTTCAAGGAAGTGGGGAATTGGTCTCCTCTGTTTATTGCAACGTCCCTAACATGTAGAAGAGTACTTGACACATGGTAGATGCTCAATAAATGTTGGCTAGTGGATGGACCAATGAATATATGAGTCAGACTCTATCTGGTTAATAGATTTCCCTGCTTTTGGAACACATATTTGTTAAGGTCATTAATTAGGTTAAGAATTAATGGTTGCTTTCGTTGAATTCAGGGCTAAAATGGCTTAACTTTTCCTCTGTGAGAGTCTCTGAAGTTTTGGTCAGAAAGTTAACTATGGTTAAAACCTCATTAAACACTCTTTAATTTCAGCACCGAGACATTCAGATTTCATCAGTTGTTCTGATTTTGTGGCTCTTGACAGCTACTAATGATGCTACTGTAACACTGATGAGGAGGAGGAGGAGGAGGAGGATGATAGCAGGTGATATTCATTGAGCAGCTTTTGCTAGTCAGTGCTAAGAGTTTGGCATTCATTAACTTAACCGATGCTCACTACAGCTTTGTCAAGAACAGTTTACCATTATTCTGATGAGAAAACTGAGGTGAAGAGAAGTAAATATCCGAAGCCATACACCTAGCTGGTGGTAGAACCAGCATTTGAACTGGGGTGAGACTTACACCCAAGCCTGTGATCTTAAAGACTATGCGATTCTGAGGCAGTAGTGAAGTGAGAGAATGGAGAGGAAGGAGGTGTAATATGAAGGAAAATAAATAACATGCTCGCCTTTCAAAATTGTGCGTGGGGGAAATGGGAGGGAATGTTTGATGGGAGGGTAGTTCCGAAACACCATGTACAAACAGGTAACCATGAGGCAAGAAGAAAAATGGCAACGTCTGAACATCATTTGAAGCTTAGTGAGAGCAGAGGACGAGATGCAGGGTGTTCAGTGGGATGGGATAGGCTCATAGAGGAGGTTCTAATTCAGCTGAGACTGAGAAGTGGAGGAAGGACATGCCAGAAAGAAGGGACGACAATGCTGACATACTGTCAGAAGTAAGGTCCGTCGAGTAATGTATCTAATAAGTGTAGTAAAAAACTTCTAAGCAGGATATTGCAACACATTCTAAATATATTATATAGGGTTGAAATTTTTTCTAATTTCTCTTTTATTCCATCCACATTTATTGGTTGGCATTTCCCCCATCATTTTTTGAGCAGTTTCTTACTCTCTGGTACAATAAGATATTCCAGGCTCATCTTGTACTTTCTTTCCCCCACCCCTGGAATCAGCCATTTCTCCAAGTAGCCCTAGTTCTTTTATTGGGTAATGGTATCTTGAAACCAAGATTTGGGTGCTACATGTGCTCATTGCTACTGGGCTATCATTGCACATATGTACATTTTAATATTGCTGTAATGGGACATGTGTCATTGGACATCGTCCAAGTGGATCTTAAGGGTACATCATTTGGGTAGTAACCACCAGTTACAAAGAGCTAAAATCCAGATGAAATCCTGATTATAAAAATTCTTATTAGTTTAGTAAGCAATTATAGCCATAAAAGACTGCATAATCTTTTAAAGTCATCTTGAGAGAAACAATCAGGTCTCATTTTCCAACTAAGGATCAGTTGGTTGGTAACCCAGATTCTATAACCTTAGATTTCTGAGACTGTGTTCTTTATCCTGTTGATTTAATAAGAATACTGTAACCTGGGATGGTATCAAAGTTAGTATGTCCATAACATTAGCAATATGTAAGGTTGTCTAGAAATAATAAAGAAATCAAGCACATGTTGTTAATATTTAGAACAATGTTAGGTCTAAGTATAGTAATACATTTTGAAAACATTGTATTTCTGTATTTTTTGTTTACTGACTAAGGTGTTTGACGTTTCAAAAGCATCAGCCAGTCTAAATTTTTTTTTTTTTTTTTTTATGCGTTACGCGGGCCTCTCACTGTTGTGGCCTCTCCCGTTGCGGAGGACAGGCTCCGGACGCGCAGGCTCAGCGGCCATGGCTCACGGGCCCAGCCGCTCCGCGGCATGTGGGATCTTCCCAGACCGGGGCACGAACCCGTGTCCCCTGCATCGGCAGGCGGACTCTCAACCACTGCGCCACCAGGGAAGCCCCAGTCTAAATTTTAAAGTCTATTTTAAATTGTTTAAGGAGATTTAGTTAAGTTTATAATAAAGGTTGAAATATTTAAGGAAACTTAATTTATACATCTTATTGGCAATGATTTAATAAATTGAACATTCAAGAAACATAACAAGGAGTGAATATAATGCAAGCACAAAAGACCCTTGCTGTTGAAAAGTTGAGGAATGGATCAGTTGGCCCTGAGGTGGGATCTGGACAGAGCATCACCATATCCACTATAATATTTTGGGTTTCCCTTGTAAGGTCAAATAAAATGTCAGAATATGTAGATTCATAGATTATCAACCCTGAGAGGGACCTTGAATATTACACATTTTATAATTTGGATCCCTAGCACAAACAAATTCAAACACTTGATAAGTGTCACTTCACCATGGTACCAAAAAATTGGCTAAGATAATTCTCTATGTGTCAGGCCTCACACTCTATCCTTCCCAACAATTTTATGATGAAGATTGAAGGGATACATTTTGGATACTCCATATCTCACTGCGAATGTGTTACTGAATTCTGTATCAGATACTGCCTGTGACAAGTGCTAGAAGAAACAATGAATTACAAATAAATGCTGGTTCAGTTGATTCCTTCTGCCATGGTGAAAAAAATGAATTTGTTTAATGGGTGAAAATAAAGCTATTGCATAGAAGCCAGGGGATACAGGTGGGAACATCACAGTTACTACCCAGGGTAGTTGAAATTAAATGTAGCCTAGAGGCAGGGAATTGAACCAAGTGACCTGGCAAGGTCCCATCAGCCCTTTCTCTGTGGAACTGAATTGAGAAAGTATTATTGTTTTTAATTGGTTCCCATTCGACCTTATTAAAAGTTTAAGTGTGTTTTTACTCTAACCTTTTATCCTCTTGACATTTCCTTCCCTGTATTTTATAGGTCCATTTGTCTTCCTTCATCATCATTTTCCCTTTATATTTTACTGTGTTTCCTTCTGGAAAAATATGGCCAGTTTCCTTGCCATTTGTTAAAGGTACCAATAGCGAAATATTCTTGAGGATGGAAATTGCCTTTATGGGCTGAGTTGCTGAAAGAATTATATGAGGCAATTACTTCCATCTATGAGACCTGGGCCATGTGTTTTAACAATAATTGCTTGCAAATATGTTTGCCTTTAAACTGTAATCTGTTTGAGAGTAATCATATTTCTTTTCATCCTTGTTTCCCCAACAGCCTGACATGGAGTAAGTTCTCAATAAATCTGTTGAATGAATTAATAATTGGTAATGTATTATAATTCAAGTATCCATCTCTTTTGCTAGACTGAATTTAAAGATGGGGATCGAATCATGTTAATCTTTGGACTACTAGCTCCTGTATATACTGTTCATGTAGTAGGTACTCAAAATATCGCAGTGAATGAAGGAATGAGAAAAGGAATGAGACAGAATAAGAGGAACTCTGCATCGTTACTTAAGAGTTGTGGAGAAGCTCCCTCCACAGCTAGCTTTCTTCTATGCCTGTCAAAGGTGTGGGCAATTCCACTGTATGTTTATGCACTGTCTGCTGCTAAGAGAGCCTCTTGATGAAGTAAGTCCAGAATTTAGTAAGAACTCAAGGTCTTTTTTAGAAGCAATTACTTCTTCACAGGATGAGAGCACCGCCTACCTGAAGGGAAAAAAAAAATGATTAAGGTGGGCAAAGGACACTGAAAGAGGAAGGTTTTGCACTTTGTAATGTTGCCCTAGTCACGTGAACCTGGCGGTAAAATGCAAAGACATTGAGACTGTCTATTGAAGTGTGTAAATATTAAAACCAGAAAGGAAATCCATATGCAGCAGTATTGCTGTAGGGTTAAAGAGGAGAGAAAGTGAAACAAGGCAAACATACAAATGAAAAGCTTCATTTATTCATCAAAAATAAACAAAAAATATTTTGGGGTACCTACTGTGTCCTAGGAACTGTTATAGGTACTGTGTATATAGCAATAAACAGCAACATTTTCACTGTGCTGAAGAGTTTACCAGCTTGTAGGGGAGATTGATATTGAATAAATATAACAAAAAAACTATACCTTTACAGTTGAAAGAGCAATATGAAGGAAAAATTCCTGGTGTTGTAATGCATATAACAATGAGATTAACCTAATCTGAAAGGTAAGGAACAACTTTCTTGAGGAGAGGTCCCAGAAGATAACACTTGAGGGAAAAAAAGGCATTAGCAATACAGAGTGGGAAGGAAACACGTTCTAGATAAAAGTGAGAACATATGAAAAGATCTCAAGGCAGGAAGGGCTTGAGCATTCCTGGAGCTAAAAGAATATTATTGTGGTTAGAGTTTGCGAGAAGTGGGAAGAATGGAGCAAATTAAAGTTGGAAAGGAAAGCAAAGACTTGGGACAAATTGTGCAACACTTGAAGGCCAAGGACTTTGGATTTTATTTTAATAGAGGGACACCAAATAATTTAATCCAACTTATGGGAGAGATGTAACCAAATTATGTTTTTAAAAAAGATGACCAAGGAAGATGGCAAACTAGGAAGCTCCATTCTTTGCCCACAAAAGCATCAAGTAAACAACAACACACTGACCAAAGTAGCTTTGTGGAAACTCTAGAAACCAATTAAGGATCTGCAGCAACTTAATCAATTCCCAACCAGGGAAAAGCCACGCTCAAAATGATAGGAAAATTTGGACATGCTTGCTGACCTTTGCCCCACACCCTATTTGGTGTGGCATGGAAGGAAAACAATTCCTGGTTCCTTTTCTAGGTTGGAAATAAAGTAGAACTTGTTTGCAACATTCTGGCTTTATGGGGGCTGCCCAAGGGACTGGTTTCTGTCTCACCTGACTTGGAGCACTGAGGGGAATGATGGCATAGTTTGGCTATCGGGTTGGAGGTTGCTGAAACAATTGGCAGCCACCATGATGTGAGAGAGCTTCAAGAGGACTTCAGACTCATAGATGACTTGGGGCAAAAGATTACAGGCAAGGGAATACAATAGAATACCTAAGGTCCTGAGAAAGAATAGGGATGAGACTCTTAGGGGAAATTAAGACATTTAAAAGCAGCCATGAATATATGGTAACAGGATGAAAGCACACACACTGGCCCAGAGAAGATTAATGCACAGAAAAGGACTGAGAAAATCTTAAATCTTCACACCAGGCTTTTTTAGTGAAGGTCTTTCCCCATAAAGAGACAGTCTCCAAAGACTGGGTGGGATGGCTGTCTTTTAAAGTGCCCAATTTTCAACAAAAGGTCATAAGGCATACAAAGAAATAGTGAAACATGGCTCATTCAAAGTGGCAAATCTCCAAAAACTGACCCTAAAGAAACACAGGCTTCAGGCTTACTTGACAAAGATATTAAAACAACTACCTAAATATGTTCAGTAAGATGAAAAGAGAACACAGATCTAAAAGAAATTAGGAAAATGTTATAAGAACAAAATGAAAGGTACAAATTATAAAAAATAGCCAAACAGAAACTCTTGAGCTGACAAATACAATAATTAAATTGAAAATTTTACTAGAGGTTTTGTACTTGAACAGGCAGAAGAAAGAATCAGTGAGCTTGAAGACATGTCATTTGAAATTATCAAATCTGAGGACCAAACAGAGACAAGAATGAGGAAAAGTCAGCAGAGCCTAAGGACTTCTGAGACACCATTATTTGGACCAACATATGCACAATAGGCATCCCAGGAGAACAGGGAAAGAAAGGAGTAAAGGGCAGAAAGCTTATTTGAAGAAATAATTGTGGCTGAAAAATTCCCCAGTTTGAGGAAAGACATGGGCATACAATACTATAAGCTCAATGAACTCCAAGTAGACTAAACCCACACTGAGACATAATATAATTAAACTGTGGAAAGTCAAAAACAGAGGATCTTGAAAGCAGTAAGAGAAAAGCATCTCATCACATTCAAGGGATCCTCAATAGAATTATCAACATATTTCTCAGCAGAAACTCTGCAGACAAAAAGGCCACAGAATATATATTTAAAATGCTGAAAGAAAAAGCCCATCAACCAAGAGTTCTATAACTGGCAAAACTGTCCTTCAAAAATGAGGGAGAAATTAAGACATTCCCAGATAAAGAAAAGCTGAAGGAGTTAATTACCACCAGACTTGTCCTACTAGAAATGCTAAAGGGAATCCTTCAAGTTGAAATGAAAGGATTCTAGAGAGTAACTCAAAACCATATGAAATATAAAGTTCTCCAGTAAAGGTGAATACATGGACAAATTTAAAACTTATTATTGTCATTTTGGTTCAAACTCCACATTTATTGCTTTATAGGATTTAAAAGACAAAAACATAAAAATAATTATAAAAATAAGTTAATATTGGGACTTCTCTGGCAGTCCAGTGGTTAAAACTCCATGGTTCCATTGCAGGGGTCATGGATTCAGTCTCTGGTCAAGGAACTAAGATCCCACGTGCTGTGCAGTGTGGGCAAAAAAAAAAAAGTTAATATTTGCACAATATGTAAATGTATAATTTGTGACATCAATAACATAAACTGGGGAGAGATGCAAAGTACAAAAGCTGAAATGGATAAATTCCTAGAAACGTACAATCTACCGTGATTGAATCATGAAGAAATAGAAAACTTGAACAGATCTATAAAGAGTAAGGAGATTGAATTAGTAATCAAAAACCTTCCAGAACCGTATGGCTTCATTGGTAATCCTACCGAACACTTAAAGAACAATTTCTCTAAATTCTTTCTAAATTTTTAAAAATCCCCCTCAAATTCTTCCAGAAAACTGAAGAGGAGGGAACACTTCCAAACTCATTCTATAAGGTCAGCATTACCCTGATACCAAAACCAGACAAAGACTTACGACAAAAGAAAACTACAGACCAATAACCCTGATGAATATTGATGCAAAAATTCTTAACAAAATACAAGCAAACAGCACATTAAAAGGATTATACACCATGACCTAGTGAGATTTATTTCTGGAATGCAAGGATATGTGAAACATATGTTTAACAAACAAAGATCGATTAATGTAATACACCACATTAATAGAATGAAGGAAAAATCCACATAATCATCACAATTGATGCAGAAAAAACATTTGAAGAAATTCAACACACTTCTTATGATAAAAACTCTCAAAAAACTAGGAAAAGAAGAAAAGTATCTCTACATAATAATTAAAATCATACTCAGTGGTGAAAGACTGAAGTATTTTCCTATAAGATTAGGAAAAAACAAGGATGCACACTGTCACCATTGCTATTCAACATTGTACTAGAAGTCCTGGCCAGAGCATCAGGAAAAAAAGAAGGAAATAAAAGACATCTAAATTGGAAACAAAAAGTAAAATTATCTCTGTTGGCAGACAATATGATCTTATATGTAGAAAACCCTAAAAGTTCCGCACAAAAAAACCTTGTTAGAACTAAAACAAATTTAGCAAAATGACAGGATACAAAATCAATACACAAAGATCAGTTGGGTTTCTATACATTAACAATGAACAATCTGAAAATGAAATTAAGAAAACAGTTTTATTTAAAATAGCATCACGAAGAATAAAATACTAATTATTCAAGGAGGTGAAAGACTTATACACCCAAAACTATAAGTTTTGCTGAAAAAAAATTAAAGACACAAATAAATGGAAGGGCATCTGTGTCCCTGGATTGAAAGACTCTTATGCTGTTGATACTACCCAAAGCAATCTATAGATTCAATGCACTCCATATGAAAACCCCAGTGGTGTTTTTGCAGAAATAGAAAAACCCTTCCTAAATTTCACGTGGAATATATGGGACCCTGAATGGTCAAAATACTCTTGAAAAAGAACAAAGTATGAGGTCTCACACCTCTTGATTTCAAAACTTATTACAAAGCTACAGGAACCAAAGTAGTGTGGAACTGGACTAAAAATAGACATATAGACCAATGAAATAGAATACAAAACTCAGAAATAATTTCTTACATACACAGAAATCAAATATTTCAACAATGTTGCCAAGACCATTTAGTGGGAAAAGGACAGTCTTTTCAGCAAAAGTTGTTGTGTAAAATTGGATATGCACATACAAAAGAGTGAAAGTAGACTCTTACCTTAAACCATATATAAAATTCATTACTCTGGGGCTTCCCTGGTGGTGCAGTGGTTGAGAATCCACCTGCCGATGAAGGGGACACGGGTTCGAGTCCTGGCCCGGGAAGATCCCACATGCTGCAGAGCAGCTAAGCCCATGCGCCGCAACTACTGAGCCTGTGCTCTAGAGCCTGCGAGCCATGACTACTGAGCCTATGTGCCACAACTACGGAAGCCTGTGCGCCTAGAGCCTGTGCTCTGCAACAAGAGGAGCCACCGCAATGAGAGGCCCACGCACTGCAATGAAGAGTAGCCCCCCTCGCTGTAACTAGAGAAAGCCTGCGTGCAGCCATGAAGACCGAACACAGCCAGAAATAGATAAATAAAAAAAATCTTTAAAATTCATAACTCAAAATTGATCAAAGACCTAAAAGTAAGAGCTAAAACTATAAAACTTTTAGAAGAAAACAGGGGAAAACTTCATGATGTATTTGGCAATGATTTCTTGGATATGACACCAATAACATAGATAACAAAAGAAAAAAACAGATAAATTGGATTATGTCAAATGTAAACATTTCTGTGCATCAAAAGAAACAATAGAGTGAAAAGGCAACCCATAGAATGGGATAGAATATTTGCAAATCATACATTTGATAAGGGGTTAATATCTAGAATATATAAAGAAGTCCTACAAGTCAACATGAAAAAAATCAACCTGATTAAGAAATGGCTAAAGGACTTGAATAGACGTTTCTCCAAAGAATATATACAAATGGCCAATAAGCACACAAAAAGAGGCTCAAGATAACATTATTAGGGAAATGCAAATCAAGACGACAATGAGATACCACCTTGCATCCATTAAGATGGCTACTGTCAACAAAAAGAAAATAACTAGTGTTGGTGAGGATGTTCAGAAATCGGGATGCTTGTGCACAACTGACAGGAGTAGAAAATAGTGAAGCTGCTTTAGAAATTAAAAGTACAGTTTCTGTATGATTCAGCAATTTCATTTCTGAGCATATGTCCAAAAGAATTGAAATGAGGGTCTTGAAGACATATGTGTACACCTACGTTCATAGCCGCATTATTCACAGTAGCCAAAAGGTGGAAGCAACCCAAGTGTCCACTGACAGATGAATGGATAAACAAAATTTGGTACTCACGTACCAAATGGAATGTTTTTTCAGCTTTAGAAATGAAGGAAATTCTGACACATGCTACACCATGGATGAACTTTGAGGTCATTATGGTAATAAGATAAGCCAGTCACAAAAAGACAAACACTATGTGATTCCACTTATATGAGGTCCCTAGAGTAGTCAAATTCATAGAGACAGGAAGTAGAATGGGGGTTACCAGGGGACGGGGGTGCGAGAGAAAATGGAAGTCACTGTTTTTGGTTACAGAGTTTCAGTTTTACAAGATGAAAAGAGCTCTGGAGATGGATGGTGGAGATGGTTGCATAGCAGTGTGAGTGTATTTAATACTGCTGAACTATACCCTTAAAAGAGTTAAGACGGTAAATTTTATGTGCATTTTACCACAATTTAAACATCATAATAATAAAAAGATGACTGTTAGCCTCCAGTTCACTTATATGTTCTTTCCCTCTCAAAGCAGTTTTATTGAAAAAAAAAGTACAAAAATGATTTTAAATGCCAAGAACTAGGGTGAGGTATAGGGACACTGGGCCGTGAAATTGATAAATATCTTGCAGAAGTTTCACAGTGTAACTGAATGTTGACCAACAAATTTGAGGGGAGGAGGGGGGGTGAGAAAGGGTAGTATCAGGGAGCTAATTCTTTTGTCTTTTATAGAAAGATGTTAACAGATTTTGCTTAAAAGTAATAAAATTAGGACTAGTGATATATGTTTGAGATTTATTGAGGTAACAATAAAAGAACTAAAACATGCTCGATCAAAAGTGATACTTTCAGTAAGTGGGCCTGGAATAGTAGAGCTAGATTGCAAAGCTCTAAATTTTCATATTACACCCTTTATTATTCTTTAAAGGTTTTTATTTCATGTACACACATCATTTTAATTTCAGTAATTTAAAACATTACAGAATATAGAAAAGTAGCAATACATTCAACACCTCTGTTCCTAATACCTAGATTTATCAAATCTGAATATTTTACCATCTATGCTTCAGATATTTGTTAAGAAACAGTGTTATTACAAATACATTGGAAGCCTCTTCCTACGTCAGAGGAGGTTGATGTTTGTCATCTATATTTTGTTCTATGAAGGTAAAACACTAAATAGTATTTTCAAAGCATTTAAAAAATGTATGTAAATGGCATCATCCTTTCTATATCATTCTGCAGTTTTCTTTTCTGCTTTATATTTTTGAGAGGAGGGGTTTTGAGTCCTCGAAGTAAAAATTACGACTTATTGCTATTGGTATTTATTTATAGAAAATATATAATTATATAACAATATAACGCATAAGAATCCCTGTTGTGTAACTTGCATGAATAATGTTCTATAATCAAAGGCATTATGAACTTTGTATCAAAATGATCATTGAAGTCCCATGTGGAGCAAAAACTAAGGAAAACATTGACAGAAAAGAGGAACCTCTTTTTTAAATGATGAATATTTTTTTCTATTTTAATTTGGATAAGTTTTTCTGAATTGTATCCAATGTCAATTTTCATAACAATATATGCGTTGCATAACCCATTTGCCAACGTGCCTTTGCTGAAGAAGTTATTGAAGTTGAATAAAACTGTAAGTTTTTTCTCCGCACAGGAGCAGTTTCTGAACTATTGAGAGAAAATGTTCCCAAGGACCTTAACGATTAGACCCTCATGACGCCACGCAGTATTATAGGTGCTGAGCTTCCATTAGATATCATATTTGTCCCAGAGTATTCTATGTATCATTTCATCTCTTCTACAGTCTTAGGAAATGGACATTATTTCCTCATAATTCAAATGAGATAATTAGAGCACAGAGGCTTGTGAATCACCCATGGTCACATAGGTACATGGTGTAATTGGGACTTAAAGCCAGGTCTTTCTTCCTCAAGAGACTGTATTCTTTCTGTTCTCTGCCAATGCAGATAAATCTATGAAAAGATGTAAAAGTATGATTTGGGAAAATGAACTTAGATCATTTTCTTTTCCTAGTTCTCCATCTGATTTTCTTGGAGAAAATTTGTTGTTTGTGAGGTTTCCACATATTTTTATTTGGCCCTGGCTATGTGATTCTTTTCAAGGCCTAAAAAAGGACCTTTTTTCTCCCAAAACTGATATTGATAACTTCTAGCTGAGATTATCAACTGTGCCAGAATGTCTCCTTCATCTCTTCCCTGTCATACACATGCATGTATATTTTATTTCCATGGCTATTTCCTATCTTCTTCCTTCCCCAGGTTCCTTTTGTAGATCAAATACAGCTCATGGCATTGATAATATCTACTGTACCTTCTTACGATGTAGCTGTTTGTACCAAATGAGAAAACAAATGTAAAAAAGGTTTTGCAAACCATGATAAGCTGTACATGTCAAAGAGATCAAGAAATATATATTTCAGTCTGAAGGTTAAGGTCACTCTCATGTAGGTAAGGATTCCCAGCGATGTCAATGAACAGGAAAAGAGATACATTTTACCCCGGTTTTGTTGATTTCCTGAAAACTTATGGTCATTATTTTGTTCTTTGTAGATAAAGGAGAAAGAATGAGAGTATATACAGTGCTTTCGTATGCATATAAAATAGCAGAAATCCAGGGAACTGTTATAATCATGCATTTTTATTTTAGTAGATAGGTTTTTGTTCCCCCTGCAATTTAAAACTGGTGATTTTTATTGTGTGTAAAGTATAACTCCATACAGTTGATTTTAGAAAGTTTTAAAGTTCAACTAAAACAAAGAATGCCACCTTCGTGCAACTCCTTCAGATCTAGGCATTGAGCGGCAGTGGCTGCTAACATTTCCCGAAGAGAGACAATTGAACACTGTGTCTTCTGCTGAAAGAATACACCACTTCCTAGAGTCGTATCAAAAGCAGGAAGCTACATCCGATCTAGCTTCTGGATCCAGCATCGAATTTACAGGTAATCCAGCAGCTAGATGATAATGTTAAACTACTCCATGAGGATTCAATCTGCAAAATCCATACTCTGAGAGTCTTTATAGGAAAAATAGCATTAATAAGTAAATTTTAAGGGCAAAATAAAAGAGATGGAAGGGAAACCTGTAAATTAAGGCGCAAATCATATTGAAAAGAGATTATAATCCCTCAGCTTTGTATTCATGTCTTTTGTCACTAAACTTTTCACAGTGTCTTTCCACCCTAGGAGGGGTTACCTACTCCACCCCATGGCACTGGGCTCTGATATACTCAGTTTTCCCTATTACTAACATCTTACATTAGTATGATATATTTGTTATAAATAATTAACCAATATTTGTACACTATTATTAACTAAACTCCGTAATTTACTTAGATTCCCTTAGTTTTTACCTAACGTCATTTTCTTCTGTTCTTGGATCCCATTCAGGAAAATATGTTACACGTAGTTATGTCTCCTTAGGCCTCCCTTGGCTATGGCAGTTTCTTGACTTTCCTTGTGTTTGATAACTTTGACAGTTTTGAGGAGTATTGGTCAGGTGTTTTGTAGAATGTGCCTCTGTTGGGTTTGTGTGATGTTTTTCTCATGATTAGATTGGGATTATGGGTTTTGGGAGGAAGATCACATATACCAAGGGTATATGCTATCACATGACATCACTATTGGTGTGACTTTGATCACCCAGCTGAGATAGTGTTGGTCAGGTTTCTCCACTGTTAAATTCCTCCTCTTCCTTTTCATACTACACTCTGGAAAGAGTTACCATGGAAAGCCAGTATTTGAGGAGTGGAAAGTTATGCCTTTCCTCCTTGAGAATGTCTGTATAAATTATTTGGAATTCATCTGCATGGATTTTTTTCAAATCCATGCATTTCATTCCACTCTTTTCTTGCTTGCATGGTTTCTGATGAGAAGTCCGTTGTAATTCTTATTTGTGTTCCCCTATAGGGAAGGTGTTTTTTTCCTCTGAGTTCTTTTAAAGTTTCTCTTTGTCTTTCTGCAGTTTGAATATGATATGCCTAGGTGTAGGAGTTTTTCTTGTTTTATTTTGGTATTTATCCTAGTTAGTGTTCTCTGCCCCTCCTGGATCTGTGCTTTGCTTTCTGAGATTAATTTAGTAAAATTCTCTATTACATAAAACATTTCTTCTTTTCCATTCTCTCTTTCTTGTCCTATTGGTATTTGAATTATGCATATATTACACCTTTTGAAATTGTCCTGGAGTTCTTGGATATTCTGTGCTGTTTTTTTTTTCCCCCATTCTTTTTTTCTCTTTGTATTTCAGTTTGGGAAGTTTCTGTTGACATATCCTCAAGCTCACAGATTTGCATTCTTTCCTTGGCTATGTTAAGCCTACTGATGAGCTCACCAAAGGCATTCTTTACTACCTTTTTGACTTCCAGCATCTCCTTTTGTGTTTTTTCTTAAAGTTTCCATCTCTTTACATTATATATTTGTTCTTGTATGTTGTCTATTTTTTCCATTAGAGCCCTTAACATAGTAATAATAGCTATTTTAAATTCCTGTCTGATAATTCCTTCTGAGTCTGATTCTGATGACTGCTTTGTCTCTTTAGACCTTTGTTTTTCTTGATTTTTGGCATTCCTCATAAGATTTTGTGGGGAGCTGAACTTGTGTTGGGTACTAGAGACTAATAAATGGGCTTTCAGTAAGAAAAGTTATGTAAATCTGGGTTTAATGTTTGCTGTAGCTATGGTGCCAGAGACTTCAGATCCCTCCATTGTCCTCGTTTTTGTCTCCCTTCTTGACTTTGGGCTTCCTATGTATTCCTCTGTAGTGAAAGTCTGTGGCTTGCAATTCTTTCATCTGTAGCCTATTATCATTATACTGGGGCTCTGGTAGGGTCGTGGTAAAAGGTGGGGAAGGGGAAACAGTTTATAATCTTAAGATTAAATCTCAGTCTTTTAGTGGGTCTGTGTCTCTTGGCTGTGACCTTCACAATAGTTTTTCTAGTGGTGTAGCTTTTAATTTTTTTCTCCCTGCTCCTTATTTCCTTCCTTGTCTGTAATGTTCCCAATCTATTTTTTGAAGCCCTGACTCCTGTTAACTATTTTTTTTTCTCTCTTAGATGAGACAGAAAGCCTGTGGGGGGGCGGTGTCTAGAATTTGAGGAATGACCTTCCCCCATCTGAGATAAGACTCAAAATTGCCTTTTCTGATATAGGCCTTTACTGTGGAGAAGGTGCTGGGATTATTTGCAGTGATCACCCTTGACCCTCTCCCTGCCAGAGCCATGAGGAGATCTCAGCTGTGATTCTGAACATGCCTTCCCTCCAGATTTTCAGGTGTTCATTTACCTGCAACCTCAGTTTTCCTATGGGTTTGAGAAAAGTCATTGATTTTCAGATTGTTCAACTTTTTCTTATTGTTCATATAGGAGTGATGCCTTCTAAGTTATTATTATTTTTAAATTTATTTATTTTTGGCTGCGTTGGTTCTTCGTTGCTGTGTGTGGGCTTCTCATTGCAGTGGCTTCTCTTGTTGCGGAGCATGGGCTCCAGGCACGTGGGCTTCAGTAGTTGTGGCATGTGGGCTCAGTAGCTGCGGCTTGCGGGCTCTAGAGCTTAGGCTCAGTAGTTGTGGCGCATGGGCTTAGTTGCTCCATGGCACGTGGGATCTTCCCGGACCAGGGCTCAAACCTGTGTCCCTTGAATTGGCAGGTGGTTTCTTAACCACTGCACCACGAGGGAAGCCCCCAAGTTCTTTTTATTTCAGGGCTGAACCTGGAAGATTTTGTAATGTTTTAAAGTGTCCTTCATACAAGTTTGGCCCATGACTTAAGTTTATTCCTGCATATTTATTCGTCTTTGTTGGTATTTAGATGAGATTTTCTCTATCATTACAACTGTTAGCTTATTTGCTTATTTAAATGAAGGCCATTGATTTCTTCATGTTATTTTTATATCTTGCTACTTTACTGAATTCTTTTGTTGGTTAAGTTTCTTTTATCATTCATTCTCTTGAGGTTATAATATCTGCAAGTAGAGGTAATTTTACTCCTTCTTTAAACAATTCTTATACCTCTAATTGATTTCTCTTCTCTAATTGCACTGGCTAATACCTGTAATACAAAGTTGAATAGTCATGAAGATAGTGGACTCCTTGCCTTGTTTGTGATTTTACTGGAAATGATTCTGATGTTTTCATATATATATATATATATATATATATATATATATATATATATTTTAGGACATATATATAAAGTATATATACACATTATATATATAGATTATAATACATGTTATCTGTATATAAAATATAAAATATATAACATATGTAATTATATAATTATCATATGATAAGTATTATGGTTATATACTTATTATAAAATAATTATATAATTATATATAACATATATTATATGTTATATATATATTTTATTATGCTAAGAAAGTAATTATCAGTTCCTATTTTCTTGAGTGTTTGCACCAGGAATAGTTGTTGAGTTTTGTCAAGGGAATTTTCAATATCTACGGAAATAGTCATATGATTTTTCCTTCAATTTATTAATATGGAGTATGATATTAATGGATTATTTTATATTGAACCAACCTTGCATTTCTAGAATAAATGCTATTGGTTATGTTGTATTTATTTCTTATTGTTATATAAGATTCTGTTTACTAGCATTTTATGTAGTATTTTTACATCAGTATAAGTATATAACTCTATAGGTGTTGTTTTTTACTTAAAAAATTCAGATTTAGTTATCAGTGTAATACTTCATTAAAAATTATCTTCATTAAAAATTATCCCTTTATCTTCAATTCATAAAGCATTTGAAATACTGACTCTGAAAGTTTGACAGAATTTTCTTCTGAAATTATCTGGGCAAAGTGATTTTTTTTTAAGTGGCATAGTTTCTTTATTTTTATCTTCTGTGAAAAATATTATTTATTGATAATGGAGTCAAACACTGTTAGCCTGTATTACCCCAGGAAATTATACATTTCATGTAGGTCTTCAAAGATATCTGAATAGAGGTCTGCATAATAATGTCTTAGGATGTTTTTAATTCTTTTGTTTCAATGGTTGTTTCCCCTTATTATTTCTTATTTTTCGTATTTGTGATTTCTCCCATATTTCATTACTTTCTTTAAAGTAAACCAACAGTAATTTTCTTTGTTAAGTATACTATTTTTCTATTTCCTCCCTAATTAATTTCTACTTTTTATTTTTTTCCTTCTTTGTGCTTTCTTATTACTTTCTTATTCTTTTTATAGGGTTTTAAGCTGGTATTTAACTTATTCATTTTCATCCTTTCATTTTTTTGACTTGCAAAAATGGAGTTTTGTGAATTTTCCTTTAAACATTAATTTCAATATATCTCCCTATTATCATTACTTTTTAGAAATTCTGTCATTTCAATTTGTATTTTCGCTTCACAGAGTGTTTTTCATACACCTGTTGTATGCCATTTGTATGTCTTCTTTGGAGAAATGTCTGTTCAGGTCTTTTTTAATTGGATTATTTGTGGCTTTTGTTTTTCATTTTTCGTTTTTGCTATTGAATTGTAGGAGTTCCTTATGTATGTATTTTGAATGTTAACCCTTTATCAAATATATGTATTATAAACATTTTCTCCCATTCTCTAGGTTGTGTTTTCACTTTGTTGATTGCTTTTTTTTCTGTTCAGAAGCTTTTTACTTTGATTGATCTTATTTTTCTATTTTTGCTTCTGTTGTTTTTGCTTTTGGTGTCGTATCAAGAAATCTTTGACAAGGCCAATGATAAGAAGTTTTTTCTCTTCGTTTTTTCTAGGAGATTTACAGGTTAAGGTTTTACATCTTTAATCCATTTTGAATTGATTATTGTGCATGGTATAAGATTAAGATCCTATTTCATTCTTCTGCATGTTGATATCTAGTTTTCCAAACACCATTTATTGATCAACATCACTAATCATCAGGGAAATGCAAATCAAAACCACAATGAGATATCACCTCACAGCTGTTAGGAAGGTGATTACCAAGAAAACAAAGGACAACAGTGTTGATAGGATGTGGCAAAAAGGGAACCCTTGTACACTGTTGATGGGAATGTAAATTGTTGCAGCCACTTTGGAAAACAATATGGAGGCTTCTAAAAAATTAAAAATAAAACTATCATATAATCCAGCAATCCCACTTGTACTTGTTTGGAAGTTGCATTTGCATAGCAAGATATGATTTTTACTTGGATTTGGGGAGGGAGAGAGAGAGTATCAAAAACCTCTGTGAGACACCTCTTGGCTTCCCTACTGATTAAGACTTTAGTTATTCTTTTTTTTTTTTTTGCGACTCGGGCCTCTCACTGTTGTGGCCTTTCCTGTTGCGGAGCACAGGCTCTGGACGCGCAGGCTCAGCAGCCATGGCTCACTGGCCCAGCCGCTCCACGGCATGTGGGATCTTCCCAGACCGGGGCACGAACCCGCATCCCCTGCATCAGCAGGCGGACTCTCAACCACTGTGCCACCAGGGAGGCCCCTGACTTTAGTTATTCTTGAAACCTGTTTTAGAATATTTTGGCATTCTTATTTTAATCTTTAGAATGATTGTACAGAATGTAAAAACTCAAAACTTAAAAAAAGTTCTATTTTAACTAGTTTGCATTCAAGTACTTGAAAAATGGACATTTCGTTACAGATCATGTTAGGTATATCTACCTTACTATATCCATGGCTGTATGTTTTCTAATGCATCTACCCTTTCCTAGTAATACAGAATGAGGCTGTGGCTCTTAAGTAGGCAGTTTTGGAAAGAAAAAAAAAATCTAGATGCTGCTCTTTAGGGATAAACTAATCATCACACCAGCATATCAAAGAAACCCAAATAACCTACATTTACACCTGTTTTAAATCAACATCTTACTCCAGTCTGTAGATGGAAATTCAATGTGTAGTCTCTGTGAAGCTCATAAAAGAACAACTCTCCATTTAAAGGGTCTAATGGTCTTAGAGCCCCTTGAGGAATCTAGATTAATGGAGATTAGTCAGAGAATTGCAAAACGTAGAAAATCCAGCTAGTGAATGTGTAACACTTGGATCCAAAAGGCAAAATGCTATCTCATGAGGCAAAAGCAAACAAAGAGAAATATCCACAAATGTAATAAAATACTGATGACGTAAGTTTTTCCTGTTGTGTTTTTTTTGGCTTTGCAGATACAGTGTGGGTTTATATAGAAGTACATCAGTTATATCAGCTTTATTAAAGGGTAGATTATGAAGAAACCAATATTATTTGTCGCCATTCAGTAGTTTCTATATTCCCTCCTGATCCTGCTATCAATAATCATCAAAATACTAAGCTGGCTTCCACCTGGGAAAGTCATCCCCAGAGTAGCTGTTTACCTTTTTAGGCTTTAAATCACACATGTTGACCTAAAACTTAGAATTAAAATACTACCAAAACAATTGCTTCAATTTTATAAGGTAAAGCTCAGTTTGCAGCCTCTGAGGTGGGTCAGGATTATTCTTGTAGCCTCCATCTAAAGGAAGTGGAATCCAAGGTGTAGGACAGTAGTGAGATGCCAATGTCACCCAGTAGTAAGTGGAGGACTGTGATGAGGACCAGTGATTCCCTGAGGAAATTGAGGCCTCCCTACCTGAACCAAGCTTGGCCAGGCCCAGTGAACTCATTTGTCCTAACTCCACAGGTTGGTTTAGGTGTACTCAAGATGAAATTTATCTTTGCAATATTTGTTATTTATTATCAAAATTTGATGAGCAAAGTTATAGTAAACACAAGATTTTGGAGACAAAAATAGTGGGTGATTATTTTGAGTTACTTGACTAAGTTTTAAGATAGGAAAACTAATTAGCATATAATATTGAACTGAGTGCTGTCAATTCAAGCCATTCCTATCTAAAGGCTAATGGGAAACATTCCCTACTTGGCCATAGCAAACATCTCACACTATTTCTTAGTTGTTACTTAATACTGCCATTCCAGTGAGTCAAGGGACTGCTTGTCTTAGATTAGTTCAGATTTTTAAATTTCATATACCAGCAGAAGTTCACAGAATCTGGAAATTTATGTAGCATTTTTATTGTGCCAAGTAGGGCCTTAAAAGCAATTACCATTTGCAATCACCTTCATTTCAAAAAAGAAAGAGATTTTTAACCATAAGAAAAAATGGAAAGACATGCTTTCAGAATCAAGGACAGTCCCTCAAATGGGACAGCATTATAAAAACCTGTGTTTTCCTATCTTGGTTTTGGTTTTCGTTTGTTTATTTTGATTTTGCAAAAGAGCAGTGTCAGTTTTGTCACGTGCTGGCATTAGCTTGAGGACCAGTGTCTGATGTCTGTGCCTGAGACTTTTAAGCAATGTAACCAGAACGTTCTCTCATAGCCTAAGTGAAGTATGATGAGAATCGTGTATATCATTTCATAAAGATAACTTGGAGCCAAAAGAGCCTCTAATTGGCCAACATCAAAACAGACAGAGAAATAAATATAATTATGGGGAGAAACTGGCAAAGAATAAAATACCAGTGCTTTGTAAAAGCAGTGATGGAGATGAGCAAATTTCAATCTTAAATGAGACATAAAGAGGATAGCAAATCAGCTGAATTGTTTAATTAGAAACAACAATTCTCAATGAGAAGAAAAGGGGTTAACTTTTAAAAGAATGGCTCAATTTATGATAAGCCCTAGAAGCTTTAGACTAAAAACAAATTGTTTTCAAACAGGCATGTGTTTGGAAGGACAGTGTATCTTCATAGTCACCTCTGTGTGAGCTGTTGGGATCATGAGAGCTTGACTTTCTGCCTTGTTTCAGCTGCTCGACACAAGGTTTTGTTGCCAGTTGTGGGAACACTAATATAAAAAGCAGAATTTGTATGTGTTGTTGGTATGTATAGATCATAATTGAGGGCCGTGAGAAATGTGCAGTTGTTCTTTCATTGCACCAGAAAAGCAAATGTTTCTGTTGTGTTACAGGTCTGTGTGCTTATACCTTCCTAACTTGCTCCTTTCAGAATAATTTCCCCAGAGTCAAATCCCAGCCAACTGCAGCCTTTACATATTGAGGTGGGCAGAAATGCTACCTCAAGGCTTTTTCTGAAGTTGTTAAAGGTTGACAGGTACTTTATTGGTTGGCTCAAGGATGAAATTGTGGAAGTTTTCATACCAAAACAGCTGCACTTAAATTTTCCATCCAAAACACCTCCCCATTTATTCAGAATCAGGGGATAATTGGAAAAGTAGTTTCATAAGATTCTGTCTTCTTAAAAGAAAATAAAGTTGTTTAAAAACATGCAAATTAAAAAAAAAAACAACATGCAAATTATTTTGTTGTCGTTGACTTTTCTTTCTTTCATCGTGTAGTTGTACATTCGTTCATGCCCTGCTTGGTTGTCTATGTTTGGTATCTACATTTGTTTTGTTTCAGGTCTAAGATGTTCTTTTACTCCAGTAAAAACATTATTCATTGTACCAGAGATGACACGGGGAACCCTCGTTATCTATGCAAGTGGGTGAAAATACAGCAAAACAATATGGATTTTCATGGATAAAATTTACACAGTTGAACACAGTGCATTTTATCACTACGATAAATATTACTGTCTTTTCCTGATTGTTGCCATGTAATTCTTATGAGAAACAAAATTAAAATAAATTAAAAAAAATCAATTCTGTCTCTTTCCAAAATGGTAAGTATATATGTCAAGTTCCCTAAGAACTGTTAATGGCTTTTATTATTAATTTTTTTATCCCAGATGTAATTACATTAAGTAATTTGGTTTCCAGAGGAGTTTGAATAATTAAAAAGCACCTGCTGATTTTCTCCAGTAGAGTAAAAAAGTATTTTAATAATATACAAACAGCAGAAACTGAAGAAGAGACTTAAGTAAAAGATCAATTAACTAACCAATTTATTAATTTTCAAATTTCAAGCTTATCATTGCATTTATACCAAGACTTGCTACCCAACAGTTACAAATGGATGATGTTAGTGAGAAATTAGCTACATTGTTGTGTTTTTTTGTTTACCTTAATGATAAATGCTTCCCTTCCCCCTTTGATCTGGCTTGTTCGATATCCATATGGGAGACATGAACTCTAGGTGACTCTCTTGATTACCTATGGAATTGGAGTGAGGGTAGTATGCTTAAATGATATCCACAGTTAATCTTGGGACATTTTAGCTTTCATTTCTCCAACCTTCCCATTCCTCCAAATTATTTCAGAATCACTGAGATGCAGGAAAATGTGCTGAGTGTGGTTTTTTCCATCTCCTACTTTGGCTGATTACCTTAACAGAAGTCCAGGGAAAATGGAATGGTCATTGTGCAGGCATGAGGGAAGAGACATTGAGTTTAGCTTCTCATCATTAAGTAAGCTTGGCTGAATTTGCTATGCTCTTTTCCTTGCAAAGCATTTTTCTTCAGTCTCAACAAGTTCTAACCTACCTACTGATGAGACTTGTCCTGACCCTTCTCCGTGCCTAAAAGCTGCTCAGAACCTAAGACAAAGGGTCCAGCTGCTGCGGAACTTCTTCAAATGAAGAGCATTCTACGTGGGGTTAGGGATGGATGGCTGGCTAAAAAGAAGCTCTTAAAAAAAAAAATTCCAATGAATCTCCTGCTATTTTTTTTTAAGTTTGGACTATCCCATAAGTAGCCATTATTTTTATTTATTTTGAAAAACAAGTGGCAGTTCCAAACTAAGAATCCCTCAATTCATTTCTTTGTAAATAATGTATAAATGAATAAATCTATTTATAGTCTCAGTGTTCACCATTAAGAATCATTCTAATTTCTCTGGTTTTAGGGGAAAATAGACTGGCCATCCAAGATTTAAGCCTTCAGTTATCTAAACACCAGGAGGTGCTATAAGATAACATTAAAGAACATGATTCCCCCCACTTCCTAGATTTACAGGTTTGAAATTATAGTTACACAACGTTCATTAACAGAACTCCTTTCTCTGAGAAGGTCCTAAATGGCCAGATTCTAAGGTAACAGACCATCCCCTGGATCTAAAGGACTCTTTCAAGCGAGGACAGCAGCCTTGTCATTAATAAAGATTTGCAGAGATATTTTCTACATGCCTAAAACCAGGAACTCTTTGTGGAAGGATAGTAATTAAAGAGTACTGATACTGTTTTTGTGTGTGTAACACAGTTTAAAATTGCAATCAGAAAACCAGGTGAGACTGCCAAGTGAAATTCTGGAGCTGGTGTGTTACTTCTTGCCTGGTGTATTTACTCTTCCAACCATATATCAGGTAAGTCTGTGAAGACAGCCTTTTCAGGTACACAGTTAAAGAGAAATGTATTTGTATTTTTCTAGTGAACATATAGCATCATCTCTTTGGGGAAGCTTCTAATGAGCAATTTTTAAGAATTATCAGGCTCATTGAGATATAATTTACTTAATATGAAACCAGCCAATTTGAAATGTACAATTTGATGAAATATATATAGTCATATAACCACCACCAAAATCATAATGTAGAACATTTTTTGGCCTTTTTTTTTCTCTCCCATCTGCTTTTTTAAAAACTGATGTACAGTTGATTTATAATATTATGAGTTTCAGATGTACAACATAGTGGTTCACACAATTTTTTAAAGTTTATACTCCATTTATGGTTATTATATTGGCTATATTCCCTGTAGAACATTTTTATCACCCCCCAAAAAAGTTCCTTCATACCCCCTTTCTTTCTTTTTTTTTAAACATCTTTATTGGAGTATAATTGCTTTACAATGGTGTGTTAGTTTCTGCTTTATAACAAAGTGAATCAGTTATACATATACATATGTTCCAATCACATCACATCCTGGACCCTGGCAATCACTGATCTGTCTTCTATACCTCTACTTTTGCCTTTTCTAGAATTTTATATTAGTTTTTTGTGGCTAACATTTTTTACTTCTCATAATTCTTTTGAGATTCCTTCATGTCACATGTATTAGTAGTTTATTCCTTTTTATTACAGAGTGGTATTCTATTATATGGTTATATCTCAATTTGGTTTATATTCACAACTTGATGAACATTTGGGTTCCTTTCAGTTTGGGGATGTTATGAATAAAGCTGCAACAGAGATTCTTGTGCAAGTCTTTGTACGGACATATGCTTTTCCTTTCCTCTTGGGTAAATACTGGGAATGGAATGGCTAGAATGAAAAAATATATATATATTATATATATATGACATATATATATTACGTATAGAATATGTAACTTTTTTAGAAACTGCTGCAGTATCTTCCAAACTGGTTGTACCACCTTACATTACCACCAATAGGTTATGAAAGTTCCAAATCTTCCACACTTCACTAACACTTGGTATAGTTGGTCTTTTTAATTTTAGTCATTTGTAGTGATTTTAATTTACATTTAATGAGTAATGATACTGAGTATCTTTATGATTTTACTAAACCTCCAAAACTCTACTTTTGAAAAGTTTTCATTCAAATATTTTGTCAGTTTTTAATTGGCTTGTGTTTTCTTATCATTGAGCTTGGGGAGTTCTTTATATATAAAGATACCAATCCTTTATGGGATTTATGTTTTGTAAATATTTTCTTCCAGTCTGTGGCTTGTCTTCTTTTTCATTTTTTTTTTCAATGAGCAGAAATTTTTAGTTTAGATGGTCTTCTTTATCAATTCTTTTTCTTTTATGGATCCTACTTTTTGTGTTGTTGCTAAGAAATCTTTGCCTGACTTAAGGTCATGCAGATTTTCTCTAAAGTTTTCTTCTAGAAGTTTTATAGTTTTAGGTTTTACATTAGGCCTATGATTATTTGTGTTAATTTTGTATATGGTGTGGTTAGATCAAAGTATTTTTTGCCCATGAATATTCAGTTTTTATAGCATCCTTTGGTAAAAAGACTATCCTTTCCCTGCTACATTGCTTTTGCACCTTTGTCAAAAATCAGTTGTGTTTGTGGATTTATTTCTGGACTCTATACTGATCTAATGATCTATTTCTCTATGTTACACCAATACCACAGCCTTGATTCCTGTAGCCAGGACTAGCTACATAATTTGTGGGGTCGAGTATAAAATGAAAATCTGGGTCCTTTTGTTCAAAATTAAAAACTTCAAGGCAGTGACAGCAGAGCATTACACCAAGCACAGAGCTTTCCTAAAAGTGGGGCCTTGTGCAACTATGTGAAACCGGCCCTGATTGTAGCATTTTATATGTTTTGAAATCAAAATCAGGTAGGGTTAATATGTCAACTTTGTTCTTCAGTTTCAAAGTTGTTTTGGATATTCCAGGTTCTTTGTATTTCTATACGCGTTTTAGAGACAGTTTGTCAACTTCTTAGGAAAAACTTGAATTGTTTCTTAGGAGTACAGTGAATGTATAGATCAGTTTGGGGAGGATGTCTTCACATTATTGAGTCTTCACATCAATTTAGGGCTATTCCGGTTATTTATTTTTCTTGAGTGAGTTTTGTATTTGGTGCCTCTCATGGAATTTGTCCATTTCATCACAATGTCAGATTTCTTGGCATATAGTTACCCGTAACATTCCCTTAGTCTTCTTTTACTACATGGAGAATCTCTAGTAAGATCACATCTCTCATCTCTGATATTGGCAATTAATATTTTCTTCTTGTTTTATCAATTTTATTGATTTTCCTCAAGGATTGTCTCTTAGTTTTATCGATTTTCGTTATTACTTTTATGTTTTTTATTTCACTGATTTCTGCTCTTATTTGTATTATTTTTTCTCCTCTATTTGTTTTTCATTTAAATTCCTTCTCTTTTTCCAGTTTCTGAAGGTGGGAACTGAGATTGATTTGGGCCCTTTCTTCTTTTCTAATATAGGTACTTAGAGCTATAAAGCTATAATTTCCCCCCTAATTATTGCTTTAGTGGCATCCCACAAATTTTGATATGTTGCGTTTGATTTTTATTCAGTTAAAATATTTTCTAATGAAAAAATTCTTCTTTAAGTCATGGGTTATTTAGAAGTATGTTATTTATTCTCCAGATATTTGAGAATTTCCCAAACATCTTTCCATTATTTATTTTTAATTTAATTCTATTTTTGTCAGAGAACATTGTATAATTTGAATCTTTTCAAATTTACTGGGATTTGCTTTATCACCCAGCCTTGTTTATTTTGGTAAAATATTCCATGTGCACTTGAGAAAAATGTATATTCCACCTCTGTTGAGTGGAGTGTTTTGTCAGTTTCAGTTAGGTCAAGTTGATTGATAATGTTGTTGAAGTCTTTTTTGTTTGGCTATTTTTCTATCAATTTAAAAGAGAATGGTATCCAACTATAATTGTGAATTTATTTCTCTTTACAGTTCTATCAGTTTTTCCTCATGTATTTATAAGCTGTTACGACATGCAAAAACTTTTAGGATTATTATGACTTCCTGCAATATTGAACTCTTTAACATCATGAAATGACCTCTTTATCCTCAGTAATATTCTTTTCTCTAAAATATACTTTGTCTTATTTTCATATAGACACTCCAGTATTTTTTTATTACCATCCTTTTACTTTTAATCTGCTTGTGTCTGTATATTTAAAGTATGTTTCTTGTGGGTAGAATATAGCTGGGTCATCATTTTTAATCCAATTTGACAATCTCTACCTTTTAATTGGGATGTTTAGAGACCTTACATTTAGCGTGATTATTGATATTGTTAGGTATTAGCCTTTTTACATTTGTTTTCTGGTTCTGTCTGTTCTTTATTCCCCTTTTGTACACCTTCTGCCTTTTTCTTGGATTTATTGAACAGTTCTTATGATGTCATTTTGTATTCTTAGCTTATTAGCTATAACTCTTATGTTTTAATTTTTAATGGCTACTTTAGGGTATATTTTATGCATTTTTAAGTTATCACAGTCTAAGTGATATTATACCATTTAATGTATTGTATAATAGTATTACTTCCATGTCTTCCATTCTTTATATTATTGATGTCATGCATTTTATTATACATGTGTTATAAATACCATAATACATTGTTATTATTTTGGTTTAAATATATTTATCTTTTAAAGAGAGGTAAAGAATAAGAAGAATGTCTCACACACTATACGTTACCATTTCCAGTGTTCTTTCCTTTGTGTAGACTCTCATTTCCATCAGGCATTATCTTCCTTCTTCCCGAAGGACTTCCTTTAACACATCTTACACTGTGGATCTCCTGGTGATGCATTCTTTCTGCTTTTGTATGTCTATAAATGTCTTTATTTTGTCATCGTTATTAAAATGTGTTTTTTCTGGGTATAGATTTCTAAGTTGACAATCTGATTTTTGTCTTTCATTACTTTACTGGTTACTCCATTGTATGCTCACTTGCATTGTTTACTAAAGGAGATCTGCTATCAGCATTATTATTGTTCCTAGTAATATAATGTGTTCTTCCTGCTGCTTTAAGGTTTTTTCTTTATCATTGGTTTTGAGGAATTTGATTACAATGTGCTTTTGTGTGTTTTCTTCATGTTTCTTGCACTTATAGTTCATTGAGGCTCTTGAATTTGTAGGATTATGATTTTCATTAACTTGAAATTTTTTTTCAGTCATTATTTTTTGTGTCCTGTGCATTCTCTTCACACCTTTAGACAATTCAGTCATATGCATATTAGGCCACTTAAGCTGTCTTGCAACTTTTTTAAAAAATTATTTTCTTCTCTGTATTTTCCATTTTGGATAGTTTCTACTGTGATATATTTAAGTTCACTAATTTTTTCTTCTGCAATGTCTAATATGCTATGAATCCCATCTAGTGTTTATTTCATCTTAGACACTATTTTTCATTTAGAAGTTTGATTTGGGTTGTTTTTATATCCTCTTTGTCTCTACTTTTTTTTTTTTTTTGGCGGTACGCGGGCCTCTCACTGCCGTGGCCTCTCCCGTTGCGGAGCACAGGCTCCGGACGCGCAGGCCCAGCGGCCATGGCTCACGGGCCCAGCCGCTCCGCGGCACGTGGGATCCTCCTGGACCGGGGCACGAACCCATGTCCCCTGCATCAGCAGGCGGACTCTCAACCACTGCGCCACCAGGGAAGCCCTGTCTCTACTTTTGATATGATATGTGTGAAATATAGTTACAGTACCAGTTTTAATATTCTTGTCTGCTAATTCTAACATCTGGGACAGTTCTGGGTTGACTTGGAGTGATTTTCTTATCATCATGATTCATATTTTCCTGATTCTTTGCATAACTAGTAGTCCTTGATTGGATGTTAGACATTGTAATTTTATATTGTTGGGTACTGAACATTTTTATATTCTTGTCAGTATTCTTGAGCTTTGTTGTGGCATGGAGTTAAATTACTTGGAAAGAGTCTGATCTTTTTGTAACCTGCTTTGAAGATTTGTAATGCAGGACCAGCATAACATTTAATTTAGGGCTATTTATTTCTCACCAATGAGGCAAAATCCTTCTGTGAACTCTCCCCAGTGCTCCATGAATTAAGAGGTTTTCAAGTGTGGCTGGTGGGCGCAAGCACTAGTGCCGGCACTGTCATGCATTGCGGGCCCTATTTTCTCTAATCCATTTGGTTGGCTCTTTTCTCTGGACTCAGCAGTTTCCTTCCAGGTATGCTGATCAGTACTCAGGGAGCACCCTCTGCAGACCTCCTGGCTCTCCCTCTGTTCAGCATTTTGTTCTCCAGTACTCTTTCCTGCAAACTCGAGCCGTCTTCATATCCTTAGATTCTCAGCTCCATCTCTACACAGGTTGTCAACCAGGCTCTGCTTGTGTTCCTCCTCTCTGTTCTGTGGCCTGGAAGTTCCCACAAGGCAATATATCTGGGACAATCAGATGGATTAACTGATTTGCTTCTTATCTCTCTAAGATCACTGTCTGTCATTGCCTGATGTCTAGTTATCTTGAAAACCATTGTTCTGTGTATTTTGTCTTTTGTTGTTGTTGTTATTTCAAGTTGGAGATTGAAGGGTAAATCTGGTCCCCTCTTACTAGAAGTAGAAGCAATTCCCTTACTCTTTTCCATTTTTTGGTATTTTTCATTGAGATACAATTGACATGCAATGTATTAGTTTCAAGTGTAGAACACAATGATTTGATATTTGTATGTATCGCACCCTTTTAAATTTTTTGACTTCATTTCTCAGTCCCTGGCTTTAGTTTAGATAGATGTTTATTTTCTGTCTCACCAGAGGTCAGGTACTCTAGTTTACTTTTTGTTGAACATGAGTAAATAAATAAATAAAGGGTATGATCGAAAGGGGATGATTACAATAAACATGGAAATCTTAAAGCTTTCTATAATCACCTATCAAGTTATCTTGATTTATAATTGTTCCATGTTCATTATCAGCAGCTCTTTTGTAGAGATCTGGAAGTTTTTTATTGGTCCTTGTTCATGATTTCTAGTGATGTGGGAAGGGTTCTTTCTCCTTAGCAGAAGAGAAGGTAGAACACTTTAAACTTTTGTTTTGAAGTGTCAAGAAAATTTTGTTTACATTGTAAAATCAATGAAAATATTGAAGCTTTTCTTTCTGGAAAATATTAAATAATTAAATAAGAAAAATTTTAGTTTGTTCCTGTGTAGTTTGATTGGTGATAATTATATAATTTAAATCTAAACTCTTGATGTTTCTTTCTTTTTTTGGCAATTCTTCCTTATATTAACTATAAAAACTCTTTTTGAGAATTAATGAATCAATAATTTTCACAAAGTATCCGATACCTCATTACTCTTGTCAGTATGAGAAATCCCATTCGATTTATGATGTTATAATATTTGTAACTGTTCAGTTCTGACAAATTTTTATTTTCTTTAAAAATATTGGCACAAGGTTAAATTTCAAACAATATAAAATCCTCCCTTTGCATTTATATATCTATCTAACTTTGGGAAAATTTACAGAAGAGTATTATACCCACTGTTTTGACCTTTCTTTTTTCATAAGCATATCTTGAAGGTATTTCTTTGTTAGCTTTTACATTTCTCTTTTTTAAATTGCTGCAAAATATTATTTTATTTGCATGTATTATAATTTATATAACCAGTGCTCTATTGAAGTTTTAAATAGAATTCTTTGTTTAACTAAAAGTATTAGTATCAGCTATAATTATTTTATATTGGATATTAAACATCTGTGAACCCTTTTGGGTTTGTATTTTATTTACTGAATTTTCTGAAATCTTTGGACCATTCCAGTTGGCACATTTAGATCATAATTTTTGGCTAAGACAAAGTGTGAACGCTTTAAAATGTCCATGAAAGCAGCCTCTAGAGCAGCTTCTCTTGGCAAAGCACAGCGCAGAACCAAGCCAACAGAGGCCATGAGGTGTCAGTACCCTTTCTGTAGGTGTTTCAGAAGAACGCTGTAACTCATATTTGGAATGTGAGAGTTAGTAGTTTGGCAAAAATGAATAACACAAATAGGTCCTAGTCTGATGATCATACATTACAAAAAATTTTGGATTCATATTTGCAAACATTTATGAATTTCAGGATTTTTGAAAATTGATATCTAGCCTGTGAAATGACGCAAAATAGTTTCAAAAGCAAGGTTTAGGATTACTAAGAAATTTCTGATACTATTTTGCAACAAGATTGATGAAACTTTTTGAAAAAAAAATATAGAAGAAAGTAAGATCACCTTGAAAATAATACAAATGTGCCACACATTTAATACTTTTTCTCCTAAAAGCTAAAGCTGCTTCCTTAGATATCATCAGGTTATATGTCACTGTAGTCATGGAAGAAAGATTAGGAAAGGAATCACAGACATCTGTGGGCTCCCCATTTTCCTCCAGGCGGAAAGGAGGGACGACTAATATTTATTGCTCAAATTTCTTAGGTGAGTCACCTGTCATACATTGTCTACTGTAATCTTCAGAACAACAGTGTGAGGGAGCTGTTATTGGACCTGAGATTCAATGATATTAGGAGTTTGAACAAGGCCATATAAGCTATTAAGTGACAAAGTCAGGATTTGAACCCAGATCTACCTTTTGCCAAATCCTGTGCTTATTTCTCCAGAAGGAAGGTTTTTCCCACTATAGGATACTGTGTGCGTATGTATGTGTGTGCATGCACGCACATGTGCATGTCTGGAGAGTTGCTCCAAGATTCACAAACACCTACATCCTAACATAAAGGAAAAAATCTGCATAGCCTGCATTTGTTTTGAAGAGGAAAGGAAATACATTTTCATGTGAGCGTGAGCCCACTACTTTGTACTCTCCAAATACTCTATTTGCAAAAATTGATGGGAGTTGGAGGCCTGACTAAGAATTTGACCTTTGACGACTTAGAGACAACTACATTTAAAAAATGTGTGCTCTTTGGTTGGTTGTCACTGGAACTGGAAAAAAAGAGAATAAAGTTCTCATGAGAGGAGGGTCTTAGCAGAATGGAAGCAAAGTCTAAGTGAGGATGGATTTGTTATGAAGAGATTTCTGTGGTCGGGACTGGAGGTGAATTGTTTGGAACAGTAAAGTCTGACATAAAATTTGAAGTTGTTCCCTGTTCTATGTTATAATTATTATTTTTTATCAGTAAGTCTTCAGGTAAAATTTTACATGTAATTTCCTTGTGTTGGCTCTAACATGGGTAATGAGGGAAGGGGTGATGTCTCAGGTGGGGTAAAATAGTGAGGAAAGGGGAGGTAGCAACCACAGAAGGTTAGACGGTGAGTAGCATCCCAAGTATGCAGCAGCTGTAGTTTAAAGGGGGAGGTGGGAGAGATTTTGCTTCTCCTCCAGCTTCCATTCTGCTCTGCCCTGAGAATCCTCAGCAACAGTAGGACACTGGATTTACCGTAGTGGGTGAAATGGGGATTTCACCATTTTCAATCCCCTGAAATAGGGATTGAACCTAAAGGAACCTAAAGCAGATTCTGTGAAGGAGGCTAGAAGATTTAGGGACACTTACTTATTTTTAATTTTTATTTTATATTGGAGTAGAGTTGATTAACAATGTTGTGTTAGTTTCAGGTGTCCGGGCAAAGTGACTCAGTTATACATATACATGTATCTATTCTTTTTCAAATTTTTTTCCCATTTAGGTTGTTACAGAATATTGAGCAGAGTTCCCTGTGCTCTACAGTAGGTCCTCGTTGGTTATCCATTTTAAGTATAGTAGTGTGTGTATGTCAGTCCCAAACTCCCAATTTGTCCCTCCCCCCAACCAGGGACATTTGATTTAAATGACTTTCATCCTTGTTGGGCTTTCTTGTTTTGCCATTTGGGGCAGTTATAAGATGCCTCACAAAAATATTCCTGAAGTTACTCTCAATATCTCTGAAGTGATAACTGACTATATTGTCAAGTTGACAACTTGTGTCCTTACAGAGAGAGAAACTGCTGCTGGGTTGCTTTCTTGGTTTCCTTTCCTTGGTTTTCTTTCTCTCTTTCTTCTTTTCCTTTTTTATATGTGGGGGGTTATGTGTGCAGATGGGTCGAATTCCTTACACATAGCAAGTGGCTTTCTCTCCAGGTGTTTAAAGTTCACACTGAACATGTTGTAGGTTTTTGAAACAATCTCATGGATATAAGAAAACCGAGAAATTGAGCCACAAGGAGAGTAATGTGTTGTAGCAGAATATGGAGCATATCCACAACAGCACGAGGTAAAGTGACCTGTGTTATTTTTATAGGTTATAGAAGCTGTCATTGGCATTGCTTCCACGTAATTTTTTTCTGAAGTTATTGATGGAAATGGGGAGAACGTAACAAGGTTAAAGAAAATTTTTATTTTACTCTTAGTTAAATTCAAATAATACTAACCCATTTTTTGTTTTTTTTAAAATAAATTTATTTATTTATTTAATTTACTTTTGGCTGCATTGGGTCTTCATTGGTGCGCGCAGGCTTTCTCTAGTTGTGGCGAGCCGGGCTACTCTTCGTTATGGTGCACGGGCTTCCCATTGCGGTGACTTCTCTTGCTGTGGAGCACGGGCTCTGGAGCACAGGCCCTAGAGCACGCAGGCTTCAGTAGTTGTGGCTCATGGGCTCTAGAGCGCAGGCTCAGTAGTTGTGGCGCATGGGCTTAGTTGCTCTGCGGCGTGTGGGACCTTCCCGGATCAGGGATTGAACCCGTGTCCCCTGCATTGGCAGGCGGATTCTTAACCACTATGCCACCAGGGGAGTCCCAATACAACCCCATTTTAAGAGAGGTAATTTAAAATGTCCATTTTTTAAATGTAATGCTTCAGTTGTCTATTTCTTTGAGCCTCCTTAAGTCAAGTCCTGGTATTAAAAATTTTTAACTAGATAATTACCTTTCCTTTGTGTGGGAGGAGTCTCTCCTCTTCCCAAGAGCAAAGTCATCTTAGCTATTATTTTTCCTTCATAAAGTCTCCTCTGGGACTGTCATTTATGATTCTCAATTTAAGCAACCTTTTCTCAATGTCTGCAACTTAAGTACATAATACTTTATACTGTTTTTCTAGCTTATTTAAGTAAATTACTGCAGTTGTTCCCTGGTCCACCCATTCATTAAAAACTGATGTGATATACAAAACTATTTGAATATTTAGACTTTTAATCTTCCTAATGTAAGTCAAATATTAATATATCCTTATATACCTCCATTAAGAGACAGCTGTGTCACGGATAAGAGCATGGACTTTGAGATGAATGCCTGGGTTTGGATCCAAGCTCCATCACTTACCAGCTGTGTGAAACTGATCAAGTTCCTTAATCTCTGAGTGTGTGGTAACCTCATCTGAAAAATGGCAATTAAATAGCATGTCCCTTTTATAGTTCTTGGGAGAATTAAATGAGCTGATACATGTAGAGCAGTTAGAGTGGTGCATGGGACACCGTTACTATTTAAGTTTGGCAAATAAGTTTTAAAACCAAACTCAAGCAAATTTATCCCATGGTATTTAATATTTTTGACATTAGAAAGGACACTAAGAAGCAATTTAACTTAATAGTTAACAGCAAAATATCATGCTAAAGTCATCTCTATTTAATGCAGTGGTATGTAGATTTAAATCACACTTGATGTTGCTGCATTATCCCAATTGTTGTAGGAAATTGTTTAATTAAAACATTTTTCCTCGGGCAGTATAAAAAGATATGAATAATAAAATCCTGAACGTATAAGCATATAAGCATCATTATCATAGCATCTATTTTATTGTTTATAATTTTACTAATTCTAAGCCTTTTTTAAAAAACAAACTTTTAAGATAATTAAATATATTTATCCTTATTGCCAATCTTAAGGATTTTCTCCTCAGTTGAATTCATTTTAACAATAAGGAAAACCAATAGGGCACTTTTGCCTATACATGTCATTAACCCATTTTTTTTTTTTATACCTGCTTCATCCTGGTGAATTTCTTCCCCATTTTTATTGGGCTCAAATCCCTGAATTATAGTCTGTGATTTTTTGGTCATTCTGAATCTCCAAATGGAAACTGATTTGAGAAACTTTAAGTAACATACTAAACTACCCTAGGATTGAGGGTTGAGAAAAAAATAGAGAGTAGATTCTGGTTAAAGTTTCATCTGTTCATAGGATAGCCTTGTTCTCATATATGGAGGACACATTCTAGGGTCATCCCATGATTTCCAACTCTTGATATTCACCAGGTGTACCAACTCTCCTCCCCTTTGGGTGTGGGCACAACCCATGACTTGTTTGTAACCAATAGAATATGGCAAAGGTGATGGAACGTATGTGATAACGTGCGTGTGCGTTTGCAACACAAAATTGTGATGCCTCTGTTGTGAGGAGACTCGCTCCCCGTCCTGTTCACTTTGAAGGAGGAAGCTGCTATGTTGTAAGAAGTCCACATGGCAAGAACCGTCGGCCCCCAGTCTGGCAACCCGCAGGGTACTGACTACCACTAACAGTCGTGTGAGCGAGGAAGTGGATCCTTCTCCATGCAAACTCCAGATGAGGCTACCAGGCTGACTCCTGGCTGTAGCCTTGCAGACTACCCAGCTAAGCTGTGCTCAGACTCCTGACCCATGGAAACTGTGAGATAATAAATGTGGTTTTTTAAGGTACTAAGTTTATGGTAATAGATAAGTAAATGATGAATACCGATTTTGGTGCCAGGAATGGGGTGGTGCCACAACAAATACCTAAAAATGTAAGAGTGACTTTGGAACTGAGCAGTGGGTGGAGCCTGGAAAATTTTTGAGGAGCATGGTATAGAAAGTGTCTGAAATCTAGAGGTGTTCAATAAATATTCACAGAAGTAAAGAAGAAAGGAAGAATGATAGGAAGGAAGAAAGGAAGGAAGGAAAGATTAAAAGAATAAAGGAAGGAAGGTTGGTTTGTACCTGTGTCAGACTAACTTGGTTTATTATAGTAACTTGAGAGATTGGTATGTTGGTACTTGGGCAGTTTGATAAATTCAGAGGTGAGAACTGGTAGAGCTATTTCCTGAGATTGGACTTCTATAAGTGATTCTTATCACAGTATTAGAGAACACAGCAGTACTGGGACATCACGGACTTGAAGTCCATGTGCATTTTTTCCTGCTCAATCGAGTGTGTAACTGAAAGTAACCTATGCACTGCCCTGGGGGGCAGTTTTGAAGCCTACCTGTGCATATGTTGTTGGAAACAAAAGTCAGCCAGACCGTTTTACATTTTCAGATGTTCCATGTTGTCTTGTTTTCTTTAAACAGCTTTCTTGAGGTGTAATTTATATAGCATAAATTTACTTGTTTAAACTGCATAATTTAATGATTTTTTAGTAAATGTATAGACTTAAACAACCATCATTATAATTCCCTTTCAGATTATTTCCAACGCCCTATAAAGATCCCTTGTGCCCATTTGCACTCAACCCTTGTCATTCTCACCTTCTGCTCCAGACAGCCACTCACCGATCTACTTTCTGTCTCATAGATTTCCCTTTTCTGTGCATTTCTTGTAAATAGAATCAGGTAATATATGGTCTTTTGCACATGGCTTTTTTCACTTAGCATAATATTTCTGAGGCTCATCCATGTTGTAGCATGTATCAGCACTTCGTTCCTCTTTACTGCCGAGTAACATGCTCTTGTATGGATAGATCCCATTTTGTCTGACAGTTCACTAGTTGACGGACTGGATTGTTTCCACTTTCTGTTTAATAAAAATAATGCTGCCATGAATATTCACATGCAAGTGTTTGTGTGGAAATATATTTTTATTTATCTTGGGTAAATTCCTAGGGGTATAATTTCAGGGTCATAACTTTTGTCATGTTAACTTCAGGACAAGATTTTGAAAAAAAAATTTTAGGGCCTGACAGTGCTCTTCATAAATAGTATTTATTAACGCTCTATTTATTTGATTTGTGCGTTTCAAGAAAAAAATGTGGAGGATGGGTTGCTTATTTTATTTTATATAACAAGGAATATTGCAAATATAAAAGAAAAGCACACCTTGAAATTTAAGGGACATGTATTACCAACTCTCCTCCATTGCTGTATAAAGTACAGCTCTAGGTATTGAACACTTAATGTCTCCCAACATGATTTACTTACAGGAATACTTGAACCCATGTTAAATGAAACTAAGTCTTTAAAATTAAAGTTTATGGATCTAATTATCATACACCTTAAGGAAGTAAAAATAAGAAGTCATTTTATATGCTTAATTATATAACATCTCTCAAGGGCAGAAATATAAAACTAATCATCGTGTACTGATGTACAAATAGACAATTTATAGCAAATAAAATAGGAAACTAGGGTCAGGAAAGATCCATTGCTTTTCTTATAATGAACTGCAATTGTCTTCGCATTTTCATTGGCCAGGTGAACAATTCATTGATCTGAATAAGGAGAATCACGAGCATAACTGGGTCTTCAGAAAAATGAAAACAAAAACAAAACACCCTACAGGTTTTATCATCTTAATAAAGTTCTCTAGAAATTAAGTTCAAAATATCCAGAGTGGCTTTCAACTCATATGCTAGGTATATGACACTTCTTATCACTTTAACATTTATTTACTTACGTGTGGAATTCTAGAACAAAATCTTTTAGTGAGGATTAAAAGTGTAGTTTTCAGGATGAATATAAAAAAGAAAGTAGACATGTATTTAGCTTGCCATCCTCCTAGAGTGGAATAGATTAAAAATGGCACACGATTTAAGAAGGATTGGCATAAATTAAGGAATGACAGGGATTCTTTTTTTTTTTTTAATTTTATTTATTTATTTAGTTTTGGCTGCGTTGGGTCTTCGTTGCTGCACATGGGCTTTCTCTAGTTGCGGCGAGCGGGGGCTACTCTTGGTTGCGGTGCGCAGGCTTCTCACTGCAGTGGCTTGTCTTGTTGTGGAGCACGGGCTCTAGGCACACGGGCTTTCAGTAGTTGTGGCATGCAGGCTCAGTAGTTGTGGCGCACGGGCTCAGTTGCTCTGCGGCATGCAGGAGCTTTCTGGACCAGGGATCAAACCCATGTCCCCTGCATTGGCAGGAGGATTCTTAACCACTGTGCCACCAGGGAAGTCCCAGGAATGACAGATTCTTGATGGGTCCCAGGGAAGGTATACAAGGTTGTTGGTGTACATTCCTGAATGCTTTCGTTTGGTTATATTGGAGGGCGGCCATATTATCTCTGGAGCCTTCTTCTGGGTACCACTGTCAAAGAGAGAACGATGAGCAGCCAAAGCTGGGGCTGCAGCTCAGTGTGGTGTTTCTTATGTTCTAAACTTCAGGTATGAAAGGCTGGGCTGTTCACAGACCAGAAGTAAGCAGGTCACAATTCTTTACAGTACCAAGCGTTTAACAAAGTCACCTCATTTTTTTTGATGTCCAGATGTTATATACACATTTTTCAGTGGCAGGAAGCTTTAAAAACATTATACGTACACATAATGGATTACATGAGTATCTAAATTAGGACACAAAATTGGGGGAATTGGGCTTCCCTGGTCGCGCAGTGGTTGAGAGTCCGCCTGCCGATGCAGGGGACACGGGTTCGTGCCCCGGTCCGGGAAGATCCCACATGCCGTGGAGCAGCTGGGCCCGTGAGCCATGGCTGCTGAGCCTGTGCGTCCGGAGCCTGTGCTCCGCAACGGGAGAGGCCACAACAGTGACAGGCCCGCGTACAGCAAAAAAAAAAAAAAAAAAAAAAAAAAAAATTGGGGGAATTTATAAATCAATTTCTGCCTGGAAAAACTAACTGGCAACACTGGGTAGCTAATGTTTTTTGGGAAATTACCATGTGCTAAGCATTGTTCTAACTGCTTTATATGTATTAATACATTTAATCTTCATAATAATTCTATGAGGTAGGTATAATTATGATCCTCCCCATTTATTAGGTGAGGCAACTGAGGCACAGGAACTTAGGTTAATGGCTCGTTTACCTAATGGCAACGTCACACAGCTAGGAAGTGCTGAAGTCAAGATTTGATCTCAGATACTCTGGCTCCAGAGCCCACATTCAGAAGCAGTATGCCATATCATTCTCTTTAATAATTATGTAGGGACTTGCCTGGCGGTGCAGTGGTCAGGACTCCGCGCTTCCACTGCAGGGGGCATGGGTTTGATCCCTGGTCGGGGAGCTAAGATCTCTCATGCTGCACGGCACGGCCAAAAAAAATATTATTCACTCATTTATTCACATGAAGTAATATATACCCAGCTGATAATTGGCTTGTTTTCTAAACTATGTACTTCAATAAAATCTTTAAGATTTGCCCATTTTTTATTGAGAATTTGTAATCTTTGAAAAGAAATTTAATGAAGTTTAATACTATTAACTATTTGGAGAAGAAACTATTTTGTAACTCTTTTGAAAATAGAAATCATGTTTCTGTTTAATATATCCTCTTAACCAAAAATACTTTCTATAGTCATGATGGTTATTCTTTCTTTGACTAGTTCTGTCTCAGGGATTGTTGCTGGTGGATGTGCCTGGTTGAGAGTCAAGGACAAGTTTTAAGATGTTCTCCCTCTTAGGAGTCCACACCGCATTTGAATGACTCTATCCCATCAATGCCAAGACTGGATCAAAGAATTATTCATAAGATGTATAGTCAGGAAAATATCTTATTATATTTAGACAGATGGCCTTTTCAGACCTTGCTTTAAATTAAATATTTTGATATTGATGTTTAGGTATTTTAATGCCAAAATTTATTTTGATGAAAGAAGCATTCACTGAATGAAAAAGCGTACTGTATGTTTTTCAGATAACCAAGATGAGGTGGAAGGCTAGCAGTTGATACCACAAATGTACGGGACTGTGGCTTAGCTAAATGGAAGGCACTTGGGAGGGGAGTATATAGCAAACTTTGCTTTCATATGTCCAAGTTAATTTATAAAATAAAATTGCTGGGAGGAGATTTATAAATTATTTCAGTAAACAGATTGTTTTTGAACACCCTCAAAATGGAGAAAAAGCAACTGTTTACCTCCAAATAATTGATATGCTAATTTTAGATAATTCTTTTCTAGGCATTAAACCAAATCTCATGAGAACCACTAGTATGAGGGTAGTTCTTTGATTAGTTTGAATCGTCTCAGGCACTTGCAATTTTTTCAAAGATTGTATTTCTCTGAAAATATCCTATAATTTAACATTTCCCCCCTTCCTGGCTATTCTTTCCTTGGTTACTCCAAGAGGCTACTCTCAAGTAGTGCCCTAATTTACAGGGTGCATATTTTGTACTCCTATCTGTAATTCTGTGAAAATAAAGCAATTGTTCAATGAGTAGTAATAAGAATGCAAAACTTTTCTCCCCTTGAAGCATTAACATAATTTAATGTACATTCAGTAAAATTAAAGCAGCCAATAAGGAATATAATTCTTATTTACATTTCGAAATGATGGTAGCAAAGTGCTTTGTTACCTGTTTTGTAAATGCAAACTCCACATTGATTTAAACGCTTTCAAAATTCTATGGGCAATATAAACTACTCAATTTTAAGTTTTGATTGCTGAAATCATAGTTCTTTGGTTAGGTGAAAAATAGGAATTGAATATTTGTTTCCCCCCCTAAATTCCTGTGTTGAAGCCCTAATACCAACGTAATGGTATTTGGAGATGGAGCCTCTGGGAAGAAGTTAGGTCATGCGGGTAGAGCCCTCATGATGGGATTAACACTTTTTTAGATGGGACACTAAAGAGTCAAAAGACACAAAAAGAGCTTTTTCTTTTTCTCTCTCTGTCCACCATGTAAGGGTCCAAGGAGAAGATGGCTGTCTGCAAACCAGGAATCCAACCATGTTGGCACCCTGATCTTGGACTTCCAGCCTCCAGAATTGTGAGAAATAAATTTCTATTGTTTAAGCCACCCAGTCTGTGGTATTTGTTATAGCAGCCTGAGCAGACTAAGATAATCAATCCATAAAGAAGGAAATATAATAATCTAACTTCTCCTGAACGCTATATAACATTAGCTGTTGACCTATATTAATATGTAGTGAAGATATATAAGCAGAATGTACAGTGCACAAGATATGCTTATACCAAGGTAAAATAGGTAATAATGTTTATCTTAAATTACATAGATTCATTCAGACTCTTGGTTTTATAATTTGGCCTGTTTGTTACTACACCTGTGAACTTCATGTGTATTTCAAGTTTTACAACATGTAGATGACAGTTTATAATGGGATAGAGCTTAAATTGTGAGAAATACTCAATTATGGTAAAAGAAATACACCAGAAGTAATACTTTGGCTGTCTTTAAATTTTATTGGAATTAGATGTCAAGTAAGATAAGATGTACAAGAGAGAGCTGATGGGGTATGGAGTAAATTTTAGGTTCTACTGATCATTTCTTAGAAATCAAAATCAATTCAAGACATCAGTTTTCAATAGTATCTTATGTATAAGTAAAACAGCGATACGTAATATCTGGTACAACAGAGATCCATGGCTTCTAGTCTCCTGAGACATCTGTCTTCATGAAAGAGACGAAGAGCACCAGCTCATGAGTTACGTAACCTTGAGACAATTTCCCATGTCTGCTTGCAGGTACGAATAAATGTCATAATACAGACCAACTATCTTTGTTATATACAAATATGTGGGGTTTTTTTTTTTTTGACATTTTTCTGGGTCTAATAACTACAGGTGACATTTCTGAGAAATGCAGTGTACTGAATTCAATGGAGAAAGTAGAAAAGTCTTATGTCTCCGTTAACTTGTGAGAAGTTTCATCAGTCCAGTTGTCTCCAGACAGCCTGATTGTCTTTATTTTCCCTGAACTCACATGGTCTGTGACAGTCATTTGGCAATTAATTGTGCATGGAGTTAAAATGGAGTCTGTGTACGTTTCAGGACACATGTAGGGCTAGATAGGGAGGTATTGTTGTTCTGGTTTCCTGGGAAACATACTCTGAGATGATGAGATTTATGTGAAGGAAATGTATTTGGGAATGCTTTGGGGAACAGTGGAAGTGAGGGAAGCAGAAAAAGGCAAAGGGAGAAGTTGTACTTCAATGCCGAGGCCGCAGTTCCTGCCGTCCTTCAGGGAGGGGCCCGCTTGGGGGAGGCAGCTCTCTGCCTGAGGGAGGTTTCCAGGGTGTTCGGAGCCAGCCCACCAGCGGTCAGTGCTTCTGACAACGGATGAAACCAGAGCCTCGGTCCTGAAGCAGGGACCTGGGAGGTCACCACAGCATTCCCTGCAGGAGGTAACAGGACGCAAGGTGAACAGCAGAGCATCGAGAGTCAGATGGGCTGGCTTGAAACTGGTTTCTAGTCTATATCGGATATGTCACCTTGGGCAAGGTACTTACTCTGCCCCTACTAAGTGGGGGTAAGAACAGTGTAGACATCTCACTGGGTTATTGTGGAAATGGATGAGTAAACACATGTAAAGCATATAGCAGTTCCTGGAATATTGTGAGCACTCTGCAATTGGCAGGTATTATTATTAGAGGTTGCTATAAAACAATGAAACTATTTTTAAAACTAACTTACCCATATGAACATTTGTTCCTATATAGGTCAGAAGGGGCTAGTAATAAAAAAACTCCAGCAACTCTAGTTGCTTAAAATAACAAGGATTTATTTCTTGGCCATGCTACATTACGGGCTGGCTCTAGGACCCAAGCTGACAGAGCAGCCACTAGCTGGGTAATTACCAGTGGTGCGGCAGAAAACAGAGGTAGCATTTTAAATGCTGACTCTTAAAACTTCCACCTGGGACTTCCCTGGTTGTGCAGTGGTTAAGAATCCACCCGCCAATGCAGGGGACATGGGTTTGAGCCCTGGTCCAGGAAGATCCCACATGCTGCAGAGCAAGTAAACCCGTGCGCCACAACTACTGAGCCTGCGCTCTAGAGCCCGCGAGCCACAACTAGTGAGGCTGTGTGCCACAACTGCTGAAGCCCGCGTGCCTAGAGCCCGTGCTCCGCAGCAAGAGAAGCCACTGCAATAAGAAGCCTGCGCACCGTGGCGAGGAGTGGCCCCCACTCACTGGAACTAGAGAAAGCCCGCACGCAGCAATGAAGACCCATCGCAGCCAAATAAATAAATAAATTTATGAAAAAACCTTCCACCTAGAAGTGATATATGTCAATTCCACTCATATTTCACTGGTCAGAATTTACCATATGAATACATACAACTCCGAGAGGCAGGAAGGGAAGTATAACCTACCCTTCGTCTGGAAGGAGAACCTGAATGACTCCATAACAGCCCTAATGACTATTAATGGTTTAATTTTTAAAACTACCTGGAACGATACACACTCAATAATAAGACAACTTTTCTTTTTCTTTTTTTTTTTTTTTTTTTTGCGATACGTGGGCCTCTCACTGTTGTGGCCTCTCCCGTTGCAAAGCACAGGCTCCGGACGCACAGGCCCAGCGGCCATGGCTCACGGGCCCAGCCGCTCCGCGGCATGTGGGATCTTCCCGGACTGGGGCACGAACCCGGGTCCCCTGCATCGGCAGGCGGACTCTCAACCACTGCGCCACCAGGGAAGCCCCAAGACAACTTTTCTTGAACACTTATTATGTGCCAGGCACTGTGATAAACAGCAATACTATGAAATAGACCCAATTAATATCCCAAATATTGTACATTAAAAAGTACTGAGACCTAGTGTAACCCAATCAATACCATGAATCTACCTAGTGGTAAACGTGGACTCAAACTCAGGCCTGTCTGATTGCAAAGCCCACACTGGTAACTACGACTCTATGTCTTCCCAAGAACTTCACTGACAGTAGTGTGATTCACAATATTTTCAAAACACATGCTCTGTTTTCTTTTTAAAGGAATTTCTGTTGGAATCTATTATTTAGAGTGTCTTAATTTCCAAAATGTTATGAAGTCTCACATGTAGTAGAAGTCTTTTTTCCTGTTCCCACGATGGTACTGGAAGGGTAAGCAAATGAGTCGAGTGTCCCTCTTCCATTGCGTAACTCGGACAGACTGATGGAGACTCTACCATCTTCCCCACGAGGCATCCAAGGGTATCTTCCCTCCAGCCAGCCAGCGGGATGCCCGTGGACCAGGCCTGGAAGTGACGCACGTACCATCCATTGATCAGAAACCCATCACGGGGCTGTTCCTGACCACAAGGAATGCTGGGAAATGGAATTAGCTGCGTTCTGAGTGAGTCTTGCTCATGATACATTGACTATGCTTTATATTTTCATGGGATTGAAGAGATCTTAAAATGGAGCAAATATATATAAGGTTAGCAGGGCATAATCTCAAAGTTGCCTCAGTGTTTGGTCTGCATTTCTCTCTTTTCAGTACTCCAGAGCAGTGTCTTATTTGGGTGTATCCCACTTTCTTTTAGTGTCCTGCCTTTCTTAACATGTGTTGTAGTTTGCCTTTGTGCTAATGGAAAGGTTATAGTTACCCTTATCTTTCCTTTAATTGCTCCGTAAGACTGTGTAATCTATCTATAGTATTAATGCAGGAGGATACAGAGGACACTTGGCTAATAAGTATACACAAGGCTGTAGTCTGACCCGGAGGAGAGTTTCACATGCTCTTGGGCCAGCACTGCATGCTGCGGGGGCCCACCAGACCACCAGATAACTCTGGGGTCTGGTAGGAGGGCAACATCTTCAGTCTGATGCTCTAGATGGTCCCTTACAAACTATGATAAGAATTTTTAAGGGTCATACAGGGCACGTAATAGGGGAGCGAGTTGCAGAACTGGAAGAGAATTCTGAAAGCTGTTGCAATGGATTGTGAGATTTAGCCCTTATTAACTTTTAGGAGCTTACCCCTTTAATCTGGGCAGGTGCTGTTGTATTACCTACTCCCATGATTAATCATAAATAAAGAGGCTTAAGATTGTAGGGTGACCATCATTACTGGGAACATGAGGGGTCCAGTAACACATATGACTTTAAAAAACTTTTTAGATGCTTTCACAGATATAATTTTAGTTTGATTCTGTCCACTAGGGAGGGTCAGGGTCTATGTTCCTCACATTCCACTTCGTATTTCTAGCCCAGTCCAGGGTTTGTATATTTTTTACGTGGAGCATGTATTAACAACAGCTCTAAAAGTTAACAAGGCAGCTATCTGCATCATTCTTTGTAGAAGAAAAAATGGTTTCAGCCAGATTATATGACTTCCCTTAGGTCACATAGTTGGTAATAACACACTGAATTTTTTAAAATATAAATTTATTTTATTTTAAATTTTTTTTGGCTGTGTTGTATCTTCATTGCTGTGCGTGGCTTTCTCTAGTTGTAGTGCACGGGCTTCTCATCGTGGTGGCTTCTCTTGTTGCGGAGCATGGGCTCTAGGCGCGCGGGCTTCAGTAGTTGTGGCGCACAGGCTTAGTTGCTCCACGGCATGTGGGATCTTCCCGGGTGAGGGCTCGAACCCGTGTCCCCTGCACTGGCAGGCGTTCTTAACCACTGCGCCACCAGGGAAGCCCAACACACTGGATTTTGAAGCAAGTTCTTCTGATTTATGTTTTGTTATTCTTTCCACCCAACTATGCTACTTATCACATTTAAAAAAATGTACTCAGGAGTATCAAATATTCATTCCTTGAGGATAAATTCTGGTTTTGGAAATAGCCAGAAGTAGTCTAGTATTAAATGTGGTGAATAGAGTTGGCTAGACAGTGCTATTTTGGATTAAAAGGATGAGGTATATCTCATAAAATAACACATTTTTGAGACTTATAAATTGGCACGTAATACACATCCCTTAAATATTTGTTAGTTTTGAGAAAAATGCAAAAATCTTTTAAAACTCGTATCTTGACTATGCAGCCATGCAACTTTTACCTATATTAAGATCAGAACCAGATCCAAGGAAACTGAAAACGGAAACTAGCTAAGAGCGAAAAGTGCAGAGTTCAAACGATGGCTGTGTTTAAAAACTGAACTTATTTTCAGTGATTTTTTTAATAAAATCTAGTATGTATCACTCAGTTTGTGATTTGGCCTTTGAGAGGGGTTATGTATAAAGGTAGTGAGAGAATGAACAGTTACTCCTATCCACTGTGTGTTAGGTGATTTACTTCATTTAATCCTCAAATCAGTCTGTGAAACAAATATTTCCATTTTAAAGAAGAGGGAAAGGCTCATGGTTTTCAGTTACTGATCAAACATCACACAGCCAGTAGGAGGCAGAGCTAGAATTAGAATCCAAGTCCATCTGTTTCAAAGCCAAGGTCTTTCTTCCAAACAATGCTGTTTCTTTTCAAAGGGGTAAGAGAGTATGGAGGTATGGTGGATTGAATGGTGGTCCCCGCAATAATAGAACCTGTAAATGTGACCTTATTTGGAAAAAGGGTCTTTGCAGATGTAATTAAGAATTTCGAGATGAGATCATCCTGGATTATCTGGAGGGGTCCTAAACCCAACAACAAGTGTCCTTATACGAGATACATATGGGAGATACTGATGGAGAAGAGAAGGCCATGTGAAAATAGAGCAGAGATTAGAGCGGTGCAGCCATGAGCAATGCTGACAGCCAGCCACCAGAAGCTGGACGAAGCAAGGAACAGATTGTCCCTAGAGCCTATGGCGGGACACTTTGATTTCAGACTTCTAGCATCCAGAACTATGAGAGAATGAATTTCTGTTGTTTTCAGCCGCCAAATTTTTTGTAATTTGTTACAGCAGCCCTAGAAACCACTACAGGAGGTACGGGGAGGAACCTGCAAGGAGGATGGACACACTGATGCATTTAAGAGCAAAGAAGAAAGGCTGCTAACTTTGGAAACAAGTGGGCCTGGGGTTGAATCCCAGCTCTGCTGCTCATCTGCGTGTCCTGTAGAAGTAATTTAACCTCTCTAAGGTTTGGTTTCCTCAGCTGTAAAGTAGAAATTATAATGCATTTCTCATTGGATTTTAAGGATTTAATGGGAGTATATAAAGGACTTAGCATATATAAGAAATCAATTTACTTCCTTTTGTGGATCAGAAGAATACTTCATAGTGAAATAAAACATTATCCTTGACTTTGATTTTTTGTAAATGAAACAGACAATGCAACATAGTGTTATAAGGTCCATAACAGGTAAATATGAGACACAACAGTGGCACAAGAAAGGGACTGACTGACTCAGGCTGGTTGAACCAGGGATGCTCTGAAAGGGGAAGACCCTGGAGCTGAGATTAAAAGATGAATAGGCATATACTAGGTAAAAGATGTCCCCCAATCCAGAGACCCCCTATATTACCCTCTCCGAGGAATAAACCTACAGGATTATGTCTGTGGGGAGAGGAAGCAGGCATATAGGATCAAGGAGTCAGAGGGAGGAATCTGCAAAGCTGTTAAAAATTGATCTCCACCAAGGTCCATCACAATATTTCAGAACACTGGGGATAAAGAGAAGATCCCACAAGCCTTTGGCGGGTGCGGGCGAGGAACCAATCTTATAAAAAGGAACAGGAATTAGAATGGCCGCAGATTTCAGAAAAACAATGCTGGTAAAGAACAATGGAGCAGTAACTTCTACATTCTAAGGGAAAATCACTTCCAACCGAGAAACCTATACTCGGCCAAATTGCCAGTGAAGTGTAAGGACCTTCTTAAAACATTTACTCCCTTTCTTGGGAGGCTGCTGAAGGATGTATTCCATTAAAACAAAGGCGTGGACCAAGAAAAAGAGAGACATTGTATCTAAGAAACAGGAGATTCAACTCAGGAAAGGAGCAAGCTCCATTCATTTGATAGTAAGTGGAAATCTCCAGATAAAAACTCTTTATCAGGCAACAAGAGTAACTGGCAGAGGTTAGAACAGGTTGAAATTTTGGGAAGACATTTCTTTAAGAAGATGAAGCTGATAGAATAGCTAATGTAAATAAATGCAATGGGAGGGTGTTTAGACAGGTAAGGAAGGATTTGAGGTTGACTTAGGGGTAAGTACATAGAAAGTTAAACAAATGGGAAAAACTCCAAATAATTGTTTTACCTACCCTACTTCAGGGTAGGTAAAATTTTGAGCAGGGAAGGAATTTCAATCATGGCTTATTACATGGCTTAGTCCTGAATTACATACATAGGTATGATAATATAACCACTGAATATCTAATCAAAATTTTAAGACTACTGGGGCATGGAGAGTGTGCTGCTTTTTGGGAGCTAGAAGGAGAAAAAAAAGCTAAATTCCTGTCTTCCATAGTTAATAGATAATGCCTAAAACTGAACAAAAAAAATCTAGCAATAGCTGTTCAAAAATGTTCTTGGGGTAAAAAACAAGAGTCACTAAAAGAGCTGAAAGTGAGCATTTTATGGATGGGGAAATGAGGAGTAGGGATATTTTGAGACTTAACAAATCTTATAGAAGTGGTATCATCTTGGACCATATGCATGTATCACTTTGATAAACAAAACTTGTAAAAAAAAAATGTCTTCTGTTCAAGAGTTTCCAACCTCAAGAAATTTCTACTTACTCTGGTGAAAACTTCCAAGAACCTCTACCATTCCTCCCCAAATTGTCATGAAACCATGGATGCTGACACTAAGCTCTTTGCTCTTGGATTCCTAGACCTTAGGGCAGTTTTAAGCATGGCTTCCATCTGAAGCTTGCTGGTGAATGGTGGAAAAGTAAGACTATCCAGGTAACATTAGCCTGTAGCAGGGTTAAGGGTAACTAAATTTGGTCAAGCTGGGGGATAAAGACAATAGGAAGGTGGTTCTACTATCAACTAGCCTGTTACCAGAACTTTAGAATTTGAGGCAGAAATATAACAGAAAATGTTAGGGGAGATGGAAAAAGTAAAGATGTTAAGAACAGATGAGTGTAGAGCAGATTAACTTATTAGATCATGGAGAAGACATGAAGGAAGATCTTATTCTTCATTGGACCAAGAACTAATTTCAAGGGGAAGTTTGCTGCTTTATATAAAAGAGGGAATTCTGAAGATAACTTCTATGATGTCAGTGTTGTTCATCTGAAAAGGTTGAACTTGATAAGGAGCTTTTCCCTCTTTGATCTTTCTGTTATTTGTAAAGAACGCAGGGTATCTCTAACTTAGCATTTCACGTCCATTGTTTGGAACTCCAGACACGATTTCCTATAGGAACAATTGCAGGTGGTGGGATCCACAGGCCAACCCTCCAATGACTCATTAGTCTCTGGGTGTCCCAACAGCACTGAACTAAACCAATGTTTCCATGGAAAAATTCAAATATGATTCATATTGAGCTGCAGGAATACTTGTGACCACATTTTTGTTCAGAAATTAAAAAGGAGTGATGAGTGGGTGGGATCAGGGATAGAGATACTCTGTAAGGGCAGGAGAGTGTCGCTGCTGCAGAAGAATAAATTACAGCAGTGGAAGTTTACCTCTCTTAATGCCTCTTGACAGAAAAACGATGGTACCTTGAACCCGTTGTGAATCTCATTGATACAGTTCCTAGGTGAAAACAGAATAAAGATATAGTTAGGAGCGTTTCTAGGCAGTGAGAGGTTGAAGAGACAGGAGAATGGAATTCCCAGAAGAAAGAAGAGTTCTCTGGTCATATGGCATTTGGCCTCACAATTCTCTCCCGGCCCCAAGCACCTCCCTCTCTCTCTCTCTTTCTGTCTCTCCCCCATATATATATATCACATGTTAAAGCTTGTATAAATCAGAAGCTGCTTATAAATCGTTCTGATATCTGGTCAACCTAACAAAAACTCTTATCAATGAATGTTTTGAAATTTCACAATTAAGTAGAGAACAGCAAAGTTTAAGTGGTGAATATATAAACTCTAAATTAAAACGCTTTAATAATGAAGAACTTTTGCCTTGAGGGCCAAGGATGAAATCCAAGAATTGTACGTTAATTTAACTTAATGAAGAGAAAAGTAACTATTTAAAGAGTTGACCCTTTTCTAAAATTCTAGAACTAACAGTGCACATAACTGAATGTTCATAATATAGTAAAGAATGCTCAGTCTATCAAACACAATTTTAATCAATTATTCACTGCATCTGCATTTTTAATATCAAGATAAAATAACTTACTGCTTTAGTATTTTCCCAAATGTTTGTTCTTGGTAGGCTGACATCTGCTGTAGATAAAAGTAGGGTTCACAGACATTTTCATTCCTATTTACCATATGAGTTTTTGGCCTATCTTTCATATTGTATTAATGACCTCAGAAAAGAAATGGCCCTCCTTCCCTTTTCCTTTTCCTTTATAGAACATTTCAGATACTTTCCTTGCTGATTTTGGGATGTTGCCCCAATTCCATGCCTGGCACAAAGGTAATATAAGCCAGGAGATACTTTGTGAACTTAGTAACCTGTGACCGGACTTGTCCTGGGATCATCACCCTTTTACTCCTTACCTCATTCCCATGGAGGGAAGCAAGGAATACACAAAGGTGGAGAGCGGTTGGCTTAACTGGGGAGGACTGTGGCATTTTCCCACTCACTTCAGGTAAAAGAAGGTAACACCTCTTTCAAGCCAACTGAGAGGGTGCAGGGAAGCTAAAAGGTGATATTGCGGGTCCCTAGAATATGAGGAAATTGGCAGCTCTCTCCTCCACTAGAGACTTGTTGAAACATGGAAGCCCTTATGCCTTCCCTGGGAGAGAGAGATCAAGGTGCTCCTTGATGTATGGAAACTGGGGCCTACTTCTGACCTGGGGAATTTTGAAGGTAGGACAGCAGATGGAGCACCTATAATGACAGAGCAAAATGAGTGGGTAGTAGCCCGCCTTGTCATCGTCTGGCATGGAAAGGATGTTTGAGTTTCCTATGGCTTGAGAGTGCTGTGGAAGGTAGAAGCTATCTTTTAAAAAAATATTTATTTATTTATGTAATTTATTTTGGCTGCGCCGGGTCTTAACTGCAGCGCACGGAATCTTTTTCTTTCTTTTTTTTAGTTGTGGCATGCGGGCTTCTTAGTTGCAGCATGCACGCCGGATCTATTTCCCCAACCAGGGATTGAACGTGGGCTCCCTGCATTGGGAGCGTGGAGTCTTACCCACTGGACCACCAGGGAAGTCCCAGAGCTATCTTAAAAGTACCTCTCCCAAAGGTACCTTGCTGTGGCAAGAGAACACTGTAGTCTTAGATTGGGATGAGAGGAGATATACCATTAGGGATAGGGAGAATTTCAAGAGGTAAGCCAAAACCTGGATCACCTTTGTCTGGGAACTGTGCAGTGTTGAGTACCTGCAAAACTCCTAAAGAAGCTTCCCGTGAACGTCACAAAAGTGCTAGTTATTTGGATGTCAGCCCAAAAGAGGTCACTGATAGCCAGCCAGTATTAACCAAGGAAGAACTAAAATGCAGAGTAATTTAAGCAAACAAAAAATACGCCTTTCCTTTAATTTGATCTTCATTAACCCAGACCCTGGAAAAGCCAGAAGCACAAGGGGGAGGGTGGGGAGGAAATGGGAGGGAACAGGCCAGTCTCCCTCACATGGCTGCCCGATTTGGGGTATTTGGAGAGCGGCTTGGGAATGGAGATGAGATTGCACTAGATTTAGACTGGACCAGACCCCTTTGATCCCTGCACGGCAGTTACATTAACGTAATGGGGTTGTGTTCTTTGCATACTTGTAAAAATCTGGAAGCTACAGGATCTGTCTGAAACAAGGACCAAGAGATGGAGATCCAACTGAGCGTATTTAAAAGCAGTGACTGGAGAAAAAAGTAACGCCATTTCCCACCAAGTTGAGACTGTTCAACTGATAACATGGGGATAGATTATGCAGTAAGGTGTTTTTGCTGACTGTTAAGGAGGCTCTTTGGGGACGTTATGCCCAGAGTATGAAGTTCAGAAGTCGGTGGATTCTTTCCCCAAAGAATCAATGTTTAGGGCTCAGTCTATTGGGAATGACTTATTATGAATATTAAAATCAGGTTTTTTTTTTTTTTTTTTTTGCGGTACGCGGGCCTCTCACTGTTGTGGCTTCTCCCGTTGCGGAGCACAGGCTCCGGACGCGCAGGCTCAGCGGCCATGGCTCACAGGCCCAGCCGCTCCGCGGCATGCGGGATCTTCCTGGACCGGGGCACGAACCCGCGTCCCCTGCATCGGCAGGCGGACTCCCAACCACTGCGCCACCAGGGAAGCCCTAAAATCAGGTTTTTAAAACAAGTCCTTAATATGATCTTCATCTGTTGCTTCATTCATTCAAACATTTATTAATTGCCTTTGTCCTGCACACACACAAAAGTAATTCTAAGGCAGTTGTCACTGTGATCAAGAATAAGAATAAAATCGTAGTAATTGATATGCCACTGACTATGTGCTAGGCCCTCTTCTAAACGCTTTATGCATGCTAATCTAATCAAGTGTATTTCATCCTAAAAGGGAGTTACTGTACTAGCTATATTTTGTAGGTAATGAAACTTGAGGCACAAAGAGGTTAGTTAACTTGCTTATGGGTATATAGCTAGTAGGGCTGAAGCTGGAATTTGAACTCAGGAAATCTGGCTGTAGAGTTTATATCTAATATTGCTCACAATATTAGATATTTCCTCTAATATAGAGTTTAATGAGAATATGACTAAGTTTAAAAATAAGATTACAGGGTGAAAGATGAATGTGTCCTGTAAACATTGGAAAAGGCTTCAAAATCATGTTCCAGTGCCACTGGAGATCCCACCATAAATTGTAGATAGATCTTTAGGACTTGTCATGGAAAGACTCACTAGTTTCGTTCCAAAGATTTAGCTGTTTGTAATACCCATTATAATATCTTCTTTGGTCGTATTGCTCAGAGAACATATCCTTTGTAATGAAATATATAGCTTAATGAGTTTCTTTATGGCTTAACGAATTTCTTATTTTTGGAGCAGTCTTCATAATTCCATTTAGACTTCATGACTTAGGAGATACTGCTCTCTGTCTATATTTGCAGTGAATTTTGTTGGTGTTTCATTGCGGAGTTGTTTTTGAACCCTGAAACAAACCTCTCCTGATTGTTGGAGGAGGTCATCAAGAGGATATGACCACAGGTCATCCTGTGAACTGGACCCGGTCAGTAGGAGTCTCCTTACTCTAGTGCCTGAAATGTACATTTCACCTGCTATTTCCGCACTTAGACCCAGTTCAGGGTCACAGCCTTGGGAGAGTAATGTGAGCCTACCTGGACTGTACACGTGACTGAACGCTGCTAAAGCCTCTATATAAACTCTTAAGATTCTGGCGGGCGGGTGCAGAGTTAGGCTTATTTTGCGGCGCCCAAGACAAGCCTCGTGTGTAAGTTCCCTTTGTTTGTTAAACCTGACACTCACCAATCTGGAGTTATCTGCCTGTTTCTTCAGTCTTTCTTTGCCCTCCCCCTATGGGGGCCAGTGTTGGATTTTTTCTGAACACGGATGTATTCCAGGAAAAGATGATGGAAAAGTCTTTAGCTTTTTCATGTCCCAACTGGGGCCTATGTCTTATGCCAGAGAAGAGCTTAACTATGGAAAAATGAAACACTCAAGAAAGAGGGACCACAAATAGCAAGCTGTTGCTTGTTGTGTTTTGGGAATGGTGTTTTCAGGAGAAGCAGCCGGAAGATGGCTCAGTGCTGGCTTAGGGGCCGAGACCTCTTTCCTTTGTAAGAGGAGACCTTTGTGATGGAGAACTGAGCACTGTAGGTGCTGAGAACTTGGCGTTTCTGAAGTGCTACGATTATGTATCCTATCACTTCCAGAAATGGTCTTTGAAAGGCTGCCAGCTTTTTAGGGAGGCTTATGACAGGGTTTTTAGTTAAACTATTGTGGCTTGTGGGCACGGCACAGAATTGGGAGAGCTGGAGCCTCAGTTCTAAACCTCATACTAAAAATAAAGAGCTTTATGACCCTGGGAAAGGCAGTCAGCTTTTCTGAACCTCTTTATCATTTATAAAATTAAGAACTTCAAACTAGATACCTAGGGTTCTTTCCTGGTCTAACATTTGATGTGTTTCTCTCTGAGTCAAAGCATCAACTAATGGAGAAAGTTAGAACTAATGTTCTAACATGGCACCCCAGGTTAGGGGGTGGATCATAAAATATTTATTTATTCCGCTCTTCCATGAGTAGATATAGTAAAAGCTGAGGCAAAACCTGCCAGTAGAGCCTCTTCTTTCTTCACGTTTGGCATATTTGTAAATAGCAACAATAAGTCCCATAAAGTGTTCATAGAAATAAATAAAATTCATATTCATTACTCCTAAATATCAGTAAGGATATCACGGTGACATTTTCAAATCACTCTTTGAGGGGAAATGAATAACTTATGTATAACATATTCATTATCTTAAGTAGCATTATTTCTATTGGATGGTTCATGTACTAATAAGGCAAAAGAAAGAAACTTTTGCTCAATGAAAAGTGATAAAAATAGTATTTGATCTCAACAACTGCCTTCAATAATCTGCAAAATGATAATGATTCTTTCTTTATATCACTGTATTGTGTTATATAATATAGTCAATATTAATGTTATTAATATTCATCATCTCATTCTCCCCAAGGAGGGTACCAGGGAAGTCATAGTAACACTGATACCTTTATTTCTAGTTTATTAGCTGACATGGTGATGATAACAGGCCCCTACCTTGCTATCCACGTTCCGCCTCCAGTGTGCTATGTAATGGCTGGGAATTTCCACCACGGGGCTGCCACACATGAACTCGGGTTGCTATTCTTCTTCTGTCTTCTTTCTTAAGAGGCGCTGTGATGAGAACACAGCTCCGTTACTTCTAAGTGCAGTGACATCGCCACTGCTGTCTTGTTCCCCCTTAGATCCTTCAGGACACATCTGCAGTGGTCCTTCCTCCCAGAAATGGAAAGTGGTCTTCCCCTTCACATAGCCTTTTTACTTTTTCACCTGAGTTTTAAAGCAACATGCGTGGCGTGGTGCCTTTAAGTGTTATAACATTCTTCATCAAAATGGCCACTTCAGCTTTTACTGTGGTTCTGTCCCTATAAGCATGAGCCTTTGTTCTGAGCTGGAGCCTGGGGAACACGTCCCATAGTGCCCTCTGTTTTCCATCCTCCTCTTTCCTCTGTTTCTTCCCCAGGTTCCTCCTTTCTCCTTCAGAAAACACACACACTCTCTCTCTCTCTCTCTAACCCATCAGAAAACATCATTAACTCATACAAACAGATGGGCCAGATGATGGGAGAGATAGGATCGCCAGCCCAGAGCAGCAATCACAGCTGACTCACTGACTCAACTGAATCACAGTCTAAACAAATAGTGATATAAGATTGGTGCACACCAGAGAATCACCGTTTGAATTTTATGACCAGGTCAGAAATAAGTATCTTACAGCCTGTTACAGAAAAGCACGTTTAAACAGTCAGAGTCCTAAGTTTTTCTGGACCTTATGTCTGCTCCAAGACAGGCAGCTAAGCAAGTGAGGATTCTTTGGGAGACTGCAAATTCGCGACACCATGACCAGGAGAACAGTTGTTTCATGATTTGTGGCTGAAGGTGTGCATTCTACATGCTATTGGTCAGTGATGATAAAGTAGGTATCAGTGCCTCTGTGGATTTCCTGTTGCCCCTTCAAGAGCCACCATTTAGAAGCATCTAATCAGGTATAAAGTGCTGGGGGTGAGAAAACCTTTTCAGGTTGCCACTGCACTTTGGACTTCCTCTTCAGATTTTCTAAACTAGTAAAAATACTATTTCACATCTACCTGCATAATTTTGTCTGTTCTTTCCCCACTTGAGCACATAAAATATTCCCAGGTAACATGATGACAACTGTTCTGATCGCTCATTTTTCTGTTGGTTCCAAATGACCAATGAGACTAATTAAGTCCTCAAGGAAACACTCACCTTTACTGTCAATAGGTGGTCATCTTAACTAGTCAGGATAAGTAAATAGGGCCAGTCTCTAATAACCAAGGAGGCAATCCATATTTCCTTTTCAAAACTGGGATGGGGAAAATTTGTGATGGAGGGGACACTGAATATTTGAATACAATGCTTAAATATGTTTACACATGTTTATATTATCATTATGCCCTGTATCCTGGAGTTAATAAATCTAAAGTTTTTGGCAGTGGTTCTCAAAGTGTGGGCTCTCCACCAGCAGTGGCATCAGTAGCACCTGGGAACTTACTAGAAATGCATATTCTTAGGCCCTACCCCCAGACCTTCTGCAACAGAAACTTTGGGATGGGACTGGCAATCGGTGCATTTTGATGCACAAGTGAGTCTGGTGCAGGGTTTAACTACCCTGGTTTTAGGATGTTTCCAAGAATGAGCCCTTTTCTTTTTGTCTTTTTAAAACAGTGTGGACCAATTAAATTGTCCCTTTTCTGAAGAGCATGTAATCACACTGAACAATTGTTCATACATTTCTCAAGTATATGTTAATCATATTAGAAATGTTCTCCCCCTTTCCTTTTTTTTTTTTTTTTTTTTTTTTGTGGTACGTGGGCCTCTCACTGCTGTGGCCTCTCCCATTGCGGAGCACAGGCTCCGGACGCGCCGGCTCAGCGGCCATGGCTCACGGGCCCAGCCGCTCCACGGCATGTGGGATCCTCCCGGACCGGGGCACGAACCCGTGTCCCCTGCATCGGCAGGCAGACTCCCAACCACTGCGCCACCAGGGAAGCCCCTCCCCCTTTCATTCAAAAGGGAAACATCCTTTTAACATTTGGGAGCACCTGAACAGGAAGACCCCAATACAAAAACAGCAAGGAAATATACGTGCAAATGGTTCTCACCTATGCTTAGAAAAGATCCACAAAAGTTACCCCTTAACACTACTTAGCTGAGAGAGGAGTAGAAGAGAATGTGGGAGTGAGGTAAAGGCATAAAAAAATACAGAAAAAGGGCATTAAAAAAACATATGAAGCAGCTTATGTTTAATCATAGATAAAATGCTTGGTGAAGTCCTAAGAGGGGTATCTGAGCCTGTAAGCCAGTGCTTTAAATGTTATTGTTTTTACTTCCTGGACTTCCATCTCCGTGACAGGGTGGGTAGTATTGGGGTAACGTGTGGAAAGCACGTTACCACATCAGTCCTGATTAATCAGCTGACATTTATTGAGTGTTTACTATATTCCCCCCCAGTTGGGTTAAAACGGGAATGCTGGAAACACCGTCTCGGCTTTTTAACAAGCTTTTACTAGTTGAAGAGATGGGAGTCAAACGGAAACACTTGGGCACAATAAAATAACATGTTCAAAAATGAGGAACAACACAGATTGCAAATGCAGGGGGGCTGCAAATGCTGGGGTCACTCTGAGTGTCTAGTGCTTAAGAAGGAAGGCTACGGGGGCAGGTGGACCTCAAAGGATGCTTATACTATCTGTAGTGGATTGTAGAAATGGCCTCAGTTCTTCTTCCCGAATCTCTGCCCCTTGGCAATGCAAGTTTCCAGCTCCTCACATTGGGAGTACTCCTGTAATTCACCTTGTAACACAGGCAGTGGTGAGATGCCAGTTCTGAGCCTAGGCCTCAAGACACCTTGCATGCTTCTGGCCACTCTCTTGGAACCTGTCCAGCCGCCATGAACAAGCCCAGGTTAAACCTGTTGAAAGGAAAGAGACCACATCCATTAAGAGATGAGCTGTCTCAGCTGAGGCTGTCTGAGACTAGTCAGCGCCCAGCAGCACCATCAGTGAGCCCAGTCAAAATCGCCGCTCCAGGGGCTTCCCTGGTGGCGCAGTGGTTGGGAGTCCGCCTGCCGATGCAGCGGACACAGGTTCGTGCCCCGGTCCGGGAAGATCCCACATGCCGCGGAGCGGCTGGTCCCGTGAGCCATGGCCGCTGAGCCTGTGCATCTGGAGCCTGTGCTCCGCAACGGAAGAGGCCACAGCAGTGAGAGGCCCGCGTACCACAAAGAAAAAAAAAAAATTCACCGATCCACAGAATCCTGGGCTATGTGAATCAATATTGTTTTAGGCCAGCAAATTTTGGACTGGTCTGTCATACAGCAGTAGATAGCTGGTACAAGGTCAGAAAGGTGGAGAGGAAGGTAGAAAGCATTCTAGGCTGGAGTTGCAACTCCAAACAGGTTGAGAGTCAGAAAGGTGTGAGGTCAGGTCAAAGAAGAGTGAAGACACCAGTAGGATTGGATGTCTGACCACTTTCTTCCAATAAATCAGGAGCACGAGCATTTAAGAGAACACATACTGGAAGTCAGACCTGCACTATTACAACTCTTGCAGTGCACCATCAAGCCCTAAGAAATAGGAATGCCCACATGCTGAAACACACAGTGAGCTTCAGTACCCCATCTGTCCAAGATGTACTTTGAGAGAGTAAGGCATTGTTTTCTAGCCAACTATATTATGCCAAGGGGGAAAAAAGAAAAGATCTTTGTGGCCTACAATCTGCTTTTACTTTTTATATAGAGAAGTCTAAAGTTTATGTGACTTACTTTCAAGAAACTGCTAGAGGCAACTTCACAGAATCCCAGAGTAAAGGATATTATGTAGCTAGAGTGCTTTTAAAATCTTAAATTCTCACAACGTGCATCTAGTAGGCCATTGAATAACACACAGCTTCGACTCAATTTTATTAGATCATTGAATTTATTTTTTACCATAAAAAGCACAAGAGAAAGTTTCCTTTAAATGCTAAAAATGTGTTCTTTCTGTTGAGTGGTACTTGCCGGGACAGAACATCCCTGGGAGATGACGGATTCTTGTTTCAAAAGCAGCTTCTTAAATTTGGCGGGACAGCAGTGGAGGGTTCCGAGGGGGATGGGATGAGTTAGGGTGGGGCGGGTGTGATATTCAGATGGAACAATATTTAACCTACAGCCCCTCATGCCTGGGATCCTTTGTACCAGCAGGCACGGAGGCGTCCTTCGTTTCATTCAGTTATTTTTTTTAAAAAAGCAGAGTAGTTGACGAAGTGCCAGAAACTTTATACCAAATGGCCTTATTGAGCCACTATTTTATTCAAGCAATGCTCAGATCAGCAGTACCCCACAGGTCAGAAAATCACGGCGAACGGGGAATTTCCACAGCAGAAAAGGCAAGGGTAATCAAGCCTGAAGCGTCCCACGAGGGGAGCCGTGGAAGAGGCAGCAAACCTGAAGAGCTCCTTGTGTGTGGCGTTAGCAGGGGAGCGAGCGAGATAGAAAGTTGTTCTAATTGCAGCCTTTCTCCTGCGAACGTGTTGCTCCCTTTGGACTCTCCGGTAACCAGTTCACCCAAAACTTTTCTGCCACGAGGCCCCGCATCTCCCGCGTGCTCCCTTCCTGAACCGGCTAACAGGTCCCCGGTCAAAGAAGCGTCACCTCTCAGACCCCGGGAAATCTCCGCAGCCCCCTCAGACTGCAGCCTGGTCGCCGCCCGGCCTCCCAGTGCAGCAATCGGGGCGACGGAGAGGAAGGCGGCGCGCAGGCCAGGGAAGACCCGGGAGGACCGACTCGCGGGCCGGGCTCGGGCATCAGCATGGGGAAGGGAGGCGCGGGCCGAGCTCGCCCCGCAGGTAAACAGGCCGGCGAGGCGCAGGGCGCTGCCGCCGCGGCCGCCCAGCGATTTCCAGGCACGCAACTCCGCCTCCAGGGATCTGTCCCTCGCGCGCTCGCCCCGCCGCCCGCTCGCAGCCTCAGCAGCCGCCGCAGCATCACTTCACACAAAGGACTGTTCCCCGCCGAGCAGCACCTCCACGTCCTCCTCCGGTGACGGCAGCCCCGACAGCCGGGCTCGGGCGCGGCGGCGGCGCGGGGAGGACCTGTCACTCCCAGCAACCGCGGCGGCGGCTTTTTTTTTTTTTTTCTATTTTGCTTAAAAAAACATTTTTTTTTGCCCTTATACTGCTTGGCCTTTCTGTGGTTCCACCCACCTCTTCTCTCCCTTCCTCCTCCTCCTCCCGTAAACAACTCTCCCACAGCTCCCGCCAATAAATAAATTAGGAGGAGGGTAAGGGGGAGGGGTGCGGGGGGAGGAGGGGAGAGGAAAAGGGAGGCAGCGCGAGAGAGCGAGGCAGAGTCCGAACCGACAGCCAAGAGCCCGCACGCACCTCGCACCATGAGATGGCGACGCGCCCCGCGCCGCTCCGAGAGGACCGGACCCCGGGCCCCGCGCCCCGGCCCTGCCGCCCGCTCGCCGCCGCCGCCGCCGCTGCTGCTGCTGCTGCTGCTGTGGACCGCGGCCCTGGCGCCGGGGGCGGCCGCCAGCGACGAGGCGGCTCCCGCGGGGGCCTCGGTGTGCTACGCGTCCCCGCCCAGCGTGGGCTCGGTGCAGGAGCTGGCTCAGCGCGCCGCGGTGGTGATAGAGGGAAAGGTGCACGCGCCGCGGCGGCAGCAGGGGGCACTCGACAGGAAGGCGGCGGCGGGCGAGGCAGGGGCGTGGGGAGGCGAGCGCCAGCCGTCAGCCGCCGGCCCGGGAGCGCTGCCCGCCGCCAACCGGACCGTGCACCCGTGGCCCACGGGCCCCGCGCTCAGCGCCGCCGAGCCCGGAGACGAGGCGCCCTATCTGGTGAAGGTGCACCAGGTGTGGGCTGTGAAAGCCGGGGGCTTGAAGAAGGACTCGCTGCTCACCGTGCGCCTGGGCGCCTGGGGCCACCCCGCGTTCCCCTCCTGCGGGCGGCTCAAGGAGGACAGCAGGTATATCTTCTTCATGGAGCCCGATGCCAACAGCAGCGGCCGCGCGCCTGCCGCCTTCCGAGCATCCTTCCCCCCTCTCGAGACGGGCCGGAACCTCAAGAAGGAAGTCAGCCGGGTGCTGTGCAAGCGGTGCGGTAAGTTCCTCGCCTCGCGGGGCGCGCTCGGGCGGGGCGGGGAGGGCGCACTCTCGGGGCGCGGCGGGCGCCGGGCTTCGACGGCTTCCGGGCGGACGCGGTCTGAGCGGTGGAGTTTCGGGCTTGGAAGCCTCTGGGCGATCCTCAGAGGAGGAGGGTTCGCGGATTGGATTCCACGGGCAGCGCCTTCTCCAGTGTCCCGGTTTCGAGGCATTGCCATTGGTGAAAGCCCAAGTTTGGTCCTCGGTTGGGGCCGCCTCAAACTTTTTAATTCCTTGGGGTTTCGTTCGCCAAGTAGAATGGAAATGGGCCGGCTGCTTTCTTGCGCGTGCCTTCTTGAACTCTTTCGTTAGGAGTTGCTGTTAAGGGCAGCCGTGTGGGGCTTTTCCTCTGAAGGAGGAAAGGTGAGTTGGACAGGACTGTAAAGTCTTCCCATCACTTCGAGTCCGGAGTGTGGACTTGGTCAGGGGTTTGTGTCTCTGGAGAGTCCAACAAGAAAAGGACAGAGCACTGCGATTGCCCTTGCGATGTGGCAGAGTTTTTGGCGAACTCATTGTCCGAACAGACAGGTGCAGTCTGCACCTTGTGAAAATGTGTATGTGAGAAGTATATAAAGTTGGGTGTTTTCTTTTTGCTGACATCATGTCAAGAATTTTTGTTCTCATAGTATTTTCGTTTGGAGTATGCTTTGGCACGTCAGGGCATCAGAACAGGTGAGTGTCATTATAGAGCTTCACATGTAGGCCCTTAAGGAGAATTTCGGAAGATAAGTTTAGCAATCGTGTTTCAAAGACCTTTCCCGATTTTACCACTGCAAAGGGTTCTTCCAGGTGTCCTTAGTATTATCAGGTCCGAGAAATCAGCTGATAATCTGATTACATTTCTGAAGTAGCATTACGTTTATGCCATTCACAAAGTAATTTCTAGGTTCTAAATATTTGTGTAATTTCCCGATGATCATGTAATCACTAAAACATAGAGGGGTTTCTTCTCAAACCAAAAATTAACATGATTACACATCACAGATTCTAACATGAATAATAGATTTTCCCCTGGTCTTGATGTATCCGTCTGATAGATGGTTGGGTTAATTGAATTTTTACAAAACTCAGCACCATGCCATGCTCAGTCCGCCTGTGATGTACACTGCGTCAGCTGTTTTCAATTCGTATCAGGTGATGGTTATTTAAATTTCTGATGAGCATTTCTGATGCTTGTAGCCTGCGGTTAATTAATGCCTAACGATTTGGTTTTGATGTCAGGGAAGAGCATTGCTTATCCTCCATTGCCTTATTTTCACAATGCACTTTGTGCGCCAGAGACCTGTTAAGATTGCACCACTCCGTGGCCGGAAGCTGTTCTCAAACAGTGGTGCTGAAGAAAGCTGAGTGATGTTGGGATTCCCCGGGTCTGGCTGATAGATGTCACTATAAAACATGGGAAACTCTCTGCTGGGAGCTGTCTTATTAGGAAACACAAAAGCGCCTCACCATTGAACTGCCTCATATGTTATTCTGTTAGAGAATCTGAAACAAAACATTTTAAGCCACGCTGTCATCCCATTTTCACGTGTTTTATTGTATGCCGTTCAGGAAGGATTTTGCTTTTACCCCAAACCATGTGAGTTGTGGATCATTTACTGCACATGGTGGAAGTTAATATAAAGGGGATCGTAGTTGGCAGTGATGCCTAGGATGGGGGTTGGAGTGTTGCTAGATAAGCCATGGTGTTAGTTACGCCTTCTAACTAGAAGGAGATGTCAGTTTTCAGGGGTAAACTTCTTATAAGGGTCCAGAGGACGCTTGGAAATGGAAAATTCATGTTGTCTGGAGAAATACTGTTTTCGTGCTTCTAAGCCGAAAAAGCTTCACTAAAGGTAGTCTTGCCTTTTTGTTTGCCAGTCAAAGGAAATACATAGTTGTAAGTTGTGGCATGCTAACCAAAGCAGGGTTGTTTTTTTAAATGAACTGTAAATCTCCTGCGTGTAATGTAGTAGATTAAGAAATCATGAAGTTACTGCTTCAGGTTTGTGTAATTATTGTGTATGTTTGGTGATTTTAGGGTTACGTACTTTAAATTACGATACCGCGTGAAACTTTAATAGGTTTAGCTAAAGACTAACTGAAATCGTGCTCAAAGTTTCTCTTGGATTTTTACGAACATCGTAGTTATTGTGACATTGTAGGCTATAAGTAAATAGTATAAGCTATTTTATATAAGGAAACTCAGTAAGTCCATACTTGGAATATGGGGTGTAAAAGTGTGTATGTGTGTGAAAACTTGTGAATTCTTCCAGTTGTGTGGTCTGGTTTAACAGTGCCATTCAGAACTTACCAGGCAAAGGAACACAAATTGGACAAAAAAAAAAAAATGTACAGAGAGAATAGGGACTGATTTGTCGTGGTTGAGCTGCTTCTGTGTGCTTCTGGTCAGGAGATTTCAGGGAGAGTGATGGAAGCAGAGGGTTCTTATCTAACCACACGAAGCTGCCCTGGGGGCGCGATGGTTGTTCCTGCCTGAGCCCTGATGCTAGGCTGGAGAGGGGATATAGCCAAGTCATTTTGTGATATCATACCCTGGGCAACAGTTTCCAGCTCTCCTTTGCTCAGCTGCAGTGTTGTTTCCTACAAGTTGCTTCCTAGTGTAGAAACTACACGTGCAACAAATTAGCCTTAGGGTTGAGCTAATGGAAGTCTTCCCTGAATTATTTTTTCTCTCCGCCCCGTCCCCTCTCCCCATCTAAGAGAAACTCCTGAGTAGAGTCTGTATAAAAAGAAGCTCTCCTCTGAACAATGGACTTTTGGAAACAAAAACTGTGTAGTGTATTTTAGGTGACAACGCAGAATCTCATAGCTTGTTTGCTTTATGTTTGAGGTTTGTGTGAACTACACTTCTTTTACAGTTAAATTCTTCCCAGTCTTTGCTTTCTCTCTTGCTCACTACACAGGGTGAGACATTTCTACGTTTTATATTTATTGGAATGGAGAATAATTTGCTGTGCAATTAAATTGCCATTATTCAAACAAATCATTGTTTGATGTACTACACTTCTAGTTTTCAAAGCATTGCGGTTATACTAGGCTGTAACTGATGCCCAAAAAGGAGTAAAAATACTGATGTTGAATAACATCTATAATTGGGCCATGCAAGATTTGTACATCAGTTGTGTTCTTACAAGCCAATCTAAATATTCAGTATATTATATCATATTGGAATGTGTAATAATGCAAACATGTTTGTCAAATATTTATGATACATGTCTTTTTTTTTCTCATGTCCTCAATAACTATTTAATAAAGTGTGCTGACCTTATGGTGTTACGAAAATGACAGAAATGCTGCAGGGATTTTCCAGCCAACTATTGAAGAGAATTACTCTTAATAAAAGCTACATTAAGGGTATAGCAATAGGAACAGATACAGCTTGGCTGCTTGTCTTTCATAAATGTGTAAATGTAATTTCCCAAGTGCTTGTGATGGCTCTCTTTAAACTGTATAAATCTTACTGTCAATTCTGTACTGTATTTAGAACACTTCTTTCTGTTGAGTAGAGAACCCATGTATGTATTTCTATATATTTATTTTAAAAAATGAAACCAAGATGGGTCATTTGGGAAAACAACTCTTTGGAATAAAAATATTTTAAAAGATGAATTTAAATATCTGAATCAGAGTATATTACAGGCACTAGGGGATGGTTCTCATCAAGTTGTGGGAGATCTATAAATCCTCTGGATCTAGGGAAAGTTTTACCATATGTCTTAATGTATTAGGTAAGACCAGGAAGCTTAAACAGCCCTGAGGGTCAAAACAATGGGCTGTGCTTCCGCTGGCCTGTATATTTATAGCAAATGAGAGCAAAAGACGTGATTGGGCGGGTTATTGCCCTTGTCAAATGCAATCTATTCATTGTTCAGGAAATCTCCTTTGCTTCGATGCCCATTTTCTTCCTGTTATTTTTTTCTTAGTTATAAACATAACATCTTTTAAAACCTATTTTTAAATTTCAGTGACAAGTGATGAACTGGCCAGGTGTCCAAAGATCTTGAAACTCTCATCTGTCCTCAGTACTTAGCAATACTTAGGTTTTTTGTTTGGTTGTTTTTGATATGCTCAAATGATGTGGAAACATTATGTCTATAGGTAATTCTGATTGAATGGGTGTCTTGATTAGCCTTATATAAATGAATGATAATGAAAACAAAGTATATAATGAGAAACAGTGGCAGGGATTCATGTATTATTACAGTCATTGAAAGTATATAATGAAAAAAGTTTGTAAAGGAAACAAAAGGTTAAAAAAATAATTAGGACTCTTATGGACTCATGCAATTTGTTACCAAAAACAATAGTGTAACAACATGTTTTTGTCAAAGTTTTCATAAGAAAGTGAGAACGAATTTTTAATGTCCTTACTTTTAAGTCACAGGAATGGCTATTGTAGACAGTTTTCCATTCAAGTATGAATGCTCTAAATTTGCGCATTTTACTCTGGGCTGTTACGTTATCATGAAATTTAAGTTAAAATGAAAGTAACATTATGAAAGAATGTATGACCTAGCCCCTGTCCCAAATTTCAGTCACTTTCTAATACTTGAACAGCTGATTAGTGATATACAGCCTGTCACATTTTAAAATGTAAAGTTGAATTATTTGCAAATTTACAGAATTCAGACCTAAGTCTTATTAAGCGCTAGTTGAGAGGCTGTATTTCATATTACTGTGTTTTCATATTGTTTAGGGCGGTGATGGGCTTGAGTTAAGCCTGTTTCTGAAGGCTTGTCTCCTGACTCTCCATCTGCAAATGATCCATACAGGTCGAAGAAGATTTAAAAAAAAAAGAAATTTTGGTGAAGTTGAAAGCTTAAAATGGGTTGACGAATCTCTGCTTGGCATAGATCTGATTGTTAGGAAATAGTCTCCCCCAACATAGACTTGCCACCCAGCCATCCTAGAAAGAGACGCCTAAGTGGTAATTGACATTAATTTTTTAGTCTTCCAGAGAACCAGGATATTTTTCCCTTTGGAAAATAGCTTCCTGAGAAACTGTATCCTAACCTTGGTTCTCTCCATTAGGACCTAGCCAAATTTATATCCTTTTTTTTTTTTTTTTTTTATAACTAAAAAACAAAAACAAAGTTTACTCACAGCATGGATGGTACAGGGGAGACAGAGCTATCAGTTCCTAACTCAGCCTTCAGCTGTGTCTTCCCTTCATCTCTATTTCCTTTGTGAGGACACTGCAGGGTAAAGCTTTAGGTAAATGATGGGGCCCATGAGTGGATCTGAGTCTTCAAGAGAGCAAAGGATGTATTGATGCTTGCTCATCGTCACACTGACAAGTCTTCTCTTGACATCTTGGAATTCCGCTGTCTGGGTCTAAGTGTGTCAGAATACGGAGGTCCTAGATCACAAGACGTGAATGTTGGGAGTTCCCTGGTGGCCTAGTGGTTAGGATTCTGGGCTTTCACTGTCATGGCCTGGGTTCAATCCCTGCCCAGGGAACTGAGAATCCTGCAAGCTGCATGGTACAAAAAAAAAAAAAAAAGATGTGAATTTACAATAGGTGTCTTTCAGTTCCTGATAGGCTCTTTGTTCCTCCCATGAAGACATAGATGGTAACCCGCATTGCATCTCTATTTCAGGGGCTTCCCCCCTACAAAGCCCGGCTTTGGAGATCTGCCCCAGTCAGTGTGCTGGGGACTAGAAGAGCACAGGTCTGAGTGCTGCCTGCTTCTGGAGCTGGGGGCCAGGTTTAGGAGGTCATGCCCAGAGCCTAGAGGAGGGAATTACTTCTTTCGCTCTACTGTGTACCAAGTGTGAGCTGAACAGAGCCCAACACGAGGGGACGTGCCTGATGTGGGCCCTAGGGTCTTGGTGGTGGGCACACCCGTGAGCCCGGGGCATGGAGGGGTCATGATCAGAGAGGTGAAGCCCTCTCTGCTTTGCTGCATTAGGAAAGTCACAGCAGTAATACTGTTGTCCCAAATATTCGTCTCTAGTCTGCGAATTGCTGTTAAGGCAAAAGAAGCTAAAAAATTGAGGGGCTTACTAAGACCACTGGGTTATAACTATTACTCATTGAGTTTGTGTCTTTTTTTCCCTCTGTGATAGGCACATACTGCCTGACCCGTGTGGGTTAAATACGTGTTAAATAATCAAAGGAATAAATGAATGAAGCGTCCTGGATGCTTGTTGGATGGTGGCAATCACTGTTCTAGGCTGAATTTTGGAGAAAACAAACAAAACCTGATTCTTTCTCTTCAGGTCTCTAATTTGGTGACCTAGCCTCTTTGTAGGAAGTAGCATTTAGAACCACATCGTCTCAGCACACCATTTCCTCCTCTGGATCAACCTTTGGGCTTCCACGAAAGGTTATTTAATTTCCTAAAATTCGTTTTTTCATAACTTATTCCTGGATTTTAATATTCTGTATTCTGTGTACTCTATAGCCCCAGCTGGGGAACAGAATTCCCTGTGTTGTAAAGACTTCCAAGCACAGAAGGGGTTTTCGATTGTCAATGAACCCCTGCCACTGTTTTGAGCAGACCCATTACCAAATCATCCCAACCAATTTTGTTTTGGGTACTAGATCTCAGCTCTCAGGAATTCTGTGTTCTCCCTGATCTCCCCCAAGGTGTTTCGCCACGTCAGCCCTGTAAGTACAGTCCTTGTAACTGAGGATGGAAAAGACTGCTTGTATCCCTCAGAAGTAATAAGAAAAGATTTTGGATGACTGACTTTTCACTTTTTCTTTCCTTTGTCGTGAACATCCAGTCAGCTCTTGGTTAGAATGTAGGTGGGACGGCGCCTGTCCATGTGGGCTCTGGTGAACAATGAGATCCTTTTCCTCCACTTTTTTGGTCAGCCTTGGAGACGCGGGCGATGTGTCATCCGTGAAGCAGCAGATGCGGTGGTGGCATTTTCTTCTACCGCAGGGAGCATCCTGGCTGCAACTCAGTGCAGACCTGGAGAGGAGGTTCTGTCTACTGAGGAGGAGAAGGGTAGCTGTCGTTGTTTCAGGTAAAATTTGTCATTAGACTTGGTCCTCGGGAGGTGATTCTGACAGTGGAGGCCCTTCGGTGGTTGCCTGGATGGAGATGTTCCGCTCAGAGTTCATTGTCATGCCATCAGCACACAAGGACCACAGCTTTGAAACTTCCCCGGCTCTCTATTTTCTTTGCAAGTCTGGACACCTCTGAGATACTCTTTCCTCTGAGGTCCTCATTCCCATCCACTGAGATGGCTCACATCTTTTCCTCAGGAACCGTGGCAACTTTTCTTTCATTGCAGTGGGAATTTTATTTAAAAGTCAAGCATTTTTGGACCACAGTCTTACTCTGGTGAGTGTGTTTTTCCCCCAAGTTGTAATAACATAAAAGTCACCATTTAAGTTATTTCTAAGTTTCAGTTCAGTGGCATTAAGCATTCACATGCCACCATCACCACCGTCAATCTCCAAAAGTTTTTCATCTTCCCAAACTGAAACTCCAAACCAATTAAACGATAATTTCCTATTCCCTCTCCTCCAGCCCCTGGCAACTACCATTTCTAATTTGTCTCCATAATTGGACTATATTTTACCTCATTTTAGTGGAATCACACAGTATTTGCCTTTTTTGTTACTGGCTTATTTCCCTTGGCATAATGAATTTGAGACTCATCTGTGTTGTAGCATGTGTCAGAATTTCATTCCGTTTGAAGGCTGAAGAATATTCCATTGCATGTATGTACCACATTGTTTATCTGTCAGTGGACACTTGGGTTGTTTCGACCTTTTGGCTATTGTCAGTAATGCTGCTATGAACATGGGTGTTCATATCTGTTCGAGACCCTGCTCTCAATTCTTCCGGATACATATCCAGAAGTGGAATTGCTGGATCATATGGTAATTTTATGTTTAATTTTTGGAAGAACTGCCGTGCTGTTTTCCACAGTAGCTGTACCGTTGTACATTCCCACCGGCAACGCACAAGGGTTCCAATTTCTTCACGTTCCCGCCAATGTGTATTATTTTCTGTTGGTTTGATGATAGGCATCCTGATGGGTGTGAAGTGGTGACGAGCAGCTTTTGTATTGTTGTTGTTTTCTTTTCAAAGTTAGTGCTTCTAACTACACTGTCATTAATAAACAAAAGTTCCCAGAAACAGAGGCGTTCATCTGTTCAACTCTTAATTTACCCCGCATTTAGGCTCCTGAACCTGAAGCCACCAAATAACAAAATTACAATAGATAATAGCTTAATAAAAACCAATAAAAGGTTTAAAGATTAAACTTAGCCTTTAGTCACTATTCATATTGCTATCAACATGGTCCACAGAGACACCTTATCATACTTGGATTAGTATCAGCATCTTTTAATTTTTATTTATTCATTAAGTTTCCCTTTTTTATAATTTCCCTGCCTCTATTCTGTCCATTGCTCCAAACTGACTTTCGTTAAACCCTGCACTGGAGGACGAATCGCTGTAAAATACTACTTTTATTAGACCTCTTTTTCTGCTCAAACTTTCAATGGATGCATCATAGTTACCTCTAGACCCTGACATTCAGGGTCCTCCTTAATCCAGACCGAGCCTAATCTTTGTCACTTGTACTATGTGAACGATTTCATCCAGTCTGCTTCAGGAACAGGCCATGTACTTTCCTAATCCTCTAGTTTTTTGTGTGTGTGTGTTTTTTTTTTTTTTGCGGTACACGGGCCTCTCACTGCTGCGGCCTCTCCCGTTGCAGAGCACAGGCTCCGGACGTGCAGGCTCAGCGGCCATGGCTCACGGGCCCAGCCGCTCCGCGGCTTGTGGGATCTTCCCGGACCGGGGCACGAACCCGCGTCCCCTGTATCGGCAGGCGGAGTCTCAACCACTGCGCCACCTGGGAAGCCCTAATCCTCTAGTTTTTACATATGCCACTTCCTCTGCCTGGGTCTGCTTCTTCCCTCATTTCTGTCCACGGAAATTCTGTCTCCTTCAAGGGACAGCTATATCCTACGGCTTCCACGACAGTCCTAATAACAATCCTGCCAGAAATACTCACTCTAGCCGTTGAACACAGAGCACCACATAAAGTATGTTTTACTCCATACTTGATACATGGTGCATTTCAAATTTCCCTTATGTTATCTTTGTTTTTTAAAAACTGATGTGTTTACAGTTTTTCTAGCTGTGAATGTCTCGCCTCACCCGGGAGACCACAGTATCCTTGCAGCCAGACACTTGGGGTGTCCCCAGCTTATTCACAAGTGAAAAGTGCCCCAGCCTTAGAGTCAGGAGAACTCCTTTCCACTTCTAGCTTTGTAGTTTAGTACCTGGGTGGTTTGGGGTGAGTAACTTTATACCTCTTTGGGCCTCAGTTCCCTAATATGCAGCATGAGAAGGTGGAAGTAAAGAGCTTTCCATGGTCCATTCAAACTGCATCTGGTTTTCATCTCAGAAATGACCCAACATGCAAACCCCTTCTGCTACTGCCCGAGGAGCTTTTCTTTCCCTCTCTCCTCATTTTAGTCTTGTTGTGTGGAGAAGAGTCATGGAAAAACAACTGTGAAACTTTTGGACACGCCGAAAGAGGAGTGACTGCTTAAGTAGAGTGAAAAGGCGTCTCCCCTTTTCCTCCAAAGCTTTTCGCCTCCCTTGCCTTTTGGGTCATTTTATTACGCTGTCAAAAAATAGTTATTTGTGTTCACGAGCATCGTCTTTTCAAAAAGCAGATACTGTCTTTGAAGCTGTAAAGTATGATTAATATATTAATTTACAACTGTAAACTTTTAAAGCAAGAAGTTCAGTCATTTGTTTTATAAAATGACAAAGAAGATTCAAAGTGCTTTACCATGAATTTTAATTTATCTATTTTAACAGTGTAAGTCTGACACTGTTTTAGGTTTTTAGTCATTAGTGCTGTTGTGGAAATGGACGAGACCAGCGCAGAGAGTAGGGAAATCCTGGTTTCCAGCCAGGTGGCGCCAGTTCTGATGATGGTGGGGAGAGAGTTCCCACCTTCATGCAGAATTGGGTTAAAAGACCTTTCTCAGCTTATGATATTTATGGTTGGGGCCAGAAGATGATAGATTTTAGTCCCTTTGTGAGTAGAAGGAGCAATACAGAAACAAGTTGTCAGATGAGAAATAATTGGATCTTTTAAAATCACTGCATGAAGAGGCGTTGGCAGTGCCACACGGGCCGGGCACGACTCAACTGTGTCGTGTCTAGTTTTGTTTTGCTCCTTCCTTTGCCTCTGATGAGTTGAGCTATTCCAGCAGATCTAATGGTGCTTAGAAACCATGGCTCCTAGGTCCATATCTCTAGCCCAGACCCTATTTTCTGGCTCCAGATCAGTATATTCAAGCACTTACCAGATAACCCACCCAAACGTCCTACAGGCACTTCACGGTAAACACATTGAACAGGATCTCATCATGTCCCCTGGCAGTCCGTCTGGACACCTGGATACTAATGATGAAACTGCTATCGCGACTCCTATTACAGTCACTGCGTTTACTACCAGTGGCTTCCTGGAGTGACAGCTTATTCTATGCCACATAGAGTAGTAAGTGCTCATAAGATCTTAGTTAACTCCTCACCATATGGTAGCATCAGTGTCTTCCTGGTTAGCCCAACCGAAAACCGCTGCTTCTGCCCCATATCCATTTGGTGACCAGATCTCATTTATTCTACCTCCTTAACACATCTCAGACCCCTCCCTTCTACCCCAACTCCACTGGTTCTGTAGCAGTTCTCAGCCTTATTGGAACAGCCTCTTATCTTTGCTTAGGGGTTCTCCTCATCTTAAATTCATTCTCTGAACTATTGCTAATGATCTTTCCAAAGCAGAAAAGATGGTACTCTACCCTTGCTTAAACCTCTTCAGCTGCCATCAGGATAAAATCTGAACTCCTTAGAATGGCGTAGAAGGCATTCACCTTTTATCCAAGTGTTCTTATCCAGTTTCTTCTCCTACCTGGAACCCTGTGCTACACTGATGGCATGGCTCTGCACGTGCCAAGTGGCTGGAGGGATCTTTACATTTACACCTACTGTTCATTCTTCCCCATAACGGTCTGCTTCTCTACTTTCTGTACCTTTGCTACCCGTTGTACCAGACTATGCCCTTCAGTGGGAGGATGGTTACATAAAACTGTATGGCTATATAATGGATTGTGTTGTCTTTAAGAATCTTGTTGTAGAAGAAAGTATGATGACTTATAGATACATTCATAGTATATTGTCAAGTGAAAAAATATAGTGCAGACTGTATAATTGCTTTTACTATTATCCATCTGTCAATATAAAGAGAAATAAAAGCCTGGAAATCTATATAACAAAATGTTGTCAGTTAGGCATTAGAATTATTGATGTTAGGAATTTCATGTGTATTTCTAAAATTTCTATAGTGATTGTATATTCCTTTTAATAAGGAAAAGGAATACATGCTGTTTTTAATAGAAGTACTGACAAAGACTGAATCTTACTTAAGGGAATTTGTCCCTTTTGAGCATTGCCTTTCTCATAGTAGATGTACTAGTTAGGGTAGGCCAACTGCTGTAACAAATGGTACCCCAAATATATTACGGTGCAAATTCAATAGCTCATTTCTGCCAGTGAGTAGACAGACACAAGATATTCTAGTCTTTCCTCTGAAAGAGACTGGTGCTGACACCTGAGGCATAGCTGAACCTCACTTGCGACCACATTGGTTGGAATAGGCAGGGTTCCAATTTGCAATGGTCGTTTTATCCTTAATGGCTCAGCCGTCCTTTGGAAAGGAGACAGATTTGCCTTTTGCTGCCTCATTGCAGTGGGTGAACCAAATAGTTACATGCAGAGCAGACATAACAGCCATCCATGTTCACGGTAGATAAATACCATATGAACTACGTGCTCTGTCTTGTGTTCAACTTCGCATTTTGCAGGTTGGTTTTGCATTAAATCTTTTTTTTTTTTAACATTTTATATTGGAGTATAGTTGATTAACAATGTTGTGTTTTGGGTGGCCAGCAAAGTGATTCAGTTATACGTATACATGTATCTATTCTTTTTCAGATTCTTTTCCCATTCAGGTTGTTACGTAATATTGAGCAGAGTTCCCTGCGCTATACAGTAGGTCTTTGTTGGTTATCCATTTTATTTTTTTTCCTTTATAGCAGCGTGTACATGTCAGTCCTCAACTCCCTAACTATCCTTCCCCCCACTCTTCCCCCCTGGTAACCATAAGTTCTCTGAGTCTGTGAGTCTGTTTCTGTTTTATAAATAAGTTCATTTGTATCATTTTTTTTTAAGATTCTGCATATAAGTGATATCATACAATATTTCTCTGTCTGACTTCACTAAATCTTTAAGGTTTTGCGCTAACACTTAAAGGTATGATGCTCACTATGTCTGATTTCATCTGCTACCACTGGAAGTGCAGAGGGTCAGGCCATAGTCACTGCCTTTCACTGGCATGTTGAGGATGCCTTTTAAAGCTCTGTGTTTAACAAATCATTTTGATATAGGGGCCGCGGAGAAATACTGTCAGGCTTTATCCCTGCCGACTTAACTGGGTTTCATGATCACATTACTTAGTAGGATAAATTAAAAATGGCTGGTCAAGCTGCCTGTAGAAAGCAGAATTGTTAGGTTCAGCCTGCCCAGTGCATTAACTGTATTGATGAGTAATCGTTCCACCATTTTAAATCACTTGTATTAACTTTTTTCATAGTTGTGTCTCCAGGAACTTGCTAAATAACTGTCATTATGTACTCAGTAATATTTCTTTTTAAAATACTATCGAAAAGTCCATGAAAATGGTTAAGTTGCCAGTACTATCCACCTACTTCCTGTGAGTAAGGATGGTTGGTGATTTTATGATGTGCTGGTTGTATGCCTGTGCGTCCTTTGTGTAGTCCAGGAGGACAGGGAACCAACTCACAACAGGTGAACGGAGACGATAAATGCATGGTTGTGGAGTTGTGTAAAATAATTAGTCTTTTGTGCATCTACGTCATGCATGTTATTGTTGTGCTCTTAAAATTTTTTAATTAAATATTGAGAATATAAAGAGGATACTTAAGAATTATGTGTAGGGACGTCCCTGGTGGTCCAGTGCTTAAGACTCCGTGCTTCCACATCGGGGGGGTGTGGGTTCGGTCCCTGCTCGGGGAACGAAGATCCCACATGCCACATGGCGGGACAAAATACAAAACTAAAAAAAATTATGTGTAAAGGGTAGAGACTAATCATGTATGTGTGGTACTCTTCTTCAACCTCATCCTCGTCATGGGCCATTTGGCTCCACGAGGTTCTTGGGTTCCAGAACAGCTTAAGGCAGTGTCCTACCTGCAGGTCAGTCAAGGATGTATCTGTTCATTCATTCAAATGGATTAGAAATTTGTCGTTAATTTACCACTTCTTCAATCAATTTGTGTAGACCCCCAAGTCCTATTCCTTTCCTCTTAGATTTAGGCACTCCTGACCTGTGAGAGAGACTGTAGGGGCCATTCTGAGGATGTTGCTTAAATGAATTACGAGAATCATGAGATCGCTTAACAGTGTAGGTAAGTGATAGAGAAGGAGAAGCAGTGAGTACACTTTACTAATTTACTGCTTCAGGAAATATTTATTGGGCATCCATTATTTGCTAGTCTTTCTACTGCTTTCTGGAATCCTGGTGATGAAGAAATTAGGCATGGCTCTTTCCGAGCTAATAGGGTAGAATGAACAGTTACATAAAGGATTGTGATGTATATTATATATAATTATATATATAATATATATATTATATATATATAATTGTGCTAAGTTTTTATAGGGGAAAACGTACAAGGTATCGTGAGAACGTAGAACAGAAGACTCTAACTTAGTTTGAAAGATATCAGAAAGTCTCCTTGAGAGACATTTCTGATGGGAGTGGGGAGAGAGAAGGACATTTCCATTCCTGATGCAGGGAAGAGGAAAAGCAGAGAGGGCTGTCAGTGCAAAGGAGGCAAGACTGAGGTCTGAGAGGTGAGGAGAAAAATCAGATTATTTTGGAATTTTTAGGGTTCTTGACTTTGTCGTAGAAGCCTGGGAAACCACTGGAGGGTTTTTAAGTACATCAGTTATAAAATTTCCATTTTGAAAATATCACAACTGGCTGTTGTGCAGAGAACGGAGAGCAAGGGATGTTGGGTGCCTGCAGGGAAGTTGGGGCTCCAAGTGGGATGAGGATGTGGGCTCGCTCTAGAGAGGGAGCTGGAGGGATGAAGAGAAGCAAGACGATTTGAGATGGTTTTGGAGGCATCTCTTCATCTTGGTTATGAAGGGGGATTGCCTGTAAAGGGGGATGTAGAGGCTGACTCCTGGGTTTCTGGTACGAGCCCTTGTGTGCGCGTTAGGAAGGGGATGGGGAATGCTGCAGAAGGAGGGTGAAGCTTACTGTGTTTTTGATCCGTCCAAATGGAAATGCCAAGTCAACACTTGGATGGATGGAACTCAGAAAAAGGAATCTGAGTTGGATTTAGGAACGTGGGCGTTTTGGACAAGGACATGGTTATTTCTGTCCCCAGGGAGTAGATACAGTTGCTTGAGGGAAAGTGGGTAAAGGGTGAGGAAAGGTGAGTAGAAGATGAAGCATGAAGAACAGCAACCTTTAATGGTGAGACAGAGGAGGGGACAGAGGTGACAGGGAAGGAGCAACCAGAGAAGGAAAAGGAAGACTTAGCAAGGAATCAGGATGGAAGAAGCGGTCAGCTGTGTCCCTAGAAAAATCGTTTCGGAAGGTGGGGAAGGGAGAGCCTTCCCAGAGCAGCACTTCCTGAGTGCTGACTGCTGCCAAACGCTTTGCATTTTATTATTTCTTATTTTTAAAAATTGATTGGAGTATAGTTGATTTACAGTGTTGTTAGTTTCAGGTGTACAGCAACGTGAATCAGTTACACATATACATCTATCCACTCTTTTTTAGATTCTTGTCCCATGTAGGTTATCACAGAGTACTGAGTAGAGTTCCTTGTGCTACACAGTAGGTCCTGATTAATCATCTGCTTTATATATAGTAGTGTGTATTTGTCAATCCCAATCTCCCAGTTTATCTCCCCTGCCCCTGCTTTCCCCCATGGTAACCATAAGTTTGTTTTCTACATCTGTGACTATTTTTGTTTTGTAAATAAGTTCATTTGTACCATTTTTTGCATTTTAAAGTGCACAAAGTTTGTTAGCAGCATGGAGGCTTTGTAAAGAGCTCTGGCCAAGTGCCAGGGGTGGGCTCCAGACAGGGGTGGGTTGAAGTACTCATGGCCAGCTTCTGGGTTATCAGGGCTGGCTTTCAGCAATATTTTTATTTATTTGAACCTAGGCAGCAGGAAGCCATTTTAAAAACGCAACCAGGACTTCCCTGGTGGCGCAGTGGTTAAGAATCTGCCTGCCAATGCAGGGGACACGGGTTCGAGCCCTGATCCGGGAAGATCCCACATGCTGCGGAGTAACTAAGCTCGTGTGCCACAACTACTGAGCCTGCGCTCTAGAGCCTGCGAGCCACAACTCCTGAAGCCAGTGAGCCACAACTACTGAGCCTGTGTGCTGCAAGTACTGAAGCCCACACGCCTAGAGCCCATGCTCCGCAACAAGAGAAGCCACCGCAATGAGAAGCCCGCATACCACAAGGAAGAGTAGCCCCCGCTCGCCGCAACTAGAGAAAGACCACGTGCAGCAACAAAGACCCGACGCAGCCAAAAATAAATAATGAATAAATATATAAAAACGCGACCTTTTTTTGACATGGGGTTGGGAAGAACGACTCTACTTGAAGGATCTAATAGGTAGTTTGTACAAAGATATGATTTTAAAAAAAAATCATCAAATTGTTACATATAGTGTAACTAAAGTGTTGCTGAAGGTCACCCTTTTATTAGTGTTTCTCCCCTTGGCTAAGAGTTCTGCGTACCATGTAAGCCGCTTCAGTGACAGATAATGGTTCAAATATTTCTTGACACGCCGACTTGAGAACTAACTACTGTCTCTCTAGTAGGTACCTGGGTCCTATGGGAATTTAATGCTTAGCCACATAAGAACTTGAGAAGTGACATCTGTCAGTCTAATTTAAAAACATATTTGAGTCTAAAGGTCCTCGGACCATGTATTAGAGCTACCTTTATCTGAAGCTCAGACTGGGCATTTTATCGAGCGCCAGTCAGGAAATGCAAAGTTATTATTCTGACAGTAACTGAATGCATTTCTCCTGCCCGTCTGTATACAGTCTTTTTATTGTCTAGTCGGCTGCTGAATTGATGCATTCATACCTGTATTTGCAGGAGGACTTGGAGCTACCATAGGAAGAATGGTTTTGAATTTCCTGTTTTCATTTGTTTACTTTCTGTGCAATAATAGTGTTTTTGTGCAAGGATTTTTTTTTACACTGGGTTTGCCTAATTTTCATACAGTGTACGTAAGCTAAGAATCAGAGTTATGAAAACTGTACATTTATAAATCAAAAGAATTGGAGGAAGGAATGAAAAGGAAATCTCCAAAAAAATAGGAAGAACAGCTCTGAAACCTTTGACCTCAGCAGCATCCCCCTTGGTCTAATTCACCCCGTAGAACCACAGATGGGTTTTTGGACCGAATATTCTGATCTTGGACAAACAGGTGGCTTGCAAGCAGGGTTTGTACAGTAGAGTATACAGGTCCCTGGGCTTAACTCCTGGAGCTAATAATTCATTTGGTCCAGGGTTTTGTCCTGAGACTCTGCGTTTTGGGAACTGTCTTCAGGCGATCTGGGGTCCCTAATGTGTTTTCAATGCGTAAAATTGAGGCTTTTCTGGAAAATCAGAAGCTGGGTAAGAAAAGAGAGAATTAGAATTCACTGAGTTTCTCGTATGTGCCGAACATTCTTTACATATTTTACCTCCTTTATTCCTGAACACCATCTTGCAAGGTATATCACTCTATTCCAATTTTAACTCAAGATTCAAAGAGGTTTGCAGAACTTTAAAGGTCAGGCAGCTGCTGGGAGGCAGAACATCTTTTTGCATTCAGGTCATTTGATTTCCTCTGTTAGAACCATGACGAGGATTGGAGCAATGCAGTCGGGGAGAATTCTAGTGACGCCATCCTTTGAGCGGGGCCATCTTACCCTCTTTGTCGTGGGGGGCACCCATGTTTGCTAGTGGACACTTTCCTATTTATCTTCAGAGAGTGTCCAAATGGGTGATTGGGTGGGGAGAACTGGATGCATTTTGAGGGTGTTGAAGTCAGATCCACTTGGGCAAAACCGTGTCTTCAACAGATTGCAACGAACAAGCCAGGTTATCCTGTTAAGAGTTGATATCGTTTCTCTAAAAGGTCTGTGCTAACAAGTGCATGTCTGAATGAGCGGACACCACACATGGACATTAATCTTTCTCTGGGAAGGAAATGAGACCGGATGGGGTCCAAAAGGGAAGATCTGGAGGCCGGCGTGGACTTAGCACCCAGCTTAAGGGTCAGGCCTTGCTCCCTGGACCTACCTCCGTCACTTGTGACCTTGGGAACATTCCTTGATGGTTCTAAACTTGATGCACAATGCAAATAATGTGTCTCTTAGAGATGAGGGAGTGTGGGCTGTGATAGTGTAGTTCGAGCACCTAGGTCATAGTAAGTGCCCTATTTATGCTAATTGGGAGAGTAAGGGGTAGTCACCATGGAGCCTGATTGGAGGCAGGGAGGATGCAGTGTAGCTGGGGACACGGCAGGAAGTAGCAGCAGAGGCAGAAGTAGAGATGAACATCACCTGCTTGAGTGCTGTGCTCTCCATTCCCTTAACGAATTCCTGTTGTTTTAATCTGGGGCACCGAAGGTTCTTTAACAGGGTGCTCCTCCAAGGGTGATGTGTGGGTCAGCAGCCTGGACCAGCCTGGTGCTCATTAACACGGCAGATTGCGGAGTCCGCCCCAGACCTACCACTCTCTGGGTGTTTCTGATGCTCTCTGAGGGCTGAGCTGTGCTGCTTCCCGAGGGAGCCTCCCTCCGTGTGAATCATGTTTGGGAAGTTGCTTGGTCACAGAGGAGCGGGTGTCCAGGCTCAGCCTGCTGGCTCTGCAGCAAGGGTTCTTCCTTCAGGATGCTGTAGATGGTGGCCGGTGAAAGACACTGAGCGTGAAAGGGAAAAAAGAAAATCTTACCTAGAAAAATTAAATGATAACATGCCCTATCCAGATGAACTCCGGGACTGGCACCAAGAATGAGTAATAATGGGACACCAGGTAAGGATGCTCTCAGAAGAGCAGCGGGTACCATGCGGGCAGACAAGATGGTGGAAAGGGGGTTGAGAGAGTGTGTCCGAGACTCCCCGGGGAGGAGAGTGGAGACCCCCTCACACTGAACCCTGATGGGGGCAGGTGCCCTCGGGGAGGGGAATTGCAATGGCCTTAATCCAAGAATGACTTTGAGGGAAGCTTCCAACACATAAAGATCAACCTGCCAGACTCCTCTTGCCCAGCTGGAGTGCACAATGGCTGCTCAACCGTTTTAGGCTCTGGGCTTGGGAAAGATTTCCCATCTTGCTGTGGGCTCTGTGGAACCGGGCCGAGAGTGGATTTTTTTGCATTTAGAACATCTTAGGGAATTGAGCAAGATGGAAACCAACCTTGGTAACGACAAAAAGCGGACATAATGCTGCTTTCTGTCTTCTCACTACAAATGATTAGAGGTTATTTGCTGTGCGCATTCTGTTCTAAGCTCTTCCTGTTTGTTACCTCACTACATCCTGGTAATAATCCAGAGGTTGCCATCATTATACCCATTTTACCAGTGAAACTCTCCCAGTGCAGTTATGATATTTGCCCAAGACACACAGCTAAGTGAGTGGTGAAGCTGGGATGCAGAACCAAATCAGTCTTGGTAGAAAGTTTCCTTGTACACTCAATGCAGGTTTTCTCTACTTGGCTCCTAGAGAAAAATGAAAGGCTCTGTACGTGATGGCCATTATAATGTAAATAATGAAAGCAACAGTATGTATTCCCTGCCCTCCCTAATTCCACAGATACTTATTTATTGACCACTCACTGCTCCTGACATGGTACAGTTGTTGTTAAGTGGGATATGGAGAAGTGTGAGGAATTTATAATCCAGCTGAGGAGAAAAGATAGGTGTACACTTAACCAGAATACAGGCATAACGTGTCACAGATGTGTCACACGTGTTTAGATCTATGGACTTCTCCCGGGAAGGAGAAAGCACCTCTGCTGGGGCAAACCAAAAAACAAAACAAACAAGCAACCTTTAGAGAGCATATTAATTAAGATGACGCTCTTCAGGTAAATGGGATTGTTTCATTTTATGTTTTCAGAGTGTGTTAAAAACCGTTTTAGAAGCATGTTGCATATGTGTATCTTGAGTTGGAAAAATAATTAGAATAGGGAGTGTATCAATTAATACTAGACATTTGCCCCTTCCTTGGATAACTTCTGTATAACAAACACAGGCCCACCTGCCACTAGAGATAATAAAACTCTCACAAAAGAACCTCACCAAATGGGGGAGAAGTTATTACTATGTTTTTTTGGGGGGGGAATGAAAAAATGTATATCAACACTCTTCCTTGGAAGAAATGTAATTTTTGTTTTAGTAGGAGAAAATAGAATAATACCCTGGCTTCAGTGCTGTTATCAGAAAACATGCCTTTGTTTTTATCTCGAGGTAAGGTTTTTTTCATATCCTGTTGGGAGTCTGTAGTAACATAGTCATTTTCGATGATATTGTTTGGCCGTCATTCTTTGGAGTTCATGTCTCTGGTCTCATTCTTAACTGTTTTTACATGTTTTATTACTAGCGCTTAACAGCAACCACCCATTAAAACTATTGCAGTACCTAAGTGTATTGTAAATTTATCTGACGTGTTATTAATAGCTTCTGGATTAGAAGATGGAAAATAATTACAATTCTTCTTCTTGTTGTAATGCTATTATGATGATTTACTATTTCCCCAGTTTATGTGATTCGGTTCTTTTCTTCATTTGTATGTTTATTTGCTGGACAGGATATTTGCCTACTTACATTTAAAAGGAATAAACTCTCAGAGCTGTTGATTTGAGAAGTCCTTTTACAATGCCATGTTAATCTGTTTAGCTCCCAGACATTTCTTAGCAGATCAGAGGAATTTCCTGTCCACTCCTAGAGGTCTGGCCGACTTTTCTTTATCTTAATGAAGGTTCTTCAGCTTACCTGGGTCTGGTCTTGGCCTTAAGTGAATTAGTGAACCAGAATCTTGGAAATGGAATATAAGCAAATTGCATTAACTTCTAAATTTTTAAGCTCATAACTCAGCAGGTGCTACCTAAGGTAGTTGCTGTAGTGTGAGGGCAAACTTACGTCTGCAGAGCCTGTAGTTGGCAGTATTTTAGGGAAGTATGGATGGGTCTTTCATGCCGTTCGTTTCTAATACATCTGTAACACTTTGTAGATATGTAGGGATGAAACAAATGCTTCTCCAACTAATCACCCAACCAGGCAGCCTGTTCACCCCTGGATCATTGATAACTATTGATAGTTTATAGCATATGACTTTACACAGTCATTAATTAAATATGTTCGGACCTTTACTAAGCAGTGTCCTAAGGATGTCCACTGTTTTAAATCCTCGACAAAGTGTTAAAAGCCCACAAAATCTTCAGAGCACTACTTACGATCTCCATATTCATAGTCATTTTTTTTCCCCAGTAAATATGCTTTGAGCACTTATTATGAGCCAGACACTCGGATGCATTGCTGAATAAGAACCTTACCCCCATGGTGCAGATTCGTATTTTACAATCTGTCACCTCAACGGTCTCGGAAGGGCCATCTTTTCCCAAAGTAGTTTGTGAAATCAGAAGGAAAAAAAGGTCATCTTGGGGTTTAACCTGAGTTCTTGTCTTTTTCTGACCACACGATGGGCTTTAAGGAGAAGAGGGAATGACCAGAGAATACCTTCCGAGAGCAAATGACTTTTCCAGCACAGGACGTGGGCTGGCACTTCCAGGGTAAATGAAGCCATCAAATTAAGTTGGGCAGTTGGTGGAGGGGGGCAGTTCATTTGTGGTCATGGGGGAGGTTTCCAGATTTTCACAAGCTCAGGAGCTCTGTGGCATTTGAACACTTTTCACCTTAATTTTAAATTAATGATAATTAAAAAAACCTGTATAGGTTGATATTTCGCAGCTAACTGAAAATGAGCTGTTCTTCAGAACAATGCATTCGTCTCCGTGAATGAAGGGCTCCTGAAAATGTCATGAGAAGGCTGTCATGGGCTTAGGCCTTGTGGTTTCCAGCCTTGTTTCAAAAAGACAAAACAAATGTTGCAGCCTTTGCATGTTCAATGCCTATCGGTTCCACTGCTACCCTGCATTCCTGGGTTCCTGTTTATCCATTTCTAGGTCTCATTTGGTCTGCGGATTGTTTTAATGTGCTGGATCCAGGTGATGTGATACAGATGCAGTGATGAATAAATGAATGAGTAAGTAAATAAATAAATGAAAAAAAGTCAGGTTCTCCATCTTTTAGGGCCTCGCCCAGCTAACTTTGTAGTAGGGGCTGGTGGAGCATCTCTGCGTGTCTATTTCCTACATGTCTAATGGCATGAGATAACTGAGTCTTCCTTAGTTAGACTTCGTTATCATTGCTGGGATGGAATGAATTCGAGAATGATAGAAACAGTTGTAGGTCAGAGGAATGAAACATATCCAGGATTCGTTGCTGGGAAGGGGGAAGAGAAAATAAGGGAATCCTTTGGGTTCCTCTTCCCACTATCCTCCTCACAGGTTCCTCCCATGTTAGGAGGAGTTGGTCGGAGGATTGATTCAGGCTGTCATTCATGGGGCCCTGTGTCCTTTAGGGCCGTGTTTCCCTGTCTGTGGCCAAGTGTGAAAGGGCTTGTGTTCCCAGGGACGGCTGGAGGACTCCTTGCCTGTTACGCATGGCAGGCCCCCCGGCCTTCCCTGCGCACAGCATGGGTGGGACCCTCCCAGAACCCCAGCGCAATGCTCGGGGGTCTGTGTCAGTGCTCAGTGAGGTTGGTTTGCTGCAGGGCCGTGGGCGTGCTCCAGGATAGATTGGACTGGAGAAAGTAGGAAACTTCAGGGAGACTTTGTGGCTATGCTTTGTACCCAGACACTGTTTACCAAAGGAGTTCTGGATTTCGAAGTCATCAAAAAAATTAAACTTGTCCACCTGTCTGTAAAAATGATGCCAATTATTGTGTTCATGCCCCTCATCAGGGAACCCCAAGAGAGGAAGGAAGGTGTGAAGGGCAGGACGCAGAGTCAATACACTTCCCCCCACCTTCAAGCCACTAGCACAGTCCAGAGAGGATCCAGTATTATTACCATCACTGTTTGGTACCCATTATGCAGTTAGCTCTGGACGATGGTGTCTATATGCTTATTTTCCTGGTTAGGTTGCAGGTGGGAGATTGAAGGTTACACATCTGTGGGTCTCCAGCAGCACCTAGTAGAGTGTTTTAAAGCATGACTTACTGCCCTTTTTTTTTTTTTTCCCCTCCAAATGTGAAATACTTTTATGTGGCACCTTGTCTAGTTAGGAGCAGGGCTTTCATGGGGTGGAGGACACAGATGTGTGTAATTTTCGGGCAGGTGTGTAGGTTGTACCACACTTTGAGTAGGTGAGGGACTCTCCAAAGTACAGCTCTGCTTCCTCTGGTGGATGGCTTTCTCCTCCCAATCTTCCCCTTTTCTGTTTTTTGGAGGTGGAAATCAGAGGAGTGAGCTGCAGGTTGAGATGATGGGAAGAAAACGAGAAAGCAAAGAGAACGGGTAGATGTTTTCAACCTTATTACATTCACAACTCAAAGTCTGATTAGGAGAATGTGACCTCGCCCTGTAAAATAATTATCAAGATTCTCTGGTTGATTGGCTCAAAGAAAAGAGAGGCAGGGAGAAATGCTCTACGCTTTTGCAGTGTAGTAGACGTTTGTCATTTTTGACCTAACTTCTCCCTGACCACCCTCGTTGCTCAGAGCCCCCTTCCTTCCTTCTCCCGCAGAGAGAAGCAGCACTAATCCCCCCGCAGTCAAGGCCTCCCACTCCTGGGAATTCCCTTACGGGGAACAAGCAATCAGTTAACTCACGGTACTTTTCCACTCTAAGATTTATTGGGTTCCTTTGAAAAAGAGATGATTTAAACGAGTGGTGAAGGAATTAACTGTGTGTAGGGACGTCCTCCAGCCATCCCTGGGAACCCACATCCAGCGTGGGGAAAGGTGGAGAATGTGTGAGAGAAGGTATAATGGATAGTGAAAGTTTGTTAAGAAGTTGGCTGGGAAGTTTTCCAGAGCCAGGTGGAAGGATTGTTTTACCAGTTCATTAAGATTTCAGGAACTTAAGATGTAGGTTCAGGAAGAATCCTGCGATAGTCTTCTGGAACTTTCGTCTTCAACCTCTAAACCAGCAGTTAGTATACATTATATTTTAATTCAAGTTAATATTAGAGTGAGAAAAAAATTAACTGTTTTAGTAGATTCTTTGTGCCAAGTCGAGAGAGACCCCAAAGGAGGATGCAGCCACCTGGAGAGGGAAGTGGTGGTTGAATTACACATTGAGGCATAGCAGTTGCTAACTTCTAGAGGAGAGGGAAAAAGAATGCACCACAATCAACTGGCAAAACTTAATAGATTAGGAATTAATCAAGGTCAGAGACTCCGCTTGGGACTGGGGTGGATAAAGAAAGTATGGTTGATGACCAGTGTGTTTATAGTCTCAGTGGGAAGTATCTGGGCCTTGGAAAATAACTACACTACAAGATTATTTTTGGCAAAATGTCAAATGATCAAGTCATGGATAAATGATAGAAGTATTCAGAGGAGGTGGAGCTCATTTTTACCTGGAAGGCTCAGAATAAGCTTTCTTGAGGGTGGTTAGGTTGGTGGTGGACCCATACATGGCAGGGGGCGGCAGCCAAAGAGAAACCAGAGCTGGGCAGTAAAGTGGTGAAAACAGATTTTATTCAGGACATTTGCAGCGGGGAAAAGAGACCTCAGTATTGAACTGGACTCAGTTCTGAGTACAGCATGGGCAAGTGGTGAGTGCGGATTTATGGCCAAGCAAGTAGCAGGGTGGAGGCAGTGGATGGGAAATGACTAAGAGGAATCATGGGGTAATAGAGATTCTGGCTAAAATGACCAAAAAGGATTCTTGCTGAAGACAGGCCGGGGTGATCAGACATCACCTGGGGGTGGAGTGGAGGATACAGAACCAATCAGATACCGAGGGGAGCAGAGTTCTTGTTCAACTGACTTAGAAGGGTTCGTGCTAAAACTGGACCTCGGAGAAGGTTCAGGAGCCTGACTAAAGTCAGGTTAAGCAAAGAAACTTAGTAACACACAGAGAGGAACAGATGTGAGTGGTTGGACACGTTCTGTGTCTGCAGTGGTCCTGAGACTGAGTTCTGGAAGAAAGCTCTATTACCCGCATTTTATAATAAGGAAACACAGGCTCAGAAAGTATAAATATGTGACCCAAACTTCCTCATCCATGAATATAGTCAAAGTCACAGCTGGATTTTAAACCCAGGGCCTCTTCCAACGCCAGCTTGCCTTTATGCCATTCTGTAGGGTGACGTGGTCTGGAGCCGGAAAGCTAACGCTTTACACCCAGGACTCTTGGTGCCGACCTGTGTTTGAAAATCAATGATTACTATGGTCGATCTTTATTAAATCTTTTAAGTTCTCAGTCAATATAGAAAAGCATAGGTTTTCTTTCTTTTGTAAACTTCTTGTGGTTTTGCTGTGTTACGTTGCCGTCATCCTGGATGCATTAATGAAGAGGTGTGATGTGACCCAGGGCTCCCATCTGTTTAATTCTGGTAGTTTGCTCCATTTTCAGATGAGTTCTCTTTGCTGCAGGAGCGACATCAGAGCGTGGATGATGCTGAAAGGAATTTCTGTTCCACCTTTAGTGCCACCTTAGGGACCCCCATCCCCCAGATAATTTTCTTATCGTCCTTTTGCTCTTTGGGTACGCTGCCACGTTGTTTGCAATGGAAATACAGTTTTGAAATGTGCCTCCTATTGTGTTTCTATAGAAAGAGAGCCTCTTCTGGAGGCTCTGGAGCCCTTCAGAAGGGATTTAATTACTGCATTAATTGCAAACTTCGGGACAAATTGGGCCCAGTAGTAGCAAGCTATTGGGCAGATTCCTGGGCTGCTTTAAAGAAAATGTTAAAAGCCTTTTGGATGTGAGAGGCCAGGATTGAGAGGAGGAGGTGGATACACGTGGGAGGTACTGTTTTTCTTCAGGCTATGAGCTTTGCATTAAAAAAAAAAAAAATCTCTGTAATGTGCATTTCCAGGAAGGTGTCGAATGGCTCACTGCTCCAGGCCTCCAGCAGTTCCTACCTTGAGCTGGATTGGAGGACAGTGGGGAGATGGTCTAAATGTTGTAGAATAGAACTTCTCTGAAAAATAGGTGGCTGGGGAAAAAAATTCTCCTGGTGTGGTCCTTTTAATATGGTAATCCTTGAAATGCTCATTTTTTATTCTGAAGCAAAAAAAAAAAAAAAAAAAAAGGAAAAGAAAAAAAGACCAGTAATTTCCTTCTCTGGCAGAACACTCGCTAGAATGTTTCCTTCACGTTCAGTTTCTCTGGTGGTTGGCTTATGGGCAAATTACCACGATGTGAGTATGGGTTTGGGAACTGCTAGAAGATTCTGTAAGTTGGTTTTTATGACATTTACCTTGGTCTCTTTCCCTGGGAAAATAACTGATTAAACACCGAGGTGACTAGATGTAATTGAATTCCATGCCTCAGTGATTCATTCAGAATGGTGTCTTCTAACAGGCTTTCGAGAGGAAATTATCACATGTGTCATTTCTGGCAGGACTAGGAGGTTTCAGATTCAAAACCATAAGTGGCAGTCACACGTTTCCCTGGTTTACAAGATTTTCCCGCTTAAGGTGTGTCAGGCACTTCTCTGAAGCTCATTTAATCCTCACAACAGCCCTGTGGGGTTTGGGACTATCATTAACCCCATTGGCAAATGAAAACACTGAGGCTTAGAGAGTCCGAGTGGAAAGATCAGGCTGTTTGGCTGTAGGGTCAATTTATGCTAACCTAGCACTCTAGAAGACATTCATCCTATTTAACGTTACCTTCAGTATTCATTGACAGGTGCTTAGTATTCTTCTCTCCCCCGAAGGCACACGCACTCTTATCCATCCACCCACCCACCCACGTAGCTAGCTAGCTAGCTAGCTACCTACTTAGCTACCTAACAAGTATTTATTCAACAGTGTTCTGGAAACAAGATCAGGAATGATGATGTGAGGAAAGACCCCATCCCTACATTTGAGGAGCTCCCAATCTTGTATGGAAGCCAATAAGGTACTTGAGGATGGATCTCTGACCCACACTTGGGAGGGCTCACTCATCACTTCATTCTTTTAACAAAGCACTGAGCTAGTAGATGCCAGCACGGTTGACAAGTAGGTGATGCTCCCTATCCTTGGTCGTTCCAGTCTAGTTAGGGGAGATGGACAGGTAGACAGCTTGGTGAGTTAATTACTATGATGCCAAGTCAGGAGGGGTCCAGCATTTTAACCGTACAAGGCACAGATCCAGGAGAGGAACTGCACCGTGATTTGGTCTGCCTGGAGAGCAGAGTGTAAATGGGGGAGAGGTGGGAGGTGAGGCCGGAGAGGTCCTGGGAAAAGGGCTGGGAGTTCACAGCGTTGTCTGCTCTCTTAGGGACCCTAGACTCTATCAGGACAACGAGAACAGTGCTTTGTGCCCGGCACTAAGGTCTCAGGTCACTCTAACGGAAAAGCAGAAAAGCAGAACTGGAGTGTAACCTAAAATTAAGCAGCGATAAGATACAGCACATTTCAGAAGATTGGAGATCACTGCTCTTATTTATAGTTTATAGCTGTTTCCTTACCAGAGACAGACTGTGAGGGAGTCTGGATCCTGTGTCTATTTCTGGGGTATTGGTTCAGCAATAACGATGTTTTTGGAAAGGAAAAAGGAGGGGTTAAAATTTAAAATCAACACACATCACATTAATTTCTGATTCTTCCATTGAGAATGATCACATTTCAAAGTTGTAATAGGGGGCTGAGACTTAGATAAGGGATGGGTGGATTTTGACATTCCTCTATAACCAGGTCGTGAGAATGTTACAAAGCTACCAGAGTTTATACTTTCCAGAATTAAAAGGAATGGAGTAGAATTGGATAATGGGTTGTGGAACCTCTTATGCTTGGATCATTCGTTTCTTTAGATCCCAAATTGGCAGTAACTAAAAGTTATTTCAATTTTATGTCTGCTCAGTGGCTGAAATGAAGTGGGTTAATTGATGTGGTTTTGCTTTTTGGGGAGGAATGCCCTAGTCACAGAAATCCCTGAAGCTCCCAGGCCTTCCTTATAGCTCCCCAGACATTTTTTCAGGATAAGTAGTCAGGGAGAGAGGCACTTCTTTGTCTCAGACTCCCTTCTTCCTGTGTCCGAATGGACAGTGGACCAAGAGTGCTAGTTAGAAGCATGAGTCTCATTTCAGTTGATTGTGTAATTCAGTGGATCAGAAAGTATTGTGTCCTCAACCCAAAATAGATGATTAGGAAATTATAGCCTGGATATTCGGAATGAAGTGCTGGAGAAAGATGTGGGTAGGTGTGGAGGCCTGGCTTTCTGGCATGCATCCCTAAAGCCCTTTGATCTTTTGTCTCAATGCTTCACCTCCAGAGTAGGTGTGTGAACATTAAGCTACTGTGAAAAGTGCTTGTTTCGTACAACTTTATATACACAGACCCTGATGTAGTGAGCGGCATACAGTAGGAGTTCAGTAATTGTGAATGAATGAATGATGTCATCAGCTTATATAACAGTTTGGCTGTACTATGTGTAACAAAGCTACTCTAGGAATGAGGAATGTTGGCATAACACATGCATTATAGAAAGGAACATTTTAGGTATGTATTAGAGAAATTCAGGACGAAGACATTTCTGTGCATCTAGTTCCTCTTTATTTCTTCCTACCACCCTCCCTCAGCCAGCCTGCAGCATTTTGCCTCTTAAAGCTCTACAAGTCATTGAAAAATTTTTTTCATGTTTTTTTAGGACAAAAAATTGAGTCCTTACTTACTGAAGTCAGTATTGCTCTGTTCTGATTCCTTTCTTAGCCATTGTTTTTGTTCACTGGCCGATTCCATCAAATCCCTGTCCAGTCCTCCTGAGCTCCTAGGCTGCAGGCCTTTTCATTCTTCTTACCCTGCCTGAACCAGGCTTTATCCCTTCCGTCAAAAATCATTAGTGAATCTTGCATTGCCATTACCTCGTTTTAAAATACGTATTTCATCCAGCTACAACATATATGTGCCTGAAGTCAGGAAGATATCAAAAGATGACTAACAGGAAATGTGATTATTGGCAGAAATGTTCTATTGAACAAGTTTAGAACTATCATTCTACTTATTTATAAGATAGAAAATGTACCTTTTCGTCAAGATGGGCAGATCAAGAGCTCCCCAGGTGTGGTTTCCTATGAATGTTTACCAAGCTTAACCCAAGTTACTTTTTGTTACTTGGTGTTGAGTTAGAATCTTCCTGGTCCTGGTAGGTGGTGGTGTTGGGCGTGGCATGGATGAGGGGGCAGTAAGGACAGTGCCACCAAAAACATACATACAATGGAATATTACTCAGCCATAAAAAGAAACGAAATTGGGTCATTTGTAGAGACGTGGATGGATCTAGAGACTGTCATACAGAGTGAAGTAAGTCAGAAAGAGAAAAACAAATACCGTATATTAATGCATATGTGTGGAACCTAGGAAAATGGTATAGATGAATTGGTTTGCAGGGCAGAAATAGAGACACAGACGTAGAGAACAAACGTATGGACACCAAGGGGGGAAAGTGGTGGGGGAGGGGTGGTGGGATGAATTGGGAGATTGAGATTGACATGTATACACTAATATATATAAAATGGATAACTAATAGGAACCTGCTGTATAAAAAAATAAATAAAATTAAAAAAAAAAACCCAACAAACATGGGCACCAGGTTTTTTTGTTTTTTTTTTTTTCTTTTTTGCGGTACGCGGGCCTCTCACTGTTGTGGACTCTCCCGTTGCGGAGCACAGGCTCCGGACACGCAGGCTCAGCGGCCATGGCTCACGGGCCCAGCCGCTCCGCGGCATGTGGGATCTTCCCGGACCGGGGTACGAACCCGTGTCCCCTGCATCGGCAGGCGGACTCTCAACCACTGCGCCACCAGGGAAGCCCGGCACCAGGTTTTTAACTCTCTTTCTTTTTTTTTTTTTTTTTGCGGTACACGGGCCTCTCACTGTTGTGGCCTCTCCCGTTGCAAAGCACAGGCTCCGGACGCGCAGGCCCAGTGACCATGGCTCACGGGCCCAGCTGCTCCACGGCATGTGGGATCCTCCCGGACCGGAGCACGAACCCGCGTCCCCTGCGTTGGCAGGCGGACTCCCAACCACTGCGCCACCAGGGAAGCCCAACTCTCTTTCATTTTAACTTGAGTTTTGAAGGGTATTTTCTACTACAACCCTTGCCTTTGAACTTTTTATGTGACCTCCTGGGGATGGACAGTGTTGTGGAAGCTCACTAATCTTTCCTGTAGTGAGAAGAGGTGACAGGTTACCAGGGAAAAATAAGAGATCAAAGACTTTCTAATTTTTCTTTGTTTTTTAAGCACCTGCTTCTTCATACATGCAATTGTCCAAAAAGTCAGGTAGGGAGATTGGACTTTTACATACCTGACACTCTTACTGGGGAGAAGAGTATCAGTATAAGCACGATTATTTGCTAGATTAGTTTCTGAAGGATGTATATGTATTTTGGGTTTCACTCTTAGTTTCGTTCTTAGCTTAAGTCTTTCTCCGCTAAAGGCAGAGTTGAAGCAAACACAAGTCAAACTTTTTTTCTAACTAGTAGACTTCAAACGAGTGACTTCGGTAACTTAATTTAGAAGTTTTGTGAAAAATTCTGAGAATGCAGTGATGGCATCAGGAGAGGAGCAAAGGAAACAAAAAGCTGCTGACTTTCTTGTGGAAGAGAAGTAAGAATTTCATGAGATGGAGGTGTTAACAGCCTACCATTCATTTTACCAGAGGATAAAACCAGTGTCACTAGCAAAGAGATATGCACCAGGCTATGGCTTCCTGATTTGAGGAGCAGTTCTCAATAGCAGAAAATAGAAGTGTTCTCAGACATATGTTAGGTCTCTCACAATCTATCAGAAATAAAAAAAAAAAGAAGATAGCAGTATGGAGATGAAAGAGAAGGAGAGAAAAAAGATTGACTGTCAAAATGTTACACGCAAGAATGCATTGAATGTCACTATTATAAGAGGTCTTACTGTAATTACATTTCCGATCTACTTGGATTTTCTTGTCTTGAATTCTTTTCAGTTGTCAGTTTGGGAAATGTCTCCTGTCGAGGTGTTTTCTTCCTTCCTTGTTAAATTTCAGCAGAGCATCATTCACCAAAACTGGGTAGGGTAGTACTGGGAATGTTTTTACCTCAGCAAGAACCGTAGATCATTGAAGCTGGCAGATTTTGTCTATTTCTACGGTGAGAAAGCATCAGACCCCAGCCTAGTAGTAGACAAACCATTAGATCAGTATTCCAAGATCTAGAGTGTTCTGCTATTGATTTGCATTATTTATCCCATTTTAAAAAGTGACAAAATTATTCAACAAACATGGAACGCAGAGAGTTGCACTGAAGCTGTGGTTGTGATAAAGGCTATGGATAAAAGACATCTATCAGGTAACAATCTGGACTGGTTTAAGCATTCGGATTTCCAAGGTTCTGTGCAAGAGCTGCTAGCTCATGATTTAGGACCCACGCACGGGAGAATTCAGGCTGCATTAATATAAAAATATGACTTGCAGCACTGGAGATGTGGCTTCAGAGGAAATGATGACTTAACGCTTGTGATCTGTAAGAATGTTGGTGTTTTGGGTCAAATAACCTATGCATTTTCTCAAGGGAGGTAGGTTTGGGGAAAAAAGGCAATAATTAAACTGAACATACCAACAAGGAAAAAATAATTTCGCTGTTATGATGACTCATTTAGTTGGCAGCTTCAGGTAATGAGGTGCTCTGGATTAATCTTCCTGAGAGCAGAAACATATCCCTTCAAGTGATGAAGCATGTTATCTTCAGCAATCTTTGAAGAAAATATTTCCAAGGTACCTTATATATTCTCTTTTGTCAGTAGTATTCTTGACAATTTTTAGGACTAGAGACATAGTTGTTGTTGTTGTTGTTTTTTAAAGAGTTTAAAGAAATATTTGATCTTTGAAAATCATGTTACATCATTGGTCCCCAGTGTTTTCATCTACAGTATATGAGGTTTGGGTTAGATGATCATCAGGGTTCCTTCCATCTCTAATATCCTCTTAAGTAAAGGGCTCTTGTGCACAATGAAATTTAAAACATAAGAATCATCGAGGGGGCTTTTAAAAATGCAGATTCTTAGGTAACGTTGTTGGAGGTTCTGATTCAGTTGGTTTGAGTGAGGCAAGAACCTATATCATAAATATGCACCCATGGCCATTTTGATGACCTCATTTTGAGAAACTGATTCTCTTTCCAGCCTCAGGTAACAGATGTCATAACCCTTATTGGCCACCAGGGTACCGTTGCTGCCCTGCTCTCAGTGGTGTGAAGTTGTAAGGGGCTGACCAGACCCAGAGGCCTGTGCTTTGATAGTTTGCCTCTGATCCCATCCTCAGTATTAACTGTCACTTAGTTAATGTAGCTGCTGAGGAAAACCAGATAATCGAGCTTAAAATTAGGTGCCCTGCATTTGTACCTGTGAGTCATTAAGTTTTAATCTCAGGCTGGGTTGGGGCGAGGGGAGAACTTCCATTTTCTCCTGTAGTCTAAAGTGCATAAATGAGCCATGGCTATCTTAGACCCTGTTTGGAGGTCTCTTACTCTTTCTCCATGTTCTTTGTCATTCCTAAGAGTCAAGTTTCTGGAAGGACGACATCAGGGTAAGTGGCAGATTTCTGTGTAAATATGTTAACATTTCATAGTGAGATTTGGGGTCAGGGCTGTTCCTGACTTCTCTTTTAAATTTCTTTATTTTTTAAACAGTTTTATTGATGTACAGTTCCCGTGCCATACAATTGACTCTTTTGAAGTATATACAATTCAGTGGTTTTTAGTGAAATCTGTGAATTTATAGAGTTGTATGCACCTATCATGTAATCTAATTTTTGAACATTTCCATCACCCTCCAAAGGAAACCTTGGGCCTATTTTGAATCACTCACATTCCCACCCCCAGACCCATTCGACCGATAATTTACTTCTTAGCTCTATAGATTTGCCTTTTCTAGACATTTCATATAAATGGGATCATACAGTATGTGGTCTTGTGTGTCTAGCTTCTTTTACTTAGCGTAATGTTTTTGAGGTTATGCAGTAGCATGTATCATATTGCCAAAGAATATTCTATAGTATGGATATACTACATTTTATTTATCCATCCACCAATTAATGGACATTTGGTTTGTTTCCACTTTTTCGGTGCTCTGGCTGATGTATGCATGTAGTTTTAATTTCACTTGGGTGGTTACCTAGGGGTAATTACCTGGGTCATATGATGAATCAGTGTTTCAAAGCAGCAGTTTCAAATTTTACAATTCCACCAGCAATGCATGAGGGTTCCAGTTTCTCCATATCCTTGACAACACTTGTTATTATTGGATACAAGTCCTTTATTGGATATATGATTTTCAAATATTTTTTCCTAGTTCATGGCATTTTTTAATGGTGTCTTTTGAAATGCATTATTTTTTTTTATCTGAATGAAGCCCAGCTTATTGTTTTCTTTTATCAATATACTTTTTGGTGTCATATCTAAGAAATCTTCGCCTAACCCAACATCAGTGTCTTGATGCTTACCTAAAATCTTGTAGGCTTTGTTCAATAGGAAGTGACCAGTGACACCTACTATTTAGTGCCTTGTTTAAACAGATTAAAGATGAATATTTACGTTTGTGGCCTGAACCTACTCTAATGAAAGCTTGCCAACAGTTATCCTAAAGTCTTGAAGGTTGCCACAGCCAGACTGGACTCACCCATCACCATGCCATGGCCTTCTTAGCATCTTTTCCTCATCTTAGTGTCTTCTAGCAGCAGAGGAAGGAGAACATAGGTCTTTAATTTACCTTTTTGTACTGTGAGGTAGCACTGTGCCCTCCTTACTCTTTCAGAGCCTTAGGTAGAGGACCCTACCCTGAGGTGCCACTGGAGGAACACAACCCGTATCTTTTTATAGGTTTTAGAGTGAGATATCAGGACAGTAGCTCACTATCAGGCAACAAAAAACCAAACAAAAAACCACCCACTACCTTAGGGTTTTGTCTTAAGAATATGCTGGTTGCAGCCTCTGTAGGTAGACACCAGGCGTCCCTGAGAGCATCTGATAGACTCGATACTTCTCCCCAATCCTGTTGTGTCTCTCCTGCTTTCCTAAAATACTAAGTAGTTTGTGTCCACTTTCAGTTCTAGATTTTCCCCACTGAGTTTAGACTGGGAGAAACATTATCACATCCCAGCTTCATGAATGCCTGATTATCACTTGGAACTTTTGTCTCTTGAGCCTAGAAGGTATCTCTTGTTTATAAATAACACTGGACATTAATATGCACCATAAACTTAAATATAGTGCACATCTAGTAACAGCTTGTACAACATGTGATACTCCCCAAAGTAGTCATGACACTTTATAATTGAAAAAGTGAGTTATGGGCTTCCCTGGTGGCGCAGTGGTTGAGAGTCTGCCTGCCGATGCAGGGGACGCGGGTTCATACCCCGGTCCGGGGGGATCCCACATGCCGCGGAGCGGCTGGGCCCGTGAGCCATGGCCGCTGAGCCTGCACGTCTGGAGCCTGCTGTGCTCTGCAACAGGAGAGGCCACAACAGTGAGAGGCCTGCGTACTGCAAAAAAAAAAAAAAAAAAAAAGTGAGTTATAATTGACCAAATGCTTTCACAAATATGATCCCATTTGATCCTCACATCTGTGAGGAATTAGTGCTCCTTTTTTTTAATAAATTAATTTTATTTATTTATTTATTTTTGGCTGCATTGGGTCATCCTTGCTGCGCGTGGGCTTTCTCTGGTTGTGGCGAGCGCGGGCTACTCTTCGTTGCGGTACGCGGGCCTCATTGCAGTGGCTTCTCTTGTTGTGGAGCACGGGCTCTAGGCGCGCGGGCTCAGTAGTTGTGGCGCACAGGCTTAGTTGCTCCGTGGCATGTGGGATCCACTAACCACTGCGACACCAGTGCTCCTTTTTTATGGATGAAGAAAATGTCTGGACTTCCCCACGGATTCGAGCCCTGGTCCGGGAAGATCCCACATGCCGCGGAGCAACTAAGCCCGTGCGCCACAACTACTGAGCCCGCGAGCCACAACTGCTGCAGCTCGCGTGCCTAGAGCGCGTGCTCCGCAACGAGAAGCCACCGCAGTGAGAAGCCTGCGCACCACAACGAAGAGTAGCCCCCGCTTGCGGCAACTAGAGAAAGCCCACGTGCAGCATCGAATACCCAATGCAGCCAAAAATAAAATATAAACAAGCAAACAAAAAACTTGTCAGAAGTCATTTATCCCCAAATATAGGATTTCTAACACCAAATTTGATGCCTTTCATGTAGCATTATGCTTCCTCTCCAGAGTAATAAAACTGAATTTTTGTAATTTTAAGAATATTAGACATGCCATGTTATATTAGACCTATGGTTAATCTATAAACAGTCATTTACATTTTGAATGAAATCTGTCGACAACGATAACTTTTTAGGACTTATTTCCTTCTCAAGCTTCTATTTCTTGCTACAAAGTAAAACGTTTTGTTTCCTGTTAGAGGAGTTCTAGGCATTGTCAGTGAGTAAGGTTTGTGGTGGTAGCCAGAGTACGGAGATCCTGAACGTGGGGACATCCTTTTGCCACTAAATTTATACTGTGCCCGAAGCTGGTTTGAATAGTTTTAGGCTGTTTGAGGTCCCAAGAAGACTCTTTGCCCACCCAGGGAGCAAGAGGCCCAAGAAAATTTCCATGTGATTTTAGCTTGACCCCATTTACTGGATGATTCATCCCTCCTTTCCTTAATTCCACGCCAATTTTCTTCACCTAGGTTTTCTCCTTTTCCCAGGATCATTCTTATGATCTCTTGCTCCCTTTGTTTCACCACCTGTGGCTTAGGACCATAGTTCTCCAAGTGTGGGCCCTTGAGCAGAAACATCAATTTGTTAGAAATAGAAATTCAGAACCCACAAAATCTGCTTAATCAGAAACTCGAGGGGATGGGGCCCAGCAGTCTGTCTTTGACACACCTTCCAGGTGATTCTGATGCATGCTCAAGTTTGAGAACCATTGGTGCAGTAGTTAATTTTTTTTTTTTTTAGCATTCCTTTAACCCTTCAAAGTGATTTATGAATTTCATCTGACTTACCAACCCTTTAGGATAGCATTTTTCTCACAGTGCTTTGCTTTTGGCCAAAATAAAGGTTTCCGTGGTCAGCTGGCATGGAAAGACTACATTCTGACGCATACTTACTCTGTGCCCCCCATACCCTACCCCCAAAGTAGGTAAGGATTCTGAGGTCAGTTGCCAGGTTTCAAATTTTAGCTCTGTCACTTAGTAGCTACGATTACCTGCCACCTACTTACCTTAGTGATCTTTGGGCAAGTTACTTTCCTCTCTGAGCCTTTACTGTCCAGCTTGTAAACTTATGGCATAAAATGGCAATTACCTCTGTAGGAAGTGGTGAAGACCAAACAAAGTAATGCACGTGCAGTGACTTAGGTGGTGTTTGGCACGTGGAGAGCTTCCTTGAATGTTACGGATCATACTGGCTCTTACCCTTGTCATTGCCAGGACTGTACTAAATAAATAACTCTCCTTTGGTTATCTCTGGCGCTTGGCATTTCACTGCTCGTTTCTAAACCTGAACATTTGCCATGTGCTCCGTTTTTCAATATTATACAAAGGAGACTAGTTTTCACACTAAAATCCCGAGATAAACTATGTTTGAAATTTTGCTTATTTCTTCCTTTTGTTTTCTGCCACCAAGCCAGTTTTCCTATCTGGGGCAGAATATTTCTTTTGATAGTGATTTAATATTTTAAGCCTTTGTTGAAGAACATTGTCTAAGATGTGTCGAAAGTCTAAATAAACATTATTTCCTGCCTCAGTTCCTGCCTCACTTCAAAAAATTTCACGTGTTTTATATCTATATCTCTTTATAGATATCTCTATATCTATATCTCTATAGAGATATCTCTATATCTCTATAGAGATATATCTATCTCTATATCTCTATATCTATAAAGAGATATATCTATCTCTTTATAGATACAGAATCTACCTATAGATAGAGAATTCATACAGATATCTATAGATTCTATAACTTTATGGGGTTTCTTCTATTAGGTTATTTTTGTTTCAGTGTCTGAGTCTATTCTTAATTAAAAATTCCATCAACCTACCCTATACTTCCAACAAATCCACAATGAATCTTATTTTATTGGGTCTTCTCCAGAGCCTTTGTAGGAGCCAGATTTTGGGCTATTTGGATGATTCTACCTAACTTTGCCTACAAATTCATAGTCGTCCTCCTGAGCATCCAGAGCTCTGGTTGGATACCATTCCATCCTAGTGATTTATTTCACCTTTGTCAGTTAGGATGAGGACATCCCTTGCATTTTTCTTTCTTTACTTTAGCATACTTGGACTGCTTCGTAACAAAATTTGTATCCAAATATCCTCTTCAGTAAAATATATCAGAATTTTGATTTATTCTCTTTTCTATCTTTTGTTCATCCATGTACTCATGTGTAAGTCCAACTGATTCTTGGCTGGCTTTCTACCAATAATAAAAGAAAAAAAACCCAACAACCAGAAAGTCCTTAAAAATTTTTTTTTTTTTAGCATTCCTTTAACTCTTCAGAGTGATTTATGAATTTCATCTGTCTTACCATCCTTTAGGACAGCATTTTTCTCACAGTGCTTTGTTTTTGGCCAAAGCGAAGGGTTCCGTGGTGAGCTGGCATGGGAAAGACTACATTCTTATGTGTACTTACTCTGTGCCCCCCCTACCCTACCCCCGAAGTAGGTTAGTGATTCATAATGCACAATGGCATTTTGAAAGATTCTGAGATGTACTGCATAATCTAATAGATTAACTTTGACCTATTTCCCTGCCCCCCACCCCCACGATAAACACCTGTCATCATCCCATGAGCTAAAGTTGGATAAGACACCTCTGTGACCTTTTGATTTAGGAGTTTCCTTATTCTCTTTTGGTCAATCTTTGTGTTTTTAGATGTACTTCTCTTTTGGTCTTTGCTTATTTATTTCATTGCTAGTTAGACTTTCTGGGTCTTTTTTCCTTTTGCATTCTCAATATTAATTTGAAAATTTTTTACTTGAACTTTCTGTAACACATCTTTGAAACTATTCCTTTCCTCTTTCTGTCATCTGGTCTCTGAGTGGTTGTCTTTTTGTTTTCATGTTTCTTTAGAGTGTTAGCCCTGGGTTGGGTCAGATAACTTATGGGGAGTACTTACAATGAGTTTTAGGTCTTGTACTTGTGAATATTTGTTTTTTCCATTTATGCTTTTCCCATACTTAATTTTTTGATAGGCTTCTGTGACCCAAGTTGAAATTTTATAATAATTTACTTTGAACAACAGAATAATTTTTGGTATCTTTCTGTAGTCTATATTGAAATGGTTATTTTCATACTTTTAACAAGTATGCTACTTTGGTACTACTGGTGGTTATAATGGTTTCAGTTGTTTTTTTAATTTACTTAATAGTTGCTCTAAGATTTTTAAGCTTCATTGCTTGTGAGAGGGAATAAGCAACTAGAATAGTATGTTAACATTTATATTTTCCAGTGAACCTACTCAGAAATTAACTTTTCCTTTACACAATTTGTAACAGAACTTCATATTGCCTTACAGCGCTTACTGCATACAAGCTGTGCTCTTGTTTCTGCTTGCAGGCTCTTGTCAAACGTCATTTTTCTCAATGACACCCATTCCTACCACTGCATTTGAAGTTGCAGACCTCCTTCCCCACACTACCTGTTCCCCTCTCTACTTCATTTTTGTCTTTTGTGTTGATCAATATGTAGCAAACTATGGATTTTATTTATTCATTGTGTTTGTTCTCCTTTAATACAAGGTAAACTCCCTGAGGGCAAGTGTTTTCATCTGTTTGGTCACTGCTTTACCTCTACTGTCTAGAACAGTGTGACACATTATGGGTGCAGAGTAAGTTTTTCATTGAAGTACAGTTGATTTACAATGTTAATTTCTGCTGTACAGCAAAGTGACTCAGTAACATATATGCATTCTTTCTCATACTTTTCCGTTATGGTTTATCACAGGATATTGAATTTAGTTCCCTGTGCTGTATAGTAGGACCTTGTTGTTTATCCATCCTCTATATAATAGTTTGCGTCTGCTAACCCCAAACTCTCAATCCATCCGTCCCCCAGTGAATTCTTGATTAAAAAAAAATTTAATCTCAGGAGATGTAGAAAGTGCATTCCATAACATTCAGTATCTATTCATGATACAAAATCAACAGACTATGTTTAGAAGGTATAAATAGTCAGCAGGTGTGATATTTAATGGTGAAACATTGAAAACATTCTTTTTTAATATTGGAAACAAGACAAGACACCTTTAACCAGCAAGATAAGATAATCCTTTTCAGCATTACATAGGAAGTCTTATACGGGAAGAAAAAGAAGAATTCTTAGCATTGGAGAAGAAACTGCTATCACTAGTCATTGAGGATATCTTGTCTCTTTAGAAAAACCGAAAGAATCTACAGATGAAGTATTAGAATGAATAAAAGTGGTTAGCAAGTATACTGCAAACAAAATCAATACACAAAATCAGTCGCATTTCTGTACTCTGCTACAACTATTTAGAAAAGGCAATGAGATACCATTTATAATATTATCACAATTATAAAGTACCTAGGAATAACTCTAGCAAAAACAGGCAACAACTATATGGAGAAAATTATAAAACAAAGACACTTAAGAAAAACTAAAGGAATGGAGAAAGAAATCTTATTTATAAGTAGAAAATTTCAATCCACAGAAGATATGATTCTCCCCAAATTGTTTTAGAGATTTTATGAAACTAAAATGAAATTCCTTCACCTCCCTCCCCCACATAGTACATGCAAGCTGATTCCTAACAGCGAATGGAAGAGTGAATGGGGATTTTTGACCTACTAGATATTAAGACTCGCTAATATAAAACTCTACCAATTAAGACAGCATGGTACTGAGCAGAAATAAAAATAGATGATTGGAAGAGATTAGAGCAGCCAGGAGCACAGCCGTACATTTATGGTAAAGAGGAATATAAATATATATGTATATGTTTTGGGGTCAACCTTTAAGTTCTATTCTCTTAGCAAATTTTAGTTATACATTGCAGTGTTATCAACTAGTCACAATGCTATACATTAGAGCCTCAGAACTTATTCATCTTATAGCTTAAAGTTTGTAGACTTTATTTTTTTAGAGCAGTTTTATGTTCACAACAAAATTGAGTGAAAGGTACAGAGATTTCCCATGTACCCCCTGTTCCCACATATGTATAGCCTCCACCATTATCAGCTACTCACCAGAGAAGTATATTTGTTACAATTGATGAATCTACATTTGCACTTCATTAGCACCGAAAGTCCATAGTTTACATTTGGATTCACGCTTGGTGTTGTATGTTCTATGGGTTTTGACTAATGACATTATCCACCATTATGGTTTCACTTAGTTGGAATCAAAGAGTATGTAGCCTTTTCAGATTGGCTTCTTTCACTTAGTAATAAGCATTTAAAGTTCTTGCATATCTTTTAATGGGTTGATGGCTTATTTCTTTTTAGTGCTAAATAATATTCCATTATCTGGGTGCAACAGTTTGTTTATCCATTCATCTACCAAAGGGCATCTTGGTGGCTTCCAAGTTTTGGCAATTACGAATAAAGCTGCTATGAAACATCTGTGTCCAGGTTTTTCACGTGGACATAATTTTTCAACTCCTTTGTGTAAATACCAAGGAGTCCGATTGCTGGATCATATAGTAAGAGTATGTTTAGTTTTGTAAGACACTGCCAAACTCTCTTCCAGAATGGCTGTACTATTTTGCATTCCCACCAGCAATGAAGGAGCATTCCTGTTCACATTCTTGCAAGTATTTGGGGCTGTCAGTGTTTGGATTTTCATTTTCCTCATAGGTAGGAGCATTGTCTTTAATTGGCCGGCGGGGGGGGGGGGGGAACAAAGGAAGTAACTCAGATATTCATTAATATCAATAGAATGATCTTAAAAATTGAGAGTTGCATATATAATAAAGTGGCATAAAACTGTACACAAGCATTGTCCCAAAACCAGTTTGCTGGTTTTGATACTGTAATATAGTTAGGTAGGGTGTAACCATTGGAGGAAACTGGATGAAGCATACATAGGACTTCTCTGTACTTTTTTTGCAACTTCTTTTTTACCTCTGATTTTTTCAAAATTAAAAAAAAGTCAACGATTTTAGAGCTGTTTTCTTGTTAGATGAAATACTATCCCGCCATGAAAGCAATGAATTACTGATAAAAACCGAGGGCTACATCTCAAAAACATCATACTGAGTAAAAACGCAGTTAGCATATAAAGATATAGTATAAAGCTCAGAACATACAACCTAAACAATATATTATTTAGAGATACAGCTATGAGAAAATTAACAAGAAAAGTGAGTGAATGATAAGACACAAATTTGAAGATAATGTTTATCTCAAAGGACTAACAGAGGGTATGTGAACAAGAAAAGGGATTCAGGGTCCTCAAAGGTGATTGTAATGTTCTTTTCCTTAAATTTTTATTAATCACTATTTTATAACAACTCTTAAGTCTTAAAAATGTATAAACCTGATCTTTAGCATTTAATAATCACCTTTATTGAAAAGAATAAAATTAAGTGAAAGGTGAATAAAATTGAGCAACATTAAACATGTTTGATAGAGCATATAATTATAAGAGCATCTAAGAGAAGATTGGGTTCTAGTTTAAATTCTGGTCTGACTCTAATTCGGGGTTAGTAGGTTTTGGTCAGTGGTTTTTGAAGGGCGGTCCCTGGGCCAGCAGCCTTAGTACCACTTGGATATTTGTTAGAAACGTAAATTCTCAGACCTTACCCCAGACCTACGCTCTTGGGGAGGAGCCCAGCAACCTCTATTTTAACACAAACCCTCCAGGAGATTCTGATGTGCACAAACTTGAGAGTCACCAGGAAGTTCAACTTTCTCACCCATAAAATTAGAAGATAAAACTAGATCAGTGTTTCCCAAAGTGTGGTATATGTAGTACTGATCATGTGCAAGATGTTTTTAAGTGATAGACACATCACCATTTAAATTTTTATTTATTGTAATGTTTGTTAGACTAGTACAAATAGCTTACCAAACCCATAAGTTCACTGATGTGTCATACATTGCTAAGTTAAAAAAAAAAAAAAAAAAGGAAAGGAATCAACTTAATGTAAATATAAAATAATAAGGCAAAATAGTAAGGTATGTATAGCAGAAAGTAACACAACATTGTAAATCAACTATACTCCAATAAAAATTTAAAAAGTAAGATGATAAGAGAATATCACAAAAGTCCTGGGTTAGTTCTTAGATATTAAAGTTTCAGTAGTCCTGAAGAGGATCAATCTTGAAAATATTTTCCATTCTAAAATTCTGAGACTTCATATGCTTGCTTTTCTTACAGATCTGCCTCCTTAATTTTGCTTTTTAAAATTCAAGCTAATACGTTAAAAATTTAGTCCACACAGCTTGTGTTGGGAGAGGAATGGCCTGTTAATGTGCTTTTGTATTGGGGGATACTTACCTGAGATTGAAATTTTTTTTTTTTTGAGATTGAAAATTTAACCATAGGTAATGGAAAGTGTGGATAATTCACATGCGAATCATTAAAATTAAATAGATTAAGGAGAAATCTGTTTTGAAAACATGATTTAATTTTAGAAGCACTTTCTTCCTTTCACTACTTGTAGTATTTATAGTGGAATAGGTAGATGGTTTTATGTAAGGAAATGAAATGAGATTTGTGGACAGTAAGAAACATATTTTGATAATTAGGGATTTAGACTTTGAAAAGTCTACACAAGTTATAAACAGCTACAACATGACTGGCCCTTTTGTTAAAAAGTAAATTTATTTATTTTTAGCTGTGTTGGGTCTGTTGCTGTGCGTGGGCTTTCTCTAGTTGCAGCGAGCGGGGACTACTCTTCATTGCGGTGCCTGGGCTCTAGGCGCGCGGGCTTCAGGAGTTGTGACACGTGGGCTCAGTAGTTGTGGCTTGCGGGCTCTAGACCACAGGCTCAGTAGCTGTGGGGCACGGGCTTAGTTGCTCCGCAGCATGTGAGATCTTCCTGGACCAGGGCTCGAACCTGTGTCCCCTGCATTGGCAAGTGGATTCTTTACCAATGCGCCACCAGGAAAGCACATGACTGGCCTTTTAAACTGGCATTTTAAATAGCTTTTTTGAGATGTAGTTCACATACAGTTCACCCACTTAAAGTGTACAATCAGAGGTTGCGTATAGCCAGAGAGTTGTGCAGTCATCACCATGCACAATTCTAGAACATTTCATTACCCCAAAAAAGCAACCCTATATCCATTAGCAATTACTCTCCATTCCCTCTACACTCTCAACCCTAGGCAACCACTTATCTACATCTTGTTTCTATGGATTTGCCTATTATGGACATTTCATATAAATAGAATTTATATTTCATATAAACAATATGTAGCCTCTTGTGACTGGCTTCCCTAATATAATATTTCAATATTTTCATCCATATTGTAGCATGTATCAGTACTTCATTCCTTCTTACTGCTGAATAATAATCTGTTCTATTGATATTATATGTCACTCGATGGACATTTGGGTTGTTTGCACTTCTTGTCTTTTATGAATAATGTTGCATGTATGAACATTCATGTACAAGTTTTTGTGTGAAAGTATGTTTTAATTTCTCTTTTATACCTAGGAGTGGGATTGCTGGGTCAGATGATAACTGTGTTTAACATTTTAAGGAGCTGACTGGATCTAAAACGCATTCTCATTCAAAGTAAAATTATAAATTTGCTGAAAACTTAAATACATTTCTATTCTAATTTGTAATAAGGTACCAATTTTGTTTGTCAGTGGTTTTATTACAAAAAATCTCTCTAAAATGATGTTTGGCAAAAATCATCATTAAAATACATGTTTTTGAAAACAGCAGCTTACAAACTGCTATTCTACATCACAATTTATCATCATTTATCAAAATTGTCACATCTTCTGTGACATGGTTTTTTCTTTGCATATTTTATTGCTGCTTGTGTCATTTAGCATTTAGGGGGAAAAAATGTCATGGAATCTGCTTCCTGAGCTGATGATTGAATTCAGATTGTTTTGGTTGACTTTTACAAATAAATTATACGCTAAGAAGCTGATGGTAGTTTTTCTTCTAAAATTCTCATTTCAGCAATAATAAAAAACATACTTCTAAAATAAAAGCATAATATTTTGGAGTCTAGCTGCATCTGACACTTGATATTTTGCTGTGCTGCCCTATTAATATTTTGAAGTTATAAGAAGAGATACTTTTTTGTGTAATGAGATTTTATGTTCAGTAAATTGTTAATATTTGACTTTGTCTTACTTTCTTCTAATGCTTTCCTAAAGGCTTATGTACTAAATTACCTACCTTTAGATTTCTTTTTAGGAAAGGTGTTCAAGATATTTCTTTTTCATACCTACTTGAGAAATGAGGTTTTTAGCACCTTCTTGTTATAAAGGAGTATTTCTGAAAAAAATAAGATAAACAACTGAAGTAATAGAGAAGTGATAGAATAGAAAAAAGATGCTCCTCAGGGAAGAGAAAGAAAAAATACCAGTTGGACTTGAATGGATAAGATTTATTTAAAGCCTTTCATTGCTGCATTAAGGAAAAACAAAAAGAGTAGTAAGGCAGGGAGGCATTCAGTGTCCTTGTAAAGAAGACAGTATCCTTAATCTCTGAATATATAACTATATGATTCTACGCATAGATCAGCTAAAATCATCCTTTGTTTTATTTCTAGTAGGGATAAACTATTCTATGCACAATATTGTAATGGATGTTTGTAGTGAACACTTGAAGCATTTGGGTTATTTGGGAAGTAGACTCAGACAGGGTTTAGCGTGTAGAATACTTGTAAGCATGTGCCCTTGGAAACAACATGGGAGGAAGGCAGAGGCGTCAGGATTGGGCAGAAGCTTACGTCACAGTGTCTTCTTGACCAGCCTTCCAAGAGAGGTTTGTTGATAGCTTGGATGTGGGGTATGACAGAAAGAGGTGTCAGGATGATTTCAAGGATTTCAGCCTAACTAACTAGAAGGACGAAGTTGTCATCAACTTCATCCTTTGAAAGGAGGTTTGGTGGAGAAGATCTGGAGTTAGTTGGGCCTGTTAAACGCTCGAGATCTGTAAAGCATCTAATGGCAGAGGATGAGTTGGTGATTCCATATGTGAAACTGGAGCCCAGGAAAGAGGTCTGCGGTATATGTAAATATGGGGGTGGACAGCATAGGATAGATGCTAATGAGACCAGGAGACTAGCTGAGACCACCAAGTGAGCCAGGTGTAGACTGACTTGAGAACGAGACAGGGCTGAGTCCTGGGACACTTCAGTGCTTAGAAATTGGGGCAAATAGGGGAAACCAGCAGAAGAGACTGAGATGGAACCCCAGGACCCAGCACACTGCTTAACAGCAGTGGGTAATAGATGTTTATTTAGTGGATAAATGTCCAAAGGGGAGGGAAAATAGCATAGGACAATGATGAATTTTATTTCTCCAGGTAGAATAAATTAAAAGGTGAAACATAGGATCCACCGTTATCTATCTCATCGGTGAATGGGTGGGGAGTGAGTCATGGAAATTAGAATAAAAATAGATGTGTTCTTTTCTATAAAAATATGTGTATACATATAAATAATAACCGTTCCTTTTAATAAACTGAAGTATTTTTAATGCAGTTACTTTCTTTTAATCTTTATGGTACCTAATGTGCTTGTGTGGCTAATTCTTCGAGAAATTGTATAAAAATGTCCATTGTGTATAGAGATGAATCCAGTTCTTCAGATTATTTCTATTGTTTGTGAATATGCTTTAAAGTAGCAAATTAAGTAGTTGAAACTCATTTGAGAAATTATCCCATATTTGTATCTGTATTCTTTGTACTAAATTACAGAAGAATTTCCTTTATATATTTGCTTCCATATATTTGATAATTTACAGTAGAATTTTCAGTGTGCTTCATGGTTAAAATTGGTACTAAAGGTGATTTGGAAATTGTGCTGAGCATGTATCTTGCTAAACTATAGAAGACAGACATTTTCTTCAAGGATTTTATATTCTAGGTGAAAAAGTTAAAACATTTATGGGAAGGTACATAAACAATTTTGTTGGGAAAATACACAGTTATGTCATTGAAACTCTGACTCCTATCTTACACTGAGAGGGACGTTTATTAAAGAATAGACTGAAAGTAGAAATATCTGTAAACTTGAATTTTGACAGAATGAAAGAAGAATACAAAAATCAAGCTCACAACCTTAGCTGCCTTGACGTGGATGAAGCTTCTGTGAACAGATAGCTACTGTCCTTGAATAATAGTTCACATATCGTTTAAAGTGAATTAAGCTTTGGTTGTATTGGACCTGACCTGTCAGTGGGAAGGAGATGGCTGCGTCCAGGGAGGCGTGTGAGCTTTCCCAAGACAGACTAGAGTCGCTGATGACTGAGACAAGTAGTGAAAATTTATTTCAAGGGTTGAAATGTGAATAGGAACCAGTGATTAAACAATGCTCATCTCTAACTTTAAGCCTTTTCTTGAGCCAGAAACATTGGGTTTTTTTTTGCGGTACGCGGGCCTCTCACTGTTGTGGCCCCTCCCGTTGCGGAGCACAGGCTCCGGACGCGCAGGCTCAGCGGCCATGGCTCACGGGCCCAGCCGCTCCGCGGCATGTGGGATCTTCCCGGACAGGGGCACGAACCCGTGTCCCCTGCATCGGCAGGCGGACTCTCAACCACTGCGCCACCAGGGAAGCCCAGAAACCTTGGTTTTTTATGAGAGTTTGAGATTCCCTGAAGATACAACCTAGGCTGGACAGCTACCCAGATCTATTATATATTTAAGCTCAGGAAAGTTATGTGAACTGTGTTACTGCTTCTTGTTTTTGTTAATTTTTGGTCCAGGCTTTCAGAAAGGCCTGAGCTGAACTCTAGGACAAAGCTTGTGACCACCATTGCTGTTTCAAGCCACTGTCCTCTGTGTTTCTTTCTGTCATTCAGGAATTTTGTTGTCATAGCTCCTGTATTACTGACTTGTGTGTGTGTGTAGGGGGTGTCCTTCATTTGTAAATTCTGTAATCTTTGGACCTTGGATGGAGATGGTAAATACAGAAGTCTTAGAATAGAATTGGTCCCAAACTACTTTGAGAGGAGACACAAAGCATATTAAAATTTTCGATTAAAGCATAGGGAAGCCGTTCACAAAAAGGGTGCAGAAGTTGATGCTGTTGTTTATCGTGTTATATGCTGGTTATAGATCCTCATTTTATGGTTATTTCTCTGAAATGCAGTAAAAAAAAAAAAACAAAAAACAAAACAATGCCTAGCACCATAGCAGCCCCTTTGAAATGAGGCATATGCTGTTTCTAAGACTCAAAGCATGTTTTTCTGATACTGTGTTTGCCCATAAACATGTTTATGGTAGGTGCTGTCTGAGGCAGGGGCAGTTTTCCTATGGAAATCCTCTCATGAACATACTGGTTTCTGGTTCCCCTTGAGGAAGAATGAAGCTCCTTTTTGCTTCCTTAGCAAATTTGATACTTCAAGTATTAATAACATAGCCAATGGTTGATCTGTATCTTGATACTTACAAGTCATCATGATGGCTGTTCTGTCATAAGTTACTGTGGTTTCAGAGTACTCTGAACAGAGTATTTAGAACTACGCAGCGTTTTGAGGTGGGAGGGGGCTGAGGTGTAATGAAAGAAATTCCGTGCACAGCAATGGTGATGCCTTAATTATAAAATCATCTTGCTCGGTCTCAAAATCACTGGGTGTACCAGCAACAGCATTAGATATGAAGTCTGACCTGGGCTTACGTTTTGATTTTGATTTTGCCATTAAAAGCGTTATGAGTTTGCTCTCAACACTTCTACAAGTCTAGAGGAATGTTAATTACTAAATTAAAACAAATTTATGAGATCCTTTTGATGGAGTAGAGTGTAATATCTGCTGAGTGCCCCAATATACATTCAGTCCTTATAAGTGGTAAAGAGGAGGCTGCTTTTGGAGAAGGAAGCGTGAGGTGAGATGGCAAACTTGGGAATGCGTTTTATAAGGAAGGCCTTTGAGGAGGCCATCATTCTGTAAACCTGAACTTGAGATACAGCAGTGCCAGTTTTGGGGATAGGAGGTCTCTGGGGCATTTATGATTGGGAGAGCGTGAAAATAAGGATTCAGAGCCACGAGACCCTGTGACATTGGCTGCATCTAACCCAGGTCTTTCTCATTTAGGGCCTCAGACTAGGGAAGCTACAATTATCTAATAAAAGATAGTAAAAAAGATAATCTTGCTGCTCTTAAAGTGAAAGAATCCAAATTTTGTTGAAGAAATGTTTTAGGGACAGGATTGCTCCCATGTTTTTAATATCACTCTTGACCGATTATTTCGCTTCTTATTTGGGGAAAAGTATATGGAAGTTTAGGTTGGGAAAATGACTTAGAAGAGTTTCTTAAGAATAACCTCGTTAGATAGTTTGTGTGTAGATGTGAGAATAAAGTTTTCTTATAAACGATTTTTTTTTATACTTCAAATATTTTATTTTCCTTACAAATAGGGGTAGATTTTATAGTTTGAGACTCTTGCTATTATTTAAGCAATAACCAATAAATGTGAGTAAGTAGCAGTTATTTAGGAAGAATGATATAATGATGAACTATTGGAAAATGTAAAAACTATAGATAGCATTGTGGAATTGGAAGGGACTTATCGCCTGATTTTACAGACAGTTTATCTCATTCGGCCTCCTCACTGTAAAATGGTAAAAATATTAGTTGATCCAGAGTTCTTTTGAGGAATAGAAGAATTTATTCATTCAGCAATTGTTTATTAAGTGCTTCCTAGGTGCTGAGGCACGTGCAGGTTCAGAGGATGTATCTGTATATTAGAAAGAAGAAAATCCTGGCCTTCATGGATTTCACCGACTAAGAGGCAAGAGGCTTTACCCAGTGATGACAAACGTGATGAGGGCTTCCAGTGTGCCCCCTGCAGTGGTGTTTTAGACTGAACGCAGTGCCTGATAGTTGCGGTAGGAGAAGACTAGCGCTGATGTGTCTTGGATGCAAAGTACGCCCATTATCTCCCTTAAATCTAACACCAGTTCTATAAATTAGGTCTAGTTTCCCCCCTTTTACAGCTGAGCAATGTTATGTTCTTTTAGGTCTGTGATCAAACCATGGTTATTAAATGAATGAATGAGTAAACTTAGACCTAAAGTGTGGTCCAGGGTCTTCAGCCAGATAGTGGCAGAGCGGACACTAGAACTGGTTTTGACTCAAGCCCAGGGCTCCTTTCATTGTACCGCATTGCCCCTCAGAGCGTGCACAGGCAAATAATCGTGTGTACCATGGTAGATAGGAAGAGTGCACAGTTTCAGAGATCCCATACTTGCCAATATGGAAATCATTTCACAAGAATACAAATAATAACAGTGAAATCAGGGCTGCTAGCATCCTCAGTTTTAATTCCCATCGCTAGTTATATTCAGTTATCCAGTGAGATGGACTTTGAGCTCTGGATTTAGTGTATTAAGTAATAGGATCCAACTCTAAGTTTTCTCTGGCAAGCTATTGGCTGTGAAGCAAATTCAAGGCTATTCATCCAAAATGTAACGTGTCCTGAGGTAGATGTATATGTCATCTTGTCTGATGGGTGGGTTGTGTGAGAGATTTTTCTTTCCAAATTGAGTCATTGGAGACCATTGCTCCTATTACTGCCTTTGAATTCCTGCAGCTGGTGAACCTTTGGTAGTTGAGATTTCTTTCTCAAAAAACAAAAACATGTATTATAAGTATTTGTAGTCTAGTTGTGTGTGGGTTACGTGTCTTAATTAGTAAAGTTCTAATGAATGTCTTGGGATTTTATAAAAACTGCAGTAATAACTAAAAACGAACGTTTTTGATCCTGTCTAGTGACCCCATAATCCAATCCAAGTCAGTTTCCACTCTCTGCCTTCTATCCTCCAACTCTGAACCATCTTGAAGATACTTGTTTTTTCTAAACATTGTTAGTTTAGGGAGTTACTTTGAGTGAGAGGGTTTCTTTTGGCTTCCTTTGGGTCAGCAAAGCAGAAGAGTTAGTTCTGGAGGGTTCTCCTTCTATGCATCATCAGTTTTAGCCCTTGGCAACGTCTTTAGGCCCAAAGAAATGATCTGGGACTCCCCAAGTCTTCCAGAATTTTTAGAAGGCATGTGATGTATTAACAGTACCTGTGTTTCTTCTGTAATTTATTTGGGCTCTGAAAAATGCCAGAGTGTATCTAACAGAGAAGTACAAGACATGTGCCTATTTTCTTAAAAGTCTACCTTAATGTCGTGTCACTCCAGTCTGCCACTGGTCTACCCAATAATTAGGATTTTAAGGCTTATGAATAGTTAGTAGTACTTCTAGTCCAGAAAGGAGATGCAACTGAAAATATTACATATATTGGCACTACCACTGCAGTGCTTTGGGCTTAAATATTCATCAGACAAAACTAAACTCTGTGAAATGAATGCCAGGATAGACCGGTCTCATCCTGATTTCCTCTCTGGAGTCTATTGCTATAAGAGGTGTATATGTTCATAATTCCTGCCCCTGATATTCCCTTGCTTCTGTAGAGTAGTGTTTCTTTCCCAAGCACTTAAATATGTCTGATTTTACCCTTGCACCTGTCTTTTATGTCAGACAAACTCAAGTTGACACACAGTTTTTCTCATGACAAGGACCAGTTGTGATTTATGGCCATTTACAGGATGTCAGTGATGTGGAGAGGGTACATTTTTAGCGAACAAGGCTATATATGTATTTCCTTTCACTTGGCAATAAAGAACATGGTAAAAAGCTGTTTTCTTCTCAGTGAAGAGCCCTTAGGCTAACTTCCTATAATGTTCACCTAATGGGTTACTATGGTCAAGTCGCCTTAACAGATATTTCTTGAGTGCCTGCCTCCTGCAAGGCATTACGCTGGCTGAAGTGAAAGTTTCTGTGAGAAGCCTCATGTGTAGAAATCAGAGGTAAAAAAATGCAGTGTTAGTGTAGGTCTTTTACTGCGTTAGTTGAAAAGAAAGTGTTATGAGGTAAACCTATCTTTTCCTTTACGAATTTGGCTTGTTTAGCAAGAAACATATTAACCAAAGATGAAAGGTAGGTTCAGAAACATTTATCCACTTTTAATATGAGTGTAAACTTTTATTTTCACCAGAAATTCCTAAAAACCTTGATTATAATAAAGTACAGCCCTGAGTTTGGCTTTTAGGGCCAAGGATAAAAGATGTGTAGACTTATTGAAGAGTAGATTCTACGAAAGCACAGACTCCTGATAAACGCTGAGTGCCCTGTAGTCCTCGAAATTGGCGGTCCCTAACCTTTTTGGCACCAGGGACCAGTTTCGTGGAAGACAATGTTTCCCCGGATGGGGGGTGGGGGGATGGTTCAGGTGGTAATGTGACTGATGGACGACAGCAGATGAAGCTTTGCTCGCTCCCCGCCGCTCACCTCTTGCTGTGCAGCCAGGTTCCTGGGGGGTTGGGGACCCCGGCTCTAACTAACTGTCCTAAAAGTGGAAGAACCAGAATTTTTGTTGGTGAGGACCCAGTGGCCTCCATCACTGTGACTACTGTGATATAACGTGTAGTGTGTGATTGATACATAATTTAATACTGTCGACAGGGGTATTTGTTGCTTATTCTGTACATTTGCAAGCAGTTCTTTCTTCCTCATGAAATGACATGATGAGTTAATAAGACTGCTTTCCCTGTGACCGGAGTTGTCAGGACAAGTCAAGGTCTAATCAGACATTTTCAGTTCATTAAGTTGGACTTTTTCCAGAGCCTTTTGGAAGCCAGCATAACACTTGTTCTTGCAGGTCATTGGCCCAGACACAGTCACATGACTACACCTCCACGCGAGAATGTCTGGGAAATGTTGTTTTATAGCCTTGTTTTGGAATAAAAATCAGGGTTCTGACATTAAGAAAAAGGCTACTGCTGAGCTACCCCAATCTTTTTCCCTGCCTCCGATTTCTTCCTGGTACTTAGATGGAAGATCGGGCTGTATTCCTTTTCTTGAACTCTGTGTGGCATACTTGGGTACTTCATGTCCTAGTCTTTCAACCAGAGAGGAGAATCCTTCACGTTTTTGCAGCTTTCAACTCCATGAGCTCAGTAGGAGTATCGTTGAAGCAAAATAAGAACAGGGTGTTTCATGCTCTTTTTTTTAATTTCAGATTTTAACGATCAATTTTAGTTATCTATGCAAAGTGATTCATGCCGATCATAAAATTCTTAGAGGAAGAGGAACCCTGGGACTGAAGACATGGGTCCATTGAGAGCGGTAGTCATGGTTTGCAAATAAAAATTGTGACTGCAACCAGAAGAAGGAAAAGTGGATGCTGAGGAAGCAAATGACAGATAACCATTTCTAGAAGGTTTATTTGGCTTTTTAGAAATAAGTAAACGAAAAGTTCCCTCTGGTTTGCTGCTTTGAGTCTTCCCTTTGAACACATCATCTAGACAGAGTTGACATAGATGGTTCTTTTAATTAAAATCTCTGTAGTCTTCAAACAAGGAGGCCCCATGCAGGCAGTCTCATAGATGGTTGTACATGCATTACCCATCTGTCTTCAAAATAGGGAGTTTCTGATTGCCTTCTAAGAAAAGGATTTGCAGGATGTATGTGGTGGGAATGAGGTGAGTGAGGCCTTCAATGTCCACGCAGTTGCAGACATTTTGGAGGCAACTTGAACTCTCTGGATCATACTTGAATCCCTGATACCTAAGGATCGTGATCCTCATTTCAGCATCTGGGTGGTACTCATGAAAGACTTCTGGTTGAGTAAGTTAGGAAGGATGGTCATATGAATAAACCTTCTTATATGCCCCAGTTTCTGGGCAGCCTGCAGTACCGAGTTCTGACCTGGGATTAGGATGCCTTGTGTGGAGCTAGTGCAATTGCAGCTCTGAAGGCTCATCCGAGATGGTTATTTTCCATTTGCTTCTGAGTAGCTGTTTCTTTGGCTTTCTAATAGCATGGATACTCAGCATAATCGTAGACTCCTAGATATGGAAGTATCTGAATGATAATGTAGTCTGATTTTGAAAGAAATGAAAGAGGCCAAGTGAATCGCTTCAAGGCATCTGGTAGAAAGACTGGTGTTAGAACCTTGGTTCGGTGTTCTCCGTCCAGTGCTGTCTTCCAGTGTACTGCCTTTCTCGGAGAAAATGAGACTAAATGCAGTGGTTTTCTGTGTCCTCCTTTGCTCCTGGTACTTGACAGACCTGGAATCTACTCATGTAAGTGTCAGGTTTTAGACCAGCAATAGGCTCACTGATTATGGAAATAATTGGGGAGATGGGGTACGTGTGAAAGTTTCAGGTAAGCGAGACAAGGGGTTATTGTGGCAGATTCGGAGATGTTTGCAAGTTCAGATCACATTTCTGCAGTGTGTGATGGGACTTGGAGCTCTTCTTTCTGTAGCTTATTAACAGATAAGCTGTTTCGCTGCTGGAGCTGCTGAATCTACAATAGCATGTGTCAGCAAGAAGGAGGTGTAATTAGTCACGTGGACTTAGGCCTTTCCCATTGCCGAGGCTTGGTATATTCACATCTTCCACTTTGTTTTTCCTTCCGGTTTTACTGAGATATAATTGGCACACAGCACTAAAAGTTGAAGGTATATAGCGTAGTGCTCTGACTTACATCATGAGATGATTATCACAGTAAGTTGTGACCGTTCATCATCTCATGTAGGTACAAAATTAAAGTAGGAAAACAGTGGGTTTTTTTCACATCTTCTATTTTTTCCTCTTTGTAGAGGCTCATCACATGGAATGATAGCACGTTTAGTCTTCTGTGTTACACGTTTAGTCCGCGTAATTACACGTAATGTAAAATTACATACAGTGCAAATCAGTCAAGAGGCTGTCTTTCCTTCCTCCATCTCTGAGACATGGGTGACCATAGGAGGCCACTCTGTTGACATTTCTTGCTCTTGTCGTGGCCCTGTTGCCAATCAGTCTGAAACAATATTTTTCTGTGAATTTCTTGTGAAGTTGTTTACATGAAAAGTTTTATAAATGTATGTAATTCAAACTTGATTCTTTGTTTAATGCCAGTGTAATTTTTATTGACTAGAAAAAAAATTATATGAATTCTAGATTTTCCTGGGAAATCCATAACATTCAGATCTGAAGTTCATATGGGACCTCTGTCTCCTCGTGAGCCCTACGTAAGGTACAGTGAGGATGGAGAGGTGGATAAAGGAAGGAGTGAGTGATGCTTCATTGAGGAAGGTGAGCAAGGTGGCCAGATAGGTTTGTTTCATGACAGAGTGTGATTTAAGCACTTACTATCTTTCGAAAACATCTCTTTTCACCGTCTCCCTATCCTGATATCACAGGAGGAAGGAGAAAAACAAACCTGTTGCCTCATTCCCTAAAGCAGTGATTCTCAAACTTTAATGAACATGCAAATCACCTTGCATTTTACAAGACTGCTGACTCTGATTTCATAGTGGTGGGGCAGTGGTTCTCAAGGTGTATTCCTCAGAGCAGCTCTGGTTCCACCAGCCGTGTTAGAACTGTAAATTCATGGACCTTGCCTGAACAGCTGAATTAAAATCTGAGGATCGGCCTCCGAAACTGTTTTTACACATTCACCAGGTGATGCTTGTGTACCTTGAACATTTGAGAATCGCTGCTATTGAAGCTATTCTCTTGGGATTTTCCCAGGCCTCTGGTATTTGCTACTCTGTGATTGGGCCTTGATATTATTCCCTTGATATTTAGCAATTGAAACTTTTGGGCAGAGATTTTACTTGAGGCTCCTGACGGGCTGTTAATTTCCAGCAAGTTAACTGGCTCTATTAAAGTATGTTTCTTAGTCCTCCACCACTCTCTCTGTTATAACCCTGATACTTTGTAAAGCAAATATGCCATTTCATGGAATCATGAACATCAGTACCATGGCTAGACACTGTAACATGGCGATTGTGTAACACTTTAAAAGGTAGACTGAAAAAGAAACCAACGAAATAAAACACCCCAGAAGAAAATGCTCTTGTAGATTTTCAGGGGTTTTACATCTTAATATCAACTGAGTCCCAATTCACAGATAGTTTCAATCATATTAATAGCCAGTGGGCGTTGTTACCTAGATTCTATGACTGCTTGGTTCAGATGGGTGCAAACATGTTTAGCGCCTTTACCAATGTTAACCATTACTGGTGAAGGAAGAAAAATATTTTATAATAGGGATTGGATTCTCTCAGAAGTCAGTTTTCTTAAGGTATTTGAAAAGGATGAATGTTACCTCATACCATGTTTCAAGAGCTCTAACTTGAATTTTCTGAAAGTTTTATTGATTTCCTCCAAAGCCTATAGCTGGAGAAATACACATCGTATGTTATTATTTGTCAGATTGTTTACAGGGTCTCCGGTACAGGTGGGCTGAGGCTGTGTTTGTGCTTTTCCTCTGGGAGGTTTTTCATCTTAGAGAAAGGATCCATGTGTTTTGTGAATCTCTATAAGGCAATGAGAGGAGTTCAGAATTTATTAGAGTATTCAACAAGTGCTCCAAAGAGGGATATTTGGGCACGTCTAGATGCTAATGTATTATGTTCTTTGAAAACAGCTTAAATATAAATACATATAAGAACCCTAGTTAAGATTTAAGGGTAATGCTGTAAGATCTCTCATAAAGGATTCACAAAAAGGGCTGCAATTTTGTAACCTTTCCAGAAGCAGTACAGTGTATTTCACCCGTCATTTGCAACTTAAAGACATTGACCCGGTTTATGCAGAAAATTGAAAAGAAGCAGACGCTTATTCCTAAGCTGGAGTTTTGAAGACCAACAATTAAAATAAACATGTCTCTGCCAAAACTTGAACTAAATTAATAACATTTAGCATATAAATTAGAGCTTACTTTAAATTTATCAAGGAAATACACTTGTTTTGCATTACTGGTTTCAATTATTCTGAAAAGGCTTTCATTTTTATGGAACACTGAAGATTTTTAAAAGTTTCAAACAATTTGTTGGACAGTTGCACCACTGAAAATGAGTTACGAGTGTCTGGCTTAAATGTATGAACTATTAGCACATCGTTGATGAGCTTAGAGGGAGATGTTAAAGCAACCATTCTCCTCCTCCAGTTTAATGTTCCTATTCCCAGGGGACTGTAAGGAGCTGGTTTGTAGACTGAAAACAGATAAAGCTATGGGCTAAGGATATACGTAGGATCTCTTCTCTCCTATTCGTTTGTTCTTTTTCTTGGGAATCTGAATTTTGGGACATTGTTGATGAATTGCTGTCAGACATGGGTACTCTTAGTTTATTGCCATAGAAGAAGAGAGAGATTACTTCCTTGTTTGCAGTACCTGTCTGCTCTAGTCCTGTCTGTACACTGTTTCCTAATTAATGTTTCCTAAACACCTACCTCATAACTTTTTTTCATTTACTAAATATTTAGTTCTTATTTTCCCAGCTTTCTTGAGGTATAATTGACAAATAAAATTGTATATATTTAAAGTGTATAAACTGATTTGATACACCTAGACATTGGGAAATACTGGTCCTGATCAAGTTAATTAACATATTCATCACCTCACATAGTTCCCCTCTACTCCCATACCCTTTTTTTTTTTTTTTTTTTTTTTTTTTTGGTGGTGAGAATGCTTAAAGTCTATTTCAGCAAATTTCAAGTATACAAGACAGTATTATTAACTACTGTAACCATGTTGTATATTGGATCCTCAGAACTTATTCATATTCTTCTTAAAACTGAAAGTTTGTACATTTGACCAACGTTTTTCTGTTTCCCTCACCTCCCAGACCCTGGCAAGGACCCTTCTATTCTGTTTCTATTAGTTCAATTTTTTTTTTTTTAAGATTGCACATATAAGTGATACCGTATAGCATTTGTCTTTCTCAGTCTGACTTTTTCCATTTAACATAATGCCCTCCAAGTTCATTCATGTTGTCACAAATGACAGGATTTCCTTCTTTTTTATGGCTAAATAATATTCCATTGAATATATATACCACATATTCTTTATTCATTCATTGATGGACACAGGTTTCCTTATCTTGGCTATTGTGAATAATGCTGCAGTGAACATGGGAATGCAGATATCTCTTTGGGATACTGATTTCATTTCCTTTGGATATGTACCCAGAAGTGGGATTGCTGGATCATTCAGTAGTTCTATGGTTCACTTTTTGAGTAACCGCCATACTGTTTTCCATAGCGACTGCACCAATTCACATTCTCACCAACAGTGTACAAGGGTTCCCTTTATTCATATCCTCACCAAGATTTGTTATCTCTTGTCTTTTTTCATAATAAACATTATAATAGGTAGTGAGGTCATATCTCACTGTGGTTTTGATTTGCACTTCCCTGATGATTAGTGATGTTGAGCACCTTGTCATATATCCGTTGGTCATTTGTGTGTCTTCTTTGGGGAACTGTCTATTCAGGTCCTCTGCCCACTTCTTAATTGGATTTTTTTTTTTTTTTTTTTGCTATTGAGGCATATGGGTTCTTTGCATGCTTTGGATATTAATCCCTTATCGGATAGGTAGTTTGCAAATGTTTTCTCACATTCTATAGGTTGCCTTTTCATTTTGTTGGTTGTTTCCTTTGCTGTGCAGAAACTGTTTAGTTTGATATAGTTCTACTTGTTTATTTTTGCTTTTATTGCCTGTGCTTTTGGTGTCAAATCCAGAAAGATATGGCCAAGACCTATGCCAAATAGCTTACCACCTATGTTTTCTTCTAGACGTTTTATGGTTTCAGGTCTTATATTTAAGTCCTTAATCCATTGCAAGTTAATTTGTGTCTATGGTATTCTTTCGTGTGTGGGTATCAATTTTCCTAACACCAGTTATTGAATTGACTATCCTTTACCCATTTTGTGTTTTGGGCACCATTGTCAAAGGTTAGTCGACTGTATATGCAAACCACATAACTATTTTCCTGAAAACTTTCATTTACTCCTGTTTGCCGTGCCAGGATTCACAGCCCTCGGTTTACTGTTCTATTTTCATTGATCCCTAATCATCACTCCTCTGCTTCAATCAGTCCAGTGATTTTCCTTCTTCCACCACATCTCAGGTTCATGCAAAGTAGCTTCTTGGGCTAAGTTGCCTTTTCTTTCTAAACAGGTCCAGTCAGATCATCACATATGACTCCTTGTACATAGAGGAAGGCAGACTATCAAGAGAAAACTATTTTAGGATTCTATGTTATAAACATTTTAACTAAAAAACTTTTAAATTTAACCAGTTTGTGCTTCTTAAAAAGAAAGTGCTGAACACAATTTAATCCTTTCCAGATAAATTAGAGTGACACTATACACAGTAAAGAGTTGCATTGTAGTGGTTTCTACTAGACAGGTAAGGTGTTAAGGACTAGTTGTCCCTGTATTAAATGAACTTGGGCTGTGTCTTTCTCATTGTTTTGTACTCTCTAATTTTTAATGTTTTTTCTCTGTTGCTGTCAGTATCTGTCCTTACTGAATCTGTCTCTAAATAGAAGTACTTTCCTTTCTGATATAATTTTTTAAAAATTTATTTTATTTATTTATTTTTGGCTGTGTTGGGTCTTCATTGCTGTGCATGGGCTTTCTCTAGTTGCAGCCAGCCGGGGCTACTCTTTGTTGCGGTGCACGGGCTTCTCATTGTGATGGCTTCTCTTGTTGCAGAGCACGGGCTCTAGGAGCTCAGGCTTCAGTAGCTATGGCATGCGGGCTCAGTAGTTGTGGCTCATGGGCTCTCGAGCGCAGGCTCAGTAGTTGTGGCGCACGGGCTTAGTTGCTCTGTGGTATGTAGGATCTTCCCAGACCAGGGCTCGAACCCATATCCCCTGCATTTGGCAGGTGGATTCTTAACCACTGCGCCACCAGGGAAACCCATAATTTTTAGATTTGTTGTAGGTTGGTAAAACTTCCCCCCAAATTTTAATTTAAGAAAAAACAGACTCTAAATAACATCTAAAGAAACAGCTTATGAATTAAATGCATGAGTTGGTGGTACTGTTTTTTTGTGTTGGATACCTTTATTATTTGCTTACTTCTGAATTCTTATCTATGATCTGGATAGTACAGACTATTATTGAATACTCTCCAAATAAGTGGAACATTACTGATATTTTGAATGGTAGCGGTGTGGCAAGAGTGAATTGCTACTACCAAGCGAAACCTACTCAAATGTTGATGCATCGGCCTTGTAACCGAAGTTAGGGTCAAACGTGAAAGCTTACTGTTAACATTCATGACTCTTTTTGATTGGTTAGAAAAATTAATATGATTCCATATCTTAAATATGACTCTAGTTACTTATCCCTAACAAACTATAAGTAGATACATATTTCTGATTCATTGTTTTAAGATAAAGCCTTAAGTGTGTTAAAATAAAATTCCACACATTTCATAGAGCACATAGCTACAGGAGGAGAGCAGTTTTCCAAAGGAGGTCTCAACTCTGAAAATGTCTCTTTAGCTCCCTCTTGTCTTCCCCCACCACACTCCTTACCCCATCTTGCCACTGAAGGGCAGGAGATGTGATGAAAGTTGGAAAATAGTAATTTTGTGGAGAGAGCCTGTGTTCCATGCTTTATGAAAGTAAATTGTAGAAAATTAATGTGACAAGATGATTCTATTTTGATGAATAAAATCATTGAAAAGCTATCAAGCTCCACTGTTTCTCTGCTGAGAGAATTACTTTCTTTTTATTCTCCATTTGTATTCTTGGCTTTCTTCCCAATTAGTCTTTACCAAGGAGTGATAATTAGGGAGATAGGATTTTTTTTTTTTTTTTTTTGCGGTACACGGGCCTCTCACTGTTGTGACCTCTCCCGTTGCGGAGCACAGTCTCCGGACGCGCAGGCTCAGCGGCCATGGCTCACGGGGCCCAGCCGCTCCGCGGCATGTGGAATCTTCCCGGACCGGGGCTGGAACCCGTGTCGCCTGCATTGGCAGGCGGACTCTCAACCACTGCGCCACCAGGGAAGCCCGGGAGATAGGATTTTTGACCTACCTTGTGAACAATAAAAATACTTACCACCCATGTTTCCACTTGCTAATTCTATGTGTACTAATCTTCTGTGCTTTAAGGAAGAAAACCCCATACTTCTGTGATCCTTACTTAATGAGGGGGTAGTCAAATGCCCAAATAAAAACAAACTTAAAACATTTTTATGAGTGCCAAAGAACAGTGTCCAAAAGAAAGGCAATTGTTTGTTGCATGTCTGATGACTGGGTTCAGGAACATCTTAGAGGCTAAATTCGATTTATAATTTCTTACATTATTTCCAATTCCTTAGAACAAGAGCAATAAATTAAATTTTTACCTTTAAGCCTGAGTATTTTGCATAGGTAATACTTTGACACGTTTTAAAAATCTGAAAGAGTAAATGAATATATACTAAATCCTGTATCCCCAGTTTCCTTAACAATCTCCATCCCCGCAAAGACAGAAAGTCAATGATCTCATTTATATGTAGAATCTAAAAAAAACATGTATCTCCGCGCCCCCCCCCAAAAAAACCCCACAATAAACCTGAACTCATAGATACAGAGAACAGATTGGTGTTTGCGGGGGTGGGGAGTGGGTGAAATGGGTGAAGGGGGTTAAAAGGTACAAACTTTCAGTTACAAGATAAATAAGTCCTCCTGGGGATGTAACGTACAGCATGGTGACTGTAGTTAATAACGCTGTGTTGTATGTTTGAAAGTTGCTAAGAGTAGATGTTAAAGCTTCTCATCGCAAGAAAAAAATATAACTGTGTGGTGATGGATGTTAACTAGACCTATTTGGTGATCATTTTGCAATACAGATCTGATACTGTTTTCTCACTTGAGAGAAGAGAACTAGTCTCCTATAACTAGTGTATTTCTGTCTTTTCCTGTAATTTCAGTTTTATGAATGTTTTGCTATGTATAGTTAAAATTGTGAATTGCATTGTGTAGAGTTACACAATTTCTTGACATCATTTTGGACTTGAATTATACCTTGGTTGATATGACGATCAACACCATCTACATTTTTTAGGTTTCCATTTGGCTGGTATATCTTTGCCTACATTTTAATTGTAACTTTTGTGAATCACTTTGTGTTAGGTGTTCTTTTAAACATTGAGCTAGGTTTCACTTTCTGATTCAATCTTAAAATCTCTTTTAACAATTTAAACCTATTGATATAGTAGATATATTTGTTCTAAGTGCTGTCATGTTAAATATTATGTTTTCATATTTGCTTTATTTTGTTCTTTTGTACCTGCTACATCCTTTTGTTAAGGATCCTTAAAAACTCAAGCCTTTTTGTGAATGCTATTTCTTTAATTTTGACTTTATTTTTTTAAATTTTATACAATTTTTAAAGGTTACTTTCCATTTATAGTTATTACAAAGTATTGGCTTTATTCCCCATGTTGTACAGTATATCCTTGAGCCTGTCTTACGCCCAACAGTTTGTAACCCCCCTTCCCACTGGTAACCACTAATTTGTTCTCTATAGCTGTAAGTCTGCTTCTTTTTTGTTATATTCATTGGTTTGTTGTATTTTTTAGATTCCACATATAAGTGATATCATACAGTATTTGTCTTTCTCTGTCTGACCTATTTCACTTAGCATAATGCCCTCCAAGTCCATCCATGTTGCTGCAAATGGCAAAATTTCATTTTTTGTGGCTGAGTACTATTCCATTGTGTGTGTGTGTGTGTGTGTGTGTGTGTGTCTGTGTGTCTGTGTGTATATATATATACACACAGACACACACACACACCACATCTTCCTTATCCACTCATTTGTTGATGGACACTTAGGTTGCTTTTGTACTTAGTCTTTCATTATGTTGTTTGTGTCTTTTGTTTTAAGTATACACTTTTTCTGATTCAGGAAAATTCCATATTTATTCCAGTGTTTATCTTTAAAATTGTGCTTTATGTTATTCCCTTAGTTTTCCTTTTCTTTAAAGTGTATCAGTTTTCTACTAAGTTCAGTGATAAGCATGAGTGTCTTCCTCATTTTCTCTCCTTTCTCTCCAATAAAATTGTCTTTGTGTTTACTTTGTGCTTACCTTATGTAAAATATATTTATACCTTTATTTATTTTATTTTTTTGGTTTGCTTTAATGATATTACTTGATTCCCAGGTATGACTGTAAGGCAATCAGTAAACTTTTTCAACTTTTAAATTTCTTTTCCCCATTCATTTTTATTAATTGTAGCATTTCTACTTGTCAGAGCAGATAATATATTAACTTTCTTTTTTAATTCATCTCAATCCTCAAATCTTTTCTTTCCGTGGTTTTCCCAAGTCATTTTATTGGCTGAAGTCCATCTAGTCACTGTCTTTAGGAAAGATATGATTATCACAATCAAGTTACTAACACATCCATCACATTACATGGTTAACATTTTGTGTGTGTGTGTGATTTACTCTCCACAAATTTCAAGTCTGTGACACAGTATTAATAACTATAGTTACCATGTTGTACATTGTTGCTTTTATTCTTGAAGGACAAGTTGAAATATTTTTTTTGAGCCTCTTGTAGATGTTGCTATACTATTTTATGGCATTGAATGCAACTGGCAAATCTGAATTTTCTACTTAAAAAAAATGTGTTCTTTTTGCTGGGCTGTCTTAATGATTCTTTGTTTATCATTTAAAGTTCAGTTGCACGGTGAGCCAGTCTCTCTGGGTTGTCTATCCTGGGTTTTTCCTGGCCCACAGTGTACCTTTCCATATTCATAAAGTTTTCTTTTATTTCAAGGAAATTTTAAAAATTTATATCTTTAAATTAGCTCTCTGTTCCCCTGCTTTTTCTTTTTAAGCACTCCAAACATGTTCATTGTATCTATATACTTTATCTGTCTTCCATATCTGTCTTCTACTCTCATATGCTTTTCAAGTCTTTATTTCCACTTAATTGTATTCTACTTTTTAATTTCTTAGCTCTTATGTCCCTTGTTTTCCATAGATTTGTTTACCCTTAGGTGATTTTCTCTTTTATTACCATTTCTGAGACCTCTATTCTATTGACAGTACTGTTCAGCATATGAAAAGTACAGTTTTAGCACTTCAGGGTACCACACAAGTAGAAAGAATATTTCTGCTGCTATCTTTGGAAATCTGTCATTGATGGACCATTTTACTCTTCTGAGTTTCTTTACAATTATTTCTCTAATATTTCCACCCAATCTCAGTTGCTTTGGCAGCTTATATGAGTTTGTGAAATGCTGAAAATAGTTTGTTTTAATATTTTTATCCTGTTACTTTTATATAATATCTAGGAAGTGGAATATTCTCTCTTCTGTTGCCATCTTCATGCCAAAAGATGAAAACTGACCTTTTATTTGTTGATATTGTTCATCTTAGCTTTTTAAAATTGATGGCCACATATGTAAATTCAAAATGAGATGTGCATCCTTGTAGGGTGTAAAATTAGCCAGGGTTTAGAATGGTGTGTGGCGGGGAGCATATTCATACCTTTTCCCCTTTTTCCCTTTGAATTTTGCTGATTGTTATCTGTTTATCATTTTTATTGTTTTCTGTATTTAAGGATTGTTCAGTTACTGTGTGACCATATACTGCTTCACTTAGACTTCTGTGTGAGTTAATGGTCTCTTGGTCTGTTGTCATTATGACTAAGCTTTTCATGTACCACAGTTAGGAAATAGGAATCACTTTGCATCCTGAGATAGATTAGATAGACATATATAAATTTTATCTATATCTACCAAACCACTTTGTTCCCCAAATTAAGAAAATGTTGAGCTCTTTCTTATGTCGCTAACTTTCTAATGGAAACAACTCATTTGATGAATTTTGCAAAACTACAGTCGCAGATACGTGGTGTTCCTTGCAGATATGATGAACCAAAGAGGAAACCACTGGTTCCACCATGAACAGAATATTTATAACCTTGGTAGCCTTGTAGGGTTTTTTTTTTTTTTTAAATACCTGCTACATCCTTTCGTTAAGGATCCTTAAAAACTTTCAAGTTTTATAAGTAAAAATATATTTTTTTGGAATGTTTTTGTCTCTGCATTTTCCTTTTACAGGTGACATCTCCCTTACAACAGAAACAAAAACAAAGTGTTCCTGCTATGTTTATGTAAGGACAAATATATAAGAATTAATTCAGGAGACTCATTTAATATAAAGCTTAAGATTAAGACCATGATAAAATCTTGAGTCACAAATATTTGCTGAATTTATTAAGTATGATAAAATTACAGAGTAAAGGCCTATAAAATATGTAACGTTAGATACAGAAACAAGGTGAGACTTCATGGACAAAAGTGCATGTACGTAGATCGAGGCCGGAGATTGACTAGTGCTAAAAAAAAAAAAAAAAAAAAAGGTGAATCAATCTAGTTGAGATAAATGATCTGTGATTAGGTTAAGAGAAAGTCTAACTATTCAGAGTTCACTTGGTCACTTGGACTATTGTCAAGTTCTTTGTAAAAGTACAGAGCAGCTTCCTAACAGAAGTGTAAGTAACAATAAGCTAATATAAATCTCTGAAACAATTTTAATATAATTGAATCAAGGAAATAATTAAAGTATATAATAGCCTTGTATTTAAATTTATAACAGTGTAATTTCTTAACTTTTTTGCTATAAATTTAATTATTTTTGTCAAGATTTAAAAAACCATTATTGTAACCAACTGGCACCATAATTACTTTTGGGGAAGGAACCATGTTTTTGGGAAAAAAGCCTGGTAAACCATTTGGGATGAAATGTGAGAGACCTGAAAATAGTAAGCCCTGCAAAAGATTAAGTTGTTCAGTATGACAGGATGGGAAGTGTTTGTTGTTAACTAGTATAAGGCATGCGCTGAGAGGTTCAAGGTTAATTAATCCTTGAGATCTTTTCTAGATCTTAAATGATAGGTAGGTTCTAGCTGACATCTGAGTTATTTTATGTAAATATAGTTTCAAAGTCATAGATATTTAGAATTATACTTTTTCTTGAAACTTTGGGGGATAATTGACAAATAGATAGATAGTTGTAATTTTCTCAGAAAACACGTGCCATTTATTTTTCCCAAAGCTAGTGGAAGCTTCCCTGTGACCTGATGTAGTCAGCACGGATGAAATTTGCATGAATACTTTCAGTTATTTCTTCATAACCTGATAGATGATTTCAAAAATACTCAAACCCCAGTGACAGAGGGGTCTGTGCCAAGCTTGGATTTCCAGGAGAGATTCTCCTTAGGGCACGTGTCAGTGTTAGACAGCTACTTTGAGAACCGCTCACTAATCCCGTCGGGTGGTGGTGGATCCTCTGCCTTTGTATTTTGTTTACTTTCTAGGGTAGATATGGGAGTGGGTTAACATGGGGGCCTGGGAGGAAAGAAAAACTTTACAGGAGGTCACGTATGAAGGGCACCCATGCTCAGCCTTCCGCTTTGAATATCCCTGCTCTAATCTTACAAAGTAGCAACATCCTTTGTGTTCCTTGGACACATTCACCTCCATGAGAATAAGCTACTCCATCCAATGCTATTTGAAAAGAATCCATAGCTTTATCTTTATTCCCCTAAAATATGTGGTTTATAATCTTTGAAAGTTTAGAACAATTAATTTTTTTGTGATGCCTTTTCTCGTCATTTTAATGCTGTTCCTCCCCCCCGCCAAAGTGCTGTAGCACAGTGTAATGAAAATTAAATGACATTTTTGTTGTTGTTGATAGTGATGATATTTTTATAGTAATCCTTGAGATACCCGGGAATACCCTAAGTTATCTGGTTGGGAATTACTACTTTGTTGTTGTTGTTGTTTTTTAACATCTTAATTAGAGTATAATTGCTTTACAACGGTATGTTAGTTTCTGCTTTATAACAAAGTGAATCAGCTATATGTACACATACATCCCCATATCTCCTCCCTCTTGCGTCTCCCTCCCACCCTCCCTATCCCACCCCTCTCGGTGGTCACAAAGCATGGAGCTGATCTCCCTGTGCTATGTGGCTGCTTCCCACTAGCTATCTGGGAATTACAGCTTTGGAAACAGATTTCCATGGTTACTGTGCTCAATGCTCTGATGAATGCTTCTTTGAGTTGCTTGCGTGCGTGCGTGCGTGCGTGTGTGTGTGTGCGCGAGCGCATGTGTGTGTGTTTAGACATCTTTCTACATTCCAGTTTGTTAACATGTTAAATCTTTCTATCAGTCAGAGAAGTAAAAATTTCTCCAGTGTCTTAAAAACAACATCGTTTACATTCTTTAATCTAATGGATGTTTGCACAGAATCAATTTTTTGTAAACAGTGAAACACTCAGAAAATTAGACTTGTTAAGAGAAGGGAACTTCTAGTTCTGCATTTCTTATCTGAAATCGTGTTTGCATTTACTTTCTTTTATCATTTGGTAGGGAGAAACAATGTATGTTTTAGGAATGAGAATTCTCCAGCCTGTCCTTTCCTCAATACCTGCTTCAAATAGTGTGCACAGCTGGACTAGGCGGCTGTGTATGGTGTAGGGAATGTGGTTTCATCCGCATCAGGCATGCTTCTCATGCTAATCCTTTAATACACCCACAGTCACCCAGAGCAGTAAGAGGCCTACGCTGCTTCATGCTTTACAGCAGAAAATCCCCTCCACATATACTGTGCTCTCCCAGGTCAACCCAGAATATTCGCAGCAGGATTTGTGCTCTGTCCCCAACTCTCCTTTTTCTGTGATAAAGTCTTTGTACACCATGGTTTGATTGTTTTTACATCTTGACATTCACAGATCATGCCAGTGAAGATACAAACGTAAGAAATATACAACTGGAACCCTTTTTATAGAGAGCCATTAAATTTCAAGAATTGAAACTTTTCCTGTTGAAGTGATGTACATTCAGAATATTCTGGAATGGCTAGATTAAGAAAAAGAGAGTCAGTGAGAAATAGCAAAAGCAAAACTATCTCTAACAAGGAAATGTATTTCTACAGTGAGATTTTCTTAGATATACATAGTTTTTTAGTGTTTTATATATATATATTCATTTATATATACATACATACACACTTGCATATGAGGACTGAAAGTATTTGTTTTCATTGTAGATTCTTGTTACATCCTACACTGTTTAGAAAGCACTAGTTGTTAGGGGAAAAAATGCCGTGTGTGTGTGTGTGTGTGTGTGTGTGAATATCATTTGGATATTCCTATCAGTGGTACCTAATGCCCTTGGTTAATGCCCAGACGGTTGTCTTAAAAATATGTACGTGAATGTGATCTGGCTAAAACATCTATTGTACCAGTCGATAACCTGGTTTGGTTTGTTTCCTCTGATTGTCTGGTAGGTGGCTGTTTCACTTTTACTGGTCCATGTTCCCCTCTAAATCTGAAACTTGGTCAAAGGTATCTATCTACTGCAACTGTGTTTCAGACGTATATTCTTTAAATATTCTTATTTGGTTGACACGTTAGATCTTTTCCTATCGGAGAGATAAAAATGTCTTTAGTGTCTTAAAACCAGATTGTTTACCTTCGTTAATCTTACTGTCATTTACTTTGAAGGATCATTTTAAGTGAGGAGAGAAATAGTTAACCCTTGAACAGTGCTGGGCCACCCCTGTCCCCAACACATGCTCAGTTGAAAATCTGCCTGTCACTTTACAGTTTGCCCTCCTTGTATGTGGTTCCTCTGTATCTGTGGTTCTGCAGCCACAGATTCAATCAACCTGAGAGTCATGTAAGACTGTAGCATGTATTTATTGAAAAAAAAAATCTGCATATAAGTGGTCCCATGCAGTTCAAACCCATGTTGTTCAAGGGCCAACTGTAGTCAGAAAATTAAACTAGGCATAGAAGGTAACTGCTAGTTCTACTTTTTTTGTCTACAACTGTGTTTCCATCTGTTTTATCATTTAGATGTTTGTAACTGCCAAAGAAGTTCTCAGGATTGAGATACGGAAAAGAAATAATTAAGTCTTGAAGTTAGGGGTGAGAGAGAGTGATGTTTTGTTGGTCAATTCTAATATCTTAGAACTCCCAAATACTGACTTTTGAAAGTATAAAATTGCCACAATTTCTTTTTAGAACAGTCCGTTTTATAGTGTTTTCACTACGTTTTCCTATTTTAAGGTAGATTGAGGTTTCTTTTAAATAAGTATTGATATAAAAGAAGGCACACCTTCTTCTTGGGCATGAACACTTGAAGATGAACCATAGTCCTGTATGACATTTGTCAAGATGAGAATAAATGGAAATTTATCTGCAGAGACTGCCATATGATGTGTATATGAATGTCCAGTCTCTGGGGTTATGATTTTTAAGTGAATGCAGTATTTTTTAGGTTCTGAGTTTTAGCATGATTTAGTGGGAGAAAAAGGGTCTCAGTATTGGCTTCGCTTTTCTAAAATCTTGTGCAAAATTAAAAGTTGTGGGGATGGTAGACATTGCATTATGAAAAGGCCATCTGAGATGTCTTTGTTTCTGTGTGAGTGTGATGGAAGAAAGGGCTTTTAAAAAATACATGTTTAACAAAAGACCAACATTTCTACTTTTTTCCTTCTGGATTTTTCTTTAACACTTGTTTATATTTCTATTATAGCATCTATACAACAGTATTTTAAAGCTATAACTGTTTTTCCATATTAGATGCTCTTACTAGCTTTCAGACATTCCTAATTCTTCAATTGCTAGTGGTGGTGGATGCCTGACACATAGTTGGTACCTGGTATAAATGTTTGAGTGGGTGTGTGGATGATTAATTGATGACCTCCTATACCAACCCCTCCTCCTTTTTCTTTCTTTGTTTTTTTTTTTTTAAATAAAGGCAGTGCTATGAAAATGGCTTCTACTTCAATTCAAGAAATAAAAGGAGGGTGGATATCAAGGAAGGAAGGAGGGATGCAGAGCTTAGGGAAGTTAGATGCAGGAATGACAGCTAACGATGCTTGTTTTCTCATCACTCTTAGTCTGTGCTTCTCGACAATTTGTAAATTAAATTATTTCTTGAACTTTGCATAGGAGTAAAGGAATGCTTTCTGGGTAAACAGAGACAATACTTGGGGATAATCTTTGTGGGCAATTAGGTTTATTTTGATGGATGGAGCTATGGCTGCAGGACCGATAGGGGAAAGCCAGGGGCTTTTCTCTGCTCCATCAAATCACATATGATGAGAAATGGCAACCAGACAGCAATCTGTGAAGCAGGCAATAGGAGCCCCGCCGTCTGTGCCTGCTGTGGATGTCTGGCACCCAACGGTAGCAGATTTGGTGTAAGTAGGGCTTCTGTTTAGGAAACTTGGCCAATTTTTTTTTTCTTGAAAAATGGTTTCTGGCTTTGTGTATGCATAATTGTATGAGAATAAAAATGTCTTCTAATTGCAAATTTGATTATTATCCCAAAAGCATTAGATCTAAGCTATTCTTTCCACGGGATACTGTGATGCGTGTGTGAACAGTGGCTGCTGCTTTTGACAAAGTCATGTTAACATTTTTCATTTTGCTAGATTTTAGATCTAAATATAGGCATAATTCCTAAATGATCTGCCCTCCTCCTTAGACATGCATTTAAGTAGTCAAATCCTGGTAGTTTCTATTAAGTAATTTTTTTTTTTGCGGTACGCGGGCCTCTCACTGCTGTGGCCTCTCCCGCTGCAGAGCACAGGATCCGGACGCGCAGGCTCAGTGGCCATGGCTCACGGGCCCAGCCGCTCCGTGGCATGTGGGATCTTCCCGGACCGGGGCACGAACCCGTGTCCCCTGCATCGGCAGGCAGACTCTCAACCACTGTGCCACCAGGGAAGCCCTCTATTAAGTAATTTTTAAAAATTATCATCTTTTTCTTTTATCCTTTGAAATATTTTCTTGTGTGAGAGTACCACCTCTTATGAAGTCATGCTGTTCCCTTGACCCTCTCCTTCTGGCAGATTTCATGTCTTTCTTTCCAGGAGCTGTATTAGACCTTTCTTCACTCCTCTTTATTTTGGTTGGAACGTTGAAATTCAAGCATTGAATTTCCCTTCTTAGTTTTTTTCTCACTTTTACCACAACCCATGATGCTGTTTGTTCTGTTTGGGCATGTGTGAAAATTTGTCGTAATTCCATCTCTCCCTGTCCTTTCTGTGTTTATTGCCTAATATTCTTGCTCTGCAGAACTTCTTTTGAAAGTTAATTTCAACAAATATTTCCTATAAGTGAAATTCTTTATATGTCATAAATGTCAAAAATAATGTCATCGGACTTCCCTGGTGGCGCAGTGGTTGAGAATCCGCCTGCCATTGCAGGGGACACGGGTTCGAGCCCTGGTCCAGGAAGATCCCACATGCCACGGAGCAACTAAGCCTGTGCACCACAACTACTGAGCCTGCGCTCTAGAGCCCATGAACTACAACTCCTGAAGCCCGCATGCCACAACTCCTGAAGCCCATGCACCTAGAGCCTGTGCTCCACAGCAAGAGAAGCCACTGCAATGAGAATCCAGGTACCACAACAAAGAGTAGCCCCCGCTCGCTGGAACTAGAGAAAGCTCGCGCACAGCAACGAAGACCCAACGCAGCCAAAAATAAAAAAATATAAATAAATAAATAAATTAAAGAAAATAATGTCATCAATGATGTATCTTCTATGCTTCCCTTTATAATGATGAGTGCCACAATTCACATAGTTGTCCAAGTCGTAAATCCAGGAGTTGTTGTAAATTTTCACTCACTCACCCTCTGTTTCTGATAAAGCTCCAAATCTTACTAAATGTTCCTTGTTGCATCCCTGTCCTCCTCACCACAGTTCCTCCTACATGAACTCACAGTATTATCTGTGTTACTGCAGTAGACTGCTAAGTTGTCCGCCTTCCTCAGGTTTCTGCCCCTTCACCACTCACCCCTCTATCTTTTCACACTTTTCTTTACATCTTCCTTAATGTCAAAGCTGATTAGTCATTCTCCTGCTTAAAACCCTCCCCTGGGTGCCCAGAGCTTTCGGGGCTGAAGTTCGAGCTCATTAGTATGATGTCCATGGCTCTTCATGACCTGGCATTTTTTTTGCTTGTTTTTGCTTTTGTGGTACGCGGGCCTCTCACTGTTGTGGCCTCTCCCGTTGCGGAGCACAGGCTCCGGACGCGCAGGCTCAGCAGCCATGGCTCACGGGCCCAGCCGCTCCGCGGCATGTGGGATCTTCCCGGACCGGGGCAGGAACCCGCGTCCCCTGCATCGGCAGGCGGACTCTCAACCACTGCGCCACCAGGGAAGCCCATGATGACCTGGCATTTTCAACTCTGGCCACTTCCCCAAAATACTGCATAGTCAGACCACAAGTAACTACTTTTAGTGCCCTAGACTGGTGTGTAGCACTGTGCTTCTCCACGTGCACTTACTCTCTCCTGAAGTTTCTCTTTACTCCCTGCCTCTTCACGTAACTAATTTCCAACTGGCTCTTCGACACTGGGTATTATTGTCACCTCCCTAATGTTGAATTTGAATGCCTCTCATCTGTACCCCATAGACGTGGGCACATCTCCTTCCCAGCACTTAGCATCCTCTAGAAATAGTTCACTATCCCTTGATAGTGGACATAGCATCTCTAGAATCTATGGTGGTATTGCTTGCAAACGCCTACTATGGATAAATGAGCCGAAGAAATATTCTAATTGTTCTGAAGTAGTTTCTGTATTTTCAAGCCTTGGCCTCATTGAATTATATTTAAATCCTGATGAGAGTATCAAATTTAAGCAATTGTAACCTTAAATGTTGACTCTTAGACTATTACCAAGAACATAGGATTTTGTTGCTCCTATTATTCAGAAAAATAACCAGACACACAGAGTAAAAGATGTAACCCGTTACTACATGGCCTCATGGAAAGAGATTAGGAAAGATCCAGGGAGCCCTTGGCTCAAATATCAGGTGGTTCTGCTGTGTATCCCTATTTCTTCTTTTTATTGTTGGTTAAGAAATGTTAACTTTTTAAAGGTTAGTGTGATGGCTCTGAGCCCTCTATGAGGGGTGGGCAGTGATCGATCAATTTAAATGTAAACTAATTTGACGACTGTGATATATAAAGTCGTAGTGTTGAAAAAATTTCAACGATAGTTAAGCTCTGTTTAAAAAAACTATGGAAATATGAAAATATTCACAATGATTAAGAAATCTTATATTGATTACCTTTGAGAGTATAAAATTACCTTTATGTTGATGATCTTTGAGATTATAAATTTCAGTTTCAAGACACAGCTTGTTTTAGTGAAACTGCTTAGAAACACGTTGTTTATTAAATAAGATGGAATAGGAAGAGAGTGTATTTTATATTTTAAGCTTTCAAGCTGCTGGGATCTTTCACTGTGAAAAGTGGTTGTGGATCTGAGTGTCTTTCTCATTACTTTGAGCCTGGAAGGACCACAGTTCACCCTCTTGGTCTGTGTTAGCCAAGGAGAAGTGAAGAAGAGAGAGTACCCCTGGTAAGGACCTGGGTCTTACTTGCCTCATAGAAGCAGGGTGAGAATAATCTTGGGTACCAAGAGAATGTTTGCCATGGATTTGTGTAACGTTAAACAAAAGAACCATCATTTTCACTCTGTGTGTGGTTGCTCTTTCGAGCCTCTTCTTCAACTGCGTATCAGAAGTGAAACAATCTACATACATAACCCTGTTACCGTCCTCATTGGAACACTATGTGCATGTCCTTTAAGTGCATCTTCTCACTTCAATTAACCACCTGTAACATAGGTCTCATCTCTAAATTAGAGATGACGAAACAGACTTGGATACAATGAACATTCATCAAATATTAAGAAGTAGAGATAATTTTAAACAAGAATAGACCATATAGTTGAGGAAACAAACCTAGGAAGATTCAGGGGCTTTCCCAAAGTCACATAGTTATTGGTCAAGCAGGGGCTAAATCTCATTTTTCCTGGGTTGTAGTTGAGTGTTTGCGGGGTCATTATATTTAGTAGAACTTTACCTACTCCTTGTATTTATAGCACATTTAATAAATGAATTGATAATCATTATATATCCTCTCTTGATATATATAAATAGAGGAACGGTATAAAGGGTAAACATATAAATTCTGTAGCTACTCAAGTGTAAAATGTTGAGAGAAAACTTAGTGGAAATGATGAAACTTTGTTTTTTCTGCTTGAGTAGTATCTTCAGGCCAAGGCCAATGGCATGTTGCGAACGTATAAAATTGCTTTAGTAACTCAATTTCAGAGGAGTTTGACCTTGTCAGAAAGGTCGGCTGTAGCTGCATGAGAAATATTAAGGCATCCAGGAGAAAGGTGACGTGTTCAGGATTCTCCACAGCCTATCTGAGGAGCTGAAGGGAGAAACTTCCATTTGTCCTTTGAGTGACAAGTCTGTTGGTTAACATTGTTAGGCAAAATGTGCTTTACAAGAGTTTGATCCTTGGCCCTTCACCATCCAAAATACTCTTAAGTGCTAGGTTTTAAGCAAATCACTATTTTTTTAATTTTTATTTTATTTTTTTTCTTTTTAGCAAATCACTTTTGATTGCAGTATTGAAATGAATGGATGACAGCATTTTTACAAACCAAGTACTAATTAGTGTTACTAAACACAACAGTTATTTGTAGAAACACTTTCTGACAAAGTGAAAGAATATGAGTAACCCTACTTCTTACTGGTTATATGACCTTGGAAAAGTCTTTTTTTTTTTCCTGTAGAATAGACACAATACACCCTCCACAGGATTAAATTTGATGCATATGCCTTGTAAATTGCGATGCTCTGGGTCACTGGTTGGAAAACTTCTTCTGTAAAGAGCCAGATAGTAAATATTTCATGTTTTGTAAGACAGAGTTCTCTGCTGCCATTACTCTGCCATTGCAGTGTGAAAGCAGCCCTAGATAGCACACAAATAAATTATTGTGACTGTATTCTAATACAACTTTATGGACACAAAAATGGAATTTTATGTAATACTTATATTACATGAAATATTCTTCTTTTGATTCCCAACCATTTAGATTTACATTTAAAATCTAAAAACCACTCTTAACCTGCAAGCTGTATAAAAACATGTTGATTTGGCCCAGGGTTTGCCGTTTGCCAGTCTTTCTCCAGGTGATTGCCCAGCTCTAAAACAGCTCCAAATTTGGAAGGATCAGGGTATGGGGGTGGTTTTGGGGGACCGCCTTTATTAAGCCATTTGGATGATTGACATTTAGATGGAAGACATGGGAACATGTTTTTTGTTTTGTTTTGTTTTTTCATACATTCCCAGGTAAATAGGAGAATACTCACATAGGAGAAATGATTTTCTGTGTTATTTGCGTGCCTCAGAGGTGGGCAGAATGTGTAATGCAGGGAAAGTAGCACACTGCACCTACACAGCTCACAGAGTTGAATTGGTACAGGTACCTGGTGTCGGCATTTCTGTTCAGAAACACATTTTTCAAAGTTCTAACGTCTCGGCACTCTTCCGGGAACAGCAGACTGAACTTGGCATACAAACTCCCTCGAGAGAAAAGGCTCATCTTTGCTAGTCTATGCTAGAGCCAATCTTTAAATTATAGAAAGGGGCTGAGGAGGGAAAGCTCATTGAAATCAAAACAGCTAAAGGAAAAAAGTGTGCTCATTATATTTTTTTTGCAACTGTTGGCCCAGTAAGTTTACTTTTAAAGAATTTTTGCAATTTTCAAAAGTGTGCCCTTGGACTTTGTGCTTTATACAGTTATTGCGCTTGAAATGAAGAGATTTCCATCACAGAATGGTTTTATAAAATGTCGTATCAGACAGATGAAAAGCGTGGTCACCCTAACTTTTTTTTTTTTTTTTTTTTGTGGTACGCGGGCCTCTCACTGCTGTGGCCTCTACCGTTGCGGAGCACAGGCTCCGGATGCGCAGGCTCTGCGGCCATGGCTCACGGGCCCAGCTGCTCTGCGGCATGTGGGATCTTCCCGGACTGGGGCACGAACCCGTGTCCCCTGCATCGGCAGGCGGACTCTCAACCACTGCGCCACCAGGAAAGCCCACCCTAACTTTTTTTTTTAAAGAGAGGAACCAGCTACTACGGAGAATCACTAAATGGCAACGTTGATGATCATACCTATTTTATTGCCTTTATATGAAAGATAATAGTGGCAAAGTCTGAAACAGGTTTAGGGATTACTAAATATTTACATATTTAATGCAATCTGCATCCTCCTTCATGGTAGGTCACAGAACACTGTCTAGTCTGAATTCCATTTCTAATGGTTCTGATGAATAATTTGCATTAAAAAAAGGTCTGGTTCGTACAAATTGGAGGGCACAGCTTTGTAATTACCTATTAATAGATGTCCGCCTAAGTAAATACAAGAAATAACAAACTTTTAAGTACCCAGTTTAGATGAGAGATACTAAAAGAAGCCATTAGCTGAGAAGTGTTAGAAGACGTGGATTGGATTTTTTTAAAAAGGTCAACAACCAGGCAGCAACTAGTCTTGAGACCTAGAAGTTCATCGGAAGCAGAAGTACTGGCTGCTATTTTGTTGGGAATAGAAAAATTTTAAGGAAAACTTTCTCTTTTTTTTTTGCGGTACGCGGGCCTCTCACTGCTGTGGCCTCTCCCGTTGCGGAGCACAGGCTCCGGACGCGCAGGCTCAGCGGCCATGGCTCACGGGCCGAGCCGCTCCGCGGCATGTGGGATCTTCCCGGACCGGGGCACGAACCTGTGTCCCCTGCATCGGCAGGCGGACTCTCAACCACTGCACCACCAGGGAAGCCCAAAGAAAACTTTTGACATATAACTTACGAAACTAAAAAATTTACGTGTTTAAAAATTTTTTGATTTTAGTAGATCTAGAATGAGGTTCGGAAATCTGTATTTTTTTTATAAGCCTTCCCTGGTGTCTTAAGTTCCAGGACACAGAATTTGAGGCAGATAGTATTATGTAGGAGGCTTACTGGGGAGTTCTCCTGGGAATAATACCAGCGGGAGGGGGAAGCATGCTTGGAGAGGAGGAAAAGCTGAACTTCAGAGCAGTTGCAATTGATCCTAAGGAGCCCTGGAGCTGAGGTGGCCTGTGAGAATTGTCCTGAAATGAGGCAAGTAGGACTTTGTACCTTTGCACCGACCAAACATTGGATGCAGGCTGCCCCAGGGATGGGGGGTGGAAACTTGAGTGAGGCAGCTGTCCTCAACTGAGAGCAGTTCCCAGAGAGGGTCTAGTTATGCATCATCAATGGTCAACACTCCCGGTAGCCGAAAGTCTGAGCATTTTAGTCCCAAAGGTGTTTCCGGACAGCACACTACAGCATCCACTACAACAGATGGTACTTATGATTGGAAAACGTTTGTGTAAGGGCTTACTGGGAGCAAATATTTGGACTGCAGGGCAGGCAAGAAGCATTTATCTATTTCTAAAACATGTACTGAGTGTCAGGTACTCGAGATAAAAACAGAGATACTGGCTTGGCCAAAAAGTTCAGTTTTAAGTAAAAATAAAACATTTTTCATTTTCTCCAAGAATTTATTGAACAGTGTATTCACTAACAGAGTGAACATTTTGTTCAACCCAGTACATTCCCTACCTTCAAGTTTACCGCCTAGCTGCAAGCAGATGTAAAGAAAGAATTACGGCATAATTGCTCAAATAGCAATTATGTATGTGCCAGTTGAAAGATTTTTAAAAAAGCATTAGTTCACAAAAAAAGTTCTATTCATGCTGCTTATTTTTATTTGGTAGATGACAGCTTCCAAATCTGAGTCAATTTCGATTTCTTTCCCTTCACAGATGTTTCCTCTAATTTCTGATCATACTGTGATGAGGCAACCAGAGTCATACTCTGCTCTCTTACAGTCAAACCAGTTACTGATAATTAAGCCATAAGTATGAAGTGCCAAATAGAATAGACAATGGATAGGTACTGCTCCCCTCAAGTCTTCCAAATGAATGACTACAATTACAGCATATATTTTCCTCTATGAAATGCATCAAAGTATAACCAAAACATCTATTATTCTTGATACCCTGGAGGAGCCTATAACTCATTAGTATTCCTACTTTCTACTCCCAAATATTAATTTCTTTGATCACATCGTATTTGCTTTTCATTTTTGTCCCAAGTTTTAGTAATTTTCAGGGAACTTCTGCAGTATTATATGAATATGATGACAGGCAAAAAATAAAAGTACATCAATGTGAGAAAACTGGGAGGTTCGTTATTGTAATTAGTTAACGGATTCACTGCTTCATGCTAGCTAAGTTTATAACTTAGGCAATTTACATTTATGCCTCATAAAAATTACAAACTATTATGAGTCACAGTCTTTAGGCTTGCTCACCAAGTTATCAAAGAGTTAAAAGGTAAATGTCAATGTACTTTTTTTGGTAAATGTTTATTTGTTTAATTTACTTGTTTGCCTGAGCCAGGTCTTAGTTGCGGCATGCAGGATCTTTTAGTTGCAGCATGTGGAATCTAGTTCCCTGACCAGGGATTGAACCTGGGTCCCCTGCATTGGGAGCATGGAGTCTTAACTGCTGGACCACCAGGACGTCAGTGTACTGTTTTAGACTAATTTTTCAGACGTTCCAGTGAGTGAATTTTATTTATGATCCTTAATTCATAGAACCCTAGGGTCACAAAGAAATGAGTTACTTAAAAACCTGGTAGCATATTCCAAGGTCTCAGAAAACCTACTGGGATTTGTTGGTGAGCGAGAGAGAACTAGGAGAGATGGCAATATTTTGTTTTACTTCTAAATTCCATGGAGACGCAGAATTGGAGGAGGCTTTAGAGTTCATCTGGTTCTGGGGCTTTTATTTTGAGGTAATAAAGTTTTCATTTAAAAAAGGAACATTGGTAAAGGTTTAATTGTGTGTATATACTTATTTATACACTTATATACATATGCTGAATGGTGCTGAAGCAGTTGGCTTTGAGCATCTATTTTAGGTAAAGGTTGGGAATAACAGCACTGACATAAGTAAATACTAGGATCGAAAGCAGGAATTTAAAATTTTGAAACAAAGTTCTTTTTCCATTTTTTTTTGCTGCTTTGTAAGAAGGTCATGTTAAAAATAAGTATATTATGTTTTTTACCTTTGGAAAGTAACGTGTATTATACACATTCACATGTAGGTCTTGTTTGCTTTGGCAAATACTTAGACGAGAGTGTAATTTGGAAAGAGAAGAACATGGTGATATCAGACAAAATAGCATCACAAAAATTTACCTTTGGAAAATAACCGGTAATTTTTAAAAGTGCCTAGAGCCAGATTCTTTTCTCTAAATATACCACTGAATGTAAGGAGGTTTTTTTTTTTTGCTGGTCTCAAGTTTAGACAGGATTGGAAAATTTGGTCTTTTCCAGTCCTCACTTCTGATCATTGAGGTCCAGGAATAAAGGTTTTTTCTTAGAGATTTTTTTTGTATTTACTTATGCCCCATCATTTTCTAAAGTATATTTAAGGCACTTTACCATAATATTGATACATACCATGTGAGAAGATTAGCATAAATAGGAAATTTATGCTAATAAATTTATGCTAATAAATTCCATAAAGAGGAAATCAGGACAAACAAAGTAAGGTTTTGAAAATGAAGAAAGAGCTTGCAAAAAGTGTTTGCATTTCTGTTCATTTGCTGAAGGGCCACAAATGTATCTAAATATTCTGATATACAACTCTAAGAGAAAAATATAGTTATTTCAGTGTTCACAGTATTAAAGCAAAATCGAGCCAGTTTTACCTGGAGGAGCTAATTCTTTAAGTGAAGCCAGAGTATTTTCTCTTTATCAGAAGGAGACCCTATAGAGTATAAGGGGCAATGGGAAGTCTTAAAAGCCGTATCTTTTAGTATCTCTTGAGTAATCAGATGATTTCAGGCCAGAGAGCAAGTATAGTCGAAACAATTTAACTGGAAGGAAAAAGCAATTAGTCCAGGAACACCATTCCTGTGGTCTGATTAATCCAAAACTGGATTTCAGATTATCCAGGAATGGAGATCTCCATAGACTTTAGGCAAATACCAGTAATTATAATTTCTTTAAGATTCTGATAATTGTCGAGGAGGTAGTGAAATGAAGTTTATGCTCCCTGTACTTTCAGACAAATGCCTGGAGTACATCAGAGTTTGGACCCATGTGTCTTTGTCATTTGATAAACTGGGGACAGTAATGACAGTTGGAAAGTCTAATGAGAGCTACTCACTGTGTCTCTGAGACTGTGAGAGACTCATTAGATAATTATATGATAATTATAGATGAGGTAGTAATAGATGATTGTACTTATATGCATTTATATACATATATATGTATATTTAGAATTTGATAAATCTGGTATCTCAAATCAGTGGGGAATGATCGGTTAATAGATGGGCTTGAGGCAATTTGCTATAAATTTGGCTAGAAATAAAGTTAGATTCCTATCGTCCAAGATAAAATGTGGGTGGATTAAAAATTCACATAATAGGCTTCCCTGGTGGTGCAGTGGTTGAGAGTCCGCCTGCCGATGCAGGGGACACGGGTTCGTGCCCCGGTCCGGGAAGATCCCACATGCTGCGGAGAGGCTGGGCCCAAGAACCATGGCCACTGAGCCTGCGCGTCCGGAGCCTGTGCTCCACAACGGGAGAGGCCACAACAGTGAGAGGCCAGCGTACAGCAAAAAAAAAAAAAAAAAAAAAAAAAAAAAATTCACACTATAAAAGTTCAGAAGAATATATAGACTATTTTTATAATCTTGCAAAGAGGAAAGATTCTTAAAGCAAGCATGAAATTCAGATACCAAAAAAAGAAAAATTTGAAATATTTGTACAAAAACAAGAAGAAACAATGAAACAATCTTCGGTAAGGCACATTTAGTAACACGTTTTAATTTGTAGTAATATTTAAAAGTCATTGTAAATTTAAAAGTGAAGTGACAAACCCGGAAAATATATTTTAAATATGTAACAGACAAAAGAAATGTCTGTAAACTGACTATGTATGATGAAACTTTAATGTTACACACATTGTGATCTAGCAAATGAAATCTAAATTTCATATAGAAATCATACCTAAAAATATATCAGAGATAAAAGCAAAGACGTATATTCAAAGGATGTTTACTGAAACATTATTCTTTTTTTTTGTTTGTTTTACCATTATTCTTATACCAAACTTCCAGAAAAAATCCACCAGTCCAACTGAAGAGCAGCGGTTAAACAATGATGATTTAATAACTCATGAAGATACTGTGAAGCTATTAAAATTGTGTTTTCAAAGACTGATGACATAGGAAAATCCATGCCATAAAGTAAAATGAAAAAAGTAGGATACAAAATTACATAATACGTATATTTTCCAAAACCAAAAGTGTGATATATATTTTTTATACACACAGCATATGCACAGGGAGATGTAAATATACAAATCATAAACACAAATTAATATTTGAATCCTACAGGATCTCTACTTTTTAAATATATTAAAATAATTTTAAAATTTCAACAAGTATTTTTCAAGAGTAGAGTTTGAAAAATATTTAAGCAAAACATAATGCAGTTAATTTACATATAGTAAATAAATGTAATATTTTCCAGTGAGAGAAAAGCATAAACATGTTTATGGAAATTCTGACCTAAAATGCAGTTTGAAACGTTTCAGGCTCTTAATTGAAATGCAGTTGCAACATTAAATAAAATGAAGGTCTGAACTGGAATTTCATCACATTTATGACATGGTATCTCCATCTCCTCACACAGTAGGACTGCTGTGAGGTCGGTATGATTTAGTCAGACATCTAGAACATGGTGGCTGCTCAGTAATTCAGTTCCTCATCCTCAAGCCTTTTTCTCTAAACACAGAGACCAAATGTAAAAACTGTTGTTTTTTTCCTAGTACTTTTAAGTTATCGGAAGTTTTCCTACATAAAACCGGTGCACTGTCCTTGGTGTTGAGGCCAGGGTGAGGCAGTTGGAGAGAAAATCACACGTGAGCCCTTTCTCACTCCTCTCCAGGACCAAGTCCAGTGTGTTCGCTTCAGGTCATTGGTTGTTCACAGCTGACTCTGCTGTGATTGGCCGATACCCTTGCCATGCCAGTTTTTAATATAACCCGTGCTTCTGAGTCTGGTTTAGATACTTCACTCCTTGAAATTTAATCAGATTGGCAGAGGCAACTCAGCAGATATAATATAGCTTCAGCACCTCAAATCTGGGGCCAGTTATCCTAGTTACCCTGTGTTCTAACGGCCATCCCAGATTCTGGAAATCTACACAAATGGAGAATAGGTATATCAGTTGCCTCTGTTTAATCTACTTCTTTAAATCCTCTAAGAATCTTTCTGAATTCCAGTGACTGCAGGTAAAAACACTGCCCCGTCTAACCTTGAATAAGATTGATGTAGCATGAGAACGTGTACTTTTGAAATCTGGCCAGGCTCTTGCCCCGAGGCTGTGGTTTTGGGTGTGAACTGGATGTGCCTCTGAAAACTGGACTAAACTTACCATTTGATTCCTGACACTTGGGAAGATTTTGAAGAGTTGCAGCTCTTGCTCACTTCCTTCCCCCTCCCATCTCTAGATACGCGCGGTTATTCTCTTGGGCAGAGTTAATGGCCAACAGATGGACGTGAAGCCTTTGTCTGGTACATGGCAAATCCAGTTGCCACCCTGTCATACTCGTCCCTGTGTCCTGCTTCTAGGAGTGAACCCTCCTGACCCCACTGTCAGCCCTCCTGTAAATAATAAGAGCTCCCCTGAGAGAGAACAGCTGCCTTTGGCAGATACGAATTTCTCATTCAGACATACATTCCTGCAGAGGCTACAGAATCACTTGTTTGCATCATTGGACGTGGGGTAGGTGACCTTCAGGATCCTCTTACACAATGAGAACTTATCATTTCCTGTTTCTCTAACCTTTCCCCCACCGTACCTGTGTCCCATGTTTAACCATCATTTTAAATAAAATGGAAAAGAAGATGGAAATTTCTCTTGGGGGTTACCATTTTGTGCTGGAGCTCATGAACAGTTGACTGACTTGTCGGACCAAATTGAGTAGGCTTATTTAGACTTAAGCATTTTTGAAGAATTCAAACAAGAAAATTCTGTTACTCCCCAGAGACTAGATGTCAAAAGGAAGGTGTTCAGTGACAGCAGGAAAGAGAAAAGGGGTTTCAGCATACATGTGATGATTGGCTCCTGGAGCAAGAGATTTAAAAATCAAAATACTGAAGCGTAGTTTATATTCTGTCACAGGATGAATTAATTGCTGGCAGTAGTGAGTCAGTATCCTACCCTCCCTTGGTCATTTGAGATATAGTGAATATCTTTGCCATTATTTTAACTCTTTAAGTTTTTTCTTTTTTTTTTGCCTTTATTTTTATTTATTTATTTTTTTTAACATCTTTATTGGGGTATAATTGCTTTACAATGGTGTGTTAGTTTCTGATTTATAACAAAGTGAATCAGCTATACATATACATGTGCTCCCATGTGTCTTCCCTCTTGCGTCTCCCTCCCTCCCACTCTCCCCCTCCCCACCCCTCCAGGCTGTCCCAAAGCCCCGAGCTAATATCCCTGTGCCTTGCGGCTGCTTCCCCCTAGCTATCTACCTTACTACGTTTGTTAGTGTGTATATGTCCATGACTCTCTCTCGCCCTGTCAAAACTCACCCTTCCCCCTCCCCATATCCTCAAGTCCGTTCTCCAGTAGGTCTGCGCCTCTATTCCTGTCTTATCCCTAGGTTCTTCATGACATTTTTCCCCCTTAAATTCCATATATATGTGTTAGCATACGGTATTTGTCTTTGTCTTTCTGACTTACTTCACTCTGTATGACAGACTCTAGGTCTATCCATCTCATTACAAATAACTCAATTTCATTTCTTTTTAAGGCTGAGTAATATTCCATTGTGTATATGTGCCACATCTTCTTTATCCATTCGTCCGATGATGGGCGCTTAGGTTCTTTCCATCTCCGGGCTATTGTAAATAGAGCTGCAATGAACATTTTGGTACATGACTCTTTTTGAATTTTGGTTTTCTCAGGGTATATGCCCAGTAGTGGGATTGCTGGGTCATATGGTAATTCTATTTGTAGTTTTTTAAGGAACCTCCATACTGTTCTCCATAGTGGCTGAACCAATTCACATTCCCACCAGCAGTGCAAGAGTGTCCCCTTTTCTCCACACCCTCTCCAGCATTAATTGTTTCTAGATTTTTTGATGATGGCCATTCTGACTGGTGTGAGATGATATCTCATTGTAGTTTTGATTTGCATTTCTCTAATGATTAATGATGTTGAGCATTCTTTCTCTTTAAGTTTTTTTAAATCATAGGACTGACCTATAGGAAATCATTTTGATATTATGTTTTAAAGGATTTGATTATAGAATAGATAATAGATGTTATTTCTTTAGAAAATGGAAGCACTGTTTTTAGACTGCATTATAAATCTTAGGAATTAATAGAGTCTTCGATCTAAAACTTTACCTGCTGAGAAAGTGATCACATATTCAAAATGCTATTCAGTCTAGTTTTCTCTGATTATTACTGCAAATTTACTCACTTTCATTGGGATCATAGACGCTGATAAAGTGTCCGTTGACAGGTGCTGCACCAGGACTGACTCTGCAGTGTAGGAAAGAATCCTGCCTTAGATACACACACCCTCCCCTTCTGTTCTTTCATCATAAGCCTCCCTGATCCACTGGTTTCCATTTCTTTGTGTACTCTCCCTTTTTCCTGCTTCTGGCCAACCTTATTATCGCTCTAAGAATCCAAAGAATGTTAGCTGATGTGTGACGTTGGCAGAGGTCTGGAGAACTCCATCGCATATGTATGCAGTGCTGGACACTTGGACACAGGCTAAATGCTTCTTGAGCATGTTGGTAATGGCCTTCTGTAGACAGCGCACTGAACCAACCTATTACTAAACTCTAGTGGGGGACTTTTTCAAATCAACTTCTAGGGACTGAGAATGGTGTAGAAGGACAACAGCGTTTAGATAGACTTTAAACTCACAGTATTCAACGTGCTCTGTCCACCCTTACGCTCCACACACCCACTGCTTGCTCCTAAAACACGTTTTCCTACTCCAAAGTGGTTTATGACAAATTGTATGTCTGCAGGTTTGGAGTCTAAAGAAAGATTTATTTGAGAGGCATATATAGTGGTGGTGAAAGCTATACTTACTATGCCAACTGAAACTTAAATGAGAGCTTTACCTTTATAACAACAAGAACAATAAAACCCACTGACTTCTCTTGATATTAAATGGTCGGAATTTGAAGTAATATACATTCCTATTTTTATATCTGGACAATACGATTACACATGTGAACAGTTAACAAAGAAAGTTATACTTTAATCTCTAAATGGGACCTCAGTGCAGTATTTTGTAGCCGTTGAAACAAGATCATCATGCTTTGTGCTTTTTTTTTTTTTTTAATGGTGTGTTAGCTTCTGCTTTGTAACAAAGTGAATCAGCTATACATATACATACATCCCCATATTTCCTCCCTCTTGCGTCTCCCTCCCACCCTCCCTATCCCACCCCTCTAGGTGGTCACAAAGCACCGAGCTGATGTCCCTGTGCTATGCGGCTGCTTCCCACTAGCTATCTGTTTTACATTTGGTAGTGTATATAAGTCCATGCCGCTCTCTCACTTCGTCCCAGCTCACCCTTCCCCCTGCCCGTGTCCTGTGCTTTGTTTCTGTTGATTTTTGTTCTTTGCAGTACAACCTGTAGTTACAATTAAATGATGTAAATCTGTCCACTTGCAAACATGTATAGATGATCTTCTTTTTAACTTCTGTAACTTTGTAGCATTATGCAGGAACTGGTCTCCCACCCAGTATCCCTCAACTCCCAAAATGGCACCTCCAGTTCCCCAGTAGGTCAGAATCAGAACTTTGGGGTCATTTCTACTTGTCTCCTTCTCTCACACCTCACATCCAATTCACAACCAATTAGCTGGATAGTTCTAGAATTTCTTACTACTTCTTACCACCTTAATTGCTACCACCCGCCAACTTTTGCCCAAATTACTACAATAACCTCATATCTGCTCTTTATGCACCTTTACACACTCATTAGCCAGACTGACCTTTTTAAACCACAGTCAAATCATGTAACTCCTACTTGAACCTTCTAATGACTGCCGACCTCACTCAGTGTCAATTCCCAAGGTTCTTACCATGACCGATAGTGCCCGTTATCATCTGGTCTCTTGTTACCCTCTGGCCTCGTTTCCTTCCACTTTTCCCAGCTCACTCTGCTCCAGACACCGGGACCTCCTTGCCTTTCCTGAGGTACCTGCAAGGCTCTTGTGCTAATTGCTTCCTGTGCCAGCAGCGAGCTTCCTTTGCATATCTGCGTGGCTTAATCCCTTACTTTCTTTAGGTTGCTGTTCAAATGCCACCTTCTCAGCAAGGCTTGAGTACCCTTCACGAACTAGAATCTAATGTGGCACACGCAGCAGTCCCAACTCCCTGTCCTGCTCTCTCCTGTTAAGCTCCTTCTTAGTAGAGATATTTTGATCCCCGATACCTAAATATATCCCCAGTACCTACTGTGTGACTGCCACATAGTAGCTGCTTCATGATATTTTGAAAGAATTAAACTTTAATTTTCTGTCGTGGGGTAGTAGACCAAACCTTGAACAGGCAGTCAAGAAAACTTAGTTCCTGTGTAGGTCTGCTGCTAACTAGATATGTTTCCCTTGCGGGTGCTTAACTTGCCTAGTCTCAGATTCCTTGAGTGTAGTAGATTGAATTAGATCATTTCAAAGGCTCCTCTTGTTCCAAAAAAATACGCTCTGTGAAGTAAACACTTGTAATCCCCTTTACATATTTGTTGTATATTGTTTAATACCAGGCCATTTCTCACTAATATGACTCGGGTAGATGGGCAGCAGTCACCCTTTGTCATACGTATACTCCTTCCTCTCCCTGCTACACAATCCCTAATCCTAGCTTTGGTTGGGTTAGAGCCTTACCTCTTAGGCTCATTGTGAACAACGTGGAAAACACTTGCATTAGGTTGGATAAATACATGGTTTTGGTTCTGCCTTCTCCTGTGGCACGTATTACTGAGTCATTATAAAACACTTTCCCTCTAAGCTAGGTCTGTTCCAAAGAATCCTTGCAGCCTTCTAGAAAAGATAATAAATTGATTAGATTTGAAACTGGAGGTATAATTTGCTTTTATCCCACTTTTAGGGTCTCTATGAGCTTGGAAGTGGGATGGGGCAAAGGGGATTTGATACTTTCCCCAACTTTTTTCTTGGTTCCTTCCCATTCATCCTTCCAAGCTCAGTGTAGATGCCGCTTCTCCTAGGAATTTTCTCTTAACACAAGACTGTTAGGTGCCTCCTCTTCTGTGATTACATAGGACCCTGTTCTCCTCAATTAATGTACTTATATTGTAATTTCTTTTTATTTTAACTTGCCTGCATTACCCACCTGACTATGCTCTCTAGAGGTTGAACTGTGTCTCCCCTGCTCTCCATTGCACTTCTAGAGCTGAGAATGGGGCCTGAAATTTACTAGGGACACAATAGATATTTGCCTAATGAATGATAAATGAATGAATAAACGACTTCCGGGACAGAATCCTTGGCACTACTGGCTTATCTAGCATGTCTCTCTTGGGATAGATTATCTTCCATATATGATTTAAAAAAAAAAAAAAAAAAAAGGCCCACTCCCCACCGCTGCAACGGGCAGTCAAAACTCTTGGCTAGATCACCTAATAGGACAACAATCAGAATTTTGGTGTTAAATCACTCTTTTAGAATAATGTAAGTAACTTGGGTATTAGGAGGTTGTGTGATTTAAGTCAGTTTGTAGATTACCTTCTAATGCCTTGGGGAAATACTCCCTTCAAGTCTGTTCTATGAAATCTAGTCCCCTGAGAGTTGATTTAAAAGGGTTCCATGGTTCATTGTTTGGAAAACACTGTTCATTATCCTTTGCCCCCTGGGAAATTTGCCACAGATGTTAGTATATTAGAGACACTGAGTCTTTCAGTAAAGAACTTTATTTTTTTTAAGCTAGAATTTCTCAATCCTTTTTGACTCAATATTATTCAACTTTCTATATATAAACATCCCACTGAACGAGTGTTCCATGGGACACAGTTTAGGAAATACAGCTGTGTGCAAATATGGGCCTTGACTCGCTTTAAATTAGAGAGTAACTGCCCTGTGGCGGGGAGCAGAATGGATATGAAAGGGGGGAAATGAGTAGAGAGGCTGTTGCGGAATAGGGGTGGAAGAGGATGAGGTCTATAACCAAAGATCTCATAATGGCAATGAGGGATGAAAATATTTGTGCAGGAAATTGATCTCATTACTGAATGGCCTCTTATGAGAGTAACTGAGATGGTGAGGGAATCAGGGCTTTGTGATGCTTTATCCCTTGTGCTGTTTAAGGGGAAGAGCTGGACTTCATTTTCAAGATAGCATGGTTCCTTAAACAGCCAAGCGTCTATCGCTAATGTGTGTATGATACCTTGCTGTACTTATATTCATGTTGAAGAGCTGGACTTCATTTTCAAGATAGCATGGTTCCTTAAACAGCCAAGCGTGTATCGCTAATGTGTGTATGATACCTTGCTGTACTTATATTCATGTTGAAGAGCTGGACTTCATTTTCAAGATAGCATGGTTCCTTAAACAGCCAAGCGTCTATCGCTAATGTGTGTATGATACCTTGCTGTACTTATATTCATGTTGAAGAGCTGGACTTCATTTTCAAGATAGCATGGTTCCTTAAACAGCCAAGCGTGTATCGCTAATGTGTGTATGATACCTTGCTGTACTTATATTCATGTTGAAGAGCTGGACTTCATTTTCAAGATAGCATGGTTCCTTAAACAGCCAAGCGTCTATCGCTAATGTGTGTATGATACCTTGCTGTACTTATATTCATGTTGAAGAGCTGGACTTCATTTTCAAGATAGCATGGTTCCTTAAACAGCCAAGCGTCTATCGCTAATGTGTGTATGATACCTTGCTGTACTTATATTCATGTTGAAGAGCTGGACTTCATTTTCAAGATAGCATGGTTCCTTAAACAGCCAAGCGTCTATCACTAATGTGTGTATGATACCTTGCTGTACTTATATTCATGTTAAAACTCAAGGCATTTCAGCCAGCCATAACTTACTACTCCAAAGTATGCATTGATTTTTCTTAAACTAGGTTTTTTTGTTTCTATATTTAAAAAAATTTTAAAGTAAAAAAAATTTTTTTATTGAAGTATAGTTGATTTACAATGTTGTGTTAGTTTCAGGTGTACAGCAAAGTGATTCAGTTATATGTATGTATTATATATATATATTCTTTTTCAGATTCTTTTCCCATATAGTTTATTACAAAATATTGAGTATAGTTCCCTGTGCTATACAGTAGGTCCGTGTTGTTTATTTTATATATAGTAGCATGTACATGTTACTCCCGCATTCCTGATTTATCCATCCCCCCCGCCTTTTCCCTTTGATAACCATAAGTTTGTTTTCTATGTCTGTATGTAAAAGATACATGCACCCCAGTGTTCATAGCAGCACCATTCACAACAGCCAAGACATGGAAGCAACCCAAATGTCCATCGACAGAGGAGTAGATAAAGAAGATGTGCACGTATATCCAATAGAATATTACTCAGCCGTAAAAAGAATGAAATAATGCCATTTGCAGCAACATGGATGGACCTAGAGATGATCATACTAAGTGGAGTAAGTCAGACAAAGACAAATATCATGTAATATCTCATGTGGAATCTAAAAAATAATACAGATGAACTTGTTCACAAAACAGAAACAGACTCACAGACACAGATAGCTAGGTTTATTTTTGAACTATGATAATGTACAAATGCCTATTACTAGGCCTCTCCTTCCGGGTCTTTCCCTGGTGTGTGTGTGTGTGCGCGTGTGCGTACAGTTGATGCTTGAACAACAGGGGGACTAGAGGTGAGGCCCACTCCCCACCGCTGCAACGTGCAGTCAGAAATCTGCGTGTTACTTGACAGTCGGCCCTCTGTATATGCGGTTCCAAATCCAGGAGTTCAACAACTGTGGTCCCTGTAGGACCATAGCATGTATTTATTGGGGAAAAAAAAAAATCCGCATATAAGTGTACCCTCGCAGTTCAAACCCACGTTGCTCAAGGGTCAACTGTATTCGTCTTCTCAGGCTGCTGTAACAAACGACTACAAACTGGGTGGCTTAAAAAAACCAAAATTTATTCTTTCACAGTTCCGGAGGCTAGAGTCTGAAATCAAGGTGTCATCAGGGCTGTGCTTCCTCTGAGACTCTGGATGGAGTCCTTGCTCCCCTCTCCCGAGCTTCTGGTCGTGGCCATCAAGTCTTGGCGTTCCTTGGCTTGTAGATGCATCCCTCCAATCTCTGCATTCATCCTCACATGGTGTCCTCCCTGTGTGTCTCTGTCTCTGTGTTTAAATTCTGCTCTTTTTATAAGAACTTTAGTCATATTGGATTAAGGATCCATCGTCCATCAGTATGACCTCATCTTAACTAGTTACATCTGCAATGACCCCATTTCCAAATAAGGTCAGGTCACATTCTGAGGTCCTAGGGGTTAGGACCTCAACTTGTCTTTTGAGGACACATCTTAACCCCTAACTGTGTGTGTGTGTGTGTGTGTGTGTTTGTGTTTAATACCTTTCAACATATATGCAAAGAAGTTAGTCTTCCCAATTTTACTAGTAGTTTTCTGCTTCCATGAAATTACGTTTAGCCTTTCTCTACAAATAATGAACAGAGCCAGGTCTGCTAAGGCAGTAGAATTTGCCATGGTCACTCTTCATCCTACAAACCAATTATTTGGCCACCCAGGTGTTTTCATTCATAACACATTGTCTCACATTGGAGTTTGTAATGCAACACTGATTTTAAAAGGTGATTCTGGTTAATGTGTTCTTCTTGGTCTGGCGTTTCTTTATATTTTATGCTTCAGTTTCCCTCCCCTTGTTCTGATCTACATATATTTTCTTTCAGGTTCTTTCACTAAGCTGTTCAGAGGTAATTTTATTACTTTTTTGATGGTGGAAGGCTAGGCAGGGTGGCCTTTCTGAAAACCAAGCTGTCCTGATTTCTCTGGGGTTCATAAATATTAATAATGTTACTGTGCTGCTGTGTGCTAAAACATTGTGGAGATTGTACAAGAAAAGCCATTTTATAATTTCATGCAGACCTAGAATAGTAGGAAAATGGGGCAGTGACATTTGGGGGAGCATAATATCTAAATGTTAATATTGTACACTGTTTACTAAGAATAAGAATTTCTCTTCTTCGATGCTAATATTGCCACTTGCATGAGAGTGTTTTCTCTTTCAATTTGCACTTTATTTTTTATAGCTATTTTGTTCTTTTATAAGATAGAAGAGAAACTAGCTAGTAGTTTGAATAAAAGACTTGGGATTGGGAAGGGCAGAGTCGTTACTCAGCTTTCCTTAACATTTTGATGACAATTCCAATTCAGAATGCAAAGACTTGGACACTGGCTTTCTAAGAGACTCTCTGTGACCAGGCTATCATTCTTAAGAAATGGATGGAACCTTTTTAGTAGCATCTCATAAAATATTTAGCTAGCTATAAATGTTTAAGGCTGTTGCAGCTGAAATCATTTGCCATGTGGGGGAAAAGAATGAGACTCTTTCCTGTTAAGTGTTTTGTTTTCTCTTCTCTCGATTCTTTTATGTATTAGGCAATGCAAACCAACTTAACTAACTGAGCCATCAAGGTGTTTAGATGAGCAGACCAAACCCACACACAGGACTGAAGAGAGAAGTAAGGAAGTACTTGAGATGCTTTAGTTTTATGAAAAGTATATGCCTTGAGGTTATTTTTGATTTTATATATTTTATTTTATTTTGGAGTGCCAATTTAAATTCCATCTGTAGCAGACAGTATCCCGCTTTGACTTCCTACGGGGATTTATCGAGTAAGACTTCCGTGGTCTTGTGTTACAAGTAACTGGAAAATTGCTTGGTTATACTCAGACCAAAGCTGAAAGGTGGGTTCAGTGATGTTTGCTATAATTCTTACTATTTTTAAACAGAAAAAGAAGACGAGGAAGAAAAGACAGTGCTTAAATTGCTAGGGGCCTTTTTCATTGCTGACAAAAAAATTTCCTATGCTTGTCAATTTGCAAATAACTGTCCTTTCTCCATGAGGGTAACTTGGAATTGTGTGTGTATATGAGTGTGTGAGAGAGGGAGTGGGGAGGGAAGGAAGGGAGGGAAGGAAAGGCTGAGCAAAGGCCCTGAGGTTAGTGAGTGTAATGGGGGAAAATGGTAGGTGAGGTCAGGGGACTGATGAGCACCAGGTCTGGTAGAAGGTCTTGAAAGTCAAGGTAAGACGTTACTCTGAGCGAGATGTGAAGTGTTTTGAGTGTATAATTGAACAGCACTGAGGCTGTTACGGGAGGAATGGACACTAGGGGGACAAACATGGAAATAGGGAGACCAGTGAGAAAGCTGTTGCATAAGTTCAGTTGCCTGATGTTGACTTGGGCTACAGTGATGGCAGTGGAGGGGTTGAAAAATGGTCAGATTTCAATTGATGGAGGATGTGAGAGAAAGGCTTCAAGGATGACTTCAAGCATTTTGGCTTGTACACCTGGAGGAGGAGACTTTCCCTATAGACAGGGGAAGCCTGGAGGGAGGGTCAGGTTTGGGGGAATTTCCTACTCTTTCCTTGCCTACTTTTCTCCAACTGTACTATTTACTTTTGCTAGAACACACTAGGCATGCTCCCACTTTAGGGGCTTTGCATTTTCTCCTCCACAGGCCTGCAAGGTTGTTGACTCAGATTTCCACTTGGTCCCTTTCTCAATTCCATCAGAACTCTGTTCGGATGTCACTTTCTTAAGAAAAGACATCCCCTCGCGTGCTTGAGACCCTGTCCTCCACTTTCTGCTACCGCCGTCTCCTTGTACTCACTGTCTGCTCTCCTTGCCCCTAAATGAATCTGCAGCCTTCTTCTAGGCTGTCAGAATTGGTCCATTTTATTTGTTGCTCTCTCTTAAACACCTGGAAGACTGCTTAGCTTCGAATGGATACTTTGTGTGTGTGTGTGGCCAGAAATGAGGTATTGAAAGTGTAAATCATAAAGAAGAGGAGGGAGTCATTTGAATACATAAAGTTTATTAACTTTTTAATGAAAAGACTCAAAGCAACCGAGAAGACAGCCACAAGAAAAAGGAGAAATGTGGAGTCCATTTAACCTCCAAAGGATTACTATCCAGACTGAAAAAGGAACTTCTAAAAATCAATAACAAAGGGTAACATAGTAGCAAAATGCAAAAATGGTTACGACATTGTTCAGAAAATGTATTCTACTGGCCAATAAACATGGAAAGTTAATGTTAATAATCAGGAAGATGAAAAAAAAACCTTCCTGAGATATTACTTCACTCAGTATTAGCCAAAATATAAAATTGTGATAATTTTGACAGGGTGAGAAGCAACACTGCTTTGGGAGTATATATCCATTTTGGAGATAATTCGGCATAAACTATAGAATTTGAAGATATACCTGTTTACAGATTTGTAATACTATATATATATATATAAATTCCTGCATATGTACACCAGGAAACATGTACAAGAATGTTCCTAGAATTATTGTAATGCAAAGAAAAAAAAAAGCTGGAAAAAACAAACGTGCGTGCACGCAGTCATGTGGTAAAACTTCAGAGAATAGCAGGAGAGTGATTGAAACAAGATTCCGAATCATGGTCACTGTGGAGGGAGGGAAGGGGATATGATTGGGCACAGCCATGCTAGGTATCTTCCCATATACTTGGATGCTTCCATTTCTTAGTCTGAGTGATGGTAGAAACCTGATTGTTCTTCAAGTTGTACATAAATGTCAATATATTATTTTCTAAGCATGGTGACAGAAAGCTGAGTAAATAAAGCAAAGAAAAAAAAGAATACCTAAAAAGAGGAAAGTGGGAATGATGTGGAGCCAGCAAGTGTAGGCCACTCTTTTGAGGAATTTCACTGTAAAAGGTATCACCTTCTATGGAAAATGCTTTCTTCCCTATTAATTGGGTTTAGGGTTAGGTTCTCCTCTTTCTACAGTGTGATGAACCTTCCCCTGTCATACCTTGTATTAGTTAAGCGAGTGCTAGCTACAGTAACGGGTACTGCCCTTTCCCTGGTGTTAGTAGAGTAACACAGTAGATGTAAGACGCTCAAGGAAGGGGAAAGATGAGAATATCTATGGGCAGTAGCTCATTCATCGTCAAGTGGTATTTCAGGTGTCCTGGAGCCTTGCATCTGGTGGGTCTGCCATCTCCAAGTGGCTTCAGGTCTCTGAGAGGATAAAGAACATAGGACATTGCTTATGTGGGAGAATTCCGTGGGTACGGCTTATACTTTATCCTAGTGCCATTGGCCAGAACTCAGTACTATGGCCCCTCCTAAGTGGTAATGAAGCTGGCAAGGGTCACCTAGCTGTGTGTGCAAAAGAGAAAGAGATAGCATTTCTGAATAGCTAGCCCGTCAGTGCATGCTGCCTTTTATCCATCTAGTTAAATCTAGTTAAATCATCTATTTAGATATCAACATACTTCTTCCTCTTATACATAGAACCCATTCACCAAGGGAGACCATCCAAAATCCCATCAGGACATTGAGCTATAGGAGTGGTGTCTCCAGGTGATGGGCAGTCCTCCCCATTAGTATTGGATGTGGTTCCTTTTAATCTTGCAACTTCTGAATTAAAAAGAAGCTGTTTCCCTCCCACATCTTCTCCCATCGTCAATATACAATGGGGAAAGAGGGACGGGGTGACTATAATAAAAATGCCCATTTGGAAAAGGGAAGAGTGGGAGACATATGGCATTCACTGGTGCATGGCAGGAATAATATATAATAATAATAATATCCTGCTGGAGGGTGGGGTCTCCTGTATGATTGTTCTCCTTGGTTCCACGCTGTTTATTCCTAGTGCCCCAAATTGTGCCTATCGTGTGACTGCCGTCTGTCCTAGAGTGAAATTAATGGTGCATTAAGTCCTGCACATAGTAAGAGCTACATAATAGTTGCTGCTGTTGTTGTTAATAATAATAATATCACAGCAAACTTAAGTGCCAAGTTTCTTTGGGTTTGGCTGAAATTATAGGAACTTAGTGTGTGGAGACTAGTCATTATTGTGATATAAGTTGTAAGTTGTAGTTTTTTCCTATCTATTCATTGTTTGCTACATGTGTATGTGTGCATCTAGGAAAAATTATTGCTTAATAAATACATTTTATTGTAAATAACAATTTATAGGGTAGATATGGGGGGAATTTAAAGGGTCTGCGTCTTGAACATGTTGAGAAATCTTGATTTAAACCCCCAGCAGGCACTTTGTGTACGTACAACACAAAAACTGTGTAGATTTTCATCTTCCCAGAATGATTAAATTGTTAGCAAAAGCACTGAGAATTATTCTTGACGTGATTTCTAAACGTTCAGCTTTCTTAGGAACAATGTAAGCTTTGTAAAATTGCCTTGGGAAAAGGCTTTGTTTTGGAGTGCAGGAATAGGAAAGCAGACTGCTACATACATAGCCTTAAACCCGTAGGTCTTTACAATGTGAACATGTGAACTAAATAGAGGAGACAGACTACGTTTTAGAAATTGTTGAAAGATTTTGCCAAGATTCCTTTAAGCTTTGGGTATTTCTTGGTAGCTAACCCCAGGTTTGTGTCGATGGGTCTGACTCTGGCTAGAAAGGCCAGATATTCAAGTGTGGAATAATACACCTGTGCAGGTATTGTCAGATGCTGTTTAATGCCGTTGGTATTGAGTCTCTGCCCAGAGCTCCATTCCAGATGTGAAGAATGTGCAGCCAGCTCTGTGTTCCTTGCCCTCACGTGTTCTAGAACTAATGAGGGGATCCTCCATCTCCAGTCCAATGTCTGTGGGTAGGGACAAGAAACAATTGGATGTCTTTTCTTTATAATACACTGGGCCAGTCACTTTCATAGACATGTTGTGGAATTTATTTCTTCCTCTAAAATATCCTGACCGCCTATTCTTTTTTTTTTTTTTCCATTGCTTTTTTTTTTTTTTAAACATCTTTATTGGGGTATAATTGCTTTACAATGGTGTGTTAGTTTCTGCTTTACAACAAAGTGAATCAGCTATACATATACATATGTTCCCATATGTCTTCCCTCTTGCATCTCCCTCCCTCCCACTCTCCCCATCCCACCCCTCCAGGCCGTCACAAAGCACCGAGCTAATATCCCTGTGCCTTGCGGCTGCTTCCCCCTAGCTATCTACCTTACTACGTTTGTTAGTGTGTATATGTCCATGACTCTCTCTCGCCCTGTCAAAACTCACCCTTCCCCCTCCCCATATCCTCAAGTCCGTTCTCCAGTAGGTCTGCGTCTTTATTCCTGTTTTACCCCTAGGTTCTTCATGACATTTTTTTTTTCCCTTAAATTCCATATATATGTGTTAGCATACGGTATTTGTCTTTGTCTTTCTGACTTACTTCACTCTGTATGACAGACTCTAGGTCTATCCATCTCATTACAAATAACTCAATTTCATTTCTTTTTAAGGCTGAGTAATATTCCATTGTATATATGTGCCACATCTTCTTTATCCATTCATCCAATGATGGGCGCTTAGGTTGTTTCCATCTCCGGGCTATTGTAAATAGAGCTGCAATGAACATTTTGGTACATGACTCTTTTTGAATTTTGGTTTTCTCAGGGTATATGCCCAGTAGTGGGATTGCTGGATCATATGGTAATTCTATTTGTACCTTTTTAAAGAACCTCCATACTGTTCTCCATAGTGGCTGAACCAATTCACATTCCCACCAGCAGTGCAAGAGTGTCCCCTTTTCTCCACACCCTCTCCAGCATTAATTGTTTCTAGATTTTTTGATGATGGCCATTCTGACTGGTGTGAGATGATATCTCATTGTAGTTTTGATTTGCATTTCTCTAATGATTAATGATGTTGAGCATTCTTTCATGTGCTTGTTGGCATTCTGTATATCTTCTTTGGAGAAATGTCTATTTAGGTCTTCTGCCCATTTTTGGATGGGGTTGTTTGTTTTTTTGTTATTGAGCTGCTTGTAAATTTTGGAGATTAATCCTTTGTCAGTTGCTTCATTTGCAAATGTTTTCTCCCATTCTGAGGGTTGTCTTTTGGTCTTGGTTATGGTTTCCTTTGCTGTGCAAAAGCTTTGAAGTTTCATTAGATCCCATTTGTTTATTTTTGTTTTTATTTCCATTACTCTAGGAGGTGGGTCAGAAAGGATCTTGCTGTGATTTATGTCATAGAATGTTCTTCCTATGTTTTCCTCTAAGAGTTTGATAGTTTCTGGCCTTACATTTAGGTCTTTAATCCATTTTGAGCTTATTTTTGTGTATGGTCTGACCGCCTATTCTTAATCTCTTGGCTTCTCCTGGTTTTTCTCTCTTCACTAGTGTGGTGGGTCACCGTGGCATAGCCGTATCCTGCACCCAACCGCATAGCAGAGAGGTTTACTTTCAGCTTGTTCCTGTCAGCTCAATTTCCTGGGGACTTATCTTTGTTCCTGTTGTCCCCAGAGGTGAGCATACCATGAAGTTAGTAAACAAAAAGATAAGAGCAAAAAATTCTGAACTGAGGTGCTTTTATTTATTGAGTAGTGTTCTGAATCAGGCTCCCTTTCTGGCTCTGTGATGTCATGGCTTAGCAAATACTCTGGAATTTTCTAAGTTCTAAAAAAAAGAAAAAATAAGAAACCTGAAACAACATATCGTTTGAAAGATAAGTTTGAGGTTTTACAGTTAGAAGAGGAACAGATTATAGCATAACTAACTTCATTTTTTGATGAATTGAATAAATGTTATCTGCAGTTATTACTTATCAGACTTTTCCAGAAATTAGGGAGGAAATGATGAAGATGAGAAAACTCTACCTCCGAGTAGTTTATTTTTTAAGAGGAAGAAGAAGCTAAATATACAATCATGATTTTATGTGATGACTGTTAGAGATGTTTGGAAGTTTCTGAGCAGCTGGTGATTGAGCAAGGCTGGATGAATAGACCAATGGACATGTTTTTACCCCCAATACGGGGAACAGCCTGAGTCAGCATCTTTGATTTGGGGAAACCTGGTGAAATCAAAGTGCTTTAAATACTTCGCATGCTGAAGGGCAGGATGTAGGAGGGGCGGTGGCAGGGTATGAAACTCCGTAGTTCAGATGTGGGTGATGTGATTTGCAAATATGATTACAAACCTATATAAACCATTATATTGGGCAAGTTTAGGTAATAGTTGGACTTAGAGGAGACATTCTTCTATTTCCTAAGCTCAGCCTGAGCTGATAGAACAGACTGATTTACAAAAAATGTGACACTATTTAACGTGGTGGAAGCATCATAGTCTTGAATTTGAGTCCAGGCTGGAATCTTGGCTCTGTTGTTTACTAGTTGAGATCCTTTGCAGAATCGATCTTACTGAGCCTCCATTCTTCATGTATCATTTGAGACTCTATGGTAATACCTTTTTTTTTTTAAGAAGATGTTGGGGTAGGAGTTTATTAATTAATTAATTTATTTTGCTGTGTTGGGTCTTCGTTTCTGTGCGAGGGCTTTCTCTAGTTGTGGCAGGTGGGGGCCACTCTTCATCGCGGTGCGTGGGCCTCTCACTGTCATGGCCTCTCTTGTTGCGGAGCACAGGCTCAGTAGTTGTGGCTCACGGGCCCAGTTGCTCCACGGCATGTGGGATCTTCCCAGACCAGGGCTCGAACCCGTGTCCCCTGCATTAGCAGGCAGACTCTCAACCACTGCGCCACCAGGGAAGCCCTGTGGTAATACCTTTATCTCATGCCACCTGTGAGCAGGAATGATCTCATATATTTACTTAGCATATGGTAGGTACTTAGTAAATGGTATCTTTGTTATTATTACTGCTACTACTACCAGATAAAGGAAAAGAAGTCAAAAGAAGAGAGAGAGGGATATTAAACCATCCTGGGACCTGGAGAGTATTTGAAGGGTAAATTTCCGTCGAGTGATGTAGCATCAGGAGTTACAACAGATAGCTAGTCTGGAAGTGTGATCACAGAAGAGCACCGTGTGCTACCTCTCTGGACGATAGCCATTTTAGTTGAAATTCTGTGTTCTGTGTGCTTTGACAAATCAGTGTAACCTTGGTTAGATTCTGCAGGAGATTTTTTTTTGGTTTGGGGAGAACAAAAACAGCCCTTGGATAATGTTTAAATGCATGTCCACCAACCAGAAGCAATCAGTACAAACTTTCACGGGAAAAACACCAGAATGGCTAAAGCCTGGGCATCACTGCTGTGCTTTTGCTTTTCATTGAGATAGGTGAGCAACCTAATTTTCTTCGTTAAATTTATTAAAATGAATGAATGGGACGGAATTGGTCAAGCAGACCAAAGAGTTCAAAATTAGAGGCAGTGTTCAGTTAGTTCTTATTTAGTGTCTGCCATATGCAAGTCACTGCTTACTGTTGAGAGTGATGCAAAGTAGAGAGACGTCACCCCTCCAGGTTTTTATCAGAAGAAATAGTTTAAGATGATTCTCTTGGATGAGTAGGACTGATGAAATGAGGGAAGTGTTGTCCCCATGCTGTGGATTTCAGACAAGAACTGCCTGGGTCTGTGTCCTTGCTCTGCTCACCATCATCAGATGAGTAAGGGACCACACAGTCTCGGGTGGAGTGCCACATTTGGAGATGAAAATTCTTTTCCAGTTACTTAATTAGTTCAAGCAAGAGTGTCTCCCCCCCGCCATCAACCAGCATTTCCTGAGGATACCTGTTCTGTGTAAACACAATCTTCTCTCCTATCTTTTCCACTATGTTTCTCCTCTGAAGTTTAGGTACTTCTGCCAGATAGAGATGCCTCAGTAGTCAAAGGGATACTTTTCGCCTTGCCTGCATTTCTGGAGGGTGATGTTGGCCATGTGGATTACCTTTATTATGGGTTCCATTTCACAAGCTGTAAACTGGATTATTACTGGCCTCATTGGAATATCTGGTTATTTTGTTTAAGAGGAACCCAGAAACATAAACTTGTTTCACATACACGTGGACTCTTGACACGAGGTTGTCTGGATATTTAGGGTTCAAATATATCCCAGGCTTATCAGCTGCTGGTGTATAGTTACTGTGTTGACTACAGGTATATTCTTAGGCTTAAAGATGACTGACTTTTGTGGATAATCAAGACAAAGATCACCTAGTCTTTTTTTTTTTTTTGCCGTACTCGGGCCTCTCACTGTTGTGGCCTCTCCCGTTGCGGAGCACAGGCTCTGGACGCGCAGGCTCAGCGGCCATGGCTCACGGGCCCAGCCGCTCTGCGGCATGTGGGATCTTCCCGGACCGGGGCACAAACCCGTGTCCCCTGCATCGGCAGGCGGACTCAACCACTGCGCCACCAGGGAAGCCCCACCTAGTCTTATTTTGTTGAATTTATTGTCCTGACTTTAATGTCATGTCCCTGCAGTACTTGGCAGGGTCAAGTTTCACCCTATTTTTATTGTTCTTTGCAAAACCTCACATAAAATAGTCTACCCTTCCACCATATTTAACACTATTGTAAGAAATGAAATTGCGTTCCTACTATTCTGGTTCATTCTCTTTTAACATTCTTTGCATTCTAAAAAGGCTGCTCTCAGCTTTTCTTGTTTTCCAAACTTTATAATAATAACAACTATTTTTATAATGCCGTTACACACACTAGTATGTGTCAGGCACTATTCTAAACACTTGATATCATTAACTCATTTAGTCCTCACAACAACTCTGAGTACTGTTAATTGTACCCATTTCATAGGTGAGGAAATTGAGGGATAGGGAAGCTTACTTTCTTGTTTAAGATCACGGAGCCAATGTTTGAACCCATCCGTGCACCCCCTCTCTGCAATCTGTGCCTTTAACCATTTCACATATTGTCTCCTTAAGTTAGTTTCTAGTTCCTTCTTCTGAATTTGGAATGTGTATAACCACGCAAGCCAACACAAATTTTTATTTTTTAACTTGTAATATTGTAGCTGACGTTGAGCAGTCACATTTTTAGCCCAAGACCTAGATCCTGGAAGCAGGAGATTGTATGAAGAGAAAACAGAATAAAGGCCCTTTTATCTTACGCAGGACCAGCCCAAGGCAAACTTGTGTAATAGGTGAAGTATATCTTTGGCATCTTTTCACCTTTCTCTCTCACATTTGGGCACTCCTCTTTTTCACTTTCATGCTATTTTTTGCCCCATTTCCAGTACTTCTAGCCTGTCCAGTCCCTAAGAGAGTCCCAAGCTTTCAATGAGCTTACCTCAAGTACATGTTAAAATGAAAACCATCTACCCTCCTTCTGACCCTGTAATTCCTCCTAGAATCCATCCTAAAACAATATTCTGAAATGCAAAGAGTTTTGCATAAAGGTGTTAATCACAGCTTTCTTTTCAATAATAAAAAAATTGGAAACAGCCTAAATGTGCAACACTGGATGAATGGTTAAGTAAACTATGCTAAACACATGCAATGCGGCATTATGCAGCCATTGAAGCTATGTTTATGAAGACTCTTAATGACAGGGGAAAATGCATAAGTTTAAATGTTAAGGAGAAAATTCAAGATAAAAGCATTGATACCAACCCTAGAAACTAAATGTATATAAAATAGGAAATAAACACCTCAAATATTAAATGTATGTAGATTGGGATGGTGGGATTCCAAAGTGATTATAGTTTTCTCCGTTTTCTAATGTATTGGTTTTATAATCCAGAAAATAGGTGATGTTCAATTAAAAACAAGCTTGATTCATAATAAATTACCTGATTTATTCTTAATCCTCTTAGGTGTGTTGTCATTTTCAAAAATGATACTTGCCATTCCCAGTATATCTTTAATTAGTAGGATGCCAGACAGTACAAGAAAATGAAGCAAAAGATTAAGGAAGTATTGAAGGTGGTCATTTGAAACAGAACACCTGCAATCGAGTTCTCAGAGATAGCCCACTAAGCTTTTCTTGCTTTGCACAACTTTTATCCTTTAAAATGTTTTTAAAAAATTTTGAACTTTCTATTTGCAAGTTCATGTTTTGTTTTTCTATTTTGTTTTTCACAGTGAAAGCAAGGACTCTGGGTGCTGGAAAAAGGAGAAAAGATATAGGGCAAAGATAAGTGTAGGCAATATACATCTGCATACATGGTGGGGATTCTAAATAGATATCCGATATAATTTAGTGCTTGCAAATTAGGGGTTGCGTATATTCTTTTGCAAGCAATATTTCTTAATATGTTTGTTTTTGGAGGCCAAGTCAGCAGTTACCTGACTTTCATGCCTCTGCATAAACACTACATAAATGAGCTTTCAGTGGGGTTACTCCTAGAGACATTTAGCCTCTCCACTTCACTTCTGCTCGTCTCTTTCTGGAAGATGGGATGGATGATTGCATTCTCTCACTACCACCTTCCACCAGGAGAAGCTGTTTTCTTTCCTGAAAGACAATTTACATCCAGAGAGTAGAAGAGGACCCTGGTTACTTTGATTTCAAATAGAGCTCCCCAGAGCATGACATTCCATCTCGTGAACATCAACTGATTACAGGAAAAGGAGAAAGCCGGTAATTAGGAGGAGTGGGGAGCCATTTTCCTAAGTGTCCCCTGGATTAACCTCGTGTGAATTTTTTCCACACAGGACTGTGCTAGCAGAGAGAGCTCTGTGGGAAAGCAAGAAGACCATGCTCTCAATGGAACAAGTATTATTTTTATATCACAGGATACCACACATGCGTGTGAATGTTTTTGCAGTACAAATACACAAATGCAGGATTGAACGTCTAAATCTTATGTCAAGCGCTGTTATGTACACCCACACTCTTTACTTTGCTGTCTAGGATGGTGATGTGTCAAAGAGAGGTGAAATATAAGAACTAAATGATGAGAAAATAAATGATAAACCTCAAGTACATTTAAAAGAAGTGATCAGTAGAGAGCCCTGAGATCCTTAGAATGCTCATGGTGGCCTCACCTGTAAGTAAACTCAGAATGGTGTTTTATTAAGAATGAACTGCTGTATAGATCAGGTCTTGTTACAACAAACCACAAGTGACTCTCTAAATTTTTATGCCAAAATGAATGCTACTCTACTAAATGAGCATTGCCTAACATGCTGTGTTTTTTCTTGATCATGCAGTGATATTTGCAGGTGGGGATTTGACCTCTCCTGGCTTTCTTCTAGTTTAGTAGTATTTCTGTTCTCTCCTTCTCTTGTTCCCTGAGTGCTTACGTAACTTGACAATACCTCTTGGAGCAATTTGAAAATATGAACCTCAGGCCACTGGAATTTATGAGTTCTACTAGAAACTGGCATAATAATTCAGAAGTGGGATTCATGGAAGAATTATGGCCTCCCAATTACTAATCAAATTATTTTCTTATAGAGGTGGAAAGAAAGGGTCATTCTCTTCTTATTTCAATTCCCAAAGAATAGTTTACAGCAGCAGTATAACAGGTCATATACAATCATGGGAGTAGGGAGAATTGCAAGAGAGAAGGAAATAGTATTTGTCCAATGCTAACTATAGACAAGACATTTTAGAAACAGTTTAATTTAATCCTCTTTACAACCCTGAGCCAGTTGGTTCTCTATAAATGTTACACTTGAAAAGAAAAGTGTGTAAAATTTTAAATTAAGTAATTAGCCACAAATCCCAGGTGGGGGGTTGGAAGAGTGAAGGAAGGATATCCCAGTGACCAATTCTTTTTTTTTCTTAATAAAAATTTTTAATTTATTTATTTTTGGCTGTGTCAGGTCTTCATTGCGGTGCGGTACGCAGGCTTCTCATTGTGGTGGCTTTTGTTGCGGAGCACGGGCTGTAGGTGCGCGAACTTCAGTAGCTGTGGCAGGTGGGCTCAGTAGTTGTGGCTCATGGGCTTAGTTGCTCCGTGGCATGTGGGATCTTCCCAGAGCAGGGGTTGAACCCATGTGCCCTGTATTGGCAGGGGGATTCTTAACTGCTGAGCCACCAGGGAAGCCCCTAGTAACCAATTCTTCAATGAATTGGTCACTGGGATATTAATTAAAAGATGGTGTGAGTTACTTCAGTAAAGAGGGGGAGGGAGCAGCATTTGCAAAGAATCTGCAGTAGGAGGGAACTGAAAAATAGGAGAAGGAGGGCTGAATGACAGAGGGAGTGCAGCCGTCAGTATCACATAAGCTGAGGCTGAGGATATGAGTCCCTAACCCAGACCAGGTAGTGCTCTTCTGACCTTTTGAAGGAATTCTGCTTCATCCTAAAAGTAATGGAAAGCTACTGAGAAGCTTTCATCAAGGGCTTTAATGTGAACAGGTGTGCTTTTTCAATACAAGATTATAGTTGTAGAGTGGAGGACCAGTTGAAACAGATTAGACTTAGTTCAGTCATCTGGGTGAAATGCAGTGGTAGTTTAGATGGGGTGGTTCAGGTAAGGATGGAGATCCATAGATAGTTTGGGGATGAGGGTAGAATTAATAGAATTCATTGATAGAAGGATAGGAGGAGGTGAGGAAGAGGAGGGTTTTAAGGTGACACAGAGCTCTGCATGGCGTAATAAGATGGATAGTGGTGCCATTTATAGAGATGGGGAACATCCACGAAGACCTGACTCTTAAAAATTGGGTCATTTGTTTTTTATTAGTGCTGGATTAGGGGTATGGATCAGGTACTTGATTTTTTTTGCGCGGTACGCGGGCCTCTCACTGTTGTGGCCTCTCCCGTTGCGGAGCACAGGCTCCGGACGCGCAGGCTTAGCGGCCATGGCTCACGGGCCCAGCCGCTCCGCGGCTTGCGGGATCTTCCCGGACCGGGGCATGAACCCGTGTCCCCTGCATCGGCAGGCGGACTCTCAACCACTGCGCCACCAGGGAAGCCCAGGTACTTGAGTTTTGACATGTATTTGCCACCTACGAAACTTAGAAATGTGCAAAGACAGTTGGATATGTATGACTGTGGACTCCAGAAGAGAAATCTAGGTGTGCACATTTGGGGATGGGCATGATGGGAACACCTAGGGTGAAGAGCTGTGACATGAATAGCTCCATTTAGGAGAGTGAGCCTACAAGGAGGAACCAAAGGACCAGATAGGAGGGAAGCGAGAAGATGACTGCTTTGTAGAAGGCAAGGAGATTGATGTTTCAAAATACAGGGAGGGGTAAGTGGGGTCAAATGCTGTGACAGACTAACTGAGATGGGGAAGAAAACATTCGTATTGGTTTTTAGGAACCGGATGTGACGGGTCATCCTAGCAAGCGTCAGTTCAGGTGTGGAAGCTAGATGGGAAGGGATTGAAGAATAAGGGTAGGTGAAGTATATAGAGAAGAGCAGACAACTTTTCAGCTTTGAATGGAAGGAGAGAGAGAGTTAGTGTAGGTCAGGAGGTCAGGGCTGGAGGAAAGATGAAGGAAGGAGGGGAGGAATGTTCTGGGCAGAGAGAACAGACAGTGAAGGCAAGAGAGTGCTTGTGGATGCTTGAAGGAGAGAAAGGACGGTGACGGGAGCTGAGTTGAGTCAGCTTATCAGGTTTTACATTTTACTCTACATGTGATGAGAATGCATTGGGAACTTTAGAGTGAAGAAGTGCCATGACCTTTTTCACACTTTCACTGGACTCCAGATCAGAGGGCCCTGCAGAGGGTAGACTGGAAAACAGGCAAGAATGGAAGGGCTGGGGGATGGGACCAACAAGGAGACTGTGCAGTCAGCATGAGGCCGATGCGTATTCAACATCTAGTCTGTGCCAGATGTGTGTAGTGTCGGCTAGAGAATTTCGTCCCTTGGACTTAGATCTCAAATCTGACCACTTTTCCCTTGTCTGTTTTGAAGGTAGAGCTGACGGGATTTGCTGGTGGGTTGAGCATGGCTATGAGCGGAAGAGGTCAGTCGAGGGTGGTTTCAGGGTTTTCGGCTTGAGCCATCGAGTGAATGCTGGTGGGACTGGGGCTGGGAGAACCCGAAGGAGTAGATTAGAAGAGGTGGAGCGGCAGGAGTTCAGTTCTAGAGTTTTTAAGGACTCGATAATTTTTATTTACAGATTCTTACGAGGACAAAGACGTAATACATGTTAAGGGCTTTGCAAAGAACAGTAAGCACTTATCAAATGATTATAGTTATTAGAATGGACAATATTGAAAGCCACTATGCTGATTTGGTGGGCGCGTGAGCTGTGTTCTGTTGGCTTTGTCACTAACTTGCTCTGTGACTCTGAGCAATTCATTTATTCAATCTCATCCTCTTCATCTCCGAAATTTTCCAAGGTGAGTATCTGATGAGAAATTGATGGGAAGATCTGTAAGGATCCCAGGCAGTGGTGACAGCCTAGGATTGGAAATGTAATATCTCACTGCTCTTTATACTTCCTTGATGCAGACATTTGTCTTTTATAAACAAGCCACTTTCAAAAGTAGATTTAGTATATCTGTTTTTTACAAGCTTTGTGAATTTTCATGGGCTGTTGGAAGGCCCATCACCTCCCTAGAGGTGAGGAAGTATATCACTTATCCCCGTGATATGTACTCAGCTATTCTGAAGTTAAATCTTTGGTCTCGATTGTAAGGTCATAGAAAGTTAGAGGAACACTTGCGGGACTGTGGAGAGGAGAGCCTGGGGAATTTTGAGATTTATTTACTTCTTTGAAAAAAGTAAACTTGAGTCAGTTAAGGAGCCATGATTTGTCTTCTGTTATTAAATTAACTGAATCATGCAATAAAATATTAGCGGAGACTGCAGTACTCACTTGGACAGGCCCTGCCGTTTTAATTATTTATACTGCCAAATCGAGCCAAACAATCACTCTCACAAATATAATAGAGAGAAAGAAAGACTCAAAAACTATTCTATCCTTACTTATTCTAGTACATCAGGATTTACAAAAAATTGTGTTTGCTCTTCGGACCTCCCTGTCTCAAGGTTTTGTCCTTAGGATTTTGGAGCAATATCAGCATCTATTAGTTATTCTTAGCATCTAAATTATTAATCCATCACATGGTTCTGGTGATGTCAAAGGTTGGAGAATACTTGTTCCAAAGAGAGGTTAAAATGAAACCCATCCCTCCAGTACCTATTTTATTTTGTGTCTACCAACTTAATGACGTTACATGGATGGTATGCTCTTAACATCTGCCTTATTCGTCACGTAGCAGAGGCAACATTCCTAATGTGAAAATAGGCAGTTGAGAGGGCTTACAATTTCTCTGAGTGATGTTAACCCGCTCCTGCTGCTAATGACATACTTTTACCTTGTGCTGGAGGGTCCTGAGGATGAAGTCTTGTGGTATCACTGGATGCTGGTGATGCTCGACATGTTCTCACCCCTAATCCCTGCAAAGATAACCCTTATACAGGCAGACCTTGTGGTATCGCGCTTTGCTTTATCGTGCTTAAAGATACTGTTGTTTTTTTTACATTCTGAAGGTTGGTGACAATGCTGCATCAGGCAAGTCGGTCTGCACCATTTTTCCAGCAGTGTTGGCTCACTTTGTGTCTCTGTCACATTTTTGTGATTCTTGCACTATTTCAAACTTTTTCATTATTATTATATTTGCTATGGTGATCTGTGATCAGTGATCTTTGATGTTACTACTGTAGTTGTTTGGAGGCATGAACCACGCACATATAAGAAAGCAAGCTTTAATCGACGAATATTGTGTGTGTTCTGACTTCCACCATCTGGCCGTTCCCCCCTTTCTCTCCCTCTCCTAGTCCCTCCCTATTCCCTGAGACACAACATTATTGAAATTAAGCCAGTAAAAAATCTTAAAATGGCCTCTAAGTGTTGAAGGCAAAGGAAGAGTCCCATCTCACTTTAAATCAAAAGCTAGATATAATTAAGCATAATGAGGAAGGCATGTAGAAAGCTGAGATAGAAAGCTGAGACAGGCCAAAAGCCTGGCCTCTTGTGCCAAATAGTTAGCCAAGTTGTGAATACAAAGAAAAAAATTCTTGAAGGAAATTAAAAGTGATACTCTGGTGAACACACAAATGACAAGAAAGCAAAACAGCCTTATTGTTGATGTGGAGAAAGTTCGAGTAGTCTGGATAGAAGATCAAACCAGCCACAACATTTCTTTAAAGCCAGAGCCTAATCCTGAGCAAGGTCCTAACGCTCTTCTATTCTGTGAAGGTTGAGAGAGGCGAGGAGACTGCAGAAGAGAAGTCTGAAGCTGGCAGAGATGGGTTCTTGAGGTTTAAGGAAAGACGCCGTCTTCACAACATAAAAAGTGCAAGGTGAAGCAGCAAGTGCTGATGTAGACGCCGCAGCAAGTCATCTAGAACATCTGGCCAAGCTAATTAATGAAGGTGGCTGCACTAAACATCAGATTTGCAATGTAGATGAAACAGCCTTCTATTGGAAGGAGATGCCATCTAGGACTTTCATAGCTAGAGAGGAGAAGTCAGTGTCTGGCTTCAAAGGACAGGCTGACTCTCTTGTTAGGGACTAACGCGGCTGGTGACTTGAAGTTGAAGCCAGTGCTCATTTACCATTCTGAAAATCCTAGGGCCCTTAGGAATGATGCTAAGTCTACTTGGCTTGTGCTATGTAAATGGAACAACAAAGCCTGGATGACAACACATCTCTACAACATGGTTTATTGAATATTTTAAGCCCACTGTTGAGACCTACTGCTCAGAAAACAAGATTCCTTTCAAAATATTATTGCTCATTGACAGTACACTTGGTCACCCATGAACTCTGGAGATGTACAGTGACATTAATGTTGTTTTTATGCCTGGTAACATAACATCTACTCTGTAGCCTGTGGATCAAAGAGTGATTTTGACTTTAAAGTCATTAATTATTTAAGAGATACATTTTGTAAGGCTATAGCCACTGTAGATAGTGATTCTTCTGATGGATCTCGGCACAGTCAGTTGAAAACCTGGAAAAGATTAACCATTCTAGATGCCATTAAGAACATTCATGATTCATGGGAAGAGGTCAAATACCAGCGTTAAACTGAGTCTGGAAAAGGTTGATTCTAACCCTCATGGATGACTTTGAGGGGTTCAGGACTTCAGAGGAGGAAGTAACTACTGATGTGGTGGAAATAGCAAGAGAACTAGAATTGGAAGTGGAGCCTGAAGATGTGACTGAATTGCTGCAATCTCTCCATGAAACTTGAATGAATGAAGAGTTGCTTCATATGGATGAGCAAGGGAAGTTGTTTCTTCAGATGGAATCAACTCCTGGTGAAGATTGTATGAAGATTGTGGAAATGAAAGCAAAGGATCTAGAATGTTTAATAAACTTAATTAAAATTCGCGGCAGGGTTTGAGAGGACTGACTCCAATTTTGAAAGAAGTTCTACTGTGGGTAAAATGCAGTAAAACGGCACTGGCTGCTCTGGAGAAATTGTTTGTGAAAGGAAGAGTCGCTCAGTGGGACAAACTTCATCGTTGTCTATTTAAGAAATTGTCACGGCCACCCCAGCCTTTATCAGTCACCTCCCTGATCAGTCAGGAGCCATTGACATTGAGGCAGGACCCTCCCACCAGCAAAAAGATCATTACTTGCTGAAGGATCAGATGCTGGTTACCATTTTTTAGCAATGAAGTATTTTTTAATTACGGTATATCCATTGTTTTTTTAAGACAATGGTCTTGCCTACTTAAGAGACTACAGCATAGTATAAGCATAACTTTTATACGCACTGGGAAACCAAAAAATGCGTGTCTCTTTTTATTGTGGTGTTCACTTTACTTCGATGGTCTGGAACCGAAGCGGCAGTATCTCTGAGGGCTGCCCATGTTCTTCCAAGTGGCCGCAGCCGCTCCACATACAGGCGCTCAGGGGCCTCTGTAACAAGTACTAAAATCGTAGGGACAAGTTGCTCTTATCCGATTGGGAAAATGAAGGCACAATGTAGTTATAAAAGTAGCCCTTTTAGGGACTTCCTCGGTGGCGCAGTGGTTGAGAATCCGCCTGCCAATGCAGGGGACACGGGTTCCAGCCCTGACCCAGGAAGATCCCACATGCCGCGGAGCAACGAAGCCCGTGCGCCACAACTACTGAGCTCACGTGCCTAGAGCCTGTGCTTCTCAGCAAAGAGAAGCCACCACAGTGAGAAGCCTGTGCGCAGCAACGAAGACCCAACCCAGCCAAAAATAATTAATAATTTTTTTTTTTAAAAGTAGCCCTTTTAGTGCAAAGTTGCCTAAAAATGGTTCTAACTATCTTTATTGAACACCTGCTGTTGTGCAGCTGTGGGGCTGACTGACTGGGTTTCCCCCTGTCCTCCTCCAAGGTATTTAGGTAGAAGGTGAGGCTCCTTACTAGAGCATGAGCTCTCACTATGAAGCCAGCAGACACTGCCGGTTGGTTTTGTCCTTCCTGCCGTTACGCTCTGCCTGGTCATCCTCACTCCCTGGCATTACTTCGCCAGCTCCTGCCCTGGACAGACTTGGGCTGCTCTGGGAGTTCTGCCAGCTAAAGTCTAGTTATTAGCTCACTTCCTCCAAAGTCTCAGCAGGGAGGACTGACCTGCGTGGCCTTATCTAAACCATAGATTTTCTTAACTGCCCTGAGCTGCAGCCCCGGTTTTTATAAAGATGTCTATACCGGCAATCCCGGTCTTGACATCCCACCGTATAACTTCCTGCTAATCACCTCACATCACCCTCTAAGAAGATATTTTATAGCTGAGGAACTGGACACTGAGAAGCTTACTTGCTAAAGGTCATCCAGCTGGTGTTTGAGCCTGAATTCAGATCCACAGTCTCTTCGCTGTGCTGTATCCGTCCACTTATACGTCACTCATTCTGAACTGTCGCTGCTCTTACTTGTATGAATGACTGGCAAGTGCTCAGGTTGCACTTACATGTTAAACTCTTAGATCAAGTGAGTAATGTTTCTTGAACCTGTTTTCAGGAAGTACTTTATTTAACCTTGCCTGGGACTTAATGAATCTTTGCTCTGCTTCCTATGGGTTTATGTATAATTAGCCAATATACCTGGCTGTCCATTTGAAAAGCTGGCCAAATACCAAATCTGGGGCATGGGGTTCCATTGCATTGCAGAGGTGAGAATTCACTTTCTCCCAGGAGAGTCTGCTGTTCAGAAAGAGAGGGAATTCCTCCCTTACTCCTACCCAACCTTACCAACTCTAGTCCTGAAATGTGAAGAGATAATCACCATTATCTCCTCAATTCCTGATGCATTTGTTCCAAAAGAGTAATCTCAGTCATTTATTTGATGCTAAGAGAGCATTTTCCTATAGGATCAAGGCTATGCATGGTGGTTTGGAAGGCCAAGAGGAGAAAAAAAAGACCTGTTAGGACAAAGCCAACTCAAGAGGAAAGCTTAAATTATTTACATCACCACTTTATTTGTAAATAGCCCTCTGTTTGGATAGCTAAGAATCTAAATCCATGCAAATTATCGTTTCTGTAGCACAGTCTTCAAGATCCTTGCTGGCATAATATTTTCATCTCCCTGCCTCTGCCCAGGTTTACAGTGTTGATGAGGCAATTGAAGCCTCAGTTTATGTCTCGCATTTCATACGAAGAGTGTCCGTCTTTAATATCATTTATTCATTACAAATGTACTATTGATCGTCCTCGAGAAATACAAGTATCTTTGAAGACACACACATAAGACCGTATCCCAGTATCTTGGTGAAATTGATTGAGAGTCTTCCCAGGTGATGAGTAGAAAGCAGGTCTCTTAACAGGAAAGGAGAAGGAGGAAGCAGAGAAGGCAGAAGTGTGCTGACAAAAGAGGAAGCGGCCATTGAAGCAAAAAAGCTCTTGGGCACACCCGTTTTCCCCAAGCTCATCTTATTGACCCAGGAGTGCCAGTCGTGTTACTGATGGGCACTGGCCGCCGCTTGGAGGGCTTCGAGCTATACATGTGCTGGGAGAGTTGGTAAACTCCCTGAGGACAACCATGCCTCCTTCCAGACTGAGATGAAAGAATATCAATGTCCATTATCCTTACAGCATCTCTACATCTGGGCCCTTCTGCATTACCTTAGGGTCTATTTTATTTCCCCTTTGCGTCTATTAGAAACAGAGGATTAATTAAAAATCTTAATGGCTTCAAAAATAATAAAATGTGTTACCTATTTGGCTTATGCCCATATACTTAAGAGTTTCTGAAGGAAGAACTGTCATGCTTAATAGATTTGAAGAGCCCACTGAGCCTCCCTGCTCTCTTTTGGCTTTGCTTGTAAATATAGTTCCGTGTCATCATCTTAGCAATCTTCTAAGCAAACACTGAGGTTGCAGTAGGGCCAGGATCTCAGTAATGCATTTGCTGAACCTTTGAAGGGGGGCCAGGCATATTCTAAAGGTGTGATCGCCATTAAATTTCACCGTTCTCATGCATTTTCAAAGTTGTGAAGCATCATTTGGCTTCTTTTAGAGAAAAGGAATGAACAAAGCTATGTCTCTGAGACATACGTATCTTGAGATGTTTTAGATTTGGTATCATTTTCAGGCTGTCTCAGTAATGGAAATTTGTTCTTGCTTTTTTCACGTGCTTTCTGCCTGTTTTACTAGTACTTTTTACCAAAAGGTAGTTAAAGATAAGGAGAGTGAAAAAGAAAAATTGCCGCTTAAGCTGCTGTTTGGCAGCTCTCTTTTAAGTCTGGTATAGGAGGGGGGTTGAAATGTATTTTCCTCATTCAGTTTAAAGTTACTCTTGGTTTTCACAAATCTTAGCTCCAATTCTCTTATTGTTTCAAATAATTTAGGTTTTGTCACATTGGCTAGGAAAGCAACTCCACTAAATCAGGACATTTGTTTTAGATTCTACTGTGCTACATTCACAATGAAAATGATCATTTATGCTGAGGATGATTTTTAAAAAGTGAATAATATACAATTTCGCTGGATTTCCTGTGAGCAGCCTAGAAAAATCCCATAGCAAGACTCAAGAAAGCAAATTTGGAATTCTGCATGAAGAGAGGGATTGAAGAAACTTTAAGTCATCCTTCCCTCAGTTTGTGTCCTGTAGGAGGACTCTGGATGGGAGAAAGAGGGAGTCAATTAGGGGAGAAAAGAGGTAGTATCAGATATTACCAACACATGATCTTTTGACGCTATAATTTACAGGCATAATTTACATACAGTAAGATACAGTTATTCAGTAAGTTTTGACAGATGTATACACTCGTGAACGCACCCTCCATTAAGATACAAACCAGTTCCATCACTCCAGAAAATTCCTCCGGCCCCTAACTCTTCTTCCTCGTATCCCCCTTACACGCAACCACTGATCCGTGTCACTATCACTTAGTGTTGCCTAGTCTTGAATTTCACGTAAATGGAATTGTAGAGTAGGTACTGTTTTGTGCCTCGGTTCTTTAGCTCACCATAATGCTCTTGAGATGAGTCTAAATTGTTGCGTGTATGAGTAGTTCATTTCTCTTTGTGTTCTACAGTATGGATGGGTCACACAATGGATATTGGGTTGTTTCCAGTTTGGGAATATTATGAATGAAGATGCGATGAACATTCATATTCAATTTTTTGGTCAACCTATGTTGTAATTTCTCTTGGGACAGTACTTAGGAATGGTATTGCTGGATCATAAGCCATGTACATATTTAACTTTATCAGAAGTGTCCAGTTTTCTACACTGGTTGTACCATTTTGCAATATCCCTATCCCAGTGAATGAGAGTTCCAGCTGTTCTGTATCCTAGCCAATGATTTGATATTATTCGTGTTTCTAATAGAGGGTATGTAGTAGTAACTCATAGTGGTTTTAATTTGCATTTCTCTGATGCCTAATGATGTTGAGCATCTTTGTCTCTGCTTATTGGCCACTCATGTCTTCTTTTATGAAGTGTCTATTCAAGTCTTTTATGCACTTTCTATTAGTTTGTCTTCTTCTTATTAATTCATAGTTCTTTACGTGTTATGGATGTGAGTCTAATATATGTGTGGCAAATATATTCTCCCAGAATGTAGCTTGCCCTTTCAGTTTCTTAAAGGTTGTTGATTGAAGAGCAGAAGTTTTAAATATTGATGAATGCCATTTTATCAATATTTTCTTTTATGGGTAGTGCTTTTTGCATTCTGTCTAAGAAGTCTTTGCCTACCCCGAGGTTATGAACATAATCTCCTACATTTTCTTCTTGGATCTTTAAAGTTTTAACATACATTTAGGTTTGCAATATGTCTTTAGTTAATTTTCATATATATTATGAGGTATGGGTCAAGATTAATTTTTCTCCATGCAGATGTCCACTAAGCACATTTTAGTTTAGTGAAAATGTTTCTCTACCCATTTTTAAAAAATATTTACTTTTGGCCGTGTTGGGTCTTCATTGCTGCATGCGGGCGTTCTCTAGTTGCGGCAAGCGGGGGCTGCTCTTTGTTGTGGTGCGCGGACTCCTCATTGCAGAGGCTTTTCTTGTTGCGGAGCGTGGGCTCTAGGTGCGCAGGCTTCAGTAGTTGCGGCATGTGGGCTCAGTAGTTGTGGCTCACTGGCTTAGTTGCTCTGCAGCATGTGGGATCTTCCTGGACCAGGGCTCGAACCTGTGTCCCCTGCATTGGCAGGTGGATTCTTTTTTTTCTTTTTTTTTTTCTTTTTTATAAATTTATTTATTTTGGGCTGTGTTGGGTCTTCGTTTCTGTGCAAGGGGTTTCTCCAGTTGCGGCGAGCGGGGGCCACTCTTAATCGCGGTGCGCAGGCCTCTCCCATTGGGGGAGCACGGGCTCCAGACGCGCAGGCTCAGTAGTTGTGGTTCACGGACCTAGCCGCTCCGCGGCATATGGGATATTCCTGGACAGGGGCACGAACCGTGTCCCCTGCCTTGGCAGGCGGATTCCTAGCCACTGTGCCACCAGGGAAGCCCTGGCAGGTGGATTCTTAACCACTGTGCCACCAGGGAAGTCCCTGATTCTCTACCCAATGAATTGCATTTATGTGTTTGTAAAAATTAAAATGTCTATATAAGCAGGAGTCTATTTATGGATCTCTATTTTGTGGTCTGTTTGTCTATGCTTATGCCAATACTACACTCTTAATTAAATCAAGAAATCAAATAGTTTAAGTTCTCCAACCTTGTTCTTTTTCAAGATGTTTTAGCAATCTCAGGTCCTTTAAATCCCCATATAAATTTTAACATCAGTTTATTAGGTTTTCACAAAGCCTGCTGACATTTTGATGGTATCACTTTGATTCTTTAGATAAATTTAGGCAAAATTAATATCTTTACAATATTGAGTTTTCCAACCCATGAGTATATCTCTCATTTTTTTTAGAGCTAGTTGGTCCTTGTACATTTCTTAGGAATTTCTTTGTATACAATTATATCCTTTGTGAATAAAGACAGTTTTGTTTCTTCTTTGACAATTTTTAACGCCTTTAATTTTTATCTTGGCTAATTGCTCTGGCTAGAACTTCTAATTACAATAGTGGATAGAAGTGATGATATCACATATTGTAGTTATTATCAAAACTTTGTCCCAGAGAAAATTCTTGGGCCAGATAACTTCACTAGTTAATTCTCTAAAATTTTAAGAAAAAAAAAATGATACCAATCTTAATTTCTTTAAGGAAATAACAGGAGGGAAAACTTCCCAACTTATTTTATGAAGCTAGTATTACCTGATACCAAGACCTGAAAAGGACAGTATAAGAAAATAAAATTAGAAACCAATAACCTTATGAGCATGGGCACAACAATTCTTAATATAATTTTAGAAAATTGAACCCAACAATATGTATAAAGAATAACATGTCTTTACCAAGGAATGAAAGGTTGGTTTAATATCTGAAAATCAGTCGTGCAGTCTATCATATTTGACAGAACAGAGGAGAAAGATCATAATGATCACCTCAGGAGATGCTGAAAAACATTTGAAAAAACTGTAATACAGGTTCATGATTAAATCTCTCAGCAAACTTGAAATATAAAGCAAGTTCCTCATTTGATAACGAGAATCTATAAAAGAAAATCTATGGCTAACATCATACTTAGTGATGAAATAGTAACATATTTCCCTTTATAAGATCAGGTATTGCTCTTACTTGTATATGCTATAATAAAAGTATAACGTTTTGCAAGCATCTTAGAAGCCATTATTATATTATGACTTCATTTTAGTTAGGAAAAATCACTTTCCTGAAACCCAACATTTTGACAATGCGGCTTATGTTTTTGTGACAGTTTCCCTGTTGCATCCACAAGCTGGATCCAGACTAAATTGGGAGCACACTCTGATGTCTGTGCACAGCACCCCTTTGTAGCTGTCCCCACTCCATGTTTAGAAACTTTACTCTAGAAGCAAAAGAGAGGGAAAGGAATAGTAGTGTGGAAACCTACTGAAGGGTTTTAATATTAACCCAAGTAATTCTGTGTTTAATGATTTTTCTCCCTTGAGCAGTACTCTAGACTTTCTCAAGTTGAGTTTTTTTTTCCAGTTAACTAAATAATTCAGATAAATTCTTATTTGAAGGGAAGATTACTGGTTATTAAATTACCACTTGTTATCATTTTGTACCTTGGAGTAGAACGTAACATCTCATATGTGCTTACTTCCCTTTGGCAAAAGCATCATCCTTTGCTCTAAACAGTCATCTGATACCCAATGGAGCACTTACATCCTACCGGGAAGTTTCATTTCTCGTTTCCATGGACCAAGAAGGACTGTTCCATAAATGTTTTCAAACACTTATTAGATTTGTATCCTAAAGGGAGAAAGTAGCAGGTCTTTCTTTTTATTTCAGGGGCTTGCTATAAGTTGGACTTCAGATGGAGAAAAGAAAGAGAAATTTTCAGTAGCCTTCATAGAAGGCTTTGGCTTAGTTTAGAGAGTCCAGGAACAGAACGGTTGATCAAAGTTAGTTGATTTCTTTTACTAGAACAAACTGTGAATACTTTTTGTTGATTAATTTGTTAAAATTTGTGGCAGATCACTTAGTTACCAAGCACCCATTATGAGGAAACCAGAATCCTGTGCTTTTGTACCATGGGAATTGCAGATTTTCTGTGATTTTTTTTTTTTTTTTTTTTAATGCCCCAGTGTTTTATTTCTGTTCACTTATGCTCTTGGTTTAACAAAAAACATTGAACATTCCCCCACTTTGGATATATCCTATATTCTTCATGTTTGTGCAGTTTCATGAAGGTAAGTGGCCATAAAAGAAAGCCTTTAAGGAATCTTCATAAGTAAGTGGTATAAGCTTAAATACAAATTATTGTACTTAGAAATTTTCTATATTTGTCCAACGTGGGCCACATTCCCCAATTCTTATTCCAAAATAATACAACAGTAACAACAACTGAAACAAAACAGAGGTCCACCCTGATCTTCCCTATCATATTTAAGATATGGCAGGGCTGTGGTGTATCTTCCTGGAGTACATTTCTATCACATCAGATAACCCACTGCATCAGAAATGGAAAGCAGTGGGGGAGGCGAAAACAGTTACTTCTTTACCCCATCTGATGTCTTCATCTCAATAAGCTGGTGGGAATTTCCGTGCTTGAAATGAATGCACCTTGCAAAATTATTCACTTTAAGAACCACTTCAGGTAGCTGACTTTCCTCATGCATAAGGTATTAATTTAGCTTATTTCTAGTCTTGAAAAGAGCATATCTGTGCTTATAGTGAAGCAGACCTGCAATTAACACACGGTTTAGAATAATTTTGTTTACCAAGCTCTCCAGGTGAATAGAAAAGTATCCACCCTATCTTGAGTTGCTATGGTGACCAGCTGAATTACTTTACCGTTTAAGCACTCTGAATAGCGATTGGAGCGTTATCCATTAGCATTAACACTGGAGTGTTAGCCCACTGCAGTGGTGACCTGCTGAACATTGTTCAAGGGACAAAAGAGTGAATAAATGATCCACTGGTGCTCAGTCCTTGGGGAGCACTTTAAACTTCGGGAAAATCTGACCCAACACTTATTAACCATAAATTCTCATATTATGTTTTCTTTTTTTTTTTCCCTTTTATGTTTTCTCATGGGAATCATTGAGGGTTGGAATACTCTTCAAGATATTGCATTTTGGGAAACTTAAGTGCAATTTCTCCTTATTTAGAGCCTTGATGATCTTGTCTGGTAATGATAGTGAACTTGTGTTCTTCAGTAGAATTAGCTCCTTTCCTGAGCACAGACAGTATCTCAGTGAAGAGATAGACGCTGGCGTGAGCAGACTCAACATTTATGGAATATCCTGGAATCTACATAGTTATCTATAGACTTTCTGTTTTACTTCTTCTGGACTCCAGCTACCTTCAGTAACTCCAGATGGAGAACTGTGCTTCAGTGTCTAACCATGGGATATATTCCACAGTTAGACTGATGGAGGTAGCTGCAATTGTATGAGATTTTTAAACTTCATATTATAAAATATTTCAAATATGCAAAAATTAGAAAAAATTAGTATTCACCATCCTCTTTAACGGTTTTTGGTACTTTGCTAATTTGGTTTCATCTACTCTCATTCATAATATTTTTTGTTGAAAAATTTTCAAGTATTCCCAGACATCATGTCATTCCACCTGTGAATATTTAAATAATTTACATAAGTTTTTAATTACGAGTCATTTCTTTTGAGGTTTTTTTAAAAGTGTCTTTAATACCTGATGTGGCAGCTCATCTCATTATGAGTACTGTGTCTCTTATATTCTTATTAAGGAAAATACATCTTACATGACCTTCTGTAATAGCAATCATCTGTCTGGTTTGGACTGACCATTCATCAGATTATAACAGTTTAAATTGTGTCTCAACCAAATGTGCTATTTAATAAGAGAGAAAATTGAGGCTCAGAGAGGTAGCATGTCTTTCACAAATAAAATAACTGGTAGAGACAGTGAATTAAACTCAGAGATCATGATCTCAGAATATTTTCCCTTGTACTGCGCTGTCTAACGAAAACACTAAGGCGTCCGTCAGCAAACACAGTGCTCTAGTTTGTGGAAGCTTGTCTTAAAAGGCATATTGTTTCCCTGCCCTGAGGTGGCCCTTTACAGCTTTCCCACATGTATGGATTAGCAGATCGGTTTAGTAAGTTGATACATTTGATCAGGCAAACAGATGAACACTGTAGAGATGATAAAGAATGACGTATAGAGAATATGAATTTCATTAGAGAAAGGAGTAGGATGGGTCCCGGGAGATTGACCTTGGGGATGAGAGAGGAGGAGCCGTGATTAAGTGATTTTGGGTTCCGGAGAGACAGAGGATGTGGAAGACACATTCTTAAGCCTGTCACGTTTTTTTTTTTGCGGTACGCGGGCCTCTCACTGCCGTGGCCTCTCCCGTTGCGGAGCACAGGCTCCGGACGCGCAGGCCCAGCCGCCATGGCCCACGGGCCCAGCCGCTCCGCGGCACGTGGGATCCTCCCGGACAGGGGCTCGAACCCGTGTCCCCTGCATCGGCAGGCGGACTCCCAACCACTGCGCCACCAGAAAAGCCCAAGTCTGTCACTTTTTTTTGTGACCAACGTTGTTGGTTTTCAAAGTACATTTTTTCTCTTTTAATTCTCATTTTAAAAAATTCTGTAGCGCCTTGCAACTTTCAACACATGATTTCATATAATTCCACAGATAAGGAGAACAAACTAGTGGCTACCAGTGGGGAGAGCGAAGAGGGGAGGGGCAAGATGGCAGTAGGGAACAAAGTACATTTTATTTAAGTTGATCTGGTCTCAGAGGGGTCTTCTAAGAAAGCTCCGTAGTAAGAGGAAATACTTCTCTGGGAGTTGAGCAAGTATATTCCTGTGGAGTGACTTTCTTTGACGTTCTAATCACTGGAAGGTATGAGGGGAGAGACAGGGACAGTTTTTCCTTTTGTTAAATTCTCCCACTGGGGTAGAGCTGATCAAGGATTAGGCTTGGGCGGCAGCAGGAATGTTATGTGTGGATCAGCTGTAGAAGGGCAGGGCAGGCCCAGCAGACACCTACACATCAGGTTGTGTGTATTCCGTACCATTGAGTTTCGGACACACATTAGTTCTTCTGCAAGAGTGACCCATTTTTTTCCAATGCAGAAGCAATTAAATGACTATGTTCATTCTGGTGTGCACAGCTCCATGTACCTAAAGTGGCTTTTCCCGTTTCTGAGAGCTAAATTATTTCTCTAAGGGTGCCATTTTCAGGTGAAAACCAGTGGTTTTCAACCCTGGCTACACAGTAGGATCACCTGGAGAGCTTCTAATGCTGCTCATATTGAGGACTGATACTTTTAAAATAACACCTCAACTTAGGCAATGATCATCACTGGCTAAAACCATTAGGTGGACTGTTGAAGGAGGACTTTGTAACAAAAGGTTCAGGCTGGAAACCCTAAACCAAGGGGTTGGTCTTAATAGCACCACCTAGTGGACCTATCAGACATTGTGAGTCTCATGCTGTCACAACGGGAAGTAACCAGCTCAATGAAACATGCATGCCGGAAAAATCGCACCTGAATCTCATTGAGCTTCTGGTGGTTTTCAAGGAAAACTGAGGATAGAGGTACACGTTAAACGATACCACAGGACGTAACTAGACAGGAAATATGCCCTGGATTATTCAGTAACTTATGGTATGGGTGTGGAAAGGAAGGGACTATTGTAGAATAAAGAAAATCAAGTGATAACCAAAAGCAGCATGTAAATCTTTTTTCATGATAATTCAAGCAAACTAAATTTAAAAATATATCTTAGAAACAATTTGGGGAAGTTTGAATAGGGAATGGATATTACATCATATTAAGGAGCTTTTAAAATTTTTAAGCTTTTAAAGTTTTGTTAAGACTGGTGGATATATATATTAAAAAAATCAAAATTGCAAACAGAAGTACTTGGGGATGAAATAACATAATGTGTGGGATTTTCTTTAAAATACTCCAGGCAATAGGGGCAAGACGGGAATAAAGACACAGACCTACTAGCATGGACTCGAGGACACGGGAGGGGGAAGGGTAAGCTGGGACAAAGTGAGAGTGGCATGGACATATATACACTACCAAACGTAAAATAGATAGCTAGTGGGAAGCAGCCGCATAGCACAGGGAGATCAGCTGGGTCCTTTGTGACCTGCTAGAAGGGTGGGATAGGGAGGGTGACAGGGAGGGAGACGCAAGAGGGAAGAGATATGGGGATATATGTATATGTATAGATGATTCACTTTGTTATAAAGCAGAAACTAACACACCATTGTAAAGCAATTATACTCCAATAAAAACGTTAAAAAAAATACTCCAGGCAAAAAACAAAAGCAGGGGCTTTGATGAAACAAGACTGTCAATATTTGATAATCTCTGAAGCTGTGTGATGAAGTCATATTCTGTGGGTTTTCAAAATAAACAAAAAGAATAAACCACAGACGAATGATATGAGAATTTCTGGGGGGTGGGACCCGGGCGTCAGTTTGTTTAAGCTCCCCAGATAATTCTATCATGCAATCAAGGTTGGGAAACAGTGGTAACCATTTCTTCAGTGAAAGTGTTGAGATCTAGGACAAAAAGGTTTTTCTGATCAGGCCATAATGTTCAGAAATGTTTCCAGTTTGTTTTCTGAGATTATAAAGATCAGCAGATCTTGTGAAACTGAATTGTGTACTCACAAGCAAGTTCTCGGTAATGTGAACCTTGAGATTTTATATGATTTATATATATATATATATATATATATATATGTATATACGTAAGTCAGAGTTGCATGTATGTATATATAGATCAGTTACATCAGAGATTATATATATAAATCAGTAGTAGTTATATTGAAATACAATTAAGTTTATGTAATTATATTACTATAATTAAGTGTTATGCATGTGTGTATATATATTAATATAACTATGTATAATATATGTTTATATAATTAATAATTAAATTTTATTTCATTATATTAATATAATTAAGCATTATATATGTGATGTGTGTATATATATATTTATGGCTCTTGTTATACTACTATAATACACAGCACAGTATATTATAATAACAGCAACCGTAATTCCTGAGTTTTTGCGTGATCTCAATTTCAAATGTTTCATTCCATTATTATAGTACATGCCTCAGTTTTTGGTTCAGAAAAAACCTGTCATTGTACTTAAAACTCATTTACAGAAATTTTTCCTTTCTAACATGGTTGCCGCGCTATTCTTACGGGAATAGTTTTTGATGTATGAAATGCATAGTCACTCAACATTTTTTCACAAGACGTTTATGGAGTGTCTGTTATGCGCAAAGCATCAGAATGGTTTTGAGTTGACAATCATTTGATTGAATCGCTATTTTTTGGTGGCCGTGTGATATTAGGCATTCAGTCTAGTAGTTAGGATCTGGTCTTCAAATTCAAAAGAAGGAAAACAAACTCAAATTGGAAAGAAATAGGGAAGAAATATCAAAAATTTAGATTTAGAGATAAACTTACACCTGTAACTGGGTAGAAGGATTCCTAGAGGAAGCCCAGTCAAGCCTCCATCCATGGCTGAAAGTTCAGTTTAGAATGACACTGGAGAAAGCTATACTAACTTCTTGAACTTGAACTTTTCCATAAGCAAAGAGTTCAAGGTCTTGCAAGGACACCTATCCCATTGTCAGACAGCTGTAGCTAAAGCTGATCACCTGTGTTTTATCAACCACGCAGCCACGTGTTCTGAATTGACAGAAGGCCACTTTAAGAGGGCATGGCTTCCAGGTCTCTGCCACAGCTTGTCCACTTTCTTCGGCTTGTCAACTGTTAGTACCATAGCTGCCCACACTGAGATAGGATTTTTCATTGGGGTTGGAAAAAAGGAAGGTAGCATCAGGCAAAGAGTCAGGAGTAGGCGCTAAGGAAATAGAAGTCATCGAATGTGCCAGAAGCTCATATTGAAGGCTAAGGGAAAGGAGGCACCAATGTTGAGGACAAGTGCCCCTCAGAGTACAGAGATGGGGGTCTCCTCATTTGTAAATTACTTACTAAGGGCACCAGTGGTGAACCAATTTATAACTGGATTTTCCTGTGACTGAGTGAGCTAAGGATGGGGATCACCACTAAAAATAAAAGTTCAGAGGCATCAATGTTTTATGGCTATTTAGAAAGGGAAATAAGAAAATAGGCCAAGGACAACTGTACTGAAAAATTTATAAGTACTTGGTATCCTTATAACTTACCTTTAGTGAGAGGCAGCGAACCCTTAGGAGAAGAGCTCTGGTATGTTCCTTTCCAGGGCATCAAAGCTCCAGAGATGTGCCTTATTCAGACACATTGAGGAGCAATGGGGAGAGAGAATCCCCAAGAAATAGCTGTTGGCGTCTGTTTAAAGGAGGGGAAGGCAGGCTGTATTCTAGAGTCTTAAGGTTAAAAATAAAGTGGAACATGAGAAATCATCTTGGGAATAGAGAACAGCCCTTGAGGCTTGGCAGGGAAGTCGGGGTTGTGCATGTAAGGTCCCTGGCACTCCAGGGGACATTTTGTTGTCCCTTTTACGTGATGCCTCTCTGTGCCTTAAGTTAGAAAGGTCCACACAAAAAAGATTTGTTAGCTAAAACAGGTCTCAGTAGGAAATTATTTATAGTTAAAAGTCTAGTAAAAAAAAAAAACAACCCTGAATTCAAAATATCTGTAGCAAAAATATTCTTCCTGTTCTGTTACTTATCTGGGTAAAAGTCAGATTTCTGCGACTTTTGGAGGTGGTACTGGAATGATCTGAGGAAAGGGGATCAATGAGGTTATATTTTTTTGAAAACTTAAAAAAGTTTTTTGGAAGTAGTTTTTGACTCAGGTGTTGTAAAAATGTTAGAACATTCCCATGTACCCTTTACCCAGCTTCCCTCAGTGAAAACAGATTACATAACCGTACCACCGTGGTCAAAACCAGGAAACTGACATTGATAAAATACTCTTAATTAAACTAGAGAGTTGTAGATTTTACAGGTACTCTTTGTTTGGAGGGGTGTATGGTTCTGTGGAACTTTATCACATTAACCATCACCACGTTCAGGTTACAGAACTCTTCCGTTATGCCAAAGAAACTCCCTCCTGCTACTGCTTTATAATCGTATCAACCATGAAGCTCCATCACTAAAAATGTGTCATTTCAAGAATATTACATAAACAGAATAACACCTTTGCAACCATTTGAGATTGGCTTTTTTCCACTTAGATGGATCTCAGGGTGTTATACTAAGTTGTGTGTTTCAGTTGTTGAAGTATTGTATGCATATAACACAGTTTATCAATTTACTCCTTGAAGGACATTGGGGTATTTTTTTTTGTCCAATTGTAATTACTGAGCTTACATTTGTACTGTTTTCCCCAATTATATGAATTCTGACAGTATATCTGTATCTTTTAGGATTTAACTGCATGTGGGATGAGTTACTAAAAGGATAAAGAGCAGGTCCCCAGTTTCCCAAAAAGCACTAGGATGATTCGTTTTTAGCTGAATAAAATATGTATATCAATTAATTTTTAAAAAATATTTTTATTTATTTATTTGGCTGCGCCGGGTCTTTGTCGTGGCACGCGAGATCTTTAGTTGTGGCATGCAGGAACTAGTGCCCTGACCAGGAACCAAACCTGGGCCCCCTGCATTGGGAGCACAGAGTCTTAACCACACTGGACCACCAGGGAAGGTCCCGCATTTTTGTATATGTCAAGAATATGCTAATAATTATAGGAAAGTAGACAGGCAATTATCATTATAATATAGGAGGAATGTCCAAATTCTAAAAAAACTCACAAAGTTCTTAAAAGAATGGTCCATGGCTACAGTTTCTGACTTCTTTTATTAGGTGCTGCCACAACCCTTTGTACCGGAGGGTGGATCTCAAACCTCTTGCTTCTGACTTAGACTTTCTCCTATACTTGACCTTCCTCCACCAAGGTTCCTTTCTCAGTGTATTGGACAGAAAAATGCAAGCTTGGTGCAAAAATGGGTGTGAACATTTCCGTTGATTCAGGTGCTAGTGTGTGTCAATAGTTCCTCTGCTTATTTAAGGGTATTAACATTGGATGGTACCCATCTCAAGTCTGTCCAAAATAGTTAACCCAAAGCAATTATTCTTAATTATAGCACATGGTTTCCAGATCATGTTCCAATCAAGTAATGAATTCCAGATTCATTATTTGATGTAATTTCTTGAGTACATAGAGTTGTTAACCCCGTTTGTGAGTCTTGGTACCCACAATTCACTCTTCTTGGGTTACTTTCTCTTCGCATGGGGAAAAGCTATTTTCCATCTTCTCCTTCCTCTTTCAAAACTGCTGAACTTTTATCTTCCCTAAGAAGTTTTCTATAAAGATTCAGGTATTTCTGTTCATGTTTCTGTACCTACGCATTTGTGCTCCTTATATGTGTTTATGTTTGTTGATCCAGCCTCTCTCGTGGAAAGTCACCTCCTCCATTTCTTCATCATCAGGACTCTACATAGTAAGGGCTTGACCAGTATTGCATTTGACTCATGGAAGGGACATATGTCTACCTCTGGGGACAAGTTTAACATGGGTTTGAGGAGTTAACCCAGGATTATTTCTCAAGTTTTTCTCAACCACTGTTGCATCTGCTAATAGTATCTATTTTCTTTTATTTATTTATTTTTATTTTTGGCTGCGTTGGATCTTCGTTGCTGTGCGTGGGCTTTCTCTAGTTGCAGCAAGAGGGGGCTTCTCACTGCGGTGGCTTCTGTTGTTGCGGAGCATGGGCTCTAGGTGCGTGGGCTTCGGTAGTTGTGGCACATGGCCTTAGTAGTTTTGGCTCGTGGGCTTAGTTGCTCCACGGCATGTGGGAGCTTCCCGGACCAGGGCTGGAACCCATGTCCCCTGCATTGGCAGGCAGATTCTTAACCACTGCGCCACCAGGCAAGTCCCTCTATTTTCTTATAGTAACTTTTTTTTTTGGGCGGTACGCAGGCCTCTCACCACTGTGGCCTCTCCCATTGCGGAGCACAGGCTCCGGACGCGCAGGCTCAGCGGCCATGGCTCACGGGCCCAGCCGCTCCGCGGCATGTGGGATCCTCCCAGACCGAGGCACGAACCCGTGTCCCCTGCATCGGCAGGCAGACTCCCAACCACTGCGCCACCAGGGAAGCCCATAGTAACTTTTTTTTAAAGAATAAAATTGCTTTGGGTTTTTCCGATCCTCTGGGAAACTAGGTGTCAGTTTGGAAATTAGGTTGGTCTGAGCAAATAAGCCCTTCTTCCCAGAAGATCTGGAATTTGGTACTTTATTTGCCTCTAACTCCCTACATGCCCATGAGGATGCTTTCTGCTTTCTCATCATCAAAATCAGGTGAATACAAAAGCCTATGTAGCCGACTGGAGTTTTGTGATGACAAAGGGAGATTCTAGACAAGATACGGGGGTCATACTGTCCATTCCAGGTACACCAAGAAGCTACCTTTGGTTTGCAGCACGGAATTGTAAGTCTGGTGATGCTGTTCAACCACATTTTGTTTGTTTGTTTTTTAATTCAACGTTTTCTCTTACTTCCAGACAAAGCACAGCATTCTTCAGTCAGAACATCACCAGTCAGGGTGTTGAGAATTAACTCCGTTGAGTGGCTTTACACTCCCAGACCTAGCAGTCTACCTGGTTATCAGGTAAAACGTTTCATAGCTCAGAAATACATCATACGAAATGTTAGTTCAAGATGTGTGTGGACACAGTGTTTACGTACTGCAACAGCAGAATGTTAAGGCAACATCAGAACCACATATTTTTAATCTCTCTAAAATTTAATCTTCTCATATGCAAAAAGGTAGTAACAACAGCACTTGGGTGCTTCAAAAAGTGTTTTGTCTGAAAGAAGGCACAGATTGTTTAGGTGACATGTCCATCTCTCAGTGTCCTTGTTCAGGCTGAGATGACTGCTCTAATGCAGAAATGCGGGAAGCCTATGATTCTTTTAAAAGTTGAGAATTTCAGAACCTATGTGTGTAGCAAGGTAAAACTGGAATTGGCTGATGGATGACTAAAAGGAAAGTGAGCCTTTTCACCTTTTAAAAAGGTTAAAGTGACATTGTTAGTGTGGCTTAGTGTTCACTGCTGTCCTGTTGGTAGATTACATGCTCGATACACTGTCACATGGGTGATGACATTGTGTTTAAGTCGCGGCTGTGGCAGACTGAAAGTTTCTCAGGAGTCTTGGTGTCAACATTCCTCAAACTGCGTTTCAAAAGATTTCTCCCGAAAGAATTCCTTAGGGACTACCCTGATTCCATAGCAGGAAGAACACTTTCAAAATACAGCAGGAGTCCAACTCCAGACCTACTGCTTTCCGTCGGAATCTCTCATCCAAACTACTAAATTGGCTTCCTAACTAGCACCTTGCATTGACTCTTGCGACCCTATAGTCAGCTCTCCACAAAGCAGCCAGAATGATCTTCTAAAAATACAATTTCTTCAAAAATATAATTCTCATTGCAGAACCCTCCATTGGTTTTTCTCTTAGATGCAATGCAAATGCCTTCCCATGACCTAGCAGAGCTCAGTGTGATCTGGCCTGCATCAGCCTCTTCAAAGTCATGTCCTACCTACTACTGTCCCCTTTTCTTGATTTATTCTACTCATACTGGCTTTCTTACTTTTCTTTGGACATGTCTCAGGGCCTTTGCACTTGCTGGTACCCCTGCTGGACACACCCCCTTCCCCCCAGATCTTTACCTGACTGACTCTCTCACTTCCTTTAAGCATCTTCTCAAATGCCATCTCCCCAGAGAGGCCTTCCCTGGTCCCTCAGTCTCTAGTCACTCTCTGTCCGCAGTCGTGCTTTATTTTTCTTCCTGACTCCTGGTCACCTGGGATCATGTTATATTTCTTGGTTTATTTCCTTTCTTCCTCTCTAGAACATAAACTCCTTGAAATCAGAGACATGGTTCTTGTCTTGCTGTATCCCCATGCCTATAATGACATCTGGCCAAGAGTAGGTTTGTGATGAGTATTTGTTTAAATGAGTGAACTGAGAAAGGAGTTACATTGAGGGTCAGATATGCCTGATGTCAAGTCTAAACCTTATCTAGTTGCCATTTATTGGAATACGAAGCATCTCTCTTTGACTTGCTAAGCTTCAGTCTGCATGTTTTAAAATATGTCTGATGCTACCTTCTTCCTAGGTTGTTAGAACTAAAAGAAGCAATAGATAAAGCCTGCCACAGAGCGGGCGATCCACAGACACTCCCTCGGTCTGACTCCACACAGCTGTTTGTGGGCACTGCCTATAAAATGGACTAGAAACTCAGGGGTTCTTTTTTTTTTTTTTTTTTCTTATTGGTTTTATCTTTTTGTGACAGGGTGATGTGGAGCTCCAGGGGCTGGCTGAAGCCCTTGGAGGGTTGTAGGCCACAAGTTTGAGAACCACTGGGCTGTGTCCGTGCAAAATGAAAAATGGATAAATGCAACAACAGATGTCCTTGTGCCTCCTAATTCCCAGCTGGGGGATCTTGTCTGCAATCTGAGAAGAGTCCTGTGGGTTCTGTGGCTTCTGTGGGAGGCCACCAAGTGTGCACTACTTGCATTTGGATGCCAAGGCCTCTGTGCTGGGAAGGGTGGGAAAAAAAAATACTAGCTTCCCTGCTTGAGTGAACATTAGAGCGTGGGAAGAAATGAAGAAGCTGTCTCCCTCCTCCCCTTGTTCTGGTCAGGCCCATTTTTTGAGGTCAAAGCCCAGTACCTCACTTGTGTTTCATTTCTGTTATGAAACCATTTCTAAATCCCTGGAGTCCTGCCAGGTACATCCTGCCAGGATGCAGTACTAAAGTTTTGCCTACTGGGTGTCTGGTCTCAGACAAAATCATCAGAGCTAGAGCAAGACAGAACAGCATACATACAATAGTCATTAAGATGATGTAAACACTAATATACTCATGAGGGGCCAGGTACCCTTCCAAGAACTGTTCATACATTGAGTCTTTGCAACAACCCTATTCAGAAGATAGCTATTATTAGCTCCGTCTTACAGATGAGGAAACCCTGAGACCCAGAGGGTAAATGCCCAAGGTCACAGAGTCCGTCAATGGTAGAGCAGATCCCCAGCTCAGGTAGTCTGGATCCCAGGTGTCTTGCGATGGAGGTGGGCCCCACCAGCCTGTATCCCCAAACATCCAGGCCCTGTTGCTCCAAGGGGTGAAACTCCAGGAGAGAGATTCATGCAGGCCTTGGTCCTATGAAGGGTTGTGAATGCTGGATTGGTTAAAACTTTATCAGAGCCGTGCCTGGTGGACGTCATAACATCTAAAACTTCAGCACTTCTGTGGTTTACCAAAGTACTTATTCATGTTCCCAGAAATGCACGCGCTCTGCTTGCATCGTCCAGCACCACCGCTGAGTCTTTGCACGGCCCCTCTGTTTGTCTGCAGTGCTGTCGCCCTTGCTCTCTCTGAGGGCACAGCCCTCCTCTGGTCCAGGGAGATCCTGCTGTCTCTGTGAAGTCGGTCGGTCTCGCTCTGGTCACCACCAGCACACTGTTCGTTAGACATAACCGTGCGTGGAAATGTTTGTTACTTCTTGTTCTCGCTCTCATCTGCTTCTGTCTTCTTTCCCTCAAGTGAGTTGCCCTGCAGGAGTAGGAGTGGGTCTGTTTCTCCCTTTACTACTGCCTCCTCACTTCCTGTTGTAGATCTCTACACCTCGTCAGGGCTAAATAATTGCCATTAAGCTGAATGATCATCCCCAGATAAAGAAATGCACTGCTGCCTGACTGGTTGGTTTTCTAAAGATAGGGATAATAAGGAGAGAGTAGTAGCTGTTATTTTCTAAAGATAGGGATAATAAGGAGAGAGTAGTAGCTGTTATTTGCAGAGAATTTACTCTGTGGCATCGTTCAAGGGCTTTACATGTAGTAACCGATTTAATCCTCTCAACAGCCCTGAGCATCACTATTACACACTTCATTTTTCCATGGGGAAGCGATTGTTTTCTGGGGAGTATGCAGAAGGCCTAGTTTCACTCCCCTAAAAACAGAATGTACAGAAGTTGCTTTGCTGTGCTTTGGAAAAGCTGGGGCTGAGGAAACAGGATTCTGGCTCTTTGGGTTGGAGGTTGATTTAGCAGACATATGTAACTGAAGTATTCTGCTTTTAGCTTTATCATTATCTTCCACTTACTGGTTTTGCTTTAGATCCTGGAAAAGGACAGGGCCTGAAGAATGCATCCTCTGCTGAAAACTGGGGGCTATTTCTTCTTGATACTCTTCAGGAACATTTTAGCAGAGCAGAGAAAATCCAGTGTTGACTTTCCTATCTACCCTCTGGTCTTTGCAGATTGCTCATCTGTTAAGTGGGGTTCATTGTAGCCACCTCTCAGGGTTGTGATGAACATTAAATGAGATGCTCTGTGTGCAAAGGATAGCTTGGGGTCCATCCTTTATGGACCCCAAGCCATCCTTGGACATCCTGTGAGGATGGCTTGGGGCCCCCACTCAATAAACCTTGGTTGTTATTGAGAGCTGGCATTACCTGAAAATCCTAAACAAGCCGGAGGTTTGAGATGGGAGTCAAAAGTCTTGAACTGGTGAAGCGTTCTCCTGCTAGATTGCAGGCTTTCCCCTGTATCAAACAACAGTGGAAATGCTTGTTCAGAGATAGCCCAGAATGGTAAACAAACAAACGAAAAACAAACCCAAAACATCATTCTGGAAAGGCTGGCGTTTTGTACAACATTGTAAGACATTTATAGTTATTGAGCCAAAATTTCCACTGTAATCGAAAAAGCAGTTGCTTTTAAACTTCTGGTCCAATTTAGCAATTACGGGTGAGTTAAAATGTAGGCCATTTGAATTGGATTTGGAGGATAAAGTAAGATTCTATCCTGCAGTGGGGGATGACTCACAGAAGAGGTAGCCTGACATAGTGGAAACAGCAGCTGATAAGGAGCCAGGAGACCTGAGTTTCTGGTCTGGATTTGCATGAATAAGCTGTAATAGCCTTTGGGCAAGTCATTAAACATCTCAGTTTTCTAGTCTGTAAAATGAGAGGACTGTGTTTGTGAACGGATCTTTCAACATACATAAGATTCTACCAAGCAGATCACTGAAAAGGGAATGTGTTGTCTGTGGTCATTAGGGAACAAAGTATTCTTGCTAATGCTCTCTCTCTCTCTCTCTCTCTCTCTCTCTCTCTCTATATATATATATATATATATATATATATATATATATATCTTTTTTTGGAGAGGATACCAATATGAACAACCAGAACCCAAGAAAATGCACCAGCACCAGAGTGATAAAGACAAAAGTAGACACCTGGGAATCTTGTAATATCCTAGGGTCATTGCTATGTCCTGGGAAAGCACAGCCATGCTAGTTAAAAAAGCGTTCTGATAATGGGTCATTATAAACAGAGGATTTACTGGGATCCATCGATGGGATTTTTAAATGGTTATCTTGTTATGGATGTCCTGTCACTTACTTTGTGCAGACACATCTTGAGAAGTAATTTATTGGTTGACAAAACTCATTGAACCCAAGTTTGCAAATGGGAAAACGAATTTGGGTTAGCTAGCTTGTTTATTTCTTCTTGGCACTCTCACATACTATTTCAGTTGTGGTTGTGAAGCCACTTTTTGTGCCAATTGTCTTTATGAAAGTTTTCAGGTTTTACGAAGTTGGATTTTGAGTGGTAACATGTTCCATCCTCTGTATCAGCAGCCACCTGCAAAATTAAGCTTGGTCAAGTATGGAACGGATGGAGTGGGTGATTTCTTGGAATTATTCACTGACATTATAAGTGTGCCTCTTGCGGTACAGTGGACATGTTCCTGAGTTACGAAGGTTACATTTTAAAAAATTGAATCCAGTTTTCCCATTGACTTCCATTCGAATTTCAGATATTTTCATCTTCATTTCTGATTGATTTTCAATTAGCAATGGTTCCTGCCATTTTAACTCTGAATTTCATAGCTCCTTACCCTGCCCTCCCAAGTAGTTAATGATATGGAAACAAATATTAGAGTAAGTTAGGAGCGTCTCTGTCCTGTAACCCTGTAGACAGTCCTGGTGTGTGTGTGGTCGGGGGAGTGGGGTGCGGTGGGCTCTCTGGGAGATGAAGGACCTTGGTTCTGGTGCTTTCTCTGCCACCACAGAGTAATGTGTCTTTGAGCAAGGCCTTTTTGCCTCCTCTACCCACCGTTTTCTCATGTGTAAATGATGACCTCCATTGCTCCTATCTGGCTTCGCTGTTGTACAAATAATTGAGCGGGAAAAGGGAACTCTCTGTGAATAATAATCCTCCAGCTTTTCTTCTTACAAATTAATTTTCTTAAAGTGGATCACACGTATCTGTAAGTGGATAATGGCATCCATTTATCATCCTTGTTTTTATTTATCCTTTTTTTGACTTGTACGTTTCATTTTGGCTGGATTAGATGGAGAATCGTTGGGAGGCTTATTCAGCATAGACAGATTTATTCATTCTTCATTCTGGATGAAAAAGAGGAAATACTTTAAGATAGAGCTGACACGGAACATTAATTTGATTGCATCTTTTCTGTGTGAGGAGTGATTGTAGCATCTTCATTGCCATAACGGAGAGAGATTAGCATGGATTAGATTATCCCATGTACAAAGGTTGTACAAATTATTAGCCATTATTTGTAGGCTGGGCTGATCTTTACAGTCGCTGGCATGACTTCTTTTGCAATAGAGTCATGATTTCTTTCATACAGTTTACACGTGGCAGTGAGAGGAGCGCATGTCCCTTGTTACTGAAACCTTGTGTCTCCCAACGGGAACTTGGCACAGCCTCAGAAACACAGGATGTGGATATACAATATTAAGGAGATGGCACTGGTCATCTGGCATGCTGTCTGCAGTGAGAGTACACATTGGCCAAAGGCAGAAGAGTTCCTGAAACAGATGTTCAGACAAGATGGCTAGAGTACTGTTGAAATGTGGTCAAGAATAATTATGAACATAAGCCTAAAAAGGTAGCCAAGATACGGTTCTGAGTTATAGCCAGTCATGAGATTATTATTTAATTCCAGTTGAGTGTGTTCCCTGCCAAGTATGTGCCAGACCCTCTGAAACAAAATCTGGTTTTTGCCAGAGGTACTTAGCAACTATACTTTAAGCCTAAATTCCAAAAAAAGGGAAAGAAGAATAAATTGCTTTCTGATGGGAGTAAGTTGTATTTCAAACAGCCTTTGAAACCCCACCTTCTCTAGGAGAGACTTTGCCCAACTGAGTGGAAGAGAGGGGGCGGTCCTCTCCTCCACTGAACCCAACCAGATTTGTAGCACTGTGGTCTCTTTCCTAATGTTTTTACAGCAGTTGGTACTTGTGCTCAGTGATTATTAGAACTTTCATGACCACCCTCATCCTACCTCCCTGATCTCATCTTCTCCCTCTAGCCTTTTTACTCTGGGGCAGCTGGGCTCCTTCTTGATCTTTGGATGCACCAAATAGCTTCCTGCTGGGAAGCTCTTCCTTCCAATAGTATAGATCTCACTCCCTCACTTCTTTTAGGTCTTTGCTCAGATGCCATCTTATCCACGAGGCTTCCCTGGCCACCCTATTTTTAAGAAACAGCATCCCACCAGCATTTCCTATAGCCTTCAGCCTCCCCTGTTTTACCTCGTTGCACTAATTACCATCTGACAGATTACCTATTTACTTCCATGTTTGTTCATTGTCTCTATTTTCCCTGTAGAATGAGGATAGAGCTCTGTGACTAGAGCAATGCCTGGCCCACAATGGATACCCAATAAATATTTGTTGAAAAATGAATAAATGATTAGCACTTCATTTGTATTTCTTCACATACGTTGCATTGGGGCCTTCTAGAAGACAGCATTAGAACTCCCCTTACCTTGTGACTCGAGCGTTGGAAGCATCTTGGAGATCAGAGGTTCTTAAGCAATTGTTCATGTACTCAAAGAAGTGCATCACAAAATTTGGTGTGTGTATGAATCAACTGGGTATCTTACTAAAAAGCAAATCCTGATTCAGCAGGTCTGGGTTGGGGTCTGGGGTTCTGCATATCTCACAGGCTTGCTCCCATGTGATGCTGATGTTGCTGGTCCAAGGATTGTGCTCTGAGTAGCAAGGCTCTGAAGCATCTGTACGTGGGCTTCAAGGGGTTCATAAAGCCAGGGTCATTATTATGAGCAAGTATTGTTCTAGCAAAAACCTAAGTGCTTGTTTTTAGAGATTTCTGACTAATAGACTGCCAATAAACAGATAATTTATTGGGCATTCATTTATAGAGCTTTAAAATGTTAACCACACATAGTTGATCTGTATGCAGACGTACATATAGGTATATGGGGATTTCTTTTCCTGAGGAGACGGTACAGAACATTCATCAGTTTCTCAAAGGGATGATAACTGCAAACAAGGGTAACACCCATTATTTCTGGCTGATGTTAAACTTTACATATCAATCCCAAACACGTTATGACCACGTTGCTATGATGGTGAGAAAATCAACACGAAGGTTTGCGAATACTTTGCAAGATTGTGTTTTTACTGCCCCCCCCCTTTTTTTTTAACTGAACAAACAACTTTTTAAGTTAACATTTACCAGAGATGATAATTTTCCCGGGGAAGTATTAGGTGAAATCATTTGCAAAACGCTTGGAACCCAGCAATCCCAAGGTAAATATTTGTTTTTCCCTAGCCACTGGAAATGGACCCAAGCTGGAAACATTGGCTAGAAGTGAGTGTTTGGAAACTCGGAAGCCCTCTATAAATGCCATTGCAGTAGCTCACTGTCCTTCTAATCTGAGGCCAAAAGACCCTCAAAGGGGCACTGGTGTAGAAAAGCTGTTTTCTGATAGAAAGCAGACAATAGCCCATCAAGAGCTACAGAGCTTTTCAGTCAAGCAACTTACCCCCAGGTGTACTCTTTGCAGCCGAGGAACGTGGGCAGTTTAGTTTCAGAGGTAATAATCCCCTGAAAGAACAAGAGAAGTCATTTGGAAGAACTGAGAAATGAAATAGCTCTACAAAAGAGACATCTAGAGCAGTGCTTAGTCAAATGTGTTCAATTCTAGACACCCTTGCATTGTGAGGGCATCATTGCCGTCATAATGGCTAGTAATGCTACCGACGTCACCGTGCATAACCAGGAGTGCTTGATATCTGCCCTCCAGTGTGTTAAGCACTTTCCATGTGCCTTCTGTATAAGAAATACTGACAAGACTTATTTGAAGTAAGTGTTATGATTATTTTTGTTTTGCAGATAAAGAAACTGATGTGTAGATAACGTGATTTATCTTGTTCAGGGTGACAAAATTACTGAATGGTAGAATTGGGATTCAGATTTGAATATTCTGAATCCAGAACTCTTGCTGTTAACGGTTCAGCTGTGCTCAGAACCATTACGCACTGATGACCGATGACTTTGGGATATCTCTTGGGCAGACTACATCTTAAGGCTTCTTGGTTTAATTTACTCTCAAGAGTAAAGAAAATACAGATTTTTATGAACTTACTGTCAGCCAGTTACCTATTCTGAATTATTTTCAGAAGAAACGTTAAATATATTCTTCGTTAAAGAAATTATGGTAAAAGTTTTACTTAACATGAGCTTCAGACCTGAAGCGTGACCGTTTCATGGAAGTGAGGATTTCGTCTGGCTTTGTAGCGCGGCGAAAATACTATGGTGTGCAAAAATGGATTAGGGTGAGTATAAATGCAATTGTTTTAGAAAAGGACCACTTTTCCCTAATATTCAATTTGTGCTTCTGAGAATTAGTGGAATTTCAGTACTTTAATGTGTGTCTTGTACAGGACTTTTAGTTGCAAATAACAGAATATGCACAGGCTAGTTTAACAAGAAAAAGAGTGTATCAACAGGTATTAGCCTCCAGAGTCTCTGGGATAGTTGCCGGAGAACTTGTTTCTGGGGCTACACAGCCACACCCAGGACTTGTCTCTGATCATATGGCTTCCCATCACCTGTCATGCCAGGGATCTGCCTCCCAACACTGAATAACCAAATGCTTCCCTCAATGCTTCAGCCAAGAAACTGGTTCTCCCTGGTTTGGTGCCCGGAAGTGAGGTAGTCTCTGAAGTTTCTGGCTTCCACTACTGTGTGAAATTCACAATGTGTGAAAATTCCGAAACGTAGGCAGATGTTCAAAGTTGTCGGGCAGTCACCACAAGGAAGCCCCCAAGATTGCGAAAGTCAGATAAATGTAAGCTATCTTTGTCTTTATTGCATTTCCCCCTCACTCTTACCTCCTTTGACTGCTCATTCCTTATTGACAACAGGGATTCCGTTCATTCAGGTTCCAAAATGGCGCCGTGTTAAGTTCACAAGAAGGCTTATCAGGGACTTTTTGAGCCTAATGAAAACGGTGAAAGCGGTATTACAAAAGTGATGGAGCAAATGCTGTGCATTTTTAACTTGAGAGTGATGGTAGGACATTCAAGTGAACGTGCGGTGGGCAAGTGGAGATGAGGGATTGTAGCTCGGGAGTCCACGCAGGGCTCCAGGTCTGGATATGGGAGTTGCCTTCCAAGGATTGACAGTTCAAGTATTGCCCAGAGGATGGATGTTTGCTGAGCAAGAGATGTCAACATACAGGACAGAAGACTGAACATGGAACCATGAAGGCCCCCCTGTGCCATGCCCAAGTCCAGGTTCAGAAAAGAAAGGCCAACTTGTGAAGGAGATGGAGAAGGGGCAGATAGCTCAGAAGACAGCTGTGTTGTTTTCGTGTCATGGAGATGAAAGGAGGTACTACAGTTGATCCTTGAACAACATGGGTTTGAAGTATGCGGGTTCACTTATACAAGGATATCTTCCAGTAGTAAATACTATAGTACTACAGAGTCTGTGGTTGATGGAATCCCTGGATGTGGAGGACCCATGGATATAGAGGACCGGCTGTGAATTATACATGGACTAACCGCCGAGTTGCTCGAGGGTCAACTGTATATTAGAACTGATTGCCTCTACTGACTGTTCATTAAGATACAGTTTCTCAAATGTAAAACTGAGTTTGAAAGAGATCAACAGTATTTGAGATGTGCCTTATCCTTTTCAAATTTGTTTTCAAATCCCTATCATTTCATTTGGTTTAAATTCATTGACATCATTAAATGGAAAATTACTTTCTGTGTGTGGTTAAAACAATCTTGAGTTACTGTATTTTAATCTAACTTAAACGTAAAAAAAAATCCAGTTTGCATGTAGTTAATCACATATTTGAAGAAATGACCTTAAGAATTCTATTTTGGGAAATAGAATTGCAAGGTACACAGAGTGCATGCAGACCTGGACACCTCTGGGTAGTTTCCTGCTTGGCCACAGACTGTGAGACCTGGTCAGGCTGATCTCGGGTGGCCTCGGCCTGTAGCGGCTTGAAGCAGGGTTTCGGTTCCCTGGCCAGAGATTGAAGTCATGCCGCGGCAGTGAGAGTGCTGAATCCCAGACACTAGACCACCAGGCATCAGTGGCGGTGACAAGGCCCTTGGCTCGTTCGCTTTGTAGAAATGAATTCCTACAAAGACATGGAAAGTAGTGAAACAAGTAAAGTGTTTATTAGGAGGAAAAGGAGTATGTGTGGATAGACACACGAGAGGACTCAGAGTCACGTGCTCATAGTAGTTTAAACCACGTATATGGGGTGTTTCTTCCTGGTTTCCTTTGGCCAATCGTCTTGCTTTGCCTGGTTCTGAGTCCATTATTTGGTTTATCCCAGGGTCCTCTAACGTGCGCACGTGCATCTCTTAGCCAAGATGGATTCCAGTGAAGAGGCCTATGGCTAGGTTGACATCACTCCCCTTTTGACCTCCAAGGAGCCTTTCTGCGTATGTGTAGTCAGGAGGGTGTCCTTGACCTGGAGAATGAGAAAGGGGTGGTTTCTTACCTGGGCAGGGCTCAGCTCCTCCTCTTCTTCATCTTGGAGTATCTGTCCAGAGGGGACAGACTCCAGCTGTTCAGCCTGGGGGCCATCTGTCTCCTACCTCAAGGCCACCTCACCTCTCACTCCAGTCACTCTTTAGGACTAGGTAGGGAGCTAATGTTTCAGATGGGAAGAAATACCACTTCAAGGTTTATCACTATGAAGCACAGGTTTGCAGGTTCTTATACTTCTGCATATTTTGAGAAATCAGAAGGCTTCATTCATTCAGAAAATATTAACCTAAGAGAGCCTGCTGTATGCCAGGGAGCATCCATGATGATTGGGAGTTTGGGGTTGAGGTAGGAGGAGGGAGACAAATGAGTAAGGCTTGCTCCTTACTTTCTGAAAGGAATTGTTTTACTTAAGAGACATAATCAAGGAAAAGTATATGGTCTAACTACAAATGTTTGGCTTAGGCCCTGGCTTGATGAAGGGAGGTTTAGTATCACAGAGGCTTCTATTCTAGTAGTAAGGAAAAAAAAATTATGATGTGAATGTTTTCTTATCACACCAGGAAAGAAGTCCATTGCATTTTCGAAGATGGGTTTGATCACCCTTATTGATGCCAAATAAGTGACCTAGGCTTAGATTTTCTGTTGACGTGATGGTAGACCTTCAAATGTTGATCATCTTCGTCCTGGTAAAGTTCTTATCCCTTTGCTTATAGACATTATTGGGTTGTATGGACTTTGCATGTACCACATGCCTGGTGTCAGATTTCTGTTGTCCTGTAACTGCTTACCTAATCCCCAAATCATCTTGTTGTGTCTAAGAAAATAATGAGTGAAAAGTGGACCTAGAGAAGTCCACAAAGGGTCATCTATAGATATATGATGGAAGAGGAAAAACAGATAAGTAACAATACTCATTTAAAAAATTCTAATATTGTTAAGAATCGTCAAATTTATTTTCGTAACCACAGAGTAGTCAATTTAAACACAGTGTTTGGCAGATACACTAGTGTTATGTATGTACTGCTCTCATCTGGGAAGTCATATGTTTTTAATAACATTGTGTCTTGATTGAAATAGGAATGTCTTGTGTTTTTACAGCAGAGCCATTGGTTGACTGAATATTCTCCAGTAATAAAATTAGCGGCAGCAGTAGCAAATACAATAGCTAGCATGTTTTGAGTCCCGATCATGTGCCAGGCATTCTTTTAATCACTTTACATATGTTAATTCATGTAATTCTCACAATGGATCTGCTATGTAGAAACATATCATCCTCCTAAGTGAGACTTAGAGATTTTTTTTTTTTTTTTTGTGGTACGCGGGCCTCTCGCTGCCGTGGCCTCTCCCGTTGCAGAGCACAGGCTCCGGACGCACAGGCTCAGCGGCCATGGCTCACGGGCCCAGCCGCTCCGCGGCATGTGGGATCCTCCCGGACTGGGGCACGAACCCGTGTCCCCTGCATCGGCAGGCAGACTCTCAACCACTGCGCCACCAGGAAAGCCCGAGACTTAGAGATTTTAAGTAACTTACCAAGTTAGCGATAAAGTCAGGTTTTAGATAGACTGCAAAATTCGTACTCTTCTATCCTGCATTAATATAGTTACTAACCAAGTAAAATATACTTAGAGCATATTTGTAGATTATGAAAATTGGTAAAAGGAAGAAATGAAGAAAGCAAAGGGGGTGGGGGAAGAGAGAGACAGGGAAACATCCTCCTACCAGTAGATGAGACCTCTGTTAACATTTTGAGCTATACACATTTAGACATTTTTTGGGTGTCTTTTGGCACACATGCAGAATTTGGATCATATAATTTTTAACAGTTTTGTTGTTAGTAGTTTTTGAAAATTTTCCGTCGTATTATTTTAGTATGATTTCTGATGGCTACATTAAGATATGGATGTTCTGTATTTTTTTACAGACCCCCACTGTTGAGTACTTAGATTATTTTTACCTCTTGCTTTTAGAAAGCAAGGTTTTCAATAGAAACCTAACATTAATAGGCAATAGCATCGAACTGTACAATAAATGAACACTTAATTGAAAGTATATGTAACTCCAACTGCAGTTGATTAATTTGTGATTTTTCTCTTAGACTTCTTTCACTTTTCTCCATATCTGCTCACATGCTCCTCACAACTATAATTTAGATTCGGGAAGGTAACAGAAAAGAGAATCAGTGTGAGACTGTATTCATTACTTTGAGCCGGATTCAATGGATGATGCTACTTTGAAAAATGGCTCAGATGGCTCAGCTGATGCTGAAAGCCCTCTTCATTTAATATATATCTAGTCGTCTAGGAAGATGCCAGGCGTGCTATTTTGTGTTGTATTAAGATTTTGAATCTACAGTGTTTTCACTATGAAATGCTATTCTTGAGCAGAATTTTCTCCCATATTTTTATTACAGATACGTTATCTTTGTGAAAACATGATACCACAACCCCTGGTTTATTTATTAGTCGACCAGTCCTACTCCCATACATCCAGTGATTCTGAAGATCTCCACAACGGTGATGATTGTCCTTGATGATGAATTACAGTAATATTTTCACAGAAGTCATTAGTGGAAGATTAAATTGTGGGAAATACGGGGTAGTAGTTTAAGAGCAGGCATTTTGGAATCACGTGGACTTGAAAGGACAGCTTGGATCTGCTACTTTCTTGTTGTGTAATCTTGAGCGAGTTAAGTAACCTCTCTTTAACCTCAGTTTCTTACCTGTAAAATGGGGTTGTTACATGAAATAAGTCATACATACGTCTGATTTCTAGTAATCCTTCTGTAAATATTAGCTTGTATTATCATCATCATTATCATTATTAAATGTATTTCACTCTAGTGTATATGGAATACTAGTTTTTATGTGCAGTATCTAAGCAATGCTCTCAGAATAGTTGCTTATTGACCAAAATACAGGATTCATTGACAAGGGGTTGAAACTTACTATATGCAGTATTAAAGAATGATAAATCATGAGTTATAGCTTTAAAAACAACGATGACAACAAGATAATGGAATTCCTGTAAGGTTCTTTGAAGTACTTTAAATGTTTATTTTACAACTATTTAGCTTGCCTAGAATTTGTAAAGAAGACTTTACATTGTTTATGTGTGATTAATGCATGTAGAACCTACCATCAGCAGTTACTTAACTTTATTTTGACAATAATTATAAGCTCAAAGTGCATCAAAAGCATATTTCTATGGATCTTTTAAGAGATTCCACTGAGGAAACTGTTTCTCCAATGCCAGCATCATGACCTAATTCCAGGGTTATTCCACACTGATCTGAAATGAGAATTTTACTTCTCTGGTTTGACACAGCAACAAAAATATTGGTCCTCTTCCCTGGCTTGACCCCAATATGCCTATACTGATTTTTCCGTGGTACCCTTTTAATTAGTAGGGCTAGTTCCTAGGAGAACATTTTCAGGGATCTGTAGGTGAAAACAAAACTGTCAACATCTTATCAGGGTGACGTAGAGCTATCACACATTTTTCCTTCTGTGGATCTTGGTTAGGTAGACTACTTATGGAAATTAGAGCCCAAGCTATTGGGAAAAGCATGCTTTACGAATATCTTTAGCAATGCAGAAGAGAAGAACAATGTACAATCTGTCTGAAACCATTGTTTTTTTAGCACTTACCCTTGGGACAGAGTGCAATTGAACAGTGTTTTTTAAAAAATTGTGAAAGAAAGAAACATTTAAAAAGCTATTCTAGGGCTTCCCTGGTGGCGCAGTGGTTGAGAATCTGCCTGCCGATGCAGGGGACACGGGTTCGTGCCCCGGTCTGGGAAGATCCCACATGCCGTGGAGCGGCTGGGCCCGTGAGCCATGGCCGCTGAGCCTGCGCGTCCGGAGCCTGTGCTCCGCAACGGGAGAGGCCCGCGTACCACAATAAATAAATAAATAAAAAAGCTATTCTAAGTTTACGAAAGTAAGACAAATCCTTGACAGATATGAGGAATTCATTTAGAATAGGTATACGCAAAGGTAGAGTGATTTGTTCTGAGCCTGAGTCTTGCTAACTAACTCTGCCTGCTGTATAGTGTAAAGTCGGATCTCATGGATCCCATGACTCCTGGGAAGAGCACTGGGCCAGATACCTACCTAGTGATGTGCATTCTGTTCTAGCCCAGTCTCGGCTTCTTTTTTTGCTTTTCTGTTTTTAGCAAAAAAACTACATAACCTCTCAGGCTCCAGTTTCTCATCTCTAAAATGAAAAGTTTGCAATGGGTGGTCTTAAAGGTTCCTTTGAGCTCCATAATGTTGCAACTTGCAAATGAAAATACCTCTGCAGATGTGATAGATGCAGCTTGCTTCCTGTTGTGGACTAAAAGCTGGGGACAGTCGAGTACATTTAAACTGGGAAAAGCTTCCTGTAGGGGCGGGGCTTTAAGACATTTGAAAAAGAGTCTGATCCTACATTGAATAATACTTCTTGCAGCTGATATTTGTTTTTATAATGAATGCACACGTGTGTCGGTTTAAATTGCTGTGTTGAGATTAATGTTCTCAGGAATTATTTCTACATTACCAGGAAGTAGTACATTTGAAGCCTCTCCTGTACCATCTTGAGATTAGAAAAAAAAAAGAACTTTCTTTTATTTCTATTACTTAGGTTTATTTAAACTTGTTTTTAAAAAACAAAATATCTTCTCAAATCCCCAGTCATATTTCCACGCAGTGTGGTTCAAAGAGTCCTGGAAACAAAGAACAGTGTCAGTCAGGACCATTGCAGGAAATGTCCTCAGGGTCACTAGTGCATCTTAGGATGTTAGCCCAAGGACCAATTGGGGTATCAGGCCACACTGAAGAGATACTTTAATTTGTAAGATTTGTTGTGACTGTCAGACAACATATGTCTTTTGAGTCCATTAAGGAATGTGTGAAGACACAGCACTACTAACGGCTACATTAGCTATCTGTCTTTAACTTTCAAAAATAATTTGAAAGCATTTTTAATGCCATTTTTCAGATGACAAAAGGAAGTGCAGAGAAGTTAACTTGGCCAAATATAAGTGAAGGAGACGTGATTTTAGCTCTAGAACAAATCCTTTGTCTCATTACTGTACTGCTTCACGATAACAATGAAGATGCGGAGATTTCTAAAATTTTCACCATGAATGTTAAGAAAACACTACATTGCATGATGTGTTACAGAAACACCCACTAAAATCCACCGAAGTAAGGAGTTGTTAATTCTCTCTATACTTTGATAAATTCCCCTTGGGAGCGCACTGGTTTGGAATCAAGAATGCTTGGTTCTAGTCCTAACATTTCCGTTCTCTGGGTCTCAGTTTTTAATATTAAAAATCTCCAAGGTCCCTTCTTAGTTCAGTGATACATGCCTGTGGAATTGGGACTTTTGGCACGCTTTATGAAGTATTCTAGAGCCAGCTGGCCTGGAACTTTCCACTGGAGGAAAAAGTAGCCATCAAGGTCTTACACTTGTCACATGAAGTAAAGACTGAAGGTGAAGATCAGAAGTTTTGTTTTCTTAGGTTTTGCTGAAGCAGAGGCTGCTACTGACGCCTGCGCCGGGATGCTTGGGGTTAGTCCTAGGGCAGGAGGCTATGCCTGCCAGCCCGGCAGTGGGCCGTCCTGGCTAAGCACGGCACGGTGGCTGGTGTACGTTGCCACGTGAAATATTAGGTAACTGCCCAGAAGAGCCGCCATACGTGCAGAGGGGGGTATTAGGGGCTGCCCGTGGTAGTCATAAAATGATAGATACGAATATGATCTTAGAAAGCAAGTTGAACTCCCTCATTTTTAGTTGGGACTCAAGGAAGTGAGGAAAGTTGTGCAAGTTTGTACCTTTAGTGTGAAAGTTGAGGATGGAATCTCGGGTCTCCTGACTGCTTATCCTTTGGGTTCCACGGGGCTTGTGTTAGATAAGGTCTTATTTAGCACAGTTATGATACGGTCAAGAAGTATACTCGCCACTAGTAAATATTTCAGAGATGCTAAACTGGGGAACTGGCAAATTGCAGGTATGAATGGATGAGTACAATGTGCTCAGTGAATAAGGAATCAAAAGGAATCATGAGGAATCGAAAGAGTGTAGGCACCTTAAACGTATTCAGGTATAAAGAAAGCACCACAAAGGAGACCACGATGGAGGAAAGGTACTGGCTTGTCAATAGATTTGGGTCTGCAGTTTGGAAATCACTCTGTAAACTCCACAAAAACTAATAATTGTGCTGACAGTCTTGGTGTCGATAATCATAATCTGGGTATTCAGATTTACTGGCATGACATTACGGAAATCAGTTAACCTTTCAGAAAATCGAATTCCTCATCTGTGAAGGAGTTGGATTAGAATATATTTCCGGGCTTAAATAACCACTGTTGGACAAAGAATCTTATCATTAGTGTCTGCAGCTCTTCAGGAGGAAAAAAAATAACGAAAATTGATCACTTCAAAGAGTAACTTTATTTCTTTGAGTTATGGGATAGTCATGCTTTTTTCAATCATCATAGATACTCCGCATTGCTTAAGATTATAAATATGTAAGGCTTGAACACACAAAGGAAACTTAGAGATAGTACACCCCTACTCGAAATTTTATTCTTCAAGGGTGGAGAGGCCTTGAATTACGAAGTGACTTGTCTGACTGGTGAATGGTAAAGTCCAAAGGACTAACAAGGCTTCACAGTTCTCCACACGCAGGGCTCTTTTCTCCTATAGCAAAAGGGGTAAATAGGTTCTCTTTCTCATGCCAATTCAGGTTGATTAGTAAGGCCTGGCTGTTGAGAGCCAGGTACTATAGAAAAGGCTAATGTTATTGATTAGGACCCTTTGCTATATAAACAGAACAGGGAAGTAACCTATATGTTTGCCACCTCCTCTCAAAGCTATGCTCTACACATGTTCCTTGAAATTAACCTTTGAATGTTTCTTCTGCCTTGCTTTTTAACTACCGTCATTCACAATATTAATTAATGTTGTCTAAGGTATTTCACTCTAAGAGACGGACTGTGTCTCTGTGGCCCAAACTTGGGTTTGGTCATTAGGAAATACGTCATTCTCAGTGCTTGGATCCTCATTGGGTTTTCTTGAGCTGTTTTGCATTTCTTACGTTGCTGAATGTCTTTATACTTCTACATTAGCATCACGTGGCCTGTCTGACTAGGATTTCAAGCTGCCAGGGTGGGACCACAGCTCTGAGTACAGGCTGGCTGTAGTTTTGTCCCTCAGTATAAGACCATGAAATACTGTAGGAGAGGAAAGGCAGATACCCTGTCCTTTGTGGTTCCCACAACTTAAGTGCAATTCTTGGCAGCCTAGTTTTAGACTCTGATATGGGCCTTTTCTTGTATGATGTTGCAGGAAGCTTTCTTTTGCTGCCGACATGTTCCGGCTCCTTGGTTTACTCAGAGGAGTGGTGAAGGAGACATCCCTCAAGCCAGGAGCAGCTGTGTTGGCCCTTACACTCTACTTTCTATAACTTTGCAGGATTTTGGAAGAAAATGAGAATATACTCTGGAACTGGAGATATACCCGCACATAGATTCATGTATATATATATATTATATATAGTTTTTCACTTATTCAGGTCTTTGTGCTCATTCCCATCATCTGGAATTGTTTTGAAAGAAAAATGCATATTACCCTCATAAGGGACTAGAGTTTAACTTCAGAAACTTATAACACATTTATAAAAGACACAAAGTGTTCTCTCTTTTTAGAACTGTTCAAGTGCAAGTCAGATTTGAGTTCAGATGGAGTGAAATGCCTGTTTATTTCTGGAAGCAAGTTTAGTTATTTTCTAGTCCAGATTCTTTGTTTTACAGATGAAAAAAATGGAAATCCAGGATCTAGGAGGGTTAAGTGATATGCTCCGTGGTACATTTCACAAGAAACAGAATAGGAAAAAGAATCCAGAACTTGCCAATTTTTGGTCTCACGCATTTTATCTCACACCGCACTACTGCCCCTGGTTTTAGAATTACAACAGTTTGGTTTCCTTTTAAAACTGATGACTTAGGTTTTTGTTAAGGTTTGATTTACAGTTTAGTAAAAATTTAATACTTATGTTCATTTTGGGTTTTAGCAAGTCAATACTATTCTAGATTTTTATTTTTATTTTCTTTAAGCCTGTAGTGGGCATTGAGGTCTCCCTGTGGTCTCTGAACTTCTGTCTCGGCTTTGAAGATTCTGCTGTTCCCAGCTCCGTCTCAGCTTATGCATATTCTCAACCACAGGGGAGTCTGGAACATGCCACACATTACGGTGAGGGTGTTACAACCCTCACCCCGGTCTAAAACCTAAGCCACAAGAGACACAGACTTCTGGTTCCACGGAAAGCAGGTGTTACAAGTCAAGAAGGGAGCATAATGTACAACAACCAGATTTTAAACAGCTCTGCTCAGATTTCATATTCCCACACTCCCTCTAATTTACATGCTTCTGTTCACCGGTAGTTTGAAAACCTATCTGTACCAAATTTAAATATTCAGTGACTTGCCTATAACTAATCATATTTGAAATTAAAAAAGCATGTGTGAACAAGCAGTAGCACTAACTAATACTCACAGGGGAATATTCTAGCTATATTACAACGAGACTTTTGGCAGTAAAAGCCCTCAAGTACTGTTTCTTAAAATGTAAGGATTAGGTGTTCTTGAGGTAGAAAAGAAAAACAAAACTATTCTTAGCAGATGGAGGGGACAGTGAAATGGATTCACTAGCAGAGTCCCTTTTATGGAAATTTGAATCTGTACTGTGAAATTTTAGTGTTTAAACAACATCAAGGCCTTGTAGGATGATTTTTTTAACATGCTGGATTAGAAACACCAGACAGAATTGATTCTCAGTAAAATGGAAAACGTCCTGAATTAAAAAAGGGCCTCACTTGGTAACACTTAATTTTCTAATATGTGTGCTCCAAACTCTTAATAACTATTTTAAAACACTTGATAATTTCATGTAAGATAAATTTTATGTAAGAGTAAGAATTGACATACGAATTTTTGAACATGAATTTGGTGAGACTGAACATACAGTGTGGATTTGCCTTGGAAAACTTGAGCAGTTTTTCAGATTATTGAAGTTGAGAGTCTGTTGCAAGATGTCTACGTGAACTCTCCCAAAGCACTTCCTGGAAGCATTTGCCCAACAGGTAATCTTCAAACAAACGAACACACATACATACCCACCATTCCTCTATTCTGTGTAATAGAATCCATGGAGCAACAAGAATAAGCTTATTTTCTACTTGTACAGTTTTTGGGTGGTGCTGCCTTTCCTAACCTTCTCACCATCTGTCAAGACATAACTTTCATTACTCTCCAGCATCACTTTTAACAGCATCATCTTTCTTTTCGTCCTTTCTCCTTCCCTCCCTCTGTCCTCCTCTCCCCCTTTGTTTTTCTTCCCTGCCTCCTTTTTCTTTCTTTAAAAGGAATCTCTTTTGACCTGTGTTTTCCTCAAGGGTTGAATTGTTTTTATATTTCTCTTCCTTATAATACAGTCTTTGGGGATTTAAAAATACAACATAAATAGAATCTTCTGTGATTTCTCAGCAGAAAGGAAGGTATGGTTTGTATTACTTTCTCTCATAGGATTCTTTATGGGGTAAATATTTCCAGATGCCCCAAATCTCTTTGTTACATTTACTATAAGAACCAACAGCTCTTCCTTTTTCTCTACGGTGACATGATTGTGTAGTGGGATAGCTCCTACTCATATCGCTATGAAAACAGAAGTTTCATAAACCAGAGATGAGTTACTTCGACTCAGTTTAACTCAATAAACAGTTATTGAACATTTACTGTGTCCAGGATCCCATTGGCCATTGTGAATGATACATGATCCCTCCTATCAAGAAATTTGCAATCTAGTATGGGAGAAGCTATGCAAATAAATATCCAACCGTAAGATGACTGCTACGGTACAGAAACAAGCAAGGATTTAGGAACTCAGTAGCTAAGCGAAATAAGTAGAATAGTAAAGATGAGGATCTTTTGTTTGTCAGGATTTTACTTTAGCTCTGTATAGTTTTGAGATATGAAATTGTGTCACTTTACTTTACAGTTCTTGTTTATAATCATTACCATTACTTTGTAGTCATAGCTCATGTGTAAGTTGCTTCACTTATGTGAATGTTATGGAAAGGTAACATGCTTCCGGCAGAGTCTTCTTCAGAAAGAGATTTATTGATTTCCATTTATAACACTGAATTATGGTTTGGTAGTACATTTTATTTCAACTTGAAGATAGCTACTTTGTCAGATCCCACGGGTAAACCCTTACTCTAGATCTGGGGGGTGAGCCCTCTCAGGATGAGCTGTCACACAGCAAGAGATAAGACTTCCTGGATCAGTTTTCTAAAGTGACAGGTTTATTCCCTGGTCAGGACAGAAGATACTCTTTTTAAGGAACAGGCTAGACTTCTATGTGTCCGTATTTGTTCCATGTGTTTCGGGGTGAGGGTGGGGTCGAGGAGTCTATTCGGTTTTTATGGGGCATGAATCTGGCTTAAAAATGACAGAGCCCTTTGACAAGGAAATTCCAGCTGGAAGACACCAGCAACTAAGTAGATCTGGGACGTTAGAAACTGTGCCTCCCTGGAGCTATCCAAGGTACTGAACCACTTCTCCTTATGTTGCCTTCTAACCCCGTGAAACAAACACTCAGACATTTAAAAATATCTAGCTTTTTTTTTTTTTTTTTCTGACTAGAGAATTTCTTTAACCTGTATATTTCTGATAATTGTTCTTGCTCTAGTCTTGGCCAGCTGTAGCAGTTCATCTCTTGTGTCTTTTATACACTCAACAAATATTTAGGTATTACCTTCTCTGCATTGGGCACTTTTCTCATGGTTAAAATACTCAGATTGAATATGATTATTTTTGCCTTTTTGTGAAATTTGGGTTAAAGAAACATTTTATGGGATACCTAAAGGATCTCAGGTTTTCAAGTGTCGTTTGAAGAACCTGGTTTCTGGTCCAAAGGTTGTGTTTGTTTACCTTTGTTTACAGTACTTAGAATTGCCCTTGGCATATTATAGGTAGCACAGAAATTTTATTCCACTGATGATCAGATTTATTTTGTGGAATTTTTTTAAATAAACCTATTTTATGTATTTATTTTTGGCTGCGTTGGGTCTTTGCTGTGCGCAGGCTTTCTCTACTTGTGACAAGCGGGGGCTACTCTTCCTTGTGATGTGCGGACTTCTCAGTGCGGTGGCTTCTCTTGTTGTGGAGCACGGGCTCCAGGCGCATGGGCTTCAGTAATTGTGGCTTGTGGGCTCTAGAGTGCAGGCTCAGTAGTTGTGGTGCACGGGCTTAGTTGCTCCGCAGCATGTGGGATCTTCCTGGACCAGGGCTCGAACCCGTGTCCCCTGCATTGGCAGGTGGATTCTTAACCACTGCACCACCAGGGAAGTCCCATTTGTGGAATATTTGTCTATACCATGTTACAAGGAACATATTTCTTTTCAACCTAAAGGTAAAATTCTTTGAAGAAAAATTTTGCTGTAAGTGCTCTAGATGGAACATGCACATAATCTTGATGAGTGTAGACTAAGCATTTTGGGACATTGTCATATACATTAGGACCAAAGTACAGGTTGACCAGAAAGAAAGGGACCAGAAACTTCCAGCTCAGACTTTTCTATTTATATATTTTCTCAACCATCTTTTCATTCTATTTTATTCATACTAGTCTATTCTGTATTCAGGTAAACAACCACCCACCTGTTCACCCCCTCGCCTCCAAAAGAGGAAAAAAAGAATTTTTCCTTTGATGACAGCAACACATGACCCAGGAAGGTGGAGTATGTTCTAAACTGTCCTTTTGTAGACTGAATTTGAGCAGAATATAAAGTATCTGGCTGAAATTGAATCAGGCTCAGTGTTCTAACATAGCAATTTGCCACTACCCACATCTATTTCTGTGGTATGCTTTTTTTTTTTTACAACGTGTAGATTTAGAAACTTGGTAAGGTCCAAACTGTATCATAATTGACTTGAAAATGTCAGTTTCTTGGGATTGCCAAACTCAAACACTTTCCTTGGTATCTCAGTGAGAAATCAATTTTGAGGTTGAAGAGTATTGACCAGTAAGCTTCTTTTCTAGAGATGGTTACTCTACCTTTGGTCATGGACCAAGTTTAATTATTCCTATCGCTTTTATTTCCCATTCCTTAGGGAAGTGATAGGCACTTGTTCAGTCACCGGAAGTTGTGAGAATTTGTGGATCTCAGCAAAGACCCAAGAGACCTATGCAACAGAATTGTTTTCTTACTTATTACCCAGACCCAGTTTGTTTTAAAATCTATTTGCTGATTCCACCTGAGTTGCATGACTTAGTTGTAATATAATCTCTTGATTTCTTGAATTATCTCCAGACTGGACTTCATGATTAATTTCTTTTTCGCCTTTGACTTATTCAGAAGGAAAATAGGTTAAACAAACAGAAAAACTTGACTATTATTCAAAGGCTGAAGGATTCCTTCATTACTTCCCTCCATTTCCTTGGGAATCAATACCATTGGCTGTTTTCTTTTAGTTAGCATAGTTTTGCTTGCTAACAATATAGTAATTTAAGAGTTATATATACGTGATCTGACTTAACCTTCCAATTCTATGGTGTAATATTACTACTGTCATTTTATGTGTGAGAAAGGTAATGTTCAGGGGGGTTAAGGAATTTCTAATGACCATAAAATTAGGAGTCAGGACTGAGGATTCAGACCCAGCTCTCTCCGACATAAGTCACTGCTTTTAATCACTCTTCTGCCTGCTTTAATATTTCCTTACTACCCACATAAAGTGCCATGTCAGAATATAGAAATGGTTGTTAACTGAGGAAATAGGAAATATTTTGATGTTTTTAGGGAAATTCAAAACATTGTAGAATAAAAAGCTGGACATGATTTTACTGGCAGTTTTATCGCGATGGCTTAAAAGAAATGAAGTTGTTCCTGAAGGTACCTAGTTTATTGTCGTGAAATATATTTGCTTTGCCTCATGCTGTATTTTGTAACACTTGGTCCTGGTAGGGTTTATTTGTGCGTGTAGTTTAATGTAAATATCTCAATTTTAACAAATACTGGAACTATTCAGAGAAAAAGCCAAAACAGATGTGTTTTTACTCAGTAGTTTTTGTTTAGGTCTGAACCTTTGATAGGAATTTGTTCCAAAAATGTCATTATTACAGAAGATGAAGAAAGCCAAGCTGAACACAAAGTTAGATGACCTGTATTTAATTTTAGGTGATACTTGCCGAATGTCTTGAGAAAATATCTTTTCAACTTGTTTCAGAATTAGAATAGACTCTGTTGACATTTTATGCAAGCATATATCTGTTATTCCTTTTTAGAAATTCGAAGTAAATTCTTCTTATAAAAATAATACACAATCAGTAATACACGACCATTTTCTATGAGGAAATTTTCAAATGAAAAAACATTAATCTCTAAACATCCATAACCCCAGCCAGTTAATATGTTAGTATGTTTCATTTGGTTTTTGACACACACAAATGCACACAAAACATATAATTATATAATTTCATATGTAATTTTGTGTTCCAATTTTCTACTTACTTAATAGCATTGTCTTATTTTGCATTTCTGTGACTTCCAGGGAGATATAATCTACTTTATTGACCAATTCTATCTAATTTGGGGTTCTCTCCTTGTGTGTATGGTGTATGTGTGTGTATAATTTAATATATATATACATATATGTATAATTAATTTTCTTGTTTTAGAAAAAGATGCATTGTATTCCTTTTAATACATCACAGCTTACCCATTTTATTGGGAAGACTTTGCACATATTAAAGTGATATATTAGGACTAATCAAGAAGAGGTCAGTGTGACTAAGATATTTTTTAAATGTCTTTTTGTATTGTAGATAGCAACCGAAGGTGCTTTCCCAACAGAAATTTGAAGTAATGCTGAACCTGTGCTAATGAATAGATATAATTGGAAAACTTCATCTGTTTTCCTACAGTGTCTTAAAGACTTTAAAATAATCCCTCAGTAATTTAATCATATCTCCTAGTTTTCTCCTTCAATTTACCTAGCAATATTTTTTCTTTATTTTAAGGTCATCTTCAGCCTAATCCAGATAGCCCTATTTAATTATCATATCAGAAACCAACGATAATTTTCTATACCTTTTACTTTCATAGGGAAATATTTTGAGATCCACCAGTGTGATTAAAAAATAGAGCAGGTGGAAGTGGGGCAAGGGTGGGAATTGACATCTGGTGCAAGAGGCAAGGGGGAAACCATTATTTTTACTCTGGTCAGGTGATATGCCAGCCTTGCATTTCTAAAATTTGACTATCTTTGGAATTAGATTCAACTGCAGCAGTTTAAGTTGTAAATGCTTTAATGTTTTCAAGGCATGTCTTTTAGTGACTAAACATTTCTAGCGCATTTATTTCAGTAAGGTTGAGGGGATTTTTATTGGATGGTCTTCTCCAAATGAGATAAATATTCTAATGGTAATTGCCCTCCTGGAATACATATCTCTTGTAATTAAAAGTTTTCTAAGAGTACTGATGAATTTAAATGACTCACAGCACAATAGGCATTTTAGTTAACCTGATTTTTTAGCAACAACTTTTTTTTTCCAGTGAAACTTCTTATTCCAAGATGCTTGGAAAAATGGGAAAAACGACAAAGAAAAACATAAAAGTTAAATGAACTGCCACTACTTAGATAAATCAGGGTCAACATTTTGATCTAAGCTCCTTTCTTTTTTATCTAAATTTTTGTTTAATTATTAATAAAATTGGAATCAAACCATACATATTGTTTTATAACTTGCTATTTTAGTTAACACTTGGCAAAATTATTTTAGAAAACATCAGCCAGTTTTATAGATAAAACATATCTTGTTTCAATTTGTTTGATTTTTAAGTAGCTGGTTACTAGTGAGGCTGACATTTTCCTTGTTGATTGGCTATCTGCCCTCTATTCTACTGTGACTTGATTTTATCTTTTAGTACATGATAAAAATTATTCAGTCATTTCTGGTTTTATATTTACACTATCAGGTGTTTTTCTCATTTATTATTGTAACATGTAATTCTCAACTTTAAAATGCAGAGGTTGGGACTTTTTTTTTTTGAAACCATCAGGGAATATTGCATGATTTTATGGCTGGAACACAGAAACAACGGTTAGGATTTCACAATCATTTGATCAGCTCTGGCTTTGAGCTTTCACTTCTCCTTTTTGAAGTCTCTAAACTTTTAACCCCTTTGGTATTCTTTTATAGAAATAGAAATCATTATCACCAACCTAACATGAAATTGTAAGAATTGATGAAATATTTTCTAAAATTCTTTGAGCTCAGTGAAAGAAATTTATCAATTGTTTCAGTGGTTATTTGCATATTTAATAGTGTTACCATCATTGCACTAAAAGCTTTAACCCCCCTCCACACTGAGACTCAACTTCCACCCTAGACTTGATTTGCTGGGGAGAATCTGCAGATGCTGTTTTCACTGGAAAGACATGGTCTGTGGGCTCTCCATAATCCATGATCCATTCTCTGTAAAACTAACTTCCAGGAAACATCCCGCATCAAAATTGATCATTTGTATTAATCATTTTTCATCATTTTTACTACCTTGCTGAAAGCTTTAATGCCAACAGTAATTTATTCTCCAAATTCATAGCATATTAGAATCCTTCTTCACTAATATTTTCCAAATGTGTATAATGCTTTTGTTTTTAGTCATGGACTGTGTCCAGTATCCTTTTAAGAAAAGGTTTTTTAAGCTAGACATGTCTTCACAGATAAGAATGCAAGCAAGTTACCTCCGTTTTCCACTTTTCTTCTGACTTCATGCTGCATTTCTCTACAAGTAGAAATAAGAATTTGTCTACTCAAAGAATGGATGCCCCTCAGTGGAGGAAATATGCCATTAAAAATACATCTTATACTTGGTCTTCTAACCCCTGTGCACACAAGCACGTTCTGGGAGTTACATTTGTTCCTACAGTTAAGAAATTGAGAGCCATGGATTAGAATTTTATTGTAATAGAGTTCCCCCTGCAAAAAAGCACAGGAAAAAGTTGGTCTCTACTTGGAGCTACTCATATGCTGATATTTCTGATGCTTCTTAGTTCTCGCTCCTTAAAAAAATATGTCTCAATATGACATATGTCATAAACACCATATGTCTATATGTCTATAGACACTCAACATGTCTCAATATGTCCATAAACACCATAACTATGAAACCACATTCTACTGGGTAGAACACTACATCAGTTTACATTTTCAGTGCTTATATTTTGCCCTTTGGGACCCTAAGAGAAGTCAGCAACCTGTAAACCCAGAAACAAGAAGAGCATATGGCTCTGGGAAAAAATAGCATCTGAGTGCTCGAATAAAAGAGGCTGTTTCTGGGATTACTTTCAAATGCAGGGCATAATATGGATCTGTGATGCTTGAGTGAACGCTGGACTTTGTAGAATGTCAAAGATGTTCTGCTTTTCATATTCAGACTTTTAAATAAAAGGAAATAAGCTATAAATGGTCTTTCTGATATTTGGAGTCAATTGTGGGAAGTCATCCATGACTGTTTTTGTTCCTTTTTGTGGGAACCATATGCAGAAGAGTCCCCCTAGCTTAGCATTCTGGCATTGCTCACACATCACCTATATGATAATTGGGAGTGTTCACGAGTGTCACGATTGATGAGTCAGAATGATAGATGGTGTACAGGACTTTTTCTTTTTATTTAATTTAGTCTAATCTGCCAGGGAGAGAAATACTCTGAAAATAAAGAACCAGAATAGTGAACCTATTTTTCAGATGTTGAGATGTTTAAAAGGTCTTTGTTCAATGTGCTTGCAGTTACAACCTTTGCACAGATTCATGAGGTGTCAGGGCGGGGCAAGACTGTAGAATTCATCTTGATCAACTCTTTCATTTCATGGATGAGAAAACTGAGGGCCAGAATGTAGAATAATTGCTCAAAGCCACATAGATGACAAACTGGATATAGAGCCCCAGTCTCTAGTTACCAGTCTACTCAGTTTTACTTGAAGTTTATCCTAATTTGGGCAAGCTTAGACATCACACTGGATAACTTTTTGATTTGCCAAATCTATTAACAGGTCTTGCCAGCTCTGCTTCCAACATGAATCCTATTGTCTATTCATGTCTCTCCAGCTACATTGTTACCCAACAAAATCTTATGCTTTGAACATTGAAATTGTCCCGTCACTGGTGTCTGTGCTTCCATAACTTCCTCCACAAGCAACAGAAGAGGCAAAATGATCTTTTAAAAAAAGTGTTAGCTGGATCCTGGTGGTTATACTATTTAAAATCCTAGGGTGGCTTCCATTGCACTTAGAGTTAACCCTAAATTTCCTTCCACGACCAAAAGGATCTATGTGCTTTGTCTCCTGCCTCTGGACCTTCATCTCCAACCTCTGGACCTTCATCTCCAGCCTCTGTCTTGTATGCTGCAGCCACTTTGGCCTCCTTTTTACCCCAAACTGAGAGCACATTCCCATCTGAGGGCTGTGGTGGTTGCTGTTCTCTCTGCCTGAATCTCCCAGATTTACATCTTTCCACCGTTATGGCACTTCTGCAGAGAGTTTCCCAGCCTTGCTTCCTTCCCTCAATCCTTCCATTGCGCTCTTTTATTTTCTTCATGGCACAACTATTTAATTATATCTTTATCTGTTAACTGCCTTTTCCCAACTAGATAGCAAACTCCATGAGGACAGAGAGGTCTTGATGTCCTGTTCACAGTAGTATCTCCAGCAACCAGTGGAGGGTCTGCACAGAGTAAACAATCTATGAGTATCTGTTGAATGATTGAAGAAAAGTAAAACCCTAAAACTCAGTAATAAGCTCAGTAATATTGGACTATTTGTAGAGTTTTGGAATAGATACAAAGAAAACTTCCAAGCGTATCCATTTGCCTACTCTAACCTTTGCTCTCTTGGCCGTCTGAGATCACTTTTAATTGGCATTCTTTTTTTTTTTTTTAAATAAATTTATTTATGGCTGGGTTGGGTCTTCATTGCGTTGGGCGGGTTTTCTCTAGTGGCGGTGTGCGGGCCTCTCAGTGCGGCGGCTTCTCTTGTTGCAGAGCATGGGCTCTAGGCGCACGGGCTGCAGTAGTTGTGGCTCGCGGGCTCTAGAATGCAGGCTCAGTAGTTGTGGTGCACGGGCTTAGTTGCTCCGCGGCATGCGGGATCTTCCCGGACCAGGGCTCGAACCCGTGTCCCCTGCATTGGCAGGCGGATTCTTAACCACTGCGCCACCAGGGAAGTCCGTTAATTGGCATTCTTTGTAGTTGTTACTCTGTTATGTCCCTTAATACTCAAAAGGGGTAGGCATGTCTCCTGTTTTTCACAAAACCCCTCCTCAGATTGGGTCAAATTGCCCCTCTCACGCCCGCTGGTTCTGATCAGAACCCCTCTCCCTGCAGGAAACAGGGAGCCACAGGAACAGAAAACCTATTCTATATTTTAGAATCTATTACGTATCTCTGTATGAAAGAAAATTTGTTTTAAGGAATTGTTTCATGTGATCTTGGAACTGGCAAGTCAGAAATCTGTAGGGCAAGCCTGCAGGCTGGAAACTCAGGTAGGAGTTGGTTACTACCGTCTTGAGGCAGAATTTCTTTTTTGAGGAGCCTGATTTTGCTCCAAAGGCCTTCCAGCTGATTGGATGAGGTCCACTCATACTATCAAGTATCTCTTTTATTTGAGGTCAATTGCTTGTAGATGTTAAGCACATCTACAAAATACCGTCACAAAATCACTTGGTTAATGTTTGATTAAATAACTGGATGCTGTAGCCTAGCCAAGTTGACACAGAAACCTACCTATCACACCATGCGTTTGTGGGATTGGAAACAGGAAACACGGCTTCTGAGACCCATTGTTACTAGGGAGACTGTTATTGCTGGGAAACATGGAAGGCGAGACTTTTTGGTTTGTTTTGTAGCAGAATTGTCAGGAAGGATTGAATGTCATACTTCTGATTCTGAGTTTTTATGTAAAATTGTTTTATTCCTACCAAAAGGCCTTGAAATAAATGTTGCCAATTTACTTGCATTTTTGTGTGTTGGTGACATTTCAGGTATTGAGTACAACTGGATTTCTCTCTCTTTATCCTGAAAATAAGGTCTGACCAAAGTACATAATATTGAATTGATTATTTTCTTAATGGTGCTTTAAATTACCTATAGTATCACAGAATACTATATAATAGTCATTCAAGAATAGAAAAATTATAAGGACTGTGTTCATGGCATTGGAGATTTTGTTTTTTAATATTACCTTTTACTTATGAGATATCTGTAGGTAATTTTTACAGATAAGACAGCATAATTCATTGCATTTTGTTTAAGATAAACCTATTATGTCTTTCATAAGCAGAAAACTTCCTTATTTTGTTTTCTTTAAGAAGTGAACGCCATCTCTATTCCTAGTGTAAAATAGGCAATTATGGCTCTACTATTGGCATTTCTGCACAATATTGCTTAAAAATTTAGCTGGGGGCTTCCCTGGTGGCGCAGTGGTTGAGAGTCCGCCTGCTGATGCAGGGGACACGGGTTCGTGCCCCAGTCCAGGAAGATCCCACATGCTGCGGAGCGGCTGGGCCCGTGAGCCATGGCCGCTGAGCCTGCGCATCCGGAGCCTGTGCTCCGCAACGGGAGAGGCCACAACAGTGAGAGGCCCGCGAACCAAAAAAAAACAAAAAAATTTAGCTGGAAACATTTAAATGACATATATATATTCCCTTTGCATGATAATGCCTGTCAATCATTGCCAACATTGCCTTCTTAGAATACATGTAACCAGAGTTAATTTTTAAAAAGTATTTAAGGATAAATGGTAACATTAGAAAGTTTAGCTGGAGGAAATCATATATGATTATTACTACCTTGAAGTAATTTAGATTCAGTAATTTGCCAAATCTTGGTTAAAATAGTCAAAAAGGACAGATGCATGATAATGATCTAGAGGTAGGCCATATATGCTGTCAGCTGGAAAGCTGAATTGTTAAATGTCTTAAATGTACTTGTGGCCTAATTATAAATATAATTTCTACAGCAAACAGCAATGATTTACACGAATGTTGAGTAATTGAGTCACAAATGAAAACTGCTAAGCTAAATAAATTATTGGCATATAGTGACCATTTACAAGTTAATAGTCTTACCTCTAGCATCATTTACGAATTAATTATGCTATAAATATATTAATGTTCCACAATTTGTTCACATTCCCATCAATATGGAGTTCATTCCATTGTAATGTAAAGTAAAAAAAAATTGTAGAGCTATTACTTCTGCTTCAGAGAATATAGATTACTTATCTTCTAGTAAGATGATGTAATTTATTTAGATATCTGCATTTATTGCATTGATTTAAAACAAAATATTACCTAACCTAATACTCTCAGCTTTGCTAATTCCTGTGAAAAAAGAAATCTCTTTAATTTTAATCAAAACATACATTGAATTTAATGAATTATAAAACATAATAACTAAGCCATTTTTTGACTGTCACAGATACATTAGTAAGGGACTTTTATTTGAATTTAATTCAGTAAACTAAGTGCTAAGATGGCATTTAAAACTATGTGATTTTGTTCTCTGGTAAGACCAGCCCATTAGTAGTATGCATAAAAAGATGTCTCTATTCAATTTAACAACTTTGTGAACTTAATATATACTGAGCTGTTTTTTTTGTAAATAATTTGGTAGCTTTTATAAACTAGAATACAAAGGATTCTCAGATTTAATATATCTAAGATACAGCTCTACATTTCCTCCTGAAACTGCTCTTCGCTCGATTTTCTGACCTCAGTGAAGAGCAGTTTCATTCGTTCAGCTGTTTAAGCCTGAAAGCTCATACTCATTCATCCTTGATCCTCTCACATCCCACAGAGTTTCTAAGTGAATCTTTTTGGCTTTATCTTCAGACTGTATGTGTACATTAGCCGTTTCTCATCACCTCCATTCCTGTCTCTAGTCAAAGCCATCATCATTTCCCCTTGGAATATTGCAATATCATCCTAACTAATCTTCCCATTTCCACTCTTCCCTCACGAACCTTTACTCCACACAGCAGCCTGAGCGACGTGAGATAATAATGACAGCAAACACATAGAGCATCGCTGTGTGCCAGGTGCTGGTTAAAGCCTTCATGCATATTAATTTACTTAGTCCTAACAGTCATCTATTAATTTATTTTATTATCCACTTGTTTCCTTAATGACTCCTTAACTTTATTTACTTAGTAACTTATATGCTTACTCAGTTATTTATTAATTAACTTATTTGGTCCTCACAATTAGCATCTATGATTCTTTAGAGCCTGAATCATTCAAGTTGAAGCCATGTCCACAATGATCACCTCTTATTAAAAATAATTCTTTTACTATTACTTTTTGGCATCTTTTTGTTCTTGAGAATTTTCAGAAGTTTATTTTAGTGGTATTTCCAAAGAACCAACTTTTAATTTTATTCAATCTGTTTTCCTTTCTAATTGTTAATATCAGCTTTTATTATTATTCTTTCTTTAAAAAATTTTAAGGTGATTACTTAATTGACTTATTTTCACCTGTCTTAATTTATTATGCAGGTAGTTAAAGCTACTTATATTTTTCCAAATACTTCTTTGGACAAATGCCACAGATTTTAATAAAAATAACATCGCTTTTATTTCTAGTAGTCTAAAATTTCAACTTTGTATTCTCCTTAGTGCAAGCATTATTTAGGGAATTTTATTTCTAATGTTCTGATTTATTTTTGTTATCCTTTTGAGATTAACTTCAAGTTGTATTTCATTGTTATCAGGATGTATATATTGAAATATATACTTGTGTTTATATATCTTTTTCTGATACTAATAATGGCATACTTATTTCTTTGCGTAAGCTCAAGTTTGGAAAATATATTCCTAGTTTTTAATTTCACGTCTTGTCTTTGATTTCAGTTGTTTGTCTTACAAACAGTGTATATATAGCATCATTCCTAGTACTCAAACTTAGAATTTTAAAGAGACCAGCTTTTAAGACATAACAGATTTAATAGATTTGGCCCATTCACATTTGTTGTAATTCATGATGTTTGTATATATTCCTTTCCTTTTAGTTTTTTATTTTTTATGCTTTTTTACTGCTGCTTTCCCCCCAGGTCTTCCACACTGGCATTTTTTAAATTGATGTTCTTCGTGCTGTCCTTGTTCCATCTTTTTTTCTTCTAACAGATTTCAGTATTCACTTCTTATTTTTCTAGTGGTTACCTTTAACGTTTTGAGAAGTATACAGAAACACGTTTTATGTCAGTGTCTAGACTCAGTCAACACTAATACCTTCTCTTGGACAAGACTTTATCCTTAGGATGCTTCCCTTTCTGCATCATCTTCTTTTAAATACGCAGATATTAGATCCAGGTTGGCATTATTTTGCTTCTAAATTTTGCCACAGATATTTTTTAGGTGTGAAGATAAGTTGTTTGCGTCACGTCCTGCTGTTTCATGTTATCCGTGTTTCTCTCTTTCTTGGGTGATTTTTTTGTTTTGTTTTGTTGGATGAGTAATTTTTTCAGGACAGGCCTATAAATAATAAATTTCTGAGCAGTTAGGTATCCCCAAATATCTTTGCACTTACATTTGAATGATGGTTTAGCTAAGTTTAGAATTTTTAAATTTTAAATGTTTTTCTGTGGACCTGGGAAGACATTGCTACATTTGTTTTAACCTTAGAGATGGGCTATCAATACCAATCTAATTCCCGTTCGTTGGTAAGTAATATTTCTGTTTTTTTCTCTCTGCAGTATTTAAAAATTTGCTCATTATTTTTGGAGTTCTGGAATTTCATCAGAATATATGTAAGTGAAGGTCACATTTATTAGTCTTGTGTACCCAAAGGGAATTGTAATCTAAAGATACATGATTTCCTTCAGCTCTAAAATATACCTATTCTCCTGTTTATTTTCTCTCATCCAGTCTGTTTTATGCTTTTTAATGTCTTATTAGACAGATGTTGGAGTTACTGTTTCCATCCTCTGTGTCTTGAGTTTTCTTTCATAGTCTTCATCTTTTATGTGTTTGTTGTATAATCTGGAATAATCCCAAGGATCAAATTTGTAGCTCACAAAGTCTTCACCAGCCACCAGCTCCTACTTATCATAAATATAATTTTATTTTTTATAGTGATTTTATATATATATATATATTTTAACGAACCACTTTTTCCTATGGATATGAGATCTTATCAAATTCCTTAAGATAGTTAATCATTCCTATCTCAAAATTTTCTTCTACTTTATTATTTTCTTGAGAGCTAATTTTTCTGCTTGTTGGGTTGGGGTGTCAGAGCCAAGTCATGTATCCAGAAATCCCACTTCATTTTTTTTGACGTCAGCCTCCCCTGGGGTTAAATGGGCCATGTACTGAATTTTGGCCAGCAGAATAAGAGAAAAGTCACTTCCAGGCCTTGATCCTAAAACACTCCCCAGGAAGGAGGTGAAGAAGAGGCAGTATGCGTTCTCAGCATTCTCATCACTTGATTGCTGGCAGGATACAAAGAATCCAGTGGCAAACTCTGAGTCATAGGTGTTGGCAGAGCTACTAGTTATAGGATACTAGATCCCTGAATGATGGTGGACAAAATCGCCCTTTTCATCTCACCTCCCGTTAACCCGCAATGGACTGTGATGTATGTGAAAAACACACTTTCCTAAGCCATTGATAGTTTTATGTACATGATTCAAGAATTATCCTGTTCTGATGAATATGTCCACTTGCTGCATTTTCTTGCTCTTTTTATGCCTCATGTATTTGTTGATATTTGGTTTTCTCCTTTTGTCGTTAAGGGCCTAAATTGCAATTTGTTTTTTATTCTTTGAAGATTCCTATTTATGCAGCTGCCTCTGTGGCTGAAGGGAAAGGGCAGGAGATTTAGCCGGGTAATACATACAGAAAAGCATGCCTTCTGGGTTTGGGGGGCCTTCAGTGCTCTACTTTTGTGACCCCAGTGCTCTTTTTTTTGTTCAGCATTTCCTGGAGTCAGAACTCTCCACCCACCATCTCTCTACCTTTAACGACAGCCTCATGAATCCAACTACTTACTCAATACCTTCAACTCTCATGTTTGTCTGATAGGCCTCTCAACTGTGACAGACACCACACTGACCCACCACAGGGCCGGTGTGCTTCTCCTATCAGGAGATGGTGATACCTCGGACCCTACCACTCATGCCAGCCTTAGAATCATCCTTATCTCCTCCATTTCTCCTACATTCTATACCCGATGCAGGAGCACGTGCTGCCACTTCTACCCCTGCCTTTGGACAAACGCCATATCTGACCACCTGTTGCCACTCCCCAATCCCATCCCTAATCCAGGCCACCAGCGTCTTTCACCTGTTCTAGTGCAGTCGTCTCCTATATGGTCTCCCTGTTTTTATTCTTTCCATTCTCTGCTTAATATCTACTCAGAGAATCTTTTAGAACATTAATTAATTCCCTGAAAAAAAAAACAACCCAATAATAACAGCAAACTTTCTCATGGCTTTCAGTAGACCGATAATAAAATCCAAAGTCCTTAGCATGACCACAGTGACCCTTGGTGGTCAAGCTCTTGTTCACTTCCAACTTTGTTTTCTATCATTTCTATCCTCCCTATCATCACTCACCGTGTTCCAGTCATACTGGCCTTCTTGCTGTTTTGGGAAGTACGTTCCTACCGCAGGGCCTTTGCACCTTCTGTTTCCTCAGCCTCAGCTCTTTCTCTAGATACCGCTTTAATTCGGTCTCAGACCAACTGCACTTCCTATGTAATTATCATCCACCATCACTCTTTATCCCCTCTCCCGCCCTCTTTTTTTGTTGTTGATTTTCATAGCACATAAACAGCCTGGTGTGATCAATATAGGTTTATTCATTTATTTTGTTTTTCCTCACGAGAATGGAAACATGATCAGGGTAAGGACTTGACCACTTCTTCACCAGGGTCTCCCCCAAGGGTGTTAAATCACATCTGTTACTTAGTGGGCACAGAGGACATGCTTGTTGCATGAGGTAGTAGATCAAAGGACTGTATGATGATTTTGCTTTCTTGTGAATGCTGGCATCAGGTGATTCTTTTCTTGATGTCTCCTCTGTTGTCTTTGTGGAGATTCTGAATATCTCAAGCTTTTTACTGCTTCTCTCTATAGTCTGGCTAAGAGCCTTCCCGAGGCAGATGGTTAACTTTATTTAGAAAGTAGGTTTCAGGACTTTATTCTAGTGATGAAGACTGTGGATGCTAGTCACAGAATAAACAAAGGCGTGGGAGAAGGCAGCAAACCACCCCAGCTGTTCACACCATGGCTCTTTCATAATTATCCTGGTTACTACTTCTTGACTGTATATTGGATGACTCTGAGTGGGGGGCGGGGTGTCTTTTTAGAGTTTATTTTAGAGAGAACTGATCTTACTTAGAGTAGATTTCTCCTACTTAACTTTGTGCTTTGTTTTCCTCTCCTTCTGTTTCACCTTTAGTTAATCCCATATGTTTAAGATTTTTTTTTCCTCCAAATTTCTTATCTACTGATGGGTAAAAAATTTCCCCAATGTTGGCATGAACCTATTATAACATTTTTTTTTCCTAATTTCATTGAGATTTAGGATAGGAGGGGAGATAGATGTGTATGTTCAGTCCCCCATTTAAATTCTATCTCTTCTGCCTCTGTGACATATTATTGGTCTTCTGTTTTGTTTTTGTGGTTTACTAAATGTAGCTAGAGAGCCATCTCAATCACTTTTTATTTTATAGCATTGTTCTATTCCCTCTTATAATTAAGATAGGATATAAAAAGTGTGGACCATGACCTTCATCAGAATATTATGAAAATCATTAGAATGGGTTTGAGGGTGGACAAGTTTATCAAGAGAAGAGCCCTTTGCAATTTAACAGAAGATAAATAGGAATGTTCTTAGTATTGCTATGATACACATGTTAATTAGACTGCTAGATAGTCCCACTGATTTGTTGTTTTTCTTGCTATTTTAGTGAATTACGTACCTCAAACTGTGAGTTATTAGCAAGATCTCATACTTCTCTGCCCCTAAAGCTCTTTCTCTAAGCTCTGGTCATTTCTGCTACTTTGTAATCTAAAATTGCTTCATGACCTCCTAGACAGAAATAGAACATGTGGGGTTTAGAGTATCACATACACCGCATATATAACAGCTGTGAAATTTCAGCCTCTATAATGGATTATAGGATATTTTTGAACCTTGATAGAATGTAGGATTAGTTGCTTAAATATGGAGTACTAAAGATTGCAGATGTTTAGAAAGCTTGCTCTTGGAAATAACTACCAAAAAATACAGTGTGAGGGGTTACTATGCATGAAGGTCACCTGAGGAACTTCTTAAAACACCAATTGTTGGGCCTTGCCCCTAGAGTTTGAGTTACAGAGTCTGGGCGGGGGCCGAGAATTGTCCTCTTAGCAAGTTCCCTGGTGATGCTGAGGCTGGTCCAGGGAGGACACTTGGGGAGCTGCTGGATTAGTGTAATCTCCCAGTAGGGATTCCTAGGGACAGTTTAGTGATCGCTTCTTGTTCTGAAGCCTGATTATGCAATTTGTGAAGTTTTCAGACCATTTTATTTCACTTTATTTCATTCCTCCTTCCCTCCCTCCTTTCCTTCCTTCCTTCTTTCCTTCCTCCCTCCCTCCTTCCCCCCTCCCTTCCCTCCTTCTTCCCTTCCTTCCTTTCTTCTTTTTCCTTCCCTTCCCTTTTCTTTTCTCTCTTGTCATGCCTGGTACCTTGCCTCTTGAGTACTGTACTGCTTTACGTTATCTATCCAAGTTGAGAAGGAGAGTCACAGGCAAGGTTGTGAAATGAAAAGCAGACAATCAGAGATTGAAATTTGTCATTAAATCGGGTGTAGCAACTACACCCGATAATCTACCGACTGTGATTATCAAAAATACTTGAAAATTAATAGAACTGTGTGATTGTTTTCACATTGGACAGGACCATTGAGGTTACCTGCTGTAAATCCATTATTTTATTGATGGAAAGGGCAAAGGAAGAAAATGAAAACGATCTGAACCCATGTTTCTTTTTCCAAGTTCTCTTCACTTTCTGCTGCTGGCGGCTGTTCCTCATGCCTATACTTGATGCTGTCATTTCTATTTTGATTACTTTTGTCCATATTTGTCATCATAGTATATTGAAATTGTTAACGTTATGTATTTTGTATGTAAGCAAATATGAACATTTTCAGTTTTGAAAGATAAGAATCGGAGGCTATGTGTTACGTTAAAACAGTGTAGAACACTTTTTACTTTTCAGTTAACGCTTTAAGTCACTTGGCATTAACACTTTTTACTTTCTGTTAAGAAACATTTGTACGTGATGAGAGAATGTGCTGCCCCTTTTTTCACTGACTGTGCACTGCAGGGATTTTCTTGAGTGCTTCGATCATATCATTTTATTTTACTCTCACAATTAATCCCTCAAATTAGTGATCATTAAGCCCCATCTCCCATTTACACATTAATAAACAAGTTTCAGAGGGGTTGTCACTCCTCAAAGGTTACATTGTGATAAAAAGCAAAGTTTGGGTTTGCGCTCAGATATTAATCCCCAGATGACATCTTTAACTGCACAGAGTTTTGTTTAGATACAAAATTGTGAAATGTATCTGGAGCCAGTGCATATGGCATGGAACCTACCTGGCCTGCACTTGGCCTTGTCCTGCATTTGTGGACTAGTTCTGGAGATGTCTTCCCAGCACAGAGATCCTGCAGACCTTACTTGCTTACTGGTTTTCCTCCTCTCTAGCTGCGTGGGGTGAAGCACTCCAGGCTGCTGTTCCAGTGGGCAGCGAGGGTCAGACCGCTAGTTTCCAGCCCCGACCCCTTCACTGGCAGCGTGACCTTGGCAGTCACGAAAGGTCTCCAGACATCAGTTATTCCACTGTGAAATAAAGTTATTGGGAGGGCTGAAACGAACTGCCTGGGTCTGTTGGGAGAGCTAAATAAGATGATCTGTGTGAAAGCGTTTAGCACAGTGTCTGGCACATAGGGTGTGTTCATGAAATATTAGCTATTATAGTCTGATCAGTAAAATTATCACGAAATATTTTAACATTGATTGTTCATGATAGTATAGAGCTCTGGCCATGTTTTTCCTTAAAATTAATAAATAATGCCTTTGGGCAAGTATATACTGTGTCTCCTGAATGTTTCTTTTTTTTTTTTTTTTTTTTTGGCGGTACGCGGGCCTCTCACTGCTGTGGCCTCTCCCGTTGCGGAGCGCAGGCTCAGCGGCCATGGCTCACGGGCCCAGCCGCTCCGCGGCATGTGGGATCTTCCCAGACCAGGGATTGAACCTGTGCTCCCTGCATCGGCGGGCGGACTCTCAACCACTGTGCCACCAGGGAAGCCCCTGAATGTTTCTTTTCAATTTAATGTTTCCATTTATTGGCAACATTTCTTGAAACTCATTTGCATGGGGGTAGCATTCAGGATACAATAATTGTCAACAAAGCATATTTCTCTGGTTCTGCTCCTGTCCAAACAGCATCCCCTGTAAGTCTCTTCTCCCGAATTATTCCTGGACCCCCAGATAAAAACTCTCTTGCATTCTTATTCTCACATCTGCTCTGGGGAAGGCTGATGCCTTGCATTAGGGAATGTATGTGTATGTTATGGTTTTGATGTCTGTGCAAAAAGCTGCAGCTTTGGTTTGGATGCATTAATGCTACTTCCTGTTACCCTTGAAGCCACAGTGCCTATGACAGTACCTTATGTTTAATCAAGTGACATCATTAAGTTTTATCTGTAATTATATGGCCCCTTCATCCTCAGATTTAGGCATGAACAGGTGAACCTGGGCCAGGGAATATGTGTCACTCTGTCAGGGAAACCACTTGCCCTTGGCCCTGGCCATTTCTCTGTGTCCTGCTTGTACATTCCTATTCTTTTCCCTTGAGTGTGTCCACCCACTTATCATCAGCCACATCCAAGTTACCTGAATTCCAGCGTGGTCATTACTTAGATATTAAGTTTTAAAACCCTGTAATTCTTCTTCCCTTACTAAATAGCTTTCAGGAAGTAGAAAAACTTGCAACATTTTAAAAAGTTACAAGCATATGAGTTTCCATATTATAATTCTATATTAACCAAGTGAGCCTGACATCATTTGCATTTATATGATCCTCTAAAAGTTTTAAAATAATCTGTGGTGTATTTTTCCTCTGGGTCCTCACTTTGAGAGCTAGGCAAGGCCGGTATTAAAATTCCATGTCTCAGGGTGTTTGAATGATTTTCCCAAACCAAGTCAGCCAATACAGAGCAGAAGCAGGAGTGGAATTCAGGTCTTCTGGCTCCATTTGCTCTCTGAGGCTTGTTCTGTTCTACTGGGACATCATTAGAAGAAATGCCAAACTAATGCCTTTTCCTCTCCTGCCCTTATCACGAAAGCCCTGTTAAGTGTTCTGTTGACATTCTTCCTGACGTCTATAAAAATTCATATTTTATTTTTATTCACCCACTGATTGATTTAAATGTTATGTAAATTAAGTTCCAAAAGGGAGAAGATATATATATAGCTTATAAATATATATTTCATATCTATCTATCTGTCTATCTTTGTGAAAAGATAAACCCCCTAGCTATAAAATTGACATGTCCCTTGTTAAAAACCATTTCCTAAAAGCTACTAGTTATAAGGTTATATCTTTGGCGTGATGTACCTCTAAATAATTCTTGCATCAAGCTTCTACCAAAGCAGACAGAGCTTCCCCAAGGCCTAAAGAACTTGGCAAATGCTGTTGAACAAAAAATGACAACAGTAAAACCGTGTGGGGGGATTCTGCGTTAGGAACACCTAGGAATGTTCTCTCTAGCATTTGAGCAGTTCTCACCATGGAATATGACTTTTGTCCCTCCCTGTTCTTTTCTGCTGCCTCACAAAGACTTGTCATGGAGTGCTGAGCCTTGGCCTGCACATCCAAAGGAGAGTCAGTCAGCTGCTGAGGGACCAGGGGCGTTCCACCAAGGTGACCAATTATGGAGGATCGGAAATGCTCCGCTACACACACTTGATTTTCTTCTACCTTTTGAAATCATTGAATCGGGCCCACTGGAAGGGGCACTAGGCCCCGTCTCATGTAGTGCCTATTACATGTGCAAAGTCAGAACATACAGAGTGCATTTGCATTTGAATGGGGGAAACATGCTGTTAGATAGATTAGAAAATCTTTATATTTGCATTTTTCTTTCCTTCAAAAAATTCAATGTGTGATGTAGTAGAGCCAGGAATATCCCCTTTTCCAGTTGTTTCTTCATCCTATGTTTAAACGTTCCCACCACTGTAGCGTCTGATAAAAAAATGGAACTCTTTTCCTAATGCAAACAGAAACAGTATGCATGCTGCAGAACAAAGGTTGTTCCTTTTCACTGGCGTTGTATGTAAATATGACATGTTTTAGATTTCTGTAAGCTCATTTATTTTAAAATCCAACTCACCATCTGAAATTCCTTTTGTAAGATATTACAGAGAACGCTTAAATTATACATCTTATTCTTGCATCTACATTCCTCAGAAAATCCCCCTTATGTACAAATAATATTGGATATCTTATATCAGTTTCTGTAGGCCCAGTCTTCCTTCTACACATGAGGTTGAAATATTTTTTTGAGGGAGAGGGAAATCATTTCTTGGAACACCACCTGGTTTTGCTATTGCTGCTTTTGTGGCTGCAAATAAGTAACTCCTATGGCTGCTGCTAGAAAGATCTTTATCAAGCCTATCTCAAAGGAAAAAAAAAAGGAAGGAGCATAAGGTCAACGTGTGTACATATTTGAAGTCTACTCATGACATTGGGGAAGAGGAGTCACTGTTGACTTGACAGCTCACTGATTAGTACATATTTGTAGCCAGGTGCTGGGTCAGGTTAAATTGGAATGATTTGTTGACATGATTCAATCTAGATTCATATTAAAACAGTTTTTATATGTAAGGCTTCTTTCCACCAAAAAAAAAAAAAAAAAAGATTTTATGGTGCTATGTACATACTGTGTGAGGAAAACAGTACCCTAACACTTTATCTGCTACTGTATAGTCTCTCTTATTAAAATTCTTCCAAGAATTCTGTGATGATCTGAATACAAGGTAAAATCTATCAGATATTTCTGAAAAACATATAACATCTTTGAAAAAAGCAGTTGAAATCCTAGACTCAGTAGACTATAGGAATTTCATGGTGGAGCTTGGCCTATACCTCCACTTTTGGATATGTGCTTTATCTAGTGTTATATTTAAAATAATGCTTATTTTAAGATAACTCTCACTTTGCATTTATTTTTTATTTATTTATTTATTTAGCGGTATGCGGGCCTCTCACTGTTGTGGCCTCTTCTGTCGCGGAGCACAGGCTCCGGACGCGCAGGCTCAGCGGCCATGGCTCACGGGCCCAGCTGCGGCATGTGGGATCTTCCTGGACCGGGGCACGAACCTGTGTCTCCCGCATCGGCAGGTGGACTCTCAACCATTGCGCCACCAGGGAAGCCCTCACTTTGCATTTATTAATGACCACACCCTCCTAATGAAAGTAGTTTCTCCTCCCAAGCTTTAGCGAATTTTTATATTTTCAACTCCCTACACAGTTATTAGATCCTGAATTTGTCAGAATTCAAGGAAATAGCATTAATGACAGTGAGTTATGAATGATAAACCTCACCCTATTCTGTGGGCAATTTTCCTCCTTTTTGGTTTCAAGTCTTAGTAATGGTTCTTAAAAAAAAAAGTGATTGGAGCAATTCTTTTCTTCTAGAAATGGAACAACTCAACCTAGCCTCACGAAGCTGACATTTTAAAATTAGCCTCTTAACTTTTGATGTGAGAAAGGGTTTTAATGATGTGATTATCATATAATAAAACAAATTCAAGATCATGTTGAATCTTCATAGCTCTTATTATTTTGTCCTTCAAACTATTGTCTCTGTACCCCCTTTTAACCCATTCTTTTCCACAATACGTTCAACAGACTGTAGTTAAAAGATAACTGGTCAGGAAGGCCGGATGCCTTTCTGAGTCATAAGTCATACAGGTCTTCCTTGACTTAGGATGGGATTATGTCCCAATAAACCCATCATAAGTGGAAAGTCTTGTAAGTTGGAAACCTACCAAACATCATAGCTTAGCCTACCTTAAACATGCTCAGAACACTTACATTAGGCTACAGTTGGGCAAAACCATCTAACACAAAGCCTAAAGCTTTTAAAATAAGGTGTTGAATATCTCATGTAATGGGTTGACTACTCTACTGAAAGTGAAAAACAGCGTGGTTGTCTGGCTACAGAATGGTTGGAAGTGTATCGGTCGTTTACCCTTGTGATCACAGGGCTGACTGGGAGATGCCACTGCCCAGCATCACCAGAGAGGGTGATATCATACCACATATCATGAGCTCAGGGAAAGATCAAGATTCAAAATTCGAAGCACAGTTTCTACTGAATGTGTTTTGCTTTTGCACCATCATGAAATCAAAAAGATCACAAGGTGAACCATTGTAAGCTGGGGACCATCTGTACTTCCTTTGTGTGATGAAGAGTGTTGAGTTTGTCTATGCCGTAAGGAAGTATGAGATCTCTGGATCCAAGAACAGCTTGTTTTTTGTTCCCAGAACATCTTAACCCAGTCCCCCAAGCTCCAGCCCCCATAGGGTGATGGATGAGGGCCAGAATCCATTTGCATGTAGAGCAGTGTTACACCACATGAGAGGAGCCCTGAAATTATGAAACTTAGGGCATATGTAGGACAGCTGGCACATCTGCCTTTCTTTCCCTCCAGAGAGAGAGAGAGAGAGAGAGAGAGAGAGAGACTCGTTCTGGAGTGTAAGCAGGTGATTCTGGGAAAGAGTGGAAACATGTCCGTAGGTTTCATTCCATGAGCAAATGGCTCCAGAGGAGAAACATCTCTACATCTTTGCAGAACAATTCACTGTCTTTAACTTCCAAGGCATATTTGCCGTGCTATCATCCTTTGACCAACCTTGCCAATACTCTTTGCTAAGAAACCCCAGATCTTGCAGAAATGTGAAAATATTCATGGAGAGCTGTCTCTCAACATGTGGTACCTAGTGCATTATTGTGTAATGTTCTAGGAATAGTTGGTAGGGATTGAACTCATGAACTTGAATTATGAGCACTGGAAATTACATAAACCAGTTGGCAATGGAACATTCACACATTTTGTGAGAAAATAATTCTGTAGGTTAACGATTAGACACAAGACGTGTATTCCAAGTCAATTGTCATTTTTATATTTTGTTTAATTTATCTTGCAAAATAGATTCTAAGTCATATTGTCTGGGCATAACCGTAGTCATTGAGTCCCTCTAAAAGCAAAATCCAGCTAGGTTTGAGACAAGTGGTATAACATATTTACATGCCCATTTCCAGTGTGGTTGGTTTTATACCTTTGTAGCATGTTTGTGGTTCTCAAGTCACAAATGTTTCGGTGAAAGCTGTGTAATGGAATACTAAAGCTAGCTCTCTTCCTTCAAACTCTGGAATGAGAGCCAGATTTTCATCATTTCTGGTAAATGTCATAGAACTATAAGCATCAGGGCTTTCGGCAGTCCCCAAATAATTTTCCTCCCACCATGGCTGAGTTTAAGATCTCTTTCTTGGTTATCTTATTTCCAAAGACAGTGGAAAGAGCGTTAACATTTGTTAGGTTCAAGTACATACATACCAGTTTTGTGGGAATGCTTTTGGACCCTTAGTTCTTTTTGACAGTTTTCTAAACTCATGCCGGGAGTGGATTCACTTCTTTAATACTTGTCTGATTCTCTACTTAACAGGAAAATGCAGTGCTTGTCAGTTTTTTCAGGGGGGTGGCATGAATCACTGATGTACTTGGAAAGAAACAGCAGGAATCCAAATACACTCATGTCATTTTTTTGTGTTAGAGAGAAACCAGGAAGCATGAATTCTCACTTTTCTTAAAGTCTTTACCATGTCAAAGGGATGTTTGTGAAGGTGGGTTCTGGGAATCATTGTTTTGAAGTACACCCAAAATTAGAAACCTGGCTTATATGTGCTGTCTTGTCTCTCAGCCTGAGCTGCCTTTTTATATTTATCCCAAGTTAAAAAAAATATGTTCCACTTTTCTTTTACAAATATACAATGTATATTTGTTTTTGACCAAGGCAAAAGCTTCCATTTTCACTGACGAAGAGAGGGGAGTTTTCATTAGATGTAGGGGAGGCTTGGGTGTAATGTGTTTCTCAAACCTTGGATTGAACACGTTAAATAAAGCTTAAACTAGCCCAAGATGACCTGAATGGTTTCTAGTTAACTTTCCTTTGTAATAATTGTCTCAAACATTTACCTAAACTGCGACTCTAATTATCATGGAATAGGATGTAACTCATCAGAACTCCCTCTTAGGAAAAGTAAGAGTGGAGAAGACACGGGTAATTGTTGTTGTTACGTTGGATTCTCCTTATATAGATGCTCAAATAGATCGTTTCCATAAACCAACAGGTTCTCATTTTGGTGAGAGCATTTGGGGAGGTAGTTACACAGACACCCATATGTGGTAATTTGAAGGCTACTCCGTGAAGGTACCTCCGCCCCATCTCCATCCCCACTGATCTGTTCTGGATGTAATACCACTATGTCAATCATCAGCATGACGAGTTAGCAGTGGGATTGGAAGGATCCTAGGAAGGAAGGGAAGTTCCATGAACCCATCAATTCACATTTGCTCATGAGATTAATTTATCAATACATGAAGGGAGGTCTGGGTGCAGAAGGAGACAATTAAGTCAGGGGTGTAAGGTATTTCTAAGGAAGAAAAAGGCTTTGCTCAACCTGCAGCTCTAAGGCCCTAGACTCCCCAAGGTGGGTGCAGATGGCTTACAGAAATATGGCCTAGAAATAAGCACAAAGTCTTAGAGACTGAAACATATGCATATTTAAAGGTAAAGTATTCGAATACAAAATGATCACTTTATTATTTCCATCATTTTTAGCTTTGGAGGCCATCACATATTCAGATCAAAATAGAGAGGATTAGATTTTTCACTAACAGTGCCTTTGGGATCACTTGACATAAAGAGCTCCCTGGCTGCTGTGTGGTATCTATTTGATTCTTTGATTTAATTTTTCTAGGTAGAGCTCTCTGGAGAGGATGTTAATGCACCTATGTTTAAAGAAACTATTATAGAATCCTTACTTAATGACAGGCAAAACTACATTGAGCTTTAACAAAACCAGGCATTACGCTGAACTTCATAAGCATTGCTTCATTGACTCCGTGGGATAGGTATCTGTATTCTACAGATGGGGAAGAGAAGTGAAGAAATTTGACCATGGTCACATAGGAAAGTGGAAATCTGGATGTGAATTCTCATCTACTTGAATACAGAGCCTACATTCTCCTTAATTATGTGTAGGTTTTGATAGGCTTGGTGTAATACTCTGGTAACAGATGTCCCCTGCATCTCGGCGACTTACACAAGTAAGTAAAGACTCCTATGCGTCCTTTGTGGGTCATCTGTAGTTTTCCTACTTGTCATCTTCACTTAGACCCAGTTTGACATAGCGGCCACTATCTTAAACATTACTAGTCATGGCAGAGGGAGAAACAACTCTTGTGAGACTCCTGAAGCATCTTCCTAGGAGCGATGTGTGTCACTTCAGCTCACATTCCACTGATCTAAACAAGTTCAAAGGAAAAACCTGACACTTATGGGCTGAGGAAGTAGAATTCTTCTCCAAGGAGAGGCAGTGAATATTTGCAAACAGTAATACCACAACAGCCCCTGTGCCTACCAATCGTATTAGAGCTTTCTGAAAGGCAAAGTGTTTTTACTTCATTTTATGTAATAGGTTGACACTTAAAGCAAAAGGCAGGCCCTGGTCTCATGGAGATGAAATAATGATTTAATATAGAAGCTGGAAACAAACTCAGAGTTCTTGCATTCTTGTTTCTGTACTTTTCTTCTGGAAGTCTAGATTTCGGTTTTATATGCAGGCGTGTCTTGTTTTGCAAATAGAAACAGCCTCAGGAGACAAATAACAATGGCATGAGAAATTTTTGAATTTTATTTTTAGTAGCAATCTCAGGCAAGGTTTTACTGTCAATATTTTCCTTGATACTCAAGAAGCCAACAGAGAGGGCCATGTTCTATGAATTCAGGTGGCTACAAATATTGGCCCTGACATTTTTAAGGGAACAATTGCAGAAAAGATACAGAAGCAAATAAATATAGAGTCTCTGACAACCAGGAGAGATGGAACCCTTTCTCACAATTATTTCCAAGGGTATTTTCCTAGTAGTTTTGTTTATATTCATTTGAATCCCTGTTCTTCTACTTTTTTTTTTTCTGGTTTTAGCACCAAGTGACTGACTTCCTACTCCAAAACAATGTCAGCAGGATGAGGATGTATTGGCAGGATCTCTTTTAAATCAGTAACCCCATACTGACCGTTGACCTAATTAACAGTCTGCTATAGGCATCTTGCAGTTGATACTAATGCTACCCCCAAATCAAGACGATTTTGGTTACAGAAAATTTAAGGGGTGTCCCACTCAATTCATTGTACATTCAATTATATTATAATAAAATTGTATGAACTGTAGTTGGCTGGCAGCTTGAACACTGCATTGTTTCTTTTTGTAGAACTTTTATTGGAATACTTGGTTTGTTTTTAAACCAATGTCTCCACTGTTGGTCTTGTGGTATATTTAACCTCTGGTCAGGTCAGTTCAATAATTGGAAATGTGTTGATGTTGGAAAAGTTGAGAGCAGATCTTGACACGTGCCTTTGGACTTCAGGAAATATCTTTGTCCACAATAAATAAACTAAACAAATAAACTCATAACACTTTGACAGTGATAGCACAGTGACCAAATATATGCCATAATTATACTTTCTATAGATAGAAAGAAAAATAACTTCTGGTTATTGCAATCTGGGCTGGGAATTTTCACTTACGTTGTCTTACTGAATGTTCATGAAAATCTTCATGTGGTAGCTATCATGATTCCCATTTTTAAATGAGAAATAGAGACTGAAAAATCGGATAATTTAAAGACATTAAAAAAAAAAGTCTAAGCATAAAGACATACAACCCGGAAGATGCAGGAGCTCTGAATACACGTGTATCTAACTCCCAAGTTGTCGGTCTGCTTGACCTTGTGCTTTCTGTGTGTAATTGTAAGCTTTTAGCAGTTTCTCTTCTATCTCTGGGCCTTGGTGGGGGGCAGAAACTGCTTTGAATTCCTGAAGAGGCCTGTAAGGCAAAATAAATATATCGAAAATAACTTTTACCATTTCCAAATGGCTTTTCCAAGTGCTCTGTTCCCACGTGTCACTAATGGATTTTCATCAATGGCCCCTACCTCCAGGTAGGCCGTGATCAAAAAAGCCTCGCAGTTGAAAACCGAAGAAGTGGCTTTGTATATCTTGTTGCCTGATTTTTGCCAAAATCCCTTTAAATTTTTTCTTAAGAGATGATTAAAGGAATTCCCTGGTGGTCCAGTGGCTAGTGCTCTGTGCTCTCACTGCTGAGGGTCCAGGTTCAAAATCCCTGTTTGGGGAACTAAGATCCCACAAGCCCTGGGGTGTGGCCAGAAAAGATGATTAAAGTAAATTTATCCATATCTGCAGAAAGATGTAAGGCTGATTGTTTTGTGAACAAAATAATTAATGAAAGTAAGTTACGTTCAATAGAGAGCAAAGAAAGTATACCACTTGCTAAATACACTAGCTAAATGTTAGCATTAGGCAGTTGTTGGGCTTGTAGTGAGTTTCAGTGTACACACATACACACACCATATGTGAACATTAGGGAGAGCGATTTTTTTAAACATCCCTTCTACCTCACCTAAATATTTTTCTACTGAGCGTCATTGAGGCACAGAAGAAAAACAAGCACTAACCACGTGAAAGGAAAAAAACATATTTAGTTATATTGTAGATTTTATGTGTCAATTATTTTTATTAAATGCAACCATGTAGATAAAAATCACTTGTAAAAATTGAAAACCAAGGGTGCAGACTGTTAATAAATAGAGCAATTTTTTTTGCAGTGTTTCCCACGCATAGCTGCTGTTATGAGGGAGATGGAAATAAATTCAAAAACCAGGGAAGGGGGAGTAGCTGAGCAGAAGAATTAAAAAAAACATCTAACGCGATATTAACACATCTATCCTCAGAACAACCTTAGATCAGGGCTATTGTCATCCCCGTCTTCTGGAAGAAGAAACTGAGGCACAGAGAAGGAAGGTACTTGTTCAAGATAATGAAGAGACACAAGAGGGTAAGATAATGGAAAATAGAGATAGGTAGAGACGGACAGACATCTTGGAAGACAAGTCAACTTACGTCATCCATTTTTGAAGTTCAAGTTCATCTCTAGCTATTGCCCTTACACCTAGAAGCACCCCCTGTGACACAGACGCAGAATACCCGTTCACTCTCACTGTCTACACTCCATGTTTTCCCTAGAAATAGAATCCTCCTTTTGAGCTGTGTGCACCGCCAGTTGGGATGAGAAGCTCTGTTGCCTATTCTTACAGCCTGGTGAAACCTTGAGACTCAGTTGAATGAGCTGTAAGTAGGAGTTTTCTACAGGACTTTTGGGAAGTCTTCCCGAGGGATCACATTCAGCTGGGAGGGATGCAGTTAGCCTTTGCTCCTTTCTTCCTCCTGGCCTGCAATAACGATCTGGGGGTGGAGTTTCAGGCACTGTTTTGGGTCATGAGGTGACCTGGAGGATGGAAACCAGTGCTTGGGTGTGGAGTAGGAAGTTAGAAGGGGTTTGGATGGGCCCCTGATGACCTACTTGTCCCATTTCAGCCCTGGACTACCTCTTTCTGGACCTATTTCATATGAGAAAGAAATGCTATTATATTATGCATAAGTTAGTTTTTTTCCCTTTTCTTTCTTTCAGCTATGTGATGCTAAACCTAATCCTAACTGATACACACTCTTAATAAGTTTAGAAACCCGCTGGAAAGGAAATTGTTCACTGGGCTGCAGCAGTGACCTAAAAGCTAAGTGAAATTGAGCTGAGGGCCTATGGAAGTCTTTGGCCAGTGGATTTGCTGGTCGTTTTGCAAGAATTGTGTCTTGGTTCTTCTGGTTCAGAGTGTCACAACAGAACGTGGGAATTTACATTTTTTTATGGTGCTGATTACTTTTGTAATTGAAGTATCTTGCTAATAAAGCAGTGCTTATACACCAGCTAAAGTGTTTTTAGTGTTAGATATTTTATTTGAGAAAAGGAAAGGAGTGTGGGGTAGTTTTCCCCTGCTATTGGGGCAGGCTTAGTTCTAACTGTTCCAATTATGCAAGCTATTTGTCATGGAAGAGTAATGGCCATTTGAGTAAGGCTTTTCCATATGGCCTCTCACAGTCACTGGGAGAAAAGAAGATCACCTCATCTTTTGGGGAGGTGATCTTTTTTCTCTTTACAAAATAACATGCAGTTTGGTATGAATTTTAATGGGTGAATAATAGTAAGACTTTTGCATAATCAGTTGGACAAGATAAATAACAGCGGCATGGTTAAAATTCTGTATGTAAGAAACTGAGCTTGTGTAGCATGATTTTTAGGTGATGAGCTATCAAGAAATTGAAGACCGGCTGTCATAAATACCATTTTTCTCTGGTAACACTTGGGTAGCCTTCCTAGGCTGATTTCATTCAACACAAAAATAAATTATTTCTGCTTTCATTTTTCTCTTTTATTTCCCTTTTTCCCTTTTCATTTTATTTGATTGTTTGTTTCGATAGGGTGGCTTTTGTTGCTTCATTAAGCTCAATTGTGTATCTGTTCCCCAAGTGACTGAGTGTTTGTGGTCAGATGTATAGAAATCTTTCTACATAAGCTGGTCTACATTTTAGCATACTGAGGACGCAGCCTTACATCCATAGGATCCGGCCAGAAAATTAGTCTTAGCTTAGGATTTAAAGAAGTTAAGTGATGTCCCAAAGGAATCTGTGGGCAGCAGGAAATTTAATTTTTAAAACTGAAGAATATATGATAGTGCAAGCATAGAATGATTTGAGCCTGTGAAGGCTGTTTCTGCCAAATGCATTATCAGAGAGCCGGTAAGGCCAGGAAAGTCCAAAGTTTCTATGAGTGCTCAGATATTTTGGAAGACTCCTGCAGGTATTTTCCAATATGATTCCATTTTGAAATCACATTGTGTGTGATGCATATTTATGACATTGTATACCACATGTGTTCTATAGAATTTCCATGACAAAAACTCCTCTGGTCAATATTTGATGATGAGTGTTTATCTTTGCAAAATAGCCATTGTTTTTCGCACTTGCTACCTGCTTCGGTATAATTCCTGCTCTTTGATGACAATTAACTTGGCTGGCGCCTGCGAAAGTAACTATAGTTGATTTCGTTACATTAAAGGGTCAAAATTATAGCTGCATGGAGCTAAGGTCATGACAGAACCAAAGAGCTCTGGGCACAAATCTTCCTTTCATGCTCGGCTGGGTCCAATAATCCCCGGAGGCTCAGGTCTCTGATTACGTTTCCAGATGGTCTCCTCTGGTGTAAACACCGCTGGCGCTCTGTCTAGCGGCATCAGCTGCCCTGGCAGACAGCAAAACAGCAGATCAGGGCAGCGCTGAGAATTACATAGTGGGTGGCACCTGTTGCCAGAGTTTTGACCTCCCCCGTGCTATTTTCAGCTTACTCCTTTGCCTTTGTACTTGCAGGTCAAACTCTTCTTTTTTTTTTTTTTAAAGCATGAATCCAGCTTTACCAACACCCTTCCCTTTCCGCATATATTCTTAGAACCAGTCCTTGGATTTCCTGGTGATCTTGCAGATAAATTGTCATATCTACTAGTGAAGAGAATTTGTTTACTTATTCATCTATTCAAAAAATTCCTATTGGGTGCAGGTCATTTATTCAACATTTATTGAATGTCTAATTTAGTAGCAGGTACTGTGCTGGTTACCAGAGCTACAGTGGTGAGCGAAGAGAAGAGATGGGACCTCTCTGAAGATTTTGGCTTTCTTCTCCAGGAATGCTGGGTTTTGGCTTTCCAGCTAAACCCACTGCCTTCAGGAATCGATGAAAAGCTCGCCTCCTTCATTGGAGAGTTCTCTGATTAGCCCCTCTCAGCTCTGAGCAGGCTGTCTTTCTAGAATTCTCTTAATACATATACATTCGTAGTCCTTTGTAACCTTGTTCATCTATACATCTTTCAGGCAGATGTGTTGAATTTTTCATGGTCTTTTGTTGTGTTTTCTCTCAATTGGAAACTCCTTGAGAGAGATTACAGTGTTTCTGGCACCTTTATTTTTGCTTTTCACTTTCACTGATACATCGCTAGACACTTAACTTGTGTTCAGTAAACTTGGAGAGTTCGTTCGACAAAAGATTTTGCACCTTCTGTACTCCAAGCTACAAATGGATAGCATTATCATGACAATCGGGTACCACGTAGCAAAAAGGAATAGCAGACTGACAGACCGTATCTGTGATATATCATGGGTAAAATTTTTCAATTTTTAGTGAAATCCCGTCCGCTGCCTGATGTCTTATGGTTACAACTTAATTTCCAAATTTGCATATTTCCATAATTGTTTATTTGAAAGGTAGGGACGGTCTTCTCTGAGGCTTTCTGAAGGGCATTTGATACAATGCGAAACCACTGCGGTCCTAGAATCCTGTTAGTGCTGAGTGGAGTGGGACATCCGATCCAGCTGGTGGAGCATCCCTGCAGGGTTGCCTGTCTCCATGCATGTCTGTATAGGTACCTACTCTCCCCTAGAAATGGCTCCTTTTGTTTCATGGAGATTGGCTGGACTGGCAGGTGATAAGGCCAGAGAGGGATTGGTGCACAAGAGGCAGCTGAGGTAGCACGCGCTGGGATGATGGAGCCATTTGTCGATCTCACATTCTCATCTGGATGGATTATGTTCGGCAAAGTGGATCAAATCCCACTGCGCACCTCCGTTTCTCACTAGATACTGGGGAGGTGTGTTTGGGCAGAGTTCACTCCAAATCTGATAGATCGAAACTTCTCTTCCTGGTTGTTTGAACTTTCTTGCAACTTTCCATTTCACATCAAAATAGTATCACAGCCAGCCATTGCCAGTACAAGCCACCATTAGCTGAGACTATTATATCAGTCTTTTCCAGGATATGATGAATGATAGTCACCAAAAAATAAATTAAAAATAAAACCAAAAGAGTAATTATTAAGAGAAGAAAAATACTGCTTGGCATGCCCTTATTTAATCATTTAAAAAAGTTTATTTTTGAACCACACATTTGTGTATATGTGTGTGCGTGTGTGTGTGTGTATGTACATACTTGCTACCTATTTGGTCTTTTGAAAACATCTCCTACTAGATGCTGGGATCAGCTGGGATGCTTTCAATTGCAGGTAATAGGAAAGTATCAAATTGGCTTAACCAGTGAAGATGATTGGACCATGGAGGTAAAGCTAATTTCCGGTGAGGCTTGCCTTAGTGGTTGCAACATTGTGACCAAGATCTGCGGTCTCTCCATTTCAACCTGGTTCTTTGGCTTTGGCTCTAGTGACTGTTCGGCTTTATGATGGTTTTGTTTTCATGTTCCTAAATTAGTCATTATCATCTCGCTCGAATACAGCAGGGAAGAACATATTTCTTCCTGTAATCTTTGAAGAAATTTCTGGGCTTCGATCTAATTAGGCCATTTTAAGTCGTATGCCTATGCCGAACTGATGATGATGGCTAGTGGTGAGATGATGCTGGTTAGGTTGAGTCTTCAACCCCAAATACCTCCACCTTTTTACAGCTGGAACTTGAGTCAGCTCCCGCCAAAACACTATGTGGAGAATGGATGCTTAAGTGACGATTTGGGTATCATTACCCAAAGAAAGAGCAGTGAATACAAGACAGTCAAAACCTATCAACTGTCTCTACAAGGATTCATTTTTAAAATAGTATATAGTTTGCACGTGATTCTCAAGGAGTTGGAGATTTCAGGGGAAATGACAGAGCACAGAGCTTTGTGCTATAATCAGGATGTCATAGTTCTTAAGTTCTTAAGACAGATGTGGAGCAGTTTTAAGATTTCTGAGAAGTAATTGATTTATCCCTGTAATAGTCATAATATGTGAAACCTTGCCTGCTAATGACAAGAAGAAACATCTGGGGCTAGTGACAGGGTTAATTTTGGGCATTCTCTCTCTGTGGAAAGGACTGGCTCTTCTGAGATTTATATTGGCAGTTTGGAATCTTTTCCAGGTGGGAAGGAAGACTCAGAACAGTAGCTGAGATTGCGTCTCCTCCCAGAAGAAAGCTTCAGCTTGATCATAGCTCCCTATGGCTGTGTCATTGGAGATCAGCATACAAACCCTGTGCCTTAGTAATGCATCCACTCAGAGGCCACCTGTACACTAACCAGTGTCAGCTAGGACGTAGCTCTGACCTGAATACGTTCAGGTGATACAGTTTTAAAGGATGACAATGATGACTATATTTTTAATCTGTTGTTCCTCTCATGCAGGGCACCTCTTCTTCTCTTACTTGCTCTTTAACACGTTTCTATGTACTTATCTCTATTATAATGCCTTAATAGAGACATTCACCTCATACAATCCAAGGTCTCCTAGCTAGGAAAAGAGCTTTGGCTTGAGATGCATCTTCAGATGTGATTTATTGAATCCCCAATTGCAGTTGGGGTGTAAGGCTTATTTTTAGTGATACTCTGCTTTGAATTTAAAAGTCGAGATGGGAAATAAACTAGCCATTGAATGCCCTAGATTTTATGCATGGTGGCGGAGAATGGCTGACATTTTATGGTTTTATTATGTCTTCCCTCGTCCCTTTCTTGCATAAACTCTGTTACCTTGTATTTCTTTCAACAGTGTTATCTTACTTCTTCCCAGAGCAAAAATTAGAGCAGAGGTAGGAGAGATTCCTTTGAATGGGCTCTCTTTATTGCAGTGCAATCTTGACCTTGTCACACATGTGAAAGATTCAGTTGTAGTTCCCTATTGTCTTCAAACTCTTGTTATTAAAATTGCAAACAGTCCAAATTATATGGCCATTTCTTGTGTACTTTATCTAGGAATCAGTTCACCTTTTGCAGGTGTTTCAAGGTGACTTGATTGCAAATGAGCATTCTTTAAAAACTAGAACCTGAGAGCTTTATCTGTTTAGGAAGAAGCCACCAGGCAGAGAAGCCAGCTTCGCAAAGCTGTGGCATCCCCACATCATCCAACAAAGGTTAAAAGCCACCTGGAAACCTCAGTGTGACTCAGCCCCCCACCTCTTCCCTTTAGAGGCAGATAGCTCAGTCATGGACAAGTGAGGAAACTGTTGGAAGGAACATTGTTGTGAAAGGCACATGGTGGAGAAGGGTGGGAAATTAGGCAAAGGGAGAGGGAGGAAATGTTTTTTGCTTGGTTAGCTTAAAATCTTAGTGCCTTTTTAACACACAGGCTATGCTGATGTTCATATCCAATGGGTAAGCTTACGCTGCTCACGTATAGCTCAGAAAAGCATATGGCTCCCTGATGGTTTCAGGAACATCTGTCTGGAAGCAACAGATGCCTAACATGTAGAGATCCTATGGTGAAACCTTAGCCTTGGCCTTGGAGAGTTTATAGTCTGGAATGATTATGATTTCTGAAAAGAACATCTTCGGCAAGTTAGTTTTCAAGACGGATGCAGATAAGCACACATAACTGTGAATTCCTTTGGGAAATTTTATGGAGCGTAGCCTACGCCTATGCCTGGTTCCATGAGCACCAGTGATGGCTCAATAGATTTTTGTTAAAATGACAGCTAAAGGGGAAGAACTACCATTAGCTAAAATTCCCAAATAATTATTGGCCTGGGCAAACCCACTTTTGCTTGAGTTCTTCAGTGTTCTGTTCTCTACACAGCAAAAACCCTTGTGCCATTTTTGGATTTTCTTCATCCCCTGTGTCCTGAGTTGTGCTCCGTGATCTCATGTGAATTATATGACATTTGGTAAAATCCTCTTGCTCATCCCATAGCAGGTGCAAGTGGGTTAACTCCCAGGTAACTAACTCAAGTTTTAGCAAGTTTCTCTAGGCTTCAAGACAAAGAGTTTCCCAACAGTGGAGATTTTAGACATTTTGGCAAGTCTGTAGGGGAGATATTTTCACCCAGCATGACTGTGTTTGGCTCAGGTAAAAGTAAAACCCTCCTGGGCTGGCTTGCAGGTAGGTTCTTGAAATCTGGACATGTTTCAGAAACCATTGCCTGTTCTTAATAAGTGCAGTGGTGTGAGGCGCCATGAGTAAAGCATGATTTAAACCTGTCCTAGCAATAATTTTACTCATGAGCTCTTGGCAAATATGTTTGTTGTCTGCCATCTCCCTCTGAAGGTTGCCAGTTAGCTAAACATCAGCCAACCATATGACACCAAATCCACATCAGTAATCTGATTTTGTGGAGCCATTTATTTTCATGAGGATTTAGAAAAAGAAAATCTTTCTCCCTCTCCCTCACACACGCACACACCCCAAACACAGAAGTTTTATTTATTTATTTTAATTTTTTTTTTTTTTGCGGTACGCGGGCCTCTCACTGTTGTGGCCTCTCCCGTTGCGGAGCACAGGCTCCGGACGCACAGGCTCAGCGGCCATGGCTCACGGGCCCAGCCACTCCGCGGCATGCGGGATCCTCCCGGACTGGGGCACGAACCCGTGTCCCCTGCATCGGCAAGTGGACGCTCAACCACTGCGCGGCCAGGGAAGCCCTTATTTAATTTTTAATGTAGCAGGACAAAAACCAGTCTTCTTGCCTGAGCAGTTAATCTGTAGAAGATGCTATGTATATTATACACATATAAACCAGCAAGCAAAAATGCTTAATATCCTTCTGTTCAGTGGTTTGATGACTCTTTTTTGCTTTCCCCTACCCATTCCCATTGGTTGTACCAGATTTATTTCAGGAGCATGTTGTATACCCAGGCTATATCACTGGACATTTAGTCTTTCAGCATCTAACTTTCCTCTCTGCCTTTAGAATTACAAAAATTGAAGGTAACATAGTGTGTTTTCTATCTTGTAAATGGTCTGAAGTTAATACATATTAGTAATATGCTATTATTCCTAGTTAATATTGATACCATGAGGACCAGGCAACCATTTAAAAAACATATTATGGAGCTCTATTGATAGTACCATTTAACGAGTACTTATTATATGCCAATGTACTACATCCTTTGCATATATTTATCTCTTTTCCAACAAATCTATGAGGTAGGAACTATTAACACATTTTATAAAGTGTGACTACGGTCACATGACTTGCCAAGTCACATAGCTAATTAATAGTAGAGTCAGAATTTGAACTCAGGGCTGCCTGACCCCGGAGTCCACAACTAATGATCATTACTTATGTCAAATAGCACGTGCCCTGCACTATCTCATCACTTAGAAAAGTACACCCTTTTGAAGATTGGTTATTGTGTTAGCTGGTTTGAGAATCTGTAGTTTGTTTGTTTTTTTAATTTTTATTGGAGTATAGTTGATTTACAATGTTGTGTTAGTTTCAGGTGTACAGCAAAGTGATTCAGTTATACATATATCCACTCTCTTTTAGATTCTTTTTCCACATAGGTCTATACAGAGTATCGAGTAGAGTTCCCTGTGCTATATAGTAGGTCTTTATTAGTTATCTACTGTATATATAGCAGTGTGTATATGTCATTTGTTTATCTGTGTCCTAAACTGAAAATCTTGTTGAGCCTCATAAAATCTGGTAAGCTAAAAGGAAACAGGAGATGGCTATACTGTAGAAGATGTTTGATATTTCAGTGATAATAATGATGGATAATGACATGATTTCACAGCTTGGGTTATCAGACCCAGGTGAGTGGATAAGTGGATTCAGATTCATCAAAATCACCCAGCCTGGCTTGTGGTCATTTCTTCACAAGCCCCTTAGGCTGTATATTGCTCTTTAATGGTGTAGTTTCCTCATTAGAGTTGCCCTTGATATTCTCTTCACCCACATTAACCTGTATAAACATATACAAGGAAGAGGGTACATGCCCTTCCCTTCTGTGTTAACTCTCTTGTATCAAATAATGTCATATATTAAAAAATCATCCCGGTCTATAGAGTCTAGGACAGCAGTGTCCAATATAAATTTCTTTGATGGAAACGTTCCATGTCTGCACTGGCCAATGAGGTAGCCACTTGCCACATGTGGTTATTAAGCATTTGAAATGTGGCTAGCACAAGTGAGGAACAGACTTTTAAAGTTGAATTTTAAATAATTTAAAGTGAAATTTAAATTGAAATAGCCACACGCTAGTGGCAACCTTATAGCACGGGTCCAATCTATTAGCTCAGGATGGGACCTTAGAGTTTGTAATATGCAACATATTCATTTTATTTTAGTTGAATCTAGAGCCAAGAGCAAGAAAAGCAATGAACCTCAGCCTGGAAACTTCATCTCTTGGCTTCTAGTCCACTGTTTCTCCCACCAAAACCTGAAAAAGTTTTCTTGAAATATAGTATTTTAATTTAAGGTTATTTTGGGTAGGGCCATGCTTATGTTTATAAAAGCATTGCAATCAAAAACTAAATTTTGAATTAAAATGTGGCTTAGTTTGATATTTATTTTAAGTTTCATAATTATGGAATAGGCCATATGTTAACATGTTTACACATGTGTTCTCATATACACATAATTTACACGCCTACTAGGATCAGAGGGGGCAAAGTAAAGTTCTCTTCCCATCCCTGTTTCTTAACCATTGATTCCCCTCTCCAAAGGGAATGGTTATAGTTTCATTATGTATCTTTTCAGATATTTAGATATTTTAAGTGTGTAAAAATGTTTTGTGCTCTTTTTAAACAATTACTAGGATATCATGTTCATTGCTCTGCACATTCTTTTTTTTTTTTTTTCCACTAAGCAGTTTATCTTGGAGCTCTTTCCAAATGAGTACACAGAGTTTACTCTTAAAACAAGTGCACTATCAACCTTAGTTTATTTAATGAAACCCCTATTGCTGGGTATTTACTTTCTTCCGACATTTTCTCTTAAAAGCAGCGCTGTAGTGAACTGCCTCGCATGTTTATAATTTCCATGTGTGCAGATGTATCTGGAGGATGACCCCTAGAAATGAAAGCGTTAGGTCAAATGGTGTGTGTGCATTTTAGATTTTGAAAAATATTATAAATTGCTGTCCTAGAGGCCACATGATTTTATATCCTCACCGGCAATCCATAATATAATCTCTTTGTCCTTATCAACCCAATGTGTTATCAGACTGGTTGATCCTTACCATTCTGATAAGTAAAAAACAACAACAAAAAACAACTCAGTATTGTCTTAATACACATTTTTCTTCCTAGAATGAGTTATCATCTTTATATGTCCATAAAACCATTTGTGTTTTCCTGTGAAATGTGTTTGTATACTTTGTCCATTTTCCATCAGTTTTTTGTTTTGTTCTGTTTTGGTTACTCATTTATAGGAGCTTCTGTCTATTGGGGGAAATACATATCTCACAAACAGAATGCACATATTTTCTTCAATTTATTGTTTGTCCTTTTAGTTGGCTTTTGCTGGTATTCACCATAGAGAAATTTAAAATTTTTATGCAAATAACTTCCAGTATTTTTTATAGCTTCTGGCTTTGTCATAATTTGAAAGACCCTACCTATTCTGAGAATAAACAATACTTACTGTAATCCATTTGGCATTTATCCTAAAGATGTAAAGTATGACTTAAATAATGTTTGTCTTCTAAATGACGACCCAGTTGTCTCAGTATCACTTATTAAGTAATCCATCTTTTCTCCACATATTTGAGATACCATCTTTATCACATACCAAATTTCAATTGGTATCTGAAACTGTATCTTACTTTGTAGTCTCATGAAATCTGTCTCTTTTGCTGGTATCACTTGTATTAATTATTTTATATTTAATTTTATATTAATTATTTTATATATATTTTAATATAATGTAGGACTGTTCTCCCTTCATTGCATTCCTGGTTTTCAGACTGTCCCACCATTCTTAATTATTTTTCCTTAAGAAATTTAGACTCAGCTTGTCTGTTTCCAAAACAAGTTCTATTGTTATTTTTTTTAGGGTCATGTCAAGATTGATTTAGAAATATCCAAGTGATGTTGATTATTTCTAGCTGGGAACATGGTATGCTTTTCCATTTGTTTGAGCATTCTTTTGGGTCCTCTGGCAGTGTTTTACGGTTTTCCTCCAGTGGATATGACACATTCATTGTTTATTTTATTCCCACATTATCCTTTTTATGCCCTTGAAGTGGGATCTTCGTATAAACAAAAGCTATCACTTGTGTATATTAACTTTGGACCTGCTGCATTATCTGATTTTTGTAACATTTTAGCAATTGATTTTAGCAATTGATTCTTGTATGTTTTCCAAGGTCCCAAGTGTAAATCTATAGATAATGTTCATTTTATCTCTTCCTTTTCAATTTTTATGCCCTTTCTTTCTCTGGCCTAATTGTATTCAGTATTTCCTCTAGAAGTAGTTAAACTGTATAGAAAGTTGAGGCAATGTTTTGTTTTTCCTTATTTCAGCTCAGAAAGGTCCAGACATCCCACTGAAACATAATGCTGTCTTTTAGATTGAGATATAAATATTTTATTATGTATTTTTATCAAGAATCTATTTAAATTTTAGCAAATGCTGTTTCAACATCTATTTTTTGATCTCCATACAGTTATTAATATCCTAAGTTGAATTAATTATTTTAGCTTTATAATTTTAAAAGCCTTATTGTTTTTAAGTTTTGTTCATTCTCTGCCCATCCTTTGTTCACTGATCCTTCCCAATTCTTGTCCTAGGTAAGAATCCCACTGGTCCCTGCTGCGAATTCAGTGGTAATTACTTCTTTTCCCCGACTCAAAACAAATGTTTGCATCAAAAGTGTCAAATGATAAGAGCTGGAAATTCAGCCAGAAAGAAATGAAACATTTTTCCTTTATTGCTGTTTTTGTGCATGTTTGTGCTTTATTTCCCCAAAGGAATGTATCATTATTCCTAGTGTTATGTATTGCATTATTTTGCAATTCTCTAGTGATGGAAAAGGAGAATAATGTCTAGCCATATAAAATGGTTAAACACGCTAGGATACAAGCCAGGGATATCCTTTTCGGTGCCCAAACTGGAAAGCCTTTTTCCCCATTAGGCTCCCTTATTTTTGAGCGAGATGTTTTAGGGCACAAAGTAGCCCACTCTCTCTCTTTTCAACTGTTTGGCCCGAATTACATTTTATATTCCCAGTCACTAACAAAATGGAAACAGAAAATGTATTTGAGGAAAGGCAAAAATATCACTTGTCTAAGACATAGAAATACTATACCCACGGCTAGTCAGCTTCACTTGCTTTACTCAGGTATCTCATGAGTGAAGCATTTCCCGTGAAGTTATAGGGATGGGATTGTGGCCCTCTGGAGAGGCGGCCAGCAGGGCAAAGAGCCAAATAATCGATCTCCCAAGGCCAATGTGAAGAATGGTCTAGAATCACAGAATTGTTTTGTGGAGGGGCCCTCGTAAGTGGAGTGTCCCTGCAAAGAAGAGAAAATGAGCTCACATTGTGTTCATGAGGAAAAGGACAAATGATTGTACAAATGCAGCAATAAACAATTTAAGAAAACTTATGGGGCCTACATTTACTATCAAGGTGATGGGCAAAATGACTTGCTTCGGGCATCCCTGGTGGCGCAGTGGTTGAGACTCCGCCTGCCGATGCAGGGGACCATGGGTTCGTGCCCCGGTCTGGGAAGATCCCACATGCCGCGGAGCGGCTGGGCCCGTGAGCCATGGCTGCTGAGCCTGTGCGTCCGGAGCCTGTGCTCCACAACGGGAGAGGCCACAGCAGTGAGAGGCCCGCATACCGCAAAAAAAAATGACTTGCTTCAATTTGCAGTGGTCCCATTCCAAATGCAGTGACAAAGACAGCCAGTAAACTGTAGTCATAGAACACGGAGGATACATTGATGGAGCTGGCCCAAGTGCCAGCTCTTTCAGTAAGATAAATCATCTGTGAAGAAGGAAAAAGTCAAATGGGGTATTTTCTATCTTTCTACTTTTCTTTTCATTCAGATAAAATAGAAACATTAAAATTCCCTCCAGGAAAAAAATATCAGCATATAAAATAATACAGTCTCCTCCCTACCCAGCCAAGTCTGACGGCATTATACCTGAGCCCTGCCTTAGTCTCTCCTTTTCATCCAAGTATAATTTGGCTACTTTGTAGCAAATAGGATATCTTACTCTGACCTCGCATCATTTAGTCATGCTTGGTACTTGATCTTCTGCCCCAGTGACATGGAAGATTGGTTTTTCCAGCCCTCAGGTGGAAAAGCATGCACACATACGCACACACACATACACACTCAAACTCAAATATTCTCACTGATCCAGTTTTCTTACTATGAGGATGGTTACATATTTGCTGTCATTTGGGCGTTCTTCTATCATTTAGTATCTTGGAGCACCTAATAGGTTTGTATCTCTTTGCTAGGTGCTGGGTAGGATACAAACACGATAAGAAAAGGGAGAGGATGCTGCAGAGCCATTGTTGAGAGGCATGTTTTCAGTTTCCAAATAGCCATGTTTCTTTTAAGTGTGACATATGCTTTATTCTTAGTTATTTTGGTTTAGCATTTATTCATTCACTTATGTTTGCATGTCCATTAAGCAAATATTTTAGGCCGCCTAGTATGTGTTGGGCATTGTGATAGGTTCTGGACATTCAAAGACAAATTTGAATCCCTTCTTTCACGGAGTTTTCTGGTTATTAGATTTGCAGTACAGTTTTAAAACTGTAGTTGGATCTCAAAAGAAGGAATGCTCGTTCTGTTGCTGAGGAAGTGATGATTAGACAGATTTGAAAGATGAGTGGCTTATTTGTCAGCAAGGTAAGAGTGGGAGGCGTTCTGGGCAGACACAGCAGATGCTTGGAAGACCATGGTACTTTGAAGGAACTTCTGTAGTTCAGGGTGGGTTGGGTCTTGCAAGAGCCCGGGATAGACAGGTAGAAAGTAGCTGGTCATGGAGGGTCTTGTGCACTCCACTCTAAACAGTTTGGACTTGAACGTGTAGACAGTGAGGAACCCTGAAAACAATTTGGACCACAGCAGGAATTTTCTTGAGACCAGAAATGTGGAAAATGGATTAGAAGGAAGAAACAAGGAGCTCAATAACTTGGCTGTTTTTAGGGCACGATCCACATGTATAAGGCAAAAATGGAAACAAACCCAGAAAGTAAACCAGAAAAAAGTGCCAGCCTACTATGTTTGGCAACTTGTGGTTTTGTTAACGCTTAAGGAAAAACGGACCTTCAACGATAATAATTTAAGATGCCAGCCATTTGTCCCTTTGATTTCAGGTGTAAGAGAAATACTTTATTTTATCAAGTTAAAAACAGTTTAAAAATTCATGCTAATACCAGACTGCAAATAATTCAGGGAATCATTACCTTATCTTCCTTGCTCTCTTTACATTTTGAAGATGTAGAGAGTAGCCCATACATTCAGATAATATCAGGGCTCCAAAGGATTTCGGAGACAATCTCCTTCAGTGATTTTCAAGATAACATCTCTCCCCATGTCCTCCGGGAGAAGCTTCCCTAATTGGCTCCAGTGTGTGCCAGAGACAGAGGTGGACACCTGGCTCTGTCCCCTCCCATTCCCCTTCCAGCACAGCTTGAAAACCTAATCTTGTCAAACCTCCTCATTTCATACAGGGACACTGAGGTTCCCAGACTGAAAGTGATTGATTTACCCAAGGGCACATGACTAACAGGTGGTTAATGGTCGGAAAAGGATCCCTAGGTCCCCTGACTGTTGGACAAATACTCCTACCCATTCTGGTTAACCTGATTTTTTAATCTGGCTTCTCAGTTAGGATTATTCTCTCCTAGGATCACTTGGGCACCACTAGTTACTCATAGGTTCACTTACACCAGTCATATTTGCTTTATGCAAATTTTCTGTAGATAAGCTTGTTTTAGGTCAGGTGCTCCTGACTTATCATTACTCTTGGTAAGTGTGCTAAGTGCTTGTTTTCTCCCCACCCCTGGATCTAAATTAATATGCGACAAAATGACTTGATGGGTTCACATCACATCCAATGCAACCATTTCTACCCCTTTCTAAATCCTTTTATTTTAGTCGTGAGAGGTTTAGTTCAATGGAGGAAGTTAAACTCTACGTACCACAAGACTATGGGTTGATAACCTCTTCAAAGAATCATTGACCATTATGTTCCGCCTATCCCCCCCACCTACCCCACTCCTTCTCGTACCTTTATCCTAATGCATGTTACTCTAGTATAATTTATAGTTTGTTACCTCCCTCAGCTAGACTGAGTGCTTCCTGAGGCCAGGAAACAAACCTTCTTATCCATGGCATCTTGCCCGATATCTGAAACATAGTAGACACTTGATAGAAATTTGCTTAATGAATAACTAGACACATAGATAAAGGTATGCCTTTGATCTTATTGATAGGACAAAATGTATGAGTGAATATTCCTTTTTCTCCCTGTTTGTTCAGTTCCTCTTTCTGCATTGTCAAGGCAAGTTTTACCCTCTAAGTACTAGTGGATGAGCAGCTGCCTTAGATGGCAGTCCTACCAAAACCTAGGTTTCATAGGATGTTCCAGATGATGAGAAATGGTTTTAAGATTTTTGAGACACAAAAATTGTCTGTGTCTTAAAATCTACTATAAGTGATATGTATTAACACAGAGATATAACAAACTATAAATGTTTTTATTCTAAATGAGCATTCAGTTTGGACATAGAAGGATACCTCTGTTCTTACTGCCATTAAAGAAAAAAACCTTACATTGAATTTCAGTGAACCTTGCAGCCAGCATCTGTCCTATTAATTTTCATATACAGGAACAATGTGGCAGGATTACTCCCCAGCAACAGAGGCTGGAAAGGACAGAGTTCTTTTCTCACTGTTGTCAACGCTTTTTCCAAAATTCACTTTGCAGTGGGGGGAGTTTGTTCTTTCAGCTCTAGGTAAGCACAGAGATCTGTAGTGTCACTAAGTGTCATGTGGTTTAACCTCACTCCAGTGTTCAGAAAATTAGATGAGAAATTGGTTATTTTTTTCTTACTCTAGTGGCGGCCTGCTTCTGCCATAGGCTGTGTCTTTTAAAGAAGGAATTTGGCCACGCTTGGTTACTTACAAAGGTGCACCCATGCCTGGTGTTTTCTGTTGATAAGGCTGCTTCATCCTCTCCTTTTGATTTGATGCCATCGTGTTTAGGGGAAGGCGTGAACAATGATACCACCGATGTGAGTCCAATTCAAATGGCTAATAACCTGATTGTGTATATGGCACTCAGTATGGAAAAAATTTAAACCTTCTACTGCTGATCTCCAGTTACTCTGCCTCTTCCCCTTCTATTGGTTGATACTGTTGTGATCTATGTAGCTAAAATTTTCATTAGAAAAGGAAACCTCTGTTACTTGGTATGTGTCTGAACAGTCTGTGGCGTGTGTGAGGGCTTGTTGTTAGTTTTATACTTCTCATAGTTCATTGTCAATGTCCTACATGTACCTTTTGTTGAATGACCCAGTGCTGGGGCTTCATGTTCAGTATCATATACAGAAACAATGTCAGTAACAACTAAGACTTATTGTGCTTATTGGCCAGGTACTGTTCAAAGAGTTTTATATCTATTCATTTCATGCTCCCCACAACCACGTGAAGTGGGTGCTGTTATTACAGGTAAGGCCATTTAGGCAGAGAGATTGTGCTCAATGAGATGTGCTCAATGTTACAGAATTGGGAAGTGGTAACCGGGTTCTGACCTAGGCAGTCTGGCTCCAGATGTTAGGCTCTGCTCCCCTAGGACATGCTGCCACGGGTGGAGCGAGACGGGGTGCTGAGCTGTCTTTCTTGGTACTCTTTTCGCACCTGCCCATTTCAGAAGCTAGGGGAACAGCGTCATGCCGAAGGGCTCGGCATCTTGTCCGTGTAGAAATCTCCTGTTACCTCCCCTGATGCACATGCTGGGCAGCTCTCACCTCTCCCAGTCTGCTCCTGTCCTTGCATGACTCCCACTTCCAGGTGTGCCTCTAGGCATAAGCTCATGGAACTCAAATGGTAGGTGACGTGGAAGACGTACCCTGGAAGAAAGAAAACATTGTGTATAGCATGAAAAGTACTTTCAAAGGGGGTTTCAGGAACTAAGTTATCCAGGGTGATCTTACTTCACTTACATCATCACTATTTTTCTGTTGCTACTTTGAGCTTCAGTTTACTCATGTGTAAATGGAGGTAATAAAACCTATGCCCAAAAGGTTGTGGTTTAGATTAAGTGATTGAATATTTTTTTCCCAGAGAACTTTTGAAGGATCTGGACTATTCTGGGGGCTTGATGAGTGTATTTTTCCTTTTCCTGTCCCAAAGGTTTTCCTGAGAAAAAAACTGAGAGTGAGTTTTGGGGATCCTAAAACCGGTTAAAAAGAGCAATGCTTCTGTGGATTCTTCCCTTACCTCTTTCTCTCTAGAATTCTTTTCTTCTGGGGCTACTATTATTATTTTTTTAAATAAATAAATTTTATATTTTTGTCTGTGTTGGGTTTTCATTGCTGTGCACGGGCTTTCTCTAGTTTTGGTGCACAGGCTTCTCATTGCAGTGGCTTCTCCTGTTGCGGAGCGCAGGCTCTAGGCGTGCGGGCTTCAGTAGTTGTGGCTCACAGGCTCAGTAGTTGTGGCTCCCGGGCTCTAGAGCACAGGCTCAGTAGTTGTGGCGCACGGGCTTAGTTGCTCCGCGGCATGCGGAATCTTCCCAGACCAGGGCTCGAATCCCTGTCCCCTGCATTGGCAAGCGGATTCTTAACCACTGCGCCACCAGGGAAGTCCCTGGGGCAACTATTATTTTTATACTTGTGTAAACTTATCATACTCTTAGTATATTATATGCAGTTCTAGCAGTAGTTTCCAGGGTTCATACTTTGTTAGGGAAAAATCCTCCCATAAAGAGGTTCTATTTTCTATTCTTTATTAACTTATTTCCCTTGTGTGTGATTAAAGTGGATCCTCTTTACATATTAGGTTGTTTTCTAAGTGAGAGGTGTTTTAGTAATCATCGCTACGGTTGAGTTCACCCTAACTGTTTGGGACTTCAGTGGCTGATTAAGTGTTTCTTAATCCTGAAATTTAGGAGTCAGTTTTTGAGAGCATTTACGGCCTGATTTTAAAGGAGGGAGAAAATGCTCTCTTTGATAGTCCCAGATCAGCAGAGGTGATTAAAGGTCGTGGATCTAGGAGACTGGTATTTTTCCTTTTGCTAAGAAAGTCACTTTGCTCCTAATTAGACCATTAGAATCTCTTTAACTGCAGTCTGACCAAAGATTCTGGGGGGTCCATCGGGGTAAGTCACTATATGTTGCATTTGAATTAATACATTCGAGACCCCTTCCTTCCTGAAGCTGATACTGATGACGTGGAAAAGATAAAGACTTGCATATACTTTCTTATTTCCTTTTTACTGTCAGACTTCTCAGAATGGATTTTACATGCAACAATATCCGTTTAATTTATTATCTGTTTATAAGACCGTACTGTACCATGCCATCTACAGAACAGAGTTCAAAACAAGACAAATCACTCTTGGACTATGCCAATGAGTTTTTTCCCTGATGGTAGCAAAAAAGCTTTATTGTGCTGACATCTATGGCACAGAGTTCCAAAAGTCATCCTCATGGCAAGGCTTAACTGTGGGATTTGAACCCCAGGCAGGTGTAGCAGGGAGAGCAACCTCTGCAGCCAGGAATGTTAGAAGAACTGCCCACAGGGAGGTTCTTCTCTACCTTGTTATAAGCAGGTCAGTTCTAACGCTACTTTATATTTGGTTTCAGTATACAGTAATACGAAGTGAGCAGGGGAAATCAGTGAGGATGCTCTTTGGATCCTTGGATATGGTACATCGTGAGGCTTGATTGACATAAATGATGCATTTCCTTTAAACCTGCCCTCAGGCTGGGCACCATGAGGCAGTTCATAACCAGCAGTCTCTTCAGTATGTATATTTATGTAATATCGTGATGGTAGAAGTTTATATTAAACATAAGTTGAACATTCAACAAATATTTGTTAATGCCTAATGTGTGCAAAGCATTCTATATTAGGTGTTTCTTTGGGTTCCAAGGAGGACGTCAGATTGTGGTTTTGGACTGAGGAGCTTACAGGATAATAGAAAAACCTTGCTTACAAATAACTATAATGTAAAGTAGAATGGACTGTCATAAGTGGTATGCATATAATGCCAGGAGTTCTAATGGAATTAACTCTTGCTTTCCTTGTATTCATTCTTATTTGCTTCTCCCTGAAAATAAATCAATTAGAATTGGTGAGGTTGAAGAAGTAGCATCCATTTCTTCATTTAGTGAATATTTATTCACTGCCTATTCAGTGTCGAGCACTGTGGCTGGATACGTGGCATCTGTACAAACCTCTTCCAGTTATAAGATAAGAAAGTACTAGGGATGTAATGTACAACACAATAAATATCGTTAACACTGCTGTACGGCATATAGGAAAGTTGTACAGAGAGTAAACCCTAAGAGTTCTTATCACAGGGAAAAAGTATTTCTTTAGTTTTGTATCTGTATGAGGTGATGGATGTTCTCTAAACTTACTGTGATAATCATTTCATGATGTATGCAAGTGAAATCATTATGCTGGAAACCTTAAAGTTGTATGGTGCTGTATGTCACTTACATCTCAATAAAACTGGAAGGAAAAGAACAATATGAGGAGAGCATATTGATACTGTTATCTTCAGGAGAGAAGAATTAGCTCATTTCAGGCAACATATGTTAACTTCACTGGAACTTTCCCTGATAAAACCCTGCCATTCTTTTTTTTTTTTTTTTTTTTTTTTTTTTTGCGGTACGCAGGCCTCTCACTGTTGTGGCCTCTCCCTCTGCGGAGCACAGGCTCCGGATGCGTAGGCTCAGCGGCCATAGCTCACGGGCCCAGCCGCACGGCGGCATGTGGGATCTTCCCGGACCGGGGCACGAACCCGCGCCCCCTGCATCGGCAGGTGGACTCTCAACCACTGCGCCGCCAGGGAAGCCCCTTACCTGTGCTTTTATAAATGCATTACTGAAGTGGAGGATTGTTCAGTAACACTTTGCTTTGTTGCCCTGCAAATAATTTGGTGGTTATGACATCCATCTCCATCTCTGAATCAGTAATGTACTTCTCTGTGGCATGTTTGTATTTTGAATTTCTTGTCTCAGAGAAATGCGGCAGAGGGAAATTTTGGTTGAATCTGTTTTCTAAAAGGATGAGGAAATAATAAAGTGTGATACGGCTAAGATAATCTACTGGAGGTTTGAACACAGAATTTTTCAAAATTTCTGCTCTCCCTGTATGACTTTTTCTTCCCCCAATAGGTGTCTTTATTCAGCCTCATTTCCCGACGTCCGCTGAATTCAGTGTTTCCCCCGCTGATCCCTTTTTTCTTACCTGTCCCCCCTGCTCACTATTACAGAAAAACCAGAGGCTGACAGTAATTAAAACAATAAAAATAGATTTTACTCAGGACTATTACAATAGGGAAAAGAGACCTCAGTGTAAGACTGGACTTGGTTCTCATTATAGCTTGTGCAGGTTGGGATTTACAGCCAAGGAGCAGGGTCAGTCAGTGGTTGGAAAATTACTAAGAAGCGTCAGGGGTAAAGGGAGGATTCTGGTTAAACCGATCTAACGGGATTCTTGCTCAAGGCAGGCCAGGGTGACCAGATACCAAGGATGTGGGTTTGGGATAATACGGAATTTGATCAGATGAGGATGCAGAGTTCACTTCAAAATGACTTAGCAAGATTCTTGCTACAACTGGCCATGCAGGCCCAACAAGAATAGACACCAAGGTCAAGGTCTGGAGGACTTAAGAGTTTGGTCAAGGAGGGTGTCTTGTCACCACTCACGTGCTTTGTGGCTTCTCTTGCCTCCCTTCTTTGTCAGGACTCCCCAGGGATTTATTTCAGTGCTGCTTCCTCGATCATTGCTGGACTGGTATCCAGGCCTCAGTTCCCTAATTACTTTCCTCTGCCCACTGGTGATCAACTTTCCTCCCAGCTTCATCGGCAAAGGTTTTTAGAGAGAGTATGCACTGTTTGTCACCTTTTTTTTTTTTTTCTTGTCCCCTACGCTCTTTTTCACCACATATGGCTTGATGTCTGCCCATCCTACTCAACTGAAATTATTTTCTCAGGGACCAACATGCAACTCCTAGTCACAAAATCTGATCATTACTTTTCATTTTCCATAGTATTCACTGTTGCAGACACCCCTTCCTTCAAGTTTCTCCCCTCCTGCATCCATGGTCCTCTGCTAATGTTGGTGGCAGTATTCTCACGGTTATGTGATACATGTGTGGAAACTGAACGTTTTAAAGATGAAATGATTCAGTCTGTCTCGTGGAGAGGTGGACCAGAATGTGTAGATTCAAGTGCTCAGTATGACTAAGCTCGATGCTTTATCACATATGTTGAAGAAGGAGGAGAAAGGAAATGCTAAAACCTTCAATCCACACTGCTAATTAAAAGCTAATTTTCTCATCTTTTTAGCCTGTGAAAATATTTTAAATCTTTTTAAAATGATGGTATCTTGGGAGCAGCCTTCAGAGCAGAAGGAAATATTTCCTTGTCTGTCTTTGGGAAAATGGTTTTCCATTTTCTGTGGTTATTATGAGTGAAAAATGGACACCGTTTCTTAGAAGGATTATGTGAGTATTCTTTGATGCCCGCTAGGTGAAAGACAGTGTACCCTATCTGAAATTTATTTTAAAAATATTTCAGTTGTATCCTTTCTATTCTTTGGATGTAATCGTGTGTCAACTTAAGAAGTAGAAAGACAAATGCTTTATTATTAACATTGTTTTATTTGAAAAGCAAGTTGTAAAAATGCAAAGAGAAGGCCTTATTAATGTTAATAAGGATATCAGATGGATTTGGGGTCTGCTGTACCAAGCACCAAGTGTCTATGAAGTTATGAAACTGAAAGCAACAAGCTGCACTAACATTCATTTTGTTTCATTATTTGCTGTAGTTCCTGGGTCCATCATAATTTTGTTCTCCCCAGCAAAATCTGAGGTGCCCTCATTTTTTTTGGGTGTGTGAAGAATGTTATAGCATCATAGTGCAATCTACATCAAATGCTTACTTTACTTTCCACGTATGAAGCTTCTTCACACACCATTGGTTTTTTGGAAGGGACATATAATTAGCATGGGAAATAATAAAGATATTTGGCAAGGGAGAGCTATGATGATACCTTAAATTATAAATATTTTTTACAGTCTGCTTTATTACAAATGGCTTACATATAACCATCAAAGAATAAAACAGCCAGTATTGCAGAAGGTGAAGAATATCTGCATAGTGAGAGCTCTGAGCTGGACAAAAAGTGGGTTTGATAATCCATTGTATATTCTACTACTAAAGCAAAATGGTTCCCTGAGATGGTCTGAACTTTTCCTCTTTTAGCAAATGAAGATGCGACTTATCTTTAATCTGACCTTTCATAGCATCACCTTGGCTTTTCAAAGTCAGATGGAACCTGGAAATTTGAACTTGAGTTCCATTGCACCTTCTCCCCCTTGGCCATTTCCCCCATCATGCGGGGTGTGTGTCTACATTTGGACAGTTGGCCTGCTTAGTTCTTTTGCCAGATCAATACTTAGAAATAACACTGTCTCTAGCAAAACTGTGCCTAGGAAAGCGAAGTATCGAGCTAGCCTTTCAGGGATACTCATGACTAAGACATGGATAGCCATGTTCTGGCAGGGAAATTAATAGAATAGAGAGGGTCCCAATTTGTTCGCCGTGAAAAGAATGTAGGATGAGAGGGAGCCTTGATAGGCAGGGTTGTGAAGATGAGAGGGCAGAGTCGCAGGCATTCCCGGGTTTGCTTTGTGGTATAGGCTCAAAGTAGATACCATTACGATTCATCAATGTTAAGTTCCGTAAATGGCGCTGTAACCGTGTCAGGGTGCAGGTTGGAGCTGAAGGCGTGTACAGCAATGTTCATACTGTGGAAACACTCACAGTGCTGAAGACGTGGAACGATTTAGAATAGAAGAGCACTTTTGTGCAGCCATATAGTTCTGTGGAGCAGAATTAGATCAAGAAAAGTTTGTGTGGTGGGCATTTAGCTGCGAAAATATAAATCATTCCTGTGAATGATTGCTGTGAATCAGCTATCAAACGTATTAGATGTGTCATTTAACCAGGCGACATACGCCTGTTAGTTTTTAGCATGAAAAGCAGTTGCCATATGTCCAATAGTTACTGAAAATTGTGACTAGCAGGTGCACTGCACAGTAATAATGATGACGGTAATGACATCTTCAGCTTCGACTTTCTCTCCGCAAGTAAGGGCAAAGAGGAAAACGAAACAATCATTTGGTGTATTTGAGGAATGTAAAAGGCCAGTATGGGTAATTTAGAGTAAGGATCACTTTCAATAGCCAGAGTTCTTTTCTCCCTCCTTCATTCAGATAATTGTCTGAGTTCCATTTTACTCCACCCTCATTTAACAAATTAGATTTCAACTCACATGAATGGTTATGCTCTTGCATATTTGTGATGGTTCCTCAAAATGTTTCAAAAACACTTTCACATGTTCTGTCACTTGACTTTCATAACAACTTGAGGGGGTAGGGGAGAAACATTGTTTCCTGTTTTCTGTTTAAAAAGCTGAGATTCAGAAAGGTTAAGTGACTATTTCTGCTCCACCGAAAGACAGACGTTTGTTGAGTTTTTCTCTGATAAAGCTGAGAACCTTCCTAATAGTAAGATAACCATTCTAAAATAGTGTTACCTATGTGTCACTGTCAGTATTATTCTGTGGGAAAACATATTGTGTCTAGAGGTCAAGGGCAGGAAGAGTAAGACACAGATTGACCAAGTAAAGGCTGTGCTACTGAAAGAATACATAAAATGATGCACCAGTGAGGGTCTAGAACATTCCTCTCCTCTTTAGCCTGATACCTCAATGTTGAGTAGATTACAACGCCCATTTTAAGGGAAGACTAGATGAAGTATCTTGTTGGTATGACACAGTTGTCTTTGCATAACTAGTATCATGTCTTCTTTATTGCTGACAAGGGGATGCACATATTCAATAGCGAGGCAGTGTTCAAAATTGATTAGCAGCTTTTTACATAATTTAAAAGTTTCCTCTTAGAACCTAAACCAATTGTATATGGTAATAAAAAAAAATTAAGAAAGCAAAAATCCAAACGACAAAACCACAAACTTTTCCTCCACTTCTCCTAGGAAAATTTGCTTTCCACATCACAGCTGTTGCAGCTTTGCAACTGCTGTGATACAATCAGCCAGAATTAGAGTCTTTCCTGAATCTGAAAGTATGACATAAGACAGGAGACAGAGGCAGAGCCGAGCTTTAAGAGAAACCTGAAATGAGAAGTTTGAGACCCAAAGGCTTCTTTCCTTCCTCTCCTCTTGATGAACAAAAGCTTTTTCCAAAACATCTTTGTAAGAAGTCCTAAACCCACAATGACCTGTTGTGAGCAGATAATTTGATCTGGTACTTGATCGCTCTCTGCTGTTAATCTGGTAATCATTTCAGGTGATAGATTTCACCTTCCTGATTCCTCGAAGAAAAGTCTGCCAATTCCCCGTGCCCTTTGAAGAAGAAAAATCAAGTCCCTCTTGTTCTGTAAGAATGTGAGCCAGGATGACAGGAGTCTGTTAGGAGGCTTGGCGTTTCCAAAGCTGAGTAGAGTCCACGTGATCACCGTGTATAATTTCATGCTGGAAGTGTGTTTCAGCTCTTGGTTGGGTTTGGAATGTAAGAAAACTTAATATTGTGCTTGGAGGGTTAGAAACCCTTGGGAATGTTTAGTTTTTAAAATACGGACTTAAAAAAGCAAATGCGTGTTCTGATTTACAACACGCAGAAGGCGTTTCTTTATTCTCATCGAATACCTCTGAGACATTAACCATAGGCTGTTACTTGTGTGTGTAGAGAAAGAAGTTGTGAGTGAGCAGCGAGGAAATGCTTTTTATTGAGTGGTATACACATTTATTGTTAAGCTAGATAAACTTTCCCATGATTTCTTTCAAATTGCAAACCATTTGTCAAACTTCGGTTTGATAATTATTACAAAGAAAGGGAAGGCGTGAAATATTCAATCTGATAGTAGAGTGGGTGACATTCTGTACAGCCTGATGCTAGGTCCAACATTCAGGCTTTATTTATTTTATTTTATTTTTTTGCGGTATGCGGGCCTCTCACTGCTGTGGCCTCTCCCGTTGCGGAGCACAGGCTCCGGACACGCAGGCTCAGCGGCCATGGCTCACGGACCCAGCCGCTCCGCAGCATGTGGGATCCTCCCAGACCGGGGCACGAACCCATGTCCCCTGCATCGGCAGGAGGACTCTCAACTACTGTGCCACCAGGGCAGCCCTCAGCCTTTATTTTTGATATTTGTACTTTTTCTTGTAAACTGTTTGCTCTGAGACAAAAAGTCATTGCTTTTGAACTTCATTTGATTTGGGCAATGGAATGACATACCTAAACACATGCTTTAGTCCTGCCATGACTTTTCCATTTAATTTGGTTTTGGAAATTGATTTGCCCTTTAAAAATAGTATAAGCATTTAAAGTCATTTCACTGGCCTTTTGCCTGTGCAGTAACTGAATTTGTTCCTTAAGAGGATGACTTCAAATATGCAACCTTTACAAAGGTGTGAAAACTGCCGTGCGTGAGCTAGAAATGGCCAGTCTCATAACTGGAATGTGAACGTGGACTTGAGGTGAGGCTGAAGTATAAAGAGTCCACTGAAAGTCGCTTTCGTACCTAGATTTGCAGGCACTGTTGGGGAGCAGACTGGAGAGCCTTATTGACTAGAGTAGTTGTCTCTTACGTCTGCAGCATTGCTCCTCTGCTTCTTCCTCTGAATCACCTGTCTGCTTATCTCCTCCCAGGTAGCCGTATTAGATCCAGCTTTGGGGGTGAAGGTAGATGTGGAGAGTCACAGGATTTAAAAGAAGGACTCCAGAGCTCATCTGTCCCTCCCATCTCCTCACTGGTTCTTCTTCTGTCAGTCAGCCGAAAAGCACATTCATTATCACTCATTGTCTGCGGTCCGTGCAACAACAGCAATTATACTGAAATTCGCACTCAGATCGATAACTTGAAGCAGATATATGAGATTTCTGATTTCTTGGGAACTAAAAGTGCTGAACAGTCTCACAGTTGAACCTGAATGATTTGGAAAATATCGGCAAGTATCTGTCCCTGCCTCCAATTTGTTCATCTACAAAATAGGAACACAATTCTTCCCAGCTTCTCTGAAAGTATCGATAGCAGTGTTACTGGAGGAAGGGGAAGAATCACAGTCGTCTAAAGAATTTTTTGTGTGTAGTATCACTTATCAAGACACATGCCTGCTCGAGTGCCGTGGCTCCCAACAGCCCTGCCCCTTAAGCATCATGCATCTGTGTTCTAGAGTTAACGATAGACACGTCACAGCTTCAAATCCTTCAGGTGCGTTAGGCTGGTAAAAAAGTTTAGATCCAAGAGGGAGGGACCTGTGGGTTTGTCATATGGGATGAACCATATGTCATGCATCCAGCCACGTGCAGCTACGGGCATTAATTGGAAAATAACAAGTTCTCATTTGCCTCCTTATCCATACACCAAGTCTCAGAAAGCCTTCCTTCTTCCTTCCCTTCTTTACCTGATTAAGCCAGCTCTTGGGTCATATCTTCTGGAAAGCCTTCTAGACATTTCCCTCCCTCCTCTCCGCCATTATTTCTCCTCCAGGATGGGTGAAATAGGGTACCGGGTCCCCTCATCGCTGGCTACTCCATGTCAGAGTAGCCAGCACTCTGTCTTCTAATAAACTTGTCTGAATTTGTAATTGAATTGAAAATATCTTGAGGTCGGGATCTTCGTCTTTTATCTCTGCAATTCCGATTTGCTACATACGTTGAGTGAATGTATTCTAAATATAAGCATGGCTTATACCTGGTGATATAGACATGAAAGGAAAAGAATTATTTAAATTGTGCGACTGTGAAAGATACTGTCTGAATCCTCAATCTACAGTTGTGGAAACGGAGGACCAGAGTGTATGCTTGTTCACGTTGGTTTATTCATCATCTATGAATTTCTGCGTTCATTGGAACACATTGCCTTGAGCATCCATATGTGCCTGGCACTGTGCTGGGTATAAAATAATGAGTAAAACGGGACAAAAGACATGGTCCTGCCCTGATGGAGCTGACAGCTTAGTGCAGCAGTCAGTAATCCTGCACTCACACAAGACTGGTGAACTCACTAACTGTGCTAAATGGGAAGGATGGGAACTAATTAGCATGGGATCTGACTTAATTGGAGGCGTCAGGGAGCCCTTCCTGCTTTAGATTTTCCCATTTCCTAGATAATAGGACAGAGGCTCATAATGAACACTCTTTTCCTGTGGCCAAAGCGTTTTCAGTTGTCTGAGATCCCAATCATTTTGGCAGCGCTGCTGGCTACGTAGTCCGTGATGGATCTGGTTACCGTGCAGACAGATGGCCTTGTTAAAAAGAGTATGAGACCCCAGGAGTGGCTGAGCTGGAGGGAGCCCTTGAGGCCACTGCTTACTCTGAGAGCTAGTGACGGCAGGGCCAGAGAAATTGGTCTCTTGGAGGGAAGATGTAACACCTCTTCTCTGGGGAGATCTGAAGTGAAGCAAGTGCTATTTAACTACTCTAACTGGTCTCTCGGGAAGCCCACCGCTGACCACAAAGGTCCAGCCTGTCAGAACAAGTGTCCTTCTGAATTGTAGAGGATTTACCACCTGTAAGAAAGTAGGAAAATTGTTTGAAGGTCCAGCTGAAGAGTACTATTAGCAAGATATGTATCTTGGGGGGAGAAATACACTTTCGCTGACTTTTACATTTTGGGATCCCATTCTTTGATGTTACACAGTGATGGGGCCATGCTCCTCCCCCGATCTCCTGGAGAAGCTTGTCAGAAGGGGCAGACTGGGGCTCACATTTTGTCTGCAGCTCTTGTCCTATAGGGCCTTTTTCCTTCTCAAAGACTTCCTGCCTTTTGACTCTTGGCTCCAAACCCAACATCCCTCCTCTAAGGTTCTTTTGGGATCACCAGCCACTGCTGCAGGCTACTCTGTTTCAGGACCACAACTTACATGGTTTCCACAGAGATTCCTGTCCTGCAGCCTTCAGATTTCTGACAGCAGGTAGGAGATTGAGGTGAGATGTTGCCCATCTGTGAGGACTGTGCAAACTCAATGTTATCTGAATTGAAAAACAAAGGAAATTATTTATTAAAGATTAGGCAGCAGTAGGGAACTTCCGTGGTGGCACAGTGGTCAAGAATCCACCTGCCAATGCAGGGGACACGGGTTCAAGCCCTGGTCTGGGAAGATGCCACATGCCGTGGAGCAACTAAGTCCAAGCGCCACAAATACTGAGCCTGCGCTCTAGGTCTCGTGAGCCACAACTACTGAGCCCAGGTGCCACAACTACTGAAGCCTGCGCGCCCAGAGCCCGTGCTCCGCAACAAGAGAAGCCACCGCAGTGAGAGGCCCGCACACCGCAATGAAGAGTAGCCCCTGCTCGCCGCAACTAGAGAAAGCCCGCGCGCAGCAACGACGACCCAACGCAGCCAAAAACAGCAACAACAAAAAACGTTTAGGCAGCAATAGAGTGCTGGAACCAGAATGAGAAAACAGGTCTCTACCAATGTTTTTACTCTAAAGTACTAATGTTTTTACTATAAAGGACTATTTGGGGAGGAAGAGAAGGGATACTTTTTGTTGGCTCTCATTGGTACCTTTGGGAAAAGAAAGAGAAGCAGAGAATAAGTTCTGATGAGGAACCCAAATGCTATTTAGTTCCCCATATTATAATGGAAGTAGAAAATTCTCCTGTAATATGATGCAAAGGCGAGTTTATTTTGTCTGTTTTATGAACATAGCGTTACTTCTTGTATGATGTTAACACAGTCCTTGAGTCTTACTCTCTGTAAGAGCTTAACAGCTGCCACTGCTGTTATCTCTGGGTGGGAGCAACCTTCATGAAACATGGCACTCTCGCTGCATGCATAGGAAAGTAGCTTTTAAACTGTTAGCCTATTCCAATTTTCAGTTTAAAGTGGTGATCTTTAAAACTATAGGATAAACGAAATTTTATGCTTTATTTCTAGTTATTGAATAATCTAGGTAATGCATTTCAGGTGGGGACCCTTCTTAATCTTAGAAAAGCATTCAATCACACAGTAATTGTTAGTTTTTAAAAAATGTATGTACAAGTTCAGGATGTCAAGTTTTAGGTGTCTAGTTTTAACTTGTTTGGCTGAGCTGCCACTTAAATCTGGTCCCAATGTTATGTGAATGGACCTAGGCTTTTATTATTCCTGTTTTCCTCCTTTGTTGGAAACCAGTACAGAGAACCATCACTTAAAAAAGAAAGATGTTTCCTGCTTTGTTTCCTTTTATCCAACTGAGAACAGTCTGGGAGAAAAGATCGCTTCCTTTCTGAATTTGGTAAGTCACAAAATGGAACATGTACAAGCAGACATTTGTGCCTCTGTCGTATTAACCTTGGGACGAGGTGATAGAATGTGTGAATAATCCCGTTAGATGGTTGCATACTCTTCTACTCCTGTTTCCTCTTCAATTGGCTTTAGGGTTTTCCATAACAAGTAACTTTCTTAATTTGTCTATTTCAAAATTGTCTTAATTTTTCTCCCCAAGATGCAGTTTTTCCTCTTTCCATGTGCTGTTACCTCACTGAATCCTCTCACTAATTCTATGACAAAGGTATTATTATCATTGACCTTTTATACAATGTTAGTTGCTCAAGGGCACACAGCTAATCACTAGTAAAGGCAGGAATTGACTGCAGCCTGGATATGATTCCATGGTCTGTGTACTTAGCTGTGATGTATGTGTAATGCCTCGAAATTATCACCTCTAAAATAGGTATTGGCTCACAGGTGTTTGTGAGATTCTAAAGAGGGCTAGGAAAACTTCTGTGAAGTGAGATACCTTGACTTTTTAATGTCAGGCGGTGATTGTAGTGAAACAGTTATCAACTCCCATTAAATTCAAGTGATGGGAGCAAACAAGAATCTTTGATGAGGATGTGGTGGAGGTTAATGTCACGTTAATGTTGGGTCAGTCTTACATGTTTGATCTTATCCTAAAGACTTAACCTTTATGTAAAGTCTGCATTTGACACTGATAGCTTCCCATCAGACACAGGTGTCTTTCTCTGCCCAAGAGCCGGACTGATGAGTTCCTGGAGACCATTGTTCCTCCATAGACTCACGTGCAGACTTCAGCCTGTACTCCTGATGGTGCCCAGATATGAGCCACCATCTTGAAGATGCAGCCACATAGATGCCCATTTCTCGGTATAGAGTTGCCTTTCATGTGGCCTCTAAGTTGTCCACTACCATGCCACTCTGAACTGGGGGTGAGAGCAGGGCGTACAGTGACACACCATTCTGTCCAACCTTTCTTTCAGAGTAGGACTTCACTCTTTAAACAGTCCTGGGTTGAGGAAGAGCTCTGTTATCCACTCCAAGGTCTCTTTGGGAAGAAAAGTCTGGTCCACGTTAACCTTCTGCCTCATTTTCGTCTTTCAGGGATTATTTCTGCTCTGTGTTAAATTTGGACTTTACATGCATGGGAAATACCTACCTGAAACACCTTTGCTTTTCAGCAAGTTTGAAATGCCCATCTGAAAGCTAGAGCATTCATTCAGTGATTGAATTTTCAAATTGTCAGAGTGGTGGTAAATCCCATCAAGGCAGAACTGAAGTCCAGGTATCTTTAGGGATGCTTTGAACGTGTATAGCCACTGGAAAAAGCGGTATGTTTAAAAGAGCAAGGAGTCACCTTATTGGATTCTTATTCCCTTACTGGGTCTCCAAATTAGGATAAATGTCCATGTATCTCTAATTAGCAGTGATACAATCAAGAAAAATAACCAAGCAGTTTGTGTTTAGCCACAAATTTGTCAGAAAACAGTGGGTGGCAAAGTAACTTGAGATCCCAGGAAACCTGTTGTATTGAGTTGAGGAAAAGGAGAGAGAATTTCTTCAAGTTTTTGAAAAAAGCAGGGACTTTATGTTATGGCTGCGAGTCTTCCCTTACTTTCCATGAACACAAGAGGACATTTAAGAAAGAAAAGTGAAGTCTGTTTGCAGAGGCAAGATAAGAGAGGACAAAAGGGTTGGGAAGATCACGGTGAAGGGAAAAAAATTGGAATTTAGTCTGCTGGTAAATTGAGTCTAATTATATTCACGGACAGGTTAAAGTAATCAGAAGGTAAGGAACCCAATTATGAGATAGTCTTGATAACATAGATGGCTCAATAAAATACAAAAAAGAAAGATAAAAATAGAATGCCTTTATATAATTCTGGAGGAAGTTTTAAAATGAGTGTTTAAGATAAAAACTTGGAAGGAAAGTTATTAAAATAAACGATGAATTATGTTGGTCTTGAAGGAGAAAGAAAAGCTCACTTTGTGTAGTGAGTGAAGAAATCCCATTTCTCTGATTTTAACCATTTTATACGTATTTCTGGGTTATAGGACTTCGATGGTTAAAGAAAGATGGTGTTATGACAAAGTGAAAATCATAAGAAAACCAATCACATAGCTTTGGTTGGATTGTTCCTTTCCCTTCCCTTCATTTCCTAAAGGTCATTATTCAGAGTCCTTTGAAAGTACAGCTCGTGAATTGTTTTTGTTTTTTTCGGTGAAAGTTAGTGATTTGTTTTTCTGAAAACCTTTGTTTTGGGTTATCGGATTTCTTTTTAAATTTTTTTTAATTGAAGTATAGTTGATTTACAATGTTGTGTTAATTTCTGCTGTACAGCAAAGTGATTCAGTTATACATATGTACATTCTTTTTCTTAATATTCTTTTCCATTGTGGTTTATCATAGGATATGGAATATAGTTCCCTGTGCTCTACAGTAGTACCTTCTTGTTTATCCATCCTGTATATAAAAGCTTACAGCTGCTAACCCCAAACTCCCACTCCATCCCTCCCCCAAACCCTCCCCCTTGGCAACCACAAGTCTGTTCTCCATGTCTTACCAGGCTTCTTTTACTGAAACGTTTGGGTCCACCTCCTGCGGGAAGCACAGCTCACATCTGTTCCTGCAGAAACAGCGTTTGACTCAGTGGTTAAATTCCCCATCTGCTGTGTGATGCCCAGTACTGATGGGAAATTAGAGTTAAGTCTCTGAGATATCTCTGTGATAGGATAGTGTTTGTATGATAGGAAATGTTTTGGTAATTAAGACTCAGAAGAGGAGTGCTTGTAAATAGCTGAAGGTTTTTTCTGTTTTCTTCCTTGTGTTCTCAGCTCCATGCTCTCCATTTTCTTTTCATTAAGAAAGCCAAATGTGTGTGCATTTTCCAGGAAGTTCTGTGGCACGGTAGACAGAGAAGGGCTTGGGCCCAACTCTGGCTCTGTTGCTTGGTTGTTCGGTGGCTGTAAGAGGACTGCCACCCCCTGCAGGAAGAAGTTCACAAAATCCAGTGCCCAGCCATAGTCTAGCGTTCCCAGGAAACAGCTCGCTGCAAGAGGAGCTGTTATATTGCATTAAACTTTTCTCATTGCTCCCTGATTTCAGGGCTTGTCATTTTCTGGAAGCACCTCACTCCACCATGTGACATCCTCCCAGGAGGGCAAGAAGGGTATCAAGAGTCAGTCCTGGGCTATTACCACTTTGTTTCTTTTAATCCTGAAACTTTCACTAAGAAATCGTAGTTCTTATTTATAAAACAAAACAAACAACCAAAAACTCACAAGAAAAAAAAAATCAACAGCTACCAAACAAAAACTCTTTTTAACTCTTAATAACCTTTCCCCTTTCCACACATACATAATTCCTCCTTAAAAATCTAAAAAACCAAAAAAACCCATGAAATCAATTTGATACACATGCATGTTGGCTGAAGAACCATCATGATGGATATTTTTTTCCTCTGTGAAAATTGAGTTGCTTTTACTGTGGATCACTTTGGCAGGAAAGGGTCTATTAAAGAGGGAGAGAAATGTGAATTCAAAAGGATAATGCTACTTTATTTTACTTGATCCTGTTTTGTGCAGCGTTACTGAGGGCAGCGTTGCCCAGCCGATGTTAATCGTGGACCATTAGGGCCACCAGGACTCAGGAGGGCCGAGCAGATATCCTTGCTCTGCCTTGATGTCGGATCAAGACTGAAGTGTGTGAAATGCCCCTTGGCCAGTGGTACAATGTCCAACATTGTAGGTGCAAGAAATCCTTGGATACGGTAGGGATGGGGAATGAAGTTTTTAATTACACCTCTGTTGTTTTCTATCACCAGGAACTAAATTAATGGGGAATTAATTCACATGGTTTATTACGCATTTTCTTGTTTAAGAGAGAACTCTTTTTCCCACAACCCTTTCACTTTGGTCCTTTCAGCATTTCTTTCCCCTCAATACTGAAATACCCTCTTTCTTGTTCAAATGACATGGGCTACATTCGGTACACTTAGCACCCTGTGGAAGTCTGACAATTACTTCCATACGGCAGCCTTGTTTCAAAACTAGTCCAGAACAAGTGAGAGGTCTTCATGTTTCATTCATTTTCCCGGTGCTGTTGGTGAGTTTCCAATATTTCCCAGAGAGTTTCGATGGAATATAAGAAAACACACACTCTTCTGTGTTCCATTTGGTGAGAAAGAGAGCCATAAAGTAGAAAGCCACAAGCCCTCCCTTATAATAAACCATGTTTTATCAGCACTTGAAAATCAAGCAGTAGGAGAATGACAGTAGTGGGGAAGGCTTGGTGGAAAAGCCCTATTTATTCAGTCTTTGGGTATAAGGGTAAAATATTGAAACAGGAATACAGTGTTCATCCCCGTAATAACTAATTAATATGGAAGCATTTTGAGAACTGTGCTGTGTAAGTGCTATATAAACAGTGCTGTATTATCACGGGGTGTTAATAGTAAAGCAGAGCTAACACTTCTCATTGTTTGTGCATTTTCAGATGTGTGACAGTGTTGAAGGAAGGCCGTTCATTATTCTGTAAACCAAAACTGGATCGTTGAGTTATACTTGCTTTTGGTCGGCTAAAGGCATATTTGGTTTTATAAAAATGCTATACGTGATTCTGATTTTCCAGAGGTTATCAAGTAATAACAGACTTTTAAATTCATTCGTTCACTTTTCAGAACCCAAAACTTCAGGCTGAAAACTTTACATATGTTCAGACCTAGCAAAGAGTACAGCTGTCGTTCACCTCAATTACACACAGCAAATATTTGGAGTACAGGCAGGAAGGAAGTTTTGGAAGAATCAGGTGTGGGAGGGATTCTTGTAGGATAGAGGCGGAGGTGGGGTTTCCGGTGTGGCATCTCATTGATGAAGCAATAAAATAGAAAGAGAAAGCTCTTTCTGTCCATAGAAAGAGAAGCTGAGAAGAACCTCAAGCATGCTTGCATTTCCCGTGTGAATACAGGGGGAACTGGCCACACAAGACCTGCATGTGTTCATACAATGCACGTGGGCACCACTTGGCAGCAAAGCAAGGCGGCAGGACGGTATCACATTTGTGAAGGTGTTGACCCGAAAAGTAGTCTAGCGTACAGAGGAGTGTGTGTGTTTTACAATATGCCCGAAGTGGTAGAGTATTACTGAAGTACGTTTCAGGCAGATTTGAGACAATAGCATGGTCTACCTATGTTAAAATGATTATTTCCGTTTTTAAATTCTTTAAATAAAAGTTCTGTGCTCCTAAGCCACAGCTGCTTGCTTTTCGTTTTGGTGTCCCTGTGCTCCTTGATGTAGCAATTACAGTGTGATTTCCTTTTGGAATCTTTGATAAAATATGTAATTCTTTGTCATTGCCTCAAAAAAGCTGAAAGGAACCTTGTCTGGTCATCTTGTTTAATTGAATCATGCCTGTTTTTTGGGCACAATTTTCATTTTATGAAATTTTATGAAAGAAACACAAAACTTCTCGTGATGTTTTGCATTTCCACAAACTCAGGTGAGCAAAAATGTCCTTCGGGTCTAGTTTGAGGATTTAACTAGCATGATATTTGTTTAACAAAGACATGATAAATAAGAGACCAAGAAGTCAATTGTATGTTTGCTCTTTAGGTTAATGCTGAAATTTAAATTGATGGATGAACTAGATTTTATCTGCTTGCCTTGCCTCTGGAGAAATCAGGAGATCGGAGGCATAGTGCTTCATAGCAGAAATGTCTTCTCATTGATTTTGCTGAAGTGTCTTCCAGGTTTCAGCGTATAAGTGACTCATTAGGGAACAAAGAGGGAAATCCTTTGTGAGGAATCAGATCTCACTGAGGCACAGGGTTCCTTACACTTCATCTCTCTTTAAAGTCAGCATTGCCTTGCTAAATCCCTACCAAGCAAACAACAACCAAAAATCAACACACATACAAGCCACGGGGTATCCCAGACTTCTGGCTGTCGTTTTCACGGTCGCCAGCACCTTTTCCCAGGAGAACAAAGAGATTGACCCAAGTGATGCCCTTGAGGGGCAAGATGGAATTGGGATCTATCCTTTCCCGTCTTTTTGGAGAGCCTAGTACATGGGGAGAACGCCTGTCCTTGGGAATCCAGTGTTTGCAGTACCCCTCTACCGTTTCCCCATCACTCCTTCAGTGATGGAATGGACAAAAGCAACACTCTTGCCAAAAGGCGTGCTTGCAGTTTCTTTGCCTCAGCCTGAGCAGTGTTGAGTTCATTCACGTTCGCTTCTTGGGAGAAATACTACCTTTCTCCAGATTGGGGAGAGAGTCTGGCTGAGAGGTAACACTCTTAGGAAAGGAAAAGCATCACCTCCTCTAATAAAGAGGGGCCACTTCATAATGAATTTTTTTTTTCCGACCATGATGAGCATGTTTCAGATCCAGGCTTCCAACTTGTACTTCTGAACTTAGGAGCTGAAAAAAGAACTTCTCGATCGACTATTGAGGTGTGAACACAGCAAAAGATAGGCAGCCTGGTACTGAGCCCGTAAGGCCAGGTAATGTGGGCATGTCTTGTTGACTGCAGGTTCCCTTCTCTTTCTGTCTGTTCCATGATCATGTTGCCAGTTTGTGGGCACCTTCAGGAGGAGTTTTATATAAGAACCAGAGGTTCGTATAAACTGATTTCTGGATTGTGTTTGTGCAACAGCTTCCCATCTTTCCTGAGACTTTTGGATGATAATTCTTGCTTTGTTTCTGTCACCTTTTTTTCCTCTAGGTTTTAATCTGAGGGCAAGTAATAATGTCTCTTCAGTGAGACTTCCCTGGAGGAATTTGAGAGAAGCATGCACGTATCAATAAAACTTTCCTAGAAGAAATTTTTGAGCTTCCAGAGGAAGCAGATGGCTGTTCAGCTATTGTTAAAACCTGTTTGTGTTCTGCGCGTCACTCATGATTGTAGGTGACACGTTCAGATCTCCCAGAGGTAGATGTTGCCTTTATGATCACTCTGTCCTAAACAAGGCCATACCAAAAACAAACCTTGGGGAAGAAAATGAATTGATCACAGGAGCATAGAGTATCTAGAACCAGGACCAATTAAAAATCAGTTTGCTCATATGACCTATTTTAAGGTTTCTCAATCTAGATCTTCTGCTTATAAGAGCACGGAGTTTGAGCCTGGCTTAGGATCTGTGTTAAGATCACTGACTAGGTATTTAACCTTATTGAAATTACTCAATATTGTGGAGTCTCAGTTTCCCCATCTAAGTATATGGAGGCAATAATGACAGTTAACTAATTGGTTATTACGACCATTAAATAAGGTAACCATTTTCTGTTTGACGTAGGGATATGTTTCCAAAGCTTTCTGTTCATCTGAAGATAAGCAAAACATTCTGATTTGATCCTTTGATGTGTTTGAGCCTCTTTGATGGAGAATATTCAATATCTAACCTAAAATAGTGAATAAAAATTTGCCAGTTGAATGGGAGAAAGGATGGGTGAATGGAGGAATAATTAAATGATGTCCCTCCCCTCTTAGTTATGGATTGTATATGCACTAGGACAGTGGGTCTGAGAAAATTTAAAAATTCAAGAGCTAAAAATCTGTTACATCATAAATGTCCATAAATGGACAATTGCAGACAGATGGTTTGCATTCAGCATTATTTACCCCCATAATTCACGTGTCTCTACATTCTCCCATGCTTTTAAAGAAGGGCACCATGTTGATGATGCTGGATGATTGTCATAGGACCAGCTAGAGTTGGAAGAGAGAGTAGTTCTGACACTTGATTAAAATTTTTTACATAGAGTCAACAGACCCCCTGCCATCTCTAAGAAAAGCATACGCACACTTTCCTAAGCACTGGCCGGGACTGCTCATTTTACCCTTCTTTTCCATACATTGACACTTGTAACTTTTGAATGGTTTGGGGAATGGCAAGAGCAAAGGAAAAAACAGCCAAATACGATTCAAGAGGCTCATCCCAATCCCGTAAAGAAATGAAACCTTTGGTCTCGTAATGATTGTTTGTGAGAAGAAGAATGCCAAATGTGAGGGTAGCTCTAAAGGGAACACCATTATCTTTAATTACCTGCTTAGTAGAAGAATATTTATTGTGGGGGGGCGGGTAAAAAGACATCAGTTAAAAGTTGACATTCTTGTTATAGATAGAAGCAAATTAAATCTTTTTAGAAAGTCATTTTAGACTCTAAAGACTCCAGCAAAGATTGTTATTGACTGTCTTGTGTTATAACAAGCAAGTTATTTTTATGGTGTATTTATGGTCTGTTAAAGATTTGCAGATATTTATATCTCAGGAGTGGAAAGGACGTTAAAGCTATCTACTTCAGCAGCTTAGTTGTAATGTGCTTTTAGGTCCTCTACAGATCCTGCATAAAATAGGATACGCCAGACTTTTGGTTTTGTCTCTCACGCTTTCTTCCTTCCTTTCTTTTTTCTTCTTCTTTCCTCTCTATCCCCATTTATATGTAAATAATTTAATAATTTTTAATACAATTTTTATTGGGCTTAACAACAAAATTTTACTACTGTAGAACATTCTAGAGGCTTACATCTGTAGCTTGTTTTGTGACATATACTTGGTCATATATTTTATACCATATCTTTGATTAGGAGCATACTTCTAATTAGAGCAGTGCTCCTTACCAGGGGCAGTGCTCCATCCTATTTTATTTTCACAATGATTGGCAAAAGGCAGGGATTCCTTGCAATGGACTGGATGTCTTTTTTTTTTTTTTTTTTTGCGGTACGCGGGCCTCTCACTGTTGTGGCCTCTCCCGTTGCGGAGCACAGGCTCCGGACGCACAGGCTCAGCGGCCATGGCTCACGGGCCCAGCCGCTCTGCGGCATGTGGGATCCTCCCGGACCGGGACACGAACCCGTGTCCCCTGCATCGGGAGGCGGCCGCTCAACCACTGCACCACCAGGGAAACCCGGACTGGATGGTCTTGCTCAGCTAAGAATCATCCTGGTTTTCATAAAGTATATGAATGACCCACTAGATTTTCATGTAAGTGAGAAAGCACTTGATATCTATCTGAGCCTAGAAGTAATTTCATTTTACTTGTAAACACAAGGAGCTGTTTGCCCAATTTTAACATACTTTTGAGTTTTCCAGGAAGACAACTCGGGTAAATCAACAATATTGTACTTTATTTTATTCAGAACTTTTACAAGAGATGCTCGATGTTTCAGAAAGTGAAATGCCCAAAGGCAACACTGCTTATGGTATTTGAGTTCAGAATACAAACAGACTGTCAGTCTGCATGCAAGATATAACTGTTGTATGCATGTTATCAGCTATAGTCACCATTGAATCCTCAGAACTTATTCATCTTATAAATGAAAGTTTGTATCCTTTTATCAACCTCTTCCTCTTCCCCCCACTACCCATTCTCTGACAACCACTTTTTTACTCTGTTTCTATGAATTTGCCTTTTTTTAAAAGATTCCATGTATGAGTAATAATACTACGCAATATTTGACTTTCTCTGTCAGCTTATGTCACTTAGCATAATGCCCTCCAGGTTCATTTCATATTGTTGAAAGTGACAAGATTTCCTTCTCTCTCAAGGCTGAGTAGTCTAGCGTGTGTGTGTGTGCGCGCGCGCGCACGCCACGTTTTCTTTAACCATTTATTTGTTGATGAACACTTGATTGTTTCCATATCTTGGCTGTTGTAAATAATGGTGCTATGAACATTGGAGTATAGATGTCTCTTTGAGATAATTATTTCTTTTGGATATATACTTAGAAGTGGGACTGCTGGATCATATTTTTAATTTCTTGAGGAACCTCCATACTGTTTTCCATAGAGGCTACGCCAGTTAACATTACCACCAACGGTGCTCAGGTGTTCCCTTTTCTCTGCATCCTTGCCAACACTTACTATTTCAAACCTTTTTGATAATAAACATCCTAACAGCTGTGAGATGATATCTCATCGTGGTTTGGGTTTGCATTTCCCTAGTGATTAGTGACGTTGAGCATCTTTTCGCATACCTGTCGGCCATTTGTATATCTTCTTTGGAAAATGTCTATTCATGTCCTTTGCCCATTTTTGAATTGGGTTATTTGGTTTTATGCTGTTGAGTTCCTTGTAAATTTTGGATATTAACGCCTTATCTGATAGATGACTTGCAAATATTTTCTCCCATTTTATAGGTTGCCTTTTCGTTTTGTTGATGGTTTCCTTTGCTGTACGGAAGTGTTTTCAGTTTGATGTAGTCCTACTTGTTTATTTTTGCTTTGTTGCCTTTGTGTTTGGTGTCAAATCCAAAACACCTTGCTAAGACTGATGTCAAGGAGCTTACTGCCTGTGTTGTCTTCTAGTTTTATAGTTTCAGGTCTCATGTTCAAATCTTTAATCCATTTTGAGATGGTTTTTTGTATGGTGTAAGATAGGGGTCTAGTTCATTCTTTCCCGTGTGGCTATATAGGTTTTCTAACATCATTGAAGACATCATCTTTTTTGGCTGTATATTCTTGGCTTCTTTGTTTAAATTAATTGACCTTCTATGAGTGGACTTATTTCTGGGTTCTCTGTTGTGTTCCATTGATTTATGTGTCTGTTTTTATGCCAATACCATACTAATTTGATTACTTCAGATTTGTAATATAATTTGAAATCAGGAAGGTGATGCCTCCAGTTTGGTTCTGTTTTCTCAAGATTGCTTTGGCTATTTTGGGGTCTTTCATGGTTCTATACAAATTTTAGGATTTTTTCCTATTTCTATGGAAACCAACATTGGAATTTTGATAGGGATTACATAGAATCTATAGATTACTTTGTATAGTATAGAGTTTTTAACAATATTCGTTCTTCAAGTACATGAACATGGATTATCTTTTCATTTATTGGCATCTTCTTCAACTTCTTTCATTAATGTCTTTTAAAAGTTTTCAGGTCTTTCTTCTCATTGGTTAAATGTGTTCCTAAGTATTCTTTTTGATGCTATTGTGTATGGGATTGTTTTCTTAATTTCTTTCTCTGATAGTGCATTGTTTATAGAAAAACAATTGATTTTTGTATATTGACTTTGTTTCCTTCAACTTTACTGAAATTGTTTGTTCCGTTTCACTTTTGTCGAGTCTTTAGGGTTTTGGATATATAGTATCATGTCATCTGCAAATAGAGGCACTTTTACTTATTTCATTTTGATTTGGATGAATTTTATTCCTTGCCTAGTTGCTGTGGCTAGGACTTCTGGTACTGTACTCAATAAAAGTGGTGAGAGTGTTCACCCTTTTCTTGTTCCTGATCTAAGAAGAAAAACTTTCAGAATTTTACCATTGAGTATGATGTTAGATTTGGGCTTGCCATAAATGGCTTTTATTATGTTGAGGTACATTCCCTCTATATACAATTTGTTGAGAGTTTTTATCATGAAAGAAGTTGGATTTTGTCAAATAGTTTTTCTGTATCTATTGAGATGATCGTATGAGTTTTATCCTTATTTTGTTAATCTCATATATCACGTTGATGGTTTGCAGATTTGGAACCATCCTTGCATCCCTGGAATAAATCCCACTTGATAATGGTGTATGATCCTTTTTATATATTATTGAGTTTAGTTTGCTAATAATTTGTTGAGGATTTTTGCATTTAGGTTCTTTAGGGATATTGGTCTGCAATTTTCTTTTCTTGCTGTGTCCTTTTCTGACTTTGGTGTCGGGGCAATGCTGGCATTGTAAAATGCGTTTTGGAAGTGTTCCCTCCTCTATGCTTTGATAGAGTTTGAGAAAGATTGGTATTAGTTCTTTAAATGTTTGGTACAATTCACCAGTGAAGCCATCTGGTCCTGGACTTTTCTTTGTTGGATGGTTTTTGATTACGTTTTGATCTCTTTACTAATAATTGGTCTGTTCAGATTTTCTTTTTCTTCATAATTCATTCTTGGTAGGTTGTATATTTCTAGGAATTTATCTGTTTCCTCTAGATTATCCAGTTTGTTGGTGTATGATTGTTCATAGTAGTCTCTCGTGATCTTTTGTATTTCTGTCATATTACTTGTATTGTGTCCCCTTTCGTTTATAATTTGAGGCCCCTCTCTTTTTTTCTTGGTAAGTCTGGCTAACGATTTGTCTCTTTTGTTTACCTTTTCAAATAACAGCTCTTGGTTTCTCAGTCATTTTAATCTCCATTTCACTTATTTTCCCTCTGATCTTTTTATTCCTTCCTTTTGCAGACTTTGGGCTTTGTTTATCTTTTTTTAGTTCCTTGACATGTAAAGTTAGGTTATTTATTTGAGATCTTTCTTAACTTCTTAATTTATGCATTTATTGCTATCAACTTTTGTCTTAGAGCTGCATCCGGTAAGTTTTGATACGTTGTGTTTGCATTTTTTTTTTTTGTCGCAAGATTTTTTTTTATTTCTCTTGATTTCTTTGACCCATTGGTTGTTTGGGAGCATGTTGTTTAATCTGCACGTATTTGTGAGTTTTCCAGTTTTGTTCTTGTAATTGATTTCTAGTTTCATACCATTGTGATTGTAAAAGATGTTTGATATGATTTTGATTTTCTTACATTTATTAAGACTTGTTTTGTGACCTAACATATGATCTGTCCTAGAGAATGTTCCATTACTGTTTGAGAATAATGTGTATTCTCCTGCTGTTGGATGGAGTGTTCTGATGTGTCTGTGTATGTCTAATGTATAATTTAAGTCTGATGTTTCCTTATTGATATTCTGTCTGGGTGATCTATCCATTGTTGAAAGTAGGCTATCGAAGTCCCCTACTATTAATGTATTGCTGTCCATTTTTCCTTTCAGATTTGTTAATATTTGCTTTAAATACTTCGGTAGTCCTATGTTGGGTGCAGAAATATTTTACACCCAATAAAAAATATTATTACAGTTGTTGTATTACAGTTGTTATATCCTCTTAGTGAACTTTGTTATATCTTCTAATGTAGGTTTCCCTGTGTTTATATATTGAGGGGCATGTAATATTATTTTGAGCTGATATCCCTTTATATCTCTTCGTCTAGGGTCATATATTGATTTTAAAATTACTTATATAGGTACGTTACATTATATATACATTTTAATTCATAGAACCGCCAGGGAAGCCCCAGACTACATAATTTTTTAAACTTAGGATAATGAAAGGGATATTAAAAATCTCTAGTAATAAAATGGGAAGTTGGGATTGATAAGGCAAAGAGACCTGAAATGAAGATCAGTCTACCTTTGAGAGCTCACCAAACCTTCAAGCACAATTAGAATTGTGGGACAACGTGTTAGTTCCTTATTTTTGTGTAACAATATTATCACAAACTTACTGGCTTAAAATAGTACACATTTATCATCTCACAGTTTCTGTGGGTCAGGAGTTTGGGCACAGCTTCACTGGGTCCTTTGCAAGACTACAGTCAAGGTGTTGGTCAGGGCTTCTGTCTAATGTCCAAGTGGTTGAGGAAGGATCTGCTTCCTCCTTGGTGTGATTATTGTCAGAATCCAATTCCTTGGTGTCTGATGGAATCAGGGCCTCAGTTTATTGCTAGCTGTTGACTAAAGACTACTCTTACCTGCTTACGGTGTTGGCCTCTTCCATGTGGTGACTTGCATCATCGAAATCACCAAAGAAGACAGTGTATAAGCGAGATAGACATTGTAACCCTATGTAAAGTAATTATGAAAGTGATACCACACCATCTTTCCTGTCTTCTATTGGTGAGAAGCAAGTAACAGATCCTACCCAAGCTCAAGGGTAGTGAATTATACAAGGACATGACTACCAGGACAAAGGGATAATTGGGGGACATTTTAGAATCTGTTCTCCCCAGCCAGCTTTCATTGGCAGTGTTGGAGAAGAGGATGCACCTTGGGATCAGTCGTGGCTAGTGTATTTTATAGTACTATTTATTTTAATGAAAATTTATTTTATCCATCAATTTGAAGGCCATTGTACTCAGAGAAGAGGGAACACAACATCACCAGAAAAGGGTCTGTTCATTTAAGTCTACTTAGACTTTGCTACAAGGTCTTTTCTAATTAGATGTGAATTTATCTGATGAGAAATAGCTAATTTCTATAGAGGTAGAATGTAGTGATATAGGGGTAGATTATTCACAGTCCATGCAAATTAGGGTCTTCTCATCTAGTGACCCAACTAGTTCTTAGGTCATTCAGAGTTTGAATCAGAGTTAGATCTGGAGGAGGAAGAAAATATTCTAAGAGCTAAAATTATTCATTATATAAATTTTTATTATATAGCAGCCATACGTTAGTCACCATTTTAGAGGGAAAGAGGCAGAGAATCTGCCTTCGTGAAGCTTACAGCAGATGCTGGCCACCACTTTAGTCATTCGGGGGTCTTCCTTTAAGGGTAGAATAGTTCGTGTGGGAAGAACATGGGTTTGGGAGGCACATAGCCAGGGGTTAAAATTATAATTCTGCTTACCCGATGTGTGATCTTAGCTTACAAATGGTACCCTCTGATTCTTTATTTCTTCTAGTGAAGAAATGGGTCCAGTAATACCTGTCACACAGGATTTTGTGAGATTCTGGATATAAAGCATCCAGTACACAGGGGGGTTCTTGATGAATATTAAATCTCTTTTCCCTGTTACACTCTTCAGCAAAACAGATCATTGCAGATTAGGCTATAAAGACTTTGATACTCAACCTTCTCCACGATGTCATACAAGAGTCATAAATAACAAATATTTAAATAGTCAGTTGGAACAAAATCTCTTTGGTTTTATGTACACTTTTTAAAAAAATAAGATCTCACAACCATCCCCAGAGTTTCTTGCTTGTTATTTTACTATGACTAGTGTGTCGTAATTACCAAATTATACAAAAGACACGAATGGCTTAAAGGAATAGTTCTGCTTGATTGCGTAAATAAAAATCTCGTTGAAAATGTGTGAATTTAGATATAAACCAATAGACTGGAACATATGCATTTATCTAGTTTGAACTAATCTAGTTTGTCAAGTCACAAAATTTTTGTTGGTGGTGGGAATGGGGCATAAAGAGTAGAGGTTCACAACCACATACCAATGTGGAAATTCATTTATTTTTCAACATTCATTCAACAAACATCTTAACATTTCTATTCCCAGATCTGAGTACTTTAAAAATAGTTACTTATTAGATGTGTAATGGATGAAAAAGCCAGATAATAAATTTCTTTTGCAGATGTTGAGCTGTTTCAAAAGTCTTCTTTTTATTGAAGAACAAGCAGAGTAGCCCAATTAAGTAATTGTATTCATTTGGAACTCAGGCAATAATTTACATTTTTTCTTTTCCATAAATAGTAGGGGAAGTTGGTTAATCTGAAATGAAATGTTCTTAGATCCTATTCAGTTGGTTGGAAGGCGTCAGAGAGAGTTTTCCCTAACATTCTGTTGTTTTGAAATTCCCATTTTCTATGACATAAACTCTATGATATAAAAGAATCCTATTGCTATATTTAAAATAGATAACCAGCAAGGATCTACTGGATAGCACAGGGAACTCTGCTCATTATTCTCCAATAACCTAAATGGGTAAAGAATTTGAAAAAGAATAGATACATGTATAACTGAAACACTTCGCTATACACCCAAAACTAACACAACATTGTTAATCAACTATACTCCAACATACAATAAAAATTAAAATCGTTATGGGGAGAAGCTTGCTTATCTTTATGTGCTTTAAATTTATTTTTTACAGAATGGAGTTTGAATAGAATTCTGATATTTTTGTGATTCTGTAATTTCTTTGGTTGGCACTTAGAATATTCTACCACAAGTATATTTAATTTGTCTGTATATCTTGTGTTCCTCATTAGCTTATAGCCCCTTGAAAGCAGGAGATCTGATTTTGCATATAACAGTTGATCAGTAAATGTTTTGATAGTTCTTTAGATATTGAAAATGAACAGGCTTCTATCCATTTCCTGTTGGTGCCCGAATAATTCTCACATTCAAATAGTAACGACAGGGCTTCCCTGGTGGCGCAGTGGTTGAGAATCTGCCTGCTAATGCAGGGGACACGGGTTCGAGCCCTGGTCTGGGAGGATCCCACATGCCGCGGAGCAACTAGGCCCGTGAGCCACAACTACTGAGCCTGCGCGTCTGGAGCCTGTGCTCCGCAACAAGAGAGGCCGCGATAGTGAGAGGCCCACGCACCGCGATGAAGAGCGGCCCCCGCTTGCCACAACTAGAGAAAGCCCTCACACAGAAACGAAGACCCAACACAGCCAAAAATAAATAAACTAATTAAAAAAAAATAGTAATGACATAGTATCTTGATATTTTTCTTTGAAATATTAGAAATGCTTTCTGCAAATTTCTAGGGGATCATAGTTGGCATGTGTATTTATTTTGAGGCCATGTATAACATAAGCTTCAGTATTTTGATCCACTTTGGGCCCTTGAAGGTGTTATACATAATGAAAACCAGAACACAAAGAAATCATCAAAAGTCCCTTGAGGAAAAATGTGGTAGTGATACTTCTTGAAATGTTAAGAGTCAACAACCAGTCCTCATACAGCATCACCTAGAGTGGGGAGGTACCTATGGCAGGGCAGCCTGCTCTCGGTGCAGGGGCTACTCCTCTCAAGACTGAACTCAACCTTCAATTCCCTTAAGAGACCTTGATCAACTTGCAGTTTCTCCTACCTGCAGGTCAGTGCGACCATTCCCTTTCTGCCCTGACTTGCATTTTATCATTTTATCCAGTTTTTTACATGTGAAAGATGTATGAAAATGTGAAGAAACCTAAGCTCATCCTAAACACCCGTCATATGGAGGTAGCCACACTCCTTGCATAATTTCCCAGTTTAGGGACTAATATTTAAATCACTTTAGTTTCTTACGAAATATGTGGATCAAACGTTAAATGTACTCTGTACTGTGTGCCTTTGGAGTAATGTACTTGACTTTTTTTTTCTTACACTGTCCTCGGAAAGTCAGTGACCATGCTGAAGAGACCCAACAAGAGAAAAGAGAACCGGAAATGTGGCAGGAAAGGCTAAGAGAGTACGTCCAGCACAGAGGGGGGAAAGAGGCGTTATGAAGTAATTTTAGCATACCTCTGGCTCTATGAAGATGCCTATCAGCTTATCAGTTTTATAAGCCAACGCTTGGAGGATATGGGGTTTTTCAGTGATCTAATCTCAAGTAAATAAGGGACAAATAAAATGAAATTATATGTGTGTCTCTCTCTAGAACGTGTAGTCAGCTGCTGAATTTAATGCTGCGGATAGATGGAGACTCAGGCAGCACGGTCTGATTGTTTTAAGTTGAAGTCTAGTTAATTTACAATGTGTTAGTTTCAACTGTACAGCAAAGCGATTCAGTTATACATATATACGTACATACAGATATATGCTTTTTCAGATTCTTTTCCATTATAGGTTATTACGAGATACTGAGTTTACTTCCCTGTGCTATATGGTAGGTCTTTGTTGTTTACCTATTTTATATGCAGTAGCAGCATAGTAAGATCTTGATAAGGTTTGAGTAATCATCAAGTCAGAATTGGATAGCTCATGCTGTAAAATTATGTATTTTAAGTAAGTGGCTTTAAGATAATTGGCTCTTAAAACATTTTTGGATGTTGCAGTGGGGATAGTTGTGGGGGCGGGTAACAGGACAGTAAGTGAACACTGACTGGAGAACATGGTCATGGGAAAAAAAATCTGAAGTCTAAGGAGATTAGGTCCCATTGTTCATGAAATGTATTTAGATACAGGGGAGATCATTATGTGGAAGACCTTTAGAACCACTGGGGAAAGAAAAGATGCCCAGTGCCTGATTTTAAGCTCACTTGGGATGATTTTGTTAGGGTTGACTAATAATTTCCTGCTACGAATTGTTGGTTTATGCAAATAAAATGCCCATAATTCATCATGAGAGAGAAGATGATGCCCGTAGATTCTATGCCCTACAATGGCGCTTGCTTAACAAATATATTTTTGGAATAGGTAAGGATAGGGGTGCCGAGAGCAAGCAAGAGACAGTTTCTGCCATCAGCATTCGTAGTCATTCATTCAGCAGATTCACCTGGTACACTTGGTATGTCCTGGACCTTTACCAGATCCTGGGAAGAATGAAGAGCCTTTCTTATGCAAGTGTCTTTCGCAATTTAAATGTACTAGAATAAATACAGGACGCATATTTTAGATACACCACTTCAGTACTGAATGTTCTAGAATTTTTTGAGGTGAGAAGATAGGGGTAAGTGATTACAATTATGGAGAAGGTCATACCCACCAAGTAGGCAGGTTTAGCCGAAGTTGGAGCATATACTAATAGAGGCGTACAGAGAAATTTTTACCAGTTAATGGAAATATAAGAAACATAAAAACAGTTGTTTTGGTTAGGAAGTATGATTCTTGCTTGGGACACGAGTTATTGAGTGACTAAATGCATGACAAAGAGGGCACACTATTGGGCTTCCCTGGTGGCACAGTGGTTAAGAATCCTCCTGCCATTGCAGGGGACACAGGTTCGAGCCCTGGTCCAGGAAGATCCCACATGCCACAGAGCAACTAAGCCTGTGTGCCACAACTACTGAGCCTGTGCTCTAGAGCCTGCGAGCCACAACTACCGAAGCCTACACGCCTGGAGCCCGTGCTCTACCTCAAGAGAAGCCCCACAGTGAGAAGCCCACATGCAGTGAAGAAGACAAATGCAACCAAAAATAAATTAATTCATTTTAAAAAAAGAGGGCACACTATTAAAATTTTATTCCTCAATAAGGCAGAATATTAAATATTTATTCTTCACGTCCAGAGTTAATGGAACAGCTGTGCTAACCTTAATTTAGCATCACTTGGTGGCTACCAAAAATAATAGTGTGGAAGAATGACTTGAGGTTTTGTTTCCTGGTAGGAGAAATATATCCTGATTATTAACAGTAAGGAAATAGAAATGTAGGAGGAAGCAAATAATCACTCATAATTCTATCATCAAAGATAATCAGTGTTAATGTTTTCATGTATTTCCTTACAGCTTTATTGCTTTGCCTCATTTTATATAGTTATCAGTCTCTTCAATATATACAGAAGAGTAATGACATTATCACATATAATCACATATATGTGATCACATATAATCACATATATGTGATTATTTTATACCTGTGTGGTAATAAAATAAATGTTCAATTCTTAAGAAAATGAAGAAATTATGAGAAAAGTTTAAGGAGTGGATTTGATTTCTAGAACATAGCAAAAGTAATTTGGAGCTCTGTAAAATGAATTGGAAAATCAGTTCCAGCCATAAATGTGTTATACTCCTTTGAATGGAGTGTTTTTGTACTTTCGACAACTAACTGAAGTAATTTTTTGAAGAGACGTGTGTTCTGAGCGGGCACAGCATTACTTACAATATGGTGGTTATTTTGAAACAGACCTATCACTGATTTGAACGTATGCTGGTGCTTTGGAGAAACAATGCGATGAGAAACCTGTCACGAAGCTTTTGGCTGTTCCTATCTGGAGAGGACAGTTAACGATAACCAGTAAACTCAGGCTGCAGTTGATTTTTCTGTCCGTTGAAGATTCCATGGAAATATTATCTTGGTCCCGTGAATTCCAAACGCTCCTTTTGGTTTTTGCTTTCTCTCCAGTGGTTTTCTGGAGAACTGTTTGCAGCTCTTCTTGTCATGTTAATTACTCACGAGACATAGCCATAGACCTTCTTGGGGTTAGTTAGATCATCTTAGAAAGGAAAGAAAACTTAATCAGTAAACAGGTTTCTTTGGTATTTTCCCTGTAATACTGGGACTCCTGTTTATTAGGTTTATCCTGTTTCCTGTTATAGAAAAAGCTGAAAATCGGCATACAGTTGAATGAAGTAGCAGACGGTTTTCCCATGATAGCGCCCAACAGTTCATGAGATAAGACTAGTCATGACACCTATACATAAGGGAAAGTATACATTGAGATCATTTTAATTTTCAGTTATCATTATTTGGATTTCGTTCCTTAGCTCTCTGACGCAGGTTTAGAGGTGGCGTGAATATTCTTATAATGAAGATTGTTGCATTCTTAGATCAGAGCTCCTCTAGTCCTGATTTTTCAGTGGAGCTATACTTGTAGAGAAGATCACTACCGAGATGCTAGTAAGCAGTAGATACAGAGGCTTGAGAAGAAACAGAGAGAGACGCACAGAACTTGGAGCCACCCCAAGATGGAACTTCACAATGATTCAAGTCTTAGAAAATACGATCTATGAGAAGAAGTTAGGGCTTTAGGGTCTTTGTGCCTGAGGAAAGATGTCTGTGAGGCTCTTTCATGATGAGAGTCACATATATGAGACATTATTATATGGAGGATTCTGACCAGCTGTTCTGCAACCCTACTGGGGATAGAAATAGATTTAAGTTACAATATATGGGATTTAGATTAGATAACGGAAGTGTGTTCTGATAGTAAGTGTTGTTAAATGTTAGAGTATGTTTCCCAAGTAGGTTATGAAATCATCGTGCTGAAATTATTGTAGTTATTTGTGTCTAGATATTAAACAATATGACAACTTACATATAATACATAAATGTTAATAACTATATATACACACACTGTATATGTATACATACAGTGTGTGTATATATACTGTTGACCTCAACAGCCTTACTAACCTTGTAATTCTATTATTTGGGAACTCACAATTAATGCCTTGTAGATACTGCCTTGTAGGTACTGTTCTGGAAGGCTTAAGTATGTGGATAATATCCCAAACTGCTGGATGATGTTAGCGACCAATTTCACCTTATATCAATATAGAAAGCTGTTACATTTTTGCAAGAGAAAAAGGTAAACCTTTCTTTCCTTTTGGAATTACGGCAGTGAGGAAGTTTAACATTTCCAATTCTTTCGTTGACTGAGAAGAAAGTCAGGGGAGCAGTGATGCATTTCCTAATGCTGACAACTGTGAACTCAGAATTTTGAGGCTTCCAGGATTCTTAATTGCCTTCCCTTGAATAGGTCATTGTATTTTTTTTTTCCTCCAGGTTTTCTTCTTAAGCAGGAAAAACAGACCATCTACCTTTCAAATATTTACAGCTTGCAAGTGGATAAATCTCCCAAATCTATTTTTTTCCATCAAAAGAAAAACAATCAGCAGCAATAATCTCACATTAAGATACTTTTGATAAAAAGTTAGTAGATAGTTTATGATCTTTTAGTGGCAGTTTTTGTGTAGCCCAATCATTAACAAATCTGTTATCAGCATATGTGTCTCTCTCTCCCTCTGCTGATGATTCTTTTTAGACTAACATATTCATACCTCCTTCTCCTGAAAAACATCAAAATGAGAATAGTGTGCATGAGGAAACTCTAAAGCTCTATATTTACACAAAAAAGACTCATAAATATTGGTTTATCCGAGGGAAGCATTTTGTACTAGTCCATTTGTATCACAGGGAAAGCCTAGTCATACACTAAATATTTTTCATTGAAAGATGGTATAATGAAATATTAACGTTTGTATACAAAGTGTTATTCTAATTTTTTAGTTATTTGTGTTTAGATATTTTATAATAGAAATTGAACTGAAAAGGACTTGTAGTTGATTCAGACCATCTCATTTTAAACATGAAGCCTATGCCTGGAAAAGTGACATCGTTTTCCAAATGTTACAGATCCAGTCTTTTTTCTTAATGTCATTCTAAATTGATTGTTTAGAAGTTTCTATTCTCCCTGCATACGATCGCTGCTTTTCCAAAATTATTTGGAGGCGTATCCTTTTGTAAGAGAACCTCATAAACAAACATTCTTAGTTTGAAAACAAGTGAGGAGAGCTTTCAAGTTCAGTCTGTGGACTGAGCTAAACGTGTGTCTGCTCTCCCTTCCCAAATTCCATTTGAAATGGCAGTGAAGGCAGATAAAAAGAGAATATGTTTCTTAGCAGGACGAAGAGGCCACTGATAAAGCTGGAGGAGCTGTGAGTTGAGGTCAGCAGGTACAGAGGACAGCACGGGTAAGAAGCAGAAGTTGAGGTCATTGGTTGCAAGTCTGAAGAACGGCTCAGGTTTGCTCTCTCCAACCGCAGGCATGTAACTAGTTGCAGCATTTACCCACAGAAAGGAAGCAGTACAGTGCTTCAAAGGAATTAAAGGATCTGTGTGTGAGAGTCCAGGCCTTACAGTGTGTGGGCTGGTAACAAAGAATAGCATCCATCCCGTTCTGGTTCTGGCAGTTAGAGAGGCCCTAGCTGGTCTGGATGTTCCATGTGCAAGAGCTAGAGCAAATCACCTCATATTAATCAATCTAGTCATTTATAAAAAGGTGTAGATAACAGAAACCAGCAATATAAAACAAAGTAAAAGAAATGGAACAAATCTCTCTAAAATAGGATTTTTCATCCTCTGCGCTATTAGCATTTTGGGTTGGATATTTTTTGATATACGAAGTGTCCTGTACATTGCAGGATGTTTTGCCGCATCCCTGGTCTCTATCCAGTATATTCTAGTAGCAGGAAGCTCTTCCTCTCTACCCACTGTGAACAGTGTCTCAATATCTGGACAAAGATATTGCCAAGTCTACTGCAGGAGAACTTGGTTTTTCAGCACACACACACACACACACATATAGATCTATACATATAGATCTATATATATACACATATCTGTATTTGTTGGGGGTTTGGGGTTGTTGGTTTTTTCACCCAGATTTTGGAATATATGAGGCAAAAAGGAAACTCAGCAAACTTAACCAATATGTTATTCCTTGGGTCCTGAGGGCCCTTTCAGTTTTGTTTTCTCTTCACCTTTCAGAGTATTTTTATGTGTGTTTCACATATAATGTCCAGGAGTTTTATTTATACTTTGTGGGAGGAATAGGGAAAAGTAGATCTATTACATTTTTGTGGAAGTGGAATGTTAAAGTAACTCATAGAAAGGCAGGAAAAGGAAAACAGAAAAAAGAAAACAAAAAATAAGGTAGCAGACATCAGCCCTATCCTAATAATTACATTAAAGGTAAGTGGCCTAAATATGCCAATGAAAGATAGTCTGTGTGGGTTAAAAAAATGACCTAGCTACATGCTATCAATAAGAAACATAGGCTGAATATAAAGGATGGTAAAATATATATCATACAAACACTTAAAGGAAAACAGAAACTTTCAGAGCAAAGAAAATTACTAGAGACATATTGGGATGTTATATGCTGATAATAGAATCAGTTTACCCTTTTAAAAGAATGAAAGGACAGCTTGGGAGAAAACACTTGCAAATCATATAGTGGACTAGTATAGTAAGACTAGTATCTTAAAATTTAACAGTAAAAAAAAAAAAAAACTGTTTAGAAAATGGGTAAAAGACCTGAAGAAATAGTTCACAGAAGAGGATATACAGATGGAAAGGCACAAGAAAAGGTGTTAAAAATTATTAGTTATTGGGGAAATGCAAATTAAAATCCCAATTATATATTGCTATACACCAATCAGAATGGATTAAATAAAAAAAAATTAGTGATCCTATCAAATGCTGGCAAAGATATGGAGAAACTGGGTCACCCATACATTGCTAATGGGCATGTAAATGGTACAGGCCCTCTAGAAAAGTTTGTTCACTTCATAAATAATGAAACTTGCAACTACCATCTGACGAAGCAGTTGCATTCCTAGGCATTTATCCTAGAGAAATAAAAACGTGTGTTGACACAAAGCTATACACAAATGTTCATAGCAGGTTTTTTTGTGATAGCTTCAAACTGAAACAGCCGGGTCCTCCAAGGGGTGAAGGTTGAACACATCTTGATACGTCCGAGCCATGGCATACTTACTCAGCAGTAAAAAAGGAACAGATACATGTAACAACCTGGATGAATTTCCAGAGAATTATTCTAAATGGGAAAGGCCAGTCCCCAGAGGTTACATAACATATGATGCCACTTTTATAACATTTTAAAATAATGAAAGAAATGGAGAATAGATTAGTGATTGCCAGGGCTTAGGAGAGGGATGCCAGTGGGAGGTAAGTGATCATGGTGATAAAAGTGTAACATGAGTGATGCTCCCGATGTCTTGACTATATCAGTGTCAATTTACTGGATGTGTTATTTTACTATAGTTTTGTAAGATGTTTACATTGGGGCAACTGGAAAAGGGTACATGGGTTCTGTGTTAGTTCTTACGACTGCCTGTGAATCTACAATTATCTCAAAATGAAGGGTTTAATTTTTAAAAATGATACTGCTTGATTTCATCATTTCATCAAGCTGCTTTTAGCTTAAATAACAATTTCAGAACAATCTACATAATGAATCAGCCAACCCCTGAAAACTCTCAGTTATCTATCTTGTCTTCCCTTTTAGTTTTGTTTGGGTTCTGTTTTAGCAGCCTCTTAGAAAAAAAGGTAATATCCAAGTAGGCCTGGATCACTTCTAACAATTTAGGGTAACTTCAGAATGTCTGCAGATAATTTGATATCTGCATACACAAAAAAATAATGTAAAGTTCTTGCATCTGAGTAGTTTATTGGGAAAGTAGTTAATATATACATAAATCAGTGCTCTGATCAAATTACTTGTTGAGATTCAGAACAGAATATTAACATTAAAAAAACCCACCACTGTGTTAAAAACTTAATGATTTTTCTATTTCTCTCTGGTTGTTGGAGAATTCTCCTTTATTATTCTCTTATTTTGCTGTATATCATGTTGGCTGTTTAATTACTTGTTCCCTGGCAGATGGACGTAGAGAGTGGTAAGAGGTGAACTTCTAATAAATCTGCAGTTTGTCATGGTCTCCCTGGAAAACACAAGTACATGAAAGATAAAGAGTTTCCCTTAGATTAATGTATTTATCCAATGTGACTATGATTTCAACCAAACTCCTAGAAAGAGTTTTTGTTAAGGCGTGCTTTTGGATTTGAAAAAGAAGATATAATTTGTCTCAAACCAATGTATGAACATAGCTCATTTTCTGGTAAAATAGAATAATGAGTGACATTTATCACTGCTAGTTTTCAAAGTGTAGTCTGAAAGTGTAACATTTGGAGTAGTCTTATGCTGAATAAAGAACATAGGGGAGAGAAAACATAACAGGATAGAAAGCCCAGAAGGAGACTCTTCTATGTATGAGAGTCTGTGTATAATATGCTGTATTAATTTATACATTATTTGATTAACATGTTTTGATAAATAATATAGCATAGACTTTATTACATGCTATTACCTAGTATAAGAAGGAAAGAATCTTAAAAGATATTAGAGCAACTGGATAACTATAAACTTGGGCCCTTTTGTTGTATCTAACAGCAAAATAGATTTCATATGAATTTACAGGTTAAGTGAAAAAAGAAAAATCCCCTGCAAGAACAGAGATGTCTGGAAGTAAATAAAAATATTTTTCATATAATAGGTTAAAGGAGGTCTTTCAGAGCATTAAAAGGAAAAACGTAAAGAGAAATATTAATATATTTTGCTATATAAATGGTAAACTTTGTTAAAAATCACTAGTATTGTAAATGTTTGCATTAATGATATATATGAAGATTAATATACTAATATTATAACATGCTCTTATAAATAAGAAAAAAGCGAACATCTAAAGATAAAGACCTTATATAGATAATGAATAAAATAATAATTATAAAAAATAAAATTTGAAACACTCAGCCACTTATTAATGAAAGAAATGCAAACTAAAATAAGAGTATATTAGAATGGCTAATTATTTTTTAAGGACTTATATCTGTCCTGTGGTCTGTGAAGAATGGTTTATTTAATATTTGGCTTGTGGGAATATGTAACCTTTTTGGACAACATTTTTAGAAATAAGTATTTTACAGTGTTAATAGTATTGATTCTCTTTATTCAAATCAGAAATGCATATACACTAGGCAGTTTGTTTCAGCATTATTTATAGTGCTGCCAAGTTCTGACTAACCTGCCTATCCAATAGTAAGAGTACTGTTATGTATGTAATTTTAATTCCTGAGATGCAGTACCATTCAGTCGTTTCAAAACAGGTTTCCACAACTTGTGTCTGTCACAGATGAATGGATCAAGAAACTACACACACACAGATAGACAGACACACACATTTATTTAGGAATATTACTCAGCCTCACAAAAGAAGGAAATCTTACCATTTGCAAGATGGGGAATCTAGAAAAAAAAATTGAGCTCATAGAAGCAGAGTGGAAAAGTGGGGTTGGGGGTTGGATAAATAGGGAGAGGTTGGTAAAAAGGTACAGACTTTCAATTAGAAGTGGAATAAAATCCGAGAATCTAATGTATAAGGTGGTGACTATAGTTGATAACACTGTATGTATAATTGAAATTTGCTAAGTTAGTAGAAATTTAATGTTCTCACTCCCTCCCCCAAAAAAGTATAAAAATAGGTTTCCAAAAAAAATATTTAGTGCCTAGGGAAAATGCTAAAATTATGCTGAATGAGAGATTCAGACAAAATTAATACATTTATTTTTGACATATATTGACAGATTCTCATATAGATAAAAAGAAAAAAGAGATAATATGGTGATATTATCTCAGTCTGATTTATTCTTGCATATAAAAAAAGGCTTGAAGGCAATGCAACAAAATATTAAAGGTTTTGTTGTAATATTGCATCAGTTGTTTAGAAAATTCTTCTAGAATGCAAACAACTATTTATGCACAAAGAAATTAATCACAATGTGCTCAATCATGGGTGAAAATTAAATGTTCATCAGTAGGGAAATGTTTAAATTACATCATCACATACTCACGGTAGAGTTCTATGCAGGCAAGATAATCATGTCTTTGGAAGGGTTTTTGTTTTAATAATGTGGAAGAGTACTTATGGCAAAATGCTAAGTGATGAAACTATAAATATATGTTAAAAAGCTGCAGGGAAATATGGTAAATTGTTAGCAGCTATTACCACTAACTGGAGGAATCGTGATGGTCATTTTCTCAGCACCTTTATGAATATTCCAATCTATTATAAGCCTCCAACCTTTGTAATCAGAAAAAAAAGTTTCTAAAATATCTTTGGACTTTATACATAAAGCACCACATGAATTTATAAATTTATTTAGCTAAAATAGTTAATAAAAACCGCAATATTCTTTAAGCAACATCTCAGCTTCATCCTGATCTGTGATACTTGGCGCGCTGTCTGGATATGGCATCATTAACTGTTGCAAGTAAAATAGCAGTAAAGTATTTATACAAAGGAAGAAAGGAGAGATTAAGGTCCCCTTTTAGTACTAGGTAGTCTGACAGGTTCTGATATGTTTTGTGCACCGTATCTGTATTTTCATGTGCATTGATTTTTCCAAGGGTTTTATGGCTAAAACTAGGTCCCCAAAGAAGTCAGGTTTTTTCTTTGTATTATCCACAACTTGGCTGGAGACAGAACGTCTGCAATTACTCCTCCTGCTTTTAACTGACTTTGAATCCTGTCCTTTCAGCTTGTGCACCTGGCTTTCAGCCAGGAGAAGGCAAAAAACTCTGTTGGTTTTCAAATGTCATTTCCCCTTTGGCTTTGTTGATGGTAAAATTCTGTCTTTGTGTCTGAAATTGGAAACTCTTCTAATCCTGGAGTCTGAGTGTAATTCAGTGGAAGGCTTTCTCTTATCTGTGGCTAGGATCAGCATTTAGTCTGATGTTCATTTACATCCAGGTGCAAAACTTGTAGACTTTTATCTTTAGTGCAGCCTCAGATTTTGTTCCTAGCTCCGCTTGTACTATCGTTAACTGTCAGTTCTTAATTATATCCACATATGAAATTGGGCCAGAGGCAGCAGGATCTGGGTTTTCTCTTCTGCTCTGAGCGCCTGACCCTTGGATATTTCTTCGTTCTGTTCTTTTTTGGTAGGTTCTAAATTTGGATTTGTAGCCCTAACCAGTCAAGACATTGTTTAGCCTAGAAAAAAAAAATTCTTATGTGCCCTCACCCCAGCAGTTAGAATACCCTTTTTATATATTTATTTGGTACTTACTCCACCAGAAAATTAAAAGAGATAAGTCGTGTTATTAACAAGAGTATCTTGTAATACATATACTTCAGAGTTCACAGTGCCTTTGACATGCCTGTTCCAGTGAATCCTCACAGCTCTCTTCTTGGAGCAGGTTTTTGCTCATTTTCCACATGAGAAAACTGAAGATCAGTAAAACTGGATGGTTTTTCCCCAGGCTACCCCGCTGGGAATCACAGGCTCCTCTCTCCACATCTAGCATTCACTTGCTGGACCAGAGCTGTCTTGGAATGACACTCGTGTATGGAATTAATCGTGGTGGAATCCATTCTGAGAACATTATTGATACTTTGATCAAACTTCTTTAATAAGACTTTTCATTTTTATTCATATTTTATTGTATATGTGTGCCACCTACTTTCTGTGCAGAAATTTGCAGGGAAAAGAAATGAGACTCTTGGTAATCCTCTTAACCCCCATTGCTTGTAAGATGAAGTCCAAACTGTTTAACGTGGTATGTAGACTTTCACAATCTGGTTCCAAGCTACTGCAGAAACCTCATCCACTGTCACTCACCTCCAAGTACACTGTACTCCTGCCACATGGAATTTCCCTTGTTGTCTGACCATATTGTTGCTTGTCTGAAACGCTGGCCTCCTCGTTTACTTGGGGAGCTCCTACTTCCATGGTTCTCAGACATTACTGTACATCAGAATCCGCTGGAGAGTTTGTGAAACCATGGATTACTGGCTCTGCATCCAGGGTGTCTGTTTCAGTAGGTCCAAGACCCCCAAATTGCATTTCTAACCAGTGCGCAAGCGATTCTGAGGTTGCTGGACTGGCACCATGCTTCCACAAGCAATGTACATACGGAATCTTGCAACCCAGACTAAAGGGATCTGCAAATTCTTTTCTGACTACAGACATACTTTACTGCGCCTTTCTCTATGCGTTCATACTTTTATCTGTTATACCACATTTTGGAGTATCTATTTGTGAATGGCTTCCCTACTTAACTGTCTAACTTAAAAGGGGCAAGACTTTCTACTTGTTTAGATCCTCATGGTCTAACGTAATATTCGGCATCTGTGGGAACTCCCTAAGAATTTGAATGAATTGAATTTCCAGGTATATTGTGCCTGGAAATATTTGTTCATTTAAAGTTGCTTGTGCAGGATGAATTCTTTGCTTCACTGGTTTTCCTTTTTATTGTGGCTTTTCTTCCAAATCTAACTTTTCTCTTCTTAGGACAACTGGAATGGGAAAACTATTTAAAAAACAAATAACTGAATACTAGGTGCCATGTATGGCACTTTACATATGTTATTGTATGTCATTCTTTGAGTAATTCCTGTGGCATAACTGTTCTGTTCCCATTTTAAAGATAAACTGAAGCTCAAAAAGATTAAGTAATTTTGTAAATATCATGCAACTGAAAAGTGGTACAAAATAAGATTTGAATTCAGCATTTTCTTGCTGTAAAACCTGTTCCAATCTTCTGCCTCCAAAATTATTTCTTATTTCTCTAATGGCATGTTAAAATGATGAGACAGTTGTACATCTTCAGATAAAAGATGACCTCTGTTAGCACTTATAGTGTTGGTTCCTCTTTCCTTTTGTTTACTGCATCCAGGTTTAATTCCTAACTTTTAATATTACATTTATTTCTACCATGCCTCTCTTTCTGTCTCTGTAGATCATTGAAGAGGTAGCTCCAAATGCCTTCACTTCCAGAGCTTTACCAAAACTCATTTCAGGTGACTCAGTTTGTAAATAGTTTTTCTCCCTTAATCCAATAGAAGAATTAAGTTAAGACTCATTTAAAAGGTGTTAAAACTGAGCACTCACGGATAATTTCTAGTAAGTGGTTTTGTTCTCTGCAGCTGAGGGAAAAATAAAATTCATTTTCACAAGTACTCAAGATTAAGTTTATTTTTTGAATCTTTTGGTTTATGTACATATTTCATATATCATATTTTAACTCTCATTTTGCAAACCTTTTTCTTCCTTCCCAAGAAAATTCTCTTGGGAATAACTGGATTTTTTTTTTTTTTTCTCACCATAAGTTATAAACATAGATATATTTTAGAAGGTCAAGTATCTATTCTTTCTCTCACTTATTACTGAAATAATCCCCTGCTGAGGAATAACAATAGATGATCACTTGAGTAAGGAACAAAACTGACCTGTGGCGACCAATCCATTTCATTAATAATTCACTAAACGTAAATTTCATATTTCCTATCATTCTCTGATGTGAAGCTGAAAACCTTGGTCTTAAATCAAAGGGTTGGCGCAAACTTTTAATTTAGTATCCTGTACCTATCCATTTGTTTAAACCATTTGATGAAGAAAACATATAATTTGTCATTTAAAGGGCAAAAAAATATATTTCATTCTTCTTTCTTCCATATTGTATTGTTGGATATTTTTGTTTGGCCCTGACGAATGGACTTTATATTAATAGAGGAAGGTGAATATGGGACTCTTTTTTGATCTGTATTGATTTACTTCCCCTTTATCTGTTTATCTGGGCAAACTTAGTGTTTATGCATTTGTGAATTCTGCAATTTGGAAAAAATTACTGCAGAGTGCTATGCCGAGACTCTTCACATTGTTTATTGGTCCAGTGGCTGAATTGGAATGCCAGAGATTGATTGATTATTAGATTTACTCTATACTTCCACTATGCAAACCTTTGGCTATGCCTGGCTATATTCATTTATAAAAATTTCCAAGCTTAAATTTGAGTTACAGAAGAAAACCATAAAGAAAGTGCATTATAATTAGCCCATTTTGAAAAAGCACTCAACAAAGCTTCAGCCTCATACTCTGAAAACAGATGCAGTTGTTTTAAGATTATTACCCTAGGGCCAGTAGTGAATTGATCCACGAAGGAAAAAAAAAAAAGCAAAAGAATTTCGCGGGTGATAGGATGAATTGGGAAGCTTTTGTTTGATTTTTTTATGAATCTTGGTCCCGTATCTCCGCTGGATCTTTGAGATCAAGCATGTTAAGCACTTCATAAATATTTGTCGTTTACACACCTTCTCTGTATTGTTTTGCTTTGTCTTTCAGATATATAAAAGTAAATTTGGAGTGGCAAATATAAATGCAGACACTGTAAGAAGGTAATTAAAAATGCTGCTTGGGGCTTCCCTGGTGGCGCAGTAGTTGAGAGTCCGCCTGCCGATGCAGGGCACACGGGTTCGTGCCCCGGTCCGGGAAGATCCCACATGCCGCGGAGTGGCTGGGCCCGTGAGCCATGGCCACTGAGCCTGTGCTCCGCAACGGGAGAGGCCACAACAGTGAGAGGCCCGCGTATCGCAAAAAAAACAAAAAACAAGCTGCTTGATGAAAGAGAGGATAAAATTAGAAGCGAGGGACAAACCGGTTTGCTAGTATTGCCTCTAGTAGTCCATTATGTGAGACTAATTAAGTCAATTAACACTAACATTGACCTTTTCATCCGTAGGTAATTATAGGATACTGACTACCCCACACAAAAATGAGGTAAATTGCTATGTCTGTAAAGCCTGAGAATCCAAGGTAGTAAGACAAAACAAAAACAAAACCATAAAATATATTGGAATCGACTGTAAGGTCACCGGTGAGAGTCCAAGAATTAAAATCACTTTATTATAAGCTAAGGGTTTTATTATACATTTTTACTTTAATCCCCTGGTATAGGCTTCAAGGATAGCATTATACTAGGACACTTACAAATAGATACCTATAAAAATCAGAGAACCTACAGAAACCAAGTCATCCTTTTTGTTGTCAAACTCTAGGACAGAGTTTTTATCAGCTATGATCAAGTAAGTTGGACAGGTCATATATCAAGTTAGAACTTGCCAAATTTTTTATAGAAGAAACAGATGTCATCTTCTGTTGTAAACTACATCCTGAGCATATCCCACCCTGACTACTTTACAGCATATATGAACTCCCACTCCACCCCCTTTCCCCTCTCAGGCAAGCCAAACTACCAGGCTGTGTATTTTTAATCACTTTCTGTAGCAATCAAGAATTTGCCATCAGAGTGACCATTTCACGGCTTATCTTTCGAAGCCTGTTCTTGCTAAACAGATTTTAGATAAGAGCAACTGTCAGTAAGTGCCCTTCCTGAAACTAGAAGTCAAAATCCTTGCTATTGAAGCCCTAGGTAAATGGTTCTGGAAGGCATTTGAAATCTTAGTCCTATTCAAGTTCCAAATACAATTTTTTCAGAAATTTCTTTTTTTTAGAAATAACTTCTAATTAAAAAAATTTCAATCCTATATAAAATCTAGAAATGTAGAGAGTCACTGGTAACTCTTATTTACAAGTGTTAATAATCAGAAAGAACATTTTTAACTGAAAAAGAGAAGGAAAAGACCTTTGCGTCTGTTGGAGTTATTTGTGAAAGGACTACAAATGGAAAAAGTTAGGACTCATCATATGTAATATTTGCAAAAGCAAGTGATGATACATCCTTGTGACTTGTCGGAGGGGCTTCAGATAGATTCTTCCTGATTCTAAATGTAAGTCTGCCTTAGACCACTGCTGAGGAAAACTGTTTCTGAAGACATTTTTCATGACATTATTTCAATATTATACCAAGTTGTGTTCGGAAGGGTGACCTAGAATGTGAAATAGGAAAAGTAATAAAGGAAGAATGAAAGCATGACAAAAGCATCTGGTCTTAGTTCCTGAGTAGGAAGTAGAAAAAGGGGTTGACTGGGTTAACCAGATTTGCCCTTTTTGAAACTACCTAGTATCACATCAAAGGCCACAGATCCCTTTGAACAGGTGCTTTTAACCATTGTATTAGATAACCTCAGTGCCTCTTTAGATTTCGAATGGTATACATTCACATAAAATGAGTGAATGTTCAAACTGGCAGGTGAGGCCTGTCTGGTAAAGAATCCATGGTCCTGAGGTGATGGTAGCTTTTCAAAAGATTGGGTAGCTGCTTTAAAAGAAATGTATACGTATAGCTTATTCACTTTGTTATACAGCAGAAACTAATGCAACAATGTAAAGCAATTATACTCCAATAAAGATGTTAAAAAAAATAAGTTCAGGTCCAATATAACATGAAATACTGAAAGTATTAAAGTGACTTTTACAGAAAACAAACAAACAGAAAAAAACCAAACAAAAATGTCGTTATGTGGCTGAACAAAGTTCCATGAAAATCCTGTGTACTTTCTTCTCAATGTCAATTCCTGATTGTTTTCATGATTCTTGTATCAGAGACTTTCAGAATTTTTATCTTAAATGAATCTTTCATTTCTATATTTGTTAGTGACAGTTTCATAAGGATGCCACTATCTGTTGTCTTCCTCCGTCTCCTACTCCATGAAGTAGAACTCCTTCCTTATAACTGGGTGAAGGTGTTCTGAATGACACAGCTGTGATTAGGGAAGATGCTGGTAATTATTTACTGATATATGGGTTGTATTCAGAGCTGTACTAGTAAAAGTGTGTGACTGAAAAAAGTGGGGGGTAGGGGACTTGACTATCCCCCCACCAGGATGCTAAGAATTTAGTTAAGGGGTAAAATTAAACCAGAAAGTAATTACAGAAACAAGTAGGAGAAACAAGGTCTGTGACATTGAAGTAAATGAGAAAAGTGTAGAGAAGGACCAAACTCTTCAGTCTAGTCAAGGCTGCCTTTAGTAGGAAGTGGGGCTTAAAAATGGGAGGCTTTAGGGGTAAGAAGGGTCTTTCCAAAAGCGAATCTGGATGGATCCTGGGAGAACTTAACATGACTAGGTTAGTTCATAACCTGAGATCTTTTTTGATTCTTGGGTTGTCTTGTACACATCAACTTTGATTGCCAAGTTGTCATAACCAGTAATTTTTCCCTTACGTGCTGCTGGACAATAATAAAGCCGTGCATATTTTCATGCATAAAAATATTTTGGTGAAAATTTGCTTGTATTAGTTTCAAAAGTTAACTACCTACCTGGTTATTATTGCCAGAGAAAACGCAAAAGAGGAAACCATACCATGAAGTGAATGAGTGCAAAAAGTCATTTAAAGGTGAGAAAAAAAAGTACGAATTACAGTATAACTTCTATAGTTTAGTCTACAAGTGTTATAATTATTTGACCAGAATCCAGAAAGCTATGTTTATTTGTGGATTTTAAGACATACTTTTATAATAAAAAGTAGTTATATCCAATTTATGTTGTAGCAGTTATTTTCCAAAGATGGCCACACCAATAAATGCCCTCCATGTGGCCTTGTTACAATATGATGTTGACACTCCTCCATTGAGAGTTGGGGTCTTTATTCCTTTGTCTTCGATATGGCCCGGGCTTAGACTCACTTCAATCCAGTAGAATGGAACAAAAATAACCCTGAACTCTGGGTCATCAAAGGAGATAGAACTTTCACCTGGTTCTCTCCCTCAGGGACATTTGATCTTGGAACCCAGATCAGCCATGATGCTGTGAGAGAGTGTAAACTAGCCCATGTAGAGACATCACAGGAAGAGGTCCACACAGAGAGGAACTGGGGACCCTGCCAACATTTAGCATCGATCACTAACTGTTTGAGGGAAGGAAGGAAGGAAGGATGATTCTAGCCCAGAGCCTTTAGTCTGAGTCTTTCATCTGAGGCCTCAGACATCATGGAGCAGAGATGAGCCATCTGCGCTGTGCTCTGTTTGAATTCCTGACCCACAGAATCCACTAGCATAATAGGACTAAGTTATTAATTTGTTATACGGCCATAGTAATTGGAAAATATGTCAGTCGAATTTTCATACCTAAGTTTATGCTGGCTTCAGCTACAGCCATTCACTTAAGCATTTCTTTTTTTTTTTTTGCGGTACGCGGGCCTCTCACTGTTGTGGCCTCTCCCGTTGTGGAGCACAGGCTCCAGACGCGCAGGTTCAGCGGCCATGGCTCACAGGTCCAGCCGCTCCGCGGCATGTGGGATCTTCCCGGACCGGGGCACGAACCCGTGTCCCCTGCATCGGCGGGCGGACTCTCAACCACTGCGCCACCAGGGAAGCCCTAAGCATTTCCTTTTAATATACGAATAACCTCACTTTCAAAAACATCTGTCTGTACTCCTGAAAACTCAGTCTCCAAACAGTGGAGTAATCATTTTGCCAAATTTTAGAAAACAGTTTTTAAATCTCACCTGTGTCCCAGCATGTGGTGCAATTTCCTTGGTTTTATTAAGTGCCCAATTAAGAAAAAATATTGAATGAACCTTCTCAGAGTCTGCTGACTTTTGTTCTCCATGGCGTTCACTGAATTTTCCACCAGTATTGGTGGAAAATAGAAGTACAATTTTAAATACTACTTCTTGGGCTTCCCTGGTGGCGCAGTGGTTGAGAGTCCACCTGCCGATACAGGGGACACGGGTTCGTGCCCCGGTCCGGGAAGATCCCCCATGCCGCGGAGTGGCTGGGCCCGTGAGCCATGGCCGCTGAGCCTGCGCGTCCGGAGCCTGTGCTCCGCAACGGGAGAGGTCACAACAGTGAGAGGCCTGCGTACCGCCAAATAAATAAATAACTAAATACTACTCCTTAAAATTAAAATAAAATTTTTGCAATGGGGAGCCTGTAAGTACATTATTCCATTCAGTGATTGCACTATGATGTAAATAAACGTGGATTATCCACTTATTGTGTGTATGTGTATATATATACATAAATATATTTATGTGTATGTGTGTGTATACATATAGATACAAATTTATATAGTCATAGTTTCTACCATTAAGTGTGTCCACAGTGTGCTGAAATTAAAGGCCAGGTGAGAAAGTATATCATTGATAGAATCTCTGGGAAAACATTTAAAATGTCTCCTTATTTTCATTTATTTGATGAAGTTGAATATGAATGAAAATACTAATTTGACTGCTGAAAACTTATCCAGCAGTAACTTACATGTTGACCACAGTCCAATGAATTTCTACTTCTACATGGAAATCAGCCCCCAAACGAGTATCCTAAACCATTCCTACCTCATTTGAACAATGCTCATTTTTATTGTAAATACCTAATTTTACTTTTATTAAAAAAATTCTTGTAGAAACAGCTTGAAATCTTCAGTATGCCTGTAAGATGACAGAAATACTTCACTGGGTTTCAGAGAAGAATGGCCCGGGTTATAACTTAGATGGGAAGGCAAGAGATCAAATCATTTGTAACTGACCATGTGTGATTTTTAGGATTCTGATGTCCCAGATTATTTGCTCGATTGTTTTGATTACTCCTTGGAATGATCAGAGCAAACCATCATTGCAGTCATCCCTCCAGTGTTTTTCCTCTTTTCTCGGTCTTTTCATGTTTAGCACAGATAGATTTTTGGCAATAATGTGTTTATGGCAAGCTAATCAAATGCACTTCTGCGGAATTTTAATGCATGTTGAGGCAGAATTTATTCATAAGGGGAAAGTGTATGGAATGCATGTAGAAACGTGGAAGAGTCTGGTAGGTCTGGGGAACTGTGAAGTTCATTCATCTACAAGAAGGTATCGGTTCCTCCTATGTATAGGCTATACACTGCACCAGATCCTAGAGTTACCATAATGAATGACAGGATCTTTCACTTCACAGTTCTACTTTGGGTGGTGGACAGGACAGTCAGTGTTGTAGCAGGAGGAAGTGACATAGGGGCATAAATTTGGTTTTGTAGGCTAAAGTGTTTAGACTTAAATCTGTAGTCCATACATTTTCAATGGAGGCAAATCATTCTTAAGGGACTGAAAACGGACTCTTATTGGGGAAAGGGTTCAAAAATCTTAAATATTACAATGGTTTATCAATAATGTCTAATATCAACCCTATATAACCAAATATGACTTCTTAATACTTCGCTCCTTGGGTCAGAAGGGGTAATGGGTAAAAAGTTGGGAAACGGTGCTGTCAGCCATGGTGCTTCTCTCTCTGTCTCTTTAGCAAAAGGCTTAATTTTTTTTTTTTTTGTCCATAATGTAGCCAGTTGAAGAGAAACCACTGGATTTCATTTTCCTAGAGATGTATTGTAACCTGTCCTGATAACTGCTCTCCTGTAAAAGCAAATCATTGTAGCAGGGCAGGGCCTTCAGCATATGGAAGAACAAAAACATTTTCCTCAGTAAGTCCTTAGTAAGAATCATCTGGCCTTTTTAGGGATAATTACACTAAGCTTTATGTTGTAGGTCTCATCTGTGAAATGTATATACATCTGCCTCTTTTCTTAGGGTATGATTGCCTTTTAAAAAATATTTTCCCTAAACCAGAAACATCATGGTGAAAGAATTCATTTATATTTCTTAAGATGTATTCGTTTTGTCCAGAAAAACCAGTAGATTAAGCCAAGTTATTAGTGAAATAATTTGAACTGATTCTCTACCTCCTAAAATATATACATTCCAAAAACAAAATGAGGCACTGAGATGAATTTTGATTTGATCTTTTCATTTGTATGACAGCAACATGAAAATCTTAATTATTTTCAGGGTCAAATAGCTTGTTGCTAGAGACGCAACTTCCCTGCCTAAGGCAAGCTGTTACGTATGTTTCTGTCACTTTGTTAGTTAAGGCACATTTATATATCACTTATTTAAAGTTTGGAGACAGTTATATTTGCCAAATATAATGGCAGTGTGTCAGCCATTGCTCATTAGAGGGCACATACTTTATTAAGAAGTAGTACAATTCTGCTCTTACATTATGTTCCTGATTTTTAGATAAATCATTCTCTTTGTCAACAAAATGGCAGTGTGAGTAGGCTGCGTCATGAACTCAGTTGGAGCAAACCAGGTTGTTTGTTGAACAGGGATCCCCTGTGTCTTGGATAAATGAATGCTCCTTTTTACTCTTTACAGGTTAATGGCACACGTTAAGGTAAAATGCGTGACATTAAAGTACTAACGTTTTTATACAAACAGTGCTGCCTAGGAGACACTCAGAATTTCTGTTCATTGATCAACTAAGCAAAATATCTTTGTTCTTCAACAGGTGGTTAAAAATGAACGGTTATTAATCGTATATATGTTGCAAAATTTGCAGGGAAAATAGAATTCATCTATCATCCTACATATTTTAAAAATAGTTGAAATGATGAATAGCATGGATGAAGAATTGCCATGCTGCATCCTTGAAGCAAAGACTACTTGGCAATTTTCTCTCCTAAGCTTTGGTCCGTGATACCTGAATTCTTTGAGGAAACCAGAAAAAAAAATCATGTCAGATTCTTGCAAACCAAAATGTTGACGTTGTTTTTCTGTTCTTTGTCTAGACTTCTCCACAGAAAAAATATTATGGGGTTTATTGTGAAGCAGTTTATGCAGAAGCAGACCAAAGATTCAATTACAATGGTGACACAGTAGTGGCGGGTGCTCCAGGGAGCTCAGGAAGCGAGTTCACCGCAGGTCTCCCATGAGTGGTCACTTGTTACCTGGTTTTCCTCTGTGACATGAGTTTGTACATGACTCAGACAATAGTTATGGGGAGTTCTTTGTGAATAGGTTGTGAGGGTGCTGGTGGAAAATCTATTTACTAGGCTCTGGTGAGTTTAGGCTCCACAGAGAGAAGATGCCGATGAAGGTAGGTTCCCTCCTACACAGCAATTCTGTCTTGGGAGTAACTCCAGGCTTTGGCTTCTTGACCAGGCTCCAGTCAGTGTTGCCCACTGATCTTGTCCTTGTCGACTCTCTTGACACCAACCCAGCCAATCCCATATGCCATGTCTCAGTGAAGTGGTTTAGAAATTTGGAGTCAAACAGACCCGACTTTAAATATCACTTCCACCACTTATTCTATGACTTGGGACAACTTACTTGATTTTTCCCAGCCTCAGTTTTCTCATCATTCTCATTCGAAAAGTTTATATGGGAAGTAAATGAGACCGTGTAGGTGATGGGCGTAGCACAAGGACTGGTATATAGTAAGCGCTAAATAGGCATTCGCTGTAACTATTAGGATTTTTATCATCATATTGTTTACTATCATTATTATACCATCATTAAGTAGAATACTTCTGCATTCTTACCGCTAAGTCCCATTCCAATAAGGGATCTGATTAAGCTCTCATCTATGCCTATGTCCCTACAACTGATGGCTTACTATATTAGCTATTTGTTACCTTATAACAAATTACCCCCAAACTTACCAGCTTTAAATAACAAACATTATCTCACACAGTTTCAGTTCCAGTTCAAAGCCTCTCATGAAGTTGCAGTCAGGTTGCTGGCCAGGGCATGTCTTTGAAGGGTTGATTGCAACAGGATTACCTGCTTCTAAGCTCATTCACCTGGCTGTTAGCAGGAGGCTTCAGTTCCTTCTCATGGGGGACTCTTGGTGGGACTCTCAGGACATGGCTTCCCTCAGTAAGTGAAGCAAGTGATGTGAGAGAGGCAGAGACTTAGTTGTAATATCTATCAGAAGTGGCAAACCATCACTTTCACAGTATCGTCCCTGGTGCAGTGTAGGAGGGGCAACACAGGGTGGGGAAGCCAGGAGATGGAGGCCATGGGGAGCCATCTTGGAGGCTCCTACCATAGCTACGTCTCTTGCTAAAGTTCTTGTTGCTGCATCCTGCCTATGATTGAACAGTCATTGCCTAGATTTAACATATTCCAGTGTAATGTTTCTCATCTGCACTTACTCTCTCTTTACACCTCAGTTTTCATACTGAGAAGTTCTTTTAAGAAAGAAGTATCTTCCCTTTTAAAGCGAGGAAAAGCTCCCCAGGGTATAAAAACAATAATCATTCACCATCTCTTTCTACGGTGTGACATACAGTGAGATTTAACCTTATTGCTCTGTTAGAATATTCTATTCTCTGTGGAGGGCCACGTTTAAAAAAAAAATCACTCTTTCAGCTTCTATCACAAAGATAAAAACCTATCTCTGTGAAGTTTGTCAAGTGAAATGGACGCAAATATGGCACAAAGTCTAGAGAGAAAAAAACAAACGATAGGAAAAACAAAGCTACAATCTCAGCCTGTGAAAAAGAAATAAGTTCAAATAAAACTACAGTAAAAATGCCCAGAAAACATATGCTCCTTTTTAGGAGGGAGATGAGAAAAGTCACAGGATAAAATACAGAGCAAAAAAACTTAGGGATCCCAATAGGGGAACAAGACACCAACCTCAGAGAATTTTTATGCGAAACATTTTCAGTGTTTGAGGGCCAGAGGTAAGGAAAACCAGGTATACACAGAGATTTAGGGCACTTTGGAGAGAAAGCTTTCAAAATGTGCTCTTATGAGTCTCCTAAACGGAAACATTCTCTAACGTAAGGGACAGTGAGAGAATTTGAACTCCTGATGGGAAGGTACCCCAAGAAAATCACACTTTAGTTTTTTTTTTTTCTTAACCGTTTCCTCAAGGAAAAGACCAACAATTGATAATACTGAACTGACAAGTGCAAAGAAGCCTTTAGGCAAAGCAGACAGTACTATTTTTTTTTTTTTAACTATACACACTAGTCTTAGATCTCTTCAGTCAGAAAGCATGTGTGTTAGTTTGCAGGCTTTTTAAAAATCCTAAGCTAAATTATGTGGTTTTTAAAAGTTATAGAAAGCCAGGTTTGAATCTTGATCTGACTATCTGTGACATTTTGCCAGGCTTGCTGGCCTCTCAAAGCCTCATTTCCTCATATGTAAAAGGCAAACCCTGACACACAGTAGGTGCTTTGTAAATTTTAACTGTTACTAATGGAGAATTTTTTTTTTCAAATGATGTTGATGCCTGTATTTTTAGGGGTTAAAGTTCTAAGTGAAATGGAGGGCTCGAACTTCTGTCTTGTTAGGGTGAAATGAAAAATAATTAAATTCAGTCCTCCTTTAGCTGCAGTGATACAAACAAAGCTCGATAAATCCCTTTGGATTGATTAACTTCTGATCGCACATGATATCCTAATTACATCTGTACTCATGGACTTGTGATGAAGGTATCTATCGAAATTGAAAACTACTTGAACACAGGAACCATCTTACTCATCACTCTATCCCTAGTTTTTTCTAGCACAGGGCTTTGCACGTAACAAGTGCTCAGCAGATGTCTGTTAATTTACACTGAAGGATATGTAGAGAGTTCCTACCATCTAATTCCGGAATTTACATTCCATCTTCCTTCCTGTAGTCCCACGGCACCCCCATTTTAGCCATTCATATGCATATTTGGAGCCTGGGTCCTCCAGAAAAGGCTACAAATACCTAATTAAGTCATTAATGGATAGCTCAATTTTCTGAACTTGGTAACTGTCTAGACTCAGTGATCTTTCTCTACTTATTAGTATCTCTTCCAGAAGGAGAGGAAGTAGGGTTGAAATGCAAAACTCTGAATTCATAAGCCCGTACCAAGTCTTAAGCCCCAGGGAAAAGCATGAAATTGTAAGTTGACATGAAGTTTGATCAAAAATGTTGGTTTTTCCTTATCTGCATCATCTCTTTCCGAGCATGTTTGATAACCAACACTTGACACTACACCACTTCTCTGGGGAAATATTGTTAGAGTCCTCTTGTACGTATGGTGGGGGGACCCTGGCAACAGTGGTTTATGGAGAGGAGTGGCTCTGAGGTGTGTGTGGTGGTCTTGTCACTGCGAGCTGACTCCAGTGACAAATGCTTACATTAAAATGAAATGCCAGAATCCATTTTCCAGAGAACATGAGAAATGGGGTGATGTGTTGAGTCTTTTTTAAAAATAAATTAATTTTATTTATTTGTTTATGGCTGCGTTGGGTCTTCGTTGCTGCGCACGGGCTTTCTCTAGTTGTGGCGTGTGGGGGCTACTCTTTGTTGCAGTGCGCGGGCTTCTCATTGCTATGGCTTCTCTTGTCGCAGAGCACGGGCTCTAGGCGCGCAGGTTTCAGTAGCTGTGGCACACGGCTCAGTAGTTGTGGCTCGCGGGCTCTAGAGCGCAGGCTCAGCAGTTGCGGCACACGGGCTTAGTTGCTCCGCGGCATGTGGGATCTTCCCGGACCAGGGCTCGAACCCATTTCCCCTGCCTTGGCAGACAGATTCTCAACCACTGCACCACCAGGGAAGCCCTTGAGTCTTTATTCACTTGAATCATTCAGTAATTATGGATTGAGTAACCATTGATGTGCTGGTGCCTTTCAAATTCTATGGATTATATAAAAATGAAGACGATGTTGGTCCTCATCCCAGAGAATTTCCCAGCCCAACAGAAGCAATAAAACAAACAGTTGGATTGTAATCAAACTTCAACTGTAGGTCATCTCACTGGAGTTAGTGTATGTTGGGTGTCCTGATTAGATAAAAAGTTGCCCTTCAATATACTTATCATAGCAAATATTGACATTATTTGCTTTCAGCATACAAAATAGGGATATGTCTATACTTAATTCTGTTTTTGAATAGCAGATAATTATATGACCTTATAAAATGTATCTCTACATGCAGCTAATCAAGAAAATATGCTCCGTTTTCATTAGTAAGTATTTGGGAGAGATAAAACACTAATATTGTCTTACCACTGTAGAGCACTGTGTAGTTTTCAAGGGCATTCAACTACTTTTTTTTTTTAATCTGAACTTTGTAGCAACCCTGTACACAAGGCAGGGAAGACCTCTTACAGAGGAAGATACTGAGGGTCAGAGATGATTAGTGACTGCCAGTTGGCAAGTAGCAGAGACCTTGACCAGGCTCTCTTCCTTGATATTCAGAGCTTTTCCACACTGTTGCAATAGAATTGCCCAAGGATACAGTCTATCCGTCAGATAGCCTTGAAAATAAGTTGACTCTAGCACATTCTGTCTAGTTTGGTCAATGTGTGTGTACACAACTAGTTAAAAATTGTTCACTTTAATTCAGAAATCTTTCTCTGAATGGGAGTGAGTTCTTTCTGATAGTCTTAGCGGACTGTTTGTATGCTGTGTCACATCCTTTCTCTTTACATACACATAGGCAATGACTATGGCAAAGTGTGGCCGTTTCTATAAACATTGAAACATAGACCTGTGGCTAACACAAATGGTTGTAGGTGGCAAGAGCTTTTAGAAACCATGATGAAACTTTTCATGAGAATGTCTTCTGTCAAACAGTGCATTCTACGCATAGAAGGAAAAGTCCCTGTCAGCATGTTTCCCTCCTGGGAACTATGTTAGCACTTCTCTCAGTCAGGTCCTTTGATGCTTCTCTCATTCATCCCGTAAATGAACCTAATCCACCCTAGGCACTGTTCTTGGTGCTGAGAATAGGACAGTGCACAAGGCAGACGTGGTTGCTGTCCTCACAGAGGTGACATTCTGATTCAGAAAAGGGGCCATTAAGATGCAAACCCAAAAGCATTATCTAAAACATTGCAGATTCTGTTAAGAAACAGAGTGCCATGATAAAAATAAAAGAGGCTGGCTTATTTTGATAGAGGGGCTAAGAGCCTCTCCAAGGAGGAGATAGTATTTAAACTGAGAGCAAAAGGATGACAATGAGTCATCTGAAAGAGTGTTCCATGCTGTAGGACCAACCAGAGCAAAAGTCATGAGGCAGGTTCTAGATTATGCCAGATCTTGAGGGCTTGGTCATGTGTCTGACTTCTATCCTAGGAGCAGTTAAAACCTACTAAAGGGTTTAAGCATGGCTGTGAGTTAGTCTGATGTGATATTAAAAGATCATTCTATTTGATATAGGTGGAAAAGGTAGGAAGAGACCAGTTAGGTGGCTCCTGGGACAGCCTGGCTGAGAGATAGTGGTGATAATGGACTTGGGGGTGGCTTTGGGGGAGAAAAGAGAATGAAAATGAAACATGTTTTTGAAGTAGAATTGGTAGAACTTGCCGATGGGCTGGATGTGAGAAGCAAGGGATGGAAGGACAAAAGGAAAAGGATGATTCCCAAATTTCTGGCTTTAATGAATGAAGGGATAGTGGCATCATTGACTACTATCGGAAAGATGGGGTAAGGAATAAGTTGCTGTTGGTGCTAGGGTTTATCAAGAGTTCCAACTTGGAAATGTTACATCTGAGATGCTCAGATAACTAAGAGGAAGATTTGAAGTGTCCATTGGGTATAAAAGCCTGGAGTTCAAAGGAGGAGGTCCAGGAAAGATTGGGATATTTCAGAGTTTTGAGCATGTATGTGATACATAAATCTCTGAGGATATAGTTCAACTGGAGGAAAGTCAGTGATGTGAGGGGTGAAGCAAGAGGAAGTGGAGTTGTCACAGAGAAGAGGGTGTCTTCTGGTCCGGGAAGATCCCACACGCCGCGGAGCGGCTGGGCCCGTGAGCCATGGCCGCTTAGCCTGCGCGTCCGGAGCCTGTGCTCCGCAACGGGAGAGGCCACAGCAGTGAGAGGCCCGCGTACCGAACAACAAAAAAAAAAACACGGGGTGGGAGTTCAAGTTCAACAACAATCTGTAGCATCTCTCGATGTCTGAGGACTTATTTTAGATTTCACTGGTTGATCTGTGCCATCGTATCTTAGAGTTAAGGAGTCAGAACCTCGAACTATGAATCAGACCCTTGCATTGAAATCCCAGGTCCATTGGTTACCAGTTGCCCAAACGCGGGGACATCACTTAAACCACCCTGAGCCCCAATTTTCTCATCTGAAAATGGTGAAAACCAGACCTACCTGATAGACTTGTCGTAAAGGTTAAAATGACGTGGCTTAAGACATGTAAGAGGCACTCAGTGAATCACATTTAATTTTTATTAGGAGTGTATCGGGCGTGAGCACAGGGCCAAATGTAATCACGGCCAGAAAAGCACTCCGTTACCTATAAACACTATAAATACAACGTGCTCATGTGTTTATAGTCGATAACTTTTTTTGTCGGCTTTTTAATTTGAGATGCACCACCTTTTTGGTACAGATCTATTTACTCTCTATGAGTTGGGGGCGAGTTGGTTGGTAGCCAGGAAAGAGGAGCAGATGGGAGATAAGGCGGCTGTTGGTTTAGAAGCTGGGGAGGCAGCTGCTCTGGGGATAAAATCCAGGGGAGGGCTGGGCAGGGTGAGGGAGCATCTACAGGCAAAGGGGGGTGACCTGCCTTAGAGAAATTGGACATACCATGCAGCAGGATGACTCAGAAAAGTCTGCAGGTCTTTAGAGATGTTCATTTCTTGGTTTGGAATATGGGTAAAAGACTAGACCGAGGTTTGCCTGTTATTCAGAGATGTTCTTTGTAAGAGAAGAAGAAAGAGAAAAAGAAAAATGTTCCAAATATTTCAACAGGTATTCTGTCGTTCTCTCTCCAGCTCCCTCTCTTTTGAGCCCCCTCCAGGGAGGAAAACAAATACCCATGCAACTGAAAAGCCTTCATCTTTGTCATACCTGCTAGAGGGGTGCCACCATTTAAATCCTTTTTCTCTTATTCTAATTATGCTTTTTAAGCCTCACGTGTATTGCTATTTGTTTGTAAAATATTTTTGGTTTATGTCTCCATATGGAGGTTATATGAAACTCACCTTCTTGCTCTTGTGTTATTTTGATGGTAGGTGTTTAGCTAGATGTAGCCACCATTTATGGGGCACTTAAAATTAATTACAGACATTAAAATTAATGTCTGTAATAGCTCTGTTCAGGCACTTTGTTATTTAATTTCATACAAACTCTGTAGGAAGTGGGTTTATTCCTCTTTTGCTAATTGGGGCACTGATGTTTAAAGAAGCTAATTTACTTTCCCAGTTTCCTATAGTTAAAATGGGATAGAGCCATGATTTCAACCTAGGTTTGTCTGCCTCCCAGCCCCTTACTTGTGCCACTGTAGTATAAAACAATCTCTGTGCCTTAGAAGATGGATGCTTGGATCTTTCTAAGCCCTATTTATAACTGAACAGGTGTTTTCTGCCCTCTTTATTCAGATATTTGTTCAGAGTAGGAGGAAGGGAAGGAAAATGCTTTTATTGGCCACGTACCATGGGCCATATTACTTTGCAAATATTTTCTCCTGATTCTCAGAAAAAAAAAATCCCAAACGAGTATTTTACCCCTCTCTTGCTTTGAGGGATAATGCTTTTTTTTTTTTTTGAGGAAACTGCTTAGAGAAGCTGAGTAGTTTGCCCAAGTTCATCATGTTTATTTACTTTTCATCTAACATTTATTCTTAATCGCCAGAGATGGGGCCATCCAGGGTTACAAAGAAGACTAATACACGGTTTCTGTTCTCAAGGACCTCAAAGCTTATACTGCAGAAGATAAACACATAAAGAGACAATTATAATGAAATATCAGTAGAAAGACAGGGGTATAGTCTATGTTGTATGTAGCACAGAGAGGACCGTAAGCCAGTCTGAAAAGAATCAAAGTAAGCTTCACACTTGGTCTTTCCTTTTCTTCAAACTTAATTCCCCCCCCCCAACGTCTGTTACACAATGGGGCCTTCTAGAATGAATGCAGTCTGTACACTGAAGGAGTCACAGGTGGTCAGAAACCCAGTTTGTGCAGGAAAGAAGTGGTGAAGACGATATTCAGCTCAGTTTCAGTATCACCCGTTAACCGTCAGCAACACCATTGCCATCGTAACTGGGTTTCCATTTTCCTTGTGTTCCAAAGCTCCATTGGGATGGAAGAGAATGTGGTGTCTTTGGCAAAGACTGAAGAGCAAAGAAGAAAACAGGTTAAAATCCCAAAGTATATGATAACCACCAGTAACTGGAATTATGGCAAAAACATCTCTCATTCCATTTCTAAGCACTATTTCTTTGGCCAAATTGTGTGTGACCTTCCATCACCTTGGCATTTCTCCCCAAATAGAAATCTTATTGAAAGGGAAACGTCCTTCTCAGAGGAGGAGATTTTCTTTCCCATTCAGAAGTTTCTATGTTGGTACATGTAGAGAACCCCTTTACAACTTTATAGCTACTATGACTCAGATATAATTAAATTCTACTTAATATACAATACAGAACTCCAGTAAGCACTCTTAGCATTGTGTCATTTTTTTCTCTCAGTTTTGCACAGGTTTTATTCTTTCAAGTCTCTTGTAGCTTTTCGGAGTCACACTAAAAAGCTTTGAATTTCCAAATAAAGAAATTTTCTGACCAATATTTTGAAGATGACGGCTGCCTGAGTGCCCAACATTTGAGAGGATATGTGTGGGATTTTGAAAGGTTACTAGATGTAGCAACCTGTCTTGTACCAGATATGAGATATGTAGGATCTATTGAGGCTTGACTATTCGCCCATTGCAGATCAGCTATAACGGTACTGGGTACGTGGAAGGATAAATTAATTCTTGGATATAGGAGACAGTTGTGAGAGAGATTTTTAAGGCACCCACCCACAGGGCTGTGTTCACTTTCATGAAAATGTTAACAGCTAATAAAATTATTTGAAAATAAGACCAGTTTCTTCCAATCTGGGTATTCATCATTTCATCAAATACATTTATTTTCTGGATTTTTTTGTTAGCATCTATTATCATTTTGGTGATGGACAAAAAGTCTCAGAGCTTTTTTCCTATTGCAGTTCAATTTTTTGGCCAAAACCTGGTTAGAATTTTAGCATAATGAAATCTGTTTAATTGCCTGTCTGACGATAGTTTCTTTTTGGCATTTTTTGCTCTTTTCAAAGGTCATCGTATGGTATAAATTATGAAATTTCCACAATTATTAGTTATTTATATATTAATAATTTCTTTAGACTATTTCCATAATTTATTGAATTTCCAAATGATTCTATTCGTATTGTTACATTTATGAAGTGGCTTAAAGTCACTTAGAAATTGAGAGTAAGATATTTTAAATTATCGTTAGAGCATTGTAGTACCTGCCATTCATCTGGAGGCTGGGGATTCCAAAACTCTGTTTTTATTTAATCTTAATTAAAAACACTTCTACTCAAAGTACTGCTCAATACCCAAATAATTGCTTACATTGCATTAGTTCTTTTTGCTAAGGGCAAAATAGCTAAGAACATAAATTATGATGGCAGGCACATGGTTTGCTGACAGAATTATATAAAATATTGTTCTCATCCTCATGTTAGTTTCGGTACATTCATCTCTACATTCGTTCCTTGGGGAATCTTGTGTAAGTTATAGTCTTGAAAAACATTCCCATCACACTGAGCTCTGTCAGATCTTTTCCTTACTGACCATATTATTCCTCTGAAAGAACAGATAGAAACTGAGAGTTAATACTTTAACTTCACTTGGGTAAGCGGTACCACAATAGTGGCAGAGAACCTAAACGTTAATAACTGTGCACCATTTTCGTTTAAATTGGATATTTCACAATCTTCCACCTGCAGTTTCGCAAGGTAGTTATAAAAAGTACACAGAGTTCATCTCTGTAAATATATGCTCAATTTATGTCCTTTACAAACCGTTTCATAGATTCCTGATCCAAGAAAGCCATTAGTACCAGTGACATGATGGATAGAGTAGGTTATAATGTTTAGCAGTTCATTGGAGATGACATATTTTGCCGGTTTAATTTACACGTTTTATTACTGTATTTATTAGGCACGTATTTCTAAGATTATGGGTTTTGATTTCACCTTAATACCCCTTTCTATTGTAAAATATTATTTTTAGGAGCACATTAAATAGTGAGGATGTTTTTAATAAGCATTTCTTAAATGTATGATCCTCACTACCAACATGTTCTGACATTGGAGCTTTATTTTTCTCACTTCAAGCACATTTCATGGGAAATTGAAGTGTCCAAGGAAACAGGAAGGCATTAATTGCTTATTCATTTCTTCCAATAGTTTTGATATCCCCCAAATGGAAAATAGTACATGATATGTAACATACTGGAATAGTTTGGCTGTATTGTCTAAAAGTATATTCTCATGGAAAATTGTGTAAAAGGCCAAGTATATTTTAGTCTATTTTTTAAATTTTTGTCTAAATATGTGTCGTGTTATTTGAAGAAGGGCAGAGTATTTAAGTTGTAGTTTCTCTGAGTATTTCATTTTACTTATACTCTCCATCCAAATAAAATGAAAGAAGGAAGGGGTTATCATCCTTTAAAAATTTTTTTCCTTCAATTTAGCATTGAAATAGTAGATCCAAAAGAAGTCAGCTATCTTCAGTGTGAGATTCTATTTTGAAAATGTGCCTGTGCTTGTGTATTTTATAGTAGTGGCGATTTATGTATGTATTTCGAGGAAACCCTGTTCCAAATAGATTTTAAGAAGGTGGCTCTTAAAATCTGACACACGAAGAAGATTACCCAATTAGTAATATCAAAATACTTCAGAGGACACACGGATGACTTAGTGTTACCCTGATTCTACACCTCAGTGTGCAGTGCTGTCTGGACAACAGTAAACATCTTCGTGGTACAAGGCACTCAAGGCCTAGGAAGATGAGTAAGGTAGTTTTTGGTTTTGTTTTTTTTCAATGAGCTTATAATTCAGTAGAACAAACAAGATAAATATATGAGTCCATAAAATACAAACTTGGATAAGGCAGCGTCTCATAAGCAGTACAAAGTGCCATGGGGTAGAGAAGAAAAAAATATTAAATGTGATTTGACATTGAGAACTTTTCGTGTGGATATGTATAATATTTTATATGAGGTACACATAAAACTAAATGAAGAAATCTACGCATCCTCTGTTGAATGCCACCTGCTAGAATGGGGAAAACTATTGTCATTGTATACATGTTCCTAATCGTTTTCAATTGAGCTAAATAGGTTTTTATTAAAACTAACTTCATAAAATATTTCAATGATCAGATGTTTTGGAAACATTGTAGAGATGTTGAAAGTAAAAAACAAAAAAAAGGGAGGGGGGAGAATTTCACATGATCTGTTTGGTTTTTTTTTTTTGAATTTATTTTTTTATATAGCAGGTTCTTATTAGTTATCTGTTTTATACATATTAGTGTATATATGTCAATCCCGATCTCCCAATTCATCCCACCACCACCAACCCCCTCTTCACTTTCCCCCCTTGCTGTCTATATGTTTGTTCTCTACATCTGTGTCTCTATTTCTGCCCTGCAAACCGGTTCATCTGTACCATTTTTCTAGGTTCCACATACATGCGTTAATACACGATATTTATTTTTCTCTTTCTGACTTACTCTATATGACAGCCTCTAGATCCATCCACGTCTCTACAAATGACCGAATTTTGTTCCTTTTTATGGCCGAGTAATATTCCATTGTATATATGTACCACATCTTCTTTATCCGTTCATCTGTTGATGGGCATTTAGGTTGCTTCCATGACCTGTCTATTGTAAATAGTGCTGCAGTGAACATTGGGGTGCATGTGTCTTTTTGAATTATGGTTTTCTCTGGGTATATGCCTAGTAGTGGGATTGCTGGGTCATATGGTAATTCTATTTGTAGTTTTTTAAGGAACCTGCATACTGTTCTCCATAGTGGCTGTATCAATTTGCATTCCCACCAACAGTGCAAGAGGGTTCCCTTTCCTCCACACCCTCTCCAGCATTTGTTGTTTGTAGATTTTCTGATGATGGCCATTCTAGCTGGTGTGAGGTGGTACCTCATTGTACTTTTGATTTGCATTTCTCTAATGATTAGTGATCTTGAGCAGCTTTTCATGTGCTTCCATGATCTGCTATTTTGTTTTTATTTTGCTTAGTGAAGTTTAGAAGAATTGTGTTGCTTGTGCTCTTTCAAAGTATGTCAATATTTTGAATTTTACTGTCACTGACTGGAAACACTTTTGTGTTTCAAATTTTAAAAAGTCAGGCATATGTTCTAAATAAATGGTAAAAACTATTTTAGGCCCAAATATTTTAATCTTGAAAGGAATATACTGGTAGATATTTTATAGAAATAAATAATCATTATTAATGAATGTATGGTATCTTTCATTCAATAGCACCAAAATCCAAAACACATGGAGTTGTCTGGCGTTGCTCTGTTGCCAAAAATTGTGTTGTGACTCTGAGGTAACGTGGTTTATTCTGAATGACTCCAAATGGTTCTTCCGATGTGCTCTGGGCCCATCTGGCTCCTGAGAAGCCTTATGTTGCCATGGCTGTGATCCCAGACTCTGGTGACAGACTGGCTGGGTTCAAATCCAGGCTCCTCCCCTCACTATCTTCATGACCTTGGGCGAGCTGCTTTGCCTGTTTTCCATCTGTAAAATACTGAACATTATAGTACATACCTCACAGGACTGTGGGGAGGGTATTCTAAGATGATATAGGTAAAAGTGAGTGGTTACAGAGTTTGGCAAGTAGTAAGGACTCAATTATTGACCATTTAAAAATAGGCTGTATATAGAGGTGGATAGATAAGTATAAAAACCATGTACCTGAAAGCTTTTCTCCCACAATGTTGCAAGAGGTCTTCTCAGGTTTTTATACATGGTCAAAGTATAGGACATACAGGTCCTGCTTAATTTATAGGATAATTTTTAGATGATTATTAGGGGATTAAATTATGTGCAATTTTCTGCTATAAAAGTATTATATATAATACCTCCCCACTGAGGCATATGGTAATGATTCCTAACTACCATTATTAATATTGCTTTCTTATTATATGTGAAATATATCAATTCTAAAAATAGGGAGACATACCTAATTTAAGCACAAATCTCACCATTTCCTAAAAGTCACCACAGTATAATGTATAACAAATCAAATTTGCCCAGCTTCCAATGTCTGTCGGCCAGAGTGATTGGTAGGGTCAGCTGTGGTGTCCAGTGTGTTGCCACAGTGATTGGTGCCAGTTCATTGAAGTAGCCCAGCTGAATCTTAAACCCAGCCTATAGGATTCCAAGGAGCTTCCTTTTCACGATCACACACAGGGCATGTGATAAAAACCCCAAGGGATAGAGATTGCTTGTACACATCTGTTTTCATATGGGAAAAAAACGGTCTTGGGTTGTTTTAATTTTGGCAACAGGAAGAACATGCTAAATAGACCCTTGACATCATAGACAACCCTTCCTTCTGACCTCTGTGTCGATCCACAGACTGTAATCTCTGTAGAATTTAGGACTAATTGCACCAGGAGGGAAGCTTTCTGAAATCTAAAATGTAGACTTGGTCATTAGTTCATTTTGCATGCTGTGAAAACTATGTTTGGTGTCATTAACAGCTGCTTGCACAAAGTGTTCAGCGCTAAAATATGATTGGTGAACACTCAGAATTGTATTTCGTGGTACTGCATGCAATTATGGAAATGTTGATAGATCAATTTCCATCTCATCCAAGCCCTAAACTGAGAAGTAAAGTGGTCTATAATGTGCCTGTCCCTTCTATTTGGGAATTTGCTAATTTTCTTGGTTTTTAATATTTTTTTTATTCCATAAGGGAAAAGAAAACTCTTAGTTGATGTTTCCCTGAGTGAGCACTTACCATTTCCTAAGTGATTCAAGCAGCAGTCTTGTTTTTAGAATATTTCCACTGAAGTATGGTATATAAGCAAGATACAGTAACAGCCAGTGACATGCTAAGTGATTGACAGCCAGCACGCCCCCCCATAAAAAAGAAAATAGATGGATGGATGGACCCATCCATCAATCTCGGCTCACATCTTCCTCACCATAGGAATCAATATTATGGAGAACTGTATGCCATGAAGTCACTGATAGTCCAGTGCCCTTATTAGAATAAAAACTAAACCCTTAGGACCTAATGATTTGTGCCTTTGAGTACCGTGTGGAAATAAGCCAGAACAACAAAGAGGAAAGATGATGGGCTGTGCTGTTAGTTAATTAGAGGTTAACTAGCTAACTGGACTAGGTAGGAGTAAAGAGACCAAGTTCTAGTCCAGATTGCCAATCATTATCTAGAACTGCGGACAGTTCACTCAGTATTTCAACACTTACTTGAATGCCTTCTATGTGTCAGGTATTGGAAGATACGAAGGTAAACCTGAAAGAGCTTACTTAGAGCTCAGTGGGAAAGAGAAAAGCAGGTGACGATAACACAGTCGAGATAAGGACTAGCCTAGAGCTGACAAAACACATGGGTGGGAAATGGAACCCGGTCTTGCAGAGTCTTGGAAGGTTTCTAAGAGATGATTGTGTGCTGAACGTGGAAGGGTTGATAGAAAGTAGACAAGCAAAGGAGTGAGATGAGAAGCATCTTTGTGTGATTTCAGATCTCAGGTTTCAATATTTCACCGTTAAGTTTTGCATATGTTGTAGGCTTTCTTTTCTTTTTTTTTTTTTAGAAACACTTCATCATATTAAAAACCATTTTCTTTCATTCCAGATTTGCTAAGTTTTTTAATCATAAATGTTGAATTTGATCAGATTTATTTCTCTACCTTTTGAAATAATTGTATGTTTTTTTCTTTATCCTTTTAATGAGGTGAGTTAGAGTGATAATTTTCAAATTTTAGGTCAACATTATATTTCTGGAAAAAATATATCCACACATATAATTACATTTAAATAAGTGTGTGCGTGTGTGTGTGTGTGTGTGTGTGATTTCTGAGTCTATGTTAATAAGAGAGATTGTCCTGTAATTCCTTTCTTAAAATAATCTTGTTGGGTTTTGATATCATGCTTATAATGGCCACATAAAATACATTAGAAAGTGGTTCCTTTTTCCCTCTCTTTCTTGGAAGAGTTTTTGTATAGCATTACCATAATTTATTCCTTACATGTTTGGGAGAATTCACCAGTGAAGCCATCTTGCCCTTAATTTCCATTGTGGGAGTGTTTTAAATTCCTGGTTCTGTTTATTCAAAAGATTTAGGATTCTTCAGATTTTCCATTCATCTCATGTTGGTTTTAACTTGGGGGTTTTCAAGAAATGTATCCATTTTATACAAATTGTGAAGTTTATTGGCATGATGTTCTCACTATCTTTTTGATGCCTGTGGGATCTCTAATTATATCCTTTTTGTTTTTACACCTGATATCGATCATCTGTGCTATTATTTTTTTCCCTAATCAGGCTTGTGAGTGATTTATTAATTATAATAGTCTTTTTGAAGAACAAGTTGCTGGCTTTATTTTCTGTTTTATTGATTTATGCTCTTTTCTTTACTTTTTCCCTTTTTTACTCTCTTTGGGTTTGATTTTTCTGTTCTTTTCCTTCTTGTGTTGGAAGCTTAGGTCATTGATATTTAATCTTCCTTCTTTTCTAATACATGCCTATAAGGCTATATACATTTCTCTCTAATTAGAGTTTCAGCTAAATTCTCCAAGTTTTAATATGAATATTTTCAACATCATGACATTAAAATTATTCTCTAATTTTCATTGTTCATGGATTTTTTTTTACCCATAGGTTATTTAAAAGTATGATGCTTAATTTCAGACATTTGGAGATCATGTAGTTGTTTTTCTGTACTTGAGTTCTAGCTTATTCTACAGTGAGCATAGCACATATATTGTATGACTTTGGTGCTTTGAAATTTGAGACCTGTATTACTCACCGTATGGTCCAATTTTGATAAACATTCAATGTGAACATATGAGTAATGTGTATTTTGCTTATTTTAAGTGTAGATCATTATAAATGCTAATTAAAGCAAGTTTGAAAAATATGCTACTCAAATCTTATATTCAGTATATCCTTACTGAGTTTTGTTTTTGACTGTTCTATCAGCTACTAGGAGAGGTATGCTAAAATCTCCAACTTTGTGGATTTACCTCTTCTTTATGTAATTCAAGGCTATGTTATTAGGCATATAAAAATTAAGAATGTTTTATGTCTTTCTGGAGGAATGACTCCTATCATTATGAATTTTAAAAATTTATCCCTAGTAATTCTTTGAAGTCTAATTTGTTATTAGTAAGGCAGTTATTAGTAAGGCAGTCTTTCAAATTAGATCATTCATTTCTTTTAAATTGGATGTAGTTACTGATATGTGATACATATATCCTGCTTGGATTTAGTAGAGCTTCTTGACTCTATGGTGTGTCTTATGTCAGGGTTTGAAGATTGGCCAGCATATATTCAAATATTTCTTCTGTACCCAAATCTTTCTCTCCATTCCTTTTGGGATTCTAATCACTTGAATGTTACTACCTCATATCATGCTTTCCATTTTTTTCTCTCCATGCTTCAGTCCAGATACTTTCTTCTTACTTTCTTTGTCCATTAGCCCTCTTTTTCTGTGTCAATTCTGCAGTTAAACCTATCCACTGAGTTTTAAATTTCAGTTATCATGTAACTTTCAGATCTAAAATTTCCATTTTCTTCTTTTTCATTGATTTCAGTTCTCTGCTGAAATTCTCCATCTTGTCATCTGTTTTAGTAAACATTAATGACATTTATTTTAATGTTTATATGTAACCACTGTATTTAAACCATCTGGTAGGTCCATTTCTGTTCTCCTTTATCCTGGTTTTCAGACATTTGATCTTGTCTGTGGTGTGCTTGGTAATTTGGGGTTGGGTATCAAACATTGTGTATAAAAATATTTTTAAGACTCTGAATTATGACATATTATCTTAAGAAGGTTTGTCTCTTTTCTTCTGGAAGGAATTGAAGTAGGGATAGATCAGCTTGGTCCAAATAGGGACTTAGATGATCGAAAGTTTGTATTTCAGTCTTTGTGAGAGCCTGCTCTTTGCAGTTTCCCCTTTCTCCTAGGATATAGCCCTCACAGGTCTCAGTGAGAAGATTGGGCCCTTTTCTTTATGGGTCCCAAACTCCAATTTTTACCTGCCGGTTCCATGACACTGCTGAAAGCTCTGAGTCACTGCTTTCTGCTCAGCCTCTCTGTCTTATACAGCTTACGAATAAGCAATTGCCTCAAGCAAGATGTATTTCCCCTCTTTCCAGGTCTTGATCCCTCAAGTTCTACCTGCCTTAGTCATTCTCCAGTGCCTTCAAACATCATTTTTCCCCATCCAGCATTTGTAGTAGTTGTTGTTTGAAGTATTAGTATAAGCTACTCTGTTATAACTGGATCCAGAAATCCTGCCATTGGAGGATTTTAAACCTTGGAATGATGTCATCTGATTTGCCCATTAGAAAGATTTCCCTGAACATCACCAACCTCATCTTTGCAACAAAGGATTTTGATAAAAAGTGTTCTCTAAGGTCCTTTTCAAGTGATATTTTGCAAGTCTTGAGAGTATTAATAGTATGTCATGCCATTATTTCAAGCTGCAAAAAGCCCCAGGGTTTTTAGTATTAGTAACTTAAAGTTAGAAAAGAGTAGGTTCTGGGGAGAATGACCAAGAAGACGTTCATCCTCGGGGTCTTCTGGTGTGGCTTCTTTGCTATGCTTGCCAGCTTCCAGCAGCGTCCTCTTGTTTCTGAGCCCTGGATATCTGGGCACCAAGACTATTTTAACAGTAGCCTGACCACTCTCTTCCTATCTAATGATGCCCCATCCCACACCCTCTTGTAAAGTATCCTTCCACTAGCATTAAACTCCACCCTGCACTCTGCCTTTTTCCCCACACACATTAAAAAAAATTCTTGTATCCTCAGTATGACTGTTGTATTAAGCAAATTCACTCTAATAAAAGCTCCTATTTGATGTTACATTCCCATAGCAAAGAGCATGATTGCCTTACAGACTGAGCAGGATTTGGTCTTGGCTAAAAAGCAGAATAGCATCGTAGGCTCTACTGAAGAGGAATATCTGTATAGGGAGCTTTCCTCGTGTTTGTTAAATTCCACCTCAAAGTGCTGTTGACTACTCTGCAGACATTCAAGAGTGATTCTGGGTCTGAGACAAGCTAAGAGAATGTTGTAGAGAATTTAGGTCCTTGGAAAATAAAGCAAAGTTGGTTTTATTCCTCAGATGCAATGAAGCTATGACTTTTCTTCCTTACAGGGATTGCCCTCTGTTTTAAAAAGTTCGTTGTAATGCAAACAGTATTTATTATACAAAAATATGAAAAAATAGAAAAAGAAAGGAACATCTGTAGTTCTTTCTCAGTAACCATGGTTAACTCTTAAAAATGTCATCTCCTTCTTATATGCTTTTTTGCATGGCTGGATCATTCATCATTTGGGTTTTTGCATATTGCTTTAAAATTTGTAGTTAAATTATATGCATGTTCTTCATGTTATTGTAAACCTTGGTATAAGCATCATTTTAATAGATATATAACATTTTATAATCATACCTGTTCTTTTAAGGTGGATATTCAACTGTTTCCATATTATTGGATTTATTTTCTATCATAAATAACATTCTTTGCAGAAAATATTTTTAAATGGCTATAAATTGTCAAACCTAGGACATTTAACTTCCTGTTATCCTATCACTACTTTTGATAATGCACCTAAATTTTTCTTTACTATATTTCATTCCCTTCCTTCTTCTTTCTAAAAACTGTATATATGTCTTATATACATATATTATTCTTTTACCACTCCTACCTGTTGATCCTCTCGTTATTTATAGGCTTGTCAGGCATGGAAGATAGTCACGTCATACAACCCACATATTGCTTTGACCTGACTGTAAATATTTCATGGCTTACGTGTTCCCCAGCAAAGCATCCCTCTAGGATCTGTTTCTCTCTAGTCAGTGTGCCTTTGACACTTTGTAGCTGACTGGGATGGATTGCTTTCCAGGTGTGTTAGGACAGATGTGTATGCCAGGCAATTAACTAGTGATGCAAGGAGGAGGTTCCTGTCCAGTTTGGGGCTACTGAGCACAATTCTTTTGAGTCTGATCAGTGACACGAGAATCCTAATTTCATAGTCCAAAGAAGTGCCGTTACTACTGAAAATGTAAGTAGTAGTAGCTCCAGTTAACTGGCTAACTTTTAACTGGTGAAAGAGTTAAAAGACAAAGATAAACCTTTACTTTTAATTTGCTGACTATTAAAAGGGCATCTGATGACTAGCTAGGGTTAAAGACATTATTTTGACTTTAACAGCTCTGAGCCCTGTTGAGGCCTAGAAACACCAGTGAGCGGTACAGTTTCCAGCACCTAATAGATGATTTTTCATTGATTAGAATTCCATGTATAATACAATCATATGGCAAAGTAATATACAGTGATTTTAAGTGTTCATTGCCTCTTCCTTTGTTTACCTTGATTAACTGCCTTTGGTGATTATTTTATGATTGTTGCTTTCTAAACAACTTTATTGAAGAGCTACAAATAGCTAGCTCTTCTAAACCCTTTAGTTAGAGTCTGGGAGGAGTGGATGTTAGTTAAGGAGATGAAGTTATTCTGATGTTTTGAGGCAGAACAAGTGGAAAATTGGTATCTGTTTTGGAGCCAACTTGCTGTGTGACCTTTCGTAATTCCTTCACCTTTTCTGAAATTTAAGGTTATCCTAAGTGTACAGCAGTGATAGCAAGAAACGACCACTGGCTTTTCTTAGAGCATCTTGGTGGCTAATTTTATAAAATTCAAACCACAATAGATATGAATGAAGAATCATTTGTGAAAATTGCTCTTTTCCAAATGTTCCTTTGCTTTGAATGCCATATCTAAATATGAGATTGTTTCTCCAGATGTTATGGGCTCATCTTTCCTTCTGGTGAATGTGATTGTTGGTTCCTGCCTATCTTTCTTGGGATTTGTATTACTTCTCAGTCTTAGGCAAGCTTTTTATAAATGCTAAATGTTTTAGAGTTTGGATTCAATTCAGACACAGGACTTTTCCAACAGACTCTTGCTCATCTACTTCCTGCCTTGAGAATGGTGAAAAAAAAACCTCTCTCCCATCCTCTGGTAGGGTGAGGGTTACTATTATTTTTTTCTCCTAATACATTGAGTATACTGACCCCCTCACCTAAACCTTATGTCAAAGGAGAAAGCAGTGATTGTTTTTAATTGGATGATTGCTACCATATGTTTTCCTTTGGTGGGATCCCCCAAAAGAAAGAATGACACCTGCCCCCCCCCCCCAAAAAAAGGACCAAAAAAAAAGCCTGTCATGAAGGTTTTAACCTTTGATGACCAACACGCCATGATGTGAGTTTTTGCCGTTACCTACTAAGTGTGTAATTTGAGCAAGCTGGTTAACTCATCAGTTCCTAACCTATGAAATTACTGTGATCATTATTATGATAATAAATAAGCGTAAGTAGTTTATTATTTTGTTATGAAAGTCCCATGCGATAACTGTCCCAAAGTGCTTAGCATGTTGTCTGGCACATATTCTGTACTTAATAAGGATTAGCTGAAGAAATAAACACATAAAAATACTCAAAGAGTATGTTGTGCTCCAAGTTGTGGAAGATTAAACCTCTTGTGTCTCCAGAATTCTTAGCGTCTTATCCTGGAAAGTTGCTGTGGAGAGGAAGTAGCCTCTGTTCCTGCCTTAGATCTGAGGGGATGTTCTATCAGTGGGGTCTGAGGGCAGCCTGACTTAAGAGTCCTGTCATCTGCTCCGTTACTTTAGTGAAAGCTTAGGTCTCACTACGCTGATTCCTTTGTCACTCTGAGCGACCATGCACCATCAGTGTGTCATGTGATGTGCTCCTGCCCAAAAAGCAAACCGCCAGACAGGGAAGTGATGGCCAGAGCTGTTGTTCTGTTGAGTCAGGGAGGGCTTCACACCAAAAGAGATGTAGCAGTAACATACCTGCCCCGAATGGGTCATGGAGCCTAGATGAACACCCGCAAAGGAAGACTTGGAACTTTTCCCTCATCTTGCCAACCCTTAGGGAAAGTCTTTTGGTAACTCATTTTGCATCTGCTCATTAAAGTTTACCAATCATGACATGTGTTACAAATCACAAGTTCCTGGGTCTCAAGTAGAATGTGACTTGTAAATAATGCTGGCATATTCCACTGTGAGCAGTCCTTGATCTTGGATCCTTTCAGTATTTTTCATTTAACACATCGTACTCTTAGAAGAGACTTGGAAGCACAGATTTCAGCCAAGTGTCTGGTGCATTTTATGGATTTATAGAGCCAGCTACCTGACAATGTTGTCAAAAGAAGAAGTCACACTTTTGGATGACGCAAGGATACAACCAAGCCAAGTAGTTAGTTGAATCATTCTTCTGCTTTTCCTTTGAGATCACCTTATTCCAAGATTCTAAGTGAGTTGAAATGTTTCTGTTTTTGATGTATTTCTCTAAAGATGAGAAAAAAATCTTCAGGAGTGACATTGATTAGTCTTGTATTTTCTCTGGTCTTAACTTGAAAAGTTTTGCTCATCAAATGTGAGTACTTAGAATATCTTCTATAGAAATTGTGTATTTGCTCCCTTAAAATCCTCATTTTTCACATTTAAGTGTATGTTCAGATAAAACAAACCTCATGGGGAGTACTTGGCTAAGTTCATGCTATCTCATTGCCAGGCTGAGGCTTGCATTATCTGAAAGTCTGGGTGTTGAATCTTGTTTGCTTTGGAGTAGCTTTGGTTGCTCTAGAGAGAGTATGTGTGAGCACAGGTGCACGCACGTGTGTGTGTGTAACTCTGAATTACTTGTTTAAATGTAGCACACTGCTGCCATGACTGTAAGCTCTGGAAAACATACATCTTTAATTCAAAATATATTTCACACATAAACTTGCTTTTTGAATTTTTTTGTTTCTTTTCAAAAAATCATTTTGTGGTTTGGAAAATGGTTTTGGTTTTATATGAAATTTTATATAAAGTTTTAAAATCAGGATTTTAGCTAATAAGTAATGACTTATTTTAAGAGCAGACAGAGCTTTATTTTCCAGGACCACTCAACAATTTAGGTTCCTGTTAATGACAATCTCCTTTTTTTGGTTAAAGGATAATGATATTTAACATTTATGTAGATCTGTATATTAACTTATTTGATCCCTACAGTAACCCTATGGGGTGTAACTATTGTTATCCCCATTTAAGAGGTGAAATTGAGATAGAGGTATAATATAAATTGTCTACGATCACAAAGGTAGAAAGGGTAAGAACTAAGATTCGAAACAATCTAGTTTGCATCTCTGCGTCCTTGAATACTTCATTACAATAAGTCTTATTATTTGTAACTGATATAATGTAACTGGTATAATTATTAATAATATTAGTTTTATCTGTTTACATATAGTTTCTATAATGTGTAGTTATTAGTTATTGCTGTCTAAACTAAGTCAATAGTAACCTTGTATATTCCTCAATTTTATTATTTAACACTAACATCAGAATGTGAGGACCTCTTCCTGTGACAGGAAGGATGCAGTCCTGAGCCTGAGTGCATGCAGCTGAGTCTGGTCACAGCTAGAATACAACTCACGTATATTTTATAAAATATCAAAGACGTCACAAATGTAAAGAGAGTTACAGTTACTGTAACCAGAAACCTACTCACGTGCATACACTTTTGTAAGTTATCTAGATATACCATCTAATAGGCTAAAAATTAACTACCTTAGTCTGGGACATTAGAATTTTAACATATATATTGAATAAGTTACAAAGTTAAAATATATTCCCTGCCCTCATGTGGCTTAATCTTGCTGATGAGCAAGGAACTTGACTGTTAGAAATATTCATAGATTTTATACGTAGATATCTTTGCTTTCTACTATACAAATTTTATTGTGATAGAAGTTTGCTTTTCTACCGCCCAGAAGTTGATTTTTATCCAAGGAAAAGGTACCCACGTTACACCTCTCTGGATGAGGTACGCATATAATAGGTTGGTAGCTACTATTTAATGAACCTTTTCTATGTGTCAGGATCGGAATTTCTCTCTCTCTTTCCTGTCTGTCTGTTTATCTGTCATCTATCTACAGATGGCATCTATCTACATCTATCTTTTTTCTCTTAGTGAATTCCAAGATTTGATCTTCATGATGGCAGAGGTTTCATTAGTTTTGTTCACTGATGTACCAAGCACATGTGGGCATTCAGAATATGCTTTCAGAACTGAATTCCAGTATCTTTGTAAGGTACTCTCACTGTCTTCGATTTGACAAGGAGGAAAAGGAAGGCTCAGAGATCATGAATTACTGACCCACTGTCACAGCTGGTTAAGTGTCAGAAACAGGGGTAGAGCATCCTTTGAACTGACTCCAGGGTCCATACTCTCCATGTGTGACTCTGTCTCTAAGGAGTCTCTCAGGACATTGGAATGGAGCATCTTCTGGGGTCCTTGAGGCCACAAGAATTTCTGGTCTTTTCATGACTATAAAGTTGTGGCTGAATTCGGAGTTCTTGGTGTTTGTGTTTTTCTTATGTTGTACTATTACATGAGGCTCCATAAGAGCCTGGACTATTGCTTTACAGTAAAGATAAGTAAAGATATTTTCCTTAGCTTCTTGAAGGCTTCTATCTGCTCTTTAGCTGAGGAGGAGAATATGGTCGAGCCATAGAGAGAAGAGGATAATAATGAAGCGGACATGGAGGAAGTAGCAGTAAACAAAGAGAAACGACAGAGTGGTTGGAGAAATGGAAAGACAGCAGTCAGGGGTCACAAAGGAGGTAGAAAAAACTAGTAATACAGGAAATGTATGAGCTTTCATTTCTTTTAATTTATGGTAAAATATTTTCCCTCCATAGGGAAAAGGTAATGACAGAGTTTTTTTTAATTTCATTTTTTCCCTTATATTTAAGTTTCGGGTACGTAGCGCTCAATAAATGTTTATTGATTGAAACTGAGTAACCAGCATGATCTAGAAACTTAAAGACATAAAACACGTTAGTGGACTAAAACCTAAAAGATAGTTATACATATTTTATAAGTTTTTTTAATTTTAAAATATTTTCTGATTTCACAGTTAAGCTTCTCAGAAATTGGTCTGTAGCCAGGTATAAGCTTTCAATTTGATATTTCTTTTTGCAAGCACTGCGATTTCTAGTAATCTTTGAGTATTTCTCCTCTTTTCAATTAACTTAGAACATTTGCATTTAACCCCCCATTGTCTTGGTTCAGGAAGAGCAAAGCAGCAAATCCCAAAAGATGACCAGATTTGTACAACCCTGTAATACACTTCTGATTTACATGAGTATGTTCCACCTCAGAATAGTTATCTAAAATACAAAACTCACTCGTTTTATTTTAATTTCTTAAAGAATAGATAAATGGGTACTGGATTGAGGCCTATGTAGTAATGCATTTTAGGAGGAGAACAGCCATCGTTGGTATATTTTGAGTGTACTTCATGTGTAGAGTGCAATTTTAGGTGCGTTAACAAGATACTGATTATCCTACAGGCTGTTGGATAAGCACATAAAATCAACATAGATCGCTAAGCCCATGAATTGAAACGGATGTAAATGAACCTTTTGGGGGATATCTGAAACATGTTGAAAATTGCCATAAGAACTTTAATCTAGGGCAGACGTCCTTATCACCAAGTAAGTGTAATCAGCGAATCTTACCTTTTATGTTAAGCATTTTACAAGTGACATATTTAAGATAAATGTAAGGATCATAATTTAAAAAAAACAGTATAAAGACTTCTGAGAACATTTTGGTCAGTTGGTTTCAAATTATTTTTCATTGATGTCATGGAAAGGTTTTCACATGAACTTCCACCAGCTTCTGTAGCCACATCCCACACTCTGCTTTCCCTTCTCTTTCAGTAGCATCCTATGGTCCCATCTAGGTTGACCACCTCCCACTTGTCACTGATTCCTCATCACATCTTGTCCACTCATTTTGCTTTCTGCTGGAAGAAAAAAAGAAAATGGACCAAAACAAAGATACATAAATGCTGGGACCTTTTCTCTGTTGGTTGGACTAAATGGAGTCTAACGGGGTTAGCTGGAGAAAACGTGATGGGAGCAGTGAAATTTTGAATAGCATTTAAAGGGAAAAGGAAGAAGACACATTTGGGGTCATAGAATAAATAAAAGGCATTTTAGATGTTAGGGATGACATGTAATAACCCAGAGGTTTTTTTTTAAAAAAGGCAAATACTGGACTGTAAATAGATTTATCTAAATTGAAAAGAATGAGCCAAAAGTATCTGGTGAGGAAACGAGAAATAAGTACATTTAGTGAAGAAAGGGGCAATGTGATGGTGGTGAGATGAACACATGCTGTCTTGTTCACCCTCTAATAAAATGGATAAATGGAGTCAAGTTTGTTCAGGTAACTGAATGCATAATCATTTTTCTGGCTCAATGTGAGATGAAAGAATGTACAATTGGATTAGAACCTTAATGAGAAGACATCCATAGGGAAGCCATGTGTGTTTCCTATTGCCTGATGCTCCAAGACCACATACTTTTCCTACATTAATGTCCCCACGATTTGGTTTCCATCCCCTCGCCTTTTCTAGGGTGGCTGTTGTTTCTTTGCTTTAACTCATCTTCAGTCTACGATATTCTCATGACTGTTTACCCAAATGATAACCATTCTTCAGTTCTAATTCCAACCATTGTAATTAACAGTGATTCCTTTTTCTGTTCGCTTGTTTGGCACATGTGACTAGCACTACATAGAGTGACATATACTTTTTTTCCTACTTTTTTTCCCCACAAATGTTAATTTTGTCTCTCTAACCTAATCCGGAGTTCCGAATTCAAAGAACGACTGTGAATACAGAACTCAAGGTTTAGCTAGATCTCGTCCAACCCTTTCATTTTACAAAGAGGGAAACTTTGTAAGGTGGACATTACAGTGATATTGAGTGCATACTGTCAGACAGTTGTAACATTTTATTATATATCACTCATTTAATTGTCCCAAAGATCACATACAGTAGGTACTATTATCGTCACTACCTTACACAGGAGAAGACTGATAGGTAGAGAAGCTTTTGCCAAGAACTCACAGCTAGTAAGAAACAGTGCTGGGATTTAATTCCAGACCTTCTGGCTCCAGCTCTTAATTTCCCAAATTAGTGAAAGATGTAAAACAAAAACGCACAGCTCCTCTCTCCATTTCAGGACTCTGGATTATTGGAACTACTGTGTATCACCATACTTCCTTCACCAGTGCTATGAGCTGACTGTTTGTATCCTTCCCCACCCGATTCTTGTATTGAAACTCTATCCAGCCCCCCCCCCTCCCCCAGTCTAATGGTATTAGGAAGCTGAGCTTTGGGGAAATAATTAGGATTAAATGAGGTCATGTGCTCACAGCTGTCTTCTCGCTATGTTCTCAGCAGAAAGGACAAGAGAGCTCTCTGGGGTCTCTTATTTTATTTTCATCATTTTTTCCAGCTTTATTGAGATACAATTAGTATATAACATAGTGTAAGTTTAGGGTATAGACTGCTAATTTAATCCGCTTATATATGCAAAGTGATTACCACCATAGTGTTAGCTAACAACTCCATAGTGTCACAGAATTACCATTTCATTTTTTGTGGTGAGAACATTTAGGATCTACTCTCTTAGCAATTTTAAAGTATATAAAACAGTGTTATTAGCTCTCCTCATCATGCTATACATTAGATCTCTGGATATTCATCTTAAAACTGGAATTTTATACCCTTCGATCACCACCTCCCTATTTCTCCCACCCCCAGCCCCTTGCAACGCCCTTCTGTTCTCTGTTTCTATGAGTTTTGCTTCTTTAGATTCCTCGTATAAGTGGTATCACGCAGTGTTTGTTTTTCTCTGTCTGGCTTACTTCACTTAGCATAAAGCTCTCAAGTTCTATCCGTGTTGTTGCAAACGGCAGGATTTCCTTCTTTCTCATGGCTGAATAATATTCATTCACAAGCACATACATACGTACATACTACACATCTTCTTTATCTGTTCATCTGTTGACGGACAGGTTGTCTTCATGTGGTTTCTACCGTGAATAATGCTACGGTGATCACGCGCGTGGAGATAATGCTTCGAAATCCTGGTTCCAATTCATTTGTCTGCATACGCAGAGGCGGAATCGTTGGATCATATGGTAGTTCTATTTTAATCTTTTGAGGAACCTCCATACTGTTTTCCATACCGGCTGCACCAACTTACATTCCCACCAACTGGGCACAAGGTTTCCCTTTTCTCCACATCCTTGCGAACACTTATCTCTTGTCTTTTTTATGGTAGCCGTTCCGATAGGTATGAGGTGATGCCTCACAGTTGTTTTGCTTTGCATTTCCCTGGTGACTAAGGATGTCAGTCACCTTTTTCATATGCCTGTTGGCCATTTGCATGTATTCTTGGGAAAAATGTCTGTTTAGTTTCTTTGTCCATTTTTTAATTGAATTGGTGTTTTTTGTTTGTTTTGCTTTGGGTGTTGGGGGGTTTTTTGTTTGGGTTTGATTTTTTTGCTGTTGAGTCGTACGGGTTCTTTATATATTTTGGATTTTAACCCCTTATGAGATTGATGATTTGCAAATATTTTCTCCTAGTCTGTAGGTTCCTTTTAATTTTGTTGATTGTTTCTTTTACTGTGTAGAAGCTTTTTACTTTGATACAGTTCTACTTATTAATTTTTACTTTTGTTGCTTGTCTTTTTGGTGTTATATCAAAAAATCAATGCCAAGACCAATGTTAAGGAACTTTTTCCCCTATGTTTTATTCTGGGAATTTTACAACTTTGGGTCTTACATTTAAGTCTTTAATCCATGTGAGATTAATTTTGGTGACTGGCAAGTAGTTATGTATTTTGACTTTGATTCCATAAAAATCAGATGTATACAGTGTTTAAATGAGTGGTTTGGGGTCATAGAATGATCTGGAGTCAAAGCAGCTCAGTTTCCCAGTGTGTCGAGTAGCAAGTTAACTTCCCAGATCTCTCTATTGCCCAGTTCTCTTGCAACGACTCCTAATCTTGAATTCTTTGTAAATAGTATGCATTATAATTTATTAGGAATGGTTTAGATGTACTCCTGTCCAGAGACATAAGAGACAGATTCTGTAACATTCCCTGAAGTCCTTTTTACCTTAGAGTAAATGCTCTATATCACTCTAAGCTTCTTACTCTGAGTAAACTTTGAACTTGATCCTGTGGATTCTCCAGAACAATTCATGATACCATTTCCATAGTTGATGTACTTGGAATTTTCCCCAATGATTCAGGCTGGATTCTCTCTTTACCTTAGTATGTTCTTTTTCACTCTGCTACTTTGACTTTAACCATCGCAGTTTCCCTTTTTATTTCCAGAGTCTATTAGACTATCACCAGACTTTATTCTATGTCCTTTAGCCAAGTCATCCATACTTTGCTCTTCTAATCTTCTCCTTTAACAGGCTTCCTGTTGCTCACATCGTTGCTCTTATGCTCTCAATCTGTTCCAGATTTTCTGGTGGAGATTCCCCTACACCAAAAGCAGTATTCCAGGTGCTGCAGCCCTTTGAGAACTGAGTAGAGAGAAATAATTGCACCTCGTTTTTGCTGTGATGTCCTTGCATCTGCAGTTCAGTGCAGTACTTCCACTTGGGCTGCCATCCTGCTGCAGAGACTCACCTGGCTGGCAACTGTTGTCCAACCTCAGCTTTCCAACAGTTCCTTTTCAGAAGACCTCTTTCCTGCATTTTTTTTCTTCCCTGTGAATATCTGTGTTTTCATTCATTTCCCCCTAGTGTATGTGCTGGCCTTTTCCCAACCCGACTCTCATTTGGTTATTTGATCCCAGGATCTGTGACTCCTCTCAGACCATCTGTGTGATTTCTCTGTCTTGCTGATGTTCTGCAACATTCCACAGCTTACTATTGTCTGCAGATTTCATTAGCATGCTGTGTACTACGTTCTGAAGATCATTAATAAAGATGCATAAACAGAAGACGGGACTTACACAGACATCTGTGGAATTTCTCTAGGCTGCCCCCATGGCTTGATGCTCATTCCTTTACCTTTTTTCTTTTCTTGGCCAATGTTTCATCTAGTTTCCTCTATGAGCACCCTATTCTTTTTAAAATTTTTATCGGAGTATAGTTGCTTGACAATGTTGTATTCGTTTCTACTGTACAGCACCACCCTATTCTTATATCCAAGTGACTATATAATGTGTGCTTTTCCTATACTGCTTTATAATCGTCTAAACAATTCTTCGGGTTTGTCTGACATAAAGCATTTATCCTTTATGAAATCCAAGTTTTTATTGACAGCTTTCATCATCCTCTGGATTAGGGAAACTTTGGGTACCAGTGCATGTGCCCACCCTGCTTTCTCTTCAATTTATTATTGCTTTAAAATCTTGAATGCTTATGGAAGGCCAGAAAGATCACGCATAGGCACTTGCCTGCGAGGGGTTAACAATGGCCTTTCTATCCAAATGTCCAGCACTTGTCTCTGATTTTGAGTGATGATGATTTATATCCAACTTCTATTGTAAAATCAAATGAACAGATTTTTAAAACCAGGTAAGAACCATAGCTGTATTTAGAGAACATCTATGATGTTGTGTGGCACTGTGATATGACTTGATACATATCACTCTATGTGATTACAACAACTCAGAAAGGAAAGTGTTTTCGGTTACACTGCTAACCCATAGGGTGCCTCTTTGAGAATTGGAAAAAGGCATCTTCTCCACAAGGATGCAACCCATGCCTGGGCACATGGCTGGGAGAGCGGAGCACGGCCAGGTTTTAAGGACCCACTGACCTGACCCCTTCTTAGACCAGATACCTTTGTCTAGGGCACAACCTGCCCAAATGTATTGGGCTGGCCAAAAAGTTCATTCAGGTTTTTTGTAAGATGGGGAAACCTGAACGAACTTTTTGGCCAACCAATACAGGGAAATTAAGAGACCTGTAAGAAGAGTTAGATTTGGGATTAAAGCCAATACAGTTTCACCCAGGCCATGTTGCTTCTCAGCAGATGGGATAAATATGGATCTAACTTATGTTTCTGTAATTGTATGCTAAATCCAACAATATTTTGTGCTTTTGTTGACAAAAGAATGGCTATAATTTAGCATATAACCGTTTTCTTCCAACCTTAAGCTGAAATACTGTTTTTTAGTATTTTATATGAAGACTGAATACTCCAGTCTTCAGGTATGTTGCTTTTGCTGTTATCCTTATTCCCTGTTACCAAATCTGAAAAGTGTCATGGAGAAGAAACTGTTGATACATTCTTCTGGCCCAGATATGCTCTTCAGTGTCTCAGCAGCCTAGCTGAACTGTGCTCACCCACTCCCCCTTTTGCATATTTGTTCACTCAGTACTCTATAAGCACAGGCATTCGTGATATTACATACTGATCATTTCAGTCACATGCCACTCAGGCATAGAAATTCGCCTTAACAGGTAAATGTTCTGAATCCTTTGACTCCTTAACCTAAATGAGTAGATACATTTATAAAGGGGCAGAGGTTTGGGGTATTAGAATGTTTATGGGCGCACATCTATATACACATATGTTTGTATAATATGTATTTCTATAAAGCAAATATAGTGTAAACGGGAGTATTTACCAGAGCATCATATCTTTTAAAAAATTTTTATTCTAAGAAAAAAAAAAGGTCATGAAGTACCTAGGGCTAAGACCAGAATAAAGGCACAGACCTACTAGAGAATGGACTTGAGGATATGGGGAGGGGGAAGGGTAAGCTGTGACAAAGTGAGAGAGAGGCATGGACATATATACACTACCAAATGTAAGGTAGATAGCTAGTGGGAAGCAGCCGCATAGCACAGGGAGATCAGCTAGGTGGTTTGTGACCACCTAGAGGGGTGGGATAGGGAGGCTGGGAGGGAGGGAGACGCAAGAGGGAAGAGATACGGGAACATATGTATATGTATAACTGATTCACTTTGTTATAAAGCAGAAACTAACACACCATTGTAAAGCAATTATACCCCAATAAAGATGTTTTTTAAAAAATGTTTATTTATTTTTGGCTGCATTGGGTCTTCATTGCTGCATGCGGGCTTTCTCTAGTTATGGCGAGCAGGGATTACTCCTCTTCGTGGTGCACGGGCTTCTCATTGCAGTGGCTTCTTGTTGTGGAGCACTGGCTCTAGGCATGCCGGCTTCAGTAATTGCAGCACGCAGGCTCAGTAGTTGTGGCTCATGGGCTCTAGAGCGCAGGCTCAGTAGTTGTGGCACATGGGCTTTGTTGCTCCGCGGCACGTGGGATCTTCCCGGGCCAGGGCTCAAACCCGTGTGTCCTGCATTGGCAGGCAGATTCTTAACCACTGTGCCATCAAGGGAGCCCTAAAGCATCACATCTTTTAACTTTCTTTCCCTTTCTTACCATTTTCATTGAGCACTGCTTTTATTGAAACGTATCTTCCACGTTAGCTGTAGAGCTTTTCCTTGTTGAACAATGTAGTTTTCTTGCTCAACAATTCTGACATTCAGGTAAATGGAAAGAAAATGAATATGGGAGTTGTGTGTTCATACTGCCACTTTGCCACCCTGAAATCTATGCAGATAATCTACTTGGAAGGCTTTGAGCCCCGGTAGAATACAAAGCCATGTAAGTATCCTGCATTGATTTACAGCACCTGCTACAGCTGCTTGGATCCTGGCAGGCATTTTCTCTGCTGCCACATGCTGGTGCAATTGCTGGGCAGATCTAGATGGAGGTCATATTTACTGGACATGTTTATAATCTGCAGAGCGATCGAGGGCTGATTTCCCAAAGATCAGTGACTAAGGGAGGATTTCAGAGGTTATCCTCTTTATCCAATTTCCTGTGTCCTAATGAGATGGCTGAAACCTGTTTGGAATCTTTCTGATGAGAAACTCTTCTGCGAGTCAATAAAGAATGTGATGTTCATAAATCTAAATGAGAGGTGACTGGGATGCCTACATGGTGATTCATGCCATGAGCCTTTTCCCTGCCCCTGGCAGCGTGTGCTGGATGGCCAACCCGAGACAAGGACAGATTTGCACCCAAAGTCTTGAGAGGCCTTGACCCCGCCAGTTGAATTCAAAGGACTCTTTTTGCCAGTTGAATTGAGTTTTGATGCAATTTCATTGCAGTTCAGTTCAACAAAAAATTATTGAGTGGTTATTATGTTTTCCAACTCATTTAGAAGAAAGACACATTAAAAATATCTATAATATGTGGTAAGGATCATAATATAGATCGGATCAACGTGCCATACAAGATGATGGTGATAATATCTAGTATTTATTGAGTACTTACTCTATGTCAGGCGCTGTGCCAAGCACTTCACACACATTATTTTCTTTAATCCTAACAAACTCATGAGTTAGGTCCTATTATTATACTTATTTTATAGATGAGGAAACTGATACGTAGATAAATTAAGAAACTTCCCATGTTAATAGAATCCTTCCATAACCCCATACCCGCCTCCAGCTGTCACCCCAGTTCTATCTTTCCCCTCTTAGCTAAGCGTCTTGAAAACTGTTATCTACATTTATCATCTCTATTCTTTACCTCCCATTTGGTCTTCAACCCATTCATTCAGGCGTCTGCCACTCCCATGGAAATGAAATCATTGACAAGGTCATCAGTTCCCTCCGTATTGCCTTCATTTCACTGGATTTCTCAGCAGCTGTCACCACAAAATTAACCTCTCCTTTCTTGAAGCAATATCCTCCCTTATTTCCTATCTTGGTCCATTCAGGCTATTATAACAAAATACCACAGACTAGGTGGTTTACAAAGAACAGAAATTCATTTCTCATGATTCTGGAGGCTACAAGTCCAAGATCAGGGTGCCAGCAGGGTTGGGTGAGGGCCCTCTTCCTGGTCACAGACTTCTCGTTGTGTCCTCGCGTGGTGAAAAGAGTGAGCGAGCTCCGTGAGGTCAGTTTTATTAGAACGTTAGTCCCATTCATGATGGTTCCACCCTCATGACCAAAGTCCCTCCCAAAGGCCCCACCTCCTCATGCCATCACATTGAGCATTAGGATTTCAACATAGGAATTTTGGAAAGACACAAACATTCACACCATCGTACTTCCTGTGCCATATTCACCTGTGTTGCCTCGGAAATCATTCGCTCTCCCTTCACATTTGATAACACCTCTTCCTCTGCTTAATTTCTCCTTATTGGAGCATTTTACTTTGAAGTCTGATCCTTCTGCTCTTGCCTCTGTCTTCTGCCCCGTGTCGGGTGTTCTAAGCCTTATTGGTACCATGTACTTTGGTGGCTGTCAATGGGTTTGTGTTTTTACGTGTATAAAATACCTTGGATACTTCAAGCTATCTCAACTTAGTTCATACAAACATGAAATGTTGTTTTCCATCCCCAATTTAGTTTTTCCTCCAGTCTCTTCCATCATCAATCCAGTTGCCTAAAGAAACTGGAAATCATCTGTAATTCCTTCTTCATTCTCACATACATGCCTTACCCTGTTCATTAGCACATCTTGGGTATTCTACCTCCACTATCCCAAATCTTTGCACTTTTTCCTATCTCCATTGCCACCTTCCCACCATCCTCCAGGAGGTATGTAATGGATGTTCAGTGAATAGATAAAGGTTTGGAATGGAAGATAAAGAGGCAGCATGAATCATGGAGATGCTGTTATAATAATTGGGGAAAGACTCAAGCTAGAGCAGAGGCAGTCTTAATTGGAGAGGAGGATGAATTTGAAAGATAATTGTCCGGGGACTTCCCTGGTGGCGCAGTGGTTAAGCATCCGCCTGCCAGTGCAGGGGACACAGGTTTGAGCCTTGGTCTGGGAAGATCCCACGTACCATGGAGCAACTAAGCCCATGTGCCACAACTACTGAGCCTGTGCTCTAGAGCCCACGAGCCACAACTACTGAGCCTGTGTCCACAACTACTGAAGCCCATGTGCCTAGAGTCCTTGCTCCGCAACAAGAGAAACCACTGCAGTGAGAAGCCTGCGCACCGCAACGAGGAGTAGCCCCCGCTCACCACAACTAGAGAAAGCCCGCGTGCGGCAACGAAGACCCAACGCAGCCAAAAATAAAAAGTAAATTAATTAATTAAAAAACAAAGGAAGATTATTGTCCGTAGTGGAAAATATAGACAAAGAGCTGGAAGTTCCAAATGCTATTATAGTGTGACCGAGGTTCCTTGAAGTCATCTCCAAAAAGTTTCTGTCTTTTTATATAGCCTTTGGATTTGTGTTCGATGAGGTCCTTTGGAGACACTAAATCACGTTGTTTGGGGAACTTAGGGGTGAGAATAGGATCAAAACTGGAAGGAGGACCTTTTCCTAGATGCAGTTGACAATGAAACAGCTTTCTATAGCCATTTCTCTCCCAGAGACTGGGAAAACGAAAGATATTGGTAAGAGTCAAACAGTCGGACCGTGTGGCAGTTGGAACAGCTCAGTAAGGGTCCCATCCAGCACTTCCTTCACTTCTGAACTAAGCAAAGCTAGAGTCAACCTGCCCAGTTCCCTAGTATTCTGTATCATTCTTGGTTTGTAGGGTTATTTTTTCTTTTGTTTTGGCTGCCTCTCCTCCCTGCCCTGATTAAATGGGAATGATCCCTCTCATCCTATATAAGCTAAACCCTAAATTACATAATGTTTTGTCTCCTTACGGCATTTGCCTTCCACGTCGGGGATGATTGCAGAGGACGCAAAGGCAGGCTATGTTTTTACTGCTTCCCCAAACTTGCGTCTGTCAGCCCCCAGGCATTTTGGCCTCCCCAGTGTCAGTACGGTGTTTTAATAACTGAGGAAAACAACAGACAGAAGAAGAAAGGACACTGTGCAAATCACTTTCCACACTGACTTGTTCTGCAAGTGCCTCAAGTCTGAGTCATGGAAAATAATAGTGTTCAGGATGGTGCATGCGGTACAGTGCATTCAGTGACAGTTAATCCTCTTACTAACTCCATGGTAATATGTTGCTCGTTTGGTAGTCGAAGGGATTGTGTGAGAGTGTTGTTGTTCCTGTCTTCCTCCATTCATTGGGAAAGTCGGGAAAATAGCCGTAAAAAACCGAAAGCGTTCCAGCTTGAAATGCATTTGAGGCTGACCTTTCCCTCTGGAGATGTGCGTTTGCCTCATGTACTTCATCCAGGCTTTGAGTCTGGGTATCTGTTCTTTGAGGCCTCATCATCTTCCCTTCTGAGGGTTTCCTTTTCACCTGAATGATCATCAGTCAGGGAGAAGTCAGTGGGGTGACGCAGCTCTGCGGTGCAGGGCGTTGCCAAATGTAGACAGAGCGCCGCTCAGGCCCCAGGAGCTGCAGCAGCCTACAGAGCATTTTGGGCAGGGAGCCACAGTGGTGATCCCTGCTCCAGGAAAAAAAAAAAAAGAAAAACAGCTCACAAAACACAATGACTCTGAGACTGCAGCTCTCCCTCCCTTTGCTGGGCTGATGCATACGGCAGCGTTGACATTGAGACTCGGGAGAACTGTCCAGCTAAAAATATCCAAATGCCGATTTATAATGACAGGAGCTGATAAATTTGCTGGGGAAATGCAAGCAGTGTCATTGCCGTGCTAGAGACCTGTGCTGATAAATTGATGAGGGGAAAAGAAATTGCCAAACATGGCACAGACCCATCGTGCCTTTTCTCCTGGGATGGTGAGCAAAATGAGCATGTTTTCCTTGCCATCCAAGGGCCCTTTTTCAAACATACTAGGGAGTAGAAGGCGCTAGATTAAAAAGGAAACTAGAAAGCAGAAAGCATCTTTTTGATCAAAAGGGTGACATGGCATAAAACCAGATCTTATCTCCTATAAGCTATTTTTGCTTTTCTGTCCAAAAAAAAAAGGAATTCTTTTAAAACAACCTTTGGCCACGATAAAAATTCCACTTGAATAGCCCTGCATTTCAGGGGTGACCTGTGATTCAAGCAGGATCTATTAATTTGGGGGTTCAATAAGAAACAGACTGTTGATGCATTTTCTTTGGGGTTCCAGAATCAAAGCTTTTAGTACTCTGTGCTGGGCACTGGTCCTTTTTTTTTCTCTTTACTTGGTCAACAGACTCGCAGAAGGAGTGCCGAATTCTCCCCCATACCAACTGGCATGAAGTGATTTGACATGGGCTTCAACTTTAATTTACTCAGCACTCTTTGAGCACCTAGTAGAAGTCAAGTGTCATGATTGGCGTTTTCTAAAATGAGGAAAGTGCAGTGTGCTAATAGTGGGGCGGTTGTCATGAACTCACTATAAATCAAATCATAAATGTAATAATTGACACATGAAAAGTTACTATGAGAAATAAAAAGAAGATACGCTTCTGCTGGGAAAAGACCAGGAAGGCTTTGCAGAAGCAGCAGAAACCGTGCATGGGATGACGTGATGAATAGGCACTCTGTAGTAGGAGAGGAGTATTTCTACCAAACAGGGCAGCATGGCCCTGAGGTAGGAAAAGTACTACCTGCATTGGGGACTTAACGAGATTTTTTAAAGGATTTAAATAAATTTCTTTCCTCACTGGGTTTTTAGTTTTGCCAAACAACTGCTACGTTTGCTATAATTATCTTAGATGGTTAACTATGAAAATTACTGTTTGTATTATTTCCTACTTCGGCCTCGTGCCCGTTGTGAGCTGGCATCTCATGAACAGGTGGATGGTACAGGCCTGGAGGTTTGCCCTTGTCAAATTCTTGACCCAGAAGACCCAAATTCTTGATCTAATATGCTATGTTGTCATTTATAAAGTCACGAAGCAGAAGCTAATAGGATTGTCACTGTCTCCTTGAATGAAGAATAAAGGGTGGAATTTTAATTTTATGCAGCATTTACTCAAGACAATTTGATGAATTTGAAAATGTTTAGGTCTTTCCTCCTCCGGGTCCTCCCTCTTAACCCACTTGCCTCTAGCTCAGGTTTGAGGTTTCAGTTTCAGTAGTAAGCAACCCCCCAAAATCCATAGGAAACAAAGAGAGTTTCTATCTTATGATTGTATAGGAAATGGAGTATACAAAGATTTCATGTAATTGTTAAAGATAATGTAGCACAGATATGCTTGCGGGAGTGTTTAGAGGAACTTATTATTTTGAATGCATCAACAAATGGATTAATGGATGGATAGGGTGGATATGTTATAAAGCAAGTATAGTAAAATGTTCATGGTAGGATTGAGATGCGGGAACGTGGGCGTGGATTAGACAATTATTTTCACTTTATGGAATGTTTCAACTTTTTGTAATAAAATATTGGGGGGAAAAAGGTAAGGTAGCACAGACCAAAATCGGTAGAGGTGTTTGGGTAAACCTTAGGCTGTACTGAAAATGAAGAGGAATTTCTCTGACTTAGCAAAACACAGACATAATAGCTGAGTCTGTGAGCCAAAGATACAGTCTTTCTTCACCATTAGTGTTTGAATCTGTCAGATTAGAAAAAAGGGCATTCTAGGGAAGAGACTAGTTCACTAAGAGCTAGAGCTTTTGTCCGCTCAGCAGTATATAAGTGGATGTTTTGGAATTATTTTCTGTATGTAAAATGCTTAAATTCTTCACAAAATAAGGCAATTTCTGCCTTCTCAGTCATTTCAACATATACTGAACACCTCATATACTTCAAGCATGGTGCTTGGCATTGGGGCTTCTGAGAGGAAGTGCTTCAGAATGGTTAATATCGAGAAATAGAGAAAGATGATAATAAAGCAATGTGATAAAGTGAACGGAGATCTTATAAAGTGCTGTGAGTTGCTGGACTTACTAGCTCTGTGATCTTGGGGTCTCCGGCAGGTTCCTTAACTCTTTGTGCCTTGGTGTTTCCATCTGTAAAATCTGACTAATAATTGCTAACCCACTGTCTGTTAAATAGCAAGACCTAATGAAGGGTCACTAATACCTTTTACCTAGAGAGAGAGGCCAAATGGGAAAACAAATGATTAGCCCATCAATAGCCATAAGATTTGCTTGACAGATACCTTTCTCTCTCCCCCCCCACCCCCCACCGCTATCTCCCCTGTTGTGGTCCTAGTATAGTTCCAAAATCACTGTCCTGGAGCTGGAACTGACCTTGTCATGGATTTGGGACAAATGCTCCATTCCTACCCCCATTCAGAGTTGAGGAGACTGAGATGGATTGAGAGAAGTGACATAGCTAGACCATGGCTGAGTGAGGAACATGTAGGGTAATAAAGCTTCTACTGCAGAGGGAGGTGGAAGAAAAGACATATTCCTTTGGAAATATATGTTAGGATTTCTTAGGAAGTAAGAGAGAAAATACTTAAATATATGCTCATGTGGCTAGAAGAGAATGTGTTTAAGGGTATCTAAATGAAATGATGCAATGCACCAGGAGATTCCCAGGGAGGACTTGTTGAAGTGTGTTGCACCAAACCCCTCCTGAGTTGTCTGCATGGCATGGTTAAATCTTGCTATGTGGGTGACTGCTCCATTAATTAAATTATTTTTAACTACTTTAACTGTAGATTGTTATCTATAATCTATACAATCTGTATCTCTTAGCCTCACCTGGTTACATGGAGTTAGAAGTGACAAAGATTGCTTCCCTCTTTGTGAAAACAGGATGAGTATTCTAGTAATTTATGTCTATGTGTATCTTATTGGATCTGTGGGGCATAGCACATTTTCCCTGACAAGACAGAGATGGCCTCTAGAGATTTGCAAATTCACAATTTTGGACTAAGGTTTCGGAGAGTTCTGTGTATTGGAGTCAATGGCCCATATTGCCTTAAGCTCAAGAACTTTGACTGGACAGCTCGACTCAGAGGTAGGAGGGAGGTTCTTCTGTTAGGGGAGGATATTTCTTATCACAGAGGAGAGGGAAAGGGGAATAAGAGACACAGAGGCCGAGGAAGGGGAGACAGAAAAAGGAAAGGGAGAGAGAAAATGAATGGGAAGGAGAAAAGAGACGAAAAAAGATGAATCAAAACTGCTGATGGGATTTTTTTGTAGAAAAATTTAAAATATTAGGCCCTTGACACTATTAAATTTTATAAGCATAAATGTCATAACATAAGGGGTTAAACAGAGTTAAGGTAAAATGAACTAGGTAAAAATCAGTGAAAGCAATAGGATTTCCCTCAAGCAACAGTGTAGAGAAACACTGAAAGGATATTTCTGGTATGCAATTCAGATCCTTCTGTGCTTCCTTTGAGAAACTGGTATAAATAGAAACTGGTATAAACATAGTCACCTGTTTGCCAGATCTTATGAATCAGAGACAAAAAGCCAGCCCTATAAGGCTCACTGGGCCATGGGTCCCTCACTTCCCTAATTTGCTTTTTTTTTTAAAGTGGTTTTTACTTCCTTACTTAATCTATTACCACCACACTCCAGTCTACCCAACTTCTCTTAGAGCTTAGAGAGAACATCAGAATATCTGGAGAAGCACTGAACAACGGAAGAAAAATTCAAGCCATATGTGTAATTTTAATTTTCTGGTAGCCACATTTCAAAAATGTAAGCGTATCCAAAGCTATCATTTCAGTATATAATTAGCATAAGTTATTAGTGACATTCTTTTTTCATATTAAATCTTCCCAATCCAGTGTGAATCTAGCACTTAAAGCACGGTCTGATTCAGTTAAGTCACATTTCAAGTGTGCGATAGACACGTGATTAGCGGTTGGACAGCACAGGTCTACACCAGGGAAGTATTCACTCGGTGTTCATTGAATATATTCTCTATTTTCCATCACCTCATCTATTTACCTGTAAAGAGAGCACGCCATCTCCATTCCATCAGAGAACATGAGGGAGTCCAGAGAGGAATGCGTGACTCGATTACCTCAGAGAGGACGTCTGCATGGTATTTAGTTGAAGAGAACTGCCTCCTCTTTTTTCAGGAAGATTGCATCATTATCATCTCTGCCATTCACTTTAGAACCTGTGTACAAGGCCACAGAGACTGTGTATCTATCTCTATCCTTAAGTACCTGTGGAACTGGCACACATCCCAGAACACAATACACTGAGACTCCTGATTAAAGATAATAGGTAAATGAAATGAACATCCAATAAAAGCCCGCTTCTGTTTTTAAACAGAATTAAAAGGCTAAAGTTAGAACAGACAACAAGAAAGAATAGGAAGAAAACTGCACATGTCAGTAATCAATTAGGGTGCTCTTGTTATTTTCTGGCCGTCTGTAACTTAAAGGAGAAAAATGCATGACACCGCCCCCGGCGCCTGCCCCTGGCACATGCCTTATCGTGATAAAGCTCAATTCTTCCCATTCTTTTTTCTTTTCGTGACTCTATTCCATTTTTAGATGTATCGCATGTTGCTGGACCATAGGGTACAGAGCAGTGTGGGCTTGTCAAAGCAGAGAGAAACACGTGCAGGGTTTTGAGGGTTCGCCCTGTGTAGTGAGAATGGTACACTACTTCTCTATTGTGTAACAGGAAGCTTCTTAAGGTGTTTTCTTGAGCCATGTGTCTTGGTGCAAGTCTGCAGGAGAGGGGCACGGACCTCAGCTTCAGGAAAATTTGCTTAACTTACGTGTGTGAAGTCTTTGAATGCTCTAGGACAGCCTGATACAGAAGTTAGGAGAAATTAATACAAAAATACAGGTTATTTCTTGTGTACCCACGATACCATCAAGTTCTTAATTTTTAACTCCTGGATGCATTTATCGAGCTTCCTTTAGGAAACTAAACAGACTTAGAACTAGCAGGTCTGTCATTTGGATCCGTTATCGTGGGTGTCTAGTTCCCGGCAACAAAAATAACGTGTGGAACAATAGGCCTCCTGTCGGGTAGCTGTGGTCAGAGCCTCGCTCTACACCTTAGCTGTTGTGACTTGAGGAAATCACTCAGTCTCTCTGAATCTTACTTTGTTTGCCTCTGTTAAATGTAAACGCCTCCTCACAGCTTTACTGTGAGGAGGAAATGAAGGCATTTATGTGATTTGTCTGGGACAGGGCCCGGTAAATACTGGTTGCTTAGTAAACACCAGTGCCTTTGCTTTTTACATCTCCAAGAGCTTCTTGTTGTTTCTATGTTCGACCTATGCCCCCTGTTTTTCGCAAAGATCTGCAGCCTACAGACTGGATTTAATTTAAAATTCTCTATCCTCTTCTTCATTTTTGCATTGAATAATACAATTAATCTGATTAGGAATCAAAAACTATCCGTCAAATTTCTAAAAAGTCATTAAAACAAATACCTATTAAGTACTTACTCTACTTCAGTGCCAGGCTCTGGAAACACAACAGTGAATTATTATTATAGCTATTGCCCTAAAGGAGCCCTACATTAGTGTTGACGGTGTATAGAAGTTACCAGGCAATGTCAAGTCAGCCTTGTACTGCTGAATTGGGAGAGGTTCACGCTCCCAGGAGAACTCAGGATTAGCTCCTGGGCCTGTCTTGATGGGTTAAGGAAGAGCACCGGGTACCGTGTTGCGCTGTAGTAATTCCAGTAGTTACAGTTAAGCTATGCAGCCTTATCCAGATGAATTCATGATTAGCTTTAAGCTTTTTGGAACTATTGAGCATAGGCTGCTGGCCCCAAATGACACTTTAAAAAAATCCAGGAAAGCAGAGATTCCAGATGGGCAGCCACCACTTCAGAGTATGTGTGACCCAGGTTTTGTGAAGGGAGAGTGTGAAGGGAGAATGACATAATTAGCTTTGCCTTAGAAACCAGTCTGCAGTTGCAGTGTTGCAAACTAATTCAAGTGAAAAATCATGGGAGATTTAAAATAAAACATGACTGGGAATGATGAGGAAGGGGTGGATTCAGTAGGATTACTGATGTCAGGTTAGATGGAAGATGTCAAAGAGAAGACATCTGTACTGCTCTGATCCATTAAATCTCACTGTCTACTTTTAACACTTCCAGGGCTGTGGTGTGTTTATTCCAGGCTATCCTTTATGAGGTTGGGGTTCTTCTCTGACAGTTGCTGAAGCCATGGGAACAGATGAGTTCTCAAGAATGAGAAAAGAGGAGGATTTAGAAGGAGACACTCTGGGATGTTCTATTAAAGAGGTGGTTACAAAGGAGATTCGTTTTCTTCTAAACCCTTCCTTCCAGCTTCTGTGGAGCGCCTGCAGCCTTTGGCCAGTCGCTGATGGAAAGCCCTTCCCTCTGATGAAGCTTGATGGTCAAACCTGGGAGCTTATTTTATTCTGCTCTTCTGAGTCATGTTAGACTCCAGAATAATTATTTTCCTCAAATCTTGCATCTTTTGGTGAACATTCCTCCGTGATTTTGGTTTCTAGTCTAGAGATTTGCTTTTGGTAGCTCATTCATTGTGAAAGGAGCGATAATTTTAGAGTACTGTAGTCAGACTCAGTTGATGATCAGTGCCTTTCCAAATGAGGAGCTCAGCCCCAAACACCTGGGGATTCTTTTCTTTTCCCTCCCCCGCTTTCGGCAAGGGTGTGTACCTAAAATCATACCTATACACTGTTACAGTAAGATTTAATAAACATCATAAGAGAAGGAGTATTCTCTTCGCAGGCAGTTATAATTCGTTGTACTTCTATTCCTACTTATTTCTCTTTGGTTTGCTTTAGCTATTTCTGGTTAGTATGTATGTAATGATGTGTCTCAGTGAAACTTTAGAGATGACTTCCAGACCTTGGAATTTTTTTTTTTTTTCTTTTCATAGTTGAAAGAAGTAAGACTTGAGAAGATGGTTGTGTTAAAAGGTTTACGTGGGTTTAAATTAAAAGTAGCATCATTTACTCGGAGTAGCAAATTCTAGTATGTTTAAATTGGTTGAGACATGCAGACTTCATTTTGGAAGTCACTATAATTCAGTGCAATAGAGGAAAAAAACATCCCCTATTCTCTTGCTTTTCCTTTCTAAAGGGTTTGGAAGATGGGAAGAGAATCCAAATCACTGTAGGAAGTACATACTAGATCCTAGGAAAAAAAATTTAAAGAAATGTGTTTTTTTGCATATTTATTCTTGAAACTTTACCCTCAATCTAAAGACATTTCTTCAAGAAGTTTGTTCAAGTGACTATATCTTGCTCTATACATTATTAAGAAGAAACAGGTTTACTTAACTAAAAAATGAAGTTGTTGCCCTTCATTTAAAAAATCCTTTATCTTGAACACTTGTTTGAACCTTTACAAAAGTAGTGTCTTGTTTACTAAATAGTTTGTGTAGTGTGAACTGAAAAAAAATGCACAACCTAAAAGTTGAGAATTATTTTTTATCTGGGGCGTTCCTGAGGACTATAGCCTCTCAGATAGCTCCGAGGGACTGTTCCAAAGAGGTGACGGGGGAGCCAGGAGGTATAGGAATTTTTTAAGATTAATGTTTATTGGATTATAGTTGATTTACAATGTTGTGTTTGTTTCAGGTGTACAGCAAAGTGAATCAGTTATACCTATATCCACTCTTTTTTAGTTCTTTTCCCATATAGGTCATTACAGAGCATTGAGTAGAGTTCCCTGTGCTATACAGTAGGTCCTTATTAGTTATCTGTTTTATATATAGTAGTGTGTATATGTCAGTCCCAATCTCCCAAGATATAGGAATTGATGGTTTAAAAAAAATGTAGTCAAACATCAAAAGATTACTGCTCATCACCAAAAACAGGCACCTCAGGTTAATGATTTTAGTGCCTTTCTACCTACAGGACAGTGCAAGAGTCTGGGCTCGTTGAAATTCTTCTGATGTGCATCTTGACTATCCAGGGCCAGTCTCCTGTTTTTCTTCATCCTGAATCCCCCCCCACCATCAGGTGCTGTAGTGGCTGATAGTTTGTTGGGTTGATGGCAGACAGCATTCTTTGTTTACTGAAATGGCAGGCAACGTTTTTTGTCTATAGTAGACTATGAGTAATCTAAAAGACAGAGAGTTGTAACACTTCTTCAGTCAAGTAATGACCTCATCTTTTCAGCCAGTGGTGTGTATAAATGTAAATTGGCTGGAATATATCAGAATTACAAATGGATATATTCAGGGGATGCCACAGTCCGGAGCATGAGCTTAGGGTCTTGGCTTTGGCATTTACTAGCAGTGTGACCTTAGGCAAGTTACTGACCTCTTTGAACCTCCATTTTATCATCATTTCAATGGAAACAATAATAGTACTTCCCTGTCAAAGCTGAAGGGAGCAGTACGTGAGATAATGCATGACAAGAGAGTGAGAGGAGGGAGAGGCAGTGTGTGTTGGCTTCACTGGGAATATTTCTTACTCAGAGCAAAATGAGGGATGCTTTTCTTGACAGTAAGGGAATATCCTTGCTTTTCCAACTGAGATTTGGATAGGGTAAAGGAAATGAAACATAAAGGGAAAATTAGGAGCTGTGAGAGTCTATGATTGAAAAGCAATTATATAAGAATGCTCACTTTCACTTGTGCAAATGGCCAAATCTTTAGATGAGACATAGTGACCAACCTAGCACATACATAACAATACATAAAGTTTGAAAAGTGCTGCAGTGAAACTTGCAAAGGAACTATACCTCCACTAATATTATGTTGGGATTTAGTTTTCATATATTTTATCCATTCCTGTTTCATTCCAGTGGGACATAATGGAGGCATTGCTCAGAAGCACTCAACTTCAGCATATATTTTCGGAGTTTCTAAAAGAAAATCCCAAAGCTGGTTACTAAGAGGTTTTGAAAGTCATATTCATTTTCAAACCACATAGGGATAGCTATCAGAAAGGAAATAAATGACTTGTAATTTTCCAAAAATAATAGTTATGGGATTATCAAAGTTTAGTGAAGAGCTCTTGCTTTCCAACCTTGCAAATTATTCTCATTAGTTAATAAATTAATTTGTGTTTCTTATCAGGAGTTCCTCAATGATGGTTTGAAAAATCACTAATGATGGAAGTGGAAGGAACTGAAGCTTAGAATAAATGACCTCTAAGCGACGTTCTAACTGAGATTTTTGTATTTTCAAGAATTATTTTCACTGTCATTTAACGTCCAAATCCAATCCCTTGTTTGGAGAACCAATTCAGATCAAAGGAAATTTCAAAGATATCCAAGCAATCAATATCTAATTCATTTCAGTCCTGTTTCTTCCCAGGCCTACTGGGTATAAGCCTGGCATTGCTGCCATTTCTCTTACATTCAAGCACTTTGGGAAAGGTGCCATCTTTTTAGATCTATTTTCCCCCTGAAGCTTGGAAGCTGTATCTGTATAAAAAGAGGTGACATACTAGGCCTAGCGTATTACAACCTTTTCTGAGGGAATCAATGTAACTTGGGGAAGGTTCATTTATATTTAAAGGAGAAAAGAGTGAAAAGTATAAATGGACGTAACATATCATGTAGACAGTGAAGGAGGCAGAAAATGATTGGAAAGTGACTGCTTGTTCTTATATTCCCGGAATCTTATTATTTGACTTGGAGGGATGTTTTAGATCTCCAACTGAATGTGTTCTCTCTTTCCCTAAATAAAGAAAAAATTCTGAGGTTTATTTTTCTGATTTTGGCTGTAGTTGTCTATCATTGCTCTGAAAATTCCAGTTGTGGCCAATGATGACAGAATCATAGGCTGTAACTAGTATAGGCTGTATCGGTGAATCAGTAGGTTCATTAGCAAATGTGGAAGTGAACCCTTGACTTCATTATCCTCGTGCTCTAATCAACAAAGTACATCAACTAAATTATTTTATTCTACTATTTCAGGTGAATAAGTTGTGCTTTTATATTATCCTTATTATTACTATTATTTTGCGGTGCGCGGGCCTCTCACTGTTGTGGCCTCTCCCGTTGCGGAGCACAGGCTCCGGACGCGCAGCCTTAGCGGCCATGGCTCACGGGCCCAGCCGCTCCGCGGCATGTGGGATCCTCCTGGACCAGGGCACAAACCCGTGTCCCCTGCATCGGCAGGCGGGCTCTCAACCACTGCTATATTATCATTATTTTTTTTTTTTATTTTACTGGTTTGAATATCTGATTTTTAAAATTTTGGATGGCCTTAGAATCCACTCCTGCCTCTGGGTACAAGTAAGATAGTAACACTTTGTGAGCCAATAAAATGAATAATTACTGCATAATCTAAATTGTGGTGTATAAAGTACCTTAATATTCCCGCATGTATGGTGGCTTTTAAAATCCAAATCAGGTGAGCCAGTTTTTATTTACCATAGACAATTGTGTATCACTTCCTTCTCTTTGCTAAAGAAATCTTTTTACTTCATTCTCCAAGGTGTTATACTTGGCTCCTTTCAGCTTGGTAAAACAATCATACACTTTGTAGTTTCATTTTCCAGCCATGAAACTCGAGAAAATGAAACAGTTTGTGCTTTTATCGTACTTTCCACTATCAGGGGTCTCCCATCTGTAGCTCTGTAAACCATAGCCTGCCACCAAAGCTGGGGGAGGTCACTGGTTGAGAGAACTTGGCAGTGGGCATTATTTCCGTAACCTATCTCTAGGTCAGTCATGCCACTGAATAGGTGAGTTGTCTGAACGAATTGAGTTCAGATTGATGTCTGTGGATAAGTTTGACCTCTGATAATGGGTAGGAAGTGCACTGGAGGAAACAGATTTTTCAAACTTATGTATTCTCTTACCTGCACATACCGTGGCTGGCTGTGACGTTACCTTACAGGTGAGCATTAGATGCCCTATAGAACCCTGGACTTCTGGCATAAACAGCAGGATATATCCGACCGGGAGCTGTCTGTCTTTCCAACTCACATGGCCGCCAGACTGATGTTCATCGTGGCAAAGCTTAGGAAAAACAGCTGAAAGGCAAAGGGTGAAGTCTGATCAGGAGGATACGATGTGATGCACAGTGTCTGTCAAAATGGACAACAGATGCCAGTAAGGATTCTACATCGTGGAAGCCTATGAAGACACAAGAAGGTATCCTGACCAGCAGAGAGAAGAAGTAGACGTATTTGGAGGTACAGGCAAACCAACATGATCAGAGACTTCCTTATTATAAAGAGAAAGGATTCTAGAATAGGACTAAGATTCAGTGGAAGAAATCTAAACTGAGTCTTTCATTCTCAGTTGAGTCAGTTTCGAGAGCAATGTTGGACCCCAGTCCTTTTCATGACTACATGCATAATAGTCGACAATACTGCTAAGAGCTTTAGAGATGAGTTTATTCTCCTAACACTAGGAAGTTTGTACTGATAGTCTTTTCACTTATCAGATGAGGAAACTGAGCCCCATGGAAGTTTTTACTTGCCCAGACCTAATGAGTAAGAAAGTAAATATTCCTACCCAAGCCATCTGACTTCAAAGTACACGGTGATTAACATGATCCTCTGCTGGGCAGGTCGTGAAAGCTTTGATTGACACATTTGAATAAAGCAGAGCTACAGCTGGGACAAAAAATGCACAGGACAGAGACACCATCATGAAGGCCAAAATAGAGGATCAAACTGGGCCCAGTGGTGGAGTGACTTGGGCTGAGTTTTTGACCAAGAGCTTGTTATCTTTCCTGGCCACAGACAGAACTGGTTCTAAAGAATGGTGAATGGCTGGGCATCCAGGAGAGGCAAAGGACCGTAACTAGAAAGGGAAGAAGTAGCAGAAAAATGCAAATGTCTAGAAAAATCAGGCCGAGCACAGAGTAGGCACTCAATAAATGTATGTGAATAAATCAGTGAAACTGTTCCACACTGTCAAGGAGACATCATTCTCAAAACATTTTCTGGTAAAAGGTAATGTTTACTGCAAGAAGAATCAGTCTCTGCATTGTTCCAAGAAAGATGTTTTGGCCTTTTGTTGTCTGTCTATTCAAGAGTGGAAAGGAGACTTACTTTTTATTCTGCTCTTTCTGAACTGTTGCATTTTTAAAAATCATGTTCATATTTCATCTTTACAAAAAAACACAGAAGGAGCGAAACATTCTTGCTTTTTGTAACTTTGCCTGAACCTTGTGCTTTCTGCAACTTGCCTACATTATAACATACATGAATTTTACGGACCTACGCCACAAAGATTCAGGGGGTCTAATCATCTTTCCTAGACCTGTTTTTGCATTCTGGGGCAGTAATCTGGCAAAGGTGTTAACATTAGAAACATAATTTATCATTGTCCTTAAAACTGTCTACAGAAAAATTACACAAGACTTTCTACTTCAAGGGCCCTTCATGAAGGCACTTAATAGCCCAAATTCAAGAAGAGACTCCCCATCTCTGAAGGTTGCACATTAGGCTGGTGTGTAGCTTTGTCCCATTATTTGAAATTGTGCCTCCCTGTGTTTGAAATATTTCTCCTAGTGTTCGTTATTATAGTTTTCTCACTGCGATTCACTGCACAGTGCTTCTTGAGGGAGTTGCTTAATACATTTGACTCTTGGAAGCCATATCTGAACTGCATTTTCCCACTGAATATATCTGGTACATTCTGGATCTAGGGAGACTAGCCTGTGTCTATTATGTTGAAGTCACATAGATGTGGGCTCTCATTAGAAGAAGGCGGTTGAGTAAATGTTGATACTGAAGAAGATTCATGCAATATTTGAACAGAACTGCAGTCCATCCCCAGTTCTCAATGGTTGTTATTATAGACCATGAAATCATAGCTAAAGTCAACGCTGGTTCTGCCCTAATGGAGAGGAACAGTGGCACAAATACTCCTAAACCACAGATAATTCAAACGCATTTATACTTGGCTCTTGAACGCCTTTTATAATTTCACAGCACATTGCGTTGCTAATTATGTTTTGTTTTGGATAATATTGAAATTAACTTGTATTTAGTGATTATGTGCTATCTGATGGGTTAGAGAGGTGCTTCAGGAGTGTGTTGGAAAATCAGGCTGGGGATGATCCTCGGCACTTTATACAAAGGAAGGCCGAACAGTTGAAAGCTTAAAGAAACGAGAATGATCTGACTAGCGGGCACATAGCTGTAGGACCTCAGTTACGTGAAATTATTTCTCCTTCCTCCCTTTCCCCTTCCTCTCCCTCTTCCTCCTTCTCTTCCTCTCCCCACACTGCACCCCTTCTTTTCCTGGAAACATGGGAAGTAACTCAAAAGAAGAGGAGATGTCTAAGTACATTAGCGCTAGGCCGTGGGCGGTGAGGCATACTTAGGTCTGGAGAGGCTGAGACAGTGGAGTCTGAAGCAGTCTGAGCAGTCAGGTATTATAACACCGACAGCCAGGAGTGAAAGCTGGCAGTGGGTCAAAAACAACCCAATCCAAAAATGGGCAGAAGACCTAAATAGACATTTCTCCAAAGAAGATATACAGATTGCCAACAAACACATGAAAGAATGCTCAACATCATTAATCATTAGAGAAATGCAAATCAAAACTACAATGAGATATCATCTCACACCGGTCAGAACGGCCATCATCAAAAAATCTAGAAACAATAAATGCTGGAGAGGGTGTGGAGAAAAGGGAACGCTCTTGCACTGCTGGTGGGAATGTGAATTGGTACAGCCACTATGGAGGACAGTACGGAGGTTCCTTAAAAAACTAAAAATAGAGCTACCATATGACCCAGCAATCCCACTACTGGGCATATACCCTGAGAAAACCATAATTCAAAAAGAGTCATGTACCAAAATGTTCGTTGCAGCTCTATTTACAATAGCCCGGACATGGAAGCAACCTAAGTGTCCATCAACAGATGAATGGATAAAGAAGATGTGGCACATATATACAATGGAATATTACTCAGCCATAAAAAGAAACGAAATTGAGCTATTTATAATGAGGTGCATAGACCTAGAGTCTGTCATACATAGTGAAGTAAGTCAGAAAGAGAAAGACAAATACCGTATGCTAACACATATATATGGAATCTAAGAAAAGAAAATGTCATGAAGCACCTAGGGGTAAGACAGGAATAAAGAAACAGACCTACTAGAGAATGGACTTGAGGATAAGGGGAGGGGGAAGGGTAAGGTGGGATGAAGTGAGAGAGTGGCATGGACATATATATACTACCAAATGTAAAATAGATAGCTAGTGAGAAGCAGCCACATAGCACAGGGAGATCAGCTTGGTGTAGGGAGATTGGGAAGGAGGGAGACACAAGAGGGAAGAGATATGGGAACATATGTATATGTATAACTGATTCACTTTGTTATAAAGCAGAAACTAGCACACCATTGTAAAGCAATTATACTCCAATAAAGGTGTTAAAAAAAAAAAAAAAAAAACCCAAAAAGTGCGTTCGGTCTTTTCCGGAAAAGCCTGAACACACTTTTTGGCCAACCCCATAGCTTCCAGAGATCCAAGCAGGGCATGTGGTTAAAGTGTTAGCATGTGGTCAGGCATCCACAGTTCCATAAAAACCAGGGACAAGGTGAGGAAGACACAGGTGGCAGCCAGCTGTTCTGTGGAGTGTCACAGAGTGGCAGTAAGAAGGGGGTGCTGCCGTGGAGACAAGATTCCACCGTAGCGAAGAAGCCACCAATGAGCAGGGCAGCCAGTCGCCACCCCTAGCAAAGCCAGTCAGAGCCCAAGAGAAGATACTAAAAGAGTAAATGACCAGCCACGCCTTGGATTGAGGACAATGTCCAAAGCACGTGAGTGCCATTTGTAAGACACTGGTCACAGTTGTTAAAGCTTCAAACCCTCCCAGAAGACATCAGTGTGAGGAAAATGTTGGAAGAGAATGAAAATGTTTGTACGGCAGGCCCTGGGTCCGCAACCTGGAGGCTCAGCTTTCAGGTTAAATTGTTTCCAGGGCTGTGAACCAGACTGGCTCTAATCCCTGTGTTCTTCAAAATCCCTTTTCAAACACCGCCTAGAGGACAGCTACATCTTTCCCTTTTGCTGTTTTCCTCCAGTACAGCTAGGATTAAGGAGTTTCACATTTTCCAACAAGTAATAAAAAAGAAAAAACCAAAAATAAAAGAGGATGGGTAAACAATAGGTGTGTCTGTCAAATATTAGATAACTGGATTAGGTTTTCATGGGCTGACACTGACGAATTATTATTGGCTGTCGGGAGTGTTGAGGAGGGTTGAGTAGCTGAGAAGGTCATCGTTGACCTGGGAAATGATCTGCCAGGGGGTGAAGGAAAGGCGAGTGTTGACAAATCAGCTTCATATTTGGCTCCCTTCACCTTGTTCCCAAAGAGCCAATATGAACTAAAGGTCACTATTTTTGTTGGCTTCGTTATGTCATTGTTAGAACGTACGCTCCACAAGAGCAGAGACCCTGACTGTGTTGTTCCATGGCATCTAGAACAGGACATGAGATGTGATATACCTACTCAGTAGGTATTTACCTGACTTGCTGCCTTCATTTAGTAGATCCTGTCTCTGAAGGTGCAGGTGCCCTTGTATTATACCAGAGGAAGTGGTTTCCTGAGTTTGCTAAACCCAGGAAGAATCAGCATTTTCTTTTTTCCTACCTGTACAGCAATATCAAATTGGGCTGTTAGGGAGGAAGAACTTTTCCTCTTCCCTTCTAAGTGCTCTGGCTGGTCTAAGAATTAAATTGACATGAAACAGATTAAGAGGAGAAAAATCACACAAAAATTGAAAAACGAGGATCCATGCGAGAGACTCAGGAAAACTGAGTAACTCACCAAAATGGCCTAAACCCTCACTTGAAATACCATCTTCAGCTAAAGACAACAGAGGACGTTGCGGGTAATGGTTTGGGACGTCAGAAGGGAGGAGGGCAGTGCACATGAAGATGAAAAGCAAATGTTTGGTAAATAAATGTTTGCTGGGCCCTGCAGAGACAGTGGGACCCAGAGTGGCTGCTGATACCTAGGGGGTTCCCCCATCGCACCTGGTCCATATTCTTTGCAGACATCAGTGGTGATAGCTCTATTCCTGCAACAGGCTCTTTTTTAGGCGGTTGGGGGAATATACTTCACAGTACTGTATAGAGTACGGTATCTTTTTTTTTTTTTTTTTTTTTTTTTTGCGGTACATGGGCCTCTCACTGTTGTGGCCTCTCCCGTTGCGGAGCCCAGGCTCCGGATGCGCAGGCTCAGCGGCCATGGCTCACGGGCCCAGCCGCTCCCCGGCATGTGGGATCCTCCCGGACCGGGGCACGAACCCGTGTCCCCTGAATCGGCAGGCGGACTCCCAACCGCTGCGCCACCAGGGAAGCCCAAGTACAGTACCTTTATTTCAAGCCCAGGATGTCTGGGAAGCAAGCGTAAAAGCATCGGTGATGTACTTGGTACTTCTGAGAAGCGCCAGCTGTTGTGCTATACTACTGTACTTTTAAGGTACTGTATTGTAAGATTAAAAATGTTTTCTTTATTTTTTGTTTTGTTTTTTATGTATTATTTGTGTGAAAAGTATTATAAACTTGTGACGGTACAGTACTGTATAGCCAGTTGTGTTGGTTGGGTACCTAGGCTAACTTTGTTGGACTTAACGAACGCACTCTCGGAATGGAACTCATTCATATGTAGGGGACTTACTGTATATCGTTACCATCACCTGTGTGTGGGGGGGTGACATCTGCTCTGAGCACCTCCACTCTCCCTGAACCCTCCCAGTGCTTCAGCCCTCTCTCCCCACTCTGCCACAGCACTGCAGCCCCAGCAGAGAATAAATTACACTCCTTCCTAATTCCTGTGTAGAAAGGATTTCCCATGTTGTCTGTTTACCCATGTGGCATTCCTTCCATCTGTTGACTTGCGGTTTGTTTTTCTGTAAATTATCTTTTTATAGCACATGAAAGTACTGTTGAGTTTCTTCTCAAACCTAGAATAGTTTTTACTTATGTCATAGGATAACCTTGGGAAACATAATTCTAAAAACTGAATACCAACATTATATTGGGATCATTTTCAAAAGCAGTAAACGCCTTTCTTTTCATGTTGTTTCACTTTTCAGAGGAACATGGAGCTTTTTATTGAAGTGAGGCATTTCATAACCTTGTCCAGGTGCTTTGAGCGAGGAGTTCACTGATGAACATTAGCTAATCCTGGAATGTTTGATGCTCATGATCTCAAAAGGGCCCTGTCTGGTGTACATTCCACCTGAGCACATTTTACCAAATACCGCCTTTCCTCTCCTCTGCTTTGATTGGATCTAGACAGGAAGGATGGAAGCTCATTTTACAAGACACAACAAATACCTGACCCCTACATATGCACACCCTCTTGTACCTGCAAATCCATTCTGCTTCTCTCTCTTCTGCTCCACCCCCTTAGACAGAGGGAAGCCTAGTTTCTTTTTTACCTCTTAAGTTACTCATTTCAGAAAAAGTCAATAAAGCAACCAGAAAACTCCCTCTCAAGAATTAGGATGGCTCTCCTATTTCTGCCAGTTTTTAAAAGTGCGTGTGTGTGCATGCGAGTGTGTGTGTGCGCACGCATGTGCACAGTTGTGAGTGTTTGAGAGGCAGGGTAATGGTGATGGTGTCTGCGGCAAGGATCGGTCGGGTAAAACACTCCTGGCGTTATTCCCGTTTTATTGTTATAAAACTGAGGCCTGGGCAGGTGAACTGATTCTGTCTATACTAGTCTGATTGACTGACTGGTTTCCCTTAATGAAGCGTACATAAAATAATTGACAAATAAAACAGATACACAGGTTTTGAATTTGAAAAACAGGGGTTTGAACTGCGTGGGGCCACTTGTGGATTTTTTTCAGTACTAAATACTGTGGAACTACAGGATCATCCTTGGTTGGTTGACTCTGGAGATGTGTAACCTCTGATACAGAAAAACCGTGTGTGTGGAGGGTTGACCCTAAGGTATACCTGTCCCTAACCCCCCTGCGCTGTTCGAGGGTCAGCTGTACAGCGGTTTCATCATGGGGCTAATAATAGTATACTGTGAGTGGCTGTCAAGCATTTCTTTCAAACTTTCATTATCTTACTGCCCTGGCTATTAAAAACAAATATGACAATCTGACCTATTTCCTAGTGAAAAAATTAATTCATCCTCCACAGAGGTTCTGAAAATACAGACTTCTCAGTAAATCCAGATACAGCTAATGGACATTTTCAGAATATGATGGAGAAGGGCTGAGGGTAGCTCTTGAGTTTCCAAATGTCAGTTACTTAAACGGTTTCCAAGTCTTCCCTTCCCCTCAGCTCCTTCTGCTCTGCAGACATTGCTACTTTGTCCTTACCTGGGCTACAAAGAAATGATCAGTGACCTTTTAATAATACAGATGAACCTGGCTGTCATGTCAAAGTTAAGGGCAGGTGGGAGAAGGAGTTCTGGCAGGTAGCCTAGGCAGGGTGACGGTCCTTAAGGAAGGTTCTCAGGTCCCTACAATAGGCAGCAGGATTGGGCCTGAACACAAGTCATCTGAACTTCCGCCAGCATCTGTAGTTCAGCTACTCATTTCACCTCAGCATTACTTGTTTTTGTTTTTATTGGAGTATAGTTGATTTACAATGTTGTGTTAGTTTCAGGTGTACAGCAGAGTGAATCAGTTATACATATACATATATCCACTCTTTTGTAGATTTCCTTCCTGTTTAGGTCACCACAGAGCACTGAGTAGAGCTCCCTGTGCTACACAGTAGGTTCTCATTAGTTATCTATTTTATGTATAGTAAGTAGTGTGTATATGTCAATCCCAATCTCCCAATTTATCCCTCCCCCCGTCCCCCCAACCCCGTAACCATAAGTTTCTTTTCTACATCTGTAACTCTATTTCTGTTTCGTAGATAAGTTCATCTGTACCCTCGTTTTAGATTCCACATATAAGCGTCATCATATGATATGTTGGCTCTGCTCCAGACCACTCCCCTGGCTTATCACTTCCCGCTGCTGTGAGGGGCTCTCGAGCTGCTTACCTGCCGTCCTATCTGGCCACTCTGTGTGAATCAGGGGGACAGTAGTTCTTCCCATTGTCCTTCCCAAACGCAGGGAGCACAGATGGGGACCATTGAAGCCGTAGGGAGTGTTCCAGGTTGTACCATCCCCTGGGGCCTTAATATTAGTATCAAAACAACTTGAACACAGTTTGGGGAATCTTTAGGCTCATCATTTATATATATAATTTTTCCTCATCACAAAAAGCCCCAGGCGTTGTGCAAAGCTTAGGCTCTTTTTGGTTAGCAAACTTCAATTTTCATCTCCTTTGGGTCAACTTGCCCCACTCTCATCCTCTACTGCTGACCTGGCTCTCTGCCTAGATTTCTTATTCCTGGATTGCTAACAAATTTTCCATCTTCTCAACATTTTGTCCCTGGCTTTGAAACCTAGGTCTCCTTCAAGGACAGTGGTTCCCTGCAGTCCTCCCCCCACAAATGCACACGCACGCACACACACATGCAGTTGGAGGATGGGGGGAGGTTAGTCTGGAGGCTTTCCTCTTTCCCACCAGAATCTTCAGATATTGGCCATATTTATGACCGTGTCTAAAAAATCATCCCCTTTGAAGGATTTTGCCATTGGACTGCACTCAGCGTATCCCTTCTTGTAACTCACTTCTGAGGCCGTGAAAATGTCCTTAATGAACATTCGTAAGTGAGTTAGGCAAGAGGTTCATGGTCCCACTTGAGTCCCTGACGTGCTCGTGTGTGCTGTCTTCATTTGCTTGGAATGACCCATCAAACAGCCTAGCTTTGTGGTTCTGCCATCTCCCTCTTCTTTATCTCCTTATATCCACAGGATTCTACTCCTCAGCCACTTGTCATAACCTGGGCCTGTACCTGTTATGCTCTTTCAACAAGAACCTCTCAATGCTACCTGCCCTTTGACCTCTTCTGTACTTCCAGTCTTGAACCCTTTCTTCTCTCCCTGTTTTCAAGCCCCTTTAGGCTTCATTATTCAGGATCTCATGGTTGATCCCTTGAATTTCTTCTTCATCAGCTGCCTGGCTCCATTGACCTTTGAACTCGTCCTCTTTGCAACACCTGCCCTGCCCCTGCCCCTTCCCCCACCCTGAATCAGTTCTCTTATTGACCTTCCATACTGCTACAGCCCATCAGAACAGCTGGTAAAATGAAAGACAGTGAAGGAATAAATCATTCATACTGACAACGTTCACCGTACCTTCCATCCCGGTGAGATTTGCGGGTCCTCAAAGTTTGTGCTGCCCACAGAGCTCACTCTTCTGCCTCCGAATAAAAAATACCCCCCCTGAAAATGATGGAATCTCTTAATTGGGAGAAGGCAATAAATTAAGTGGTTTTAAAAATTTCTCTTTACATGTGCACATACATAGTAGATAATTTTAAAAATTTTTATTGGGGTAAAGTCGATTTACAATGTTGTGTTAGTTTCAGGTGTATAGCAAAGTGAATTATACATATACATATATCCACTCTCTTTTAGATTCTTTTCCCATATAGGCCATTACAGGGTATTGAGTAGCGACCCCTGTGCTGTACAATAGGTCCTTATTAGTTATCTATTTTATATATAGTAGTATGTATATGTCAATCCTAATCTTCCAGTTTATTCCTCCTCCCCCATCCCCTGGTAACCATAAGTTTGTTTTCTACATCTGTAACTCTATTTCTGTTTTGTAGATAAGTTCATTAGTACCCTTTTTATAGATTCCACATATAAGTGATATCATGCTAGGTGATTTTATAGAAATGAGAAAATACGGTTGGTGGGGAGAGATTAGCAGAGTTTTGATTATTGTTACCCTTTTTGGTTTTGTTTCCACTTTTTCCTCTCTCCATTTTCTACATCAACATCAGCCGTCACCTCATAAATGTACAATAAAGTAAAAAAACTAAGTTAATAACCTAGAATGTATCTGCTTTTTCCCCAAGCTCATATATTTAAAGATATATATAACTCATACATACACACGCATATACATGCATACATATGTACATTCATACATACACACTATGGCTATATAGACTTTTTGGTCATTGTTTTAAAATATGAGATAATATACACATTTTCCGTTTCTTTTGTCATTGCGTATTATGTGGCAGAAATCACTGCAAATTGAAAGGAATAGTTTTAAAACATTTTTACACTGAATTATTAACTTTGTTACTTCACATGAACTAACATTTATTGAGCACCTACAATGGGCATCCTAAACTAATTTGAGATTTATTCACATTTCAGAATTGAAAAGGGAATAAAGAGACTCATAGTCTAGCCCTCTCATGGAACAGATGAGAAAACTAAGGCCTGATAAGTATCTATGAGTTGTTCATGGTCATGCAGCCAGCTGGAGTCATTTCTCACATCAGAACCTAGCTCTTGTGGTCCCCAAGTCCAGCGCTCTTTCAATTGTACTATATACTAAGTCCCATAAATTAACATGGGAGACTCGTCTGACAATTACAGACGACTGAAAGTGAGAATATGCTACGATATAAGGTAAATGTTCAGGCCTGAGGTAATTGATAAACCAAATTTATCAACTGGTGGAGACTCATTAAGACTCTCAGCCTTTGAAGGGGCATCAATAAAAGAGGAAAATTTGTATTGAAGAGACCTGTAAAAGATCTTATGAAAGGAATTCCCTCCCCATCTTAAGAGAGCTCTCTTCACAGAGTAAATCGTGGTAGAAGGTGACTGAAGATCCATCCTGGCTGCTCAAGAACGTCTGGAAAGGCTCAGGTTTCAATTGGAGCTCCTTTCCAGTGCTGGAAAATGCTCTCTTGAAGGCTAGGAAGCTGTTGCCCAAGATGCTAAACTTGTGGCAAAATATGAGAATCTTCATGCTCATAGGGGGAAAAACAAAAAACAAGCGTATGTTGGGTTGGCCAAAAAGTTCGTTCAGGTGGGTTTTGTAACATCTTACCAAAAGCCCGAACGAACTTTTTGGCCAACCCAATACATCACATTTCTTAGTGGGGCTTCCGTGGATCTGATTGTCAAGAATTAACCTCTGCCAGATCTTTGTGCATTTGGTCCCTTCCATTGTCTCCAAAGCACCCTGAGTCCCACTCTGTACGTTCAAACATCAGATAATTTGGAGGCATCCGTTCTATGCCAGCAAGATGCTAGGGACTGAATAAAGGGAGAATATAATTGTGCAGGCCTTCTGCATCCAGGCAGGAAATGTACCACCGAACCTCCTGTGTGTTTGTCCCTCCAGAAAATTCAGTGTGGACTCCATGACCTTCACTGAGAAAATAGTGGGGAAGGAACAAATGTTCCTTCAAGCCAGCTAATTCTTTGGTTATTATGAAGCTGACTGGATGTTTTGTATACAGCATCCCAAAGACTCTGAAGAGATTCCTTGAAGGTGTGATTCCGCTGGAAGGTGTGTGATACAGATCCCTTGAGATAGCCCCCCTACCCATCAGATAGCTGATAGCACCTCAGCTCTATCAGTATGTGATGTGATTTTACATCACAGGGTACCTGACAGTTGGATAAAAAAATTGCTTTCAATGCTGGGTTTTCTGCGGCACTTCAGAAACAGTACTAGGTTCGGGGTCTTTATTATGTATATTATCTTTTCCTTTTAGTACTTTGCATTTCTGTGCAAACTATTACCATCATAGCTAGGATTTAGTTGGTACCTACTAGGTATCGGATTTTCTAGTAGGCGCTTCACAGACATTTTCCAGTGCAACCACCTTGCCCATCATATGTTACTGTCTTCAGAAAGGAGGTTGAGCGAGTTCACGTGGTTGATGCAATGTCACAAAACTGCAAGAGGCAGAGCAGGAGAAAGGCCAGATTTCTGTGTCTCCAAAAGTCAGGTTGAAACTGGCTGCAGTGCACCCGCCACCCCCATCCCCGCCAGCAGCTCTGGGGCAGAAGGGAATTAGGTGGGGACTGGAGGTGGGACCGGAATTATGTTCCGATGGGTCAGTTTATTTTCTAAAGCTGAATTTTAAACGTTTGTAGGATGTCCTACTTGATGTGAGTGCTAATCTGTCTCCTAGAGCTGGAGTTTTCTACGGAATGCCATCCGCACACAAGTATTGCAAGGAACCGTGGAAAGGGAGAGCAGATTGACTTTTCAGGGAATGTGACAGTTTACAAAAAAAAGAAAAACAAGAAGAAAGAAAGTAAAACTCTAATTCCCAGTCCTGACAGAAAATATCTCTAGGGGAATTAGGCTGATCCAATACTCGTTTCTCTGGGTAACGAGTTTCTCAGATAACCCAGCTTTCAGAGTTCTGTGCGTCTCTTTAGTTAACTATTTCTAAGTATAGATGGAGTGTACAGATAAAGGGCCCTAAATTGACACTCGCAGGTGAGAAAGTCTCTCACGAGACTGTATGCTATAAATCAAAGTATTGTTATTCACATCTAAACTTAACAATTCTATAACTCTTAATTTGTTTTATATGAGTTTTTCACAAAAGTCTCCTTGGCAGTAAATTCCTGGGTGATTAGTATTATCGTGTCAGTATTGTTTATTCAAGATGAGAGAACAACCTCAGAACGACAAAGTGACCGTTGCGAGCTACCCAGTGACTCTGTGACAGACCCAGGGATTAAATTACTGTTAGGTGACACACTGTGTATCATGTTTCACATAATTTCTCATGAGTTATAACAGAACACTCGTTTTGAAGATGTCCTCATAGCTGAGGAATGAATCCGGATATCTGCCCATCTCTGGCTAATGACCACTGTAGGGTAAAAGATTAGGACTTCTGGGTTTGGCTCCTTGGTAATTATATCAACTGTTTGGTTAATGTTCACATTACACAGTTCATGCCTGAATAATTCCTCAGCACCCCACTTCCTACCCTTAATCCAGCCTGGGTCTCCTTTCAGCTTTCTAGGTCTCTTAGCTACTTTGTATTTGCTTAATAACTTGAGGAGCTAATTCCATATATTCACCATGTGCTCTGAGGAGAGTCCAATGACGAAGAGACTCCAAGCACTGGACATTCAATGCCATCGTCCTCTCTTGACATGTTGCATGCAGGTGTTGGTAGGAGACGAAATTAGCTTATTATAAATTTTAGAAAGAAATATCAAAGTATTGAAGAAATCTCCAAGCCATCCAGAGGCAAACCTTTTGTTTTCCAACTTTAGTTTTACTACTAATCATTGCTCCGTCTCAGCTGTTTTCACGTTGTGAGATTGTTGGGGTCAGTGGGCGAGGATCTGACGTGTGTGTGTGTGTGTGTGTGTGTGTGTGTGTGTGTGTGTGTTGGCTGTTAATTATCTAAGAAAGGCAAACGCTCAAGTAAAGGGAAGCAGGCGATGGTTCACAGTGAATGTAAAGTGGCGTCTGTATTGCTGCCAACTCTTGGGGAGAATTTCATATCTGTTGCTAGGGAAAGAAACACTGGAAAACATCAGTGGAAACCTACAAATAAAATCCTGAAAACCGTAAAGGTTTATATCAGTTATCCAAAATATGGACAACATTATTATTTATGAAGACTAAATGTGTTTTGGTGCTACAATATTTAGTCCTAATAATGATTCTTTGCAATGTTTGTATTAATCTTAACCATGCTAATTTGGTGTATGAGCTGTTATTTATCTTTGTCTGTTTATGAAGCCACTTTGTTAGGCAAATGATCAATGTTATTTGCTTGCTGTCATTCAGAAAACCAGCTATCTTCAAACATTTTAGAAGCATCTCTATACAAGCAAAGGTTATTTTATTATTTTTTTATTGGAGTATAGTTGATTTACAATATTGTGTTAGTTTCAGGTGTACAGCAAAGTGAATCAGTTATGCATATACACATATCCACTCTTTTGTAGACTCTTTTCCCATATAGGCCATTACAGAGTATTGAGTAGAGTTCCGTGTGCTTTTCAGTACTTTCTTATTAGTTACCTTTTTTATATATATAGTGTGTATCTGTCAATCCCAATCTCCCAATTTATCCCTCCCCGCCCCTTACCCCTTGGTAACCATAAGTTTGTTTTCGACATCTGTAATTCTATTTCAAACAAATGTTATTTTAATTATATGTAAAATACTCTTCTCTACTTGGACGTTACCATGTTAACTTCATACTCAGCATGCTTGCACTAAAATCCCCAATTTCTAGGATGAACGAGTGTTACCCCCTTGTATTGCTCACTGCCCCCTTTTATTGTTGATATAACTATTCCCCTCATCTTGGAACCTCAGCGTCTTCCTTAGTGAATCCTCCCATATCCATCCTGTCACGACATCCAGAGGTTCTGCTTTCCATAGTTTAACAGCTGTCTTTTCAGCTTCATTTCTTGGGCCTCCATCTCAGACCTCTACTAATCCGTTGGACTTATTTTTCATCTCTCTGCCTACCATTATTCTTGCTCCAACCCACCCAATGCATCAAAGTTACCCCATCTTTTGACATCTGCAAATCACTTAATGGCCATCCGGGGTATATACCTGGATGAATTATAGAAAAAAGTTTTAAAATGTGGGTCACAATTTTAAAATAACAATAATACACAATTTAACATGGTAATAATAGCAATTATAATAAGGAAAAGACAACAGTTACATTAGTGAGGAGGGAGGATATTTTCAGTGTTTCACCAGGATATTGATAACCAGTTCCAAGAGAGTTTGAACAGCAGATTAGACTCTCTACGGAGACTGTTTCTTCATTTCGTCTTTATTTATACCACATTGGAAAGACCTAAGTTATAAGTCGCTGTGAAGCAAAGAAAATGTTTGGTGGTCTGTCAGCAAGTTCTGGTTTCTCTGATCATGCAAGGAATCAGAAATTATGGAGAGAGTTTTCACTGATAGACATCCATTGCCCCACTGGGAACTAATTAGGTTAAGGGCTCGCCTGTCTCAAAAGTGTCTGGGATGTTGACATATCAACATAGAAGATACTGGCAAATGGATTTCTTATGAGTTCTTGGTTAGTTTTGTCTGTGATAATTATTTCTTGATGTTCAGTTAAGGCATTCACATGTGTTAAATACGGCCAATACAGCGCTGACTCCTTTCTGCAATGAGCTTGGAATGTCTCTAAATAGTAGGAAAGAATCTCTTGTTAACTAATCCATTTATATCAACATTCAGCCTTCTTGGGAACGTTTCCTCTCTCTTCGTAAGTGTTACATTTTTTGATACCTTGTCTATGAAATAATAGATTCAGGCTCTGCCAGATATTGAATATACCACTGAGACAAGCCTTTGGAAATTAAAGAAATTTTTTTTTTTTTACTGGATTTTTTCACTTACTGTTTCAAAACCTCATTTTGAGGTTCCTTACTCTTGACAGCCAGAGTTCTTGAGTGTGAAGAAATAGAATCTTCTGTTCTCTCCTCATTTTTTTTTGCACAGCGTGCTGGAAATTCTCAACTGTGATCTGGTCAGATTCACAGCTTTCCTTATTTCCTTCAAACTTCAGTCAAGTTCAGGAGGCACACTTACATTGCCAACTGTGAATAAAGCAGTATTAGATTGCCCCGAGGTCCAATTTCAGTCATTCATGTGGCAGCCTTTTACTTTGCTGTACATATTGGTGGTACTCAGCTAATATCGATCCCAATGCACTTTGTATTGCAACAAGGCTGAAAAAAAATATTATTAACAAACAAGAAATCTCTTCGCCTCTGGCTTTAGTTTTCAGTGATGAAAGAAACAAATAATCGTCAATCATTTCTCCCTTCTACACATTTGATCTGCTTTATGCTGTGAACATGTGATTTTGTCCAACTCTGAAGAAAAATATCTGCTGCTAAAAACATAATAATAAATAGTAAATGTTCTTTCACATTGTATTCCACTGATATATTCATCTTCTAACAGTGTCATTTCATATAGGGTTTTGCAATTAGTATATTTTGCTTTTCTACGATGTTACTAATTGCTGTTGAACTTCTTTGCACCTTTGATGCCTCTCTAGTTATGGTCTCTTCTCTGCCTTTAGTGGGACAGCTCATCAATGTCTTACATAAAAGCTTTTGCTTTTCACTTGTTTTGGAAAAACTCCATAGATTTACCTGAACCCTACCTTGAAGATTACCAGAAAGCTTCAATGTCTTAAGGTCTCTATTAGACAACTTTTTATAACAGGCAGCACACTGAGGACCAGAGATGAAAGATGCCTGGTCCAAAAAGTTTAGTCTTGAGATTTTCATTGCTCTATTTCCTGTTTGTAATTTTTCTTTCGCCCTGCTCATGAATATCATGCATTGGTCGAGAACTTTGTTCTGTGCATAGATTTATGTGTTTTCTTCCTGAAAACTTATTTCCTATTTACTTTGACAACCTTATGCTATATTACAGTATATAATTTATGAGAGGATTTTCATGTTCTCCTACTTTATTTACCCAACGGATTAATTTTGAGCCATTAATTCATTTTCTGTGAATTGGTACTATTAGACACAGCAGTGATAAGAAAAAAATACAAAGTCATCAACTATAAGGCACTGTTAAGCAAATTATGTGTGAATTAATCAACTGAAATGAGCAGCCCCCTTTCCAATCTACATATTCTATGTATGTTTAAAAATGTGAGAACTATTAACATGATAAAATTTTTATAAGCATCATAATCTTACAGTTTAAATCTCAAAGTCCTAGATTGTTGGCAACTGCTAGTTTTTCACCCATTGAAAAACAGTGGCTTGTCCCTTGGCTTATATTATTTTACCAAGTTATTGTGCTTTAAAGCACACACACACACCTTCCAGTGGCCTCCTAGCCTACGTGATAAAGTCAGAGCTCTTTAGCCTGACATTCAAGATCTTCCCCAAAGAGCTTCCGTCTTACCTGCCCAGACTTCTGTCTTATCCCTGCAGATCCACCCACATATCATACCCAGAATGTCTGCTGAAAGCTGGTTAATTTCTTTATCGTTGAAGGCTATTGTTCAGAATCTCTCCTTACTTTCTCTCTCCTGTACCCCAGAACTCGTTTACATAGATGGACCAGGAATCTTGGCTTTAATTTTTACCCATCAGGTCCAGTTCTTGCTTGTGAATAGAAGTGGGGGCAATGGAGGCATATATAAACAGTATTTTCGAACTATGTCTCCATTATTTGTTCTCTGAACCATCCTTTCTATCATTGTTTCCCCAAGTATGCCATTTGCTTTCTTGTTTCAGCTTACATTGTTCTACTCATCAGAAACACTTTGTCACGTCTGCCGAGTCAAATTGAGCTCGTAACTCCTGTCTCACCTCCTATATAAAACCTTATTTGACAACGTTGGCTGAACCGCCTTCTTCCCTCTAAAATTCCTGTTGAAATTACTTTCCTTACAATTCTTTAGTCAGTGGGTGGTTTTGAGAGCATTTATTATGTTTTCTGGAAATTATACTTCAGTTGTGTCTTATTCTTCAGTTTCAATGATGTTTGTTTCCCCAGACTAGTGCCAGGAGGGCCAATATTGGCTGTCGACTAAAAAATATATTCACACCCTAAAAGTTGAGAGTTATGTTTTATTTGGCGGGAATTTTTTGGTCTTCAAGCCCGGGAGGCAGCGTCTCAAGTAACCCTGAGAGAACTGCTCGGAGGAGTCGAGGCGGGCGCTAGGATATATAGGATTTCTGCAACAAGGGGCAGGTAGTAGGAACAAAAGATGACTGCTGATTAAAGAAAACTAGAAATCTGAAGTTAAGGAATTTAGCGATTTTCTTTATATGGAAAGACTGCAAAATCTGGGCTCACTGAAGTCATTCCTTCGATATGCACCTCAGCTATCTGGGGCCAGTATCCCGTGTTTCCATATCCCAGGTTTCCTCAGGACTCACCACCATAGGGAGTGGCTGCAGTCTGATGGCCGCTAGATGGCAGGTATTGTTTCCTTCCTGAGTTCCCTCAGGGTTCACCAGCTCACCACTGGCTGGCGGCCGCAATCGCTGATGACTGTGACATCCTTTGTTTACTGATATGGCCGGCAGTATTCCATTTACCATGGCTTATACACCTCTGCATCTGCTCCAGAGCTTTGGCACACTGTAAGTGATTAATAAATATTGTATTTGAATGAATATGGGGCCCAGGATTTTTCTGTACTAATTTAAAAGAGACATAAGAATTTAAGAATAACAACATGCCTCTTCAATAAAGCATTCTATTCAGAACTTTCCATTCATTCTTTATATCTTCCTTGTCATCTGATTTGAATCAGTGGTATTAATTTATTTAACAAATGCTAATATGATGTACAGTATGTGCTGGACACTCTTCTATGCATTTTACAAATGTTATCTCAATTAATTTTGAAGACAGCCCTCTGCAGTATGTACTGTTATTATCCCTATTTTATATGGAAGACAACTGATTTCCTGAGAGGTAACTTAGCCAGGATCACAGAGCTAGTCAGTGTCAGGATTTGAACCTACATTTTTAACCACTGTGCTCTTGGAATTTAGGCAATGGCTTTCTCTAAGAACTAGGCTTCTCTCTTTGTTTATGATATCCCTATAGGCTGGATATTAAATCACTTAAAGAAAAATAGTCATCTGCTTTTTAGTAAAAAGGAATTAAGACACATTTTAGATATTGCATCAGCGCTTCCTTGGTGGACATGGAAGAGACAGGACTTCAAAGCCTAAGGAATGGTCTAATCCAAGTTCTGTGAGACTTTCCCTTCTAACGACCATTTTGGCCATGGGGCATTGTCCTCATGCTGTCATGCCCAATGTCCTGTATAAAAGTGTAACATCTTTTGAGGCAATCAACCTAAAAGGGGGTGCACATCACAGACTATTCATTGGTCCCCTAAAGTGGAAGGGACCCCAGCTGGTTTTCCATAGGAGCCATTTCTGCCTGGCCCTCTTCCTTAAAACCAGCTCTTCTCATGGAGCACATATTATTTGATATCTTTCCATCTGTGCATAAATTGGACAGAGTTTCCCTAAATAATGAATGAAGCAGTTCTGCCTCTTTTACTAATTATCACTGGAAATTGTTTACAAGTTCTGCTGGACTAGTCACCCCTCACCCCTCACTTAAGAATCTTTCTGGGACTCTCTCTTAGTCAACGGTGGGAGGTAGTTCACCACTCTTTGGATTCAGGCTGCCATTCACATTTCCTCAGAATCTATTTTCCTCCTTCTGCCTTCCCTTTTTTAAAATCTAGGCTTCCTTGAATTTTTTAACTTAGCCTTCTTCTTTCTTTGTTAAGAAAAAAAATTCTTCCCTTTATGATTATGGCTCTTAATTGCTAACATTTCCTAATAACTTAAGGAAAATTGCAGTATAGTTTAGAAAATACCTTCATCCAGGTGTATCTACAACCAAAGTGTGGAACTGAGTATTAGTTGCAGTATTAAAAGAGTGTAAAAATCAAATGTGGTTAATTCTGTTATCAGTGATGTTCCCAGTTTTGTCTAAAATTATCGTACAGGTTTATGTCTAGATTAGATAATTACTTCCAATCCATCTTCTTTGGAAGTTAGAAACCTTTGATGCTCCGTGTTTTCTTTATGATATTTCATAGATTCTGGCATAATAATTACTATGAGTAATGTGTTGCTCTTGCCTTCCTGTTTCTTAAAAATACATTTCACAATGGTTTACCTCATTCTAGATGGGAGAATAAAGAACTGGTGGGTAGTAATCTACAAAGAGTTAACATATTGAAGTTTCCTTATAACGCAATATGACAGTGCTCTGTGTAAGTAGAAATGTAGAAACGACTGAAAAGGCATTATTAATTATATCTATGAGAATTATATGTATCCACTAACTGCACCAAAGAGTAGCATTGTATGAGGTGGAAAATTGGAGTGACTGCTCTCAACTAGTGGTTCCTATGTGTTGGAGCTGAAGTGCTAACCCAGAAGACATTTACATCTTTGTCTTGAGATCTGAGGAGTGAACTATGGAGTGGATATTTTGGCATCTTATGGGGAGAGGAAGAAAAAAAACCCACCTAAAATGCCTATCCAGTGACTTAGCATCATGGATATTCCAAAATCTTGTTTGTGACTTATGCCTTGATATGCTAATAGTGAAATCTTCTAGGCAGGAGACCTAAATCTATTGTTGCAAATTGTGTGTCTTTCTAAGCCGCAGTTCACTTAGAGCTGGAAAGTTACACCAGGACTGTTTGCTTTGTTGAATGACTAATACAGACTTTATATGAAATCAGTCACTGGATTTTCCCTCTCACCTCCCCACCCTCGGCAAGTTCCAGGTACTTTCCCGTTGATTGCAAGATATTCCCGGTAGCTGAACTCAGTGGTTCAAATTTAATGTTAAAAGCTTCCTGTAATAGTTGATAGGTAGAAGTGACCTTTCCCTAATTCTTTTAAGAGCTCTGCCTTAAAATCCTTGATTTTGAGGACACTGCATTGTCTTGCTCCTGTCCTATTTCTCTGACCATTCTTTCTTGAGTTTTTCACTGGTTGTTTGTCTTCTGGTTTAAATATGGATGGTTGGCCCTTAGCCCTCTGCTCTTCTTTCTTTATATCAATAGTTCTTAATCTGGGCATTGGGTAAGATGGCGGGTGGGAGCACGCACGGGGGGTATGGAATGTACTGAACATGTTTTTAGACCAGCACACATGTCCAAACACCCCTCTCCCGCAGTAAGAGATTAATGGAGACGGGGCAAGGACTGACAGATTTCCAGATTCCCTCAACAGTATGACTACCACCTTGATGGACGTGGTGGTAAAATTCTTCTTAGTGATTTTATTCATTTCCAAGTCTTGACCGCTTGTTCCAATAAAATGACTTCTCTGTACCAAGGTTTCCAACTGTGAGCTGGAAGTTCCCACATGGTTATTTCACTTCTTTCACAAAACTGCTTCCTTGTTCTATTTTTCTCTCTTTGTTAATAAGACGTATCACCGTTCTTCTGGTCTTGTGGGCTTAGAGTCTGCGTCTAAATCTTTGAACCCTTTCTTCTGTCCTCTGTCAGCCCTTCTGCCTTCTGTCAATGATCAAGTCTTGCTGAAGCTTCGTTTCCCTGTCTCCATTGTCTGTTCTTCTTCTCCATAGCTACCAACACCTACCTTGTTCAGCTTCTCTTTCCATTCCTTTAAATATCACGGCAGCCTCCAGTTTGGTCTTCCTGACTTACATTTCTTAGCTCAAGTCCATCCTTTGACCCCTCCACCAGATTAGCATTCTGCCCTGGCCCCTTGAAATTTTGAATAAAAACAGCATGGTCACTGCTGTAATGGGGCTTATAGCCCTGTGAGGGATTCAGATAATGATCAATTAATCTCATAATTAAATGTAATTTTAAATAAGAGCTTACAAAAACAGGAATATGGTGCTGTTAGAACCTAGACAAAGGGATGTTACCCAGTTAGCAGGTGTGTATTTCCTGGGAAAGGGTTGATATTTAGATAAGGTATGGGAGTCATTTAATTGAAGTGGTAGGGATGATGGGTGAGAAAAGGTCTTTCATGAAATGGAACAGCATGTGTAAATCTGTCCCATGACAGGCAGGAGCATGGAAGTTTTGAGAACAGAAAGCTATGGTCACAGACCAAGGGGACAGGGGGAGAAGGGACTTGAGTTGAGCTGGTGACATGACAGCTGGCAGGGTCATGTGGTACCCTGTAGACTGATTAGAATGCTGTCTGTATCTTTAGAGCTATGGAAACTTGTTGAAGAGTCTCAAGCAAGTTAGTAACATGGTAAGATTTGAAAATATTATTCTAGGTACAATCTAGGGTGCATTTTGGAGAAGGGAAGGCTGTGGGGAGACAATTTGAAGGCTACTGCAAAGAGAAATTATGAACAATTTTGATTGTTCACATGAAATGGAGATGGAAGTGGAAAAAAATAGACGAGGAGCCCAATGCAGAGATGTGGGGAACATCTCACCCGTGTCTATAGAACAAGAAGGGCTGAAAGCACATTGCCATGCATCCAGAGAATTGAGAGTCATTTGGAATAAAATGGAGTAAAGTTTGTTGAGAATGATGGTGTTGGAGAGGCAGGTAGGGGCCAAATTATGCAAGTCCTTTAGGGAATTCCCTGGTGGTCCAGTGGTTAAAACTCCGTGCTTTCACTGCTGAGGGCCTGGGTTCAATCCCTGGTCGGGGAACCAAGATCCCACAAGCCCGCACGGTGCAGCCAGAAAAGAAAAGGTCCCTTATGTGATGCTGGGGTCAGAGAAGAATGTCTGAAGGACTTTGAGAGAGCCTGACAATCAGACAATCAGATGGGGAGTCTAGAGAAGTCTTTCTGGTAGTGTGGAGGTTGGCTTTTGTGGGGTGAGACACGAGACAGTAAGAGATGAAAGGAATCTGGATTAAGACTATGGCCATGGGAATGGAGAGCAGGGATTGGAGCCAATGGGTGTAAAAGAAATGGAATCGCCAGTATTTGGTCACTGATTGCATGTGGGGCATAAGAAAGACGGTTGCCCAGGATGCATCTCTGGTTTCTGGCTAAGACACACAAGTGGATAAGTGTCATTCACTTAGATGAGCGCTACATTAGAAGGAGATTTGGGAAGAAAGGGCTGAGTCTAGATTTGTTTCGATTTCCTTTCTCAATACCTCCCCACCAACATATCCTTTTCTCTGTTTCCCCACCGGACATCCGTGGTCTGTTGTTTTCTTTAGTTATCTGAACCACAGGTACCTGTTCAACTCTTGCTCCAAGCCTCTTATCAGATTAATTGAGAAATGGCTATTTTTCATATAAAACTTTTAATTATCTTTCATTTAGCTCCCAGAGGCTTTGGGGCATAGGTGCCTAGTAAGTAACTGTTAATAACCAACATGATTATTTGGGGCATGGCAATATGGAAATTGACTCCTGCCAAATAATCAGTTTCAACCAGGCAGGAGTTTTTTCAAGAAGGGAGTGTTTTGCCTTCATCCGGAGAGGGCTGTGGCTTTGTCTTCCTTATGGAGTGATTCACCCGAGGTTGGCACACAGTATCTTTAATGTACGTGAATAATAACATGCGATTTTAAGCCTAAAACGGACATTAGACATCACCTGGTCTCCTGGACAAAATCTGCGGAATATGTATCTTCCAGTGATATATTGTCATATATATTATATCCCTGGAATCTTTTCAGAACATTGAGTCAGTAACTGAAGCACCATGATAGATTTGTAGTCATACTTTCCGTGTGTTCATTATTTAGTCATCTGTAGGAGAAATTTTAAGCGTTTAACTGCTGAATGCTGCTGTAGGGTATTTAACTAGTAGCATGGTAAAGTTACAGTCCACGAAGTTAAAATTTCTGCTCTGAACCTCAGATCTATTAACTTCTAGAATTTGTATGATAGACCAGTCACTTTAACCACCCCGAGTCTTCATTTCCTCATCTGTGCCAGGTTCTATCGATCCTTAATTAATGTTAAAAAACAATAAATTCTACCATCATGGATCACTGACTAACTTATACAGTAAACCTTTATGGAGCACCTCCTATATGCTGAGTTCTCATAAAGGCTAGTAAATAATACGTAATTCTTCAAAGAGAGCTATTGAACTGATGAGGGAAATGGTCGAGAAAGCTCGCAGTGGGATAGCAATGGGATAGCAGTGTGAGACGTGCTGAGTTAAGGACCCACGCAAGATTCTCAGGGAGCACACAGGAGAAGATCCTAATCTAACCAGGAAGGGTCAGAGCAGGCCATACAAGAGGAGTGATCTCAAGTTGAGTCTTCCCGATTGAAGTGAAATTGTTATGCTTAAAAAAAAAAAAAAGAAAAAGAGTATTTATAGAAGACTCAAGAGGGGAAAGAGAAAGACAAAATAACCTGTAAGTTTGTTGATAATAATCGCTGAGTCGTGTGAAAGACTGGAGAAGTGGGCAGAGGCCATATTATAAAGGGTCTTATCTTCCAAATAAAGGAGTCTCTGATAGATAGCTTTAAATCCTTATGTCTAAAATCTTATAAAGACCAAAGAGGCATAAAGGATACACCCCTCAATCTCAAAATAATAAGCTTTTATTCCTGAAGGGAAACACTTTTCCTTGGAACATGTGTGAGGAAGTATAGAATAGGAAGTTCTGAAAGGTACAAGTTCTTCTTGAATTATGAGCAATGTAAAAATTGTAAAATAATTGCCATGATAAAAACTTAAAAAAAGAGATAGATAACAGAAACTCTTTTTTCTTTGAGCTCCCTGTCACAGAGCAGAACTCCAGTTTTGCCTGGTTCTCTATCCTAATGATTGTAGTTCCCTTTATCAAGAACTATTTGATAAATCCCTACTGGAATCCTGACATTCCAGAAAGTCTCCTTTAAAACTAGACAGATGGTGACACTAAGACATTTGGAACTCATCCTGAAGGCTACAGTATCATAGAGAAAGTATGTTGAGTGATACACAACTTTGGTAAGAAAGTGAGGAACAGAGAAGTACTGGCCCCATTTCTAGTGTCCCTGTGTTGGGAGACGTAAGGTAGTGTTTGTGTCAGGTCCCCTGGTTGGGGTCTGGGTGACATGTACCCTGCAATGCCAGCACTTGCTGGGAACCACTCAGCTTTGCTTCTCCAACTCTTCCAGCCAACTATGTAAGGAGAAAAGAGGCAACCGTCATAAGTCTGTTCACTGCTCTTTCTGCATTAGACACATTGCCTCTGTGTACCTTGGTCAGAAAGCACGAAGGAGATATTTGACATCTTGTGTTCTAAGCACATAATACATTTCTTTGAAGAATTTTGAATTTTTCTAGCTCATATTCGTTGCTCGGCAGTGAAATTAGCTCTTAAAAAGCACTGACACTGAGGGTCATTTTTGGAAAGAAGTTCATTTTTTTACCTTATTTTCTAAGACTGTACATTCCTTGGAGGTTTACCCATCCCAGACTCTCGAAATGAGATGAAATAATCCCTTTTATGGTTTTAACTAATGGATGATCCCGAGTACGATAGAGTGAAGTACTAAACAATTATTAATATTCAAGGGTCAGATAGTGTTTATAAAGAAGAATTGTAAGGTGTGGGAGCCTTCCTTAGACAGGAAAAAATGCAAGTAATTCCTTGGAGGGATTCTTTCAAGAAAAGAAAGAGAAAAGGAGAAAGAGGAGAGGTTAATATGTAGGGAAGGCCGATTCTAGACCAAGCACTCGGGAATCTCCATGCTATTTTTGGTTTTCTTTTACGCATCTTGCACTTTGCCCTGAAGTAAAGGAGTTAAAAATTTTTTTTAGGCTAGCTTTTCTATCCATAATGAGCGAGCTTTTATAGAAAGAGGCAAAAAGTTCTCCCAGTTGAATATACCTGGTACATCTAAAGATTCACACAAAACTCTAGGAACATATTTCATGGCCACCAAAAGAAAGGTGTGACTTAATAGAAGTTATTATTATTTATTACTAAGAGGGCCAGAAATAGATGAATAGAAATGACTTTTTCCATATCTTGTATCAGTCTTAAATGACTTTAAAAAAAATTGACTTTAGGTACTCGAAGTAGAATTTATAAAGACGTTTGGGAGTATCTCTGACCTCAAAGGAAAATAAAAATATCATGATATTTAAGAGTTTCAAATTTTCATGATATCTAGTTGGTTCTGTGTACACTTACACTACATGAAAAAAATCCAATTCATTGGTTGTCTTTAAAAGGCAGAGACTGGATTTCCAAATGTATTTTAATGACTGCAGAATTTGTATTATCCATCGTTGGAGACTTATTTTGCATTTCTTTGTAGAGTTATTGATGATGTATCCTTGTTCTGCAGTATGGCACTTCGCAAAACATTGCTTCCTAATTTGAACTCTCCAGGGTAACCTTCAGGGGAAATGGCTCTATAATACCATTGCATCAACTCTTTTAGTAAATTGTATTATTAGATATCCATTTATAACTTACCCTCTAAGTGAGCTCAGTCAAGTCACTTGATGTCTTGGTTTCACTTCCATGAAATTTTCTGTAGCAATTATTGCCCTTGCTTGTCTCCTAGGGCTGCAGTGTCATTCAGGTAGATGGTTTCTGTGAAGTCCATTAAGTTCGTCATGGGTGGATTCCATGTGACTAGGAGGGATCTTTCTTCTAATAGATTTCTCAGATTAAGGGGGTGAGGATGGGGTGTGGGGTGTGATTTACCTAAAGTATTTTAGTGAGGATCATTGGTTGTGAGGAATGCAAAAGGTGGGTAGACCAAGGAGAGAGGACTTGGAAGAAGCACTTACACATACTGAGTATCAACTTACGTCATGCTCCCTGCCAGGTCCTTCCATGCATTGCCTTCTGTACATTTTGAAATGACTCTGAAATCTGGCTGATATCAGAGGCCAGAGACTTCAAGTAACTTTCCCAAGACATTTTATACAATTGGTAAATGATGAAAGTGGCATTTGACACAAGTCTAACTGGCTCCTAAACTTCACGGTTTTTCTACAAAGTGACTGGAGACAGTGGAGCATGGAATATTTCTTCGTTACACAGATCGGAGTGTTGTCTGCACTTGGTTTGCTTGGTTAAAGTTTAAACAACAGCAAGTAGTACAAATTGTCTGGCTATCGATGTCATTTTGCATTCGTACTACAGGCAGAGTGGCTGAAGTAAGGCACACACATGGACCAAAGTTTGATGCCTCTTTCATTCTGGGATGCAAATACAGTCTCTGCTTTTGTGTGCCTGTTATTTTGAGTCTAAATTCTGAGGTAACCATAATACTCATTTGTGAGTATTTGAGTCATTTTACTCATTATTTCCATACCTGAGTTATTCTGAGTCTACATCTGAGGTAACCACAGTACGCATTTCAATTTGAGGGATTCTTTAAATTAGGAGAATCGTGCATTAAGTTAGTGGACTTTTAAGTTCAAAAGGCCAAACTCATAAAAGGACAATGCTAGTAGAATACTCTAACCTGACTCTTTAAGAATCGAAATATACTGTGTAAAAAACCTCAGGCAATTAAAATGTATCAGTGTAAAATTATGATATGATGTAACTTGCCTATAAGATAGGCATGAAATTATTCCATAACATCAGCATTTTAAAGGATTTCTTCTATATCCTGTCCAGCTAAGTAGTAAGAGTAACACCAAAAACTCTTCAAAAGTTTGAGCCGTACCCCTAGGTCTTCACACTCATTTTAAGAATAAGAAACTGAGGTGTCAGGGGATAAATGAATTTATTCAAGGTTACCTGGACGTTTAGAGCAAAAATACTTACATTCCGAGATGAGACAAAAATCCAGATCTCCAGTTTAAGGTCAGTATTTAGTCCCCAACATCACACTGTCTCATAGGACACTAATTGTAATAATACCTTGCACTGCCAGTCCAGAAGCACTCACATCTTTTTATGCAATTGTTTCTGTCTTAGCTTTTCTTAGTAAATGTTAGGAACATAAAAACTCTACTTTCATCTCTAGGAAGAGATGATATTAACTAACATATGTGTTCAATGACTTTTGCACAGAGAAGGTGAGCCACAGACAACTGGGTGAATGGTCATCATTGGGGATTGGTTGGCACTCTTACTTCTCAGAATTTGACCACAACGGGGATGAGCACCTTTAGGGCTGACGTGTTTGAATGGGTCAAACCTCGTGCTTCCCTCTCCGAGTTGTCTTCAGATGGAAAGTACTCGAGTCACGATTTGCACTGAAGGCTCTGCTCACGTGGCTGTCACTATTTGTGAGTGAGCCACCATCAGCCACCCAATTGCCGCCAATTTGTAGATTGACCAAAATGCTAAAGGTAGCTTATCATGAAAATTTCTATCTAAAGAGGAATGGTGAGCAATTAGCTGGGCCGGTCAAATTCTCTCTTATACTGGTATATAAATACACAGAAAGAAAGCAAGAAATCTGAGACCTCATTCCTAGTCTAGATTATGCTGTTTCAACAAATTGTGCTGCATTTAACTTTATTTGAATTATAAGTGAAATACCCAGCCTAGGTGGCATTTATCAAAAAGTTATTATGTACCTAATCATAGGTATCACATTTTAAGTTTTCCAGTTACGATATGGAAGAGAGAGTCTTACAGATGAGGTAGGTAGAAATGTGAAGACAAGACAGGCCTGAAAGAAACTAATGCATAGTTGATTCATTTTGATAAATACAAATAGGATTCCTGTACCCTGAGCTTTCGTAGATAAGCTTTTGTAGAAAAATATACTGCTAGTTGCAGTCTATTTGCACTGTGGTGTTCACGGGTAATTGGACAAGGAAAATATATAAGCCAAGAATATGAAGTTTCCCCCATTTTTGTAATATTTAACATAAAGCAAAACATATCTTCCAAAAAGAACATTTTGTGGTAGATGCTTTTCATCTATTAAGCCACGTGACATCAAGTGACATCCATTTCCATCCTTTGTGGCCATCCTAACTGTCATCTTAGATCGGACAGGGTTGAAGTGTCAGCAGGAAGTAGAATGGGTTCTTATTAAAACTTCCTTGGGATTGCCATGTTTTTTAGTCCTTGTAGATGAGTATCACGTGTGGTTGCCATGTCACCGAAGAGACAGTGTTACTATGATTAACCTTGGGCACAGATGAAACTGCAGGATGAAATTCCTTCTTATCGTTCTATACAGATAGTACGAAGATCATTTAAACTGAGAGGGGCAAGTTCTAGCCAAGGAAGAATTGGTACTCCTAGGTTGTTGCTCTTTAAAAAAAATTTTATTGAAGTATAGTTGCTTTTTGAAATCATCCTGATTCCCAGGTTTGCAAGTCAATTAGAAATGTTAATATCTCCCTCCATCACCTTCCCTGTTAGCTGCTGCTTCGGAAAGGAAATACATATTGCAATAGTTCTAGTAGTAAGAATAAGCAATTTTTAAAAATTGCCAGTGCCTTTTACTTTCATCCTAACTGTAGACTTCTCCATCATTTATAGCCACAGGACAGTGTTCTCTTCTCTCTGATGATGGGTCCTCCATTGTGTAAATTGAGAGGAACTCCTAGAACACTCTATGTAAGATTAGATCCTAGAGCAAATATCCTTTCTGTCCTAGCACAGGGAGATCAGCTTGGTGCTTTGTGCTTTGTAACCACCTAGAGTGGTGGGATAGGGAGGGTGGGAGGGAGATGCAAGAGGGAGGAGATATGGGGATGTATGTGTATGTATAGCTAATTCACTTTGTTATACAGCAGGAACTAACACACCATTGTAAAGCAGTTATACTCCAGTAAAGATGTTTAAAAAAAAAAAAGGATCAACAGAAGGTCACTGGGACATGAACGTCAAGGGCAAAGATAGGCGTGAATTTAAGTTAGATGTTAACATGGCCAAGTGTAGCCTGAAGTAGCTTGATAGGTTAGATGCATCCAGTGGTTCACCTATGAGAAGGCTGGTTGATAATACCTTTTATTGCCCTTCTGAGCTTTTAACTTTGCAGTTGAGGACTTGGGTAGCTTCAAAATGCTATTGTGTGAAAAAACGTGAATCACTCTAACTTAGAGGAGGCAAGGGTTCCTCTGAGTGAGAATATAGATCAAGGTACTTGGCTTTAGGTTAAAATATTAAATGATTCCTAGCTTTTAATTAATATGTTGTAATTAAGGGTCTTTCTTTTACCAACAGTGAAGGGATCCAGTGCAAGTATTGAATTGGTTAAGCTGAATGTCTAAGTGACATGTTATCTGATAACATCTTTTGTTTTTCTAAGTTGTATTCCTGAATTAGGTTGTATTACCAGAGAGCAAGGTACTGGGGATATTTTACTTTACATCCTCATAGAAATTCCTTCCCTGAGTTACAGTTTAACGTTGTGGCCTCAGATGTTTTACGGGGTCAATGTAAGAAGTAGCACAGGAAGAGCCAATTTGTATTTTCTACAAAACTGCAGTTGAAGACTTTGTTTTGTGTGATGGACAATCCTTTATACAAGGATTTGCATGATGACGTTTTCCAATGACATAATGCCCAGAAATGACACGTTCTTACAGAAGATCTTGTAAACTTCATTCATTAATGATCTGCAAATAGTCCGTGATGATTCTCATTTTTCCTTGGCCACCAGGAAGCTCACAGCTAAATTTAATTCATAGCTAGAGTACCAATTAGAGTAATTACTCTACGCATTCGTTTTGGTTCAATTATGGTTTTTCTTTTCATTTGAAAATAATTTCTCATCATTGCTCTATTTTCTTAATTATCTTGTTATATATATATATATATTTTTTTTTTTTTTTTTTTTGCGGTACGCGGGCCTCTCACTGTTGTGGCCTCTCCCGTTGCGGAGCACAGGCTCTGGACGCGCAGGCTCAGCGGCCACGGCTCATGGGCCCAGCCGCTCCACGGCATGTGGGATCCTCCCGAACCGGGGCACGAACCCGTGTCCCCTGCATCGGCAGGCGGACTCTCAACCACTGCGCCACCAGGGAAGCCCCTTGTTATATATATTTTAACTTTGTAGGCTGCTTCACATACTCACTGGAAGAGCAGTAGACTATTTTTAAGAGGCTAGCCTATGAATACAGAAATGTCATATACAACTGAGTTCCTCAAAACCTACCCCATATACCATTCCTTTCCTTCCTGTGAGTAAACCATAGGGTTTAAAAGGATCTTTCATTTCATATCCAGTTGCATAAACCATGTAATAGACATATGAATCATAATTTGCATATTTTCTCATGCTATGAGGTTTCAGAAAATTTCCTGAAATACTTAATGATCTTCACCTAAGTGTCAGATATCAGCCTAGAGGAGCTGTCTCAATGGCATGGCAAAGTGACCTTGAATTCTTGGACCCTGGGCAGACTGCCCACCTCTCTTGGTGCCTTAAGCACTCAATGTTCCTCTTGATAAGAAGGCATTTTGATCTGGGTTCTAAAGCTATTGTGGAGCCTTTAGGGGTGGCTCAGTTTCTGGCCATGTTCCTACTGCCCGTGTTGAAGGAAATACCCATTGGAAACACTGAATTTTGAAAGAAGGGATAACACCTGGATCCTTCTTCATTTAGCAGTTCAGCTGGGGTGATAGAGAAATCTCTCCACCAGCAAAAATCTTGCTAAGGCTTCAAGGCCCAGCATGTTGTCACATCCTCTGTGAAGCTTTCTCTGACCCTTCTTTGCTCTTCATTCAAAGCTGAATTAATCCCTTACACTTCTATGTATATACTGTGAAGTATACATACCGCTGTTACTGCACTTAAAAAATAATATTATAAGAAGGTATTTACCTGTCTTGGATAAATCCTTCTCACATTCTTCCCTTGATTTTATTCTGAAGTCTATAATCATTCAGACTTTTTCACTAATGAATTGAGGCATTATTTTTCTCTAAAATAAAGATCACACTGAAAATCATATAGTAGCACCTGTCTAACTGGGATACCCTTGTAGCAGCTAGGGCACCAAGAGTTCTCTGCACTAGGCCTCATCTTCACTGATCTCATAGCCCGAGGCTTTTCTTCTGGAGCTGACTCTGACAGCAGAGCATCTGAATGTTGGGCGATTGAAAGCAGTTGCCTTATTTCTGTGTTCTCAGGTAATTCACTTCCCTCTATGACTCTTATTTTATGAATATAGGGGTACGGTTGTCCCTGAGTATACATGGGAGATTGGTTCCAAGACCACCCACCCAGATACCAAAATCTGAGGATGCTCAAGTCCCTTATATAAAATGACACAGTATTTGCATATAACACATCCTCCCGTATACTTTATTTATTTTTTAACATTTTTATTATTTTTTAAATAAACATATTTATTTATTTGTGGCTGCGTTGGGTCTTCGTTGCTGCACACAGGCTTTCTCTAGTTGTGGCGAGCGGGGGCTACTCTTCATTGTGGTGCACAGGCTTCTCGTTGCGGTGGCTTCTCTTGTTGCGGAGCATGGGCTCTAGGCATGTGGGCTTCAGTAGTTGTGGCATGCAGGCTCAGTAGTTGCGGCACGTGGGCTCTAGAGCACAGGCTCAGTAATTATGGTGCATGGGCTTAGTTGCTCCGCGGCATGTGGGATCTTTCCGGACCAGGGCTTGAACCCGTGTCCCCTGCATTGGCTGGCGGATTCTTAACCACTGCACCACCAGGGAAGTCCCCTCCCGTATACTTTAAATCATATCTAGATTACATATAATACCTGATACAATGTAAATGCTATATAAGTAGTTGCTAGTGCATGGAAAATTCAAGATTTGCTTTTTGGAACTTTCTGGAATTTTTTTCCGGAATATTTTCTATCTGTAGTTCGTTCAATCCTCAGATGCAGAACTTATGGATATGGAGGGCTGAGTGTACCTTTTTCTTAGCAGTGGACTTGGAGAGGAAACAGAAGAATGCCATATTAGGAAGAATGCCATATTAATATTATTATTGCAATTACCTAGTCATTTATATGCCTTTTTATTTGATTTACCTTTCTCTTGTCCAAATAACCTTTTTTTTCCTGGACAGCTTACCTACAAAATTACTCTTTTTCTATTTCCATACTCCCTGTTCCTCCATTTGTCTTTTTCAAAACTCCTTTGAAATGCTATAATGAAAAACGGCTTTCTTTTCTCAGTGCTCCGAGCCTGTCCATCTTCCGTCACTGTACCCATTTCTCTTACTTTATCTCTCATGAAATGTGCATGTCCTTTCTTCATTTTCACAGCTCTTATACCTACTTGCATCTTTGCTTATTCCCCTATGATTTTCTTTCTCTCTTCTCTCCATTTAACAGGCTTCATCTCTTTTCTCTTAGGAATCCAGTAATAAAATTCACTTTTTTTTCCGTAAAGTCTTTGTACTCTAAGTCACGGGCTCACGGGCATCTGAAGGGCTAAGACCACAGCTTTTCCATATTCTTTATATTGTCATTCCACTTAACAAAAGGTCATGCTCAGAAGGTGCTAGGAAGCTTGATGAGCACTTGCAGAATAAATAAGGACCACTCAGTGGGATTTCAGGGAATTCCATCTCCACTGGGAAAACCCTCTTGCCCAATATGACATCTCTCCCATCTGGTTCACATTTAGAGAAACACTTTGGTTTCAACGTTAGGAAGCAGATTCAAAACACAAACGCTCTACCATAGGTAGCACGCAAAGTAAAAATCATACTGAGCGTGAATGAGAATACATTTTTTTATCAGAGGAAAAGGCATTTGGGAGACCAAAACGACACATAAAGAGGAAGCAAGTGATTTCTGACCTACTTGAAAACCCATATACTTAGCTCAGTTGACTAAAGGTCTAAGTGAAGAATATAAATCGCCTTAAATGGTTGCATTGATTCAGTAAGCTATCATTTATCTACATTTTACTGTTTGGACAATTGTATAAAAGACCCACGAAAGCCATATTTTGGTTAGGACGAGCTCCCCTACTCCACGCCCCATATCTATGAAGGGGGCAAAAGTTCCGAAAGAGTCTTTCTTTTTCAGATTACATATAATGGGTACAGCGATGATCTCAAATTCCATTTGAAATGCCACATTTGTTAAGGCAGTCTGGTATTTCTAGACTAGTTTATCATTAAATAAAAATGAAAACTCTTAGAGTTTTCCCCATGTTGGTGAAAATTAATTTATTTAATCTTTAAAAGTATTTGAAAGGTAATAAATAAATGGGTATCTTTTTTTATCACTTGGCCAAAATTCGTTGAAAAAATACTACACTTTATGTGGTAACTGCCTTTTTTTGCTGTGAGGCATTAATTTCATTTTGAGTGCTTGTTCACAGTTCACTTTCACAGTTTCACAGTTTTATAATAATAAAAGAGATACTTTTGAACAGGTATTTGATAAACCACTAAAAGGCACAAAGCTTCATGGAAACATGTGAAATTCCCTTAATATGGAGAAAGCAAGGGAGACTAGATGGAAACAGTAGCATTAGAGCTACTCTTTGGGTAAAAAAGAGGAAAAAGCAGGGCTTCACTGGTGGCGCAGTGGTTGAGAGTCCACCTACCGTTACAGGGGACAAGGGTTCGTGCCCCGGTCCGCGAGGATCCCACATGCCACGGAGCGGGTGGGCCCGTGAGCCATGGCCGCTGAGCCTGCGCGTCCGGAGCCTGTGCGCCTGTGCTCCGCAACGGGAGAGGCCACAACAGTGAGAGGCCCGCGTACCGCAAAAAAAAAGAGGAAAAAGCAGATTATAGTACATAGTATAACTGTATATGGGTTCTTGGGGGATATTTCATCAAGTATAAAGTTTACAGAACTTACTTTATGAATCAGTAGGGACTTTATGTGATTGTGAACATAAAATATATCCATTTTAAAGCACTCTGCACTTAGAGAAACCGCTGCACTGACATTTGTTGAAGGTTCTCCTGGGTGTTTAATTGGGCGTATTAGGAAGGAGAAATCTTTCCTATCTCAAAGAATCAATTCTTGTAGTTATTTATATCTACTTTTTTTGGTAAACACACAATATTCATTTTGATTACAGTTAAATCAATATAAATTCCGAATGAATTTCTCTGACTCTCGTTTTGCTTATTAAGCTGGAGGTAATAGAGATGGGTAATAGAGATGAAACTTTCACGTCATTTCTTTGAGAGTGTTTTTGATCAGTGGCTCAAGGTTGTTCTTCCTTTTGTTAATATCACCAGAGAGGCTTTTGGGTATTGACAGGTATATTGTTAGACTGGCAAGAATCAGACAACATGATTAAGAAGAAAACATTGTATTTAAATTTCAGAGCCTCAAGGTTATTTTCAAGAGTTTAATGAATTTTGTTTGGGATCCCTTTCACATTGTGTCCTCATCACACTTAAGCAACTCTGCACTCTTTTGTTCCTACAAACTACCTATGGCAGCTGAGCAATGACAGTGAATAAGCTTACGTTACATGTCTAAATATATCTTCTCCATAAGACTTCTCCTGGTCAGAATCAAGTGATCCACTAGTTTTAAATTAGCAGTGGATGTATAGATTTTGACATATGCCAAAGAGGAAGCACAACTTAATTCCCAAAGGACATACTAACTGAAAAGTTTCAGCATTCATTTTCAGGGAACTTAGAGGGGAGAGGTTGTGGTCCATACACTTGACTATTGCAACTTATCTTCCTAAATTTCAGAAACTACGTTCACAAGTAACTTCTTCAAGGGAATCCATTTCAATTAACTCAGATGTATTGTAGCTAACATTAATTGGCTCGAGTTTGTATAAAACATTAAGTTAAAGAGGAGTTAAAGATATTAAGATGAACAGGACAGCCTCTTGCCCTCTGGGAGCTTACAGTCAAATGAAGAAACAGGACCTTAAAATGAAATGAATCAAATTAAGTGAGAAGGTAGATAAGTACAATATAATTATGAAATAGGACAAATTAAAATACGTGCTGTATGTTTTTGGAAAGTAAGAGCTATGGGAACAAAGAAGGGCGTTTCCCCCCGATTGTTGAAATCTAAATGGGTTTTATGGAAGAGAAATTTGTATTCAATCTGGAAATTGAACTATGAGTGGGATTTTTAAAGTTGGAGAAGTGAAGGAAACATTGGAAGCAAAGATAACTGTGAACAAAGAAACAGATTTAGAAGGGCAGATGTTGAATGGCAAGGGACTGGAGTACAGCTCTGCAAGTGACAGGGGGGTAGGAGATAATTAGGAAAAGGCTTGTTGAAGTCAGATTGTAAAACTCTTTAAAACCTACTAAATGCATGGGCTGTATTGTGTAAACAGTAGCAAACAATACAGATTTTGAATTCTAATGATGTAGTTTGAGACAAGCTATGTAGAGCAAGCTTTGTAAGTTACAGTCTGGAGGTTATTGTTGGCATGTGCCCAGGGATGTTGCCTGTTTTTGCAGGGCCAGTACCTTAATGAAGTATCTTCGTGACACCTTGTCCTTGAAGACAAGCCTGATGTTGTCGACATCTTAGCCTTCTTTTAACATGTTTCATTTTTGACAAATTCTTATGCACATGATTAAGATATGAAATAGTACAGACTTGCACCGAAAGCAGAATCTCCTCTCATACCCTCTCTTCTGCTTCCATTCCCCAAGGAAACCATATCGATCACAAAATTCATATGGCACTTAAATCTTTTTAAAAAACAATATAGGGCTTCCCTGGTGGCGCAGTGGTTGGGAGTCCGCCTGCCGATACAGGGGACACGGGTTCGTGTCCCGGTCCGGGAAGATCCCACATGCCGCGGAGCGGCTGGGCCCGTGAGCCATGGCCGCTGAGCCTGCCCGTCCGGAGCCTCTGCTCCGCAACGGGAGAGACCACAACAGTGAGCGGCCCGCGTACCGCAAAAAAAAAAAAAAAAAAAAAACTCACACCAAAAATTCTTGAAGATAAAAATGCGGTGTAGTGCAATGGGATGGAAGGTGGGGGAAAGAGCATGAAGAGCCCTTAGAGAGGTGAGACTGTGCTAGGAAATTTGTCTTAGGGGCAACGTAGAATTGTATTTATATATATAAATGGGGGAAATTAACACTGGTATTTTCTGAATAAAAGGGGAGGGGAGTAACTTAGGAAGAATAAAATTTGAGGGTTTAACTCTCAAACCAGGAGAAGAAAATGTTATGTCCAATGAAAGGAAGAAAAACAAAGAAAGGACAAGAAAACAAAGGAAAGAGAGAAAGAAGCAAGGAGTGGGGGAGAGAGGAGGAAAGGAGTCAGGGAGGGAAGCCAAAACATGGTGGGGAATTATTGAGCAGGGGTGTAGCTGTTCTCTAGATTGTGTGAATTAAGGGGTTGAGAGTGGTGGGACTTAAATTAACACTAGGGTCAGATGCTGAAGAGTCCTTTATCTTTACAAATTCTTAGGTTTTCCATGAAGCTTGTAATAGAGAGTCCATATAAGGCATCTTAGAACTTTGGTCTGTTTGGCAACAGTTTTTCTTTTTTTTTTTTTGGTAGCGTATAGACAATACCATGTGAGCCAGTCTTAAAGAAATGGTTAGATTGGTCAACAAAGAAAGAATATAAGAGACTTGTAAGAGAAAAATAAAGGAGCAATAACTTTCCAATTTTTCAGAATGATAATTGCTAAAACAGTCATCTGAAGAATCTGGTATAACTTCTAGTTTCAAGTATTGCTATCAAGGAATGTTATTGAATAATGATGCTCAGTAAGGATCAAAAAGCCTTTTCACACATCAAGATTTTTTTACTTAATTTCCTTAAAATATTTCAGAGGCAGTTGGTGTGGTACTTTAGACACTTGACTGACAGTAAAAATTTTCTACAATAATTTAAATGCCCCCTCAAAGCAGATGAACAGAAACAAAACGTTCTGTGGGATGAGTCTTAAATTATTATTATTTAGTAGAAAAATGAGCTGAACCCTTTTGTTTGCTGCTCTTATACAACTCCATAGGCTGATATTATTTATATTTCATCCTTTATATTTGTGCACAAATTTTTCAATGCAATATAGGTCACTAATGGGAGCATAAAAAGGAGCTTTTCTTTGAGTTTCCATTCACCAGAAGCTTTTTTTTTTTTTTTTTTTTTTTTTTGCGGTACACGGGCCTCTCACTTCTGTGGCCTCTCCCGTTGCGGAACACAGGCTCTGGACGCGCAGGCTCAGCGGCCATGGCTCATGGGCCCAGCCGCTCCGTGGCATGTGAGATCTTCCCGGACCGGGGCACGAACCCATGTCCCCTGCATCGGCAGGCGGACTCTCAACCACTGTGCCACCAGGGAAGCCCAAGCAGGGAGTTTTGAGGAGATTATTCAGTTAACTATCCAGAAGGTAATGACCCCATACATTTAGGAAAGAAAACATTTTAGAGTTTTATATTAATTTTTTACATTGAAGTATAGTTGATGTACAGTGTTGTAGTTTCAGGTGTAATATTTTATATTAATTACTTAACTCGGTTACTTGTGTGGATCGTATTCTCTGATGTTCACTGACTTCCTAATTTGATTTCAGTTGTGTGAACATGAGTTGCTTTTGAATCCTGATTGGACTATATGTGTGTCGACTGGGGAGTGTTTGTTTAAGGTTCTCACCAGGCAATGTGCTCTGGTCATAAAAATGGTCAGAACCTCTGAATTCTACAAAAATAGAAGACGCTCATTTGTCATTGTTTGCATGGACGTAACACTATTTATCGTTTGCAAACACTTACCTTTAATAGCCTGGCCACAAGGTCATTATTGTTGAGGCTTTGTGACTTTAGAAAAGACATAACTAAAGCATATATGTCAGGGAAAATGTGTAGAAATGGCCTCCCAATTCCATATGACTAATACATCTTTGAATGTGGTAAGCTACCACTCCCATGTTTATGTCACATTATATGGCACAGTTGGCCTTAAAAGGTTGAGTATCCCAGTGGCCCTAATCATATCAGCTGCTAAGAGCAGAGAACTTTCTCTTGCTATGGCAGAAGAGGGAAAAAAGGGAAAGTCAGAGAAATTAAACGTGTAGGAAGGACCTGACGTGCTGTTGCCATTTGAAGATGGAGGGGCCTCATGAGAAGGAATGCAGGTGGCCATAGGTCCTGAGAGAACGGTCCACAGCTGACAGGCAGCAAAGGACACTGGGCCTTAGACATAGGGCCTCAAGTCGCTGGATTCTGTCAACATCCTGAATGAGCTTGGAGTAGGTTCTTCTCCACAGCGTCCAGACAAGAGCCCAGCCCGTCAGCACCTTGATTTTGACCTTGTGATATTTTGAGCAAAGCCCAGCTGAGCCCCCCAGGACTTCTGACCTACAGAACTATGCGGTAATATATGGGGTTTGTTTTAAGCTGCTAAGATTTGGGGAATTTATTATGTAGCAATGGACAGCAAATACGACATCCAAAACAGGTAGTTGCTGATGGTTTGAGATGCTAAAGAGGATCCCATTCTAGTGTTGGAAGTTTGAGAATGCTTGGCCAGTTTCCCTCATATCCCACTTTACTTTTATTTTGGTTTAAACGAATAGGCTCCCTCAGGCATCACAGAAAGGATTTAACGTCTCTTCCGTTAAACTTCTCAGTTATTAAGATATGTAGTATAAACATTGTTTGCTCATAAGGGGTCTTGCAAATCTAACCACTTGTGAAGGTAATACAGGTAGCAGGAAGCAAAGCTGCTCAGAAACCACAGTGTAGAATTTCTAACCCACTGACCTTCCCATTCAAGGCACACTGCCTCTGACCTTCACATCTTCGTGGACCAAACAAATAATCCCGACTCTAAAGCGATACTGTATTTGTTTGATCATTTGGCGAATTCTGCTCAGAATCTTCTTTAAATGTCTACTGAAGGTAGGGACATTGACTAGATTCAAAAAGTAATGTTATAATAAGAGTCTACCTAGTAACATCATAAGATACCAGAGCAAGCTTGTTGCTGATGGATAATTAAATGAAGTCCAGAGGAAACAAGTAGCTCCTTCAAGGTCATCCTTTGCAACTGACAAAACTGAGGCCCAAGGAGGTGCAATAATTACTTCAGATTTCCCCAGCCATTCATGGCAGAGACAGAACTACAGTCTGAGCGTCTTGATTTCCAATATATATATTTTTTACACTGAATTGTGCCAACACGTGTCAGTTCGATAGGACTTGCTTCCACACTAGTTTGAGAAATAAAACATATTCACAACCTCTGAGTTTTCATTGTACTTCTGGCCAGGATATCCATGACTTGGAGTGAGGGTATGATATTCTCTGGGGCTACAAATTTTTAAGAGCCATTTGAACATCAGTCTGGCTTCCAGAATTGTGTTAAAATTGGTTGGAAAGCAAACCCATGATGCTCCATACCTGAAGGATGGGAATGTGCACCTATAATGATTATACCCAATCCTGATATGTGTGAGTGAAGGATGGTTTAGTCCCCTCACCGCCCAGCCCCGACTCCCAAACCCTACAGGGGTTAGGAAAAACCATCAGAAGATGTGCTGAGTCATGAAGTCTGAAAATAGCTCTGGGAATAAAACATCTCACTTCAGTCAGAATAATTGTGGCTGGTATATTTCTGTTGCTATTTTCTCCATCCATTTGGCATGTTTAAGGATGTGTCTGTTGCTTGAGTCCCTTGAACCGTTAAGACATATCCTATTTCTTTGGCTACTTAGTGAAGATGAACGTCAGCTTGCTTTTTGTTCTTCCACATATTTATTAGAGTATGCTTTCCCAGTGTGTAGAAAGCATGACTTTTTTTGAAGCTAGTTTAAACTCAGATGTTTTCCCCACTGGATCTGAGATCTACTGAGGGCCAGAAGCCAGGGAGCTGTTATATATGTGTAACCCTCCCCTTCACATCTCTTCAGGAGTTTCAAACAAGTTTAATTATAAGAGGAAAAAAAAAATTTCTTTGTCTGCAATGCTAGGAAAAAAAAAAAAAAGCTTTGCTGGGAAATTGATCATCGTTAAGCTTTGATCTGCCTAGTTCCACTTCTCAGAGTGAATATTTCAAATATTAAGTATTTATATTAAGTATTATGTATTATATAAGTAGTGTACATATACTATATATTATATGTATATATGTGTATGTACACACATATATTCTGTGTGAGACAATTAAGAAAAAGATTGGAGTGGTTTTTAAAAAATTGAAATGTTTCAGTGCCTCCTAATACAGAAGTGACACTTTTATTTGCGAACACATTGACCAGAATCTGTCAGGGTCATCATTTGTATGATACTAATTAGCCTTGGGACAGAAGGGAGCAAACCCTCCTCTAGCTTCCTGGGGCCTCGAAAGGTTACCTAAGCCTAGAGAAATGACTTTTCTCTTTCAATGACTCAAAGCTCCAGAAAAATCTGTGCCGTTGCTTAGTGCTTGGCTAATCCTGTGTCCTGGTTCTTTCCATCACTGTCAGTGTGTCAGCCAAACACCGGGAAAATGTTCTCCCCACCCATCCTCCCTCCCCATCATCCAAGTATATTAAAATATCAGGGAGGTCGCCGGCAGGATGGTTCTGAGATGTACCCTTTTCCTCACATAGTTGGAGATTAGATGGACCTGTGGATGACTTTCAGGTCTAACGATGGTAACCTTAGTCTTGCTGGTTATTATCTCAGAGCTTCCTTTGACACTCTGGTAAAACCACAATGATAAAGACAATTTATTTCTTAAGATTCTTAGGAAATTCATTATGGATGATATGACTGTATAATCCTCGGAGATGGCAAGAAGTTAGTAGGGGTTTCAATAATTCCCACCTCCACTTACTTTCATCACTCCCCCCTCTCCCACCATTTCATCTTCCCCTACTCTTTCCAGTGAATAAAACTTAGTCTACTGACATAAAGGTATATTTTACTCCCAGTTGGTACACAATGGTTAACTTTACATTCATTCATTCAGTCAACCAATCCATCAGTTTTTATTGAGTGTCTGCTCTGTCAGACACTGTTCTTGGTGCTAGGGGAAAAGCAGTGAACAAAACAGGCCATTCCTCTGTTGGCCCTAAAATTCTAGTTGGAGGAGAAAGACAGTAAGGAAATAAGTAGTGTAATATATTAGAAAGTAATAAATACTCATGAGAAAAATAAAGCAGGAAAAGAGGTAGGATTTTGGGGGGAAAGAGGGCATTGAAAAAAATTTAACGGTCTAGATACAGCTTATTGAGATAGTAATAGTTGAGCAAAAATCCTCAAGCTGGTAAAGTGGTAAGACATACAGATACATAGAAAAGAATATTCCAGGCAGGTAGGTCCTGTAAAGCCAATGAAAATTGAAGGAGCCGTCGGCAGATTTGTAAGGGAGTAGACGTGATTTAGCTTAGTATTTTTTTTTTTTTTTTTTTTTTTTTTTGCGGTATGCGGGCCTCTCACTGCTGTGGCCTCTCTGGTTGCGGAGCACAGGCTCCGGACGCACAGGCTCAGCGGCCATGGCTCATGGGCCCAGCCGCTCCGCGGCATGTGGGATCCTCCCGGACCGGGGCACGAATCTGCGTCCCCTGCATCAGCAGGCGGACTCTCAACCACTGCGCCACAAGGGAGGCCCTAGCTTAGTATTTTAAAGACATGTTCTTTTGGCCATGTTGAGAAAGCATGTTGGAGGCAGGAGCAGGGTGGAAACGGGGTCCAGTCTGGAGGGTATTGTAATTACTCAGGAAACAGATGATGATGGTGCTTTAGACCAAGGTGGTACCAGTGAAGATGATCGGAAGTAGTTAGCTTAGGGATATTAAGGTAGAACCAGGAAGATTTGCTGATGGTTTAGATGTGAGATTTGAGGCCAAAAGGAGTCCAGGACAACTCCGAGGTTTTGGGCCTCTTGACTAGAAAGATGGAGATGTCGTTAATGAGATGGGGAAAAAACTGCAGTAAAAGAGAACCGTCAATTAAAATCACTCATAATCAGTGGAGGTAAAACACTGCCACAAACCCTGTTGGAAGCAAGCCACACGCACAGAATTGTGTGCGTTATTGCTGATTTTGTTTGGTGCAGTCTGGAAACTAAGATCTTATTGTAGTAGTTAGGAGCTCTCACTTGATCTTGTTGTCCAATATGTGACGATGTCTAGATTAATTTTTCTGCCTGGGATCTTATGACAGGACTCGAGTCTTTTTGAGAATGGCCGGTCCACTATGATGTGCGGTAAGTTGTAATGTGTCCTCATTAGTAATCCCCAAATAACCCCTAATGACTGTGACTGATGGGTTGGCTCTGGCCCCATTTTGGTCCTCTTTCCAGGTTCTGGGGAGTCTGTTATATGATTTACAGCCCTCTTGTATCAAGCTCTGTGCGCCAGGATGGCTAGCTCTCGTTTCAGACTCTTCATACTAGATCTTATCCATTGTTTAGAGATTTGCTCACGTGCCTCGTTGTTTTTCAGTGGATTTCTATTGAGGCTTATTTTTCTTAATGACCACTATATGCTCCCAATGTCCGAAGGCAAAGACTGGTTAGGGAAAAGGGCTGTGTCCTGTGGATGTCCCTCCTCGTTCCCTTTCCCTGCTCTGCCCCTCTCCTCAGGGCTCTGCTCCTGAGTTTCCTTTAGCAGCTTTGCATTATGGGCAGGATCCCCTCTATCAGCCTTGGCATTCCTGATAGAGGGGGTGATCAAACTTCTCTGGAGGGAAGTCGCTTTCTGCTTACAGTCTGATCTGAAACAAGATTCTCCCACTGATCAGTCCCACAGCATTTTTGGGTACCGCCATTAAATAAGCATCTTGCAACAATAGCTTGAGAGTTATTACTAATTACCTCATGCCCCAAATCAGGTAGGTTAAGTCTTTTTGTGCTATTTATAAAAAGGGAAGCACATCGTAGTTAAACACAAATTGTCATGAGAGAATTCAATATGTAATATCTGGGAAAAAAACAAAGCGATTTATGTGTATTGTAATATACACTGAATAAACTGTTAGGTTAGTTTGAGACCTCATCCAGGTAATGCTGGCAGGAGATTTACGATACATGTTCCTTCTCACTTTATTTTCCCCATCCCCTATCCATTAATTTTTCTTATGTCTAGAAATAGGGCAATAAAACTACAGTATATGGTGCTTGCTTTCTTTTAAACTAGCTATTAATTTCAGGCAAGGGGAGCACATACTTGTTTTATTACTATTTTTTAATCTTCACATGATTTAATAGAGGAGAATGGTGATTTTTATCATGTTTTTAGTGTGATTTTTTTTTTTTAGTCTTTACTGGAGTACATTTGTTTCACAATACTGCGTTAGTTTCTGTTGTACGACAAAGTGAATCAGCCATATGCATACATATATCCCCATATCGCCTCCCTCCCACCCTCCCTATCTCACCCCTCTAAGTCGTCGCAGAGCACCGAGCTGATCTCCCTGTGCTATGCGGCTGCTTCCCACTAGCTATCTATTTTACATTTGGTAATGTATATCTGTCCATGCTACTCTCTCACTTTGCCCCGGCTTCCCCCTCCCCCCCCCACCGTGTCCTCAAGTCCATTCTCCATGTCTATGTCTTTACTCCTGCCCTGCCACTAGGTTCATCAGTAACATTTTTTTTTAGATTCTATCGTATATATGTGCCACATCTTCTTTATCCATTCATCTGTTGATGGACACTTAGGTTGCTTCCGTGTCCTGGCTATTGTAAATACAGCTGCAATGAAATTGTCGTATATGACTCTTTTTGAATTATGGTTTTCTCAGGGTATATGCCCAGTAGTGGGATTGCTGGGTCATATGGTAGTTCTATTTTTAGCTTTTTTAGGAACCTCCATACTGTTCTCCATAGTGGCTGTATCAATTTACATTCCCACCAACAGTGCATGAGGGTTCCCTTTTCTCCACACTCTCTCCAGCATTTATTGTTTGTAGATTTTTTTATGATGGCCATTCTGACAGGTGTGAGGTGATACCTCATTGTAGTTTTGATTTGCATTTCTCTAATAACTAGTGATGTTGAGCATCTTTTCATGTGCTTCTTGGCCATCTGTATGTCTCCTCTGGTGAAATGTCTATTTAGGTCTTCCGCCCATTTTTTAGTTGGATTGTTTGTTTTTCTGATATTGAGCTCTATGAGCTGTTTGTACATTTTGGAGATTAATCCTTTGTCCGTTGTTTCATTTGTAAATAATTTCTCCTATTCTGAGGGTTGTCTTTTTGTCTTGTTTATGGTTTCCTTTACTGTGCAAAAGCTTTTAAGTTTCCTTAGGTCCCATTTGTTTATTTTTATTTCCATTACTGTAGGAGGTGGGTCAAAAATGATCTTGCTGTGGTTTATGTCAGAGTGTTTTTCCTGTGTTTTCCTCTAAGAGTTTTATAGTGTCTGGTCTTACATTTAGGTCTTTAATCCATTTTGAGTTTATTTTTATGTATGGTGTTAGGTAGTGTTCTAATTTCATTCTTTTACATGTAGCTGTCCAGTTTTCCCAGCAACACTTATTGAAGAGGCTGTCTTTTCTCCATTTTATGTTCTTCCCTCCTTTGTCATAAATTAGGTGACCATATGTGTGTGGGTTTAATCTCTGGGCTTTCTGTCCTGTACCATTGATCTATATTTCTGTTTTTGTGCCAGTACCATACTGTCTTGATTACTGTAGCTTTGTAGTATGGTTTGAAGTTGGGGAGCCTGATTCCTCCAGCTCTGTTTTTCTTTCTAAAGATTGCCTTGGCTATTCAGGGTCTTTTGTGTTTCCATACGAATTGTAAAATTTTTTGTTCTAATTCTGTGAAGAATGTCATTGGTAGTTTGATAGGGACTGCATTGAATCTGTAGATTGCTTTGGGTAGTATAGTCATTTTCACAATATTGATTCTTCCAATCCAATAACATGGTATATATCTCCATCTGATTACATCATCTTTGATTTCTTTCATCAGTGTTTTATAGTTTTCTGAGTACAAGTCTTTCGCCTCCTTTAGTAGGTTTATTCCTAGGTATTTTATTCTTTTTGTTGCGATGGTAAACGGGATTGTTTCCTTAATTTCTCTTTCTGATTTTTTGTTGTTAGTGTATAGGAATGCCAGAGATTTCTGGACACTAATTTTGTATCCTGCAACCTTACCAAATCATTGATTAGTTCTAGTAGTTTTCTGGTGGCATCTTTAGGATTTTCTATGTATAGTATCATGTCCTGTACAAACAGTGACAGTTTGCTTCATCTTTTCCAATTTATATTCCTTTTATTTATTTTTCTTCTCTGATTGCCACAGCTAGGACTTCCAAAAAACTATCTTGAATAAAGGTGGCAAGAGTGAGCATCTTTGTCTTGTTCCTGATCTTAGTGGAAATGCTTTCATTATTTCACCATTGAGTACAATGTTTGCTGTGGGTTTGTCATGCACAGCCTTTATTATATTGAGGTAGGTTCCCTCTATGCCCATTTTCTGGAGAGTTTTATCATAAATGGGTGTTGAATTTTGTCAAAAGCTTTTTCTGCATCTTTGGAGATGATCATATGGATTTTATTCCTTAATTTGTTAATATGGTGTATCACATTGATTGATTTGCGTATATTGAAGAATCCTTGCATCCCTGGGATAAATCCCACTTGATCATGGTGTATGATCCTCCTAATGTGTTGTTGGATTCTGTTTGCTAGTATTTTGTTCAGGATTTTTGCATCTATGTTCATCAGTGATATTGGTCTATAATTTCTTTTTTTGTGATATCTTTTTCTGGTTTTGCTATCAAGGTGATGGTGGCTTTGTAGAATGAATCTGAGAGTTTTCCTCTCTCTGAAGTTTTTGGAAGAGTTTGAGAAGGATGGGTGTTAGGTGTTCTCCAAATGTTTGGTAGAATTTGCCTGTGAAGCCATCTGGTCCTGTACTTTCGTTTGTTGGAAGATTTTAATTACAGTTTCAGTTGTATTACGTGTGATAGGTCTGTTTATATTTTCTAATTCTTCCTGGTTCAGTCTTGGAAAATTGTACCTTTCCAAGAATTTGTCCTTTTCTTCATGGTTGTCCATTTTATTGGCATATAGTTGTTTGTATTAGTCTCTTATAATCCTGTGTATTTCTGTGGTGTCAATTGTGATTTCTCCTTTTTCATTTCTAATTTTATTGATTTGTGTCCTCTCCCTTTTTTTCTTGCTGAGTCTGGCTGAGGGTTTATCAATTTTGTTTATCTTCTTAAAGAACCAGCTTTTAGTTTTATTGATCTTTGCTATCGTTTTCTTCATTTCTATTTCATTTATTTCTGCTCTGATCTTTATGATTTCTTTCCTTCTGCTGACTTTGGGTTTTCTTTGTTCTTCTTTCTCTAGTTGCTTTAGGTGTAGGATTAGATTGTTTATTTTTCTTGTTTCTTTAGGTGAGATTGAATTACTGTAAACTTCCCTCTTAGAACTGCTTTTGTTGCATCCCATAGGTTTTGGGTCATCGTGTTTTTGTTGTCATTTTTTTTTTTTAATTTCTTCTTTGATTTCTTCAGTGATCTCTTGGTTATTTAGTAGCACACTGTTTAGCCTCCATGTATTTGTGTTTTTTTTCAGCTTTTTCCCTGTAATTGATTTCCAGTTTCATAGCATTGTGGTCAGAAAAGATGCTTCATACGATTTCAATTTTCTGAAAGTATCCAAGGCTTGATTTGTGACCCAAGATGTGATCTATCCTGGAGAATGTTCCATGTGCACTTGAGAAGAAAGTGTATTCTGCCACTTTCGGATGGAATGTTCTATAAATGTCAATTAAATATATCTGGTCTATTGTGTCATTTACAGCTTGTGTTTCCTTATTTATTTTCTGTTTGGTTGATCTGTCCATTGGTGTAAGTGGGGTGTTAAAGTTCCCCTACTATTATTGTGTTATGTCGATTTCCCCTTTCATGGTTGTTAGCATTTGCCTTATGTATTGAGGTACTCCTATGTTGGGTGCATGAACATTTATAATTGTTATATCTTCTTCTTGGATTGATCCCTTGATCATTATGCAGTGTCCTTCCTTATCTCTGGTAACAGTCTTTAAAGTCTATTTTATCTGATACAAGTATTGCTACTCCAGCTTTCTTTTGATTTCCATTTGCATGGAATATCGTTTTCCATCCCTTCACTTTCAGTCTGTATGTGTCCCTAGGTCTGACGTGGGTCTCTTGTAGACAACATATATGTGGGTCTTGTTTTTCTATCCATCCAGCCAGTCTGTGTCTTCTGGTTGGGGCATTTAATCCATTTACATTCAAGTTTATTATCAATATGTATGTTCCTGTTACCATTTTCTTAATTGTTTTTGGATTGCTTTTGTGGGTCTCTTTCTTCTCTTGTGTTTCCCACCTAGAGAAGTTCCTTTAGCATTTGTTGTAAAGCTGGTTTGATAGTGCTGAATTCTCTTAGCTTTTGCTTGTCTCAAAAGCTTTTGATTTCTCTGTTGAATCTGAATGAGATCCTTGCTTGGTAGAGTAATCTTGATTGTAGGTTTTTCTCTTTCATCTCTTTAAGTATATCCTGCCACTCCCTTCTGGCCTGCAGAGTTTCTGCTGAAAAATCAGCTGATACCCTTATGGGGATTCCTTTGTATGTTATTTTTTCTTTTTACCTTGCTGCTTTTAATATTTTTTCTTTGAATTTAATTTTTGTTAGTTTGATTAATATGTGTCTCAGTGTGTTTCTCTTAGAGTTTATCCTCTTTGGGACTCTCTGTGCTTCCTGGACTTGGGTGACTATTTCCTTTCCCATTTAGGGAAATTTTTGACTATAATTTCTTCAAATATTTTCTCAGACCCTTTCATTTTCTCTTCTTCTTCTGGGACCCCTATAATTCGAATGCTGGTGCATTTAGTGTTGTCCCAGAAGTCTCTGAGACTGTCTTCAGTTCTTTCTCTTGAGCCTAAGCCCTACCCCCCACCCCTCCCAGGGCCTTTTCCAGCCCTGTGGGTCCTAAGTAATGTGATTCTTTATTGCTTAAAATGTCAATCCATTGAATTGAAATGGGTTGTTACTTTGTTTTCTTCTTCCTTCAGTGACTTGGTTCTCCCAGAATTACCCATCACTAAACATTGTCTCCAGGTGATTTGTTTATTTGAATACAATTTATCCCTTAACATTGATATGTTTTATTGATGTTGAATGTACCTGCTATTATTGTCAGAAAGTTACTGTTGACAGAGTAAAAGGAAATATATCTGGTGTTTTATTTTTCAGGACTTGGTAAAACAAACTTGATGTCCTCCAGTGTTTTAGAGGGATGATGGAAATTGTTTGCAACTTGAAGCTGAATATTCAGTTGTATCAAAAGCAATCTCCCCTATTCAAGTAGACTTTTAGGCGTTTGCTTTGAAAAATAACATTAGATAAGTAATGGCGAAGCAATCTTTGAAATCCCTGGTTGGCCACACCATGCTAATAGGATAGCGAAATGCCATGAGTGGTGGAAAATGATGAACACATTACATGTAAAACTTGTTTGGTGGAGGCAGGTCACTTTAGCTCCTAACTCATGATATCATTAAGGTTGTTTTTAAAAAAAAAAAAAAAAAGACTGTATGTCTTCGTCTGCTGCAGAGCCCATAAATTTGTTTCTCTTTTGTATTTTATGGTATTTGTGGATATTTTTCAAATTAGGACCATAAACATTTAAATATTAGTGAGATTTGCTTGTGATGCTAGCCAGTTTAGCAAGCCTGAGCTTGTGGAGCACCATCACACATTCACGTTCAAGTCTCCAAGCCAGCAGCTACCACCTTTCACGATTAACACTTCAACCTCTATCCTATTTGGTGAGGGTAGGCATTCATCAAAACGTCAGAATGATTAAAATTACAACCTAAAAGCCCTTTTATCAGCCACTCCTCTTTAATCTCTTCTTTTCTGTAGATGCATCCTGTCACTTTTGCAAGTGACTATTATTGTTTTTTGTCAAGAAATTGTACCTTGTTATCAAAATTGCTTGTTGTCCAAATTGCCTTCCAATGCTACAAAATGTTGTTTGTAAACAGTACTGAATGCAGAGCCATCTTCCTCTCCTTCCCCAAAGTTGACAGAGGAGGAGGAAACAGGAGAAAGTCCTGAGACCTGGGAAGGGCTGAGCCATGGTTTCCCTTTAGGCTGCTTGGCTTGGGAGCCAAGAAGATTTACCTGGAGGTCTCCAAGTAACTGAGCTTCTAAAAGACATTACCTGAGATTTTCTTCACTATTTTATTTGTAATGTATGCTTCACTAATTTACTTTACTTTTATGTGAGCTTTTGTTTTGTGAATGAACTCTGAAAGTCTGTGGCAGCTGGAATAGCATTCTGTCAACCTAATTATATATGAAACAAATGGTGAAATAGGTAAGGCATATATGTGTGTGTGTGTCTGTGTGTGTGTGTGTGTCTGTGTGTGTGTGTGTCTGTGTGTGTAGTTGGGGGACTTGGGGAAGAACTTCTGTGAGAAACAGAAATTTATGGAAGGCTCCAAAGTCCTTCTTGAATAAGTCCCACTGCTGGCTCTGAATTTTTAGATGCTACATTATGGTAGGTAAGTTGGCCTTTGGAGGAAAGCAAGAACTTTCCACTGGAAGCCAGCCTGCTCCTCTTTGTCAGTTCCTTTGCTTGTGGGTTTCTATAAATTGGAACCTCAACTGTTCCTTATTTTTCTTTCATTGCAGCTGCTGAATGCTAATAGGTTATTGATGACAAGTATATTTACTAGGCATACAAAATGCTTAGGCAACAAGGCATCCATGACAAACTTGAATATGTACAGAAGATGAGCGTCAGGGTCAGAATTAAGTGGGAGAGAGTTGCAGGTGGTTCTTAGGGACAAGGTGGCATCAGGGAGAGGGTAGCTGCTCATGTACTCACTGGCCATAGTTTCAGACACAATACCAATCTCAGGAGAGATTAGGAGCAACTGTGTGGAATTGCACTACCAGAATATCAGCTTTTTAAGAATTATAATGAGACCAGAAGGGAGAGTGCTATTCAGGTACATGTAGCTTTTTAGATTGAAATAAAAAGAAGAGAATTACTTGGATTTCACTTTTTGTTCCACTACTTGTTTTTGATTTGGGAAAAATGATATCTTTTCTCTAAGGCTCAGTTGTCTCATCTGAAAAATGGTACTAAAAAGTCCCATATTTCAGATTTGTTGCCCAGATTAAATGAGATAATATATGTCAAGAATTTAGCACAGTGTTTTGACACCAAATACATGCTTAAGAAATTGTATAGTTTATTATTATGCAATGGAAATTGTATCTGAAAGTGTGTGTGTGAGAGGGAGAGGGAGAATGTGAATTGCCTTCTCTCTTGCATTTTTATGAATGTGTGACTTTCATCCAACTTAGCTGAAGCATCCATCACAGAGAGAGCTGATTTAGGATTGTTCCTGGAGAAATGGAAAGAGAATGAGATGAAATCCAGCTTTTAATGTCCCTAATGGGAATTTTCAGTGAACGGCTAGACAGTAGGTTGGAAAGCTAGACTGTCAGCAGGGGAAAACTTTATTAAATTCATTACCAAGAGGCCTGGTGGATAGACTAGATCATTGAGTTTTACATAAGGGAGGATCTTCTTAGACAGAAAAAGGGAGGAGAGAAAGTTCATCCCTTCTGATATGAGGACTGTACAAATGAGAAAGGAAGATAGGAAAGGGAGGGGAGTCTTCCTTTTCCAGATGTTGTCCAGGACTGGAAAGGTATTTTATATTAGTTAAAAGGAATACCAGCAGCAGCGGGAGGAGCTCACTCTGCTGACTACCCCCATACCCACTGGGTGCAGGGAGAGGGGGCGTCAGAGTGAACCAGGTGATGTGTTGCAGGCAGGCACAGAGGAAATGTTCGTGTTCAGCTTTGTGGAACATGCCTGCTAGTGATGGTGGCATGGATGGGGCTGAGAAGTTCCTGTGTGCCCTGAAGGAGATACCCCGGTGGTGATTGCTAGGCTGGACCAGTGAGAAATGAAGGAAGGCCAAGGCTCCAGGGAGCACCCTTCAGCCCTAATTAGGTTGCAAGAGACTGGCCACCAGACTCTGGCATCAGATCCCAGAGAGAGTGCCATTCAGGGAACAGCCCACACCAGAGATTGGCATGATCCCACGTCCCACATAGATTCAGAGACCCTATCTTTCCATCATTCTGAGGTCTTGAAACTCACTGCAGTCTCCATATACCCAATGCAGTCTTGGAAAAGAACTTAGGGAGAGGGGACAATATGAGATTATTTTAATTATTGGATTGAGCTACACTGATGGGATGGAGCTAATTTTAGGGCTCCCCTGCCCCATTTACCACCGTAATCACCGACACCACACAGAGGCAGGGAGTCCTGAGAAAGATACAGTGCCTTGTAGACAAAAAGAAAGAAGATGTATCTTCCACAGCCAACTTGAATGCAATGCAACTTGTATTTTTATAGCTATTATATCAAATCTTACAAACATGAAAACTGAGCCTAACAAGAAATTGAGAACAGGTATGCCTCATTTTTGTAAGCGATGGGTTGACTCTATCTGCTGTACTTTCTATGTATTTGCCATTTTATTCCTCTACTCAAAGCCCACATGAATCTGGCAAGTCAGCTGCTGCTTCACAGTAGAAAAATTCTCTCGTTTATCTTTTTATTATTTTGAGTTATGCTGAATATATCAGTCAATTTTAATCTGAACTTGCATTACATTTTAAAATATAAGTATTTAATTAAAAATAATGTTTCACTGATAGCAAGGCTACAACTCTGTAATTTACATTGTAGTATTATAGCTGAAGGGTTGCATTGAGTGAGGTTAGCCTAAAATGAAAAATTTATCCTTCTATACTCTTTGGAAAAACCCACCCCAAAATAGGAAGATAAAGTACAGATGATATTCAGATACCTAGGGATGGAGATGCTTTTTTGAGAGGTAGCCCGTTTCTGGTATAAACAACTCTATCAAAGTCTATCATTAGAAAAGCCGATGTATATGTTTCTTCATCTTTCTGATTCTGCCTGCAGAAGTAATACAATCCTTTAAGAAATATATAATAGGCATTAAACTTTTTTAAAGAAGATATTCGCAAAATAGCTATCAGACTATTTTGAGCATTACAGATCAGACTGTACTTCAACAAATTTCAAGGGATTGTCCAAATTTTGTTACTCTAAAAGCATAGCACCCATAGGTTACAGAGTTGTGTTCTGTTTTTCATTTGTTAATGTTCTCTTAGGATAATAACAGAAAAAACATTTTTTGAGAATTTCTCTTTCTCTGCGCTACCAAATATGTGGTTCCTTGTTGTTGGTCCTCATTTTCATTCCCAGTTTCATTTTTAAAAAATGTTGCACATAATGATTAGCCCAATTCAAGCCCCAGTTCCCTGGATAGCAAATATAACTTTTTTAAAGAAAGTGATTAGAGATGGAGGTGGATAACTGAACTTGGTAATAGCAGTAAAATGATCACAATCAAAGGCTACTGTGTGAACATGGCCTGTACAATTAACAGTCTCTGCAGTGCCACTCCAGCAGCAGTGCCACTGCGTAAGTTATATGATGATTTATTATTTTATGTTTCTCTCCAAGATTCCCAAGAGAAATGGCATCAAAAGCACACTTCTTTGTAGGATTTCAAACTCTTAAATATTTTAATTTAGAAGATGTTAAAATGTCATAGTAGAGAGGAAAATGTTAGAATGGTTCATATTTCTGGCTAGCTTCTGCTCTTGTATACTGAAGAGCCTAGCTATTTCCTTCATTTTAGAGTTGAGACTCAGAAAAAGTAAGTGGAAAGCTTTATCTGTGTGTGTATGATTGCAATTTGAGAGAACCAATAGAAATAACATAAAGAGCTGACATTTGATCGTATTGTATTACGCACAGAGTTCAGTTTTTTCTAAGTGAAGATAAAAAGAATTTCAACCAAAATTGTCCTATTCTTCCTTTGTATGCTTCTTCCTATGGTTCTATCTAAAATAATTCTTTTAGATATAGAAGAACATTGGGGCAAAACTGGACTAACTGAAGTATTCATTTCCCAAGTTTTCAACTGAAAGGTGGAATATGTTATCTTTTTAACCCTTTTCTTTCTTAATTGACAAGCCATTTATATTGAGTAACGTACATAAATATTAAGTAATCTTGAAAAGTTTTTATATGTTTACACTTGTGTAACCACCCAGATGAGTATAAGGAGAAATTCTATTACCCTAGATGTTCCCTTTTGCCCCTTAACAGACCATGCCCCCTCTCTGAAAGGCAACCACCATTCTGTCTTCTAGTACTATATATTACTTTTGTCTGTTTATGAGTTGAGAACAAGTTGATTCAGGAAACATGTACTCTTTCTTCTTTGAGCATAATGCTTTTTAATTTCATCTATGTTGTTTCATGCAACAATACTTTTTTATTGCTCTGTTATATTCCATTATATAGCTAAACTGCAAATTGTTTATTCTCATGTTGATGGACGTATGGGATGCTTCCAGTCTGGGGCTATTATAAATGAAGTTTCTATAAACCTTCTTGTATAGGTCTTTTGGAAGACATATGTGTTTATTGCTCTTGGGTCTATACCTGGAAGTGGAATTGCTGTAGATAGACATACATTTAGGTTAAGTAGATGGCGCCAAAATGTTTTACCAAGTCGCTGAACTGGTTTATATTCACACTGACAATGTACGAGAGATCCAGGTGCTCCACATCCTGGCCAACACTTAATATAGTCAGTATTTTAAATTTTAGCCATTCTGGTAGTTGTGAAGTGTTATCAAATTAATGGTTTTAATTTACTTTATTATTAAATTTGATTTATACCTAGGTACTTAATAGTTTTGATACTATCTTAGGTGTTATTTTATTTCATTCTAATTTTATAGCTATTTTATTAAATACAATTAATTTTGCATATTGACCGAACCTAAAACATTACTAAATTCATTTATTCATTCTAGTTTCTTCTGTATTTCCTGTGATTATAATCCTGTCATATGTGAACAGTTGACAGTTTTAGTTCCTCCTTTCCAATTTTTATGTTTTCTTTCCTTTCCTAGCTTTATTGCAGTGGCTAAGGTCTCCAGTATAATCGAATTGGTGATTGCAGCTATTCCTATCATGTTTCCCACATCAGGAGGCTCACTCAGTGCATACATCATCTTGTTAATTCTCTAGTCAAACCATACTTTGTATTTGGTAATGACACAACAGTTTACATTTGGCTATTTCAAATTTAACCAAATGTTTTGATCTTCACATGATTTCCAAATATAATTTATAAAAAACATTCCATTGTTTAGAAAGAAAATAATTTTATTTCAGGATATCTTTGTATTTCACATTCAACTCTAGAAAATATTTGTTAGGGAAGCATAATTTATGAACTACAGTGCTTTCATGCCTGTTTATTTGTGACTTGCCATATAGTGCTTTAAAATATAAGCAATTTTCTACAAATATTTTTCTTCTCCACATTAGTACATAAATTCAAAGACAGCAGGGATTCACCTTACATTTATTTTGAACCTCTATGGCAACTATCAGAATGCCTTCTCAATAAATATTTGTTGATTGTTTTAGAGAAAGTAAGTCCATTATTATTCTCAAACTTGAAATTGCATTATAGATTTTAACCACCATTTAAATAGCACTACATTTTACCATAATATTGCTGTAGTAAACAAAGTATAATCAAAATTCATTTTTTTGGAAAAAATATCAATTAAAAAACTCTCTTAACTCAGCATACACTACTGTGTAACCAGACACGTGAATATATAGAGCTTTGAGACATAGCAAGATACTTGAAAGCATTTAGAATCATCAAAAAAATGTACCTATCAATCCTTATATATTAGTAGAGCAAATTCATGTTACCTGACCACATGGACTACAGAATTTATTCTAAATTTTAAAATAAAATACAAATTAATACTCATTGGTATAATTTTCATTTACTGTAAAACATAGAGGGAATGTTAACTTTTTTTTTGTCTTTCCTCCTTTCTTCGTCTCTCTTTTTTTTTTTTTTCTTATTTATCCATAAATTAACCTTGTTGCCTGATTTGATTTCCCTAGTTAGCATGGCAATTTGGAGGATGTTGGGGACAGGAGTACTTGCAGATATTCTATTATAGACTTAGGTCTGAGCATTTTAATTTGAAGTGAAACCTTAGGTGTGTTTGTTGTTGTTATATCAGATCTTAAACAATACCTTTATAAACATTACTTTTAATCATATGTACTAAAGGGTATTAAATCGTATGAATGTTGTTTATGGGTTTAAAATCTTCTACGAAGCAAATAAAGTTGTCCCCATGAATTTCAGAGGTAGAAATTAGGCCGAGAGGGTGTTTTACTTGAGTCATTGTTCAGGCTGATGGTAGAAATACGAGTGTGCCCTGAATCTTCGGTTAATCTAATTCATTCTAAAGCATTTATGAACCAACATCCCTAGTATATACACAGTATCGCTTCTTGCCAGCCTGTCAGTCGTCTTAAGCAGGGCTTTTATTTCTCCCTCTTTGCCCTGCTTAAAATCAGATGATTTCTTTAACAAGAGACACACAGGCAGATACTCGTAATGTTGAAATTGTGACATTTAAAGGTAAATGTAGTATCAGAGGGCTCCATTAGGTAGTCTAAAGTCCATTCAAATTACAAGACAAATTTATTCAAAAAACGAATGCAGTTTACTGACAGCAAGGGAGAGGGAACTATTCAGAGTAAATAGGGCAGTATTGGTTTATCTAAAATTTTGTTGGCACGTTATTTGACTACCACTCCATTTGATATAACATATGCAGTCACCTGGACTTGTATAATTTCAGGGCTTAGATTAAAAAAAATTGTAGCTCAAGACCTTATAATATATTCTTCACTTTACCCAGCGGATTCATTTCATGTATGAAATGAATGAGTCCACAGTATCTCAATATTTGAACACTTCGTTTTAATACACTTAGCCATTGAACCGCAGAGTCTATGCTAAATGTTATTATCACTATAACAACAATAGGGGATTTAATAAACTCACCATTTAATGTGCATTGGTGCCTAGCTTTCTAAATTTGTTTCGGTACAACCTTATGGATTATCTTATTACATTTGTACCTTATATTTTTAACAGTACCAAGGCAGATGCGTATACATATATTTACGTGCATGTTTTCAATGTTGGAAATTCGTTTATAGTCATGTTCGTCAAGTGATTTGGATACTTAACTAGGCTACAGTCTCAGGGAATTCTTAGAAGTTACATTTGGAACATTTTAACTGATTTTTGCTGTGTAATGAAATTTTACACCTACCTTCTCGTATTTCACTTCAAATTCCTTTTGAACCGCATTGCCCTGTTTTCCTGGCTACTCGATTAAAGAAATGGCTAAAAGAAAATAAGGGAAAGGTATTATTAAGCATAGAGTTGCCTAGTTTTTCCTTAAAATATCAAAAGTGCGAATTCAACCAAGTTGGAATGAAATTTGACTCAGTGCAGTAAAGAGAAACCCTGGAATTTGCAGGAAGGAAGCAAGCAGATTCGCTAACAGCGGCAGTTGATGGACTGACTGCTGTGCCTTTGGCTGGCGGTTCATCTGTTCCATGTGCAGCTGCAGGGCGAAGCATCACCACCTTTCCTCCAGGAACCGATCTTGGCATTTTAATTGCTGTAGCGCACCCATGGGTGACCAGCTGCTGGGGGAGAAAATCGGGAGTAGCTCTGGATCCTTCCAGAGTCTTAGGGGAAAAGTTGAAGAGAGGGAAGATGTGCCTTGACCCAGACAGAGTCCAGCTGATCCTGAGTTTCCAAAGGCACCAGGAGAAAATGGCTTGAGGTGGAGAAGTAAACTCTCAGACTTCCCCAAAAGAAAGAAAAGTCTTGAGGCAGGATTCTCAGGCTTCATGTTAATTAGGGTCAAATCAGAGTCTCTGGATGAAGGGTGTAGCAGCAAGTTCATCTTAACCTTTCTCTGGAAGAACACGAGCTGTGAAGAGCTGACTTTGCAGCCATCACTGATTTGACATTCACCTGTTCCCCTGTTTGGGTTGGAATTCTGCCGGGCATGTTTGGACCCCAAGATGTAAAAGGAACTCCTAGCAGGAGGCAGAACAGGGATCTTCTCATCATAGTATAGCTAAGAAGCTGTGCCGGATGCCACCTCCCATAGATGGGTGTTTCCGGTCACCTGTGGGGGCTGATGCTTCACTGCCTGGCTCAAAGTGTGATCTCTGAACACACATATCAGACGGTTTCTGTTTCATTCTGTAATGCTGGCTAATATAGTAATTTCATCCCAATTGAAAACTTCTATTACATGAATTCTTGAAGGGAGAGCTATAGCCACATACTTTTCCTCCCCCAGAACTATATGAGCCTCGCTGCTATACTAGAGGGAGTAGATAGAAAGTTCAAAAGTGAACCTTTGAGAGAGCTCAAGAAATCAGAGAAAAATGAGCCCAAGCTTAGGAACTCCATTTCTAAGTTTTGAGTGGTGGGCAAGGAGGGAAAAAATGTAGTATGTAAAGGGGAGGGAAGGGTAAAGGAGTAAAGCAAGGCTACAGTATTTTGCTGTGTTCTGTGCTCTGGCAGGAAGTTATCATGAGTGGAACTAATGGTATACGCTACCCTGTGTGATTGGGAAGAGGATAGGAGGGTGCCTTGGGAGCCAGTGGAAATTTATTAAATTAAGATTCCCTCAAACTTGATTTTCCATCTTTACCCAGCATCATAGTTAATTGGCATCTCTGAGACTCCTGTGGGACCCAGGAGACTGGAATCAACAATTCAGAATCAAATGGAGAGCCAGTCACAAAAAGACTAGGAAATAAAATGCTCTTTAATATACCGCCTTTCCAGCATCTCACTGAAACTGAATGAAAATGATCCAAAAGCTGTAGAGAAAATAAAGAATAGTAAAGACATTAATTCCATTCATACAGTGTTTACAACTTGTTTGGAGAGTATTTTGAGAATTGTTTGATCTGGCTTATATAAAAAACAGATATATCTGTATCGATAGCTATGTATATACACATAGAAAATTTCTAGAAAGAAGAAGACAAAATTAATATAGGTTACTTCTGGAGAATGGGAAGAGGATTCTGGAGTAGGAGACAAGATCTGTTACATTTCATTTTATATTTTTCTGGTGAGCTTGAGGGAACATTTTACTTTTTTAATGTTAAAAATGCTGAAATCTACATAGATTAAAATCATAATCTACATTCTTCTCAGAATTACCTTATTTACCGTCCTGGCATATTTGCTTGCACACTTTGTTTTTTTTGTTGCTTTTCTTCTTTGTTTCTTTTAGAAAAGTCTCTATATTGTTTTGTTAAAAACAGTGTAAACATTGCATTAAACTAGTAAAAAAATTGCCTCAAATCAAACCACACAGACATAGTTACCATTAGATGCGTAAAACTCTGTGACGTATTTCTTTGTATGTCTGTGAGTAAAAGGATGCATAGATGGATGGATAGATGATGGGTGGATGGATAGACAAATAGATGTACAGGTACAGATAGATGTAGGCAGATACGTTCATTCTTTACACTAAGCTCACAGCATAGTTAATATTTTAATTTAACAGAAGAATCAAACTGAAGTTTTACTTTCAGAGAAAACTGTTGGCCTCAAAGAACTTTTATTTTCACCTCAAGAGAGACATTTTTCTAAAAGATCCACATAAGGTCTAAACAAAATTAACTTAGTGAAAAACATGGAAGTGAATTCATTTTTCTTTATTTTTTTAACTTTTTTAACCTGCAAAGCTTAATTGATGGTTGGGGAAGGAAAACTGTACAAATGACTTGTGTTTGGTTCATATACTTCGGCCCCACTATTGGTGAATATGGTTTCCTTCTTCTAATAAGCAAACACAAAACAATCAGGACTAGACATCTCAGAATTATACACAGAATAGTTCAATGGAAAAAATTTATAAGAATTTAAAAAATTGTTTCCCGATTATAAGGAAGAACGTGACCTAATGTTAAAATGACAGGACAGGAATTTTAAGAATAATGGCTCTGCCATTTAGTGTATTTTAGGGTTTTGCGTTATTTTACTTTTATTTGGGTCAGTTTCTAGAGGCATACTGAATGAATGAATGTTACATGGCTGAATGTTAAGATCAATATTGGTGAAGTTGCATTTTGGAGGTAACAATAATAGCTAAAACTTTATTTAAAAATAACTACAAATTTTAACTAATAATTTTGTTGGTTAATTTCAGAAGTTTGGCATTCTAGTGCAAAAACAGTATTTTTCAACACTAGAAGTTGCTAGATTCCTCCTGCAGTAGAAAGAGGAACACAGTATATTTGTCATGTGAAAATAGATGCTTACATTCAATTGATATAATAATGTCACTAACTTTTATATACTATACCCTACATATTATATATTAGATACAGTGAGGAAAATACCTTTTCAGTAAACATGTTTTGTTGCAACAGAAAGAACTTTGTATCAGGATTCATAATTAAGGAATATCAGCTCCTGAAAATGAGATCCATCTGTAACAGTAGTGATTTGAGCAACATTTTGGCTAAAACTTTCCCTTTCATAGACACAGCACTTTCAGGAAGTGCCTTCTAAGTCATTCTATTCCAAGTCTGTTTTAAAATTTGATTAAGGAAACAAAATGTTCTTTGGGTCACTCATTCTTCTCTAACATGTTTTTCTTTGTATTTTTCATATCATTTATGATGTCTGAATCAAAGAGGTTTCAGATGTTATGCATAGTTTTAGTTTTTCCTACCAGTGAAATTTTGCATTGCAGAGTTAATATTCTGCCATCGTTAATTCTCACAGATGTGAAGAATTCCTAAACAGGAATTTTTCCTGAAAACCTTATGTCCTAAGTGGTATTAAATACCTAAAAATTGTGTATAGTTCTCAAGGGTATGTAAAATTGTGAATGCTAGTTCATGAAGAAAATTCTGCAAATTTAGAAATTATGATATAATCCGATGCCTGTTTTTCAGCCTTATATTTTTTGGAAATTTCATGCACATTTGTCTCTAGGGATAAATGTTTTTCTTAAGGTTACGTACAAAGCACGCTCTCTTCATAGTCACTTTAACTGTTAATCTATTTTCCTACTTATTTATATTGAAAGTCCTTAATTATTGTTTTGTACATAAATTTAACAGCTTTCCTAATCATCATTAACTATTGTAGCATTTGACTCTTCAAATATTAAATATACATCTGTATTTCAATTTGATGGTCAATTTCAACATATAACACACATGAAAAGGTTTCTACTCATTAGATCTGTAACGCTACCTGTGAACTTGAACACTCACAGAGTCAGTACATGCCTTGTTTGTTTTATTACAGTTACGCTCTTGATTTGATAGAATGGCGACGTATGTAATCATATGATAACTGTTTACACTCTAGTTTGGGAATGTCATCAGTGTCCTACATCAAGGTAGGAATTTAGCTCTTCTGTTACCTATAGGCTAAGAATGAACTTGAAAGCAAAGAACAACAGATTTCGGCTAGATCCCAATGATAAAGCCCAACTGGGTTTGCCCTTGCTTCTAAGATGTGAATTATCTTATTTCTTTAGCAACTTCTTCAGGTTTTCTACTCTATCCCCTTCCTCAGCCTCTTTCACATGAAATAGTCATTGCCTATTGAGGGTGAGTTTTTAAAAACCTACTAAGGGATCCTCTATAGCTAGCAAGGGACAAGCTTCTCTCTCAGGCCTAGGTTGGGGAAGATAATATGTAGAATCACTCTTGCCTCTTTGCCTCTGATGGATACCCTCCACGAAGTCTTTGGATCAAGCACATGGGCAATGGCTGTAGTAAAGGATAAGGCCCCAGAGTACTTCTATTCATACTTTAGCATCATTTAAGATTAGAGCTGTCAGGGGAGAGACCAAACAAAATGATGGGAATCTCCTCTTAAGAGCAAAATTCTAGTCAGTGTGTTATTTTTTACGTAAAATACAAGCCCCTGAAACACAGTTAAACAGCCAACATATATACTAATAAAACTCAATTACAGACATCTCCCCTGGTCAACCCATCTGGTATGATTCTGTGTTTCTGTATCACGTCTCTAGCAACATCACGGGCTGCCCTAACGCTAGAGTGAGAGCCTGCCTGGCTGCCAAGTCTTTCTGATGCCTTCCTGATGGCAGCTGTCTCGTTGGGGAGACAGTGCTGTGGTCCCGTTGGACCTGAGCAACAGCTCCGGCCCCTGGTGTCAGAATCCATTTTTGGAAGCTTTCTGCCACCATGTTTACCTTCCAGTCACCCAAGCTGTGTTCCTGGGGACAGCAACCTCTGTGCCCAGGCCAACGCAGACCTCAGGCTCACTGCTCTTTTTATAGGTGGGCAGGTGGTCTTTCCCAATTCTTTAATTCTTGTAGCCATATAAAAAGATGCCTCTGCAGTGATAAGGGTAGCAGCCCCACAGTCACTCCAGACTGTTAACTGTGTTCCTTGGTCCCAGATGCTCACTGCACGTGAGGAGTGCTGTCTGCCGTCCACCCCCCGCGGCCATCCCTGAGACACTGCTGATTTTCCCCTTTCTGTCTCTTGCAGCAGAAAGTCCAAGGACGGCGTCTCAGTCTCCGTTACCTGTTTTGTGGAGCTTTCTTTTCCAAATGGGAAGCAACCTTCTTAACGTTTAAACGAACAACCTAGGTCTGCGTTTATACTGCCTACGCTGCTAGTAGCAGAGTTGAGCAGACAACAAAAGCTTACATCAGAGTGATGACAGCTTGTTTTTGTTGTTTATTGTTTTGTTTCATTTTGCTTTCTAATGAAATTAGAGGAAGTAGGTAGTATCGAGTGTTTATATTTACCATGAATCACTCCTGTATAATTGTCTGTTTTAAGAAATATGACCCCAAGTTTTGGCATCTGAATTCAATATGGATTTTGGAAGCATGTGAAACTTGAGAGCATGTCTTGCTGTTACCAGGGCTGAGAGATGACTTGGTACTCCTCAGAGCAGTCAGGCCTGCAGAGAGAATTCACATCTGTTGTAAAGGAAACTAGCCCCACCTGTTGTTTAAATTCATTTTGCTGGCATACCACAGCAATCCTGTCCCTGGAAGCTTCTCCCTGGATGGGTGTTTCTCTCCTCTGGGCAGCATCGGAAAAACAATACCTTTAAGAAAAATGTGAGGGAAGAAATCCCATCTAGAGATGTGTCATTACATTGAATACTGACTGAGGAGGTGAGCTGAAATGATTAGTTATGTTCACAAAGCATCACCAAGTTGTAAGTTGTAAGATGGCTTTCTGTTATTATTGTGTCTATCAAAACTAAAGGTGAACAATTGCTTTTTCATTTAATTTTCCATTTCTGGGCTAGGACTTCACTTATTTGCTGTTATCTTGTCTGAGTTTCAGTATCCTGTAGAATCCTGTTAATAATAAGCCAGGGGCTTACTGTGAGGTGTAAATCAGATACTCTAGAGAAGACAACTAGTGTGTTTATTGACATACAGCGTTCCTTCAACGGATGTTTTAGTCTTTTCCTCCTTTTGTATATCTTAGCCTATGATAATCATTCTTGTGTTGGTCTCAAAGAACTCAACCTAAGCCCTAGATTTTGTTTCATTTCACACGTTTGCTTGAGAACAGTAGAAAAGGAGGCACTGAAAAAAACCACTGGGTGTGTTGGCTTAATGTCTCAGAAGCTTTAGCACACAAGAACTGGCAGTGAATGGGAAGAACGGAAACACAGAGGTTTGGTTTTGTGTTTTGTTTCTCAGCACATTTCTAGGAGCAAATATGAATGGCTTCTGTTATTTCCAGGGTTTGCCCTGTACTCCAGGAAAGGGAGACTATACTGATGCATGTGATAGATACAAGGGCTTATGCAGAAATTAAGCTTTTTAGAAAGTAATAATATTTAACAAACATTACTGAGCACCTTTGCTGGGTCAGGGACTGCTCTCGACCTGAACTCTCCAAGGGTAGAAAACAGACTCATTCTAGAATACTTTATCCTGGTGCTCAACACCTGGTCCTTGCCCTCATAAAGTTTACAGCTGCTTAAGCAGTTCTGATTTGGAGGAAACCAGTTTAAAACAAACAAACAAACAAATCATCATTTTCATGATGCTAATAAATTCCAAGAACTGGTCCTAGAAATTTGCAAGTGATCTTATAAGTAGTAAATCCAAAGTTTATTACCTGAGTAGCCATTTACCTATATATGTTTTAATTGAAGTTCTCATAAATAGTTGCTCAAGTATTAGGTTAATCTGAATGAATAGCTACTTTTATTTAGTGGAATTCAAAATGCATCATTGTGTTTTTAAAAGACAGGCATTCCTAACGGACATTTAGGCAACATTGGTTTCTTGGCGTGTGAATATCTGGACAGTTGAAGGAGAAGATTGGCTGTATGCACAGCACTCATTGTTTTCTCTTGTTGCTCTCAGCTGTTATTGTTATGGCCCTTGTCAGATTGCAAACAAGTGATTAATCCCCGTTGGTAGACTTTCTAAAAATTTGTTCTGGCCATGTTCTGCTTTTATACACACACACACACACACACACACACACACACACACCTTAAAGTTTTAGGCTTATATAATAAGAGCTTTAGTTAAAGGTGGATTATTTGAGCACTGAAGGTGTGTTTGTACTGCTGGACTTCATTTAGAAAATAGTCATAAAGGATGAATGAAGAGGGGTTTTTTCTAGTTAAAGGTAAGAACTTTAAAAATTGAATTCCATGACCACTGCTACTTTTATATATTACTTTGCTGCTCACATGAATGGTATTGTTGAGAAATTCCTGATATCTGACAATGAGTAAAATCCTAAATTAACTTCCCAATGCTAATGAGTCATTTTATAATATAGACTACTCAGTTACAAAACTGCCTGTATACAGCAAGGTATATCTTTCTAAATTATTACTTTACTATGGTATTTCTCTACTCAGAACTCTTTAGTGAGATTCCAGTTTGGGATAGATAAACAGACTGAACCCTGTCTCTTCCACTGAATGCAACTGTCAAACCTGGATCAAATGTATGGATTATATATTTAAAGATTCTGAGAAGTAAATAGTAGCACATGGATTGAGAAAGAGCAGAAATGAGAACACTATAAATTTAGTGGTGAGTTTACCATGCTTTTCCTCTGGTAGCACCCAGCTTCAACTTGGGGAAACTGAGAAGTGGAAATCAACATGGACAGCAAGAGCTCCAGGAGTGGTTGAAAGCAAAAACTGATGTCTGATGAAGTTTTCATTGTATGTAGATGTAATTCATATATTTACCACACAAAGGGGAATAGAACAGGAGCCTAACTGGTGGTAGTATGATTTCTAAAGCCCACTTGAAGGTATAAAATATTGATTCAAAATAAGAATATGAAAATTGAGTATGTATATAGTAATCCCTGGTGCAACCATGAAATAAAGTTTATATTGACACAAAGAGATACAGTTAAAAAAAAACACAATAAGATGAATTTAAACGGAACACCAAAAGAAGATCCAGCAATGCAAAATAAGTTAGGAAAATTAGAGGAACAAACCCCAGAAAGAACAAACAGCAAACAAACAATAAAATGGTAGACTTTAGTCTAAGTATATCAGTATTAAATTAAATGTAAGTGGTTTAAAAAACAATTAAAAATCAACAGTTGTCAGAGTGGGTAAGGAAGAATATATGATGCAACAGTATGCTGTGTAAAATAAGCTCACTTTGATATAATGACATAGCTATGTTAAAACTGAAAGGATGGGAAAAGATAAACCATGCAAACTTTAAACAAAAAAGAAAATTTGAGTTGCTATGTTGATAGCAGACAAAGTAGACTTTAGAGAGAGAAAACGACCAGAGATAAAGAGGAAATTAAACAATGATAAAAGGCACAATTTACCAGTAAGACATAACAGTCTTAGGAGTGAGTGTGTACCCAACAACAGAGCTTCAGAATATAATATATGAAATAAAAACTGATACAGCTGAAAGAAGAAACACTTATATTCATTATTATAGTTGAAGCCTTCAAAAATACTCTCCCCCAAATTGGTAGAACTAGTAGACAGAAAATCTGGTAGTATGTTGAAAAACTTGGAAAATAAAACTGCTATCAACCAAATGGATGTAATGAGCGTTTATTGAACATTCTAACCGCAAACAATAGAACACACGTTCTTTTCAAGTGCACATGGAATGCTCACCAAGATAGACCTAATTTTTTGTGAGAAAACAAATTTTTAATAAGTTTAATAGAAATGAAATCACAAAAATAAGTTCTCTGTGCATGTTGGAATTAAATTAGAAACTGATGATACCTGGGAAAAAAAATTCCACACATTTGGGAATTCAACAACAAACTTCTAAATGCTCATAGCTGGGATTGGAAGGTAAGTTTAATATTCAGAAATCAGTGTATTCCTCCAAACAGTTTAAAGGAGAAAAAAGCACATTATCATTTCAACTGATGTGGAAAAGTCAGTTGACATCATTCATGATAAAAGGTATCAGCAAACTCAGAATGGAAAGGAACTTCCTCAAGTTGATAAAAGACCTCTACCAAAAACTTACAGTTAACATCATACTTAATGGTGAAATGCTGAATTTTAAAAATATGATTTGCCAATTTTGTTTGGAGTTCTTCTACATTCATAGTTGAGATTATTTTAAATTTGTATCATGTGTTGAGTGGTATCAGGGTTTTGTTGGCTTGGTGAAGTGAATTGAGAAGTTTCTTATTCTAAACTCTGAAACCGTTTGAATACTGGAATTACCGTCAGCTATAGTGATCAATATAGTATATTAGAGAAGAGATAGACACATAAATCAATGGAAAACAATCCGCAGTCCAGAAACAGAACTGCACAAATAGGCTCATTGATTTTTGACAAAGGTGCAAAGACAATTCACTGTAGAAAAGATAATCTTTGCAAGGAATGGTTATTGGAAAAATTGGAAATCCATATGCATACAAAAGGAACCTCAGCCTAATCCTCACGTTGTGTAAAAATAAGTGCAAAATGGATCATAAACTTGAATGTAAAAACCAAAATTATAAAGCCTTTAGAAGAAAACATAGGAGAAAGTCTACATGACCTGGGGTTAGGCAGGAACCTCTTAGATATAACACCTAAAAAGAAAAAAATATTTGATAAATTGGACTTTATCAAGATTTAAAACTTTTGTTCTGTGAAAGACCCTGTTAAGAGATTGAAAAGATACACTAAGGGCTTCCTTGGTGGGGCAGTGGTTGAGAGTCCGCCTGCCGATGCAGGGGACATGGGTTCGTGCCCCGGTCCGGGAAGATCCCACATGCCGCGGAGCGGCTGGGCATGTGTGCCATGGCCGCTGAGCCTGCGCGTCCAGAGCCTGTGCTCCGCAACGGGAGAGGCCGCAACGGTGAGAGGCCCGCGTACTGCAAAAAAACAAAAACAACAACAAAAAAAGGCAAAATCGTAAACAAGCCTTTAACCAAAAAGGATATAGACAAGGTAATAAATTACATGAAAATATGTGCAGCATCATTAAACATTAGGGAAATGCAAATTAAAATGATAATGTGGTAGCACTAGAATGGTAATTACAGCAAAACAAACAAAACACTGTCACTATCAATTACTAGTATGGATTACAACTAGAATTCTCAAACATTACTGATGGGGATACAAAATGGAATAGCCACTTGAAAAACATCTAGCAGTTTCTCATAAATGTAAACATGCTTACCCAATGACCCAGAAATCCCACTCCTTACTGTTTACTCTAACAAACTAAAAATGTACATTCACACAAAAACCCATACATGAATGTTTATAGTACTTTTATTCAGATTTGCCCCAAATTAACAATAACCCAAAAGTCTCTCAACAGGCGAATGGTTAAACAAACTCTGGTACATCCTTACAATGGACTACTACTTATCCATCAAAAGGAATGAGTTTTGAAACATGCAACAACTTGGATGAATGAAAGAAGAAAGCCTCAAAAAGTTATATATTGGATGTTATAACATTTCAGAAAAGCAAAGCTATCATGATGTAAACAGATCAGTGAGTGTCAGGGTCTAGGGGCCAGGGAAGGATGTACCTAGAATGAGCAGTGTGTGTGTGTGTTTGTGTGTGTGTGTGTGGTGGGGATGGGGGCTGATGGAACTGTTCTGTATCATGATTCTGGTGCCAATCATATAAATCTATACATGTGTTATAGTTCATAAAATTTGACTATAAATTAATTTTAAAATCAAATCAGAAAAAAAATCTTTTCAGTGAATGTCTACTGACTTTAGATTATCTCCCAAACTCCAGAGCAGGCAAAGAATGGCCTCCGTTCTCTAGACACACCTGTCTTTCCTGCCTGTTTTCCCGTGATTGCTCTGTTCTGTTACCATTCATGGTGTATCTCTATTCCTTAGTGTCTCATTTACTTTAGCTTTTCTTTATTCTCTAAAAATATAAATCACAATGTACAGATCTCACCAGTGCTGATTATTTGAGTCCAGTGTCATATCTGGAGCTAGTTACCTGGCAGATGTGATTGGTTACAACTTGACCATATTCACCAAGAACATGCAGTTTTCAGAGACTTGAAAAGGGATCAGTGTTTTCATTTGTGTGGTTTTAAAACTTCTTTGGGCAAGGATAAATTTCATCCTACTGACATTTCTGAACAATTTTTTGTGATTCTCATACCCCTGTGAAAAGATGAAAGCATCTGGGAGTATTTACCGTGGCAGAAATACAGTTCAAAGCAGCTAGTAAACCATTCAGATAAATGGTGAATAGTTGTTCTCCTTATTCACAATGGATATAGGAAAAGGAAATGCTCATCAATTGTAGCATGAGGGATTAAGAAGTGCCGTAAGGAAGAATTTCCTACCGAGAAAATTTTCACCCTGCTGGAAATCGTGACTGTGGCTGGCCGTGGAGTCATCCTCCAGGTCTCTGTAAGAGAAGTGTAGATTCTTGATGGTCTGAGATGGCTTAAGAAAGCCCTAATGGAAAGTTTGAAGGAGATCCTTCTGCACCACCATTGTGGATTCTGGCATGCTTTCTTCAGGCTCCTCTTTGCCAGGTGAATATTTAAAGAACTTGAAGATTGCAAAGCTTCTTCTCTTGAGATGAGAGGCAGCTTCTCCTCCACTAATGATCTGAATTTAACACTGGATCACTCGGGGTCAGATTAATCTGCAAAACGTTTGCTCAGCTTTGATGCTCTAAAAGCCTCTCCAAAGCTAAGAAAACTCTGAGAAATGGATTATTTATGCATCTCTGCAGAGCTTGGTATCCGGCATGGACTGTATTTAATCCCTTCCTAAGCATTAGCATTCTAAATTTATGAAAAATTTGTGACATATATTAAGTGTATTTCACACAATTATGATCCTATCTGACTCCAGTCATCTAGATGTCAGATTCCCATTCTTTCTGTGGGAATTGAAAGCCCTGGTGAAGGCAGGTGGTAAAACTCAGAAACCCTGGCATGCTTTTTTCATTAAGCTCCTGGCTAATTTCTGATAAGATGTCACAGATTTACTCAGTTTTAGTTTAAACAGAGCTTGAGAAAACTTATCTTCTTTTCCTTAATTTTAGAAAAAAAATCTTATAACTGAATTTTGACTACATCGAAGTGATGTTTAATTGCAAATATTTGCAATTATATATTGTAGACATTCGTGGAGTAGAAAATTCAATATTTTCTTTAAAAGGAAATTGGGCATTTATAGAATATTAAACAAATCCAAGACCAAGATTCTGAAAGATGGTTATGAATTCTGTAAGTCTCTACTAATGAAAGTGAAAATGATTATTTGTTATCTAGGTCCTAGACTGGAGTAGAGAATCTCTGAAATGAAGTGTCATTGCAGGCCCTCCAATCAGCCTGCACCTGTCTCTACGTGTCTTGCAGTCAGCTCTGAGGCTTTCCCAGTGCTGTGTAATATTTAAGAGCATAACCACAGTCATCAGACAGAGATGGTTTGGGATCTAAAGCTTACCAGTTACTAGTGGTGTGATAACGAAGGAGGTGGTTCTTCACATCCATCCTAGAGAATACCCTCTGTACAAACATTATAGTAAGAAATAGCTTGTAGTTAGTTAGGAATATAGATTACAAAGAGCCTCCTTATCTTGAAAACTAAGCTAAAATCTGTCATCATATATTGTAAAAATTAAATAAGGTAATTTATATAAAGATGTATAGTAAGTGCTCAAAGAAATATTATTTAAGAGAAAGTAAAAAGGCATTAGGTCAGTTGGTATCTGCTTTCACTAAGGAAACAAAACAAATAATATAAAAGGTTAGGATGCAGCCAGAGGGCAACTTCCACTCAGGCTCCTGTGAGATCACACCTTCAATGAGTTAGGATTTCATTGCTCCTTGGGAACTCCACTGCCAAGTGGGATTCTGTCATTCTGGAATCCTAGGGATTCCTTTTCATTCTAGGAAAGTGACAAATATTACTAAAAAATTCACAGGAGGTAAGAATGGTAATTACTCCCAGAAAGGGAGATCCACATTGGTTAGAAACATTTTTCTTTCACAAGTGGACAAAAAATACCTGCCACCTTCTCACCCCTATCCCTCCACATGCAGCTTCTTTCAAATACCTCCTTCCCACGCACCCCATCAGACAGTTTTCTCTCTGCTGAGGAGAAAACTCTGGACAGATCATGTGACCTCACCCCTCTTGCAGTTCCCTCCCCTCCTCCTGCCCAAAACTAATAGTATGGTGGCCAGTCGTTGGTAGGCTGGCCGGGAAGTTTTGACATGGGCTTCCTTGTTTAAAAAGATAAGATGCCATCTTTGGAGAATCTGACATAGAGGGAACAAAGCGACGAGTGAAGTTGAAAGTTTGCGATGCAGAGAGAGACCAAGATGGCCATCATGGGCAATGAGTTAACCTGAAATTGTCATCAATAAGTATGAGTAAGTGTGATTTATAGCATTGAGATAGATGCTTTCTAATGTAGAGAAAGGACATTCAGAGTAGAAAATGAAAATGTCATAGGGTATTGAGAAGAGAATGGAGTAGATTTCTGGGTACTTAGGGAGTGTCTGAATCCATGCAACTCTATGCCTTTAGAGAGTATTATCTTCTAATGCTTTTGTTTGAGGATAAGAAGGGAGGTCATAATTCTTTTGGAAAAGTCTAATGTGGAGTAGCTCCATGTTCTCCATTATAAAATCCGCAAAGCCTCATGGCTTAACAAAGATGCCAATGAAAGCAGTAGCTGCCCTTGTGTTTTAGTCATCCAAATATTTGTTCCTCAATTCTTTTTTTTTCTTCAATGAGTATGAGTAAAGAGTATTTTGTAGAATGGATATAAAAGGATTTTTTATTAGTTTATGTATTTTAAAATACGTATTAACTACCAACGATGTGTAATATCCTTTGCTAGGTCCAGTGTATGCAGTAGGGACCCATCTCATGTTAGGGAACGAAGAAGTAAACAGATCCTGCGGTATGGGATGTCACAGCTGTGTTGTTAATAAAGTGCTGTAGGAGCTCAGAGGAGGGGCATCTAACTGAAAGAGTTTGGCACTAGTGGGACAGAGAGGGTAAGGAAGTTTCCTCAAAGAATTACACCTGAGCAGACTCATGACCTGCCAGCAAACTCAGCCAGGTGAAGGGCAAAGGGAAGTGCGTATGTGAAACTCCAGGAAAAGAGAGAATGGGGTGTCTAGGAATTGCAAAAAATCTGTTCCTGGACCACAGGGTATGAGGATAGAAATGGTAGGAGATTTGTTGAGGGTTGGGGGTGGGTTCAGAGGCAAGGACCAGGACATGTGAGCTGTTTTATGGCATATTTTGTGGTTTGGAGTTGATCCTTACAACGCAGGCGTTTAAGTTCAAGAAAGATAGTTCATGTTTGAAATGGGGAAGTGGCAAAGTGGTCAGCCTGGAAAGATACTAAAAGAATAGAATTTACTGGACTTGGAAGACTCAGCATGGTATCCTGATTCCTGTACTGGTATCTCCGTGGGTTGAAGCAATGTGATACACAAGAGGAGTAATTAGCTCTTATGAAGGAAATGCAAGTGACTTTGAGATGTTGAGTCGATGGGTCTGTGGTATATACAGGTGGGAGGACTGAGTAGGTTGTAGGATACAAATACGTCTGGAAAATAGGAGAGAAATCCAAGATGAGATGATTTCAAGTCCCATCTCTGTAATAGCCATATTGTTGGGTTAACTTTATGCTATGCAACTAATTCAAGTTCTTTACACTTTCAAATCTATGAAAACAAATTAGGAATCATTCACCTTGTCTATAGATTTAAGAGTCTGTATTTCAGCAAGTTGTATGGTTCAGAAATCTAATTTTGCGTGGGTAAACAAAATCGATCCAAGTTCTGTCTTGGATTTAGAAATGTGGAACAATACTTTGCTTACCTTGCTTTAGTGCATAGCAGAGAGCTAGCTAAAATAGGTTAACACAGAAATGAAAACCCCTAAATCACAGTTAATTTGCCATAATATTTATTACTTATGTTCTGTCACATTCCTAGGGATGACGTACTAGTTGGATTGACTGTGTAAATGATGCTCCGTGGTCACTGAGTATCCATATTTGGCCCAAAGTGTATGAGGGCATGTGCATTTCAGCCTGTTTACCTTGAATCTTCCAAGTGGAGCACAGTGTTTAGTAGTTATATGTTTTACAAACATACGTTGAATGATTAAGTGAATGAAATATTTTCACTAGTAACCATAGGTAGAGGATAAAACTAATAAGAAAAGCCCTCAGGAACTCTGGATTGAGCTCAGCTCCACACACTGGATCACTTGGCTGCTCGGCTTTGTGTAATAATTGCAGCACTAGAATTGAACTGAACAACCAGGATGAGGGGGTCATGTTTTGGGGATCAAACTTCTTTTCATCATGTAAGCTACTGGGTGGCCTCTGACATGATGTGTTTAGTTATCAAACATGTCAGCTAATACCATGGAGAGAGCACATGTATTAAAAGTGACAGACATAACAAGGGTCAGGGATTAAAGGTGAATTGAAAAGGGCATTTTGTGCATCGTGTAGTTACAACAGTTTCTGTAGGTGGGACACATGAGTAGAAAAGAATGATGAGGAGTCATGGTGAGCAGTGGTTTTCTTTCTCAGGCTGCTCAGGAATTTTTTTTCCCCATCAAGCTAAATTTTCTTTGAGCTCTGTGACGATTACTACATCTATGGGGCAACACAAACACATTTATAACTATTACCAGTTCTTCATCACTAACTTTCATCTATCTAATTTTTATTGGTTATTTTTTCTGATTGTAAGTAGTATAGATGTATTGTGAAAAAGGAATGAATGAATGGATAAAACGCTAATATCAAAAGTTAAAATGCTGTGTATTAGAGCACCTTGACCATGTGTACTGTATGTTCCTCCATTTAAATTTGAAGATAGCGTTTTATCTCTTGATAAGACATAAAGAACTGTTGGAAGGCTTCCTTTGCCTCACCACAATGTTGGATACTCTGATATATACAGAAATTTCCAAGGTAGCTATGAAGATAATGGATAGACATGGGAAAAATCTAATGGCATTACTCTGTGTCCGGCAGTCTGAGAAAATGCCACACTGAGCTGCAGTGGTAATCAGAGTGGTAATAGAATATGACTGAGTTCTTTGAGGACAGTGGTCAGTGTCTTTAACTTTGGATCCCCAAGGGTGTTGCCAAAATTTTCAGCTAGCACATTGAACGAATGAATGATTACTGAATAAAGGGTCAATTGCATGTGATAGTAAATGCAGTAAGAATCAATCAGGGGGGAGATGGGCGTGGCCTGCAACCACTAACAGAAGCTTTAAGTCCCTGGCTACACAAATGCATCAATTAATAATATATTATTTTAAAAAGCATTTAGATAAAAAGTTGTGAGCAAAACCAGAGAAAAGTTGACCACGTTCTGAAAGTTCCATTCTATCCTCTGAGTTATCTGGTGGCTATGGTGTTAGGACTGTTGCTGTCTTCTAGGTCAAGTGCTACACGGTAGCAATTCACTGGGTAACTCAGGCAGAAAGTAATCAGAAACGCTCTGATATATCAAGGAATTGGCATCACCTACCCTGTCTTTCTTTGTGTCTTTGGTATAATCTGTCTCAGGTAGACCTTCAGATGTTTACTGATTCAAAAGAACCCATTTCTCTTGCAAAGCAGATGTATTGCTACAAGCAGCCTCAGCGTCCATGTTTTGTTCCAGCTTGCTGGAATGTTGTTATTCTTCCTCAAAAGTTTAGGAATAAAGACATAATCCATGAGACTTTTGAGGTGAATAGTTTTGTGTGTAACATTTGAGGAGAAAAATCTTTTTCTACATACAATATATTTCAATGTCTAGTTACTATGTTAAGTGCAAGAATTTCCTGTTTGTCACTGGTCAGCTCCATTCAAAATTTAGTAATTTCCCCCGGGGCATCAGTATAATAGATCTATCATTATAAAAGATCTGTGCTTAAGGGTCTTGACTAAGCTCCCTCCCCACTCTACTTCTTCATATGCAATTCCATTGAAAATCTAGCTGCTGTTTTAGCGATTCCAGTAAGGCAAAGCATTTCTCAGAAGATAAATATGGAAGGACCTAAAGTTACTGTAACCACTTTTGGCAAATTATATAATCTGAGTCCATATTTTTCTCTTCCCTCCCTTTCCCTTTGTCACAAAGTCCCTGGGAAGGCATACTACATAATTTCACACATTTTCTTACTTTGGATAGCTGTGTAATTGGCTGTTTTAAAATAATACTTCTTCCTTAGATCTTTTAACTCACGGGTATAATCAGAGAATGGAAAACTTGCTTGGGCGCTGACTACCCAGATAGTTCCTACATGGTGGTATTTTCCTTGGTGACATGATGCAAGGTCATATTCCCCCAGGACTAGAGGCCGAGAGTTGTGATTTTTGTTAGCGTACTAGGTAAGGCTGGTTCCATTCAGAATCAGATTCGTGTTAACACAGCTTATGTACTGTATTAAATGTAAACCAGAATGCCAAGGTGTTGATTTACAACGATCAGTGTAACTGTTACATAGGCTATGGTGCTTCAGTCAACAATGGTTCACAGAATCCTCTCCCCGTAGATGAGCAGTGTGCGAATCTAAATTGTAATCAGAATGCTGGCGTATCAATTTATAAAGAGAAATGCATCTGTCTGATGAGAACATTACTTGAGTTGGCCTGACAAATTCATTCTCTCCCTATACATTAGGGACGTAGGGTGCCAAGCTTCCTGAAAATTGCTAGACAGTATGGATTCAAGACAATGGGAATGAGTTGATATTCCAACTGAGATGGTCTTAACACTCACCCCTCTACCAGGCTGGCCTTGCCAAGAAAACTACCGTGTTACTCCCTAAACCAAAGTGAACATCCAATGTTTGTTTTCTTCCTTTTGTTCTCCTTTGCTTTTGCTGACCAACTTCCTCTCTCCAAAAAAAAAAAGGGGGTGGGGCATGATACAACTGTCTGGGCTTTGGTCTACCAGAGTATCAATTCATCCAATCTCAATCACATTGCAGCCCTGCAGCCCTAAGCTCACTTCCATATAATCTTTATAGGCATTTGGGGGTATTGCCAAATGCTCAAATCAAACATGTATACTTTATTGGTCTAACTCTACATTTGTTTAATCGTATCCTTTATTTTCGAATCCTGGAAATCAACTCATTGCAGCCCCCCCGGCATTGAAAATAGTTCTGTTTCTTTGTTTCATTTCCCAAAATGGCAAAAGAAGTAGGATTGTGAGACCTAGGGGAAATAATATTATTCTTTGCCCATGATATTTAATGCGGGTTAAAATGAGAATAAGGCTTGTTTTGAAAAAATTAAAAAAGAAATCCCAAAGGAGTAAAAAGTAGACTCTCCTTTTTTGGTGATAATAAACAGATTTGGGAGGATGAGGATACTTTTAGCAGAAGTGAATAGACTACTTCCAGGAGGTGTTAGAAGTCATTCATGGGATGGTTGCAGAGTCTTCTGCTATCTCCTAGAACAACTGGAGCTATACCAAGCGTCAGCCAATATAGTTTCCGTGTACCCAGCTCCAAAGATGTCAGCTTCTTCAAAATAAAGATGGCAAAAATCAGAATAGTCGCATGTTATCTTTGCCCCATGACCAAATCTGATCGATGTGTTTTCCTAATCCAATATGACATGTACTTAGTACTTGGTAGAGTAGATCTCTTTAAAGAAAGAGTGTGTTGATATGCAATGATTAAGATAATCTGGAGTTCTGAAACTGTATCTACATAATGACATTGTACTTGATCAGTTATTGATTTTCTTTTTCCATTTATTTTGTATTGAGCCCTACAGTGGGAAATGGCCTGATGCTTTACACCGAGTCCTGCATGTTTGAACTTCACAAAGGTTCAAAGGTTTGCACATGGCCTGGAACAGTAAACATTTGTCCTAAAGTCATCCTTCAGCTTCTGACTAGGCTTGTGATTTAATCGCCACCTCATTAATATGGGCCACTGGGTGTGAATCTGTCAAAACAAGATACATCAGGAGGACTGAGTGAGACGTTTTATGGTTAGAGACTCTTACCACTCCCCACCCGGCCCCTCTGTGTTTGTTAAACTTCCAACTTCAGGAGACTGGTTTGATAAACATTCCCTGTCCTCTAGGTTATTGGGTTAAGTATCAGTTCAGTCTTTTTGAGCTTTTCACTTTTTCTGTGTGATTATAAGCTAAGTACTTCATTCTAAAACTAAAAGTCTATGAAGATAAAGGACCTTACTGAATTAGTGAACTAAGCAAAATATTTTTACAGTTTCTCACCTTGCCTTTTTGGGCTGTTTATCCTCCTTTTTGTGAATTCCACCTAATCCTTAGGTTCCTTAGTGTTTATAGCTTTTATAGATTTTGCATTAAAAAAATAAAGAACATAGGTAAGGACTATATTTAAGCCAGGTTATTTAATTGCTAATGGTGAAATTTGATAGAAAAAGAAGAAAAACTTCAGATACTGAAAACTGTAACTCAAGAGTAATGCCTACATATAAAGGATATATATGATAAATATAAATTTCTATATATCCCCATATAGAAAAGTTATACACAGCCTATAAAATAAATAAGGATCCCACTTTATACTAGTATCTGGTAAAATTAATGTGTTGCACGTAAGAAAACATTCAGCGCACTCAGTAATTACTATGAAAGGTATTATCGATGCAAGTACTTATTTACTTATTATCAAAGTATTACATGCTAGTTCACACGCTAAGTAGTACCCAAGTTCTGCTGATGAGAAACAAGAGTGTCCTGCTCCACCCTCCGCATTCCATTCTTACTCCCTAGAGACATTTTTAAAATTTATTTTGAAATTTTTACTGATTGTTATTTTAGGCAATTTGGTAGAGAGCTCAGTACTTTTTTGACTGACCAGATTTAGACAGTTCACTCTGTAATTTGAAAGATGGATTTTTGCTCACGTGTACTTCACCTTTCCTTTATTAATATTTTTTCTCCTTATATGAATGCGACTGTAAGATAATTGTCAGCTTTAAGTAGAATCTTAAAGCTGTTTTCTTATTCAGATCATTTGCAACACTCTCTTTATTCCCTACAAGATACAATGGGAGCCTTAGTCCGACACATTTTCCCCAACATTTTCTCTCTCATTTCAGGTCCTAATTCTGTCAGTCACTCTTTTTCTTGTTGATATTTTCACTTTACATTAAAAATGTATTTTTTCAACCAAGTCTTTGCCCAAAGGTTAACTTTAAATGTAGAACAGTAAACAGTATTAACATTATTATGACGACATAAATGTCATTTAGTGTTAGGTCAACAAATGTGATAGGATTACATTTTTTTTTGAGTCCAATGTCATGACCCCTAGTTCACTGAAAAGAAAAGATTCCTAACATTGAAGTTAAAGTCACTGATTTTGTTCTGACACTGTCACTTCCTTAAAATTAAGCCGAATTTATTTTTTAAAAAATAAATAAATTTATTTATTTATGGCTGCATTGGGTCTTCGTTGCTGTGCGTGGGCTTTCTCTAGTTGCAGCGAGCTGGGGCTACTCTTCGCTGCGGTGCGCGGGCTTCTCATTGCGGTGGCTTCTCTTGTTGCCCACCGTGGGCTCTAGGAGCGTGGGCTTCAGTAGTTGCAGCACGCAGTCTCAGTAGTTGTGGCTTGCAGGCTCTAGAGCTCAGGCTCAGTAGTTGTGGCGCACGGGCTTAGTTGCTCCGCGGCAGGTGGGATCTTCCCAGACCAGGGTTCGAACCCGTGTTCCCTGAATTGGCAGGTGGATTCTTAACACTGCACCATCAGGGAAGCCCTTAAGCCTCATTTATTATTCTATTTTCCTTTATCAGACCCTCATATATTTTTTACTCTCCATCATATCATCTAGTCTATTTTCTCTGCCCTCCCTTGCACCCATGAATCTCCTTCCCAGAGTCCCCCTCTTTCCTGCTCCATCCTGGACTCCCAGCTCCTAGACCTGATGCCCATCCTGGGTTTCATATTGTTCTTCTTGGTTAAGTCTGCTATTGCAGTATCTACCTATTCCTTGGCTTATCCTCTCATTTTATTATAATGCATCATCATAAAGTAACTCCTAAGAAAAAGACTAGGGGAGGTAAATATCCTGGTTCTTGGACACACTCATTTTACATGATACTTTGGCTGAGTATAGAATTTTAGGTTGGAAAGAGCTTTTCTTTTGAACATTGTTGATGTTGATGAGAACTCGGGTACCAGGCAGAGTCTAATGCCTCCTATTTTTCTCTGAAAACTTTTAGGATCATCTCAGTATTTTAGGTGTTTATATGTTTTTAGTGACATACCTGAGGCTCTCTTTTCACTTAGGATATTCACTCAGTGAGGTTTCTCTGTAGATGCATGGCTTCCTTCAGCTAAGTGATTTTTGTTTCTATCATTTCTTTAATAATTGCCCTCCTCCATTTTCATTGTTTTCGTTCTGTGGCTCCTAGTACTTGGATATTAGACCTTCCAGATGTATCATCTCATAGTTTCTGCCTTTATTCATTAGTCTATATCTGTGAGTGCCCCTTGGCTGTATCTTTATTTAGGATTTCTACTGTACTCGTTTATTTCAATGACCGTGTTTTAATTTCTAAGTATGCTTTCTTGTTCTCTATTTTAATTATTCTCTTTGAAAAAGTTCTGTTTTTACTTTTTGGTTGTAATGGCTTCTCCAGTTCGTCTAAGTTTATCAGAGTTGGGTTTTTTTTTTTTTCCTGTTTCTCACATTATCTGTGTTTTCTAGCCTGCCTATCTTAGTATTTATCCATAATGCTGTTGGGTTGCCTAATATCGTGGTGTGCTTGATTGCCTGATTAGTAAAGGAAAAAGTAGCTGACTGTTGTGGCTTTCTTTTGCTCTTAGAGAACTGTTTATCCTTAAAATTTCTATCCTGAGTGGAAATTCTGGGATTAAAAGACAGGGGATGGTGATCAGGTGCCACATTTGAGTAAAGAGGTATGATTTGGTATCGGTGGGTCTCCACCATAAGAGAACGAGAAAGTTGTTATTTTCAGATGCCGGCATCCAACGAAAACCTTGTCTTTCTCCTCAGAGTTTGTTCAGTTATTTTAGAGAAGCGCTGACTATAATTTTTCTTTTATCTTGTTTTGGATTTTGGGTTATTATTTTATTATTATTATTATTAACAGTAATAGTTGTAGTCCTATTAGTAGTATTTTATTATTTGCTTCGGATTAATCCAGCTGTTTGTTTCCTGGGATCCAGAATGGAGGAAATGTAGTGGGGAAGAGAACAGTATACATAGCTGTTTCATATACAGTACTTACGCTGGGTTCTGTTTTCAGTTACACCTTTCATTTCTTGCACCCCCTGAGATTCCTGTGCAGACATGCTCCGCCAACTTTTGGTTGCCTTACAGCGTATTTTGGACTGTGGCTTCCTCTGCCTGTTCTTAATCACAGTCCCTTGTCGTCCTCTGCCTGCATCACCATCATGACGGTGCTCACTCTTCTCTGCTGTTACGCATTTACTCCTTTTTGTCCTATTATGTTGTATAAATAATATGTCCACATATAATATTTATATAAATCGATTAATAAATTTAATATATAAATATTTAGTAGAATCTATGAAAGGAGTAGAGGCAAATGTACTGTCTTCCTGAGTTACAGTAATTACATAACTAAATCATCACTGAATCTATAAATGAATGGATGGATTTTGAGTCTTTGGACTGTGGTGTGTTTGTTTGTTTTTGGTCTTGCTTTGTTTGGGGTTATTTTAGGATGTAAAATACTTTCTTTAAAGCACCAGACCTATGGCCAATTATTAACATACTTACCTCTGATACCGTATTACTTCTGAGTATGCAGTACGCTTCTGATCTCTGGGATTTCTCTTGCCATGGATATCTATTTTTCAATATATCATTTTGCGATCACATTTGTTTCTGAACTTTCTTTACTTACCTAATATGTACACGTTTCCCCCAAGATGCAACAGCTACAGATGAGGGCAGACTTAATCCCTTTTTCCTATGATCCGTAAAAATAGAACTTAGCCCTCACACTGGTTTGTCCCATACCGTGTTGCATACCATATACCCTTTCAGTGGCAGTGTTTTAAAGCCAGCACTGTAGGTGACCGTGAATTAAAGAAGTCTGAGGCTCCCAGTCATCTGCTATTCACTTTCTTATTTTTTTTCTCCTCTCACAACTAGGAAAATCACATTTCAGTGCATTTGATTTTGGTAAATGCACACAGCTAGGCAGGAAAAGGGAAGAGGCGTAGTAAGAAGCTGTTGGCCAGGCGAACTTTTGAAAGAGTCTTGCTCTATAGAAGACGGTGTAGAAAATGCCCCTGTCACTGGTGTGAAATATGCTGTGTCATATTAAAATGGAAGTCACAGGGAGAAAGTGTAAAAATAAAATCTAGCCAAACAGAAGCAGGAGGAGGTTCCAGAAGAGAGAACAGAGTTTCCGAGAGTGAGATTACATGAGAGACATATGAGTACCCAAGAGGATGTTGAAATTCAGAAAGCCTCTTAGCCAGGTGTGGTGTGCAAAGAATCTCCTCAGTTCGTGTACTTTCGAAGCATGCCAGTTGGAAGAAGAGCATGCTATAGTAGACAGCTTTATTGTGCTTGGCTCAGTGGCCTTTCAAAAGGGAAAGGTCCTTTCTGAGATATTCCAGTCCACTCATGCATCCGCGATAGAATTTGCTTGGCAGGAGGTGTGCACATCACACCAGACCTTCCCTCGGAGCAGAGCCTGCGTAGTTGTCTGAAGAAAGGTGCTTCAGGGGTATCGTTCCGATGCAGCAGAAGAGGTGTCCCCTGGGTTTGTCTTGCTACTGAGTGGATAGGATCTTTGAGGTTTTGAAGAGCGTATTAAGAAATACATCTGCAGACCTGAAATTTGGAAGGAACTAGTTTTGTCTAGTTTTATACAAACTTCTAGCCTTACGTGCAGAGAGCTGTTTGGAGGCTCTGCTGCTTCATACAATCTGACAGCCTCGTGGAAGGTTCAGTAAATGGTTATTGCCTGGATAAGTGAGGGCTCTTTATATAGGGCTCAAGAGTCTATCATAGAGAGAGAAATGCCTTTTTTTTTTTTCAGGTGTTTCTCTCAAGTATCTATTTTCTCCTCTTCTGGCCCAGGGGAGACACATGCCATTCATCCATTTAGCAAACATTTCCTTAGGGGCTATTCTTTGTCAATCCTGGGGTGCTACTCATTGTGGAGGGATCCATTCTAGGGCTGCTTCCTCTGTGGAGCCTCCCTGACCTGCCCTGGTGCACTGGCTGCTTTCCTTGCCCCTCCACTGCCGTTGTTCTTCTGACACATCTCTTTTATGCTACCTTTCATGTGATTTCTTTTGGATGCCTGATTCCCTGAGGGTTGGAATCACGACTGTCTCCTAGCATTCCTAGCACCTGGCAGAGCCTGGCGCATAGCAGTTGGTCAATAAAAGTTTGTCAAATATATGATTGCCAAATGAAACATAAGCTCTGTCTAGAGATGGCTATAAATATCGATTCATTGGGCTTCCCTGGTGGCTCAGTGGTTAAGAATTGGCCTGCCAATGCAGGGGACACGGGTTCGAGCCCTGGTCCGGGAAGATCCCGCATGCCGCAGAGCAACTAAGCCTGTGCACCGAAACTACTGAGCCTGCGCTCTAGAGCCCACAAGCCACAACTACTGAGCCCACATGCCACAGCTACTGAGCCCGCATGCCACAACTACGGAGGCCCACTCACCGAGAGCCCATGCTCCGCAGCAAGAGAAGCCACCGCAATGAGAAACCTGCGCACCGCAATGAAGAGTAGCCATCACTCACCGCAACTAGAGAAAGCCCGCGTGCAGCAACGAAGACCCAACACAGCCAAAAATAAATAAGTTAATTTAAAAAATATATCGATTCATTGACCGAAGTATCAGGGTGTGGAGTTAGGATTTGAACTCCAGTAGCTTGACTCCAGAGTCCATGCTCTTAACACTTTTCTAGACTGTCTCCGCGTAAGTAAATATCGTGGTGTGATAAGTGTTTATAGCCACTGGCATGGGAGAAAGAACACTGGCTTATAAAGTCTGTTCAGAAACTTGCTTATGCAGGCAATATTGAAAAAGTCATTTATCATCTCTGAACCTCAGTTTACTCATTTCTAAAACTGAGGGTGTTATATTGGATGATCTTATAAATTTCATGATATCTCTAGAATGCTCTAATTCTCTATCCAGTGGTACATATTGGAATGTAGATTGTGTGTGCTCTAAGAGATGAGAAAAAAAAAAAGCCAGGCAGAACATGAGTCAGGAAGATACAAGAGATGTTCTGGAGGTGACAGAGACAGATTAAACAATGAACGATGGGTAAAACTTGTATAAATGAAGAGGCAGAATGAAAAATAGCTTTGGGTGGAGGCAGACAGAGGATCAAAAGAATGCTGGTGCCCTTTTTAGAAATAGGGACTCTGGAAGTTGAGTAAATTCCCAGAGGACAGAAACGGGGCATTTCTAAGTTCCATGAGTTGGTACATAATGTGGAAACACATGGAGTGCATATGGTACCACTATATAAAAATTGACACACAAAACAAGAAGTGATACTGATCATGGATCTACTGAAAAATATTCTCAAACTCATCAACTACTTTTTAATCTTTTTTTTTTTTTTTTTCCGGTACGCGGGCCTCTCACTGTTGTGGCCTCTCCCGTTGCGGAGCACAGGCTCCAGACGCGCAGGCTCAGCGGCCATGGCTCACGGGCCCAGCCGCTCCGCGGCATGTGGGATCTTCCCGGACCGGGACACGAACCCGTGTCCCCTGCATTGGCAGGCGGACCCTCAACCACTGCGCCACCAGGGAAGCCCTACTTTTTAATCTTAACTACGCATTTTAAGTTAATTTAGACATTAAATATGAACTTTAAAATACAGATATTCCTAAATAGTATGAATGACTTTGTTTTTGTCCAAACAGTGAAGAAATATGGTTGGGCGCTATTTTTTCATCTGTATCAACCACTTGAAGGCTAAAGTTCAGTCTTACTCTTTATGCAGCACATTTTCATTCATTTGGATGAAGAATAAACGAAAAGTCTGATTTTTAAAAGCAATTTTGTTACTTTTCATTTTCTTCTAACCAGTTAAAAACATTAAAGATTTCAACTGGTGGGCATTACAGAACTTCCAAAGCAAGGACGATTTACGATGTATTTGTTTACTTGTGTTTTCTTTTGGGAATCATAAGCTTCCAGAAAAACAAAGATAAACTTTCTAAGCATAAAAGCAAGTAGTATGGCACATGGAATAACTTAAACTAGGCTAAACACATGCGTTCACTCCTGTAAACTGTTTGCTTCTCATCGATTCCTAGACTGTGTATTTTCATCTAGAAAAATGTAATTTGTATTTAATATGTGTATTAATTATATATAAATAAGTATTTCTGATGGTTAAATAGACTGCTCTCACGGGATTATACTTACGTTATTTGCATATTACCAGTCACAGAGTGACGTAATGAATAATAATGCATCCTGTTGGCAATTAGAAAAACCTTGATTAAACTTCTGTCTTACTATGTGCTCCCTGAGTTACCTTGAGAAAGTTGCTCAACTTTCTGAGGCTCAGTTTCCTTATATGGGAAAAAGGAATAGTTAATAATAATATTTGCTTTCGGATTTGTTGTGAAGAAAAGAGGTGAATGTTATAAACGTATGGTTTGTATGTTGTAAGTAGTGGGTGTTCAGTAAATAAAATTCTTTGCATTATTATTACTTATTATAAAATGAGTCACTAAATTAAAGGTAAGCGTGAGTCTGTTCTGGTTTATAGCATCTTTAACTCCATGTGTTTTGCTATTAATGCACTGTTTTAAGCGACAAAGCAGCAAAACATTGCAAATAACATGGGGGCCAGAACTTGGGTTCTAAAGCTATTAAAAAGGTTGTATGATCCTAGCAGGACAATCAAATGCACGTGGAAAAGGGATCAAAAATAGTTGTAAGATTGAACTATAATTATATAACGTGATCTGCCTCAGTAGTTCCACCCTCTGGACTTTGGAGTTTCTGAAAATGATCTCTGAATCTATAGGTACATATATTATTTTGTCAGTCAACAGTTATTAAAGTATCTCTGCTCTCATTAAAGTTATTACTATTCCAAAGGGACCTATAGTTTGATCCAAAAATATTTAAGGACAGATTTCCTATATTAGACCTGTGAGATTAGCTAAAATTGTTCACATCCATTATTTCATCATCACTGAGAATTGTCCTACGAGATTCAGCATCCCTTGGTCAAAATTCAGCTCCGTAGTACATGGATTAGAATAGACCAGTGTCAAATTATGTCCATGTCATGAAAGAACGGCCTTCTAGAATACATGCTCTAATTATGCCAGTGTATCCTTTCTCATCTGCCTCTTAGGTTGCTACAATTTTCTCTAGTAACATCCTGATCTGTAGGTGACAGCCCCATGCAGATGAGAAGTTCCAGTTCACTTTTGGGCTATCTCCTAAATGTAGTACCTTGATTAACCTTAAAATTCTTCTATTTTTCAGTTGAAAGAAATAAACCACATTTCTGGAAAATTAGGAAGGCATATGAAAAATGTTGTGAGCCCTGTACTGACTTTGGGCTCTAAGGAAGAGAATTTGAGCCAGTTTTATTGAGATACCTGGATACTTGTGTACTTTCACTTTCTTCAGAAATTATCAGTCTGTTCAAGCTGACACACGGCAGGTGAAGTCTTCCCGTCTTACTACTCAAGGGTTCATCATGCTGAGAACTCAGCAGTCATTTTATGTCCCTTATGGGGCCTGTGTGACCTTGGGATGTGCATGAATCTCTCTGGGTCTGTTAATCACAGGATAGAGATGACACCTGGCTCTGAGTTGTATGTGACAGAAGAGAGGTCTTTGGTGTCTTCTACCAATTTTGGAAGGTACTGTTGAAGTGGCCATTCCTTTCCTCTCTCACCACTTGATTGCATGCCGTTCTAAATGATTGATTCCAATTATTCTTTAGATCTCGCTAGAAGAATTATGCTGGTCCTTCATTCTGGTTCTGTCTTTATACTTAACACAGACACAGTTCTCATTAGTTTTATCAAAGTCATTTGATAATCTCTTTAATGGAAAATCCCCGACTACAGTTGCATTCTTTTGGCAATCCTCAAGGATTGAAATTGCTCTAATTTTGTGGTACGTACTGTGAATCAGGCTGAGATGAAATCCCTCGAGGACAATCTTTCGAATTTCCCTTTATTGAATTCCTGGGGAAGAAAGACTATGTGTGAGCAAAGTGGGGAAATGTGCAGCATTAAACGTAATGAAAGCTATGCTTTTTGGCTTTTTTTTTTTTGTGGTACGCAGGCCTCTCACTGCTGTGGCCTCTCCCGTTGCGGAGCACAGGCTCCAGACGCGCAGCCCCGGCCGCCATGGCTCACGGGCCCAGCCGCTCCACGGCATGTGGGATCTTCCCGGACCAGGGCACGAACCCGTGTCCCCTGCATCGGCAGGCGGACTCTCAACCACTGCACCACCAGGGAAGCCCCTTTTTGGCATTTTTTAATAGACCACTGTAAAAATGTAAATGTTCTTTAATTATTTTTAGTTGCTAGACTCACATTTCTTCCAAATGTAATTCTAGGCTGAGATGATCCAAAAGATGGCCATATTTACATTGATTACCATCACTTACAATTTTTTTTCACTTGATTAAGAGCATCAGAGGGGAAAACAGAATTGTGTAGGCTTCACCGCGTATCACCGAGGTCTGAAACGATAATATACAACATAGGAAAGAAGCTCTAGAAGAGCACAGCTGCAACAAACCCATCTGGAAAGAAACATCAATCAAAATGATGCTCAGTGAAAGGCAAACATTTTCAAAGATCAACTTGTTAGTATGACCAGTGCTTGATGGAAGGATTCCACATTACTGGTGATTAGTAATGGGTAATTGAACAGTATAATGTATTGTTAAAACTGGTGTGAATGAAAGGGACAATTATCCCGGGACAACAGGCTTTAAACTAAGTCTGTCCCGGGAAAGCCAGGATGGATGGCCCACCTGGTAATAGTCCAGTCATTATACATCTGCACCCTAAACACGGACATGATGTCTTGTAATGAAAGAAGCAGTCAACTAAGAAAAATTGCACTCAGACTTGGAATGAAGCTGTGAAAACCTTGTTTGGCTGAGATGGGAGAGAAATTCTGGATCTGCTGTTGCAGGTTGTACACTGAGAAGCAGCGAGTGTATCTCAAACCTCTTCTCATGTTGTCCTGAGTTTCAGGTTTCATCTGTTAAAACCACTTGTCCCCTAGACTGTGATTAACGAGTGGTACTGGCTGGCAGTCACCCTAAGTGATGCCTTAGTTGATGACTCTAAATCCTGACAGTTTTGCCATCATTCAGGAGGGGTTTGGTTACCAGCACAAAGAACATAGAGTGGACTCCAACCTCATGGACTATGTTTTTATCTTATTGCCAAAGTCTATAATTAACAGGATGGTAAGTATTGACTAAGGCATGTGTAGATTACCATCAGGGAAAATTATTTGCTGGGACCAGATTGGTCTAAGCTAAACCTTTTGGAAACTGCCTCAGCCAGTTGGGGGAAAGATCATAGACTTCTAAGATCCCTGTCAGTATCTTTTCTCTATGCTTCACAGCTCTTAAACCAGCAGTGTAAGAACTTCAAATGAACAAAACATGAGTGTAAAATTTTATGAACCTATTAAATGAGAGCCCTCTATTAGGTGTACATTGTAAGTATAGACATTGATTTCATAGCAACATAGTCGATGAGGATACTTAAAATACGGTGGGAAAAAATTGACTTGAAAAGCACCAAAAAATGTTCAAGACTCCACCAAGATTGAAAGATAAAAAAAGAAAAGAAAAGAATGAAATCGGGATATCTGAGTTTTAATTTCAGTCCTTCTTTTGATTTGGTTTATGAATATACAGAATTTAATCTTTCTGACCTTAAAAATAAATGAATGAAAATGCTCATCATGATGGTGTCCAGGCTGCTCCTGACCCTGGAGAGATGATTCCCGTGGAGAGAGGGGCTCAGATGAGGGGTCGGGGGCACTGTGTAGCAGCAGATACTTGGCCTTGAGAGTGAACCTCAACTTGGGAACAGATTGGCAGGCATTTGACTTTTGGAGACTGCTTGCACAGCAAGAGATTCTCCCCTCCACACCCACTGACTTGGGACAACTCACTTGGTAAAGAGATTCCTCTTCCAAATGTGTTAACTATGTTTTTTTGTGTTTTGGTTTTTTTTTTTTTTTTTTTTTTTGCGGTACGTGGGCCTCTCACTGTTGTGGCCTCTCCTGTTGCGGAGCACAGGCTCCGGACGCACAGGCTCAGCAGCCATGGCTCACGGGCCCAGCCGCTCCGTGGCATGTGGGATCTTCCCGGACCGGGGCACAAACCAGTGTCCCCTGCATCGGCAGGCGGACTCTCAACCACTGCGCCACCAGGGAAGCCCATGTTAACTATGTTTTAAGTATTTTCCACGCAAGACTACTGAGGAAATTCATCAGTCTATTGGTTATTTGGCTTTAAAAAAAAGGGAAAAAAATCATCTTTTTCATCCCATCAAGATTTAGTTTGACAAGTTTTGCAGAAACTTTTAAAGATGATTAGACCTGGATATACTTCTCTGTAAACACCAGCTATTGTCATCTTTTTTCAATGCTTCTGTTCCCAGAACAGAACCTAACCTACAAGATGAGTCATTTGTTCCCAAATTCAGATTTTAACAATATATCCTTTATGGCACTCCCTCCTTTGATGAACATGTTTTCTAAGAATGGGATGGCGTGGTTAGTGTAAAGATCACTGTTCTATGAGTCAGAAAGCCTGGGTTCTAGTCATTACCAACTTACTTTGTGATGTTGGGCATATCACTTAACCTCTACAGTTTCATCTTCTGTAAAACATAGAAGATAGGCTTGGGGCAAAAATGTGTTTCTACTGTAAAAGCTTTAGGTATTTTATCTCAGTGACATCATGGCTCAGGGGCATACTGAGATAAGACCGGCAGTTGCAAAACCGTGATCATAAGGTGAAGAAATCTGGACAGGATGTCAGACTTAACCCGGGAGGTGAAATCAGGGATGTAGCCAACATCAGACACTGGGTTACTGCATGTCTTAGCTAGGGCTACTGTAACAAAAATACTATAGACTGGGTGGCTTAAATAACAAACATTTATTTCTCACAGTTCTGGAGGCTGGGAAGTCCAGGATCTGGGTGGCGACAGATTTGGTGTCTGGTGAGAGCCCTCTTCCTGGTTTATAAACAGCTGCTTTCTTGCTGTATCTTTAGGCAAAAACAGAGCAAGCTCTAGTCTCTCTTTAATAAGGACACTAATCACACTACGGGGGCTCCATCCTCATGACTTCATCTAAACCTAATCACTTCCCTAATGCCTCAACTCCTAATACCATCCCGTTGGAGGTTAAGGTTTCAACATATGAATTGGGCATGGGGTGGGGGCATAAGCATGCAGTTAGTAGCATCATAGGAAGAGATGACAGGGGATGACAGATCCAACAAAGATATGCATGAGAGGCCATGGGCCATTCCAAGGCTCAAACAAGCTAGTCTCGATTGGAAGACAGGCAGAGGGGCTGGCAGAGTGGAGGGTATACAGTAGGTGATAGCTTGTTGCTGGGGGATTTCTTTGAGAGCCAGGAGCTCTGATCCATGCATGGCCTTACCTCTCTTGGTGTTAAAAAGTCCTCTGGATAAATCTGACACTTACTCATTTCTCGAGCGCCTTCTTCAACCAAGCTGAGGGGAGGCACGTGTTTCATGCCATGATGGCAGCAGTGGAGACCTGCCGCAGAGTTATGGGTCATGACACCCAGGTGTGCCCTTTAATCATATTCCTTTCTGACAGAAAATCAGCCCCAGTGGTATTGCCAGTAAATCCGAATATTATAGTTGAGAATCTTATTCATTGCTATGGGTTGGGACCCTGAAGAAGATCTACTGTTACATACTGTCAGTCTTTGTAAAGAAGCTATGTGTGGGATGCTAGGTGTTCTTGGAGGGGTGACAAAACTTAAACTATGAGGAGGACAGCATTTATGAGGAATGATACTAGGAAATTTATCTAACTCAATAGCTGGGAAGGAAAGCAGAAGTGGCATGAGGATGGCCAGGCACTATCTCCTTGAATAAAGGGTGAAGGGACCCCTCAGAGCCTGTCTGCCAGAGGCTACACATTTTTACCAGGATTGTGTTTACTGCAAGCCTTCTAGAGCTTAAAGTCGACCTATCTGTGTTTAATACATAATCCCCTTTAGCAAGACAAAGAGCAATGGATGAATTACACATTTGGCTACTAATGGGAAGAGAAGGAGTGAAATCCAGGTTGGAATAAAGCACGCTTTTCTGGTCATAGTGGATCTCCTTGAGTAGGGGTTTTTATTTTTACTTTATTTATTTATTTTTGTGGCCACGTGGTGCGGCATATGGGAACTTAGTTCCCCGACCAGGGATCAGACCCATGCCCCCTGCAGTGGAAGTGTGGAGTCTTAACCACTGGACCACCAGGAAAGTCCCGAGCAGGGTTTTCTTTCAGGAAGCCAGTGTTACAGCTCGGGTGAAGTACAGTAGCACAGAATCTGCTTGAGATCGAGACTTAAGCCTTTGTTTCTGTCATCTGACTGGAGACAAGGTGCAGAAAGAGCTTCTGTCTTGACAAGTGTTGCCTTAACTAGAACTTGCTAACACTGATTGATGTGTCAGAAATGGAGACTGTGGCTGGAGTGCTGTGCAGCTGGGAGACTTCCTTGCAGAAGAAGGATGCTCTAATTGGTCTATCAGGGTAGCCTAAGCCCTGACAGCAAAGTGGACCCTCCCTGGGGGAGTGTCCAGTAGATTAAGGATGATCCCCCAAAACGCAAGGGTCCAGAGACCTTGGACTTGGAGGAGTTGGCAGAGGTGAAGGCAGTGCCCAAGCCATCCAGGGGATCCTGTATCTGAGTATGTCTTTTCTAGATAGTCTTGCATTGGTCTTGAGGACCTGTGTCCTAGTTGTCCTAGTTGACACACTTATGGCCCCTCCCAAGTCTTGGCAGTGTAGTGTGCCCACGTGTCTTTCTCTAGGAAGGATGTAGAGATAGAAATATAACTAAAGCAGTCCATCAGTGATAGAGAGCTCTCAGAGGGGCAGCAGTTTAAAGGTCAGCCCTAAAAGTAGCAGTACTTAAGATGTCAGCTAGAAGGGAATGTATTTGGGAATCTTGGAGAAGCATCAAGCCTTAGTGGAAATTGCATTTGTTTATTTAAGAATTAGATACATACTAAGAATATACTATATGTCAGATATGGACCTATGTATAGAGCTATAATTGAAAGCCAGATGGACATGAACTTCAACATTGGGGTGTTTAGAATCCAATTTTCAAGCCAAACAGACCTGTGTTCTACTCACTCCAGACTGATACCTTGGAAAAGATACGTAGTTTCTTTTGAATGTCAGTTTTCTCATGTATAAAATGGCCATTATAACGCTGCTCTGCAAGACTGGCTATTAGATTAATTGAAATAATAACTTAAGGGGTCTGTTAAGCATATAATGATAATCAGTAACCATAATTACTTTAACCTTGAAATTTGGACTCATAAAAGGATTAGAAAGTACTTTATTGCTTTTTCCTTCTGATAAAGGGCATTATTATCCCCCTGGTAGCTCAATCCAAATTTTGATTCTTCCATTCCTTTTACTTTCTGTATCCAACATGTGAGCAAGTTCTATTATTTCTACTTCAAAATATATCTCAAATCCATTCATTTATTTCTGTCCCCATATATACCACCCTAGTCCAAGCTGTCTTCATTTCTCATCTACACTAGGGCGATAGCCCTTAACTAGCATCCCTGCCGTCACTCATACCTTTTAAAATAACACATTCTCTGCAAGAGAAGCAGCCAGAGTGATACTTTTACAATACATATTAGATCATGAGGATTCTTTGCTTAACAGTGTTTGCTGTTTGTCTTTCTCTGTCTGACTTGTTTCACTGAGCATAATATTCTCTAGGTCCAACCAACGTGGCTGCAAATGGAAATATATCATTTTTTATGGCTGAGTAATATTCCATTTTGTGTGTGTATACACACACACCCCCCACATCTTTGTAAAGCAATCATCTCTTGGTGCCACTTGGTTTGCTTACATGTCTTGGTTATTGTAAACAGTGCTGCTGTGAACATTGGGGTGCATGTATCTTATCAAATTAAGAATTTTCATTTTTCCGGATTTATACCCACGAATGGAATTGCTGGATCATATGGTATCACTTAGAGGTGGAATCTAAAAAATATACAAATGAATCTATATAAAAAACAGAGACACATTCACAGACATAGAAACAGATGTATGGTTTACCAAAGGGGAGGGGGAGGGAGGAGCAGTGAGGAGTTTAGGATTAACAGATACAAACTACTATGTATAAAACAGATAAGTAGAGAGACCTTCAAGATGGTGGAGGAGTAAGACGTGGAGATCACCTTCCTCCCCACAACTACATCAGAAATACATCTACATGTGGAACAACTCCTACAGAACACCTACTGAATGCTGGCAGAAGACCTCAGACTTCCCAAAAGGCAAGAAACTCCCCATGTACCTGGGTAGGGAAAAAGAAAAAACAGAGACAAAAGCATAGGGACAGGACCTGCACTTCTGGGAGGGAGCTGTGAAGGAGGAAAGGTTTCCACACACTAGGAAGCCCCTTCACGGGCAGAGACTGCGGGTGGCGGAGGGGGTAAGCTTCGGGGCCGCGGAGGAGAGCGCAGCAACAGGGGTGCGGAGAGATTACCACACAGAGGATTGGTGCCGACCGGCACTCACCAGACCGAGAGACTTGTCTGCTCACCCGCCGGGGTGGGCGGGGCTGGGAGCTGAGGCTCGGGCTTTGGTCGGAGCGCAGGGCGAGGACTGGGGTCGGCGGCGTGAACACAGCCTGCAGGGGCCAGTGCGCCACAGCTAGCTGGGAGGGAGTCCAGGAAAAGGTCTGGAGCTGCCAAAGAGGCAAGAGACGATTGTTTTGGGTTGCGCGAGGAGAGGGGATTCAGAGCACCGCCTGAACAAGCTCCGGAGATGGGCGGGAGCCGTGGCTATCAGCGCGGACCCCAGAGACGGGCATGAGATGCTAAGTCTGCTGCTGGCGCCACCAAGAAGCCTGTGTGCAAGCACAGGTCACTCTTCACACCTCCCCTCCTGGGAGCCCGTGCAGCCTGCCACTGCCAGGGTCCCATGATCCAGGGACAACTTCCCCGGGAGAACACATGGCGGTGCGCCTCACGCTGCTGCAATGTCACGCTGGCCTCTGCCACCGCAGGCTCACCCCGCATCCGTACCCCTCCCTCCCCCAGCCTGCGTGAGCCAGAGCCCCTGAAATAGCTGCTCCTTTAACCCCGTCCTGTCTGAGAGAAGAACAGATGTCCTCAGGCGACCTACACGCAGAGGCGGGTCCAAATCCAAAGCTGAACCCCAGGAGCTGTGCGAACAAATAAGAGAAAGGGAAACCTCTCCCAGCAGCCTCAGGAGCAGTGGATTAAATCCCCACAACCAACTTGATGTATCCTGCATCTGTGGAATACCTGAATAGACAACGTCTCATCCCAATTTGAGGAGGTGGACTTTGGGAGCAACTGTACACTTGGGGTTTGCTGTCTGCATCTAATTTGTTTCTGGTTTTATGTTTATCTTAGTTTAGTATTTAGAGTTTATTATCATTGGTAGATTTGTTTATTGATTTGGTTGCTCTCTTGCTTTTTTTATATATATATATATATTTTTTTCCCTTTTTCTCTTTTTGTGTGTATGTGTATGCTTCTTTGTATGATTTTGTCTGTATAGCTTTGCTTTTGCCATTTGTCCTAGGGTTCTGTCTGTCCATTATTTTTGTTTTTTGTTTTGTTTTTTTTTTTGGTATAGTTTTTAGCACTTGTTATCATTGGTGGATTTGTTTTTTGGTTTGGTTGCTCTCTTTTTTTTCTTTATAATAAATTAAAATTATTTTTTATTTTAATAACTTTTTATTTTATTGTTATTACTTTTTCTTTCTTTCTTTCTTTTTTTCCCACTTTTCTTCTGAGCCGTGTGGCTGACAGGGTCTTGGTGCTCCAGCCAGGTGTCAGGAACTGTGCCTCTGAGGTGGGAGAGCCAAGTTCAGGACATTGGTTCAACAGAGAACTCCCGGCTCCATGTAATATCAAATGGTGAAAGCTCTCCCAGAGAGCTCCATCTCAGCGCTAAGACCCAGCTCCACTCAGTGACCAGCAAGCTCCAGTGCTGGACACCCTATGCCAAACAACTAGCAAGACAGGAACACAACCCCATCCATTAGCAGAGACTACCTAAAATCATAATAAGTTCACAGACACCCCAAAAAACACCACTGGACTCAGTCCTGCCCACAAGAAAGGCAAGATCAGCCTCATCCACCAGAACACAGGCACCAGTCCCCTTCACCAGGAAGCCTACACAATGCGCTGAACCAACCTCAGCCACTGGGGGCAGATACCAAAAACAACGGACACTATGAACTTGCAGCCTGCATAAAAGAGACCCCCAAACCCAGTAAGTTAAGCAAAATGAGAAGACAGAGAAACACACAGCAGTGAAGGAGCAAGGTAAAAACCCACCACACCAAACAAATGAAGAGGAAATAGGCAGTCTACCTGAAAAAGAATTCAGAGTAATGATAGTAAAGATGATCCAAAATCTTGGAAATAAAATGGAGAAAATACAAGAAACGTTTAACAAGGAACTAGAAGAACTAAAGAGCAAATAAACAATGATAAACAACACAATATATGAAATTAAAAATTCTCAGAAGGAATCAGTAGCAGAATAACTGAGGCAGAAGAATGGATTAGTGACCTGGAATATAAAAGAGTGGAAATAACTACCACAGAGCAGAGTAAAGGAAAAAAAAAGAAAAGAATTGAGGACAGTCTCAGAGACCTCTTGGACAACATTAAATGCACCAACATTCGAATTATAGGGGTCCCAGAATCAAGAAGAGAAAAAAAAAAGGAACTGAGAAAATATTTGAGGTGATTATAGTTGGAGACTTCCCTAATATAGGAAAGGAAATAGTCAAGTCCAGGAAGCACAGAGAGTCCCATACAGGATAAATCCAAGGAAAAACATGCCAAGACACATATTAATCAAACTATCAAACATTAACTACAAAGAAAAAATATTAAAAACAGCAAGGGAAAAGCACACGTAACATACAAGGAACTCCCCATAAAGTTAACAGCTGATCTTTCAGCAGAAACTCTGCAAGCTAGAAGGGAGTGGCAGGACATGTTTAAAGTGATGAAAGGGAAACACCTACAACCAAGATTACTCTACCCAGCAAGGAACTCATTCAGATTTGGCGGAGAAATTAAAACCTTTACAGACAAGCAAAAGCTAAGAGAATTCAGCACCACCAAACCAGCTTTACAACAAATGCTAAAGGAACTTCTCTAGGCAGGAAACACAAGAGAAGGAAAAGACCTACAATAAAAAAGCCAAAACAATTAAGAAAATGGTAATAGGAACATACATATTGATAACTACCTTAAATGTAAATGGATTAAATGCTCCAGCAAAAAGACACGGACTGGCTGAATGGATACAAAAACAAGACCCGTATATATGCTGTCTACAAGAGATCCACTTCAGACCTAGGGACACATACAGACTGAAAGTGAGGGGATGGATAAAAGATATTCCATGCAAATGGAAATCAAAAGAAAGCTGGAGTAGCAATTCTCATATCAGACAAAATAGACTTTAAAATAAAGACTATTATAAGAGACAAAGAAGGACACTACATAATGATCAAGGGGTCAATCCAAGTAGAAGATATAACAATTGTAAATATTTATGCACCCAGCATAGGAGCACCTCAATACATAAGGCAAATGCTAACAGCCATAAAAGGGGAAATCAGCAGTAACACAATCATAGTAGGGGACTTTAACACCCCACTTTCACCAATGGATAGATCATCCAAAATGAAAATAAATAAGGAAACACAAACTTTAAATGATACATTAAACAAGATGGACTTAAGTGATATTTATAGAACCTTCCATCCAAAAACAACAGAATACACTTTCTTCTCAAGTGCTCGTGGAACATTCTCCAGGATAGATCATACCTTGGGTCACAAATCAAGCCTTGGTAAACTTGAGAAAATTGAGATCGTATCAAGTATCTTTTCTGACCACAATGCTATGAGACTAGATATCAATTACAGGAAAGAGTCTGTAAAAAAAAATATACACGTGGAGGCTAAACAATACACTACTAAATAACCAAGAGATTACTGAAGAAATGAAAGAGGAAATCACAAAATACGTAGAAACAAATGATAATGGAAACACGACGACCCAAAACCTATGGGATGCAGCAAAAGCAGTTCTAAGAGGGAAGTGTGTAGCAATACAATCCCACCTCAAGAAACAAGAAAAATCTCAAAAAAACAACCTAACCTTACACCTAAAGCAATTAGAGAAAGAAGAACAAAAACACCCCAAAGTTAGCAGAAGTAAAGAAATCATAAAGATCATATCAGAAATAAATGAAAAAGAAATGAAGGAAATGATAGCAAAGATCAATAAAACTAAAAGCTGGTTCTCTGAGAAGATAAAATTGATAAACCATTAGCCAGACTCATCAAGAAAAAAAGGGAGAAGACAAATCAGTAGAATTAGAAATGAAAAAGGATAAGTGACGAGTGACATTGCAGAAATACAAAGGATTATGAGAGATAACTACAAGCAACTATATGCCAATAAAATGGACATCCTGGAAGAAATGGACAAATTCTTAGAAAAACACAACCTTCTGGAGAGTAGAAAGTATAAACAGACCAGTCAGAAGCTGCTCAACATCACTAATCATCAGAAAAGTGCAAATCAAAACCACAATGAGGTGTCACTTCACACCAGTCACAATGGCCATCACCAAAAACTCTACAAACAATAAATGATGGAGAGGGTGTGGAGAGAAGGGAACCCTCTTGCACTGCTGGTGGGAATGTAAATTGATACAGCCACTATGGAGAAAAGTCTGGAGGTTCCTTAAAATACTAAAAATAGAACTACCATACAACCCAGCAATCCCACTACTGGGCATATACCCTGAGAAAACCATAATTCAAAGAGAGTCATGTACCACAATGTTCATTGCAGCTCTATTTACAATAGCCAGGACATGGAAGCAACCTAAGTGTCCATCGACAGATGAAAGGATAAAGAAGATGTGGCCCATATATACAATGGAATATTACTGAGCCATAAAAAGAAACGAAATTGAGTTATTTGTAGTTAGGTGGATGGACCTAGAGTCTGTCACACAGGGTGAAGTAAGTGAGAAGGAGAAAAACAAATACCACATGCTAACACATATATATGGAATCTAAAAAAAGAAAAAAAGTTTCTGAAGAACCTAGGGGCGGGACAGGAATAAAGACGCAGATGTAGAGAATGGGCTTGAGGACACGGGAGGGGGAAGGGTAAGTTGAGACGAAGTGAGAGAGTGGCATGGACATATATACACTACCAGATGTAAAACAGATAGCTAGTGGGAAGCAGCTGCATAGCACAGGGTGATCAGCTCGGTGCTTTGTGACCACCTAGAGGGGTGGAATGGGGAGGGTGGGAGGGAGACACAAGAGGCAGGAGATATGGGAACATATGTATACATATAGCTGATTCACTTTGTTATAAGCAGAAAATAACACCATTGTAAAGCCATTATAGTCGAATAAAGATGTTAAAAAAAAACAGATAAGCAACAAGGATATACTGTATAGGTCAGGGAATTATGCCCAATATCTTGTAATAACCTATAATGGAATACAATCTGCAAAAAAAAACCCAAATTACTATACCATATACCTGAAACTAACACAATATTGTAAGTCAGCCGTATTTCAATAATAAAATAGTGTTCAGTGGATTCTTATTGCACTTACCATTCAGATCTGAACTTGACATCATAACCAGACCTCTTTCATTCTCTCCCATTTTGTCTTGTAGTACTTTCCCACATTACTCATCAAACCCTGCTTCCTCCCGCCTTCCCTCAGCTTCACTCTGTTCTCAGTTCCCAGCACACACCAAGCTCTATGCCACCTAGAGGCCTTTTACCTGCTGTTCTCTCTGCCTGCGAGTCTGTTCTCTACCCTTTTGCAGAACCCTGTCCTGTATTTTCCACTCTCAGCCTCACCTGAATCAGCCCATCACTCTGTCTCAGCCTCCTTCCTAGCACATTATGATTTATGTTGCTTATTTATTTGTCTTATCTCATGTGTGGACCACCATGACAGTAAAATTTTTATCCTTCATGTTCACTTTTGAATTGCTAGTGCTTGGCTCAGTGGGAGGCACTTATTAAACAGTTTGATGATATTTTTGCAGTAAATAATTCCAGATGATATCATTGGTCAGCTGTGGTAGGATATGCATGTACTAAAGATTAGCACTCGGTTCATATATGAATGAACTTTTTTTTTTTACAATAAGAAATACACATTTTTATTTTAAATACTTAGGTGCATTGGTAAAACTTAAAGAATAATTTCTGAGACATCTTAAAAATATACATCATGTATTTCCCCATAATTAAAGTAACTGCAATCAATAGCTACTAAGGGATAGCAAAAAAATTTCAATATAGAGATAGATATAATTTCTTTGATAACTCAAATCTTTCAGCGTTCTTTTTTCCATGTTGCACTCTATCACAGTTCAAGATGTTTCTCACAGTTAGGTTTTTACTTTAAAACAGGAACATGCAAATATTTTATATGGGTTTAAACAGTTTAATTGACATTTGATTATTTTAAATTAAGTATTTTATGAACGAACTTTTAACATTAGACAGGATCCTCTCAAGTTTTCTTGTTGAAGACTATATATCTAAGGTCTACCTGACTTAGCCTGGTCCTGGCAGGCTCTCTTATCAGTGAAGTGTTACCGTCTCGGTTAAATGCGTGGATCTGCTTTCTAGATTAGCCACGTTCCTTCCTTCTAGGAAGGAACCATTAACTAGGAAGTTTAAAACACTTGAGGAAGTATGGGGAGCACCTATTTTTCTTGGAAAAAAGGTGAGGTGAGAAAGTGTTCCTGAGCAGGTGCAAGGGCATTTTGGGGAAACATCTGAGGCAGTGGTTTGTAGTCAAATAAACCTGGGTTTGAGTCTCAGCTCTGTTGTTTCCAAGTTATGTTGTTTACCATTACTTAACCTCTCTGATCTCTGAGGTAGTTTTGGTGATTCAATTATCCAATTCCTGTAATGTGAGTCCCTAATACATTAACAGCTATTTTCAATTTCATATCCCAAGGCAGTTAGGTGATGGCAGGTCTATGTGGGTACTGCTAGCTTGATCTAAGGTGCTTCGAAAGTTCAAATTTACATTTCTTCCGGCCCAGCCTGCTTAATGGCAAACAAGTGAATGTTTTCAAAAATTGATTGTGTTAATTTCTGAAAAACAAACCAGTTCCGTGATGATGCTAATGGCTACAACTTCTCCATAGCTCTGCCCGCTTCATTTACTACAGTTTCAAGTCTTTTGCTTAAGTTTTTCTGGACCTTGTTAGTTCTTCTTACCAACATCTGTTGCTGTGTTAAGGGAAATTTTGAATGAACAGATGAAATCTTCCTACTTGCTACTCTCCTAAATATAGTGTCTGACATCAGGTCTTGGGAAAGAATTTGGCCAAAGAGATAGCCTGAGGTTATTTTTAGGAAGTCAGTACATAGGGAAAGTAGCTAATAGTAAGAAAGTTCTGGTTTCTATCTCTGTAGATATCCCGTTATGAGACACAGGCATCTATTCCAATAACTTGTTTTCCTACCCCTTGGGTATTCCCAGTCACTCCCTATCTCGTCTTTAGAACATTAAGCAGGAGCTTGAGACAGGAGATAGCTAATGCAACCTTTCCATTTGATCCTGTAATTTTTCTGTGCAGAGCTTCATAGAATTTTATTTCAGGTTAATAAGGGGGAAATTGGAACTGAGGAGAAAGCTTAGGCTCTGCCAAAATATACGAAGGATTACTAAGTTCAAATGTAGAAAATAGAAAATGGGAATAAAAATGGAAAAGTCCTGGCAGATTTCTCTGTAGTAGACTTTATCCTTAAAAAGCAGAGTGGCATCCAGCTCTTAGTGGCACAATTTCTTATCACAGAATTATAACCAAATTGCTCTGTTTATGTGTCTCTCTTTTCTAAAGCCTGAGTGTCTGACAGCCAGATGATGTATCTAACACCACCCTCACTTTACAGAATGGAAATATGAGACAGAAAACTATTACTACCCTGCCAGAAAAACATTTCTAAGCATTTACTAACAGCCATTTAGGCTGCATCTATGCAATTCCGCACATAAGCATAAATGTTGAAAGTTCAGTGAATGATTGAGGTGTTTCAAATACACAGTTGGTTCATTTTTTATAAATAATACATTCAGGTAATTGAAATTAAAATTTTTCATTTGCAGTTTTATCATTATGCAGGCAAACATAGATTAAAGGTATTTTCCTTTTTATGTCCCACCAATTTCATTTGTCAGGTTCTTCTAAATATTGTTAGGCACATTTAGAGCAAATAGTGCTTTATCCAGAATTGGGCTGGTTGACTTATTGGATATCAGATATTATTAATAAAAAAAAGTCCTACATTGCACAGAAATCACTAGACAAATACATCTTCCAGAAAGTTAACTAAGGCAGTTAACCTTCTCAACTGCAACCACCAAAAGTTCATGAAACAGTTGCTAATGTAACTCTTCCAAGAGGTATTACACTAGGCATGGGATGATGACTATAACTTAATATTTTCTGTGACATCTACTCAGGGTCAACAGTGTGGGCATGCGTTCTTCATCCCAAAGCACACACGCTTCCTCATCCACTTTAGAGTGTTACTTGTGTTCTCTCCAGCAGTCAGCTGTCACCTCTTATTGCTGTAACAGCTCCCCATGACAGTTCCTATACTGTTTGAACCTGATGGGAGTAGGGAAGTCAGATAGTCAAGCTTGATAATTATCGTAGAAGCTTGAGTCTCATATTTAAATATAGGTTTAAGAAGAATCCATGAGATTTTAATTGCAGACTGAGGGGTATGGTTTTAGCAAAGTGGCCCCACGAAATGTGTTCGATTCTCCTTTCTGTTCAGAAAATGGAACTGTGTCGCCCTCCCAGTCTTTAGTTTGCTGCTGACGCTTCACAGGAAAGTGGGTGTGGGTCCGCAGGAATGGCGTGTCTAAGTAATTCTAAGTATCCAGCTTATTGATTTGCCACATTCCTTTCCTCTGTTCTGTTTATTAGGACGTTAAAAGTAATTCAGGCCGTTTCATTCCCAGTCAGTGTCTCTCTTATGAATTCATGATGAAAATGGCCATGTGGAGAGAACAATGAACGTTGTAGATTTCTTTCATTGTAGCTGCATTTGTTAATTACTGGGTGGGATTTATGAACAACTTATTGATTATTTATGAACAAATTATTGATTATTTCTTCCAATCCCTATGAACAATCAAGAGATAGAACAGGTTTAATTTTAAAACTACTTGAAAGACATACAGTAGTTAAAACAAGGCCTCTGGATTAAGATGGCCTAAATTCAAATCTCAAATCCGCTACTTGTTGCTGTGTGCTTTTTGGCAAGTTGCCTCATTCTCTTCATGCAAAATAGGGATGATGATAGGAGTTGCCTCATGTATGATTGTTATAAGTTAAATGAGTTACTGTGTGTGGTTTACTAGAACGTCACCTGGGCTGGGGCAAGCTCCATGTAAGTGTTAGCCCTTGACTGAAACGAGAGCTCTCGTAGAGCTACTCTGTAAAGACAACCTTGAACATTTATCTGGAGCTTTTCACCCCCAAAGATATAAGCCCCCAAACTCCTCCATGACTTACCATATTAAATAATCACCAAACCAAGAAATTACTGCTATGTCATAATAAAAAGAATAAATCAGGTGTATATCAGGAAAACAGGGTATAATCTAGAACCCAAGGCTTTCGAAACTATTTCAGCATTCTTCTCATAATATCACATTGTGGTTGTACTTAATAAATGAAATTAACCCTTCTTTTAAAAATTTTTAACCACACAAGCATAAGTATTAGTATCCACTTACTTGTGTTTCCAAGTTGGTAGGTCTGCCTATAGCATTACTTGAGTACTGTACAGATGTTACTGGAGGAGATAATCCTCCAGCAAGTTACTTTGTGTCCTCTGTTTTCTCTTTCTTTCCCACTGCAATGAAGCATATACTTTCTTGTTCTCATGTCTTTTTTCTCCTCTGTTCTTCAATTCCCAAATGACTTAAGAACTCCTTTATAGAATCAGGGGATGTTTACCATTAATATTATCCAAATTGGCGTGATTTACTGTTCTTGGACTTTTCATGAACCATGCAGTTTTAGGGAAACATTCGGGGCCTGCAGAGTTCAAACCACTGATTAGAAATGGAGCAGTTCTAGTCAGGCATTGATTTTATTTATCACTTTTGGTTTTGTTTTGTCTGTGTGATCCATCCCCTGTGCACGGTTCATGTGTTTAAACTGAAATGTGTTTCGTACTCCTAAATGATCGGAAGTTTATTGTTAAGTACTAAAAAAAAAAAAAAAAAAAAAAAAAAAAAAGTCTGAGATAGCTCAGGAATATTACTGTTATTGTAGTTTAAGTTGAGTGTTTTTGTTCAGTTTGTTTGGAAGAGGTTTAGGACAAAGTTAAATCATGTAGATAAATACTTTAAGGAACATCCAAGTGAATGGTAAGTTCCTCCATAGCTTACGCCAAATTATTATGATGCAAAATCCTAACACTGATTTACAAAAGCATGATGCTGGGCCCCGTTTGAATAGTTGCCAATGAAAAGAACTGTGCATATTGGTTACTGATAGTAAAACTCATAGAATATAGATATAGAAAGGGACGTTATGGGAAGTAGATATATATATTTTACATATAAATATATATATGTATATACTCTATAGATATAGAAGGTACTAAAGGGTTTTTCAAAACCTAGGTGCTAAAAAAAAAACTTAGGTGCTCTATCTTAGGTCAACCAGTAAGATAGTTTAATCTAGAGCCCAGGGCTTCTGAATCTATTTCAACATCCTTCTCATAATATCACATTATGGTTGTACTTAGTAAGAAAGATTAACGAACCCCCCTTTAAAAAGTATTAACCACAGCAAGCATGAATATTAATATTCACTTACTTGTGTTTCTGAATCTAGACCACAGGTGTTAACCCGCATTGGTATCCACGGCCACTGGCATATAATAGATGCAATAAATATAGGTTAATTAAGTGATTCATATGATCAGAGGTTATTTTGACTTTCTTCTTTGTGCTTTTTAGCATTTCTGAATTTTTACGTCGATCGTGTATTGCCCTGAAAAAAATTTTTTAAAGCTGGTAAAATAAGTAAAATTATAGACCCAGGCATCACAATAGTCTATTAGCTGGAAAAAAAAAAAAAAAAAAAGTAAGTCTCCATTGAGTTTGAAACTTCTGATATTAGGAACTTAATACAGACACTAAGTGCTCAGGTTTCTCTCTGAAAATGGTAAGCAGTTTCATCTGAAATTAGGGGAAGCAGCATGGGCGCACGTGGCTGTATGAGGCCTTATGGATAAAAGACCAGTTCCTTCCTACTGGAGGTTGAATTCTCTCTGGCTCCATCTGAAGAACAGTATTGGAGCTCTTTCAAGTCACTGAGAAGTCAGTACAGCCCACCTCCCAGAGCAATTTGAATTAACCATACGGTATAATATTGAGTGGTGGTGTCCTTTTCCGTTTTTATGAAAGAGAAACCACTCTCCCACACCCCCAAAAAATCCTCCAAAACAAGCAACCGGTAAGTAGTCCAAGAGGATATACATAGTACTCTAGCATAGTACCTAAGTGTACTAAGTGCCTATAGAAAGTGCCGACCCTGAGCTCTGCCTGCGTTAATGTGACTGGACCAAAAAAAACGAAACCTTGGTTTTATGAATGAACATCTCTCCAGACAGTTTTACCTTGCTGAGCTTTGTTTATTGACTTCTTTCAGTATCCATGGAAAAAAATCTCCATGGCTCCTTTTTCTCAGCCCATTTTCCTGACAGACAGAACCTCCTTTACTTTTGGGAATTGCACTTGAACTGCCCAAACCTGAGAAAATGAATTAATGACTCACCCTCTGTTCAGCTGCCGGTTCTCTCCAGCTGGCTAGCACTGTCCTGCGCATGTGGATTCTGTCTTCAGAATTAAGATATTACCTAGCAGTTATTCATGCATTGCCACCGCGAACAATGACGTGACCCTCTGTCAACCATTTCTGAACCATTTCTGCTGACGTTTTTCACGCTGAATTGATCTGGACTTAAAAGCTGGGACAGGCACATGGGAGGAAGTTAGAAATACCAGTTATGCCGATGGGTGCTGTCCAACAAGAACTAAGACGAATGGGTTTAACACAGAATGTAGAGCAAAACACAAACACACACATGACTGATCATATTTATGTTTGCATTTCCCTTTTAAGGTACCCCTAAGAGTATTTGTTGTTATCATTGTATTTTTTCCTCATGGTATACTTAAAATATAAAGCAGATATCATACTTATTTTCTTTATAGAGGAGAATGGGTTAAACAGTAAATAACTGAGCAAAAGCTATGTCCAAGTACTGCAAAATTTCACATAAACTATTCCTTTTACCTTTCACAGCCACCCTGTAAAGTAAATTGTATTATCCCAATTTACAGATGTGGAAACTGAGACTAATTAACTTGCCTAGAATCAGGGTGGCAGCACCAAGACCAGAATCCAAGTTTCCTTTCCTCTAATTTAGTATTCTTTCCTGTATACATGTAAATGTTCTTAAAAAAAAAAGTGAATACATAATGGCAGGGTTTGTATTCATCAGGCAGAATTTTCTGCCAGAATTACAGTGTTTACCTGAAGTAAAATATGCTCATAAACAAAGCAGAGAATGCAGCTGGTGATTACATCTGGGATAATTAACTGGCATATACAGTATTTTTTTTCCCTTCAATTGCAAAATGAATGTAGCAAAACCTCAGGGTCATGGGGTTATTCCCACGTGGGACAAGGTGATCTGAATAATATACCAGGGAAATGCTGCACGTAGCAATAATATGTCAAGGATTCATTATGTATCTTTCGTAATTCTTAAAGTAATTTTCAGTGTCTACACTTTTCAACATATGAGAAGTTATATATCGCATGCATACAAACCTATATACAAATATACGTGGCTAAAAATAGGATATTTGTTTTAATGAAATATAAACAGTATCATAAAAAATATTTATAGGAAAGGGGACAAGATTCAGGGTTGAGAAGAAAACATAGGGAAACAAAACCCAAATAGGAAAGTAACACACTTGGCAATGTCTAGAATAGGTCTTTAAAACCTGCCAGAATATAGAGCATAACTTGAATTGATTATTGTGCTTTTAAAGGAAAACATTCTCTCCCCTTTTGTCCAGTCTTGGTGGAGGAAAAGAAAAGAAGTTCTCAATTCTCACCATGATTATTAGTCTCACATTTGATTTTAGGATTCTATCAGTGGATCTTAGGATTCTACCAGTGGATTTTCGGGTTCTACCAGTGGAGGATGTATGCAGGTGTCCTGGTATTTGAAGGAAAGGCTCCTAGGAAAAAAGATGCAAAAGGAGCATCCTTCACCCTCCTCTTAAAGAATGCTGAAGGGACAGACCAAGATGTCACACAGTCACGTCACTTAATTTATTCCTCAGCCTTTTCTAGAAGCACAGTTACTACACCTAAGCTCAGGTAGTAGTAGTCTGATGTTGAAAGCCCTATAGGAGTAGTGACAGCAATAAAAATGTGGTGCATTGGGATAGATTTAGTTTTTCAATTACATATGTAAAAAGTAATCCATAAGAGAAAGGCTCCCTCCATCCCCAGAACTTTCAACATAACCATCTGCATAGAGTAGATCCTTTAAAACCTAGTGCAGCTGAAACGTTGCCATGTATCATTTCCAGACTCAGAGCATAGGAACAGGAAGGAGTGCCCAGACGCGATATGGCGGGGGTATTAGTCAGGGTTCTCCTGAGGAACAGAACTCATAGAATGTGTGTCTACATATATAGAAAGATTTATTTTAAGGAATTAGCTCATGTGATTATGGAGGCAGGCAAGTCCAAAACCTGCAGGGTGGGTCAGCAGGCTGTAGACCCAGGGAAGAGCCGACATTGCAGTTCAAGTGTGAAGGTCATTGCTGGCAGAATTCCTCTTGTGTGGGGAGGTCAGTCTTGTGTTCTGTTCAGGTCTTAAACCAACTAGACGAGGCCCATCCACATTATAGAGAGGCAATCTGCTTTACTCAGAGTCTGCCAATTTAAATGCAAATCTCATCCAAAAACACCCTCAATGAAACACTTAGAACACTGTTAGATCAAATATCTAAGCACCATAGCCCAGCCAGGTGGACACACAAAATTAACCATCACAAGTCCATCTCTAGTCAACCTGGCATCCGTACGTATCTCCTTTAACCATACAGTACTTAATCACATTCTAACCATACTTACAGTCACATTCTAAGGAACTAGAACTTAGGGCTTCAACATATGAATATTGAGGAGACACAATTTGGTCCATAACATGGAGGTAGGCTTGGGATTCCTTATTTCCATCCCTATTGGCAAAGACCTTTGGAGGGAGGAAGAGGGAATTTCCCTTTCATTTATTTTACCATCCTCCACATCTAACCTTTAATGCTACCTGCCATGAGAGAATAGGATGAGAGCTGGGGCACAAAACAAGCATTGAAGGGCAGCTAACTTGAGTCCAAACGTCCTGAAAGCTAGGCAAGGGGATACCTACATCAGTTTGCTAGAGATAGAAGAAGTAAACAGTTGAGACTGATAGAAGACAGGCTTGTTCTAACATGAAAGAGCCGTTCTGAAATACAGTAGGTAAGTCATAAGATGCTTTTTGGAAAATTAGACTCCACCCCTTTTCCTCCAGTAGAAATATGTTTACTGAAATCTTGGGAGAGCTAAGCTTATGGTCAGATACAACCAGGCCATCTTCCTTGGATACCGGAGTCCAGTAAGCAGGTAGAGCTTTGGTAAATGTTGATGTCCTTGGGGATGTGGCATGCCACTTGGGAAAGAAGAAAGATGTTCGTAACTGTGGATTAATGTCTTTTGCCCAGGAGGCTCTGATTCTTAGTAGCATACTACTTCTACCTGAGGAATGTAGACACTCTAATGGAATCTGAAGTGGAATCCCAGGATGCCCCTTCTACTTTAGTGAGTCAGGTCTGGCTTTGGCTCTGACCAAGGGCCTGGTGTTGCTGGCATAAGGAATCTCCCTTGAAGTGAGAAGATGGATGCCATTAATGAGACTCATAATGTAATAAAAATCCTGGTGAATATTCCCCCAAACTAGTTTTAACTTGTCAACAAAGACCATGCATAAGCAGAGATGAACCTGAGGGCGCCCTCTGCCTTCACATCTAGATGATGTTTTTCAACACGGTGTTGTTATTCTTATGTCTTACCATCAAAACACCAAGAAACTAAACAACCACCCTAGAGTATACCTTTAGGACTTGAGGTTCAAGTAGGAGGAGTGTGGGGTGGCAGAAAACTACATGCCAAATATCTTTTTCCTGTTTTTAGTCTTCCTTCAAGAGCATTGCAGCTGCCTGACCACACACCCGTGCATTTTGACCCCCTCTTCTAGAATCTGCTTTAAGATCTGATTTGAAAACAGTTTCTCCACGAATCAATTTTCCCAAATTTCACAGTTGTTCTATGCATATAGTCACATTGCATATTTAAGATACATGTTGAACTGTCACATGCAAATATATTTCAGTTTTTTAAAATTCAAACAACATGCTATAGTCACTATGCGTATTGATAAATATATATGTCAACATCACCCTATCCCCAGTTCCTCCCCCACCAAAAACCAAATAAAGAGCAAGTGAATAAATAAATAAAATTGTTCAGACTGCTGACCTCCCTGTCAACAAAGGTGACACAAATTACATAAATCTGTTTTCCAGCTGGAGACGTGGGCATAGCCAAGAGTATGCCTGCATCATCAACACCATCAAACCCAACAGACTCCAAACAACAGCTGTGTGAAAAGGCCAACCTTGGTATTTTGTGTATTTATGAGGACTTTAAAAAATACATACGTGCGCACAAAGCTGAATTAATGCTACCAGATGATGGGTAGGAGCTAGGAAATAAAAAATTCCAGATTTTTCTGTAGTAAAAAATTACAAAAAATATTGCTTTTGAAAGTATATTTACAGAAAAATTTTTACCAAAAGTATGTTTAAAACAGTATTTTCAGTACTTCATTAAAAGGGGAAGGAAAATGGAGGGAAAAAAAGGGTTCAAGCCAAGTATCCTGGGTTAGGCTTGAAACTCTACTTCTGTTACAAATTTAAGAGACAAAGATTGGAGATTTTGTGTGCGTGCCCCGCACGGAGGCACACCCCAGTGCACTCTATCAATGCACTAAATGAAATGAATGTTGGATTATCTCTGGAATAATGTGGTAAACCTTATCTCAGATCCCAGTCTTATCTCCCAATGGGAGATTTGGACCATGAACAGAAAGATTTGGCTGTAGGTTAGTTTTCAAGTTCCCAGATTATTTGCACCTTCCTAACACCACACTTAGACTCACTAATCTTTCTATCTTTAAGACAGCTGGATAATGAGCCATCTGCACAGTTGGAAATGGATCTGGTTTGTTCTACATTTTACAGTAGATACAGGTCAGTTACAAAACAAGGGTGGGGGCGCAATTTGAAAACATTAAATTTTATATCATGTCACCTGATACAGTATCTGTGTGTTTTTTTAAAGAGAGCCACATATAGTTTAATTGGATATTTAGATTAGACCCTTCTCATGCAGCTCACAATAATAACATTTACAAACACCCCAGCAACTTGAGAAGGAGATTTCCCCCAGTAAGATGACTGACCAGTTTTCAAAGTGGTAGAGAGAAACTGAGGCATGGAATTACCCAAGGACATCAGTGTTGAAATGGAACAAAATAATTACGTTCTTTCCTTGCATCCCTCTTCTGGGGTTTTCGTATTACCCTTTAACACAGAGATAGTACCAGAAAGAAATGACATTCTAGATCATGACCAATGTGAAATGTTGACAAATTTGGTGTCATTATCCCCATTACCCTTATAGAAACTAAAAATGGCACGGGTGCTCAGGGTTTATACTGTAATGGTCTGTTACTTCCATGAGATAACTATTTTTAGACCCATCACCCGTATTAAAAGGCGTTTATTATGAGTTCACTTATGGAAATATCTTCTCACAGAGTTTTTTTGGAGGCTTTTCTGAGATCTTGAAATGAGGTCTCAGAAACACAATTAGAACATAGTCATTTAGTTTCCCAGCAAATGCTGATCCTTTCCAGGAAAATTCTATAAATGAAGAAGCAAAGGTGGTTGTCAGCGGCTTGAAGTAGCTGGGTTAGATTGTGAATATTAATGTGTAAATTACAGCTTGAGCCGGCTCTATACAACTAGGGGTGTATGCATATCTTCCAATGGTTTATTTAAAGTATGATTTTGCATACAAATGCTGGTCTAATTGAGTTTCCAAAAAAATCTTAAGAGATACCACTTGCCACTTCAAGAAGTTTTTCCTTGAAACTTTCGAATAGGTAAGACACACCAAAAGTCAAATCTGTAAAGTTTATTTGTACCAGTTGTAGAAAACATCCTCTTCTCAGTAATTCTAAGTGAAAATAGTAGTTAAGCTGGAGTCTTCAAAGGGCTTCAACGGGCCAAGCTGGAATATGGCTGGTTGGCTGGTGGAAGGGTTGCAGCACCCCTTCGACGAGAGATCAGAAATGAGGAGCTAGACTGCTAGGCTAAGGAGCCCTCTGAGTGCAAAGCCAAGGTCAGGAGAGGGGTTGTTGGCTATTCTTCTGTAAAGAGTACTGTTTATTTGAAGGAGCACCTTTAATTCAAAACTGTACTGAACGATGAAAGAATTCATGGAGATGAGTTAATCCCAGACTAAGTAACGAACTATATATAGTTCACTATCCAGTGATCTTTCCTGTGCAAATACATTAACTTAACAACTACACAGTTATGCACAGCTACACAATTATGCACGTAATTACAGGGCTGCTCCAAAGTTAGCAGCAAACCCCTTGGTCACTAACCTTTTGGTAAAACCCTTAGCTCAAAGAAGGGAAGGAAATATCTCTGGAATCATTGCTTTAAGTCCTTTGCTTTTGACATAACTGATTCGCTGGCATTGAAAATTTATGTTCACTAGTTCATGTGATCCTTTCCACTGTATGTTTCACTGGTCATATGTTTTGTTGGTCATTTCCTCTATGCTAATCGTAGAAAATTCTCTATCTTTTGTAATACTTGTCTTAACAGATAGAAAATTTCTGCCTTGTGCTGGAGAGATTTTTTCAGTTGTGATGCTGTTGCTGAATTTGTTTTAAAATTTAATTGCACTATTTGATAGAAATGCTAGCAACTCAGGAGCTACAGCTCTTCTCTAACATGAATGTTGTCGTGTTATGCTTTCAGAAAAAAATGCTTCTAATTACCTTCTTCTAAACTGTGATTTCTGTGAAAGGGTTTTCTAGATTTTGCTGGTTCTAGGTATGAAGATAGTAACTTTCAGACTAAGTGTTCACTGGAGAATTTATCCCTCATTATCCCCAAACCCTTTATTCTACAAATGGTGGTGTCTCCCTAGTTACATATACCTCCAGTGCAACTAAATGCAGTTGAGGTTAGGGATTCTGTGAAGTCCTCATACAGCACAGAAAGATTAAATGGCATTTGAGAGACAAATTACAGATAGAGTAGAAAGGATGTTCTTGTAACATTATCTTAATGCTAGGTATGTTGGAATTCTCTTGTAAATGGGCATTTCATTAAGGGATATTTTGTTTCAGCAATTTAAACGATGTGACATGGTATACCTATGACATTTTGTAGGGGACATTATAGAAAGATAAAGAAAAAGAAAGGATTTTCTTAGCCCAATTAAAAATGTACATATATTTTTGACCCACACGAATCACATCACCTAAATAATTCAGACTATTTTGCCGAAAAAGGCAAGGCAAGGTGTTTCCGAGAGTGTCCCTACATTTAAATAGGCTTTGTAGTTCCATACTTAGAAATTTTCCATTAGGGTTTCTTTGAATTTGGTGGAGAATATTGAGCGATTTAGTAACCTCTGTGAATGTCAATTATAAATATTGGTCATCTCAGTTTGTATGGAGCACACTTTCTGTTGGACCAGTATAATCTACTCGTGTGAGTAGATCTGTGTTTTGTAATAACTGATGTTAAGTTGCCAATATACTTTTTCCTATTTATTTGCCTGAGTCCACATTTTCCAAAGACCACAATTCCTGCATCTTAAGCAAAGGTAAGTTGAAGAAAACATAATTTGGAAAGTGCTTAGGGTCGTGCAGGCAAAGGAAAAGAATTCATAAGTTATTTGTTTTCTTTACGTTATTGAGGAACGGTAGGCAATAATTGACTCATGTAATTGTATATATTTAAAATATGTTATTGATTATAAGTAGTGGTATAAATGTCACTTAAACTAACTAGATCAAAGTAAAATAGATTTACGAACAGTAATAATCGTCCTAAAAGGTTTTTTTGGTGGCAAAAGTTTTATACTTTTAATGAAATTTTATGTGTACAGTACTGTAAACTGTCACAGGATGTTGTACAGTGGATCTCCAGGAGGTATTCATCTTGCGTAACTGAAATTTTTACCCATTGAATAGCAATTCCCCATTTCCCCCTCTCTCCAGCCTCTGGCAACCGCCATTCTACTCTCTGCCTCAATGAGTTTGATTCTTGTAGATACCTCACGTAAGTAGAATTCTACAGTATCTGTCCTCCTGTGGCTGGCTTATTTCGCTTCGCCTATGACCTCCACGTTCATCTATGTCGTTGCATGTTACTAAAGTTTTAATGAGACCAGTTTGGTGACCAAGACTTAGCTAAAGTCAAATGGGATGTTCCCACTGACTTGACAGTGGCCATATTCCTTATTCCTACTCTACTCTGTAGAGCCATATCCTACCCATCCTTCAAGCGCCTGCTCATATGCCAATTCCGCTAGCAAGTTTTGTTTCCAGGGAGAGTTCAGGCTCACCTCATCTGAAAACCAATGGCCCTCTGTGATCCCTCTTGATAGCACCTTGCAGTGCCTTTTACTCTAATACGTGCCTATAGTCTGTCTCAACAGAGTGAAATCTCCTGAAGGTCGGAGACAGTTTTCCTCATTTTCATGTCTTCCACCTGGGACGTGCATTTAGTGGGTTAATGAACCTGCAATAAGTATCTGTTGACAGATAAATAATACATCCTGTACCAGGTCTGAGAGAGTGGACTGTAATTGTAAACACTGCGGGAGGTTAGCTTTTCAAATTCTCGTAACTGGTTGAAAAGCAGTCCGGATATAGTGAATGGACTACCTGGGCACAGATGCCGTTTCGAACTCTTTTCTTAAATTCCTGGAACCTTAGGTCTGGAAGGAAATTTAGAAATCATCAAATTTAACTGGCTAGTTCTCTAAATTAGACAACGTTGATCCAAAGACTGGAATGACTCAATACCAAACAGAGAGTAGCTTCAGGAGGACTGGAACCCAGCTTTCTTGAAGCCTACTTCAAGTTTCTTTTTACTCAGCTGTACCACCTCCCACATGCTGCCTATTTTGGTCCCTAAATTGTCATGAAATCAGGTGCTGGGTCCCTGTCAAAATGTTTATTTCTGGGTGTGAAATGGGGCGTGTGTGTGTGTGTGTGTTTGTGTGTGGAGGGAGGCGAAAGACATTTTGCAGCCATAGACTTCTTTCGGTTGCATACAGCAGGCTTCACCTCTGGCTTATTCGTTCTTCATGACAACGGTATGATCGCTGGAAAGCGACCATGTATTTTACATCAGGCTCTCGGCAACGGCATGTGGGTATATATATATAAATATGTATATATATCCCTGTAAAGAATGCCCTCCTGACCCTTTAGTGTTACCCACACTTCGTAGACAGAAAGAATTAACGTGCTTAAAAGAGGTTTTGTGCTGATTGAACATGCAACATTTACACCTTAAACATGAGTATTTTGTTCCCTTCTGTGGAGCAGCAGTAATAAAGCTACTAGTAATACCAACTCGAATATTTAAAGCCTTATTTTTTTCAAAGGGAAAAAAAGGCCAGATTTTTTCCCCCTAGGACAAGAGGCTTCGTGTGTCACTTTGAATTCACACTGAAAACCTCTGTAGCAGTGGAAACACAGAGTTATCCTCCTTTCAGCAATGATACTGTGTGTGACGAGCAGATGCAATGAGATAGAATCTAGAAATGGGAGGGGCCCACTGCCTTTGGTGGGGTCAGAAATAGGAAAGAAAGGGAGGGAGGGAGGGAGAGAGGGAGATAGTTATGTTTTGATAACGCTTTGGGGGGAATAAAGGAAATAGTATGTTTACTGTCATATCTATTCCAAGTAATCAAGTTTCTCATTTATCTTTTGACCTGGTCTTACAATGTATCTTGTGTAGCAGAACTCTTTCATTATTATTATTTTGTGTGTGTGTGTGGTACGCGGGCCTCTCACTGTTGTGGCCTCTCCAGCCGCGGAGCACAGGCTCCGGACGCGCAGGCTCAGCAGCCATGGCTCACGGGCCCAGCCACTCCGCGGCATGTGGGAGCTTCCCGGACCGGGGCACGAACCCGCGTCCCCTGCATCGGCAGGCGGACTCTCAACTACTGCGCCACCAGGGAATCCCTTATTATTATTTTTTCATGGTCACATTTGTCAGTCTCTTTATGACAATGATGAGGAAGCTCGTAGATAGGGACAAGAGCATACATATATCAACAGCAGGTTCACACCTGGACTCTGCCTCCTAAAGGCTGTAAGACCCAGGGAAAGCCAACCTGCTTAACCTGTTTCCTCATCTGTGGAATGGGGATCAAATGCTGCCTTACACAGATAAGAAGTAAATGAGAAAAGCTGTATAAGTGCTCAGGAAACGATAAACTATTATGCAAATGCTAGTTATTATTAACTTTTATTTTGGCTTCAAATATTGATAAATTACATATGGCTAGAAATATATCGACTCATGGTCATGGACTAAAATTTAAGCAGTCATACTCTAAGAGTATTTGTGTAACCATGAACTTTATCATCAGGGACATTAGAACTTCAGAAGGAAAGAAACTTGAGGGTTCCTCGGAGCAAACTCCTTCCTTTTACCAGCTGCAGCTACCTGAGGGTGGAGACAAGTGACTTGTAGCCAGTAACACAAGGGGGCGAAGGGGAAGCAGAATCAAGACTCAGGTTCTCTTAGCTCAGGGATCTTTCCATTAATTCCACCAGGCTCTACATCTATCACCACCACTACCACCACGATCGTTATTATGACCAAATTTTTATTTAAACAACATTTTTAATTAAAAAATTTAAACAACTTTTTCATGATATAGATAAAGCAGTTCACATCAGTTTCCTCTTCTGTCAAATGAAGGAATAATTCCATCAGATGGTGTATGTGGTTCCTACAGTTTCTAAATGCTAATAAACAGTACTTTCAGTGATAGACACAGTGATCGTGGTACCAAAGTATGGGGGAAGAGAGGGTGTTTCTGAGATAATGTAAAGGGAGCTGTGTGTTGACACTGTTTTACATTTTTACATGTATGTTTTTATATTTATTTACATTTTTTCCATTTTTACCTTTTCTCATCCAAATTATGGTAAAAGGGCTAAAATAAGATTTAGCTTAGATTTAGATTTAGATTTTAGCTAATAGGCAACCACACATACCCTCATTGCTGTCTGGCTTGGTTAGGCTTACGCTGCCGTACCATTTCCCAGGCCGGAGTGAATTGTCAGTACCAACATGGGACTAACTAAGATGAGATTGGAGCAGCACCCAGAGTCAGCTCCCAGGGCTGGAGGTGATTCACCACAGCTAATAAAGGTGATATAAAAGAAGAGCTGGTGGCGCAGTGGTTGAGAGTCTGCCTGCCAATGCAGGGGACACGGGTTCGTGTCCCGGTCTGGGAGGATCCCACATGCCGCGGAGCGGCTGGGCCCGTGAGCCATGGCCGCTGAGCCTGCGCGTCCGGAGCCTGTGCTGTGCAACGGGAGGGGACACAACAGTGAGAGGCCCGCGTACCGCAAAAAAAGAAGAAGAGCTCAAAGGGAGCGGGGAGAAGAGGGGCTGAGATCTAAATTCAGTTGTCAAACATTCAGAGGTGATAACGTGGAAAAGGAGAAATCAGAGATGAGGGGTGGCCTGGGCTGTGCAAAGCCAGAACGAGGAGAACCAGTAGGCAAAGGTGAGACTCAGGGCAAGACTACAGTGACAGGGGAGCCTCTTTGGAGGACCATGACCTTGATCTAATGAGTCTGCTTGTTCCCAGGGCTCCCACAAACATGTTGCTTTAAAGCTTCATTCTTAATTAGACAACCAGAGATTGAAAGTCAATATATATTTTGGGGGGAAAAGGACACTAAAACCTTTCATAGGAAAGTAAAATTTCTAAAAATCTTAGTTCACAAAATATGCAATACCCTTAAAATAACCTGACATTCCAACACATATTTTGAGGTATCAAAAAAGAAATAATATCCATTGAAAGAGAACTTAGTGAAGAGCATGAAAAAGATTTGATTATTTCCCAATCTGGAATGACTTTGCCAAAAGGGATATAATACTAGGTCTGTAGTGAAAAAAATACGTATTTTTACCCCAATTTCAGAGGCTCTTACTTGAGAATTCCAACCAAGTGTTTGTCCCCTACCCGATACTTTAGTTGTCATCCCAGCCCTAACATATTCACAAGATGTTTGTCTTCTTTCTCCCCCCCACCAAATAAAAATATTTATTTTTTCATAAAACACCTGCTCTAAATGGCTTCTACCACCAACCACCATATTTAAAAAGGAAAAAGAGTCTAGGATTCTTTTTACTTATATACTTGCTTTCAGATCTGTTTTTTAATTTCAGCATTCTTATATTTTATTTTACTTTTTTATTGAAGTATAGTTGATTCACAATGTTGTGTTCATTTCTGCTGTATGGCATAGTGATTCAGTTATACATATATCTACATTCTTTTTATACTCTTTTCCATTATGATTTATCTCGGGATATTGAACATAGTTCTATGTGCTGTACAGTAGGACCTTGTTGTTTATCCAGTCTATATGTAATAGTTTGCATCTGCTAATCCCAAACTCCCAGTCCATCCCGCCACCCCCACTTGGCAACCACAAGTCTGTTCTCTATGTCTGAGTCTGTTTCTGTTTTGTAGATACGTTCATTTTGTCATATTTTAGATTCCACATGTAAGTGATATCATATGGTATTTGTCTTTCTCTTTCTGACTTACTTCACTTAGTCTGATAATCTCTAGGTCCATCCATGTTGCTGCAAATGACATTATTTCATTCTTTTTCATAGCTGAGTAGTATTCCATTGTATGTATGTACCACATTGTCTTTATCTGTTTGCCTGTTGATGGACATCTAGGTTGTTTCCATGTCTTGGCAATTGTGAATAGTGCTGCTGTGAACTTAGGGGTGCATGTATCTTTTTGAAGTATAGTTTTGTCTGAATATATGCCATTCTATTTTTAGTTTTTTGAGGAACCTCCATACTATTTTCCATAGTGGCTGCACTAACTTACATTCCCACCAGAAGCACAGGAGGGTTCCCTTTTCTCCACACCCTCTCCAGCATTTGTTATTGTAGGCTTTTCAATGATGGCCATTCTGACCTGTGTGAGATGGTACCTCATTGTAGTTTGATTTGCATTTCTCTAATAATTAGCGATGTTGAGCATCTTTTCATGTACCTATTGGCCGTCTGTATGTCTTCTTTGGAGAAATGTCTATTTAGGTCTTCTGCTCATGTTTTGATTAGGTTGTTTGGGGTTTTTTTGTTGAGTTTTATGAGCTGTTTGTGTATTTTGGAAATTAAGCCCCGGTCGGTCACATTGTTTGCAAATATGTTCTCCCATTCTGTAGGTAGTTGTTTCATTTTGGTTATGGTTTCCTTTGCCATGCAAAAGCTTGTAAGTTTCTATTTATTTATTTATTTATTTATTTATTTTTGGCTGCATTGGGTCTTCGTTGCTGCGTGCAGACTTTCTCTAGTTGCGTCGAGTGGGGGCTACTCTTTGTTGCGGTGCATGGGCTTCTCATTGCGGTGGCTTCTCTTGTTCTCTTGTTGCTAGGGGTGTGGGCTTCAGTAGTTGTGGCATGCGGACTCAGTTGTGGCTCCCGGGCTCTAGAGTGCAGGCTCAGTAGTTGTGGCATACGGGCTTAGTTGCTCCGCAGCCTGTGGGATCTTCCCGGACCAGGGCTCAAACCCGTGTCCCCTGCATTGGCAGGCGGATTCTTAACCGCTGCACCACCAGGGAAGTCCCAAAGCTTGTGAGTTTGATTAGGTCCCATTTGTTTATTTTTGTTTTTATTTCTATTGCTTTGGAAGACTGACCTAAGAAAACATTGCTACAATTTATGTCAGAGAATCATTCTTTAATATAGCTATGGATTCACTGTTTTCAACATAAGAGAACAAAGTAGAGGAGTGTGTAATTAGGAAAGAAGAGTGAAGACTGGACTTAGTGACAGTGTCTTATCATATCTGATGTTGGTGTCTCATCAGACAGAGTTCCCCACATCCTCTGAATCTATGCCTATGTAAGTCCAAATATTTGCATACACATAAAAACATTCAGTCATTTGGATATTTTTTTCTACATGATACTTATTGAAATGCTTCTAAATCCTTCTTTTCCATAAGGATTTGGAGAAGACTTTTACACATTAATAGAGCATCTTTTTACTTGTCTGGACAGGAAGAATGACATCTAGCTGATTAGGTGTGTTTTAATAGAATTTTTAGAAAGAATAAATTACCTTCTGCCTTATGACCTGGTATTTATAGCTCTGTGCTGGGCAAAGAACATCAAAACAGAATGAATGAATTGTTCTCCATGCCATTATGTCTTATATATAGTCATATCCACATTTATAAAAATATAAAATCGGTACTGATAAAAATAAGAAAGTGATTTTCCTCTTTTGTTTTTGAAGAAGGAACATTATTATAGATCCTGAACCTTCCCCTTCCACTGACTGAGAAGAAAAGTCCATATTTGTCAAATGCAATGGAATTTGTGTCATAAATTTGGTCAAAAGGTACAACCCACTTCCCTTCTGACTCCCATCCCAGTTCTTCCTTTTTTAACTCCTCATTTTTTTATTGTGGAAAAATATGCAAAACAAAATTTACCATTTAAATCATTTTTAAATGTACGGTTCAGTGGCGTTAATACACTCACATATTGGGCAACCATCGCCACCATCCATCTCCAGAACTTACCTTCCCCAACTGAAGCTTTGTACCCGTTAAACAATAACTCATCTTCCCCTTGTCCCAGCCCCTGGTACCACTGTTCTCTTTCTAACTCTATGGACTTGCCTATTCTAGGTACCTTATATTAGTAAAATCATGCAATATTTGTCCATTTGTGTCTGCCTTATTTCACTTAGCAGTAACGTCTTCATGGTGCATCTATGTTACAGCATGTGTCAGAATTTCATTTCTTTTTAAAGCTGACTAATATTCCATTGCATGCAGAGACCACACTATGTTTATCCATTCATCTATAAATTGACATCTGGATTGTTTTCTCCCTTTTGGCTATTGTAAATAATGCTGCTGTGAACATTGGTGTATAAATATCTGTTCAAGTTTCTGCTTTCATTCTTTTGGGCATACACCCAGCAGTACATTTGCTGGATTAGTGGTAATCTTTGTTCTAATGCCCTCTGAATGCTTTCATTATTTTGTTTGGGTCTCTACACTGGCCAGCTTCTCCTTAATCTTGTTAAAACACTTTATGGAATATTTAATGCTATAATATTTGAAGGGATGCCAGCAATTAATGATTTTATTCCTTTAAGCAGTACGTAACAAAAACATGGGAAGCATTTAGAATGTCCAGGTACTTTTCTAGACTTTGGATTCAGTTAAGATGTAAACAAGTAAGGAGATAATAATTCCAGCATGTGTATATAAGAAAATAGGAAGGTAATATGATGGAAAGTGGCTGAGGCTGCCTTAGTTTGGCTCTCCACGAAGGCCTCTTTTTTTTTTTTTTTGCAGTACGCGGGCCTCTTACTGCTGTGGTCTCTCCAGACGCACAGGCTCAGCGGCCATGGCTCACGGGCCCAGCCGCTCCCTGGCATGTGGGATCCTCCCAGACCGGGGCACGAACCCACATCCCCTGCATTAGCAGGCAGACTCTCAATCACTGCGCCACCAGGGAAGCCCGAAGGCCTCTTTGAGAAGGAAACTTTTGAGCTTGGAGACCCGAGTAATAAGGAGGGGCCAACCATGCTGGGAATACTGTTCCAGGTGGAAGGAATAGCAAATGCAAAGACTCTTAGGTGAGAACAACTCAGGCCATGGTAGCCAGAGTCTGTTATTCAAGGGTAGAGTGGTAAGTATAGTGAAAGTGGTGGGTATAGGACTTTGCATCTTATGTGAAGTTCAACTGGAAACCAAAAGACAGCAGGAAGCAAGATGTGGCATCATCTGATTTACAGTGTTGATCACGGGTGGGTCTGTAGGAAGACAAGAAACAAGAGAAGCAAGGAAACCAGATAGGGGCTATTTGAGTGGTCCAGAGAAGAGATGATACTGGGTTAGAGTGGAATTAGTGGGTAGGTGCAAAAGAAGAGAAATTGGAATCCTATTTTATTTTATTCACTTAAACAAGTTAGTTTGTTTCTCTCTTATGTAAAATCTGTTCAGAGCCGTTAATGGTGCTCTGTGATACAAAGGACCCAAGACCTTTTTATCTTGTTCTTTATCATGTGTAGCTTCCGTTGTTAAGGTCACCTCATGGTCCAAAATGGATGCAGGAAATCCAGCCATTATATCACATGGAATATATGTTGGAGATAAGGTCAGTAGAACTCACCAAATAATTAGCTATAGTTAGGGAAGGAAGGAAAGCAAATAAGGTTAATGCCTGTTTGTGGCTTAAGTAATTAGATAAATAGTGGTGGTATAGAAGGAGATAGAGAATATTTGGGGAGTGTTTGGTGGGGGGTTTTTGGAGTGGTGAAAAATGCCATTAATTTGAGATATCTATTTTATATCCCAGTGATGATGTAAGCAATTGTCTAGAAAAGTCTGGAATTCAATGAGGAGGTGAGGGTTAGACAGATAAATTTGGAAGTCATTGGAATATAGATTTGTTTAAGTCCATTAGCTGGATGAGATCACCCTGGTAGAACGTAGATAGAGAAAATGAGAGAGTCCAGATCTTAGCCTTGAGACTTCAATATTAAAAGTTGATAGAGGAGGAGAAACCAGCAAAAACTGAGAAGTAGCAGCCGTAAGGTGGGAGGAGACCAGGAGAGCATGGTATCGTGAAAGCACCTCAGGATCGAGGGAGTATTAATTGAGGAGAAGATAGAAAAGTTTCCATTGGCGTTGCCAATATGAAGGTCTCCTTCGTGATCTTGATGGTACAGTTTCAGAAAGTAATGCATTCAAATTGTACATCAAACTAAAAGACACCCACTCCATACGTTGCAACTGAAGGCATAGCCACAGAAGGTTGGCGCATGGTGTCCTGGGTGTACATGTTTTGGTTCTGTCCTTCGGATTCCCCCACTAGATATGTATTGCTCTTAAATAAAGCCTCAGAAATAATGTCTTGGTGATGAATGATTCCGACAGGATCCCAGAAATCCTAGAGTGTTATGCACATCAGGTTTATTGTTGTTTCCTGAAAGCGTTTGAAGCCTTGACTCTGTTAGGTGAAATATAACTCCATTAAATTGTCTGACTTTTTAATACTTTAATTTAGTGCCATGGACCACTTTTCGTGTAAAATGTTTTGGCAGAAGGATCCCTTTCAAACGGTTTGACTTTTATAATTCTGCACTGCACCTTCCAAGCCTTTTCACCAGTCTGTTCCAAATTTGCCTCTTGCCCAGTGACAACTGAGGAAGCTGGGCACCTGGGTTTTCATTAGCAAAGATGAAACACGTTAAAATTGTTTAAGAAGATGATGAGGTGAAAGCACATTGGACTTGGGACATGAAACCCTGATTCCTCCCAGGTGTTTATTGCTGACCCTCTGCATTACTGTGGCAGCCAGGTTTGGTCCTCAGGTTTCACATTTGTAAACTCCTTAGATAGGGAATAGGAATTACATCTTTAAATATAATTATAGGATCCTCTCATGTATTCTAAGGCATATAGTGACAGTCCATGGAAGCTGGTTCGAATGTACAGATCTAGCCTTACTAGCAAAGAACTTGCCCTGGATGTAGAAACTGGGAAGTGCCGTCTGGTCAAAGGTGGAGATGAATGATGTCACCTTAGGTCAGGATGGACTTAGGGAGAGCCAAAAGGAAAAGGTCGGAGTGGGACAGGAATGGAGGAAAACATGGTGGAAGGGAAGGTGTGACAGTGAAGTGATTTGGAGATGGAAAGGTGAGAAACTGAAGTCCAAGGCTTCACACTAGTTGCTGGACCTTGGTCACAGGTCAGGCAGCATCTCGTAGGCTGACGGGGAATGAGGACAAGGTTTGTTTGGCTGGCTTAAAGCCAGGCCATAGAGTGGAAAGATTGTGGTTCAACCTCAGCTGAATGGATGGAAAACATGAAGCTGAACTGAGAGGTTTCTCAACCATACATGGTTGTGTAAAGAAACATCCTCCCACTGTAGGTGTCTGTGTTAGAGCACAGAGGATGAAAGCAGGATGTGGAGCCTCCGGCTGCAGGGATTGATAGTGTATGTTGCAGGGAAGGGTCTGGGGAAGGACATGAGCTTGGGATGGGGAGGCTGAATCTATGACCGGGAGATGCTTAGATCAAATTCTCTGTTCTCTGTTCTCTCTCATTAGGTCTTTAAAAAAAAAAAAAAAAAAAGCTTAGAGAACCAGCAGTGTTGTCACACTTTGCTGCTACCACCGCTACGAGGAATAGTGTGAAAGATTTTTTTGTGTGTGTGTGGTACGCGGGCCTCTCGCTGTTGGGGCCTCTCCCGTTGCAGAGCACAGGCTCCGGACGCACAGGCTCAGCGGCCACGGCTCACGGGCCCAGCCGCTCCGCGGCATGTGGGATCCTCCCGGACCGGGGCAGGAACCCGCGTCCCCTGCATCGGCAGGCGGACTCTCAACCACTGCGCCACCAGGGAAGCCCTAGTGTGCAAGATTTTTAAGTGGTGAACTCAAAATAACATTTGTATTGTACTTAATACATAAAGCATCTGAATATGATTAACTCATTTGATTTGAGCATCACAATAATGCTTGAGGCTAATAGTTATAAAACCTCACTACTGATGAAGAAGATGAAATTCTCATCAGTTAAATCTGAGGCTTGGTAATTAGCAGTCAGCCAGGCCTGTCTCAAGACCCCATGGTCCTCTGATCCTAAGCGCAGTGCTCTTTTCATTATATAGTGCAACCTTATTAAAAATGAAAGTCTTTTTTTTTTTAGGACAGTTCATGGTTTTAGATACCAAAAATACCAATTATTTATTAGATATGAGGAAATAGAGCAAATTTGGGTCTTTTCCCCATATTTTAGTGAAATTCCAAGGGCCAAAAGGCAGCTGGCCAGTGGCAGAAGGAGAACTAAGGAGTCTGAATCATTGATAAAGTTTCTAGTCAAGCCAGAAACTGTCAAAGTAGGTGATATTCCAGTCGTTGGAGTTGCCTGGTTATTCATGACACCTGGTGATACTGAGTCTCAGTAATAAAAACTTCAGGGAATCTGAAAGAACTAATCACCTCCACAAGGGATAACCTGTAATTGGATTGAATGATTATTATAAATGACTTATTTTTAGGGGCATACTAAGCAATGCAAGGGACCGTTCTGGTTATTAGTATGTGGAATAAAATATGTATTTATTCCACATACTTCTTTTTTCAGACATTTTCTGATATCTCATTTCTGACTATTAAATTATACCCAAGTAGGATATGCAACTGCATGTATCCCACTTATTTCAGTGGACATTAAGGGCAGCATAAATAGAGGCTGAAAATAATCAGAAGCGTTTAGAATTCTGTACTTATTCATCTAACTGGCTTGTCCTCATTCTGGAATGCAAGTGATTCTAATCCTCTCCCCACACGTACACCTTCCCCGGGGCCTCAGTTTCTGGGGTTCACTTTCTCCACGGAAAGAATTCCAAGACAGACTTCCACCTATGACTGCTTATTCCTTGTCCACACACACAAATCAGGGTTGCTCAAAACATAGGAAACAATGATCGGGGATAAAAACAGAAAGCTTATTCCTTGGAGAGAAGGAAGGAAGCCAACAGATTTTTTCAGACTTTCTTGTTTGGGGGAAGCAGACTTTCTTCCTTTTTTTTTTTTTTAGTGAAAGCAGATATGGAACATGAAAAAAAAAAAAACAAAAAATGACCTAGATTGTGTTGTGTTCTTTTATTGTATCTATGAAGAGTTTAGCTGAAGTAAGCTTTTTAGCTATTGGTCCTAAGTGATAAATTTGATTAGTCTTATAGCAAGCAATAAATGAGATGCTAAGGCAGATGCAAGGTTAAGAGCATGTCAAAAAAATAGCATGATGGTTATGTTTAATGTGGAGGAAAAATTAAAACCAAACAAACTGAAAACCCACATGCACCAAGTGGTTTTTTTTCCCCATTAACTATAGAAGTCAGAAACGGTTCTGTGTGTCTCTTTCCTTCCAAGCTGTACTGAGATTTTGAATTTTGTAATTTATACTAATATGTCAATGTACCAGATGTAGTCTTTTGAGGCTCTTTGGTTATGGAAAGCAGATGAAGTGAATTTTCTGTTGAAATGTGCTTTTTTTCCTCTTTCTTTTTTTTTAAATGTGCTTTTCAGTTAGCCCTTTTTAAAAGGGCTTTGCATTTAGAATTGGGCAGTTGAGTAGACTTCATTGGAGAATGAATCTGGGTGTTGGATAGAGAGTTTTTTTTTCAGAAGCTGACTTGGAGAAAAAAGTGATTCTTGCTTTCAAATTCACCTTTAACAATCTTCAGTTGACAAAGACTTTTGTATGCTAGGTGCTGGGGAATACAGAGGGAAAAGTGACAATTGCTCTTGCACCACCCCCACCCCGAGAATTTACAGTCTAGGGAGGGAGCCAGAATATAAATGAAGACATTGACAAACAAACAGTTAAAAATTGTGCTAAGTGCTGTGATGGAGAATAACAGACACACATCTCTCCATGCACCACGTTACGCACCTGGCCCAGCAGGAAAACCCAGCAGGTACACCATCCATCTTTGAGGTGTCTTGGTGCCTTTCTAGAACATCATCTGGGGAGAGACAATGGAAATTGTAATAAAGGTAAGAAGACAGCAGGTTGATGTAGCGCAGTGCTTTTCAAGCTGCTGGGGGGTTTTGTTTTGCTTTGTTTTGCTTTGTTTTTGGAGACCTAAGATTCTAGAAAGGTCCAAGACTGCTCCGTGAAGAAGGAAATGGGAGTGAGCACGGGGTGGGGCTCGAGGCTCGGGGATCTTCCCACCCCCGCTTCTCTCAAACCTGCTCTTCCTTTATCTGTTGAAGACTTCCCCTGCTAAAGGAGGAAAAACATTTTCAATTTACTGTTGTACAAAAAGATCAGTCTTTGGAAGTAGGCAGTTCTGGATTCCAAACAGTACTACAGCCCTTGAGTGGCTTGTCTTAAATCCCCTGAGTCTGTATCTCATTATTGATAGGATGACACTCAAGCCCATTCTGTTGGGCTTCTCAAGGCTTATAAATACTGCCTAGGAGGGAGGCATTTACTAGGAAATGTTCTTATTACTTATATTTGTAATTAGGGTGCATAAGTTGAAAACATATTGTGATTAATAGTAATTTTTTCCCCAAAGTTCTGTGGTGATATAACCCTTGGATGGCCAAACATGGCCACTGTGGATAACAGGTTCCATGCTTCTCTTTTTTCCTGCCCAGGATTTTTTTTTTTTTTATTAGTGGGAATTCTTCTGGAAACTCCATCTCATCCCCCCATAGAGAGCAGTTCTTGATGTGCTACTAATTCTGCCAAATGGACAGACTTGACTGCTCTCTCAGAATACAGAATTATAGAAAGAAAAAGCGAGTTGAGAAGTGAAAGGCACAAGAGTTGTGTGTACCTATGGCCGTGTGATAACTGCTTTAGACATATTTGGTCTGCAAACACCCGTGGAAACTTGCATGTGTCTCCTTTGTTTTTCCAGATTTTGCTCATGGGAGGGACACTTAATTTGTTCTTTGAATTTAACCATTATATTTTAACATACATCCTGACTTAATCGAATTGGTCAAAATTTTCTTTTTATAACAGCCAGACAGCTTGTGCATATAACCACATGCAGTTCTATTTTGTCACCAACTGGTCACCATATGGAAGTCAGTTGCAATGTGTTTGGATCATACAACTCTTCGCATAGGCGATCGTCTCGGCGGGCTCGGGTTGCATCGTGGCAAGTGGATTCAGCTTGAGACGAGAGTAGAGATGGGGATCTGATGGTTGGCAGTTCTGGACCTACAGTACCTTGTCTAAGAAAGGCCCGTAAAATGGCAGTCAGTGCCTTAAGAGTATTTCTTTTGTATAATGAGCTCATAAAAATACGTGCTATCCAGCCTGCTTCCGATGTGATGATTAATGTCACAGATATTTCTTTAGCAATTTGACTACTCTAACAATATATTCACAATGAATTATATATAGAGAGAAAAGAGGAGCAGAAGGAAAACTAGAATGAGTGGTTAGAGTTGTTGAAAATGCATACGTAATTTATTCCCTCTTTAAAAAAATTGCAGTTGGGCTATTCTATGTTGTGTTGAAAGTGTCATACTTTATAGTAGAAATAAATCAGGATTTATTTTTAGTCTCAAATTTAGGGATACAAGGAAATAACATGCCGGAGTTTTCTAGATGCTGTTGGATATTTGTTTTCCTTTTTGGCATTTCCTTTCAGTTGACCTGACATGAAGATAAAAAAAATGACAGCTATTTCTCAGTTGGCATTTGAAAGACGAGAGCAATAAGAAACCCAGCAGAACTCCTGGAGAATTTTCATAGGGAAAATAAGCACATTGACATTCTTTGACTTCTGTATATTGATTTTTGGCCCCAGCTGCTCCAAAGCCATTAAGGGTTAGAGTTAACCATTCTTGATTTTTTATTCAGTCAGTTCCCTTATTCATAATGCTGAATAATACCAATACTATTTCATTTTATTTATGCTCACATGCAGTGCTGGGGTAAAAATTTCATAAGGTGGCAGACTAAATTTCTTGCAGGTAACTGATAAAATACACGTTCTTTAGGAGGCTGTTGACTGATGTGCTAAGTGAAGGAATAAATCTTGTGAATTTCAGAGGTGGTACCCGAATGATCTTAAACAACCCTACTGTGTTAAAAACATATCAGGATCTCTCTCCTATAAAGATAAACTGAAGTCTCTTTTGAAATAGGTACAAGTCCTTGATTTCTAAAAATTTATTGGCAAAGTCAGCTTAATTAGCAGTGAAAGGAATGACTTGTCATCCCTATGTGAGTGTCTACTTCCACTGCAAGGTTATCAAAGCTTCTTGATAGAGATTGATGCCAGAACTAATAAGCTGTCTCACTAAAGCTTCATAAAGTGTTCCTGTTCCTATCAAACGTTTAAACCCAGAAAAAAATGGACAGTGTGGTAGGCAGAACAATGACCTTCCAAAGATATCTATGTCCTGATCCCTGAAACCTGTAAATATGTCATGTTACATGGCAAAGGGGAATTAGGTTGCAGATGGAATTAAGGTTACTAATCAATCAGTTGACCTTAAAATAGAGAGACTATTCTGGATTTTCCAGGTAGGCCTAAAATAATCATGAGATTCCTTAAAAGTGGAAGAAGGAGACAGAAGAGGTGGGAGTGATAAGATTGGAGAAGGACTCAAGCCATCATTGCTGCTTTTGAAGATGGAGGAAGGAATTTCGCTAGCCAAGGAACACTTGCAGCCTCCAGAAGCTGAAACAGGCAAGGAATAAGATTCTCCGCTCGAGCTTCCAGAAAGGAAGCCCTGAGAACATCTTGATTTTAGTCTTGTGAGACCCATTCCACGCTTCTATAGAACTGTAAGATAAAAAATGTATGTTGTTTTAAGGCAGTAAGTTTATGATAATTTGTCACAGAAGCAATAAAAAACTAATACAGACAGCAGAAGACAATACTGTCTATTAAATCATGCAGTCATGGAACATCTATTACATGCCTGTTTATTAAATACAGTCTAATTCCTACTGCAGCATCTTTGGTGTAATTAAAACATCCTCCATGAATCAGAGTGAAAATCATACTTGAGTGTCTGTCAGTTGCCTTGATAACAGCTTTATGATTTCTCTACTAATTATATTAGGAAGGCTGGGGCTTCCTGGAGTGAGCAATGGGGTGGAAGCCCAAACATCTTTCCACCCACACACATCATATACATCCATTCCTTTTCCACCTTGTTCCTAAGGTTCCCCGTTAACGTAGAGGGTTGCTGGATCATGACCATGCTTGGGCACATGCAGAGTTCAGTTGCCTGAACAGGTTGATTTGGGGATCCAGGAAAAACGTTAAAACATAAGACTACGAGAAGTAGAAGGGACTTTTGAGACCATCTAGTCCAAAATTTTGGTTTTACCAATGAGCAAATTCAGGCCCAGGGTCCCTCAGCTGGTAGGTAGTAAAATTGGGATGAGGGTCCAAATATTCTGTTTCTTCCTGGTTCTGTTTTGTTTCCACTATAGAATGGATTCCAACCAGACCTACACAGTCAGTTCCCCAGCTGCTCCAAAATAGAATCACCATCAAGCCCAATGTACTTGAAGCATTATATCCAGGAAGCCATAGTTAATATCTGTGTATGTTCCCTAGATAAGTTCCCTGAAGATTTCCCATTAATACCAAAAAGTTCAAGGGGAAGATAAAAGTTCCATGTTCAGTAATAACTGAGACCAGCATTATTCGTGGATGTAAATAACATGACTTTTTATGCTAAGAATCACCAAATCATTAAAGCATAAAGAAGAACAAGGAGCTTATAGTTTACCTTGTTTATTAGCTACAATCTCCACTGGAATGGCACAAAGCCTTGGGTGACTTCTGATATTAACATGGACAAACCTCTTCTCTTTCTATGTATGAGGCTTTGGGTAAATTAGTCAACTTTTCTGAGTCTAGCCTTCTTCCTCTATACAATGGAACTGACTATTCTACATCCGAGAGCTATTAAAAGGATTAAGGGGACTAATATTTGCAAATTCCATACTGTTATTTGGAACATAACAGGTGCTGAGTAAATGGTAGCTATTTTATTGCTACATTAAAAAAAATAAAACTTGCTAGAATTTCTGAAGAGCATTTTTATCTCAGTGGGAAAGAAAACAAAAGGAAAACCTAAGCAAGACCCTTAGGATCTTGAAAGCAAGAGGAAAGAGAATGGAAGGGAGGATGACAGGGGTGGTGGGGGAATGAATGTCATTCCATAAAGGGGGAAAGATTGGAGGGAATTCAAGGGCTCAAGAGTCAAAGGAGAGGCTAGAAAAAGTGTCAGAAGAAAGGGCAGAGAGAGGGTCAAAGGGAGAGAGAGGAGGGAAAAAAGGGAAGGAGGAAAAGAGAAACCAGCGGTGGTTTATAAAGTGATCATTGAGCAAGACATGAGAGGAGAACAGAAAAAAAGAACACAGAGAGCGGTTGAAATCACCAGGTAGTGTTTGCTTCTGATTCATCTCCTGAAGGAAATACTTTGTAAGGGAGAGCTTTGCTCTTTTGTGTGCTAGCGAATATAAGGCGAGAATCCCTCCTTTCTTTTTCTAGTGACAACCCTGAGCAAGGTCATGCTCCCCTTTTAAACATCCCTTCTGTCTGAAGCTCTGTGTCAGTGTGATCAAATAGGGTCTCCTCGGTTTACGGGACAGATGTAAAGTTGAATGATGTACCCGGCACATCCTTGTGCACTGCCCCCTCTGGAACTGAACCAAAAGCTCTGTGATCCTGAATCCCTCAGTTGCTGTGCTTACAGATGGCTTTTCTCTTTTCCCACAGTCCCCATACTCACTTCTCAGAAGTATAAAAAGCCTTCTCAGTAAGACGTGGATGAAGTAGAATAATGCAGTTTTCCCCAAACTTGCCTGATTACACACATACTCAGAAGTGTGTCTGTCTGGAGATCCTGATTCTTCCCTCCAGGTGATTCTTGTAATTACAAACTGAAACACACAGAAATGAAGACCCTTCAGAGTAAAGCAAGTGATTGTCCACTTCTGAATCTGATACCATCATTTTCCCAAAACTGGAAGCTGACACATTGGCAAATCGGCTTAGGGTCTGTATTCTTGAAGTAGTTATCTCTGTTTTAGCTGAGGGATCTCTTTGCTACTAGTGATGATAATTTTGTGGATGACTCTCTGGTTTATATCGTCAGTACTCAAGAGGCACCTCCTCTGTTAAGTCTTTGTTAAGGCTTTTAACCAGGCTTGTTAGTCATTCCTTCCCTGCTTCGTGCCGTGGCCGCAGATGTGAATTACAGTCATACGGTGTGAAAATTAATTGTCAGATTTCTCATGAGTCCATGCTTTTTCGAGTAGAGTTCATGCCATTCATTTTTAAGTCCTCAGTATTTTGCCTGCCTGGTGCATAGTAGACATTCAGTAAATGTTTATTGAGGGAATACTCAATGTAGACTTATGAAGCTGTACCTGGGGAATGAAAAGTTGAGCTTATCCCAGGGAAAGACTATGAAACAGTGGTAGGAGATTTGCCCAAGATCATCTTTACATTCTAGTGAGGCCACAAGCCCCAGGGCCTGTTCCCAGCATCTCTCCAGATAGTACTTTCCTTATCTGTCTAGAATTGGTATAGAATTGATCTCAGAGATGGGTTTCAACTTTATCACTCTACAGATGAGCCTCTGATATTAGGCTTTTCTTGTGTTGCTCAGGTTGCAGGGAACCCTGTAGAGATGGAATGGGAAGAAAAAAGGTGATAATGATGACTAGTGATACTTTATTTTGTATGAAGTGACATGAAGTTGAACAGTAATAATATATTGTTGTATTAAATACTGTAGCATTAGACTCTGCTTCAAGTCTTATAAGCCATACAAAAGGCAAAGATCGTATGAGGCAAAGACCATGTGAGGTTTTCTAACTAACAACGAATGATCACTGAAATATTAAGATAGAGACGTTATACTAATTACATTAGGGATTCTTTGCGTTAATTAATGTTGTTCCCTCTGAGTTGATTCCTGCCAAATTTGTTTGGCTGAATTCCTGATTTAACTGTTAGTAAGACCAGGATTACCCCAGAAAGTGAGGCTAGGAAGCTTTTATTGTAGGAAAACCTCATGTCTAAAAATTTGACAGCAGACAAAGGGGAGAAGGGAAGAGAGTTGACTGCTATTTGGGAGAGAAGTCAGCACCCATAGCTTCGATTCATTTCTTAGTAAGGGTTGAGAAGGGAACTGACCACTGAAGTCAAGTCTTGTGTGTGTTTTCTCCTTTACATCCCTCTTGCAAGGCAAATTTTGAAGAAAAAAGGAGTGTTCCATTTCTCTACTGTTAATTACCCTGCTTCGCAGAGAAACAGGAGAAATCCTATTTGCATCTTTTCAGCTGTTGTTAACAAGCCCCCAAGGGCTGAGTTAATGTTTATTTGGGCGTGCAGTGGCCGAAAGGGAATAGCAGGAATTATCCTCTGAGTTGCAGTGGCGGAGAGTGTGAGTCCCTTAGTGAAATGGAAGAGATTGACCTTCATGATTTGCCCTTCTGCTTTTTAGTTCTGTTCGGGGGATGGAATTGACCCGTGGCTTACTGGAAAGAGTGTGGACTTTGGCCTCCTACCAGGCTGGTTTCAGATTTCCCTTTGTTCACTTTTGTGAAACACCCAGTAAACTGAATAAACTCTTTGAGCCACAGTATTCTCATCTGTACAATTGGAACCATGGTGCACAGTTCACGGGCCCAGTGCAAAATGACAATGCAGGATCCTCTGTTCAAACAATATTATGAATTTCAGGATGGTGATAGCAGAGCATGAAATCAAGTGCAAGAGCCCTTTAGCGCCTGTGTGACATGGCAGGTTACACATCCATGACGCTGTCCCTGGATGTGCAGGTCATTTGTCTGCTGGCCCTCAGATAGCTTCCCCTGTTTACCTCTGTATCTCAGGGCTGATCCCTGAAAACTACATTTCCACTGGCTGCTGAGTAGATTTGACCAATGGGAGGAAATGGTAGGCGATTGGAGTGAGGGGAAAGTTAAGTCATTTATTTGTCTCTCTCCCTCTTTTACCTTCTCAGAGGCATCTCTAATAGTGACTGTCTCTCCTCGTTTGGTTGCAGCCACCCCAGCACAGCTCACTTTCTGGGGTCCCACTTTCCCTGATCCCACTTCCTGCTACACAGTCTGCTGTCCCAGGTCCCTGCAGGTGGCCCGGCTTCTGTGCTCTGATAACAGCACCTTTCCCTCAGTCCCTCCAGCCTCTGTGAAGATAGCCTTTTCCTGCGATTGCCGTTACCTGGACTTCCTCACTGTTCCCTGTTTGGCATTTCAGCTCTTCTAAGCCCTTGTAACTGGCTCCCCTTATTAAATGTTCTCTACTGAACTATCTTGCATGGAATCTGATACAAATATCTGCCTCGAAAGCTTATTTCGAGACTTAAATTGGTCTAAGGCAGTGTGTTTCAACTGTAGATTGCAATCCATTCGTGAGACTTAAAATCAATTTAATGGGTCAAAACTGGCATTTTTAGAACCCCAAAATAACATAGAAGAGAAAATATTGCAGTGCACTGTATGTATTTAGGGTAAGTTGTTTCATAAGACTCTTAATTGTTGGAATGTGTATGTGTGGTATGCAACAGTTCACAATGTAAAAATGTATTACTTTGTAGCAGCTGAGATTTAAAAAAGAAAAAGAAAGCCAGTAGTCTAAAATTTCTGGCACAAAATAATTCAACAAACTGTAGCAACTATTGTTGCCATCCAAGACCATGCGGCATAAACACAATCTAGTAAGACAGGAACCAAAGCGTTTACTGTTCCACTTGACTTTAGCCCATCAGAAGAGTTCCACGCAGTTGGGCCAGCATGTTCTGAAATGGCCAAAGCATTTACTTATATATGTTTGATTTCACCTGGACAAGCCCAGCCTGAGTCACCAGCCTTGTCTGGAAGAGAAGCCAACCAGGTTCAAAGAACAGAAACAGTTTTAAGATAACATTTTATTTTTCTATGATTCATCGCAAATCTGTCTCCTAACAGCTGCCTTATTTAATATGGGCAAATGTCACTCAGAAAAGTAGGATTAGGGAGGAAGTGATGGAATAAAGCAGCTCCCCGGTCAGCAAGTCGGCAATAGTGCAACTTAGGTCTCTGGCATTCCCCTTTTCCAAAGATATCAAAGGGCTCTACAAAGACAACTGTGCTCCCAGATTCAGAAATAACAAATATTATCAACCTTCCAGCACTTGCTGATGGAAGCACTGAAAGCCACAGGTTACTTTATTTTGCCACCCTAGCTGTAAATGGCTGCTGTTAGCTTCGGGTTGGTCATGATAGGAAAATGCATGGCAAAAGAATTTTTAGCCCCTTGTCTAGTTCTTGTCTATTTCATCAGGCAAAGAAGCTCACGTTCCCAACCAGTCTTGAAATCCATCCAACTCCAAAGAGCAAGGAAGCCGAGGAGTAGTGAAGAGCTATAGGTCAGGTAGACTTTTCTGCTTCATGACGTCCTCCCAGACCTCACCAGAGCTCTCTCTGTGGGACTGAGGGCAGCGTTCCCAAGCTCTCATGCCTGTTTGATAGCATAGCACGCAGAGATACTCTTATAGGTGTTGGTTTTGAGTATCTCTAAGTGGCAAGACAAATGCCTGTTTCTACCATTGCATGGTAGTGTTTTCCAAAGTCAGATGACCGAGAAAAGAGCAGAAATCTCTTTATAGCACTTATATTGTGCCGGAAGCTGTGTTAAGTACTTTACACATATAAGCTCATTTAATCCTCAAAACAACCCTATGAGGTGGGTACTATTATTACTCTCATTTCCCAGCTAAGGAGGAGGATAGGGAAGGCAAATACTTGCCCAAATTCATACAGCCAGACAGTAGTAGAGCCAAGATTCAAACTAGACAGTCTGTCCAGTCAGTGATCTTAACCTTGACTCGGACTGAGAGTCAAAGGGGGGTGGCGTTCTAATGTTACCATGAACCAATTTATCTGATTGGCTGGGCAAATCAACCCTCTACGGTGTCCTCTTCTCAACCATAAAACAAAGACATTTCTCTGGATGTTTTAAAATCCCTTCTAGTGCCACCTTTCATGTTTCTTTACATTTTAGTGTTCAGAGGGATTATGTTAATTCGTCGAATGTATTTTATTGCCCCCAAATATTTCAAACACATCGGTTACTAAACTACTTTTCCAAATCGTCGAAACAGGGATAATTTTCTACTCATCCACTCCCTAATTCAATGTAAGGAGTCCTCGTGTTTCACTGCTGAGCCTTTTTACCTTCGTTTCTTCCTATCCATCCGAAAACTGCCTTTCGTTTCTCAGCACCTGGAAGGAAATCCCAGGAAACTTCGGAAATCCCTGAGTTTGTCACCCCGCCACCCCCGAAAGGAGTGCTGAGTTTGAGGGTGTGACTGGTCTAATGGGGCTCAGATACGATGGTGATACACCGAAGAGGTACTGGGGACACAGAACATTAAACAGTGTTTCCAATTAAGAGATGAGTAAGTTTCATTAGGTCCCATTTGTTTATTTTTGTTTTTATTTCTATTTCTCTAGGAGGTGGGTCAGAAAGGATCTTGCTGTGATTTATGTCACAGAGTGTTCTGCCTATGTTTTCCTCTAAGAATTTGATAGTTTCTGGCCTTACATTTTAGGTCTTTCATCCATTTTGAGCTTATTTTTGTGTATGGTGTTAGGGAGTGATCTAATCTCATACTTTTACATGTACCTGTCCAGTTTTCCCAGCACCACTTATTGAAGAGGCTGTCCTACCATATGCTAACACATATATATAGAATTTAAGAAAAAAAAAATGTCATGAAGAACCTAGGGGTAAGACAGGAATAAAGACACAGACCTAGTGGAGAACCGACTTGAGGATATGGGGAGGGAGGAAGAAGGGTGAGCTGTGACAAAGCGAGAGAGAGGCATGGACATATATACACTACCAAACGTAAGGTAGATAGCTAACAGGAAGCAGCCGCATAGCACAGGGAGATCAGCTCTGTGCTTTGTGACCACCTGGAGGGGTGGGATAGGGAAGGTGGGAGGGAGGGAGACGCAAGAGGGAAGAGATATGGGAACATATGTATATGTATAACTGATTCACTTCGTTATAAAGCAGAAACTAACACACCATTGTAAAGCAATTATACCCCAATAAAGATGTTAAAAAAAAAAAAAAGAGATGAGTAAGGTCGGAGAGAACCGCCCTTCTGGATGGAGCCCTCCACCACCTGAGGAACTGATTAAATATCATGCAGCAGAAAGTAAATGTTTACTCCCAGCCAGGTGCTTGGACTATGCAGAACTGTATTAGGCGTAAGTGGTTTAATTGGCTCACCTTTTATCAACTGTTAGTGCTTTCCTCTTAAGTGCCTGTCAGAGAATCTTTGTGTTTCTCTTCTAACAGCTGGCTCATAAAAACATAGTCATCTTCAAATGTTGAGGAGGGATCTTACTTTAGATTCCTACTGTCTTTCCTCCAATTTGTATTCAAATGGGAGGAGAGAAAGAAGATTAAAGCAGGCTCTCTGGCTTGCTAGTCTATCAATTCTATCCAAATTCATGGAACCGTATTTTCTAATTTGTTCTATATTTTAAGTGCTGTTTGTTTTCTCTCTTGAAGATGGAATCCTAGCTAAACACTAATCACCAAAATGCAGTATTTAGCTATCAGAATGTCTCTAAGGGAGATCCATTGTGACACGCACAGAGCGTTCTTATTAATATAAGAATTTGTGGTCAACTTGTCATGTTAGCCATAATTGACTTCATGCTTCTTTTCCTCTTGTGGTTTTGTTGTCTTTGGATTTCCAGGCAATTTTTTCCCCCTGACATGTACTTATTAATTCATCTGCTTGGAATGGCTTGGATAGAAAACTATATCTAGGTTTCGGAAACGCTCTCCATCAAAATCAGGGTAGCCATGGTTTTGTATCCCCTCTATCATTTCCTTTTTCCTTCTCGGTTCCTGATTCTCTAACTCTGTGGTTACTCAGGAAATACTAACTACTTGGTATTGAAACTCATGACTGACTCAGAAGTTACTATATTTAGCTACTCAGTGGATTTATTTTGAAGACAGTATGAAAAATATAGAAGTACAGTTTTATTTATAATAAATATGAATTAGTATTCTTTTATATACTCGTGCTCTACTGTAAGTGTAGGGTGCTTTTTCAGGATAATCTCAGCCTGGTTCACTGAGAATTTTTGAAATTCATTCTCTAGTAAAATGTTTCTCCAAGTTGTGTCCCCCGAACCCTGTCTCTATAATACATGCTTCTTGTTATGTATTGTTAAACGCGTTGTTAAACGCGTCTAACAAGTTTAGGAAACCCTACATACTCTTTCCCTTTCCTTAAGAGTAATCATCACATTAGAAGGTTTAAGACTTAGAAATTCGTCAGTAGAGGAACTCATTTACTTTTTTTTTTTTTTTTTTTTTTTTTTTTTTGCGGTACGCGGGCCTCTCACTGTTGTGGCCTCTCCCTTTGCGGAGCACAGGCTCCGGACACGCAGGCTCAGCGGCCATGGCTCACGGGCCCAGCTGCTCCGCGGCATGTGGGATCTTCCCGGACCGGGGCACGAACCTGTGTCCCCTGCATCGGCAGGCGGGCTCTCAACCACTGCGCCACTAGGGAAGCCCCTCATTTACTTTTAATGCAACATCTTTCTCAGTACTGTTTGACCCCATCCACCCATATCCCTGCTTTTATTCTGAGAACTGTTAATGCTTATCATTATAAGGTAGCTTTCCTCAGAGTAGACTTGGGAAATGGGCTCTGGTTATATGCTCCCTGTGAAATAGTGAGAGGAGTCGTCATTTGTTAAGCATTTGCTATACGGTGGCCCTGTTCTAGGTACTCTGGATGTTGTAAGAGCTAGGTGTTTATTTGGGTGCTTTAATAGAGACTGAAATGAAGGCTTTACACAAGACGAATTACTTCTCGTTCACATGGACGTCTAAGATGGCGAGCAGTGCAGGGAGTTAGGGCAGCTGTCCTTGCCAGCATCATCCAGGGACTCGGGTACCTTCTGTGGTGGTGCTTCACCCTCCTTCAACGTGTTCCCTCCTCTGTAGGTTGGAAACTGGTTCATCACACTCACCCATGTTTCACCCTTCAGAAAAAAAGACAAAAGGGACATCCCTAACCAAAGAGAAAATGGAGGGCAAAATAACAGCCTGCTGTTAAGGATTTGGTTTATATTATGCTCATATCTCATTGCCAAGAATTGATTGACGTGGCCACACCTTGTTTACCGGAAGTCAGGGAAATGTAGGGTCTGCCTGGGGAACATAAGTCCATCTCAAACTTAGAAGGTTCTATTATGAAAAAGGAAGAAGGAAAGAATGAATATTACAGGCAATTAGCCTTCTGTACCATGATTTTTCAACATTAAATCTTAGAATCAACTCCATGTAGGTATAAGTAACTGTTTGAGTATATATGTCTGTCCTCATTTTAATAATGAGAGAAAGTAAGATACAGAGAGGGTAAAGCTCAAAATCACGTAATGATCAGTGGCTTTAGGCTTTGATATCAAGCTACCTAATTCTAGAGCCTGATTATGAACTAATACAACACATCTACAATGCTTTCCCCACAAATTTCTAGTAGTCTCCACTGTTCTTGGGCCTGTTCTTTTCTCACTTTAAAAGAGATTCATGGGGCTTCCCTGGTGGCGCAGTGGTTGAGAGTCCGCCTGCCGATGCAGGGGACATGGGTTCGTGTCCCGGTCCGGGAGGATCCCGTGTGCCGCAGAGCGGCGGGGCCCGTGAGCCATGGCCGCTGAGCCTGCGCTCCGCAACGGGAGAGGCCACAGCAGTGAGAGGACCGCGTACAGCCAAAAAAAGGAGATTCATTTTCTAAGCCAGTGGGGTAGAGAGTATTTTCTTCACCCAAATCATGTTCTCCTTTTTACTTCTGGACATGTGTCTAAACTATATTTCTCAGCTTGTCTTAGGTGTGGCCATATAACTGCCTTCCAGCCAATGGAATACGAAAATATCTGATGTATACCACCTCGAGGCTTAGACTGTAAAAAATAAAAAGTCCCTTGCAGGCTCCTCCATGCCCTCTTCCATCCAGCCAGCTCAAATGGAAATGACACCCAGCCCAACTGGAGGCCATATGGCAAGGCAAGAATGGCCAAGCCTTGCTCAGCCTGAGTCCCTGGATCACTGTGTGGAGGAGAGCTACCCCAAAACCTGTTTCCCACCTACTACTGTTATGTGAGCAAAAAATAAACTTCTGTTGTGTCTGATCCATCGTAAAGTTTTTGATCTGTTTGTCCTAGCAGTTAGCCTACTCTCAGGAGTACGTGTTAGCGTGATGTCACGAATGGCAAATTGACAACATGGGTTCACATCCTTCGCTTGCCATTTACTAGTGATGTGACCTCGGGCAATTTACTTACTCTCTCTGAGCCTCAGTTTTCTCAGCTTTAAATTCATACTCAAACAGTTGTTGTAAGAAATAAATTACTCTCTATGAGCGCCCTGTTTCTTGTTACGTATTCCATTCCAGTGATCAATGTGTGCTTATTCCAGTTGGCTCGCCGTTTCAAATATACATGCCTTAGTATTATGAAAACATTTTAAAAGAAATGTATCTTAGGTATCTTTAGGTTTCCACACTTACAGGACTTTCAGATTTATATTTCATGGCTTTAAAAAGTGTCAGCAAAATGGGAGTGTATCAGTTTGGGATCCATTTGATAAACCTGCATAGAAATATGTGTTTGGCCACCTCCTAGCTGTGACACCTCTCTGGGGCTTAGATTCAGCGTCAGTAATTTTGTAATTATAATAGTCCTCTTTTAGAATTGTGAGGATTGAATAAAAGTATAAAAGTCTGTGAGACCACCTTACACACTGATTCCCCTTCTCTCCCCAAACAGGTTTTCCTATGCGGCACTTGGAGTCACTTTGGCTGAACCACAATCACCTTTCTTTCTCAAAATGTTAGAAATAAATAGTAGTAACCAGCAATTTGGAGTCTCTAAAAAGCAGGCATTTTTATTATAATGCTGAATTGCAGTTTATTTTCCCAACAGCCCTGTGGATTTGGGGTGATTTGTGAGGGAAGAAGTCAGCCCATTTCTGTATTTCCAGGAGAGAGAGGACAGACATTGGTTGCAGTACCTAACAAAGAAAGCGGTGGTCGCAGAGTGGACAAAACAAGGCTAATTGTGTCGAGGGATAGAAATACTGGAGATTATTAGCACAATGTGCCTTCAGAGGTTTCCCCCCAGGTATGGTATGAACTCTGCAAGGGATACTTTCTGTTTGGAAGGCACAAGGGCAGACAACAATAAGCCTCCACTCCCCGACTTCACTTGCTGAGATTTACTTATTATGGAACTAAAGATTCTGGTTGATTAGCTTCTCACACGCATTTATGTCAGAGAAGGGATGCAGTTGTTATACGTTGCATTAATTATGTATACCCTGGCTTAATCTGTTGTCGCATAAAAATACGCGAGGCATATTTGTCTCTGCATAATCTTTCTAATAAGTGGGAAAAAGGCAAAGTCATTGGGAAACAGTAAGTAAAACTGTGCTTAATATTAAGTTTTTTGTTTCCATTCAGTGTCTTACCTAAATACATGAAGTTAATGCATTTTAACTCAACTCAATGACAACTACCAACAACAGCACACTGAATGCATGAAGAATTTTGGGGCTGAAGGGGTGATCTATTGTTAGGCACTCCCTTTGGGAATCCGCATGGATTGATCATTTAACTGGGAAGTTTTGTTTTTTACCTTACCTTTGTAAGGTAAATGACAAAACCTCAATTTACTGGAGTGTACCAGCTAATCTTCGAGTGCCACTTTAACCTTTGTGGTGAAAACTCATTCTAGACATTGCCGAGCTACTTTACTGTTTTGTGAAGAAAAAAATATTGCGTTAAATCTAATTCTTAATGGCTGCAAAATGTGGAACATTGTTTGCTTTGTTTTACATTTTTGCAATATAAACTTTTGAGAATATAATAAGAGCTGTGGATAATATCATAAATTATCAAGAAAGACATACATGCGTGCGTGCACGCACACACACACACACACACACACACACACACAATTTTGCATACAATTTAGAGACCCCTACAACCCCATTGAGCCCCTGGTAATAGATCCCAGGTGAAGAATCTCTTGCAGAGAGTGCCTTGGAATTATAGTTCTAAAAATTTGTTTGCATTGCAATAAAAATATAGGTAGAGAAAAAGGGATTTGGCAAAATCTTCATTTACTCTTAAGAACTGAGTACACTGAAGCCATGAAAAATATTTTTCTTGTGTATGCTAGGGAAGTTACTTCTTAATTCCCTTATTAGAATCTGTCTTATTGATTCGCCTTTTTCTTTTAAAAGCAAAATATCAAAAGAGTAAGTCTGATTAACCAAGGGCTTTTGTGGAGTTGATTCTTAATAGGTGAGCTATATTTTGAGAACTCTTCTGCGTATCCTTTGACCTCAGCAAGTGAAAAGAAACTCCAGAAGTTTACTTTCATAAAATCAAATACAAATACCTTAAAAAAATCCCAAACACCAGATGCTCTTTATTTCTAGCATATTCTCTACTCTCTTTTTCTATGCCATTTGTTCTTTTTTTTTTTTTTTTCACAGCAACAAAGTTAATTATCTTTATTAGGTAGATGGAACGTTAACCCTAACTGTGACATTTAAAAGACCACCAATAGTTTTTTTTTTTTTAATTATAGAAGGGTTTCTTAGCTTATTTTTATAAGCTTTTATTGTTTAACATAGGTTTATAATGCGGGGAAAGTACTGTCCTTCAGATGTCGGAGGAGACTTTTTGAATTTTTACTTATTTATTAATTTTTTTAACATCTTTATTGGAGTATAATTGCTTTACAATGGTGTGTTAGTTTCTGCTTTATAACAAAGTGAATCAGTTATACATATACATATGTTCCCATATCCCTTCCCTGTTGCATTTCCCTCCCTCCCACCGTCCCTATCCCACCCCTCCAGGTGGTCACAAAGCACCGAGCTGATCTCCCTGTGCTATGCGGCTGCTTCCCACTAGCGATCTGTTTTACGTTTGGTAGTGTATATATGTCCATGCCACTCTCTCACTTTGTCCCAGCTTACCCTTCCCCCTCGCCATATCCTCAAGTCCATTCTCTAGTAGGTCTGCGTCTTTATTCCCGTCTTACCCCTAGGTTCTTCATGACCCTTTTTTTTTTCTTAGATTCCATATATATGTGTTAGCATACGGTATTTGTTTCTCTCCTTCTGACTTACTTCACTGTGTATGACAGACTCCAGGTCCATCCACCTCACTACAAATAACTCAATTTCGTTTCTTTTTATGGCCGAGTAATATTCCATTGTATATATGGCTACATCTTCTTTATCCACTCATCTGTTGATGGACACCTAGGTTGCTTCCATGTCCTGCCTATTGTAAATAGAGCTGCAATGAACATTTTGGTACATGACTCTTTTTTTGAATTATGGTTTCTCAGGGTATATGCCCAGTAGTAGGATTGCTGGGTCGTATGGTAGTTCTATTTGTAGTTTTTTAAGGAACGTCCATACTTTTCTCCATAGTGGCTGTATCAATTTACATTCCCACCAACAGTGCAAGAGGGTTCCCTTTTCTCCACGCCCTCTCCAGCATTTATTGTTTGTAGATTTTTTGATGATGGCCATTCTGACCAGTGTGAGATGATATCTCATTGTAGTTTTGATTTGCATTTCTCTAATGATTAATGATGTTGAGCATTCTTTCATGTTTCTGTTGGCAATCTGTATATCTTCTTTGGAGAAATGTCTATTTAGGTCTTCTGCCCATTTTTGGATTGGGTTGTTTGTTTTTTTGATATTGAGCTGCATGAGCTGCCTGTATATTTTGGAGATTAATCCTTTGTCAGTTGCTTCATTTGCAAATATTTTCTCCCACTCTGAGGGTTGTCTTTTGGTCTTGTTTATGGTTTCCTTTGCTGTGCAAAAGCTTTGAAGCTTCATTAGGTCCCATTTGTTTATTTTTGGTTTTATTTCCATTTCTCTAGGAGGTGGGTCAAAAAGGATCTTGCTGTGATTTATGTCATAGAGTGTTCTGCCTATGTTTTCCTCTAAGAGTTTGATAGTTTCTGGCCTTACATTTAGGTCTTTAATCAATTTTGAGTTTATTTTTGTGTATGGTGTTAGGGAGTGATCTAATCTCATACTTTTACATGTACCTGTCCAGTTTTCCCAGCACCACTTATTGAAGAGGCTGTCCTTTCTCCACTGTACATTCCTGCCTCTTTTATCAAAGATAAGGTGACCATGTGTGTGTGGGTTTATCTCTGGGCTTTCTATCCTGTTCCATTGATCTACATTTCTGTTTTTGTGCCAGTACCATACTGTCTTGATTACTGTAGCTTTGTAGTATAGTCTGAAGTCAGGGAGCCTGATTCCTCCAGCTCCGTTTTTCGTTCTCAAGATTGCTTTGGCTATTCGGGGTCTTTTGTGTTTCCATACAAATTGTGAATTTTTTTGTTTTAGTTCTGTGAAAAATGCCACTGGTAGTTTGATAGGGATTGCACTGAATCTGTATATTGCTTTGGGTAGTAGAGTCATTTTCACAATGTTGATTCTTCCAATCCAAGAACATGGTATATCTCTCCATCTATTTGTATCATTTTTTTTTTTTGCGATACGTGGGCCTCTCACTGCTGTGGCCTCTCCCGTTGCGGAGCAACAGGCTCCGGACGCACAGGCTCAGCGGCCATGGCTCACGGGCACAGCCGCTCCGCGGCATGTGGGATCCTCCCGGACTGGGGCACGAACCCGTGTACCCTGCATCGGCAGGCGGACTCTCAACCACTGCACCACCAGGGAAGCCCTATTTGTATCATTTTAAATTTCTTTCAGCAGTGTCTTATCATTTTCTGCATACACGTCTTTTGTCTCCTTAGGTAGGTTTATTCCTAGATATTTTATTCTTTTTGTTGCAGTGGTAAATGGGAGTGTTTCCTTAATTTCTCTTTCAGATTTTTCATCATTAGTGTATAGGAATGCTAGATATTTCTGTGCATTAATTTGGTATCCTGCTACTTTACCAAATTCATTGATTAGCTCTAGTAGTTTTCTAGTAGCATCTTTAGGATTCCCTATGTATAGTATCATGTCATCTGCAAACAGTCACAGCTTTACTTCTTTTCCGATTTGGATTCCTTTCTATTTGTTCTTAACGGGAATAGTATTCCTCCCAAAAAGGGATTTTGGAAATCTGTGGGGAAATTTCTGGTTGTCCCACTGTCAGGAGATGCTGTACCAGCTATAGGTAGCAGGGTTAGGGTTTCCAAGAAGGCTTTTTCTTTTTCTTTTTTGTATCCCTCATGACTGTGTAATAATCCCCAGTATATTTAGGTAGGTGAAAATCCTATTCCTAATGATTGAGTTAGATTATAACTTCATTTTACAAACAAAAACACACCAGATTTTTTATGGTTTTTAATGCATTCGGTTTTTTAAGAGTACATGAAACTGCCACATATATTGTCTTTTGATTTGGTTAAGAACTTTACTAAGTTTTCCATTTCAGAAAGTTATGGCAGAGACAGTGATGCTGTTTATGGTATTTGAGTTGTTAAAACAATAAAACAGCCAGTTCTTTTTTTTCCCCCAGCAAAATGGTTTATTTGGGAACAGCTAAGAATTGCAGTTCAGGACATGCAATCAGTGGTGAACCACAGGCAAATCAGGAGAACAAAGGAGAGAAAGGAATATTCTTTTATGGAGGAGATGGGGGAGTTAGGAGGGGCTGTTATAAACAAATAATTCATTGGAGGAAGCTGGGAATTCAGAGTGTAGTGGCTTCTCATTGGGTGAGTTGTGACAGGTTCTCATTGGCTGGGCTGTTGCCGGGTGAGGAGAAATTCTTCCTTCCTCTTGCTGGGTAGTAAAATAGTAACCTTCCTCCAGTTGGTAAAGCAATTGACATCAAGTGGTAGGGCATGACAGTTCCCCCTTCTGGCCTCCTGGCTCTATTTTTAAGTGAGGTTTCTGTTTATTGATTTTCACAGAGTCACCAAGAGATCACATCTGTATCAATTTACTTTTGTAACTCTCAGATTCACAGTGATTCCTTGTACAGGTGTAAGCTTTTCACTACTTCTCTATGTCTTATAGTACTGTTATCCCCAACATTCATATATTGAAATATTATTTATTATAACTTTGTTTTAGTCTATAATTTATTCTGTAAATTACAATTTACTAAATAAGTCAAAATTTCTTTGAGAAAAATGCTCTCAGGTGAACTTTTATCTCCTTGGTCTTTTCACTACTTTTAAAGAAAATTCACTGACACTAATTCTGGATTTTTATAGTTATTCAGAGCTGTGTAGTTAAAGAGGTAAGTGAATTATTACCTTCCCAGGGCTGAAACTCAAGGGGGAAGTTTGACTATTCACTGGCAAAATAAAATAGTGGAAATTTGTTTCTTTTGTTCTCAGTACAATCACCTGTGAAACATCCTTAAACTAAAGAAATGAAATTATTTATGAACAGAAGTTGGGACGTTTAATTTCATTTTCTCTTTTCCTTTCATTCCAAAATGCTCCATAATGCAGGCTTAAATGTAACGAAATTCTGCATAAATGACATGTGGCAGCCTGAGTATATGGTATATGGTAATACTTTAACTTCAAAGCCCTTGCATTTGATTCTTTCATTACTTTTCCTCCTTTTAGGCGTGCACCAAGTTTGAACAATGACAAATCCGATCTGTAGAGCCAAAATAGTGTTTCAGTATTTCCATGAATTAATTGGTACTTCTGATGAGCATCCAGTGTACTTAGTGCTTCACGGACAATCCTTAAAGCCTGACACTAGGTTGAAGTCTGACTTTGTCAAGACTTCCATGGTTACCCCCTTGGGCTGTCGATCATAGGTCATTCACTGTGTCTGTGCAGTGAGTTTGTATCAGTATTTTCAAACAGTTACCCTATCCTGTTAACTCCTCCATTCCAGGAAGCTCCATTAAACCCTTCTTCCATGTTTCAAAGGCAGCAATAACTCTCCCCATAACAAAAGTAGTGAATATTTCCTAGACCCTCACAACATACCAGAACCAGCCAAGTGCTTTACCTGCATTGCCTAATTTAATTCTCTTAGCCTGTGTGATAAGCGCTACTATTATCCCCATTGCACAGATGTGAAAATGACATTCTAAGAAATTTACAGTCGTCATCATTTGGCAAAGGTCAAATAACAGGTCTATGATTCCCAAGCCCTCTTCCCCATTATGTTGTCCTGGCTTTTATCTTTATATCCTTGGATTGTTGAGTTACCGTTCCATGAGCTCTTGCCTGGAATCTCAGCCTTTAGGAATCATTACTGCATTTTGTTGACAGATGATACATAGATCACCAAAATTATCCATTCCAACCTCTTTCCAGAGTTGGACATCACTCCCCTACTCAAAAATTTATAAAAAACTACTGTGACGAATCGAGTCCAAACTCTTTAGCCTGACATTAAACAACCGTGATAATCTGACACAATCTATTTCTCTGTTTCAGCTTTATTTACTCTTTGTTGATTCTCATTTAGTTGTTGCCTTGAGGAAATATTCTTCCTACTCACCCCACCACCAGCTGTTCATTCCTTCTGAGCTCATGTTGCTATTCCCTCAAGTCCTTTGATGAGAGGGAATTCGTTGATCTCTCTCTCTCCTCTTCATCAGCGCCGTCAACCTCCCTGGCATGTGATTGTATTGTGTCTTAGTTTCTAAGTTTTCTTGAAAAATCTCATCACAATAAGATTGTTGGATCCTGTCAGTATTTTTTGATTTATTGATTAGGGCGTCCTCTTAATCTGGCATGTTGAGTCTTCCATTTTGTTGGGAAGATTCAGTCCTCTTTCCTCTACGCTTCCACTGTGCCTTGGACATACCTCTACTACAGTCCTTCTTAATTCTTTACATGTCTGTCTCTAGGGCAAGGCAGGGACCTTGCCTTGTTCACCTTTGTATCTTCCCAGAACTAGAACTAGTAGATGCTCTGTAACTGTTTGTTGAATGAATGAAGAAAATGTTGGGAAACAAACTCCAGGAATTTTGTGAGTGTTACACATTTTCTCTGGATCTTCCAAGACATAAAGACTGTTAATGAATTAGACACCCCCCCCCCACTTTGAGATGATATGATAGAATCTATAACCGCTTAATCCACCTTAAAATGCTGTTAGGCAACAACAGTGCTTTGACTTCAGGGGCTGGGAAGCAAACAACATGTGATGTCCAATTGCTCTTGCAGGGGGCAGACAGGGCAGATTTAAGGATGGAAAATATAATAAGATGAAGTTTGGCCAAGATGCAGGTTAACATCTCCTCACATCCCGAAGAGTACAGAAGGATCATTCATCATCACAGCTGTTGGGGTTTAGAACTTTCTTCTCATCCAAATGGCAGCGTCTTCTACAGATCCCTACTCTCCAGGGTTGCCCTAATCAGCCAGCGCGTCCTGTAGATGCGAGATTTGCCCTGGCCGTCTCTATCCAAGTGGTGACTGCAGCCCATCCAAAGTCCTTCATTAAGGCAAACAACAGCCCAGCCCATAGTGGCATTGATTCCTAAAGCTGAGGCCTTGGAGAAGGAGCCTGATTTTCCACTGTGCTGATGGCTTTTTTCCAGCAAGATGTTTACCTCTTCAGTTTTCTCTCTGCCAAGTACACATCAGTGTATTTCCAACATCCCAATGTCTTAACTCTGCCTTGCCGGCTTCCACTGCTTCTCTTCAATTAACAGGCAGCTGGGAAAGAGCTTTTCCAGTCACAGGAGCAGAAAGTCTCTGAGGACAGGATGGACTACATCCCACATCTCTGAATCCTCACCAGACATCTTCCGTTAGGTCCCCAAGGAGACACAAGTAGAGGGGACAATTCAGATAAATAAATACTCTGACGAATTGGGTTTGGTCCCGAAAATGTATATATCAATAGTTTCCTACCCTAGGCAGCAGGGCAGGACCATGTAAGATCAACTGAGGATTCCTTTGCCTTCTTAGTTGAAAGCCTGGAAAGTAGAACAAATGAATCTCTTGTTTCTTCACACTTCTTGCTAGGTCAACACACTGAACTTGGCTTTCCGGATGTTACCTCTTCAACTGCAACAAGAAGCATGGAAACAAAAGGTTTAGGGTCGTTTTATACTAATCTCAGCCCTGCATGTCTTCATTTAATGTGGCCACATCGCAGGCTGCTAGCCCTTTCAAGGGACATTCCAGGAGGAGGACGGCTACAGACCTTTGTCACCAAACTGTGAACCTGGGGAGGAAAGAAGACAGCAAGTTTACCTAAAGCAAGAGAAGGGATAGCTTTTTACTTCTTTCCTCCTACTTGAACCTTCCGTAGAGTGTGGGTCCTTAACTCGTTTCTGAGCTCCTCTCTTTGGGGTGGAATATGTGGGTACGTTACCTGTGCGCATATGCATGTGTGTATTTACAAAATCAGAAACAAGAGATCTTAGGCTTCCCTGGAGGTCAAAGTGTGCCTTCAACCAATCCGTTGCAGGGAATACAGGCTTCTGTAGCTCCAGATCTTCCAGTGAGTACACAAATACGTGAACATAAAGAAGGAACTGATTTGGATGAAAGTGAGAACACACTACATCTATTTTTCTTTCTGCTTAGTGGCTGCATCGTCAATGGGATGGCCAGATGTGGTTTAAGAACACTCCCTCTTCCCTTCTCTTCCCCTCCCCCAGCAATTTTTGATGGCTCATCTAATAGAGTATAGACGTGTACAGTAATATAGACAGAGGTAATGGCATGATAAGATTCTTCTTTTCCTCCCATCCCTGCTCTGTGATGTTTAGGTGTCTTCCTCTCCGAGCCCCAGATCCATTTTCCTCCACTTGGTGGTGCTGTGCACATACGTGCTTGAGGGGAAAGGGAAGAGAGGCCCGCCAGACGCTCTACTCCAGCTGTTGGGGATTGAGTGATCTTTCCAGAGCGTCCTCCTGACTTTAGGCAGTGATGACTTCCCTGTGATGGCAGGAAGTTTTTAGTTGGTGGGCACTGTCCCTTCTTATAGCATGGAGTGCACAGAGAGCGAGAAGAGGACGTGTTTGTAGTCCCAGTTTCACTGTCAACCAGCTGTGTGATTCTCATCAAATTGCTTTATTTTGCTATGACACAGTTCTTGACAAGGTAGAGTGGGGAGTAATTCCTGTTCAGTTTACCTCTGGAGTTTGATGGCAGGCAAACGTAAAATTAGATGGGAAAGTGCTCTGGGAATTTAAACAATGGGTAAGAGCAAATCAGAATGCTGGTTGAATTCTATCAGTTTTCCCAACATGCCTGCTGCCAGTGTCCCCTCTTTCTCACCTTCCAATCCATTTTCCACGCCATAATCAGAACGGTCTTTCTCAAGGCATATGTGATCATAGCAACCCTCTGACTAAAATCCTAAATATCGTTTCCCTTCCATAGAATGAAAGTTGCAACTCTAAGCTTTAAGTGGCTTACAAAGCCCTTGGCCGTAGGCGCCCTTCATTTCTAGCCAGTAGCATCTCTCTTCCGATAGACTAATAGTGCACTGAACATTGAAGCCTCTCTCTTGCTCTTCAGATCCTGGCCATGTGGTTCTCTTGGTCTGGAACAGGCTTTCCCCTGTTCCTCTCTAGTCGAACTCCCACTCATCATTCCGGATTTCAGCGTCGAGTCACTTTCACTGGGAGCCCTTCCATGGTCCTCTATTAGAAGCCTCTGATTTGTGCTCCCACAATATTCTGTATTGTCCCCAGATGTTTTATCTAATTGTTTTTCCTCCACAAAGGCACATTCATCATCCAGATAACTCAATATTGTAAAACTCTGGCAGCTAACACGATCTCAAGCCCATACAAAATGCTTAAGAAATATTTGTTGAATGACTGGTTGGATGGTAGATTAGTTTCCTAGGACTGCCAAAACAAAGTACCACAAACTGGGTGCCTTGAAACAACAGAAATATCTTCTCTCATAGTTCTGGACGCTCGAAGACTGAAATGAAGGTATCATTGGGGCCATGTCCCTTCTGTGGCGCTGGATAGAATCCTTCGCCTCTTCCGAGCCTCTGGTCGTGGCCACTGAGCCTTGGCGTTCCTTGTCTTGTGGCTGCATCCCTCCAATCTCTGCCTCTGCCTGTGTTCTCCCTGGGTGTCTCTGTCTTCACATGGCATTTTCCTCTTCCTTTAAGAACCTCAATCATATTAAATTAAGGCCAACCCTAATGACCTCATCTAAACTTGATTATATCTGCAAAGACCCTATTTTCAAATTAGACCACTTCATAGGTAGCAGAGGTTAGGGCTTCAGCATATCTTTTGTGGGGGGTAGGACACAATTCAAGCCATAACTAATCAGTAAACCAATTAATTAATAATCCAGGTTATGGACAGAAAAGGCTTCCTCTGATTATGATAAAAACATGTATAGATCTAATCTATGTGTTGGCTTAAATAATGTATGTGTATAATTATGTGTAAGTAATGTATGCATATAATGTATATGTGTGCTCGTGTATATATACACACACACGTGCATTAATTATTTTATATTGTACAAAACCCGCCAAGGCTAATTACCACAAATAAGAAATACCCTGTGATTTATCTAAAGGACTTTGCAGACATTAGCCTTTTTCAGATGTAAACTTTTTGGATGACAAGAAATGATGTCTCTGCCAACTTTTAGAATTCTTAATTATGATAATCTGTCACCTTATACATTCTGTGTTTCTACCATTTAAAAATTTAAGAACTCTGAGGTTGGTAGTAGTTTCAGTTCTACAGCAGTTTAATGTCATCATTTAAGTCAGATTTCCAAAGTAAGGGGCTTTCTGTGGTAAGAAGTTCTCATCTCTGTCACTTTCCTTCTCTTCAGTTCTATATTCTGTCCTTACTCTTCCCTTACAGATGATTCATGTATACACTAGGTCTTTTCCCTAAGCCTCAGATTATGAGAAGTAAAGTTAAACAAAAAAAGCAAATGATCTGCTAAATTATGCCCGAATTTATAACATTCAGCAATGTAAAATCAAGAAGATTTCACAAAAATCCTGGATAAAGTACATTTTTCCTGATTAGCATTGGGTGAAAGGAAGTGAGGGAGATACTTCTTTTGGTTTTAGTTAAAAACTTTGAAAGTCCTGCATCTGGGGAGCTATTTAGTAAATTTCTCCTCTTCTTTAATGTTCATTTGAATTAGCGGTGATACTGGGGTCAGCATTTGGTTCCAGCCACCACCAAATGGTCCACATTTGTCTTGTTTCAAGCTCAGAGCTACTAAAGCAATCCCTCCAAGAAGCTTAGAGGAAATAATCTTTCATATTGATGTGAGCAAGAATCTCTACTGTAGACTAACTTTGCTGAAATAGACATTTTAGAGAATGTAAATGTCTATCTCAGACAAAGGGGATTATAGGTGAGTAACTGACCAAGGCACTCTTTCAAATCCCATCCCTAAGTCTCTAAGTAAGAGACTTAGAGTTTCAGATTTATTTAGCCAGAACCCAGTCTCATCCCTTTCCAACTTTCCCTAAATACTTGTGGCTGAATATTCTTTCAGTTTTAGGAATGGAAAAAAACGTTGGGAGAAGGACGAGCCCATTGAAAGTGGATGGGCTTCAGGTGATTGCATTGCTTTAAGGCAGTTTGCAGGTTGCCTTCCTAGGTGAAGTATCTAAACTTGAGCCCTGTAAAAGGTGGAGTTGCTAAAACCATATATAACAATAATAATAAACAAAAGGGAAGGTCAATTAGCGAATTAATGAACTGAATGCTAGACAAGGTACTAATCAGACCTTTAATCTCCAGATATAGTTTCTGATAAATTCTTTGATAAAGCTGTTGGTACCTACAAGTGTATTTGCTGGGCATGGTTCTGCATTATGAAATATTAATATCTTGAAAAATCGAACATGCATGTGAAAATGCACCTATGGTCCCATTTTCAAAAGAGTATGTTAGTGAGGAATAAATATAAAAATCCTTAAACAACTGGAAATTGGGGCTGAATAGAAATAGACTGCATTACTGTTTGTACACGTTCTATTTGTGCAAAAGCATCTATTCTTCCATGTTTCCTTTCATAAAGTATAAAGTGCTGCAGGATAGTAAGTTGCATTTTTATCTCCATGTTGAGTGAAGTATCCGTAAAGTCTAATGCCCAGTGGCCATTCAAGAGTGATGGAAAGAAAAGAGCTTCAGAGAAGAATCTCCTGTTTTACGGAACCTCTTGTTTCGTCAATTTCCATGTTGATTATTTGTGCAAACCCGTGGCTCGTTTTAGTTCATTTCTTGTAAGGTTAGTACACTAATATGTGAAAAAGCATTTAAAATCCCCAAGAGAAAGACGTGAAATAAAAGATGTGTGGTATTTATATTAATGCCTTTGTTGTTATTGCTGTTATTGTCTCATTCCCATGGCTATGGGAGGATTGAATATAAATGTTGATAAAGCACATAACAGCGTCCTATTAGGAATAGGAATACTATACAATGATAATTATTTCCTTCCTTGTGATCATTACTGAGGTTGTCACTAGTCAGGAACGGTGAACTCTAAACATTTTTTCTGCAGCTATCTTATTAAAAGAGCTTCTGGATTTTTTTCCCAGGCTGGAAACAAAGAAACCCACAGAAGACCACTGAAAAGGAAATTTTTAAAAAGCATAGTTTTGGGGTTTTTTTTTCAGAATAATCAACTCTACGTTGAATAATAAATAAGATTCACATTAAAATCCCCTTTTGGGCTAATTATCTGGATGTTTTTGCTAACTGGCCTGCAGCCATTACATTCTTGTTTTAGCAAGTCAAGAATTGCTCCCTCAGTTTTGAGAGGAAATAAAGATAAGGGAAGAGAAGCATAAAGGACTGCTATGGAAGATTTATTACATAATGTGCACTATGTCCCCGTCTTTCCTGTGTGTGGTTTCCATGATAACCTTGTGAGGTAGATATTATGGTTCCCAACTGAAGGGTAAGAAAAAGTTTCAGGTTAAGTGCCTGACTTTCCAATGTCATACAGCTATTGAAAGAGGCAGGATTTTAACCCGACATTTGAACTGCCTAGTTCCTAAGGCTAAGTTCTTTTCCATACATCATGCTAATTACTAAAAAGGCGTGAGATTGACATGTGGAAGTTACACGGGTATGTAAATGCAAATGCAACAAGGCAGAGACTAGAATGTCCTCTGGCCCTGGCAAGGGGCAGGAAACACAAAGTGATGGATCTACTCTGGTCCTAGACTTAAGTGCTGCTGTAATTTAAAAATAACTATTTAGGTTTGCTTTTTTTGTTTCCTGTTTACTAAGTCCCATCCCCATTCTCTGGCTAAGGGGTGTGCAGAAGGGGCTCTTTGTGATATATTACTGTGTTTGTGTGTGAATGGATGAAAGGCCACATCAGAGATAATGTAGTGTTTACTGCTTTGCCTTTAGCACAATGGGCTGTCTTTATGGAGTGTAATATTCAAATCTATGCACCAGTGCTCTTTCACATACAGAATCCGCTTCCTATTTTCACTTAAAACTATCTTTTATTTTAATTAACAGGGATGCAGTTTAATCCTCTGTCTTTACAGCTAAGGGAGTTTTACAGCTTATAATACTGTCAGATTCTGGGGTATATAAATGAGAAATAGACCATTTTAGGGAAGAAATGGATCTTTCTCGTTTCCTCCCTCCTTTTCTTTCCTTCCTTCTCCCTCTGTCTCCTCCCTCCCACCCTTCCTTCTCTATGAAGAACCATTCTGCAGGCTGGCAGGGCTCATAGATAGTGTGTGATTTCACAAGCTGGATTCCATCTCAGAACATATGTCAGCTTCAGATCTTTCTGAAGCTTCATTCCAATGTCGTTACCCCAGCGACCCAGTGATGTGTGCACATGCCTTTCAAATGGTAGGAGAAAGGATTTGTACATGTATCTGTGGATGGGAATCAGTGGTGTGCTGGTTCAATGACCAGCTCTTCAGTTGGAGTTGGGGAAACAGAAAGACTGGGTGGGCGGAAAACCTTGATTTCTAATGTTTGACAAATTCTGTGGTGTCAGTACTTCTACCATGGCCAACTTCAAGGTTATTTTTTCCCGTTACATTTCAGTAAGGCCATATAAGATGTTATAAGGAAGATAGCAGTGATAGGAACTCCGTGCACTTTAACTGATACTCACTTCTGACTTGAGACATTATGCAATTCAAATAGCTATTGGTTTAAATACCCTAGTGTTGTTTCTTCCAAGAAATATTTTCCTTCTTTCCTAAGGAGATAATAAACATTCATGACATAATTTAGGAGATATCACTTTTTCTTCTGTCATTCACCTCATCATTAATGCTTTGTGTAAAACTAGATTTGTGGAAAGATGCAGAGACTTTATATATATTATATCCTGTTGGTTTGAAAATGAGATGTTTATTTTGCTAATATGTTGTCCTGGTTAAGAAATTGAGACAGCAGGCTATTAAAAGTTTTGCTCGAGGTAATACAATGGTAGACCAGAAGTTTTCAAATTAAATAGTGGAGGGCTTCCCTGGTGGTGCAGTGGTTGAGAGTCCGCCTGCCGATGCAGGGGACACGGGTTCGTGCCCCGGTCCGGGAAGATCCCACATGCCGCGGAAAGGCTAGGCCCGAGAGCCATGGCCGCTGAGCCTGAGCGTCCGGAGCCTGTGCTCTGCAACGGGAGAGGCCACAACAGTGAGAGGCCCACGTACAGCAAAAAAAAAAATAATAATAATAATAGTGGTAATTTCTTAGATCTGTTCATAGACTATTCACAAACAAGATAAAGCACAGGTTTTTAATTTTTCATGAGTCCAAAACACAATTACTCAAGGGATTATTTTACAAATATACACATTTTTTGAAAAACATAGATTAGCTAATGAATGTAGCTTTGCCAATTTAAAAGTTAGAGAACAGGATAAAAGAATTTCATATTCTGCCAAGGAACTGTGATCAGCTATAGGTGGTTGCTTCTGCATCTCACCTCTTATTACTTATAGCTTCTGCGAGAGAGGAGTCGTTTTTTCTACCCTGCTTACTGTCAAAATCTCGGTCTCCATGTGGTCACTATACATAGAAGAGACTACAAAGTTTTTATAAGTAAATTAATTTAAAAGAAAAGATAGCACAGTCAGGTCTTATGCATTATTTCTATAACACTGGTTAATCTTAAGTATAATTATTAAGTAGGAAGTTTAGGAACTATGTTTACTGGAATTGATTTAAAAGCTCTCTGTAGGCAAAAAATATAAGTTGAAGTAGTTCATCTTCAAGTTAAAGGCCTCCAGATGTCTGAATGCCTTCTGTATATGTGGACCAGGCTGTGCCAGAAGATGATAAAAGGATTTCATTGTTTTGATTAGTTGAGTTGTTCTTCAAGGAACTCCTACCCCTGCCAGTTCTTACAAGTGGTATTTTATTCATCCATCCACCCATCCATCCATCCATCCGTCCATTTATTTAAGAAATATTTTTTGTTCCAAGTCCTCTGTAAGTAGTGGAGATATCAGAGCAACCAAGACATCTACAAGAAACCCTCATTACCGAGGAGCTTACATTCATGAGAGATTAAAATTGTACGTGAAAGAAAAACCAGTGTTAGTAAGTATGATGCCGACAGTTAAAATAGGATGTGTGACCTGACAATAACTAGAGGATGATTTTAGATGGTGAATTTGAGAATGTAATGCATTGAAAATGATATCTGAATGACAAGAAAGAACAACCCTTGCAAAAATTGCGGGAAGTGGGACAGGATGGAATTTCAAGGGGGGCAGGCATCTAACATGATGACCCTGAGGCTCGCTTGACTTTCTTTCTGTTTCTGAATAGACAGCTTGGAGGATAACGCGTAAGGAGAAAGCTGGTATAAGATGAAGTTGGAGAGGGAAACAGGGACAGATCATGGGGCTTTGTAGCTTGGCTAAGGAGTTTGCATTTAATTCTAAATGGAACAGAACACATTTTGGCAAGCAATGTGACCTGACTTGAAATTTTAAAATATCATCTAATGGCTATGTGGGAAATGGATAGAAACTAGTTAGGAGACGAGGTAAAAGACTGTTACAGAAGTCCTGGTGGAGGGTGATGGTGGCCTGGTGTTGGCTGATGGTAGTGGAGATGCCAAGGAGATTCGGAACAAGTTTTGAAGTCAGAGGAGGCAAGATTTACTGACGGTTTATGGTACTGGAGCAAAGGAATTGAAGAGTAACTCCAAACTTTTCAGCCCGAGCAACTGAGTAGATGGTATTAGCATTTACTAAGATGGCCAAGATTGAGAGAAGAGTGTAATTGGAAAGCAAAATTATTAGTTCTACTGTGGCCATGTTCATAATTTTAAAAATATTTTTGTTTTATTTTGGTTTTTTTGACCACACGGTGCAGCATGTGGGATCTTAGGAATGGAACCTGCGCCCCCTGCACTGGGAGTGTGGGGTGTTACCCACTGGACCACCAGGGAAGTCCCGCCACGTTCATGTTTTGAGATGTCTATTAAATATCTAAGTGGAAATGTCAGATGGCTAGTTTGTGATACAAGTCCCTAAGCACATGTTTTCTCTCTCGTAATGCAGTCTACTTGCCTGTGCAGATGTCACCTGGCCCTTTACACGTTGCCTCTCAAGAACTGGAGCTCAGGGAACCAGGACCAATGCTGACAACCTGACTGGTGCTCTTGTTATAATAAGAGTCCCTGGTCTCTGACCCAGAATCTTTTTTTTCTCTTTTTTTCCACATCTTTATTGAAGTATAATTGCTTTACAATGTTATGTTAGTTTCTGCTGTATAACAAAGTGAATCAGCTGTATGTATACATATATCCCCATATCTCCTCCCTCTTGTGTCTCCCTCCCACCCTCCCTATCCCACTCCTCTTGGTGGTCGGTCACAAAGCACCGAGCTGATCTCCCTGTGCTATGCAGCTGCTTCCCACTAGCTATCTATTTTACATTTGGTAGTGTGTATATGTCAGAGCCACTCTCTCACTTCATCCCAGCTTCCCTTCCCCCCCCACCCCGTGTCTTCAAGCCCATTCTCTAGGTCTGCGTCTGACCCCAAATCTTATGTCTCCTGCCAGCATCCTAGAGACAGCGACAGGTTAACTATGCGAGAAGGGGAGGGTGACTTCTCAGATCCTTCCTGGAGGTAGGTGGTAGACAGTTTTGACTGTCCACTTGAGATCTGTGGTTATGGTGGCATATTTTCACCAGCCCAGCCCTATTCAGTGCCTCTGGTGCAGGCACGGTATGTATGGATGGTTTTATATCTCAGGTTTAATATGAGTGGCTTGTCACAAAATCACATAGCTCCTTTCGGCTACTGAGAGTCCCACACTACTGGGCTGTGCAGGCTAAAGAGCTGGCCAGTGTTCCAGCATATTTAGATATTTCAAAGAGGCGCTAAAATGGTAAATACTTTACTCAATCATTGGTCACAATCAAATTGTATATTCTTCTGCATAGGTGACAATTCATATAAAAGAATTGGACCTCATGTGTTACCCTTGTATTAGTCGTACTTGTCTAACCCACAGACTGTGAACTGCCTTTAATTAATAATAATTAGTTAATACATCATACATTCTCAGGACATATCAAGAGGTAATTTCATATTACAGAGACATGTAATCTATCTCTGCTTTATTAGGTTGAGAATCAATAAACATTTTTTATGTGATTCCTATCATGGATTTTTAATTGAATTGGGGGAAGTTCTTTTACCACTTGGTTGCCACTTTTTCTCTTTGTAGTATGAGGATATCGTCCTACAGAGCAGTTAACTACATATTTGTCTGTAAAGAAATTTAGTGGAAATGATATTGTCTGTGCGTGTATACGCACTTGCGTGCATATATAATGTCCTGAGGGATTCCAAATATTTGACAGTCTGTTTCATCTACAGGCAGTTGTACAAAGGGAGAGCCATCTGCAGATCCGGTCTCTGGTTCTAGATTTTACCTCCTCTCCTCCACCTCCTCTTTCCGTGATAGCCCCTGATGTACACAGGCATCCTCATCTCTCAAGTTCCGGTTGCCGGTCTCCGTTTGCGTACCGGAAAATTGCTTTCCCTGCCTTCTGAGTGACCCTCTGCTGCTGCAGGCCAGTCAGTGTTTATTCAATTCTAGTCTGAAACCTCTTGCTCATTCCTAAATGTGTGTTTTGTTCGTAGTTCTTTTGCCAGAAGCAGCTTTACATTAAAATCGTCTTCTTAGGTTTGCTAGACACCCAAAATGTATCCTGTGTTTGCCGGAATGCTTTTGAGGTTGAGGCATCTGGAAGCAGACAGTAGAGGTTTTTAATATTGTGGAAGGATGTCCACTGTCCTGTTGGAGGGAGAGGAGGGGCAGAAACCCCCTTTAAAGCCCTCCTGTCACCCCCATCCCTTTCTTCTCCCCTCTACTACCTATTCAACAACTATGGCTGACTTGGTAGAGCCTGACAGCAGCCACCCAGCATAGTTATGACAATAGTGAGTGGACTTAGGGAGGACCTTCAAGATGGCGGAGGAGTAAGATGTGGAGATCACCTTCCTCCCCACAAATATGTCAAAAATACCTCTACATGTGGAACAACTCCTACTGAATGCTGGCAGAAGACCTCAGACTTCCCAAAAGGCAAGAAACTCCCCACGTACCTGGGCTTGAGGCCGACAGGGTCTTGGTGCTCTGGCCGGGTGTCAGGCCTGAGCCTCTGAGGTGGGAGAGCCGAATTCAGGACACTGCACCACCAGAGACCTCCCAGCCCCATGTAATATCAATCAGCGAGAGCTCTCCCAGAGATCCCCATTTCAATGCTAAGACCCAGCTCCACTCAATGACCAGCAAGCTACAGTGCAGGACACCCTATGCCAAACAATGAGCAAGACAGGAACACAACCCCACCCATTAGTGGAGAGGCTGCCTAAAATCATAAGTTCTCAGACACCCCGAAACACACCACCGGACACAGTCCTGCCCACCAGAAAGACAAGATCCAGCCTAATCCACCAGAACACAGGCACCAGTCACCTCCAAGAGGAAGCCTACACAACCCACTGAAGCAACCTTACCCACTGGGGGCAGACACCAAAAACAACAGGAAGGAGACTTCCCTGGTGGTGCAGTGGTAAAGAATCCACCTGCCAGTGCAGAGGACACAGGTTTGAGCCCTGGTCTGGGAAGATCCCACATGCCGCAGAGCAACTAAGCCCATGTGCCACAACTACTGAGCCTGCACTCTAGAGCCCGCGACCCACAGCTACTGAAGCCCATGCTCCTAGAGCCTGTGCTCTGAAACAAGAGAATCCACCGCAATGAGAAGCCTGCGCACTGCAGTAAAGAGTAGCTCCCACTCGTCACAACTAGAGAAAGCCCATGCAGCAACGAAGACCCAGTGCAGCCAAAAGTAAAATTAAATAAATAAAACACAAACAAAACAAAAAAAGAAACGGGCACTATGAATCTGCAGCCTGCGAAAAGGAGACCCTAAACACAGTAAGTTAAGCAAAATGAGAAGACAGAGAAATATGCAGCAGATGAAGGAGTAAGGTAAAAACCCACCAGACCAAACAAATGAAGAGGAAATAGGCAGTCTACCTGAAAAAGAATTCAGAGTAATGATAGTAAAGATGATCTAAAATCTTTGAAATAGAACGGAGAAAATACAAAAAACATTTAACAAGGACCTAGAAGAACTAAAGAGCAAACAAACAATGATGAGCAACACAATGAATGAAATAAAAAATTCTCTAGAAGGAATCAGTAGCAGAATAACTGAGGCAGAAGAACGAATAAGGGACCTGGAAGATAAAATAGTGGAAATAACTGCCAAGGAGCAGACTAAAGAAAAAAGAATGAAAAGAATTGAAGACAGTCTCAGAGACCTCTGGGACAACAGTAAACGCACCAACATTCGAAATATAGGGGTCCCAGAAGAGGAAGAGAAAAAGAAAGGGTCTGAGAAAATATTTGAAGAGATTATAGTTGAAAACTTCTCTAATATGGGAGAGGAGATAGTCAGTCAAGTCCAGGAAGCACAGAGAGTCCCATACAGGATAAATCCAAGGAGAAGCACACCAAGACACATATTAATCAAGCTATCAAAAATTAAATACAAAGAAAAAATATTGAAAGCAACAAATAACATACAAGGTAATCCCCATAAGGTTAACAGCTGATCTGTCAGCAGAAACTTTGCAAACCAGAAGGGAGTGGCAGGGCATATTTAAAGTGATGAAAGGGAAAAACTTACAAGTAAGATTACTCTACCCAGCAAGGAACTCATTCAGATTCAACAGAGAGATTAAAACCTTTACAGACAAGCAAAATCTAAGAGAATTCAGCACCATCAAACCAGCTTTACAACAAATGCTAAAGGAACTTCTCTAGGCAAGAAACACAAGAGAAGGAAAAGACCTACAATAGCAAACCCAAAACAATTAAGAAAATGGTAATAGGAACATACATATCGATAATTACCTTAAATGTAAATGGATTAAATGCTCCAACCAAAAGACACAGGCTTGCTGAATGGATACACAAACAAGACCCATATATATGCTGTCTACAAGAGACCCACTTCAGAACTAGGGACACACACAGGCTGAAAATGAGGGGATGGAAAAAGATATTCCATGCAAATGGAAATCAAAAGAAAGCTGGAGTAGCAATTCTCGTATCAGACAAAATAGACTTTAAAATAAAGACAATTACTAGAGACAAAGAAGGACACTACATAATGATCAAGGGATCAATCCAAGAAGAAGATATAACGACTGTAAGTATTTATGCACCCAACATAGGAGCACCTCAATACTTAAGGCAAATGCTAGCAGCCATAAAAGGGGAAATCAACAGTAACACAATAGTATTAGGGGACTTTAACACCCCACTTTCACCAATGGACAGATCAACCAGAATGAATATAAATAAGGAAACACAAGCTTTAAATGACACATTACACAAGTTGGACTTAATTGATATTTATAGGACATTCCATCCAAAAACAACAGAATACACTTTCTTCCCAAGTGCTCATGGAACATTCTCCAGGATAGATCATACCTTGGGTCACAAATCAAGCCTTGGTAAATTTAAGAAAATTGAAATCATATCAAGTATCTTTTCCAACCGCACGCTATGAGACTAGATATCAATTACAGGAAAAATCTGTAAAAAATACAAACACATGGAGGCTAAACAATATGCTACTAAATAACCAAGAGATCACTGAAGAAATCAAAGAGGAAATGAAAAAATACCAACAAATAAGTGACAATGAAAACATGACGACCCAAAACCTATGGGATGCAGCAAAAGTAGTTCTAAGCAGGAAGTTTATAGCAATACAGTCCTACCTCAAGAAACAGGAAAGATCTCAAACAACCTAACCTTACACCTAAAACAATTAGAGAAGAAGAACAAAAAAATCCCAAGGTCTGCAGAAGTAAAGAATTCATAAATATCAGATCAGAAATAAATGAAAAAGAAATGAAGGAAACAATAGCAAAGATCAATAAAACTAAAAGCTGGTTCTTTGAGAAGATAATTAAAATTGCTAAAGCATTAGCCAGACTCATCAAGGAAGAAAGGAGAAGTCTCAAATCATCAGAATTAGAAATGAAAAAGGAGAAGTAACAACTGACATTGTAGAAGTACAAAGGATCATGAGAGATTACTACAAGCAACTATATGTCAATAAAATGGACAACCTGGAAGAAATGGACAAATTCTTAGAAAAGCACAACCTTCCGAGACTGAGCCAGGAAGAAATAGAAAATATAAACAGACCAATCACAAGCACTGAAATTAAAACTGTGATTAAAAATCTTCCAACAAACAAAGACCAGGACCAGATGGCTTCACAAATGAATTCTATCAGACATTTAGAGAAGAGCTAACACCTATCCTTCTCAAACTCTTCCAAAATATAGTAGAGGGAGGAGCACTCCCAAACTCATTCTACAAGGCCACCACCACTCTGATACCAAAACCAGACAAAGATGTCACAAAAAAAGAAAACTACACGCCACTATCATTGATGAACATAGAGGCAAAACTCCTCAGCAAAATACTAGCAAACAGAATCCAACAGCACATTAAAAGTATCATACACCACGATCAAGTGTGGTTTATCCCAGGAATGCAAGGATTCTTCAATATATGCAAATCAAAAAAAATTAAAACACTAAAAATAGAATTACCATATGACACAGCAATCCCACTACTGGGCATATACCCAGAGAAAACCAAAATTTAAAAAGACACATGCACTGAAATGTTCATTGCAGCACTGTTTACAATAGCCAGGTCATGGAGGCAACCTAAATGCCCATCGACAGATGAATGGATAAAGAAGATGTGATACATATATACAATGGAATATTACTCAGCCATAAAAAGCAACGAAATTGGGTCATTTGTAGAGACGTGGGTAGACCTGGAGACTGTCATACAGAGTGAAGTAAGTCAGAAAGAGAAAAACAAACATCGTATATTAACGTATATGTGGAACCTAGAAACATGGTACAGATGAACTGGTTTGCAGGGCAGAAGTAGAGACACAGATGAAGAGAACAAACATATCACACCAAGAGGGGGAAGTGGCGGGCAGTGGGTGGTGGTGGGATGAATTGGGAGATTGGGATTGACATATATACAGTAATATGTATAAAATAGATAACTAATAAAAACCTGCTATATAAAAAATATATAAAGTAAAATTCAAAAATTCAAAAAAAAAAGGATCATACACCATGGTCAAATGGTGTTTATCCCAGGGATGCAAGGATTCTTCAGTATATGCAAATCGATCAATGTGATGCATCGTATTAACAAATTGAAGGATAAAACCATATGATAATCTCAGTAGATGCAGAAAAAGCTTTTGACAAAATTCAACACCCATTTATGATAAAACTCTCCAGAAAGTATGCAAAGAGGGAACTTACTTCAACATAATAAAGGCCGTATATGACAAACCCACAGCCAACATCATCCTCAATAGTGAAAAACTGAAACGATTTCCACTAAGATCAGGAACAAGACAAGGTTCCCCACTTTCACCACTGTTATTCAATATAGTTTTGGAAGTTTTAGCCACACCAGTCAGAGAAGAGAAAGAAATAAAAGGAATCCAAATTGGAAAAGAAGAAGTAAAACTGTCACTGTTTGCAGATGACATGATACTATACATAGAGAATCCTAAAGATGTTACCAGAAAACTACTAAAGCTAATCAATTAATCTGGTAAAGTAGCAGGATACTAAATTAATGCACAGAAATCTCTTGCATTCCTAAACACTAATGATGAAAAATCTGAAAGAGAAATTAAGGAAACACTCCCATTTACCACTGCAACAAAAAGAATAAAATACCCAGAAAACTATAAGACACTGATGAAAGAAATTAAAGATGGTACAAACAGATGGAGGGATATACCATGTTCTTGGATTGGAAGAATCAACATTGTGAAAATGACTCTACTACCCAAAGCAATATACAGATGCAGTGCAATCCCTATCAAACTACCAGTGACATTTTTCAAAGAACTAGAACAGAAAATTTCACAATTTGTGTGGAAACACAAAAGACCCCGAATACCCAAAGCAATCTTGAGAAAGAAAAACGGAGCCGGAGGAATCAGGCTCCCTGACTTCAGACTGTACTACAAAGCTACAGTAATCAAGACAGTATGGTACTGGCACAAAAACAGAAATGGAGATCAATGGAACAGGATAGAAAGCCCAGAGATAAACCCATGCATATATGGTCACCTTATCTTTGATAAAGGAGGCAAGAATATACAATGGAGAAAAGACAGCCTCTTCAATAAGTGGTGCTGGGAAAACTGGACAGCTACATGTAAAAGTATGAAATTAGAACACTCCCTAACACCATACACAAAAATAAACTCAAAATGGATTAAAGACCTAAGTGTATGGCCAGACACTATAAAATTCTTAGAGGAAAACATAGGCAGAACACTCTATGACATAAATCACAGCAAGACCCTTTTTGACACACCTCCTAGAGAAATGGAAATAAAAACAGAAATAACCAAATGGGACCTAATGAAACTTAAAAGATTTGCACAGCAAAGGAAACCATAAACAAGACGAAAAGACAACCCTCAGAATGGGAGAAAATACTTGCAAACGAAGCAACCGACAAAGGATTAATCTCCAAAATATACAGGCAGCTCATGCAGCTCAACATCAAAAAAGGAAACAACCTAATCCCAAAATGGGCAGAACACCTAAATAGACATTTCTCCCAAGAAGATATACAGATTGCCAACAAACACATGAAAGGATGCTCAACATCCCTAATCATTAGAGAAAGGAAAATCAAAACTACAATGAGGTATCACCTCACACCGGTCAGAATTGCATCATCAAAAAATCTACAAACAAAAAATGCTGGAGAGGGTGTGGAGTAAAGGGAACCCTCTTGCACTGTTGGTGGGAATGTAAATTGATACAGCCACTTCGGAGAGCAGTATGGAGGTTCCTTAAAAAACTAAAAATAGAGCTACTATATGACCCAGCAATCCCACTACTGGGCATATACCCTGAGAAAACCATAATTCAAAAAGAGTCTTGTACCACAGTGTTCACTGCAGCTCTATTTACAATAGCCAGGACATGGAAACGACCTAAGTGTCCATCAACAGATGAATGGATAAAGAAGTTATGGCACATATATATAATGGAACATTACTCAGCCATAAAAAAATGAAATTGAGTTATTTGTAGTGAGGTGGATGGGCCTAGAGTCTGTCATACAGAGTGAAGTAAGTCAGGAAGAGAAAAACAAATACCATATGCTAACACATATATATGGAATCTAAAAAAATGGTTCTGAAGAACCTAGGGGCAGGACAGAAGTAAAGACGCAGATGTAGAGTATGGACTTGAGGACATGGGGAGGGAGAAGGGTAAGCTGGGACGAAGTGAGAGAGTGGCATGGACATATATACACTACCAAATGTAAAATAGATAGCTAGTGGGAAGCAGCTGCATAGCACAGGGAGGTCAGCTCCGTGCGTTGTGACCACCTAGAGGGGTGGAATAGCGATGGTGGGAGGGAGGCAGACGCAAGATGGAAGATATATGGGGATATATGTATATGTGTAACTGATTCACTTTGTTATACAGCAGCAACTAACACACCATTGTAAAGCAATTATACTGCAATAAAGATATTTTAAAAAAAAGAAAATGATTTAAAAAATAGTGGACTTAAACTTAAGGGCCAGTGTACCAACGGAGTAAATAGAATATATAATTATTGCGCTGAGGACAGAATGTGTCTTCACTCTTCATGGGAGTCCTTATTTAAGTCCAACACCCAAGAAAGACAAATATCTAAAGCTCAGCATAGGGTCCCTAAGGCAGGAGAGTACAAGCAAAGCATTTTCCTTACAAAATGCAAGTTTCATGACAATGACATGGTGCCAGTCAGAACACAGCTTTTGCCCTTTCCAGGACCTGAAATGGTAACCACAGTGCCTTGGTAGCCGTGATTCTGGGGCCTCAGAGCATAAGAATGGTCCGTGGCCAGGCCCCGTTGGAGACTCATAACAGTTTTTAATGGGAGATGGTTGAACCCAATTTTGTTTTTCTTGTTTCCTCTCTTAAATCTCAGCCGGGCACTTTTTCAAAAGAGGAAAAGAAAGCTAAATATTTGCCTTTAGCGTGGCATAGAAGGGTCCTCAATATTTTTATCTCAAGCAACCATTCTGACCACATCTTCCCGCATCTCTCACTCACTCAGTCTCCAGGCACACCCAGAGAGTTGTTTTCTGGAACATAGCTCTCTCATAATTCTGTGTCTTGGTAAAATGTTCCCTCTCTATGCCCATTTTCACCTGGTGAAATCGCATTCATCGTTCAAGGTCGAGTGTAAAGGTCTCCGAGGAAAGTCCTGTTCACCCCCATCCTTCCCCACCCACTTCCCAGAATGAAAGAGCCTGGGGATGAAATCTGCTTACTGACCTGGTGGATGACAGGGAATGGAATGGGAGAGAGAACCATCTAGCACAGCCATGAAACACGGATGAAAAGGAACCCATGTTTTCCCTGACAAATCATAAATAATTATGAAACAAAATGAGATGTTCTTGAGAACCTTTGGCCTCTGACAAGCGGTAAATGTGAAAAAGAAATACCACTGTTACAGAGTATGGAAATACATGAGGAATGTTAATATGTATCTCTGTTTTTGGAAGTATACAGATGTGTTCACTTAGCTTGAAAAGGTAAGATTTGCAAAGAGCAGTATGAGGGTGCCTGCTTGTGCCGCATGGATAATGTATAATAAACTCTCGGTCAAAAGAATCAGGTGGCTTATTTGGGGGATACTACATATTTTCTAAGAGAGGTACCTCATTTGCAGAGCCGAAGGTGATCCCATAAGGTAGCTGGGATGCACTGAATCATGGACTCTCGGATTCGGTAGCTCTAAGTTTTATGTCCATGAATGCAGTAGGAAGGTCTTCCCCCGCATGGCACATTGACTCAGCTGATAATTGTCTGAGGGACCCAGGGCCTCTGGCTATTTCTATCAGGAAATATTCCCTTGCTCACGAAAGGAATTACTTGAATAGTACAATTCCGGGATTTGTATCAACAGCCTTGAAGGTTAGGGCAGTCCTTCATGTAGATGGATTTCTCTCAGCTATCCTGAGCCGTCTATTTAATATCTGTGATGTTGTCAGGGAGTGGTGCATCCTTTGTTTCCTTTCATGCAGCAACTCAACCAGTACCCGAAACCTACAGTCATCTGGGTCCCTTCTCCCTGTCCAGCTTTATTTCTCCTGCTCTGTAGTATAAATCCTCTTTCAGGCAGGCAGGTATTTCTCCTGTCACCCTCAATTACTCTGCATTACTCATGTCTTTCTCATCTCCTGAAATGTGCTTCCTCTTCCTTTTAGCTAATCAGGTACTTCAAGGCACCACTGGAGTCCCATCACCTCCACCTCCGTTCTTCTGAGCATTTCAGCCCCACTTATCCTTTCTCTGAACTCAGAGCTTATATTCTTTTTTTAAAAAAAATTTATTGGAGTATAGTTGATTTACAATGTTGTGTTAGTTTCTGCTGTACAGCAAAATGAATCAGTTATACGTATACGTATATCAACTCTTTCCCCATATAGGCCATTACAGAGTATTGAGTAGACTCCCTTGTGCTATGCAATAGGTCCTTATTAGTTGTCTATTGTATATATAGTAGTATGTATAAGTTAGTCCCAATCTCCCAAGTTATCCCTCCCCCCACCTTACCCCCTGGAAACCATAAGAACTTATTCTCATCCACACCTTTGAGCCCTTGAGTTCATGCTCTGGCATGTGTGTGCTCGCTCGCTCGCTCACTCTCTCTCTCTCTCATCCATCTTTTTCTCTCTCTCTCCCCCTTCCTCCCTCCTTCCCTTGTTCTCTCCCTCCATCAATTATTTTATTCTGGTAGTTGGTACTTTTGAGCACATCTCATTAATATCCTAAACTCTTTCAAAACAGGAAATCTGTATTTTTGCTTCTCATGGGATCCTTAAGAAACTTCACACAGGGATCAGAAATATGTAATGATGGATTGGTTGGTAATAAGTAAAACGTGGAACAAGATGGTCAGTGGGCCATTGTAGGACATGGTCAAGGAATGTGGTACCAGGGCAGCAGCGAGCTCCCAAGGAAAGATAAAGTAGTCATTGTACAGAACTGAGGAACTCAGGCACAGCAGAGATTTTCTTCTAATTCTTGGGTATTATTAGCATAAACTAGAGAAATGTTGTAAGTTAGTTGCTATTTTTTGTTAAGAACCGCTAATGCGCTCATGAGACATAAGCCATGTTTCTCTTCTTCCTTTTATTTCTGAAGTGAAAGTTGGGCCTGTGAAACCTTTACTGATGTCCAATTTTGATGGAACCATTTATCCAGCCTATGTCTACAGATGTGTTTTTGTCAGGTACAAGATAGGTGCTTGAGTTTAGCATATATGTATGTGTATGTGAATATATATCCACATATCCAAGCTGTTCATGACTTTTCCACTGATCACTGAATAACATTTGAAAAATTGACAACTGACTCTTCTCGCTAAAGGTCAGCATAACCATTTCATTTACTCCGTGGAGATCTGTGCCAGTATCTTGCCCAGCTCCAGGCATGCTGCACAGGAAACAATTAAAAAAAAAACTTCATGTAACTTCAGCTAATAAAACTCATCGCTTTTCCAGTTTGAAAACAAAGAATGGCTGCTTGGTTTCCATGAGTAGTATTCCCAATGCTGAAAAAAAAAAAAAAAATCTGTTCAGGGGAAGTTCCCACGGCTGGAGGTTTGCTAGTAATCTTCAGCTCTGTGTGATATCTTTGGACTCTGTTGGCATTCCTGAAAGTGGCTGTCCTCTTCCATCAGTTTCATGGGCAGGGGATCAAACCAGCTATTAGGTGTCTATTTGCACTGCATGAAAACAAAATTTCATGTAAAGAGACTTATGGCTTCCCTATACCTACAGCCCCAGGGGCCTCATTCTGCCTGACATCAGGCATTCTTTGAATTGATAGATGAATGGATATCCAGTGGGTCTGATTGACCAGATCATCTTAGAATGGTGGAAGTCATAATGACCACTGCCTGGGGATGGTGAAGGCGACTTGAATGTGTATGCATTTTCCTGCTTTTTTATTATTTGCAATCCTGGGATATCGGGTTAGTTGTCCATCCTTGGGGCATGAGGGTTGATAAGATTTATTAATTCTCAGACTTCCTAGGCTGTGTAATCTCCCCGAAGAGCCCATCAGCACATTTGCTTTGGAAAATCAATATTTGGCATTATTATTCCTCCACTCATGTGTCATTGACCTTCAGAGACCACAAATAGGCAAAATCTACAATCTTCAGATTTCTAAACACATGTTTTGTAGAGAGAATTTCTCTTTCCTGACTGAGGAATGCCAGCTACTGGTCTGGTGAACATCTGCCTAGCGAATTGGAAGGGGCCAGAGGATTAAATGCTATTGAGATCCCCTTTTCATTTTTTTCTCCTTCTCACAGTATTGGAGAAGGAGAGCAAAAAACCAGAGCAAAAGAAAGCTCTGGTTTTTTGCTTGTACTTATAAATTATTCATTAGACCGAGGAGATAATAGGAGAATTTGGCCTCTGAGAAAGAAATAAATGTTTTTGAAATAGGGCAAGCACAGATGTACAAATACAGAATTATATCAGGCACGTGTTAGAATATGGATCAGGTTTCTAAACGTGTATTTGTGTCTGTTAGACTTAAACCAAAGTTTTGCATATATCTTAAGAAGAGTCTTAGTGTGATGAACGTGAAGTAAACTAAAGCCACGTTACATCCTTTGTCGTATCATGAGGGCCCCAGGCAGAGGTCCTTACTGTCATGGATGAAATGCAGACTTTCAGTTGTCAGTCAGAACCTGGAGTCTACTGGTCTACCAGCTTCTGCGTTAAGGCTCTGACAGCTTTGGGACAACGGGAGCCGTGTGATTATCTGTTCTTGCCTCTGATTGGGCAGACCACCGAGCAGATGGGCCGTGTCTAGTGTCTTAGTCGCTGTGGCTTTTCATAGGAGGAAATATTTATTTGCCTTCCAGAGGAGTTGCCTGTGTGCTAATATTCCTGGATTTTGGGGTACTAATAATATAACATACAGTATATGAATAAATTAGAGTCAAGCAGGACTAAAAATCTCCTGATACTGGATTGTTCTGTATTTAGGTAGCTTGCAGTAACAGCTGGAGTAATGGAAATATACCAGGAATGTCCTTTGTTCGCCAGATGGTGAGCTCCGTGGAGGTGGGGGCCATAGTTGGAAATACTATTTCCCAGTATTTCCACTGTACCTAACACACGCCTAGCAGACTCTCAGCGCCCCATTGAGTGGAAATGAATTAGAGTGGCACGAACTGAGTTGTTCATCACATATGGACAAGCATGTTTCTCAGGAGACTTCTCTGAGTCAGCACAGGAACAAGGTGATGGAATGTGGGAAGCTGCTAGGGCAGTTAGCTGAGCCTGGTCTCTTCCTAAAGCTTATAGTCCCTAGAATTCCATTCAACACTGCAGTTACCTTCTCTTCTTTCCAAAGTCAACAGATCTTACCCGTTGAAAACACCCATGCACACACACACAGCCTCATACGCTCCTGCACGTACCCGCTATCATAGATCCTGCTGGTTTTAGTGTCTTTGGGAATGTAGCAGTTTGCTGAGAATCACTGCATTGGCTCGTCAGCATAGACGTGACTACACTACGCTATCACATCTGCTGTATGGCACAGAACTCTACTCAATACTCTGTGATGGCCTATATGCGAAAAGGGTCTAAAAAAAAGTGGTTATATGTATGACTGATTCACTTTGCTGTACACCTGACACTAACACAACATTGCAACCCAACTATACTCGAATAAAAATTTTAAAAAAAGAAAAAAAAATGGTTGCGCCCAGAGTTGCCTTTTTAGTCCTAGAAGTCACAGATGGTGATTACTGTTAGTTAAATATCTGAATTTGAAGAAAAGCTGTGTATGGGTGGCTGTGTGTGTGTGTGTCTGTGTGTGTCTGTGTGGTGAGGGAGACCTGTGTGACTGCGTGTAACCCTGAGCTGACGTTCTTGTTTCATCTTCCTGCCAAGACAGAGGTTTGCCTAGATTCCCATCAGTGAGGTACTATTCTATGCTAAATACTGTTGCTGGCCTGCCTGAGAAGTTATTCCTCATCAGTAGGCAAAGAGAGCTGTCATGGGTACATACAGGAATTTCCTTTATTGACTCAGAAGATGGGTACCATCCTTAAGATTTTGCTGTTCATTTATTCCCTTATTTTTGGTCTGGATCTTCCTTTAATTTTTCCCCATTTTGACTTTTTAAATTTTGGTTTGAGTTGTCCTTTATTTTTTTCCCAATGAGTAACCTTGTTGTATTAGCTAACCCACAGGTGAAATGGGTTCTAGGTGAGAACTGGGGCCCTCCCACTTCCATCAACATGGTACCAGTACACTGACTAGTTGCTGACCATTTAGAACAGAGATTACTTCTCTGGAAGCCCAGGGACCTGTAGGAGATCGATGCTTAACCTCTGCAAAATTGTATACAAAACCATTTTCAAGTGTATGTTTAGAATTACTTTCCTTTGAGAAGTTGAATAGTCTTCAGTGAATTCTCGAAGGGTAACCTGACCGAAAAAAAAGGTTGAGGGCCACTCCATTCAAAACAGAGAGGACAGGTAACAAATATCCAACCCTTATATGTCTTTTCTTTGGCTTGTTTGTTGGGAATAGTTTTCCAACATTTAAAAGTCATGGGATTTCCCATAAAATAAATTGTCTGCTTGTCTGGAAAAATCAGATCTGGCAACAGGACCCTAATTCCTGCCTGAAACTGAGTAAGGACTGCCCCCTCGAGATGGGGCGTTGTACTCTCCAGGGCCAGAAAGTCTACCACTTCTCATCTTTTAACAGAGCTGCTTCGACTATCTGCAAGTTTGTATTACTCTCCTCATTCCTGTAAACATTTGAGGGTTGCTCTAGCCAGGGGCTTAAAGTTTTAAGTTCTCGAACCAGACTGCATAGTCCCAAATATTGGCTTTACCCTTTGTTATCCTGTCCCTTTGGGGGGTTTTGCGAAATCTCTGTGCCTCCAGTATTTCAAGGGTAAAATGGATACAATAAGAGTACTTTCTTATAGGATTATTGCAAGGATTATAGGAGTTAATACATGTATTTAGAAGAATGTCCAAAACCCTTGATAAATACCGTTAGTATTTCAGCTGCACTGAAAACGTTGACAAGATGACCTCAAATCTGTTGACCTGTGGATCTCCCACTTTGCATTGTTCTTTAGAACAGCTCATTCATTCCTTTATCTAAAAATCTAGAATGTATTTGCATAGATTATGAGCTAAACTCAGAGTTGTTTCTCACAACTTTTAAATTCTATGCTATAGAATCTACCCTTCGGTGGACTGCTGTTTAAACGGCCTCATTATCATTCCAGGAGCATCTGTGTTTGTGTGTGTGTGTGTGTGTCCTAAATAGTGTCTGCTAAAGATACAGTGAATATTTATTGAATCGAATAGGTGAGAGTATAGAAGATATTGGACTCTTAGCTAGGCTGAAATTGCTTAGTTCTGTACTGTCTTTTGGTATGAGATTTTATCCAATCTTTGGAAACAAAAAGTCAAGTCAATTTACTGGAGTTCTCCTCTTCTAATTCTTTCCTTCTTTTCATTTTCTCTATTAAAAAAGAAGTAATTACATTTTTAGTAGAATGTTCTTGAAAGCACTTGAGTTCCCTGCATACAAATGGCCCAGGAACCTGGAAAATAAATCCTACTCATCTCTCACACACTTGGGGGCTGAGACTTTGTCCAGAATGTTTTGTACCACATCGGATGCAATGCTGAGCTGGGATGGATGAAGGCTAGGTACCCACTCAAATAAGTGCATGACACTTAAAATAGTTTCATGATCACAACGACTGAAAATAATGTAATAATTACAACAGGTTCTTGGACCATCAGTGAAGCCCTCGTTGCTTATTTCTTTTCCTCAGTTCTAGTTTCTAAGTTTATTGCTAGGGTTTGATGCACGCGTATGTTAGTTTTTGAAACAGAATTTGAAGCTTGAGTGAAAGGTATTGCCCTTGTTCGCATTGATTTCCATTATTCCAGCTTCCATTTTTCTCCTCTCTTGGCTTGTGAGTGGTAGCAGAGCCAGGCTGCCAGTGGCGTGTCTGACTGGGGTTTCAGAGCCTCATCTCCACAGAGACGCTTGGCTTAGCCAACTGGGTGGAAAAATCCAAAGGTTTAGACATAACCAAATTCAACCAAAGCCTCAATCTTTCCTTCTCCTCTGTTCTTTGTTCCGTCTAATGACTGGCTTGGAAAATATAAAAAGAGACTCTCCAGAAAAAGGATTAAGAAATAACAAAGGGGAACAAGTTGCTTTCTTGTTTTCTGGGATACTTACACCAGAACCTACTAAAGTATCTGCATCTAATTTTTTGTTCTCTACTAGGATGAATGCCATTCTTACACGCTTAAAATATTTTTTCAAAACAAACAGATACACATATGAACAAATAAGAGTTATATTTCCTGTAAATACATATGAACACAACTCCAGTGAATCCTGAATCTAAGTTTTTGTTCCCCAGGTCTGATGCTCAGTTCAGAACATGTGACTTTTTCTATAATGCTTGCAGGGCTGCCGTAAATGATCATGCTGTATGTGTACTGAACAGAGTACCCAGTCAAGGGCTGAAATCAACTAGCGCTCCTTTTATTAAGTATCAGCTCCAAGCACGGGTCTGTGTCTACTCTAGAGGACATGCCTTTTCCGATTCTCATAAAGAGAAGGTACACAAATGACAGCATCACCTGACTTTAGAACATGAATGAACTTTAACGTCATGAATGCTGTCTCCCATGCATGGTGTTCGGGTGTTTATTATCTTTAACAATATTGGGAATACAGGCAGTTGTTGGCTTCTTCCAATGCCCTGTCTGCCCTAAAATTCAACTAATTCCATACAGGCTTTGGAAAGTGAGTGCAGAATTTCTGGTCTTTGGGGTTTTTGGGGAAGGGGTACAAATCATAAGGTACCAAACACCCTTTTAGTGACTGTAGCTTTATAGGGGTCAATACATGGTAGCCCAGGTCTAAGGTAAACCTCATGTTGGGTCAGAGTCTAAACACCTAGCAATTTTAGGTGCATATCAAGAACATGGGAGTAGCAGGAAATCTATCTGCTCTGTTCCTCTGGAGCAGGGTGCAAAGTCAGAACTTGAAGTTGCTCACCAGGACGTTTGTGTAGGAGAGGGAATCTCTGACTCTACGGGAACTGTTTCTTGGTGGTTCCTTTAAGTATATATCACTGATGATCTCCTAGTAGACCTTTTGAAAAGTGTAAAATGTTTATTAATTGGAACCGAAGCGTAATTTCCTACTGACTAGTTTTGATGGTTTCATTTCCCTTAGGGAAAAAGATAGACCTTGACAAAAGAGGATTAATCATATTGATAGGTTTCAAAGTATATCCTGGAGTCAAGTTTGGTCTCCTGTGTCTTCCTTATCTACATAAAATAGTGTTCAGATTGATAAACCCAAGGCACATTAAAGATACCTAATCAATGAAAATTTTTTCAGTTCTCTTCCTTATGTTGTATTTACTGTCAGCAGTACAGACCTATAAATGTTAGATTTTCCCCAAAGAAAATTTCCACAAAAGATTTGAAACTTTTAATTAGTCAGGAAATTACCCATTCCTTGAACCTTAATTGTTTGATGTCACTAGCAAAGGCCCGGTGAAAGCATGTTTAAGCTTCATGATTTGGTGGAAAAAAAATTTCTTGTTAATCTTACCCACCATACCTTTGTTTTCTGAAAACAGTATCATTTGATGCTTCTTCCACCAATTAGTGGGAAGAAGCTTTTAAGTTGTGTAGAATAACTTTTATTCTTCAAAAAGCTGACTGAGAAAAGAACAGCATGAAAACACGTGGCAAAGAAAGGGGTGGGAATAGGAGATTGAGAGATTATCGTGAGGATTTAGTAAGAGAATGACACGCCTCTTGAGATGTGTGGTGCATATAGAAGCAGTAAACATTAATTTCCTTCTCTCCCTCTACACTTTACCTCTGGACTCCTCCTTGCATTCTCTGCCAAGCATTTTGGCCAGAGCATAGTGGGTGGGCCAGACAGATTGGTTGGTCCCCAAAGAAAGGAAACCTGTGGTCTCATGGGTCCCGGAGTCCAGCCAACTCCAGCCACTGCTGTCTCTTTTAGAACATGCCCATTGCAATCCTTGCAGAAGTGCCCCTGAGTACATTACTGTCTTGGGTGAGAAATGTCTGTGTGTATAGGGGGAAGGGTCTGCACTGGGGAGGAGGGTGTCATGAAAGAAGCAGAGTTGGGGCATTGGTGACCTACCTTTATTCCATATCTGTTGTGCTGAATTTAAATCTCATTTGAGGAAGTAACTAAATTGTGTAGAAGAGTGTAGAGTGCTTGGCAGGCTGTGTACTGTATTGTGAGATAAGTGGAGTTTCCCTTAGATGCAGTCTTACAGCTCACCTGTCTGTGACTAGCTCTTCCCACATCAGCACTAACCTGTGCTATCAGCTTCATTTCTTTGGGGCTCTGAAGGTGGGCAATTCGTTAAGTCGCTCCACACTGCCACTGGTTTTGATGTGTTTATTATCATAACAAGGAACGTTTTGTGTTTTAAGAAGAGAATTTTAGATGTATAGTATTTTAGCCCCAAGGTATCCATTTCTTGATAGTTTTCAGTGGCAAGACCCGGAAGAAGAGAACGTTTTGTTGGGGAGGACTTTCAGAGTTGTCTCTTAAACATCATCCCACTTGGCTGTTTGTTAAAGGAGTCCAGCACCTGGGTAATTTCTTCTTAACCCTCTGGAGTAGGGCTAGGACCAAAGATGTGTTGTCTGTGAATTCAGAGTTTGGACTTTTGTTTTACTTTCTGTCTTTTTGAGAGATAATGCTTTAGAATCATAAATTTAGCAAAACAAGCATTGGGCCAATGGGAAAACAGTGTCCCCTCCAGCTTCCCTACTCTAGCTGTGTGAGATCATGTGAGTTATTTAACCTCTCTGAATCTTCATCACCTGTTCTATTTTTAAATGGACATATGAAAAGAAAAATTTTAAAAGAGGATTGGTACCCAGAATTGGCACAGGCAGACTGATAAATGCTAGGCACTCTCCTGTTCTGTTGATGTGGGCTTCCGCTGGTGCAGCTTTTATGGAGGATAGCTTGACAGCGTGTATCAAAATGTTTGTTCTGCTACCCTTTGGCCGTGAAATTTCCCCTTCCTAGAATTTTTCCTGAGAAGATAATTGAATAAGTGTAAAACCAAATGTCTTCAAAAAGATATTCAAGGCAACCTTACTGAAAATTATGAAAAAAGTTGGAAACAATCTAAGTGTTTGTCAATATAAGAATAGCTAACTGAGGGACATCCCTGGCATTCCAGTGGTTAAGACTTCATTCACCTTCCAATGCAGGGTGAGGGTTCGATCCCTGGTTGCAGAACTAAGATCCCACATGCCTTGTGGCCAAAAAACCAAAACATAAAACAAGCAATATTGTAGCAAATTCAATAAAGACTTAAAAAAAATGGTCCACATCAAAAAACAGTCTTAAAAATAAACAATAGCTAACTGAATTATATATAAAAACTATAAACATCATGAAATACTATGTGGTCATTAAAAGTGATAATGTACAGGTATATTGATTGGCATGGACAATTAATCATAGCATATTAATAAGTAAAAAAAAAAAAATCACAGAATGGGCATGCTCCATCCTAAATAAATGCCCCAACAACCAGTCCTTTTTTATAGGCAGAACCCACAAATTATCTCTGTCCCCTAATCTTTCTCAACTTCCATATCTAATCCATCATGAAGCCTTTTAACTCCAAATGTCTTTCAAACCGTCCACGTCCCTCCAGCTCCACCATCCCCACATCTAAGGTTGGTGTTCAGTTAATGCTTGTGAAGTGAATGCTGGGTATGGTCCCATTTGTGACATGGCACATCTATTACACGTGTGTGTGAAGAAACAGGTGCCTGGAGGGGTGTTCACCAGACTGCTGGCTGTGGTTTCCTGTTAGGTGGTGGAATTCAGCATTATTTTTACCTTTTTGTTTGAATTTTCCTGTGTTGTTTGAAAAATTAAAAAATAATAATGTATCACGTACTGCCTTAGCCAATCCCCCAAAAAACTATTACGAAATAGGAACAATAACCATTAGCTTACCGTTCTCTCTGGATAAACATAATGTTCAAATATACTAGTACCTGTGAAAGTTTTTATAACATGAAAACAAAGTTACTGATATGGTTACTGTGAGCCATCATAATGATGATAATAAATTTTTTAAAACCGCAGATGCTAAAATGTCTTGAATACCTGTGCCTAGTGTTTTAGGCGTATTAACTCATTAAGCCTGTGATACTATTAATATTCCCATTTTAGAGGTGAGGAAACTGAGGCCGAGCCAGATTAAATAATAAACCCTGGCAGACCCAGCTGGGAGAGTAGAGCCAGGATTTGAACCAGACACAGTTAAGCCCCAGGGTCTGAGTACTAACCACTGTGCCATAATCATAACACATTGAAGACGCAGCAGAGGTAGAACTTATCTCCAGTGTATCAGACTCTCCCCACTGTGAAGCCCTTCAGGGGAGGTTCATACACTTTACCACCTCTGTTAATTTAGAAAGATTTTCAGGCACTGCTGAACGATTTGGGGAGTGAGGCCAAGCCACGTGACCACTGCTGGACGTAGTTTCATAGATTACACATTTAAATATTAGAGGCAGATGACTTGGGGAAGAAAGGAGAAATTAATATTTGGGGCATGTTAGTTTTTATCCGCAGGGTACTATGTAGATACCATTGTGTTGAATCTTCACAACACGGCAGAAGGTGTTATTATTTTCGGTTTGCAATCACTGATAAGGTAACTGAGATGTGGATTTATGACGTAATTTGCCCAGGTCTTCACAGGTATTAAGTTGGAGAGGAGGAGGCCCGTCAAGACTCCCAGTTTCACTCTGTCCACCTCTGTTATTCTCCACTGGGGAAGCTATCACCCAGGGGCTGTGTGTCTTAGCAAAGTTATTAAGAGGAAAGACTTTGAGAAGATCAATATTTGGGGGCTTGAAACCTGATCCTTGAGTGTACTAGTTGTGTAGATTGTCTCATCCTCAGGAATAATAAAAATATCCCTGCTTCTCAAGGACAGAATCTTAGTTACTCTGTGTCTTCAATTACTCTTGCAAAAGCGTGTATAAGCCCATACAAAGGATTACAAAGACGTCAATAAGGCTGAGCTTTTAAAAAATAAATAAATAAATAAGGCTGAGCTTTTAAGAACCCTGGACTGGACATTTCTCAAAACTTGACCACCTATTTTATACCTAATTTCCGAAGTTATCATAAGTGCAGGCTTATTATAATACGTTCTCTCGATGTGAAATTTCTTTTCTATCTTAGTTGGTCTCTTCCTTGTCTTCTCGATAAAGCACACACACTGTGGTGTCTAGGCCTTGGCTCCTGGGTGCCTCCTGGCTGGGAAAGCCTTCCCCTCCCTCAGGAACTGAATCAGCTTCCATGTACAACCTCCCTAATCACTTAGGTCTGAAGCAGTGTCCTTCTGTTATCAATGTCCATAACACTGAACAGGCCATTTAATATAAATTCCCTTGGAGGTTGTATATTTTGTTATGGATTTATGTGTTTTCTTTAAAAATGGCTTACTAAGTCATTGAGGCAAGAACGTGCTTTTTCATCCCCAGAGGGGATAGCACAGGAGACCCTCAGTACATAGTTGTTGACTGTTTTGATTTTAGAGAAAAAGGCAAAAGAATAGGATAAGATGGCAGCAACTTCATAGAATTATCTCGAGTCCAATAAAAAAGTAAAATGGTTTCCTGACATTGGTTGCAATACATGAAACTTTCCTTCCCCAGATCTCAGGGTCCCAATTTGGAAAATGGAGTTTGGCCATATCTTTTGTCTACCAGGTTTGACATAAAAAAACCTGATGAATGGTTGTAAGCTCTTTGGAAACATAAAATGGAAGGGGAATACTAAGTAAAAGGACTGATCGATACAGAGTTCAGCTTTAAAATTCTTTCATCTGCTAAAGCTGGTTTTCTTGGCAGTACCAGCAAGATCTGGAATTTTTTTAAAAAAATCATTCTTATAAATGTATTGATTGAATGTATTAAGATGCTTTATTACCATATCCATTTTCTTATAAGAAGGCATCCTTATATGTCAAATATAAGCCTCAAAAGACAATCAAATAAATGAAAATAATGCAAAGCAACTGAGGTTACACAGCATTACAGACTGCATTTTGTTCATTTTATGTACATGAAAGAAAAGAACAAAGGGGTTGAAAGCCTTCTAGAATAATAAATGCCACATTCAGTAGAGAAGACACATTTTAATTTGCAAACATCTCCCACTGAGAGTGTGGCAGAATGAAAAAGAACCCTGTCCTGTAGGTACCTTAGTATCTCACTGCCTTTGAAGCTCTAAGGGGACTGGATCTTCAGTTTCCTCCCCTATGCAGGTAATAGAGAAAAGTGTGAATAAAGAAGTGTTCCATTCCCATATTTATTGCAAAGCATTCTCTATCCTGTTTCCTGATGTGCAAAAGCCAAGTTATAAATTTTTAGTGTACTTTTAAGATTCCACTGTTTGTCAACCTACTGTCCACATTTGCATCAACAAAGATGGGATATGAGGTGTTATCTTTGTCATCTTTTCAGCTATAAACTGGAATGGTGGCCAGAAAAAAAGAAAAAATTAGATTGGGGATTTCTTAGGAAGAGATGTAATAGCTAAGTACCTTATAGATATGAAAATGAAGTACCTTATATGAAATGGAGTACCTTATAGATAAGAGGCAAGACAACTGGTGAAGGAAAAAAAATTGTACCTAATAGGAGCTGCCCAGGATCCAGGTATCAAGGAGAAAAATGGCATATTCATAGCCCAGAGAGATTTCTAAGAATTAGAGATTGGGGTATATTATTTCTTGACATGTCTGGAGGCTCCCTGGATGGAAATCCTGGAACATATCTTAGAGAAAGCAAAAAGGCCTCAACAGAGAAGCTAAGAATCAGGCTGTCATTTGGACTAAAATAAAACCCATAGATATAAATGAAACAGCATGAAATAAAATAACTTCCCGGGTAAAAGGGCTATCAGTACACGATTCTGCAAGTCAAAAGAAGGTTTGGATCGGGAAGGCAAGTCTGGGGTTGAGGAAAGGGGAGGTAGGGTCAGGTATAGTTTAGAGCTATATTATAGTCAGGCCAGGGGAAGGCACTAGAGCCCCGTAAATGAGAGCCTAGGAAGCATGACTTCAAAGGAAAATGTGCGTGGTGGACAGGAGGACCCCTGAGGATCAGAAACCTGAGTGTCAATACTTGCTGGGGAAGTGGGCGAGAAATGAAAAGGAGAGAGCCAGGTGAAGCAGCTGGAATCAGGAACCTGGGCAGGAGGACCTGGCAGCAGCCAGTATGAGCTGGAAAAGCAGGAGGATATTTGAAGCCAGACTTATTTCTCAGGCCCCAGACTTTAATATTCCTCCTGTGGGGACCAGCGCCTTTGGGTGACGTTCACAGAATTTCAGTGTTGGACAGGATTTCAGAGATCATCCGTGAAGTCCCCTCTTTAGGCACCAAGCCTTCTGCAGTATTTCCATTGAGGGAGGGGAACACTTAAAGGAAGTAGGAAAGAGGGGAGAGAAATGGATACTTCTAACCCAATCTATAAATAAGACTCTAATTATTTGTAAGTCAGCCATTTATTTTGTATCCAGAGAACTCCACAGCTACATTCAAATAACCTTTTGCACCCTAACAATCTGTTGTTCATGTAGTGTTCAGACATTCCATCAGAGAGAAACATTGCTTACTAAGTAGAAAGGAAATGCTATTTTTTCAAAGTCATGTTTTTTTTATATGGACATAGATCTTCACTTCGGGTGTTGGTGATGGAGGCTTACAAGCTGTAGGGGACACTGGTGGCCCTGATATCTAAAGAAACCCCTATATTTATCACATATTCCAAGTTTAACTTTTAATTTTAAAAATAAATGAATGGATAAAAGAAACATGTTTGAAAAAGACACAAAACCCTAGTTTTAGTCATGTGTGGGTACTCTATTTTAAGGATGTCTAATTCACACTCATAACTCAGATAATGTAGGGGGTGATCAATGAATATGAGATAATTTCCCATAAGATTCCTTTAAATAGTAAACTGCTTTGCTGCCTGTAATCCACACATCAATTTATGCAGAACTATTTCCGGTAATATAGTTCATCTCCAATTTATGAGAAAATACTGTGTTTCAAAGCAGATTTTAAGTGAGTTTTTTGGAATCCAGAAGCAATTGTCCCAAAGAATGAATTTCAACCCAGTTAAGTCCACAGGTCAGCCTACAAAAAAAACACACTTTGCACTAATTAATCTGTGAGGCAAGTTTGCTTATCCACTTTTATTCCTCTTTTTTTTTTTTTCCTGCCTCGCCGCGCATCTTGTGGGATCTTAGTTCCCCAACCAGTGATTGAACCCGGGCCACCGCAATTAAAGCACCAAGTCCTGGGCTTCCCTGGTGGCGCAGTGGTTGAGAGTCCGCCTGCCGATGCAGGGGACACGGGTTCATGCCCCGGTCCGGGAAGATCCCACATGCCGCGGAGCGGCTGGGCCCGTGAGCCATGGCCGCTGTGCGCGTCCGGAGCCTGTGCCCCACAACGGGAGAGGCCACAACAGTGAGAGGCCCGCGTATCGGAAAAAAAAAAAAAAAAAAAAAAAAAGCACCAAGTCCTAACCACTAGACTGCTAGGGAATTCCCACTTATCTACTTTTAGATCAAAAGAACTTTTAAGCAGGTAAAAAGCTATGACCACCCCATCTAAATAAATTCACCTGCTATACACTTGCACACAAAAATTGATGTACAATTTGAAGAGGTAAAAGAACCCATTCAAATTTGCCCAAAGGTAGAGAATAATCATATTCAATAATTCTTTGGGAAAAGGTATATGTATTTTGGTTTCAGGTACTTACTAGGAGAAGGGGATTCTCCATCCCCCGTGTGGCTAAATGTGAGAGCCAGGGGTTTCCCATAATCTAAAAGTTCAGTAGAATCTATGGTGTGGCAGAAGTGCTTTTTGTATGTTCTTAGTTCCAAGGAGGACCAGCATGCTTTCTAATCAAATGCCTCAACAGATTGCTTTTTTTTTTCCCCCCCTCAACTTTTTATTTTACTTATTTTATTTTTTTAACATCTTTATTGGAGTTTAATTGCTTTACGATGGTGTGTTAGTTTCTGCTTTATAACAAAGTGAATCAACTATACATATATCCCCATATCTTCTCCCTCTTGTGTGTCCCTCCCACCCTCCCTATCCCACCTCTCTAGGTGGTCACAAAGCACCGAGCTGATCTCCCTGTGCTATGCAGCTGCTTCCCACTAGCTATCTGTTTTACATTTGGTAGTGTATATATGTCCATGCCACTCTCTCACTTTGTCCCAGCTTACCCTTCCCCCTGCCTGTATCCTCAAGTCCATTCTCTACGTCTGCATCTTTATTCCTGTCTTGCCACTAGGTTCTTCTGACCACTCATTTTCTTTTTTTCTTTTCTTTTTTTTAGATTCCATATATATGTGTTAGCATACGGTATTTGTTTTTCTCTTTCTGACTTACTTCACTCTGTATGACAGACTCTAGGTCCATCCACCTCACTACAAATAACTCAGTTTCGTTCCTTTTTGGCTTATGGCTGAGTAATATTCCATTGTATATATGTGCCACATCTTCTTTATCCGTTCATCTGTTGATGGACACTTAGGTTGCTTCCATGTCCTTGCTATTGTAAATAGAGCTGCAATGAACATTTTGGTACATGACTCTTTTTGAATTACGGTTTTCTCAGGGTATATGTCCAGTAGTGGGATTGCTGGGTGGTATGGTAGTTCTATTTGTAGTTTTTTAAGGAACCTCCATACTGTTCTCCATAGTGGCTGTATCAATTTACATTCCCACCAACAGTGCAAGAGGGTTCCCTTTTCTCCACACCCTCTCCAGCATTTATTGTTTGTAGAGTTTTTGATGATGGCCATTCTGACTGGTGTGAGATGATATCTCATTGTAGTTTTGATTTGCATTTCTCTAATGATTGATGATGTTGAGCATTCTTTCATGTGTCTGTTGGCAATCTGTATATCTTCTTTGGAGCAATGTCTATTTAGGTCTTCTGCCCATTTTTGGATTGGTTTTTTTGTTTTTTTGATATTGAGCTGCCTGAGTTGTTTGTATGTTTTGGAGATTAATCCTTTGTCAGTTGCTTCATTTGCAAATATTTTCTCCCACTCTGAGGGTTGTCTTTTCATCTTGTTTATGGTTTCCTTTGCTGTGCAAAAGCTTTGAAGTTTCATTAGGTCCCATTTATTTTTGTTTTTATTTCCATTTCTCTAGGAGGTGGGTCAAAAAGGATCTTGCTGTGATTTATGCCATAGAGTGTTCTGCCTATGTTTTCCTCTAAGAGTTTGATGGTGTCTGGCCTTACATTTAGGTCTTTAATCCATTTTGAGTTTATTTTTGTGTATGGTGTTAGGGAGTGTTCTAATTTCATACTTTTACATGTAGCTGTCCAGTTTTCCCAGCACCACTTATTGAAGAGGCTGTCTTTTCTCCACTTTATATTCTTGCTTCCTTTATCAAAGATAAGGTGACCATATGTGCGTGGGTTTATCTCTGGGCTTTCTATCCTGTTCCATTGATCTATATTTCTGTTTCTGTGCCAGTACCATACTGTCTTGATTACTGTAGCTTTGTAGTATAGTCTGAAGTCAGGGAGCCTGATTCCTCCAGCTCCGTTTTTCTTTCTCAAGATTGCTTTGGCTATTCGGGGTCTTTTGTGTTTCCATACAAATTGTGAAATTTTTTGTTCTAGTTCTGTGAAAAATGCCACTGGTAGTTTGATAGGGATTGCATTGAATCTGTATATTGCTTTGGGTAATAGAGTCATTTTCACAATGTTGATTCTACCAATCCGAGAACATGGTATATCTCTCCATCTGTTTGTATCATCTTTAAGTTCTTTCATCAGTGTCTTCAGCCGATTACTTTTAAACTAGTTTTTCCCTTCATTGTCCACCAGGAAAGAACTTTCTACCCTTCAGAATAAATGAATAAATCTGTTAGCAACAGTGAGAAACCAGTGAAGTATGAAGCAGTCTCTGGTACTTTCTGTTTTATCTTTTCTTAGATTCCGTGGTAAAAGGGAGAAAGTTCAGAGAAATTCCAACACTGAGTACATGAAGCTTTAAAGTAAGACTCAAGTGAGGCTGGGCATTTAAGGGATTTCTTCCAAGTGGGTCAGAGGTCTAGGTAGAAGTGATGTATGAGGTTTAGAAGGAAAGGGACATGAAGTGGGTGGGGTTGGGGGACATTGCCGGGACAAGCCAGCTCTGGAAGCAGAGGAAGAAGAAACAATCCTAGGGCGACTATATCCTTTATGTTTTCCCTGTCCCCTCACTACTGACAGCCTTCCCTTCACGATCTGCCATAGACTGACTTTTTGATAAAGAAAAGGATGACGAAATCTAGGAAAGAAGGAGAGAAAGAGAAGAAGTAGATACCAGGTTGTACTGTTGAGGAAGAGAGTGAGAGAAATACAAATTCTTGCCTCCGTGGTCTACCAGCTGCCGTTACCACTCGTAATTTTAGGTGTGCAGAGAAAGTATTTGTTGGGTATTTGTAGCCAAGCAGCAACTCCCTGACATTCTCTCATCAATAGCAAAATTATTGCATACCGCTTGTTTTGTAAATCAAGAAACCCAGTGAAAATCTCTAAAAGAATCTTCCTTGCATCTGAATTCGCATACATTTCCGACTTCTCAGAGAGCCTTAAGGTTGGAAAGCTTCAGAATCCCTGGTACACTAAGGAAGAAAGTGATAGTAGTATTCCTCAGCGGATATGAAAAAATATCTAAGAGAACACCAGAACCAGAAGATCATGGGTGGTCTGAAGGATGGGAGAACATAGTAACCGTTTAGTTCTAGGGATCAAACAGCCACCCTGGCTGCAGAGCTTCCTTCCAAGGCAGCATGAAATACATGATGTGCTTCAATCCAGGTGTTGGGGCCAAGTCCTACTAAACACGTGCTTTTGTGCAAACAGCAAGCATGTTCTTTGGTGAAGCTTTGTTCACCTGAAACACTTCTCTCATTCTCTGTTGGCTGCTTCATCTTTTGGATGAGGAGAATGGACGTGTGCGTAATTTAGACTGCTCAGTCTGCAAACAGTGGAAGAATCGAGACTTCCGAGTGGGTCAGCTAGCTCGGAACCAAAGCCCTATCTCGAGACCGTACCGAGGAAAGTCAGCGCAATTTTGCCACCTTTCTCTCTCTCCTTCCCTCCTCTTCCTCCACTTCGATGTTCCCCTATCCCTCCTTCTCCCTTCCTTGCCGTCGCATTTCTCCCTCCAGTGGTAGATTAGTAATACCTGGGGGTATTCATAATCTTCCTGCTTTCCTCCTTCCCCACCGTGTTGACTTCTGTCCTCCCTCCCTCCATCCCTCTCTCTTCCTTCCCTCCTTCCTTCCTTCCTCTCTTTGCAAGGTCTTCTTACCAGTTTCCACCCATTTTCTTATGTAAAGCACTTTTGAATTCTAGCCATCTGTGAATACAAGGCAGTGAAAAATATTGAAGTCACATCAAATTCCACTTGCTCTGCCAGTTAAAAATACAGATGCTTCCTGTTTTATGCTTTCCTCTCACTTTCTCTGGAGTTTAAACATGAAAATATGTTCAATGATAAAAACCAGCACATATTCCCTTTCACCAGGAAACATATTGCAAACAATGAAAGGTAGAGTTATTTTCCCAAGTCCAGCAGGGTATTAAGATGTTGGAAGAATCATACATAGAACCATAACTTCATAGAAGAAGAACATAATTATTCACAACGATCGCATTTTATAGGTGAAGAAATTGAGATCACAGGGAGTTGTTGTAATTGTTCTCATATGTGGTCCTCATGGACTTGCCAAAGTTCACATCCGCCTACGTTTTCACCTAGCATAGCTGGGCCTCAATTGCTCCATGATGCGTTTTTGCTATCCACCACTTTCAAATAGGATTCTTTCGCTACTGGGAGAGGCCAAATCCTTGAGCAATGAAGCGTTAGCTTGAAACTCAGTTTATGTGCTGGAGTGAAAAAAGCAGTGCAGGACTGAGAGTCAGGACAACTGGGTTCTAGTTACACCTCTGTTGCTACCTATCAAACCTTGACAAAAATTTGTACTCTTGGCCCACGAAGGGGCTAGGTCAAATGATCTCTAAATTTCCTTCCAGCTCTTTGAAACTTGATTATTTTTTTCTCCCTTTACTTTTCTGCTGACTCAAGAGTATATGACATTGACCACATTATTAACTGCTGTAAATCTCTATTTTTCCAAGTGCAAAGGGAGGGGAACACATTCCCATATTTTCCTAGCTTATACCTACTATATGATCTTGAATTAAATGGACTGTTTTTAGAAATCACATTAAGTCTTTTATATCTATAGATATTCTAGCTTTAGCGACTTATTAAATAAGACAGTGGTCATACCGCTGGGCAGTATCCTTCACTGTAAAAACACTGTATTGACCACGATTCTCACCCCTCTTGGCTTCTACCACATCTTCTTATATAAGCTGTTATAACCTTTGTAGTACTATGGTATAGCACATTGTATGTCACTGTGTTCTCCCCCTCCTGTCATATCTGGTCCTGTCCTAGCATTTCCTATCTCAGTGACTAGCTTCTCACCCATTTTAGATAGATACTTTCTCACTGTATATTTCTTACTTCCTTATATCCAAATGATTCACCAAGGCCTTATTGATCTTATCTCCCGCATGTCGTTCAAATTCATCCACTTCTTCTTTCTCCCACTATGTCCTGGTCCATTGCCCAAACCCCCCAATGGCTTTTCACTACTACTTTTTTTTATAATATTCAGTTGCACATGTTTTTATTGGAAAGAATTCAGGTTTTTCATTTCATCACTAGACTGCTGTACAGAAAAAAAATTTTGTTGAGTGAAGAGTTTATAACTGTGTTATAAAGTTATATATGCATGAGCTATGTTTTTTCCTCTATTTTTAAAAAATGCAGTTGATTTACAAAGTTGTGTTCATTTCAGGTGTTCAGCAGTGATTCATTTATATATATATAAAACATAATGCTATAACGTATATATTTTTCAGGCTTTTCCATTATAGGTTATTACAGGATATTGAATATAGTTCCCTGTGCTATACAGGAAGTCCTTGTTGTTTATCTACTTTATACATAGTAGTGTGTATCTGTTAATCCCAAACGTCACTACTCTTGATATGAAGATCGGGATCCTCACCAGAACTTCCCCGGCTGGCAGTTCCTGGCCCTTGCCTCTGTTCCCAGTCTCCTACTGTATCCACCTAACCCACTGTTGCCTCCTTAGGTCCCCTTCCTTGCCGTCCTCTTTGGAGACAGGCTCTGCTGTTCCCTGTGGTTATAAAGTGCCCCCTAGCAGTCATCTAGTTAACTCTTACTCGTCTGGATTCACATTAATGACCGTGTCCTCAGGGAAGCCTTCTCTCACCTCCCTAAGTCAGTTCCCTCTGTTATCTGTCCTCATGGCTCTCCATAGCCTTGTTTTTCTTGCAGTCATCATAGTTGCAGTTTTACACTTGCTCCTGTGAGGCTTTTAAAATGGTTTTTGGATACCTTCTCCCTCATGAGGTTGCAAGTTCCGTGACGCCAGGTCTGTCTTCCTGTCACCATTGGAACTGCGGTGCCTAGCACAGTTTTTGGGGCATAACAGGTACACACTAAAATGTTGTTGGACAAATGAGTAAATTCATGAATGGAAAGAAAGAATAGAAGCTCCTGAGATCAAGGGCTCTATCCTCACTTCTTCACATTCAGGGTTGGGACCAAGTCTAGGAGGCCATTAATAAATTAGTGTTCAAAGAATAAAGCTGATGAACATTGAAGCACCCTCTGGGCTGGGAAGTTCAGAAGTTTTGTTTAAAGTGCTAAGATACGGAGTTACTAATGTTTTAAAGAAATAACTGTTCATCAATGTAGCCTCTAACCAAGCCTCAATATACTGCAAAATGAAGTATTTCAGATGTCAAGTTCGAACTCCCTTTCCTTATGTGTATAAAGAGAAATACCAAGACAAGCTTTAAGTGCTATAAGTTCAAACAAGAGGGAAATCAGTAAAAACTGGAGTTACCAGGAAAAGCTCCCAAGAGGCTATGCTTGAACTGTGCTTTGAAAGTTAATTATAGTTTGCACAGGGGAGTGTGTGTGGCTTGTTTCTTTTCTTTGTTTTTTATCTTTTTCAAAGTTTTCTCATTTATTTATTTGGCTGTGTCAGGGCTTAGCTGCGTCATGCAGCTTCTTCGTTGCGGCATGCGGGATCTTTCGTTGCGGCATGCGGGCTTCTCTCTAGTTGTGGTGTGCAGGGTTTTCCTTCTCTAGTTGTTGGAGCCTTGGCACAGGCTCCAGGGCCTGTGGGCTCTGTAGTTTGCAGCACACGGCTCTCTGGTTGAGGTGCACAAGCTTAGTAATTGTGGCACACGGGCTTCATTGCCCCGCGGCATGTGGGATCTTAGTTCCCCAACCAGGGATGGAACCTGCATCCCCTGCATTGGAAGGAGGATTCTTTACCACTGGACCACCAGGGAAACCCCTGGCTTGTTTCTTGAAGATCTGTCTACATGATGACTGATCCCCATTTACTCTTTCTCATACACTGTCTGCCTGGCTCCCCCAAACCCTGTGTCCTGGGATGCTGGCATCAACAGACTCCCTTGCCCTCTGTCTTCAAGTTGGGTTTCCCCAAAGGGAGGCACCGGCCGGAGGTTGTAGGGTGGAAGGAGAGAATCCTAGGCATTCATTTCCTCATGAATGCTCCTTACCTGGTCATGGTTGGCAGTAACTAATTCCTCTTCTGAAGGCCACAGCTCCTGTTGCATGCCGCCTTCTAACTTACAGCTACAGTTTCAGTGGGTTACCGCTTCAGACCTCGGGGATGATAATGGCTTTCTGATGCTCTGATCCCCAGCATACACTTAGACTCTGTATTTATTCATCGTGGGGATGTCATATGTTTCCTGCCAAAAATGAGCGAGTGGGATTAAAAAAAAATTGGTAAAGAAACTGTCAGCCTGTCAATGGGAATTCTTCTCCAACAAAATATAGTTGTATTTTTCTCCTCTTGTTTGTTCAGTTCAGATGATACATATGCTTTACCTTAAAACAGATCACCAAGCAGGCATCACTGGAAACTGATTTTCACAAGCTGACCAGCAGAATGAAACGTGTGTCCCTAAGTAAAACAGAATAAGATGGGCCAATAGACGATAGAACACGTGCTCCCCTCTCCCCTTTCTCCACCACATACACTTACTGCACTGAATGGATCTTCAGAGAAGATAAGCCAGTAAGAGAGAAACCCCCATCTCTGCCCCCCTCCCTAGGTATCTACATAGGAACACTCCAGTTATTCCTAACATCATGGACTCAGGAAAGAGGAAACGTGAGAGGCCATCCCTGCTGGAATGGTTGGGAGCTAAGGGTGTGGGAAGGAAGAGAGCACAATTAAAGTACTGAGGTTTGAGCCCAGAAGAAAGCTGCTCTGTCACATCCATCCTGACTGTGAAATCCATCCATCCAAGACATACCACCCTAGATAGACACTCACTCCTCCTGCAAAGGAGATGGGCAGGTGTCAGTGGTGCTTACCCATGGTCCAGAGGGAGCTGTTGTCACTTCATCTGCCATCATTCACACCTATTGAGAGGAGAACAATGGCCAATACACAGAAGCCTTCCTTGGGACCAACTTTTGAGTTGTGTAAGCAGTAACAGCGGCATTGATCTTCGCTTATCAGCATTTTCCATCAGTAGCAGCAAAACAAGTAGCTTAGCCAGCATAGCGTAGAACTATAAACTTTAACTTCTGAACTACGTCGATTGGTTAAAAAAATTCAGCCTTTATGTGGCAATTGGGAATAGAATGATTTCCTCTAAAATTATTCCAAGTATTTTTAAAATAAATACTTGGTTGATGAAAAATATAGAATATGTGTGATAGGATAACTGAATGCATTACATAATGTCCTTTGCCAAAGAAAGCTTACATTATTACAATGGTTAGGAGGGAAATTAATCTGAGTAGTCTTAATATAATAGTGCTAATAATCATAATGGAATGAATCATCCTGTATTGCAATTATGATTCAGTAATATATATTTTTGGAGATCAACTCTTTCATGATGTGTTGGAATGGAGTGCAGTAACAGGAGAGCAGTGATTTCGGCTAACACCTTAAATAGTCTGAAAAAAGCTAGCACAACAGAAGGATCCATTTTCTCCACTGAATTATTAAATGCCCAAAAAAGTATCATGGGGCAGATAAAGAAGTATATGAGTCTGGAAATGTTAGATCGGCCTCTGTTGGACAGAATTGTCAATTTGTTAATGAAGCATGGCTTGTGTTGAACAAGACAAGCTGGGTCAAGCATTTGAAGATGCTTTTGAAGTACCGAGGCAACATTCAACTGGTGATCTTCAGTACTCCTCAGATTACAAACATTACCTGGCTTTCATTAACCACTGTTCTCACGTCAGAGGAAATTCCAGCAGCTGTGGTGTGCTGCCCACAGAGGAACTGGTTTACAATTGGAGAACAGTAATATATTTTGTATAATAATATACCTCTGTTTTGAAGGAAATATTCATCAGTCTCTGCAGAACATCCCTGAAAACCAGCTGGTGCAACCAACTCGTCTCCAGCAAAAGGGAGGAAAAGGCAGGAAGGAGCTCCGACTGTTTCAATACCTTCATGAATCCCTGTGTAATCCGGAGATGGCATCTCGTATTCAGTGGATAGATCAAACCAAAGACATCTTTCGGTTTGTATCAAAAAACAAAGAAAAACTTGCCCAACTTTGGGGGAGAAGAAAAGGCAACCGGAAGACCATGACTTACCAGAAAACGGCCAGAGCACTGAGGAATAATGGAAGAACTGGGGAAGTCATCAAAATTCGGAGAAAGTTAACTTACCAGTTCAGTGAGGCCATTCTCCAAAGACTGTCTCCATCTTATTTCTTGGAAGAAGAGATCTTCTACTCACAGTATCTTCAACCTGATCGAGGATATCTCAGTTTAAATAACTGGAATGCAAGTTATAATTATACATACACCAGTTACCATGATCTAAGTCACCCTGATTGCTAAATATACTCTTATACATCAAAATTTTCTGGCATCAGAAATCCCTACAAGTTTTAGGATTTTTCTCTGATAGCAAATACTGAAAAATAAAACAAAAACCCCAAACTTCAGGGCTTCCCTGGTGGTGCAGTGGTTGGGAGTCCGCCTGCCGATGCGGGGGACGCGGGTTCGTGCCCCATTCCGGGAGGATCCCACATGCCGCGGAGCGGCTGGGCCCGTGAGCCATGGCCGCTGAGCCTGCGCGTCCAGAGCCTGTGCTCCACAATGGGAGAGGCCACAACAGTGAGAGGCCCATGCAAAAAAAAAAAACAAAAAACCCAAACTTCTTTATTGCTATCTTTTATGAAGTAGCATATAATCTATACTAACTTGGTGAAAAATTTTGCCAGTGAACAACTTTAAAATGATCAAGTCCCATTTGAAAATATAGACTAAATGTCCTTTCTTTTACTATTGTCTATGTAATACTTCCTTCTAGATTAATAATGCTAGTGGAGATACTTGGGTGTACATATGGATTTAAACATTATTTTCCTGTCATACACTCAGACAAAAAAGTAATCACTCTAACATGTATCCAACAGCTTTAGCAACAAAACAAAAAGGATTGCCTGTGATAGTGTTCCTGCTAAATTACATTCATGGCTTTAAAAATTTCAGTGACTAAAACTAGAACTACCATATGGGTATACATCCAAAGAAAATGAGAACACTAATTTGGAAAGATATATGCACCCCAATGTTCACAGCTGCATTTTTTTTTTTTTTTTTTTTTTTTTGCCACACTGCACAGCTTGTGGGATGTCAGTTCCCCAACCAGGGATTGAACCCAGGCCTCTGCAGTGAAAGCGCAGAATCGTTACCACTAGACTACCAGGGAACTCCCATAGCAGCATTATTTGTAACAGCCAAGATATGGAAGCAACCTAAGTGTCCACCAACAGATGCATGGATAAAGAAGATGTGGTAAATATACACAAAGGAATACTACACAGCCATAAAAAAGAGTGAAATTTTGTCATTTGCAACAGCATGGATGGACCTGGAGGGTATTATGCTTAGTGAAATAAGTCAGGGAGAGAAAGACAAATACTGTATGTTATCATTTATATGTGGAATCTAAAAATTGAAACAAATGAATATAACAAAATAGAAACAGACTTAAAGATATAGAGAACAAATTAGCTACCAGTGGGGGGAAGGAAGGAGGGAGGGGGCAAGATAGGGGTGGAGGGTTAAAAGGTACAGACTACTATGTATAAAATAAATAAGACACAAGGGTGTAATGTACAGCACAGGGAATATAGCCAATATTTTATAATAGCTTTGAATAGAGTATAATCTAGAAAAATACTGAATCACTATGTAGTACACCTAAAACTAATATAATACTGTACATCTGAAACTGATATTGTAAATCAACTATATTTCTATAAAATAAATAAATAAAAATTAACAAGTAAAAACTTAAAAAAATATATATATATGAGTGTGGCAGAGGAAGAGTGTGTGTTTCTTCTCCTAGGAGGCATCTTGTGGAAGCCAAGTTGGAGAGAGGGTGGGATAAGGAAGGGTGGGCTGGAAGAATTCTCAAGGCAAAGACAGATCCCCACAGAACGTGTTATTCAGGCCTCCGCTCCCATGGGCAAGCTGGATTCACTCTACGGGACTAAGAATACGACCAATTCCGATATGCAGATGAAGGGTAATAAAGATACAGGTAATGTTTGCTGAGCACTTGCTGTATGACCAGGAAGTGTGCTAAGGCTTCCCCCCGAGATAATTCACTCTCACAGCCACTCATGAGACAAATCATTATTTTTATCCTCATTCTTCAGATGAGGAAACTGAGTCAGTGGTGTTAGGAAACATGCTCAAGGTCATACCAGTGGTAACTGTGGGGCTGGGATTTGAACTCAGCCTGACTCCAGAGCCCACGCTCTTAACCATTAAGTGAAATAGGATAGCGTCATGTTCAGGATGTCTTTAGATGTGTCTATACACACACTCAAATATTCGGAGGCAACAGGGCCCTATGTCTGGGTTGGTGCTAAGGCAGAAATACTTGGAGATGCCTCTTTCGGTTGCCAGCTTTTGGCTGTAATTAAATTTCTTATGTCCATATTATTAAAATATATTAAAACTAGATTAAAACATGCCAGACATTTTGTGGATTTTATAGAGCATTTCCATTCACAAACACTAATCCAGTTAGATAGATTCTTCTCTTAGTTCTCCGAGTGGTGATTTCTAAAGTCCTGTAGAAAAGCGTTTAAAAAAAAAAAAAACAACTCTATGGACTTGAATACCTATATTTTAGTATATTAATGCCTTGTGTCTTAAGGTTGTTCTTTACTCACCTTGAAAATTGATATGTTACATGATGCCCACTTTACAGATAAAGTTGTGTCTGCAAATGATAAACCCTAAAATATAGCCAAAGATAATTAAATCCACACTTTGTTTCCTTTTATTGAGCCACATTGATGTCTTTAAGCATCAGAGGAGGAGGGAAGTTAGCATTCCAGGTCTTTAGTTTCTTAGCATACAGTAAGACTGAAGAGAGTAAATATAAATATACTTCATCTCATGGTCCCCTGGACCAGAATTTCTGGAGTTCTGAGTTCTCCTCTATTCTACCCCTCATTTCCTCATCAAGCATTGTTGCCTTAGAAAGGGTTAAAACAGTTATTATATGTCTAATCAAATAGCTGGTATGACTTAAAATTGGTAGACCATTAGATAAATTATAATTGCAAATTCTGAATAAGAAAACAAAAGACATCAGAAAGTCTTAGGCAGAGACTCACCGAATCAATTAAGGATAGAGAAAAGGTTGTAGTACAAGCTGGCAATATTGCTTATATATTGCCTCATGTATATAATAAAAGAGTGACTCGTGAACCTGAAATTATAAAATTAAGTATGGGAGATATGTAATATTAGATCATCCTCAAATGAAAAACAGTGTATTATTTATATCAAAAATAGTATGCCACGTAACGCATTTTATGTATAGGCATTTTGTTGGTGTACTAGTACATGCAAACTTGGAAAAAAAGAACACTATTATTTTTATGATTTAGTTGGGGCATGACAACTGCTGTTTAAAAGAAGAAAACAACTCTTAGTGTTTTAATACAGTAAAAACTTATATCTTGCTGACTTAGATTCCAGCACAGTTGTTCTTGGTTGGGTTACTCCTCTAAGAGGTGACTTGGGGATCTTTTTCTCCTGTGCTGTAACAGAGGACGATGCCTCCTCCATCTTTGACACTTGGCTTCAGCGTCACTCTGGCAATATACAGCCAGTATTGTAGGCAGAATGAGAGCGTCCAAAACAGCCCATGTGCACATGAACACACACATACACACACACATTCTTAACTGCCTTGGTTTGGAAGTGACACTCGCCTTCTGCTCTCATCCCATCGGTCAGAATTAGTCACGTGACCCCCACCTAGGTTTAAGGAGGCTGGGAAATGTAGTTTGGTTCTGTGCTCAGGGAGAGGGAACATATTTGGTGCTCATTTAATCACTCTCTGACAGAACTGGTTCAAAAGTCGTACCAGTAAAGTTAAAAATAATTCTGTTCATTGCACTCCACGAGATGAATTGATTAAAGTAAAATATACATGCATACCCTTGTACCCTTACTTTGCATAGTGAAGCACAGTGCAAAGCATATTCCTTAAGCTACTAATTTCAAGACTTGCCATTATAAACTATAGGCATGTGTCTCTAAATTGATGTGAAAGAAATATCGGATCTCAGAAAATATATCATCTGTCATCAGGTTGGCAACCTAATCTATACCTGAAGATTGCTGAATTATTTGGACCAGAAGAGAATGGAAAGGTCATCTCCATTTTGTGAGAGAGTGTGTAAGTGTTTCACCTGGGATTCAGTTGAGTTAGTATTTCATAAGCATAGATATAAATTTGGCTAAGGGGCACAGCGACAATGCAGCAAAAGTCATGGGAAAAAAATCATTGTATTTTCAGACTAAAAATTTTGTAAGAAAAGAAGTACCTCAGGTAAATGGCATTTCAAAAAAGTAACTGAAAGATAAAACAGAACATATAACAGAAATGGTAATAAAAAGTCTCAGTTCCATGGGAAATATTTGCCAATTACTCTCTTCTTCAGCCATACTTGAGTTCTGAGATAAACTCAAGACTCTTGAGTTATGACTGACCATATATGTTTTGTGAATTGGAGAGTGGGTTAGCAAATTCAGGGTTCAAAAAAATTGTGGGATTTACTACTGTGCTCTTTTGGATTATAAATTTGGAAGAAAGTTGCTGCCTAGAAATATGTGCTGTGTGTAATTACTCCCACCTGCTGGGTAAAATCTTTACTACATGGGCATTGAACTTCACTGCCACCGCAGGGTGAGGAAGAATGCAATACGACCCCGCCACATCACAGGGTTTGTGAACAAGATCCTTTGTTCACGGTGGCTCTTGGCCTGACGGTCACTTCCAACTTCCAAATGTAGCTTAACTTAGACTGGAAACTGCAAGGCAATGCTTATCCTCTGAACAGAAAGATTTCTCCCCTAAAAGAAAAGCCAAATGGAGGGGGAATGGAATGACCAATGAACCTGCCATATTTATCCAATAGGTGGTTAAGCTCTACGGGAAGTGAGACAGGAAGGGAAATGATTCTAAGTTCCCATTTTTCAGCTAATGGGCCCACATGGCAGGAACTTTTCCTTGGTCATTGGACACCCTACTTAACCTTGGTCATTGGACACCTTCTTGGTGTGTGTGAAAGTGCTGAATTCCGAAACAAAGATGAGTTTCCAACTCTTAAAGTTACACTACACTGTTTGGTAAAGGATAGTGGGAACCCACAAGAGTATATTACAGTCTTTGATGATCTGGGCATCAAAACATGGGCAGGCTTTTGTTTCTAAGTGGAAGGGACGTTTTCTGGGGATGTAAAACCTGGGAAGAACATGGATAAGCATCTATGCTGCTGTATGAATAACTCCTTTCACCCTTGGCAGGTGACGTGAGGCTTAGGAGAAAAAGTGGTTTGGGTTTTCTTTTCTTTTGCTTTGCTCACCAGCACTGCTACCCCTCCCCACCAGTAGTTTAGGAAGGAGAGTTCCTGAAATGTAATCCTCTTTTGTCCCCAAGAATGAGTCACAATTGGAAGTGTGTAACTACTCCTTCTTAACTAATTTCCTCGGTCCTGGAAGAAGACAGACATAGTTAGCAAAGGTGAAGACACTGGTATGTCAGGAATATAATTCATGTTAGGGTTCTTGGCCTTGAGTTTGGCTCCTGTGTGATTGACAGAGCTGAAGAGCTTCCTTTTATGCTAAGAAGTCTTTGGTTAAATTGCAGGCTTGGTTTTCTGTCCTTCAGCAACTAAAGTAAAGAGAAATCAGTGGCAACATAGAACTCATGAACCACTGGCTCCTGTAACTGGCAATGGCAATTGTGTGTGTGTGTGTGTGTGTGTGTGTGTGTGTGTGTGTGAATTTCTTGTTTTTCTTCTTATTTTTATTTTCTCACTTTACCCCACCTCAACCTTTTAATCACGCTTCATTCTGTATGTTCTGTTGCCTTCATGTCTTCCTTCTCTTGGTTTCCCTATTCTACATCCCTTTTTCCTTTACTCTTTTAACCTCACTTACAATAACGCCATCAGCTGTAAACACTATGGAAAACGCTAGTTTCACTGTCTCCATGTGAAAAAAAAGAAAAATTCAACCAAGGGAGAGGCTGAAAACATCTATCTTTGAATTTAGAAGGCTTTCTGCCAAGAAAATTATCTTCTGAACCTCCTTAGATCTTGCTGTCCTCATGAAACACACCAGCCAATAAGCTGCCTCCCGACATGAGCTTGAATATCTGGGTTGATTTTGGCTGTGAGCCGTTCCAGCCAATGAAAGCAGACACCCTAGGCCAGTGTTTCCCAGATAGTTAGATTTTATGGGACAGTAAAATCTCCAAAGAAAAAAATGAAGAGACTGATATAGATTGCCTTTTATTTAGATTTTAACAAGTAAAACGTTTTTTAAAACTCCATTATTACCATTATTTCACAAAAAGGGGCATTTTAGGAAAGATAATCTCAACATTAGTTGAATAAATTTAGCCTATGAAAAACCCACTGCTTTGCCTTTATTATCTCAGTTTATCAAAGACTGGGTATGGATATCAACCAGCATTGATACAACTTTAGATCCTTGAGTCCAGTAAAACTGTTCCTTTTCCCATACCAGTGGTTAAGCCTTTGGGCTGATGGCTTTGCCTCTCAGGGGCCCTTATATCCTGCTGCCTTTATATTGAGGATTTCCATTTCATTCTTCGAGTTACAATGTCCCAAAGAGGCTAGTGGTAAATTCTTAGCCCTGATGTATAAATGGAAGCATAAGAAATAAAATGAATTTGACCCACACAGAAAAGCTAGTGAGTGGGTCAGCTTTATTTCTACATTTTTGTGGGGGGAAGGGGAGTTCTGTGCAAGCCAGGGTGATAGGAGCCCCAGGCAGGGGTAGGTAGTGGGAGAGAAGGTATGGGAGGAGCGAGGTGCTGAGAAGCACAAAGATGTGGCCCTATTCTTGAGTGATTGCCATCTAAAAAGACATAGATACGTACCCAGTTCATAACACAAGACAGACATTAGTCAATGCTTAATAGATGCATGAGAAAGTACTATTGAAGGGCAGAGAAAGGAGTAATTCCTTTCACGAAATTAGTACTTCAGAGATCACGGAAGTACTATTATGTGTAATTATGTTATTGCGTGATTACTTGATAATTTCTCCCCTTCACAACTACAGTATAAGATCTATGAGGGCAATATCCCTATCAGATGCGACAACCTCTGTATCACAGCTCTTAGCATAGTGCCTGGTATCTAGTACATGACCTACAATATTTCCTGAATGAGTAACTGAGTGCCTACAATGGTAGGGGCTATGAAAGATACCAAGAAATTAAGGTTTCATTCATTGCCTTTAAAGCATCTGCAAGCCGATAGGTTTATAACATGGCAGATGTGTTCAGTCAGCTCTTTGCTTGTGTAGGAGATCACAGATGGTCATAGTAACTTAATTATTGCATTCTGAAATGGAATTTCATCTCCACTCAGCTTTTCCTTAGGCATGGTCTCTGATGCCATATTTACCAAGACATCTACTTGGAAGTGGATGTCACACTGTGTAGAACCATTACAGACAAATGTTATAGCCTCTTGCCAAGTAATGATTTATGTATGCTGGGCAGTTGCTTCAAAGGCTGATTTTAGTCACTTTATTTGCTATATTCATGTACTTCTTGGGGAAGGGGGCCAGGTGGGGTGGCAATCCTTTTTTTTTTTTTAAGCTAGTAATTATTTGCAGACGTCCATGGGCAAAGTGCTAAGCTCGCACCTGGGAACAGAATCCTGGGATAGACGGTGGCCATGGTGATATTAGACATCTCCAGATGGTGGTTTGCCAATTGAAATGCAGACATGTGCAGAAATGGCCTCATTGTCACTCCTTGTTTTTGTAATATTATCCTTGGCTCCACAGATTTTTTTTTTTTCCTTTTTCTACTGTCAACAGTGTTTCAGCGGTGAGTCATATTATCCGGTGACATCAGAGGAAGCAAAGTTACATATGTCAACTTGGCAGGAATTGTCCACTTACAGCAACTTTGTGATAAGTTGCGTTTCTCTACCATTTTCACCTTGAGTGATGAAGTATCCACAGTTTGAAGAGACACCATGGAGCCTCCCTTGATGCTAACAGTGCTCTAATTGAGCAGCTATGGCTTCAGTACTGGAGGGGAAGGAACCTGTGATCTTCGGGTAATCCTTCCCTATGAGTAGTGGGAACGTATTCCCAGAGTTGATTGCCTTTGTCTATAGGTAATGGAGGCTTAACTGGCTTAAAAGTTATAGCCAGTTTCATCCTCATTAAGTTTAATGGTTTGTGTAATGACCATGTGTGCAACTAATGGAATAACCAAAAGAACAATTCGTGAACTGTTTGTGGAAGGATACCTTTACCATTCAAAATGGACATTAAACTATGGCTGGTTTCATTGCAAGGCAAAACTTCCCTTCTTTATTTTCTAGTTAGGTTTATATGCAGCCTACAGGGTATGGTGTGAACTGTATCTTAGGCAAAAGGCTGAAGCTTTCAAGCTCATGAGTTTGGACTTTTGAGTGTTTCTATTATTATTATTGCTATTATTTAAATCAATGTGACATATAATGAGTAGCTCATAAAAATTAATTTAGATGTAAGACAAATTAATGGAAGTTAAAGCCAAAAATCCAACTAGGGAGAGCCAAATAGGCACATTAAAATGACAGCCTCTGCCCCATCCCTTGATGACCCATAGAAAGTAGGAAATTTTGGTTAAGATGGCACCTCATATTATGTAAACTAGAATGTAAGTGCCATGAGATTAAGAATTGTTTCTGTTTTATTCACTCCTGTATCCTCAGGGTCTAGGAAGTTGCCTAGCATATAACAGGTACTCAACAAATATTGAACATAAGTCGTTGATGCATATATATATATAACCCATCTTGGGTGAGATAGCTTTGTTTCATTTCCGAGGGCGTGAAATTTCTTTCTTGCAGAAAAAGAGTAGATAAAAATGATCTCTACGAAAGAATTCAGCCCTGATCTATCTTTCTTCGCAAAGACGTTTTCCTGAGAGCAAACCACAGGGATTTGTGGTTGTCACCATCAGTGATAGGTTTGGGGTATGATAAAGTGTAGAAAATAGCTAAGTAGAAGAGAGTACATGCTTTATAAAATATAATTCAAAATAGTAGCTATCAGCAGCAGAACTTTGTAGGAAGCACATGGTGGGAAAATATAAACCCCACCCTGGTGATGGCATCAGCTACAAACTGAGAAATGAACTGGACAACCAAACGGGATGTGTCTTAAGCAGCCCTTAAGATCAAACGACCAGAGATAACCATGGATCTTTGGAGCCTCCACTTTCTTCTTTCTAAAACAGCTAAAATCAGTAGGGGAATGAAAGGGAAATGGCTTTATTATCTGTGAGTAGTGTGTCCCTCCCTCTGGATATCCATCTCTCCAAACATGCATTTTTATATTTCTTGGGAGTTCTAGCTAATAATTCCATTTAGAGAAAAATGTGCCCCTACCTTCCAGCCTTCCCCATTTTTACATCACTGATTTCTCATCATTCTGACACATTCAGTCATCTCACATGTAACTCAGCTGCAAGAATAATCATGGCCCAGTGATGTGCTGGCATCATGGAGGGTAAAGAAAAATAGAAACTATGGTAATTGTGGAAGAAACAGATCTCAAATGGGAACATCAATCCCAGTGATCAGTTTATGGTCCAGGCGAATGGCGTTAGTTCAGGAAATTCAATTCAACAAAAATATATTGAGCACTGGGATATGTCACCGAGCAGTGCAATGCTCTCTGCTCCCTGGCACTTATGTTCTAACACCTAGTATGGGTGCTCTTAACGACATTGTAAGTCTTACTGAGCTGGAACCATGAAGTTTTGCAAGAGGTTTTCCTTTAAATTAAATTAACACTATCCCTGTAGAAATCTAGAGCTGGAATAAACAGGGAAGTGAGGGTCCTGTTGCCTAAGTCCTGCTGGTTGAATTTAGTTTTCCACTATGCAAGTCAAGAGCCCAACTTTCGTCTGCATTCTGAGGAGCTTTCCACAAAGAGTATGTATTTTGACAATTAACCAAGACTTCATATTTTTGGGAAATGAGATGTTTTAAAACATGAAATCCATGAAGAGAGAATTATAAAATCAAAGGATCCTTTATGAATGAGTAGGAATCAACTGGCTTAGAACTTCATTTCCTTTATATTTTGGCTGAAGTGTGACCTTTTCAGCAAGGCCTTCGTTGACCACCCATCCCGTCCCTCCTCCTGGTACACCCCATAACCTCCCTTACCTCTCTGTTGGCTTGTACCATCTGACACACTATAAATGTCCTTATTTATTTGCTGATTATCTGTCTCTTCATTCTGGAATACAAACTCCATGGGGGCAAGGACTTTTCCATAGTCGTTGCCAAGTGGTGTTAGGAGACTCCCATCTAAAGCTGAAAGGCATCTCCTTTTCTGGATCTGTGATCTTTGGCATTTTCCTGCCACCACAAAGCTTAAGATTCCCTGTGGTCAATGCTGGTATCATTGTCATAGATGACTTTAGGCTTTTAAAATGGTTAAATCAGATGTTTGAGTGGATTACTATGTCACCTATCCACCTATGAGGGAGCATCTCCGTGGATACCTGAAACTTGATAGACTCAGTCTTCAAGTTGCAAGACCAAGTGATGGATCACTGTTTTAAGACATCCTTCCTGCTTTCTCTGTCTGTAGGTGTGTCTGGGTGTTCTTCTCCAGATACCAAGTCATGGTACAATTGGTTTTCATAGAACTGACTCTCTAATTCTGCTTCCTATAACCACCCATGAAGGAACTTTGAAAGTGTGTGGTGATGAAACATGTAGGCATTTGAGATTTGTCAGTGTGAACACATAATTTGAGAGTAGGGCCCAAATGACCAAAAGAAAATAAATTCTCATGTTACTAACAGTTGTTAGGAATTCACTAGTGCCAGGAATTCTGGGGTTGAGATTCTGGAAGTTGATGGTTTGGTGATGGGCTGCTTGACGTTGATTAGTGAAATTTAAGTGTATGTAGTTTGAGAAAGTGGTGGAAATTAGAGAATCATTTGTAGCTGGTGAAGAATGTGGAGGCATGGAACACTGTGGAAACTCGGGAATTGATTTCTCCATACAATTCTAAGTTATAACTTTCTGGTCCAAAGATGGAGGTAAGAACAAGTTATTTTTCCTCTAAGTAAGAGGTTACACAGAAAATACTAACACACAAACTATGCATAACGCAAAAGCAAACTAGAATGATTTCTTTTATCCATTATTTTATGGGTTGAATTATGTACACTGCTCCCTCCCCTCCCAAAAAAAGATATGTTGACGTCTTTACTCCCAGTATCATGGAATGTGACTTTCTTTGGAAATAGAGTCCTTGCAGGGGAGTTAGTTAAGATGGAAGCATACTGGCGTAGGGTGGGCCCTTAATCCAATATGACTGGTATCCTTATAAAAAGAGAGAAGACACCGCCATGTGAAGAAAAGACACAGAGATTGGAGTGGGTCATCTACAAGCCAAGGAATGCCTGGGGCTACCAAAAGCTGGAAGAGGCAGGGAAGGATTGTCCTTAGAGGCCATGAAGGGAGCATATGGCCCTACAACATTTTGACTTCAGACATCAGGCCTCCAGAACTGTTAGACAACAAATTTCTGTTTTTTAAGCCACCAAGTTTGTGATACTTTCTTATAGCCATCTTAGGAAACTAATATACCTTCCTAGGCCCAGGTGGTGAAGTAAAGGGAAGACCCCAATTCAAAAAGTGAAGTTAAAGGCTATAGCTTCTCACCACTTGTGGTAAGATGTGTATGCTGTTGGCACAGAAGAGAGTTTGCATCTTCTGGAAGCCTGTGAGGTCCTCTGTCTTGTCTAGTAAGCGGAGGACTCGCTGGAGTATCTCAGCAGGTCAAACGGCAGCAGCCAAGACTAGGTGTCTGTACTGTTGCCTTCAGCTGCCTGATGGAGCATTCTCAGGCCGACTTTATTTAGGATGCCTTTGGGATTAGTCCCGGCTCCAGAGAAGCTGGCAACGCTGACCCCCCCAAATTATTTTAAAATGCATGAATTAAAGCCCGTCATGCTCTAATTTTTCCAATGCGCCACTGATGTCTAAAAATCAGCCTAGTGCATTTCATCCGGTTGCATCAGCTAGTCTTGTATTTGACATTTTTAAGCTTCAGTTAATTGAGGACCAGAATGATGGCCAAGCAAAGAATGTTTCATTAAAGATGGAAATGATTTGAGGTATCTAGCCCCTCCCCAAAGTGATTGTCCTAGGGACACTTACCAATTCACTTGTGGCTTCTAGGTAATTTGTGTTTTTATGATACCCACAGATCCTCCTCTGCATTCTTCTCAGTGATAACCAGAGCAGGCTGGGAATCGTTTCCTTGTATCTGGTGTCCTACATTCCTCACACTTACCCTTTCGTAGCTTCTTCCAGTATCACTTACTTCTGTCCATCAGTGGATTTCCTTTACTTCCTGTGTGTCTATCTTGTTGGGAGTTTATGGAGGGGAGGAGAGGATGAGTAGACTTTTGTGTGTGTAAAGATAATCCCAAATCTTTGTCGCCCTCTGTGTTTTAGGAAGAAGAAAAATGGAACTAAATACCTAATAAAGCAAATTTTAAAAATTCTTTAGTTAAAAAAAGGACTTTGTTTCAGGTACAGCAGTAGAATGTTCAACCCGTGTCACTCATTTAATCCAGAGCATAAAAATGTATATTTAGTGATTATGCAGATAGCAAACTTGTGACATTTAATTTGACATTTTAAAAGAAACACAGATGTAGAAATATTGTCTGGAAAGCATTATGACTCTACCAGTATTATTTGTTTTAAAGAGCAAACCTCATTACAAGGCTATCTTGTTCATCTACCCTTTGACAAATATTTACTGAGTGGTACAGTGAGAACAAGGACACGGTCCCTGGCCTCCTGGGCCCTGTCTAGTAGAGACACAGACACACAAACAGGTAGGACAAGAGTGTCTTGCTCAGAATTGCTGCTGGTGGAGGGCTCTCTGGAACTGTAATCTGAAGAACGAGGGCCATTTATCAGGATAAAAGGTAGGGGAAAGGGGAGGGGAATGAGGTTATAGGAAAAGAAATGGCACATTAAAAGGCCCAGACTTCCAGGAGCCTGCATGTCAGTCGTTACCAAATGTAATTTGGTAGAATGGTTGCTTGGATTGAGAGGGAAGGAGTAGTGAGGGTTGAAACTAAAGATAGAATTAGAGGTCAGGTTGAAGACCTTGTGTTTGGGTTAGGGAATTCCTGCTTTATTTAGAAGGCCACGGACGGCTTAGACACTGAGCAGTGACTAAGAAAGATCCCTGTGGCTTTTGTGTGAGAATAGGGTGGCATGGACGAGATCAGAGTGAGGGAAGCCATTCAGGAGGCTGCTGCAGTACCTCAGGCCAGCTCTAGGTGGCGGTGCCACCGGAAATGGGAGTGGAGATAAATATGTGAGTTACAGGAAGGCTAGGTAAGACTTGATTATGAACTTTGGAAGCGGAGAAGAGGGAGGGGTCAGGGCTGGCTTACACGTGAAACATACTGGACGTACGTAAGCAATCAAGAGCTCAATGTCAGTGCCACGTGGAGGAATTGTATGCCCTTGAAATGTTCATTTCAAGCAGAGGTGTACATTTTGTTTCTGAAGACTCAATCCGTAACTAAGTTATGATTTCAGACCCATAACTCTGGAAGGTGGGGTCATCCATAGCCTGCCACTCAGTGGTGCCAAGGTCTTGTGGTCGTAAAGACAGGAGGAGCGCTCACGTCCAGCGGGGTTGGGGAGCGGTGCAGAGAGGGGTCTTCCTCACGCCGAAGTGGAAAGAGAAGGAGCCTTAGCTTTCTGACGACAACTCATCCATTGACTTTATCAGTATATTTCAGTCTGAGAGCATCTGCCCCTCGGGAAACACTACAAGGTACACATCTCTCAGGAGATCTCCATTCATTTCCACCACTGAAAAGTTTTCTTATGTGTCTGTTTATTTGAGGAAAGTGAGAACGTTTCTCAGGCAGTAACTGCCACGACTAATCATTTAACTAGGTAAGAAACTTGGGAACTTTTGCCAGGACTTTCTTCTGGAAATTGACTGCCCCCTGCAGGCCCTCCTCTTTCAGCTTCTGAGCCAGCTGTGTGTATGTCCTGCCCCATTCCTCTCACTGGCTGTCTGACCATGGGCAAGTTATATACCCTTTATGCCTAAAAGACCAAGAAAGACCAAGAACCCAGGAGCATAGGAAGTGCTACAAATGCAATAAAATAGCGTAGTATTTATTATTAAGTAAGTTGGCAAAATATCTTAAAGCTTTAAGCTCCTTGCTTTTATTTTCTGTACATTTATTGCTGGCCCTCTGTGCCCTAGGGGGGCACTTTTCAACTTGCAGTGCTGTTTCTCTATTATCAGGTCCCAGCTGAACAGACTACCTTTCATATTCAGAAAGTGTTTGGTGCCCATTAGCCACGACCGTCCGGTCTGACCAATGACATTGACAGTGGACCTGGATTTTTCTTCCCGTCAAGCACAAATGCTTTGTATCCCTTGGCTTTCTTCTATTCATGATCCCTCATGTTGTTATAGTCTTTTAGGCCCTACTTTTGGCATTTGATCCCAGCATCTTTGTGGTTCTTTATATTTTTTCAAGGACTGCATATGAAACTTCGAATACCCACGTGCAACCAGAGATGCGTACAACCTCACACAAATCTGCCTCCATTCTAAGGCCAATCATGTGCTATAGTTCTCCTTGCTTTTTAAATCTGAGCACACGTTTTCATCTGGAGCCTTCTTCACCCTTCTTTTGTTAGTACTGTCTATTAAGTTTTAGTCGGGTGAGTTTGTGTTTTGCCTTGCCAAAGCACTGTCCAATTTCTTCTCAGATCTTTTTGATATATTCCTCCTGCATTTCTTGGATTGGGGGTTTCGGCAGTCCTCTCTGAAGAAATTTTGGCTTCTCTTATACATTTCCCTCCTATGCTTTTGTAAATACATCTATTTGTGCACAAATTAACCTTCCTATTTTCCGTCTGGTTAAGTATCCTCTGATCCTGGTAGTAAATGTTTTTGGTGTCATGGACCTTTTTGGCATTCTGGTGATGCCCAGAGACCCTGCCTCAAGATGGAGTTTTTAAATATCTGTGTAAGATGTATCAGATTACAAATAAGCCAGTTAAATTGAAAGATAGTTAAATATTTAAAAAATTGTGATATGGTAGTAAACAAGCTTCTTGATTGGTGGATGAAGTAATATGATGTAGCGTCAGGGCTAATAACTGTGATTCTTTCAGAAAATCTGCAATTTCTGTTGCTGAGGAAAATCACAGTTAATATTACTATGGTTTGTTGCTTCCACTTGAAATCAATGGAAATGCTAATTTTCAGTTAGAGTTCAGGGAAAAGGAACATGTGAACATTTTCTTCCCATCCAAGTTCATGGATCCCCTGTATTCTACCCACAGGTGCTAGAGGGGGTATCTAGATCACAGGTTAAGAACTCCTGCTAATAGTCCTTTGTGATTTGAGACTCAGCTCAGGTAACCATCTCCTCTGTAAAATTTTCCCTAAATTCACTAGATCTGCTTCTCTATCTATTCCTATACTATCTTGTTCATCCTCTATTATGCAGTATTCATTTATGATGATGATTACTATTATATTTTCCTGTATTTATTTCCTCTTTGTAAATATCTCTCTATATAAGTATCTCTATAAACAAGTATATAAAATATACTTTTATTTCCTTGGTGTCCAGGACGGGGTCTGATACAGTGCAGGCAGTCAATAAATGTTTATTTAATAAATGACTGTGAAACCTTGGCCAGCTTCTGGTAAGTTTAAACCAGGTCACAAGTAATAGAAGGACCTGAACTTAATTTATTCCCTTCTACAAGGGGCAGAGTATACAAGCGTTGAACTTTAATAAGAGGTGTGCTTTCAACAAGGGTCTTCTTGGCCAGCTCTGAACCTTTCACTCTGCATTAATATACACCTAATTGCTCATGAAGTCACAGCTATGGACTTATAACCGAGTCTTCAAAGTATTTTAATTCCTTAAGAACATACAAATGGAAAAACGAGTTCCCTTGTTAGATAAAAATATATTAAAGATTACCAGCAAACAAATAAATATGTCTATTTATAACCTGACAAAGGAATATTAGTTGTTCACAAGGTATTTATTCTGAGTAACGTGCTGGGAGATTATAAGTAACCTTAACTCTCAGTAAAAAATGTGATTACAGAATAATTTATTCTAATCAGCCTAAATGTATTAAACTTCCCACTAAGGAGCGTGAATTAGCTACTGTTTACGTGTGAACTTTTACTTCCATGGCGCCTAATTCTGTTCTATATACAGTCAGGCGTCAAAGATCAGCTGAGGTTAAATATTAAGATGTTTTAGTCATTATTAGAAGGTGGAGGTGGGCACAGTCTCTGATAATAATAATGACATGAGTACAGAGAATCATAAACAGAAAAATACAACGAACTGGAGCCAAAGGAGAGTGATCCATAAGCTTCTTGTGCTCGGCCTTAAGCAGGCTCTCGGGAGTGCTGGTGTAGTTAGTCGAGAAGCTAATTCTCTCTTTCTCTAACACACACTTTCTACTTGAGCTCCTCCCTCCTGTGTTGTCCTGGAGGGAAGGGTAATGTTCAAGGTGACTACAAAATTCTTATCATTATATAGTTTACTCTATGTAAAATATTTACCAAAAAATATTCATTCCGGCCCACAATGAATTCCATGAAAAGATTTCTCCTGTGCTTTAAAAATACTCTTTATGTAGAAGATCATTGAGATAAAAGAATATCAATATTGGTGAAGTAAAAGCCATTCCTGCTTCACTGCTTTAAAAATTTCAGTGTTTTTAATTTTTTTTTAATTTATACTGAGTACCTGGGGAGAGAAAAATTGCAATGAAATGCTGTGAGGATAAATAAGATCATATGACCATGAAATGTTTGGAAAAGAATTATAATTGTTTTTTTAATTTATTTATTTTTATTTTTGGCTGCGTTGGGTCTTCGTTGCTGCGCACGGGCTTTCTCTAGTTGTGGCAAGTGGGGGCTACTCTTCGTTGCGGTGTGCGGGCTTCTCATTGCGGTGGCTTCTCCTGTTGCGGAGCACGGGCTCTAGGCGTGCAGGCTTCAGTAGTTGTGGTGCATGGGCTCAGTAGTTGTGGCGCACAGGCTTAGTTGTTCCGCGGCATGTGGGATCTTCCCGGACCAGGGCTTGAACCCGTGTCCCCTGCATTGGCAGGCAGATTCTTAACCACTGCGCCACTAGGGAAGTCCAGTTAAGTCCTTTTTAAAACAAAAAAAAAAAAAACAAAAAAAAAACATGGTTAGAGTTACAGTTTTAAGAGAGAGAGAGAGAAAAAAAAGAACCCCATGAAGTTCTAAGGAGGCCCTTGGAAGATTATGTTTCCACCACCATCTGTGAATAGCGGGTGGAATTCTTACATCCCTTCCTTGTAGAATGTGCATTCTAGCTTCAGGAGAATTCTTTGTTACAGATCCACGTTGAAATTTGTAAATCACACAGGCTGAGATTTTCAACCTAACCTCCAGTTGGATGGGCCTTTCCACACTGCCAAGGACTCAGGTCAAGCCTTTTTCTTCCTCTTTCCATCTCCTGTCTTCTTTTTTGGTCCTAACCAGAGAATGTATTCCAGTTCTTATTTTCTTTTTCTCTTCAAGCCCTACAGCTCTTCCCAAGGCAAGATGCTGCAGGGATTAGAAAGATGAAGCAGCAAAGTCAAATCGATAGCGACGGTCAGTGAATGCAGATAAATTTCTACAAACGAATGTTCAGCATTATCTCTTGGGCCTCCCACTAACATGAACGTCACTCAGCTTCCTGGTTTAAGGTTCTCACAAAACAAAAATCAAATCCAAGTGCCAGCCACTCAAAGCCTTCAGGTTAATGAGCTTGATCTTCATTAACCTCAGTTTAGAGGTCTTGAGTTGACTCACCTTTGGGATAGATGCTGCCACCCGAAAAGGAGTTTATTTCCCATCAGTTAAGCAGAAATAGGAAAATATTCCTCGAGCTCTTGTTAGCCCCTTCAGATACCTTATCCAGCTCTTTAACATTTGGATGGTATGTTGTGGGAAGATGGACTGGGAACTGAGGGTGCTGATGCAAGCAACAACCCAACTCAGCCCATCTCTCCTCTCTGGCCATTCACAGTGATTTCCTTTAAACCTTTGTGTTCATTCAAGTCATGGTTTTCTTAGACAAATGGGATGTGGAGTTTAGAAGGTGGTGGGATCTTGAAAAAATATTCAGTAACTCTTTAATTGTGTATTGTATGAATGTGTGTATATGTACATATTTTGTACTGAATCTGTTTTTCACTTTGTTTCAGTGATTTTCAGCAGTGGTACAGAAATAGCAACACTTCACATGACGTGCTATAAAAGGTTTTTTTTGACCTTTTCTTATAACTCACTGAAACTGGTCAAATTTTTCTATTTTCCTGAAAGTACGTTAAGACACAGTCTTAGAACCTGATACTTTGATGTTTTATTTTTGCTGAGGCCAAACAAAATCAAGGCCCAACCTCAAAAACATTTTCACTTGTCATGAATTTCCTATGAACTGGCATTGAGTTTTATTTAGTCTGTAACATTTCAGGGATTTTGATAAACGTGATTTCTAACATGATAACATTTAAACTGGGATAACTACTATTTTCTCAATACATGTTAAATTTTATGGAAAAAGTCAGAAGAGCATCGGGTGACTGGACAAATATCTAGTAGAGGTAAAGACATTTTCCTCAAAAGAAATGTCCTTGGTTTTTGCATTAATGGTTAGAGCTATTACATGATACAGTACCATCTACACACTTCTCGTTTTTATTCCTAGTTGGAATAAAACTTAAAGACTTGAGAGTCCTTCCTAAAGAATGTACATGTATTTAATTTTCAAAATGATAGTGAGACTTACTTGTACATTAAGGTAAAATACCAAGGAGGTGGGTTTCCAAGGATACTTTCTTGGGAAATCTTCTTTTAAAAAACTTTTAATTAAAATATAGTTGATGTACAATGTTGTATTAGTTTCAGGTGTACAGCAAAGTGATTCAGTTTTATATATATAAATCTCTTCTTTCTCAGCTTCTTTTACATTTTAGGTGATTATAAGATATTGAATATACTTCTTTGTGCTGTACAGTAGGACCTTGTTGGTTTTCTGTTTTATATAGACTAGTGTATATATGTTAATCCCCAACTCCTAATTTATCCCACCCCTTTCCCCTTTGGTAACCATAAATTTGTCTTCTCTGTGAGTCTATTTCTGTTTTGTAAATAAGTTCATTTGTATCATTTTTTTAGATTCCACATATATGATATTTGTCTTTGTCTGACTTAACTTCAGTTATTATGATAATCCCTAGGTCTATCCATGTTGCTGCAAATGGCCTTATTTCATTCTGTTTTATGACTGAATAATATTCCATTATATATATTGTATAGATATAATATATGTATACTACATCCATTATATATATGTCTATAATGTGTGTGTGTGTGTATATATATATATATATATATATATATATACACACACACACACACACATACATACCACATCTTCTTTATCCATTCATCTCTTGATGGATATTTCGGTTGCTTCCACGTCTTGGCTATTGTAAATAGTGCTGCTGTGAACATTGGGGTGCATGTAACTTTTCAAGTTAGAGTTTCGCCAGATGTATGCCCAGGAGTGGGGTTGCTCTTGGGAAGCCTTTACAAGTTGATTTTAGTTGACTTGATGGCCTCAAAGGAAGCAGCGAGCAGTGGAATTCCCAGCGGGACCCTTCTGTGTTAAGATCTTCTATTCTGGTAGACGGCGTTCCAGAGACTTTTTGTGTGTAAATAAATAATTGAAATTCTGCAGAATATCTTTCACTTTTCCTAAGCCTGTTTACTCTGGAGAAAAGGTAAACAGGGAAAAGGTTTTCCTGGGGAAAAGGATGGTGTCTTTAAATCCTTCTAAACTCTTATTTTGCATTCCCATGAGTGTACATGCATGAGTGTGCCCACACACACACACACACACACACACACTCAGCATTTGAGGGACTAGGCTGTGAAATAATAACACAGCAAAGATAGCAACAAAGGCATTTTTTTCTGTAAACAGGTAATAGGATGTATGGATATTACTCTGTTACCTCTGATTTCCTTCTTCCTTTGGTGAGAGATTGGGGGCAAATCATATCAGAGTCATCTTCTGTTCAATATGATTTAATACGTCCTTTTTTATGCCACTGTTCCAAATTAGATTCCAGTGGCTTTTAGGGGTCCGACCTGGGTATAAGGTCAGAATATTGTGACGGTTCATAGGCGGTCATTCCAAGTTACAGCAGAGCAAAGTAAAGAAAGAGTTAATCTTATGCTTATATTACACGTGGAGAACACTGAAGCCTCCATAGTCGAAATGCTCTGTCCACTGTCACAGATGAGCGAGGGTAAAGCTGTTAGTGTAATTCAGGTTGACTTGGGTCCAGTGGAATGCTCACTTGACCTCTGTTCATCTTTCCCCATGACTCTCACTTTTTTACCCATTACCTTCTTGGCCTGCTCTCACCAATGAAAACTCATGGGAACATTTAATGATTTAATGACCGAGACTGTTAGCATTGTCTAGCTATAGTTTCTCCGGTGGTAACATAAAAATGCCTTCCTAGATATATGAGGAAGCTGGGTGAGCTTTGAATTTCTTGTAGGAAGGACTCTGTAGTCATAAGCAAATTCTGCTTTAGCTAGTGATCTCAGAATGCTCCCATTTCTGCAGTTCTTGTTCTGAGGTCAGTTCCTACAGAAATTACTCCATAAGAGCCCAAAGGACGCCCCTCACGATGTGGAGAACTAGCCTGGCCTCGACCAAAAGCTATAAGGGAAAGCCTCTGGCTACCACACTTAGTTCTGGTACCATCGGGTATGTAAATTTACCTGCAAAAATTTGATTATTCTAAGATGAAAAACGAGATGGTTCAAGGTGGACAGCGGAGTCACAAATTTAACACATACCACAGTGCAGCTTCTTTTCAGGTGCTGGTGATGCTACGGAGATGCAGACCGTCATCACTCAGAGTGTGGTCCTTCCTGGGAGCTTGTTAGAAATGCAGGATCTTAGGCCCCGCCTAAGCTCTACCGAGTCAGAATCTGAATTTTAACAAGATCTCCTGGAGATTCTATCTGTACAGAAAAGATTGATAAGCACTGCTGGAAACAATCTGAATTTGATGCGATCATCTCAGTCTTGGTAGCTGGCTTTGCATAGACCTTACTACAGACCCGACCACTCTGTCCTATTTAGGATACGTCTGGTGAAGTCCACCGTCGAACCTTAGCTATTCCTGTGCCTGGCCTATATCACATTCAGGTCCAAAGCCGGTCCTCTTTCCTCTATGCTTTGCTGCCTTGAATGATTGTTCAAACGGTCACACGGTTTTGCTTGCTTACCAGGACGTCCATGGCTGTAATTTTCAATAAAACATAGAGTGCGATCATTCAGATGGCAATGGGATTGGAGCAGATTATTAAGTTAATTACTTGCATTGTGAAAACCGTCATGTTTTTAACGTTCTTGTTTAGTTTTCATGAATGTCTACCAGGGGCTACAGGTGGGTGCATTAGTGGACTGGAGTTTGCCTTCCTGCCAGTGTGGTTTGTAGTTTTCATGACACGGTGCTTTGGGGTCAGACTGCATGATGTGTTAAATATTGCCAGGGACCCCAGGAATGGGAGAGTCCTTTTCTTATGACATTTTACCTTGAATTATACATCTAAATTTTAAAAAAGAGCAAACAGTTTTAACTTTGTTAGCCTATGCTTTCCTTTCTTTAGTTATTTTTTATTTATTCATTCATTTAAAAATGTTTTATTTTATTTCGGAGTGTATTTGATTAACAATGCTGTGTTAGTTTCAGGCATCCAGCAAAGTGATTGGGTTATATCAATACATATACATGTATCTATTCTTTTTCAAATTCTTTTCCCTTGTGGGTTATTACAGAGTGTCGAGCAGAGTTCCCTGTGCTGTACAGTAGGTCCTTGTTGGTTATCTATTGCGACCTCCACCTCGAGGACACGTGACAAACGGTCATCCTTGGAGTCAGGACGTCACCCTAGGCTGCTGATCCAGCAGTCTCGCTTGCGGCTTGCTTTCTGCACAGTGAGACGTATCTGGGGTTCATGGGGCTTCATCCAGTTTCAGAAGTCTGTGTGCTGCTCTTAGGCTAGAGGCGCTGCAGAAGAATAAGTGAGTTACTGTCAGGAAAGAAAGGGATGATTTTGCTGGGGAATAGGAACGTAACAAAGTAGGGAGGGGTGGTTCAGAAGCAGTCCAGCCAAGACAGTAGGCGTAGTTATCACCGACGTGGCTTAGAATTGCCAGCCTGTGTTGGTAGTAGAAAGCAGACTGGCTTTTAGCCAGGTTTATTCTTGTTTTAAAATCTCTGAGGACAATGTGACTGCTCTGGGGGCAGCGTCCTCCCCCGACCACCTCCTCCCTTGAGATGCACTTCAGGGAAGTGTGTTCTTAAGTTTTAGGAGGTTACAGGCCAAGCACACATGTAGTCTGTCTCTGAAGGTCAGCGCTCTCAGGCACGATCAAGAAATGACTGGGGCGTCGTGGCTGCAAGTGAATGTCTTGTCTGATGCCCTTATGTCAGGATGATGAGCTTTGACACTTAGTTTGGCTGGTGTAGTGGGCAAAACCATCACCCCACGTGCCCCTGCCAAATAGGTCCACATTCTAGTCCCCGGACCTGTACAGGCTACGTGGCAAAGGAGAAGGAAGGCTGTAGATGGAATTAAAGTTGCCAGTTAGCAGAAAGGAAGATTGCCCTGGTTTACCTGTGTGGGTCCAGCGTAATCAGTGGGGTCCTTAAAAAATGGAAGAGGGAGGAAGAAGAAGAGATTCAGAGTGAGGTGTGACTAAGGTAGGATGTGTAGAGAGATACGGCTGACATTGGAGGGGGAGGAAGGGGGCCATGGGCAGAGACGTGGGAGGCCGTGGAGAATTGTCTCCCAACAGTGTGTTTCTTAGATGGCAATACATTCTTTTCTTTTTAAACTTTTTTATATTGGAGTAGAGTTGTTTAACAACGTTTTCTTCTGGTTTTTTTTTGGTTTAACGTTAGTACGAACGCTGCAGTGTGAAACGTTATCAAGGTCACATGTCTTGTTAAGCCTTTTTCCCGTAGAAAAGAATGGACTAGGCTTCCCTAGCAGAATACAGGTTTCAGTTATGTGATCAACCCTTGTGATTCAACCAGGATAAAAGGTAAATCAATATTGTTTTGTATGAACATGACAGATATTTAGCTGGGCAGGCGATGGGGTGCCAGAAGGGGCGGTGCCACCCAGAACAGAGCCTTACCCCTTGTGCTGCTGCCCGTTTTAACGTTGTTGATTAGCAGCCAGGAAAGAGGGGCAAGGAAGGTCCAGAGGAGCTCAGCCTCGGAGGCAGGAGCGCGTCAAGGAAGCTCCCAGAGGCTGAAGTTGTCAAACCTAATCAGACCTATCACCAGAGCACAGCACAATCAGGTCTTCAGCCATGGATACCAACACTGGCCTTCTTGCTGTTTCTGGAACACACCAGACCTGATCCCACTTCATGCTCTTTGCACTGGTTCTCATCTTCCCCAGGGAACCCAGGGCTCACCTGCTCACTTCCTTCAAGCCTTCCTCAAATGCTACCTTGGCAGGGACCGCTCCCCCAAATCGCAGTCACTCACACACACACACTTCAGTCCCTTTACCCTGCTCTATTTTTTCCATCTTCACATATACTATACAATTTATTTCACAAGACTGTAAAGCTTAATGGGCAAGACTTTGTCTTTGTTTTGTTCCCCGATGTTTCTCAGGCACTTAGATCAGTGCCTGGAGCATAAATAAACTAAAATTTTGAGTAAATATTTTCTGAATAATGAATGAATGTCAACCCTGGGGTTTTTCGTTGTTATTTGCCTTATTCCTACAAAGATAGGCCCACTCATCTGATGCACCGTTTTCGAAACAGCACAGCCTGGGCTGGATCCTCTGTTGGTGGGTGTGAAATAGTAATAAATGAATGAAGCCGAGCAGTAGTGACCCTGCCGATGATAATAATGAATCACATTGATAAAGTGCTTTTCTCCTTCTACTTTTTTTTTTTTTTTTTGGTGGAATTCCCCTCAGTGTCAGGGTGATGGATAATCCCCATTCCTTCTAGGAAAATGGCCATTCCATCTTAATGCAGGCTTTTAGAAATGAAAAATAATGCCTTCTGCAATCAACTTTTAATTATCTACACTAATGGAGTGCTGATGCTAAAGAAATAATCCCCAAATCATTTACATTTGACCTGAGGATGCAACCAGGGGCTTGTACTCAGGAAAACAACATTAGAATATCAGATGCAGTGTGCAACAGTGGTACCGACCCTAGCCTGAGAGTTGAGAGACCAGGTTTGGTAGAGACTCGGTGTTTTGGGTTGAACTGTGTTCCCCAAAAAGGCATGTTGGAGTCCTCACCCACCCAGAGCTGAGAATGGGACCTTATTTGGAGATAACATCTTTTCAAAGATAATCAAGTTAAAGTGAATTGGTTTGGGTGGGCCCTAATCCATTATGACTGGCGTCTTTTTAAAGGGGGGAACTTGGATGCAGAAACAGACATATACATGGGAGAATGCCATGTGAAGATTGGAGTTATATTGCCACAAGCCAAGGAACCACCAGGACCTAGGAGAGAGGCCTGGATCGTATCCTTTGCTAGCACCTTCAGAGGAAGCACGGCACTCCGGACACCTTCATCTCAGACTTTTAGCCTCCAGGACAGTGAGATAATAAGTTGCTTTCACTGAAGCCACCAGTCTGTGGTATTTTGTTATGACCCCCCTAGGAAACTAATACACCCAGTGGCTCAACTCTTACGTACTCATTGAACGTGCAGTTTCTTCTCATCTCCAAGCCTCTATTTCCTCATTTCTAGATAGAAACCTAAGCCCCTTGCTGCTTTAAGGCTCTATAATGAAAGCTTCCTCTGTAAAGTCCTCATCAGCCCTGCTTTTCCCTTTTTTAGCAGTAACGTCCTCCCCATCTTGTCCTCTAAAGTAGAGAGTGACCCTAGAAGAGAGTTCCACACATAATCTGCACAGCAGATAAAATGCATGCAGAAGTGACTCTCTACAGATTGGAGAGTTTTCATTTCACCTCTCTCTGGGGAACTCACAGTGTTAATAGTGTTACATAAAAATAGCGAGAGTGACATACCATGTTGTAATAATCCAGCTCTCATCTTATTTCTGTTGGCAGAATCTATTCATGTACTCACCTGGCCCCATCCTTCTTCCATGTGCCATTAGGTCAAGTAGACATAGGTATTCCCCAGCCCCTGGAATAATAAAGTCAGCCTGATCAACAGCTAGGATGAGAGTGAGAACCTGATTTCATCCCCAGAATGGTGCATTCACAGCCACCACACCCACAGAATTTCTTCTCCCTTGCCTCGTTTAATGTTTGGAGTAAATGCACATAGTACATGCAGCTTTTACTCCAAAACGTGTAAAAAGTAAGAGTCATGGAAAACGTTCTTCCAAAGCACATTCTTATTTGGGAAACATTTTAAAAACAGTCACTTCCTGCGATGTGCCCTGCTTTAGACACTTCTCTGAAAAAAAAAAAAAAAACTAGATGATTGCCTACAGACACTACTGCAAGTATGGAAGTTGCACCCAGAAGAAAATCACGCCCATAAACTAAATTTTTTAATTAAAACAAAAGTTTCCAAGTGTTCTGATAATGTCACCAACTTCTCAGTAAGTGTAGTCCATTCCCAGGAAGTACCTAGGAGGATTGGTTAACCAGTGTGTAAATTAAATATGATTAAAGTGGAAGGCATTTCATCATCAACGCTGTTATTATCAACAGCATTTTCAGTAACACCTCGCACTTGGAAAGGTTACTTCTCTGGGTACTAGAATTAACTAGTATGGAAGCAAGAGGTGTAGGTATCAAAATCCCCTGTATGGTTAAAATAGGCCAACTTGAAAGGTCATGATTTCTGGTGTTTAGTCAAAGTCTATTTGTACCTGACATAATTCTAGTATATTGAACTGTTTGGTTTACTAATTCGCATTAGAAACCTAGGACAGGAATCAGAAAATCTATGAAAGGAAGTCAAAGAAGCAAAAAGCATAACAATGTTAGCCCATTATGTCTGGGTGCAGATAGCCTCCCAAACCACAATAGTCTCTGAGTGTACCACTGACAAAGCTCGGCCATCGAGGGTAATAATTATGACCTTGAAATAAATCCTAGGACACACATCAAAGACTATGTTTTATAACTTAAAAGAATTGGGTAATATATTTACCAGAAATATTCCATGCAAAGTAGTTGATTTGGTCTTAATGGTACCAGTTAAGGTTATGAGATCCTAGAATAACTCAGCCATGTGGAAGGCCTCATTCCCTGGCTGAAATTCCCTGAGTGAAAAGTTACTATGCTAGTGCCTGTACAAAGAATGTGCAATAAGAACGATGCCTATGCCTGCTGTTCTTGGAGCCTCATAGAGGAGAGGATGAATATATATATATAATGTGGGTATGTGTGTGTGTTTTGGAAAGCAGTTGATCTGTCCATATTCTTTCAGTTCATTAAACAAACTTTTGGATGCTACCGCATGTCTTACATTGGCTTTGCTCTGGGCAGCCATGATGGATGAGAGGGGCCCACTGGCATGAGGAGCCCCCAGTCCCAGAGCAGTGACGGGGGGAGGACAGAGACAGTCATGCAAGCGCATGGGTATAGGCTGGTGAGAGAGCGGGCATGAAGGGAAAGTCAGCCACAGGCTCTCCCGTGTTCGCCGGGAAAGGCTCTCTAATAAAAGAAAATTTTCATCATCTACGCTTACATCTTTAGATCCAGAGGACTGATGGTGAGTGGAAAAGACTAAATAAAGTAGGTTGAGAAAGAGAGACAGTGCAGTTCATACAGTGAATTCATTCTCTGAGTAAGTCTGGTGCTGGCAGAAGCAGACGTGCCCCCAGCAGAGAACCCTGGGAACAGAGAGAGAAACGGCTCTTACTCAAGTCTTAGTTTCCAAATGATGAATGCCAACAAGAAAATGGTTTAAAATTTCAAGAGAAAAAGTTTTCACCTTTCATATTTGTGGGGAGCGGTGGCTTTGCAAAGGACATTCAAGCCAAGTCAAGGACGTTCAACAGTGTGTCTTAATAAATAGACTCAGGGTCTATGGACCAGAGGCGTGTCTGTGGTCTTCCTCTTATGTTCTAGCATGGTATTATTCTAGTTCATCTTTCTTTGATATGCTTGCTCCCCTGAGATTTTTGGAATGAGATTGCTGGATTGTATGTTTCTAAAGCTGGTTTTCTATCAGGTGTATCATCAGACCATTCTTACTACCCTGAGGGAAAAAACCATCATGGCGTTCTACAAATGCTCTTGCTCACACACAAGGACAGAGTGATCTGTTCTCAGCCTCCTCTCGTTATCTTCAGTTCCGGGAGGATGCCTTGGCTTTGCATCCATTGCTTCACAGTCTGTGTTAAAGGCTGACTCATGACTGAATTTGTCATGTTGTCTACACACTCCTGGAGCTAGCCTTGGACAAATGTGCCCCAGAGTTCGCCCAACTCCTCGCCTTGGGTATAGTTTATCACTTTTGAGGCCTCACTTTCCATACTCAGAAAGTGAGACCTTGGACCAGATCATCTCTAAGGTTCCTTCCAGTTTTGACCTGCAATCATAAACATCTGGGATATATATATTGTTGGCTTATCGTGTAACTTTGGGCCAGTCATTTCAGCTAGGCGAACTGAAAAGTGGGTGTTGGGGCAGAATCAAATCTTAGAAGACTTCTTTTCTAATATTTTATGTTTCTTCAATCATTTTCTGTTTCCCTTCATTTCTTCCCTTCGTATATTTGTACTTGTGGAGCCCTCTGGCATTTGAGCCCTCTAACACAAGGCCAAGCTTGTCTTAATGCTTGGCCGTGTCCCAAGGAAATGATCTACACCTTGTCACATCTGAGAACATTTCTCCTGTACTTTGAGATCACTGAGTGCATGCGTGTACACACACACACACACACGCACATGCACCCCATCCAGGATGCTCCGGATGAATGACTATTTCTAGGCCAAATATTACATGAGGATTTGGGCAGTATTTTGGCAGGTTGAACAACGAACGCTTCCCACATTTATGCTCTTTGGCAAGACCGTTGCTTGATCATCCTGTTCTTGGTGAAGGGCGTTGCTTTCTAATCAAGATAACTTAGCTACCCTTGGGGTGACATTTAACACTGCAGTCGCCTGAAAATGTCATGTTTCATAATGGTTCTTTCTCCAGCATCTAGAAATTTAGATGAAGTTGAAAGAAGGAACAAGATGAAACATTTACTGTGCATCTTTTTTCTGATCCTACATGTCATTTGATTTTTCTATAGATTTTCTGAGGTCAATACTACATCCATTTGATTGGCAAGGAAACCAATGCTCTAATTAGATTAGCAACTTGAAGTTCATTAATGGCAGAGCTCTCTTATTCTTGAGACTGTGTTCTTTACCCAAACTACGTTGCTTTCCTTAAAAAAGTATTAAAAATTTGAAACTAGGTTCTGAGCCTTTCCTGGATAATTTTTCAGCCAAACGTGCTTGGACCTTGTCTGCTGGTGCCAGGTTGAGGCTTCCTCCATTTTCATTAATCAGCTGCCACTCAGATGTCGGTCACTTTATCTTTCACGAGGTTGTTAAAATTCTTATGCATTGGTAAGTTTCCATTTGTTTGCTTCGTCCTTGTGAGTTTATAATCGATTTTAATTTTTTATTCTCAACTTATTGGCGTTTCAAGAGGGATAGTAAATAGAAGTGTGTGGTCCACGAATCGTATTCAACCAGCATCTGACCTGAACTGTGGTTATCCCCACGGCTGGTCCCGGGTTCTACTGATGAAGCTCTAGATAGACTAAAATTGCCTTGTTTTTAAATGAAAAATATGATGCAGTTTACAACAGTTCCCTGTTCTACACAATTCCATGGAATCAGAGTCAAAAGAATTTGGTGATCATTTATTCTAACCCTCTCTCCGATGCCTGAATTATACCCCTAATAGGTGATTTTTACAATCTTCAGTTGAATCTCTCCAATGATGAGGAAATGACTTTCACATGAGATGGTCTATTACATTTTCAAGTCCTGTTGTTGTCAGAATGAATGCTTCTAAGTATCCCTGTTAACTCCTAAAATCTGAGTCCTGTAAATAACAGTGACTCGCTAATTAAGTAATGCCGTAAACAGTGTGGGGGGCGGATTCCAATTTTACCTAATTTAAATAGACCATAGAAAAGGCTGATGTCTGGCTTTGTCAAATACATCAGATTCAACGACTTATGCACCACTGGGGTATTTATCATCCAAGTGCTTCCATCCCAACCCTATGGCATCAGTTGAAGGGACCTAAAGAAATCCACCTGGATTTCACAGTAGCAAGGCTGATGGCTTCCTTACTGAAAGTTCTGTTTGGTTAATGAGAAATATTTATAGAATATTTTCAGAGACTTATTTCTCATCTAAAAACCCTCAGGTCTGAAGGAGGTTTATTTGCGGCAGATCAGTCAACTTGTAGAGTGTTAATTTCTCATGGTTCTGGTCTGAATGGGCAAAATGCAATCAGCTAGAATGAAAGCAAAGAAGAAAGCTCCTACCAGATACTTCTTAAATTATTTTTTATTTATAATATGGAACACCAGGGTAAAAGGATATTTGTCCATCTTTCCACTTTGTAATAAAAAAGTTTGAGGGCCCTTCAAGATACTTTTGTTTGTTTGCCTTTCAATTTTTTAATTGACATATAACATTATATTATTTTCAGGTATAACACCTAATGACTTGATATTTGTATATATTGTGAACTGATCATCACAGTAAGTTTAGGTAACATCTGTGCCGCATATAGTTATAATTTTTTTTCTTGTGATGGGAATTTTTAAGATCTGTTCTCGTAGCAGCTTTCAAATATGCAATACAGTGTTTTAAGTATGGTCACCATGCTGTGTGTTACATCACCGTGACTTATTTATTTTATAACTGAAAGTTTGTCCCTTTTGACCCCCTTCACCCACTTCACCCACCCCAGCACCCATCTCTGGCAACTGCCGGTATGTTCTTTGTATCTATAAGCTTGTGGTTTTTTGTTTTCTTTGTTTGTTTCGATTCTACATATACGTGAGATCATATGTTATTTGTCTTTCTCTGTCTGACTTACTTCACTTAGCATAATACCCTCAAGGTCCATCCATGTTGTCACAAATGATGAAATTTCCTACTTTTTTATGGCTGAATGATATTCCATTGTATCTGTGCCACATTTTCTCTATCCATTCATCCATCAGTAGACACTTTGGCTGCTTCCTTGTCTTGGCTGTTGTGAATAATGCTGTAACGAACATTGGGGTGCAGATATCTTTTCAACGTAGCGTTCTTGTTTTCTTTGGATATATACCCAGAAGTACAGTTGCTGGATCATATGGTAGTTCTATTTTTAACTTTTTGAGGAACCCTCATACTGTTTTCCGTAGTATCTGCACCAATTTATATTTTCACCAACAGTGCACTGACATTCCCTTTTCTCCACATCCTTGTCAACATTTGTTCTATGTCTTTTCTTTTTCATAATTACCATTACAACTGGTGTGGGGTCCTATCTCATTGTGGTTTTGATTTGCATTTCCCTGATGATTAACGATACTGAGTACCTGTTCATGTATCTGTTGACCATGTGTATGTCTTCTTTGGAAAAATGTCTATTCCTATCCTCTGCCCATTTTTTAATCAATTTGTTTGATTTTTTTGTTTCTGTTGTTGAGTTGGATAGAGGTACTTTTAAACTTGTTTTTCTCAGCAATCCAAAATGTCCTATGACGGCCACTGATATAGTTGATCTTTTTAAAACCCTCCATGACTCTCAAGTTACAAGTGACAGTGTAGTTTAGTGTGTCAAATACTGGAATTTGGCTTCTATCACAGGCTCTTTCACTGCTTGTGGGGTCCTGAGTGTAACCCTAATGTCACATGTGTTGATACTTTTGGGAAACTGTGACGGAACCTGTTCTTTATAAAGAACTAGATGGAGGGGAGGGGAAATGGGAGACAATAAAGTAGTTAACAGAAATAGAGAGGAGGAAAGGAAGAGAGAACGGAAAGTAGGGAGTATTGAGGCTTTAGGGGTGAATTTCGATGCCATTAATATAACTTGAGTATTTTTTTAGTTCTTTCCTATTTCATTCATATATTAAGCAAGTATTTCTTGTGTGCCTACCACTGGCCACGCATGTTTCTATGAGCCAGGAATGTAGCAGGGAATGAAATGGTCACCTCTGTTCTCATGGAGCTATATTCATGTACCTAGAACGCTCGCTAATCAGAGGCGAGAACTAGGAACAGATGACGTTAGCCACTCATTCAGTAACTCTTGCTGAGAGTTCTGTGATGGGGCCACAGAGGAAGCAGAAGGAAAGGGGGATAAGGTACAGGGCGTGTTGAAGTTTTCAACTGGGAGATCAGGTCATGAAGGATGCGATCTTTTTAGTAAAGATTTGAGGGAGCTGAGTGAGTAATCAGTGTGGACCTGTGGAAGACGGCCACTCTGGGAGGAGAAACAGCAAGTTCAAAGGCGGGAATGGGCACGGTATGTTTGGAGAAGAGCCAGCAGGCTGGTGTGGCTGCAGTGCCCCGCGTGATGTGGCAGTGAGATCAGGAAGGTCAGCGTGGGGAGTGTAGATGACAGTGACGCTTGCTTGCAGTGACTTCAGCTGTTCGTACCAGGTGGCAAACCTTGAAGATGTTCTGCAGAGGAGTGACATGATCAGACTTACGTTTTAACAAGATGGCTCCAATTATTACATCAGTAACAGGGTGGTTTTACATGAATGTATCAGTTTTGCTTAGTCTGTGAATCAGAACTAATTGATGGAAAACAAACTAGCACCTCTGTCACAGAGGTACTGATTACACTTGCTGTCATAGAGGAAGCTCATGTCAGTCATATACCAGTCACTGGAGCTTTTAGTCCCAATTGCCACAAAAACAAGTGACTTTGGTTGTAACTGGACTGTAGTCTCCTCATTTGCAAACTGGGGATAACAGAATCTATATAATAAATTTTATAAGATATTATGAGAACCAAATGATAAATAATACTTGTAAAAATATATAAAAGTGCCTGAGATGCTAGAGGACCTTTACAAATGTCAGCTGTACCCTCAGTGAATTGTAAGAATGAGTTTAAACTCATTGACGTCAATTATGGTTAGGGTGAAGATTTTAATCAACTTGAATGTACTCTTTTTTGCGTGTTCTTTCATGAAAATTTTGCAAATCATCTGATGTTTCTTAGTGAGAAATTGACATATTCACACCAGCAACATACTTTTTTTTTTAAGAATGACTTTCTTAATCAGAAATGTGTTCGGAATTACATCTGTAAGGATGATCACCAAATTGGTAGTTTTATTATGGAAAACACATGGAAACAAATATAAAAGGAATGAATGAATTTGTGGTGCATAAAAAATGAAATACTTTCGATCTTTAAATGCCACTTTTTAGAACAGTTACTTGAGAATGTACATATGGTATATTATAAAGTAAACAAACATCATTATTAATAGCTTAGATACTTAGAAATATACTGGAAGGAAATATATTAAAATGTTAATAAGGATGGTATGTCTGGTGCAGTTAAAAATTATTTTTATTTTCTTTTTGATCGTTCTTTAGTTTACAAATATTCCTACACTGATTCTTCATTACTTATAGAATCAAAAGTGGCCAGCACATATTATCTCTTAAATCTTGGTGGAATGGAGTAACAGAGAAGATTAGAAAGAGTGAATGGGAGGAACCTCCCGCAGTAACTAGACATGAAAGTTCAACGCTCACTTTTTTTCTCAGTAATTCTCTGACCATACATAATTACCACCTGGAGAGCAGGACTGTAATTTTTTTTTTTTTTTTTTTTTTTTGATGTACGCGGGCCTCTCACTGTTGCGGCCTCTCCCGTTGCGGAGCACAGGCTCCGGACGCGCAGGCTCAGCGGCCATGGCTCACGGGCCCAGCCGCTCCGCGGCACGTGGGATCCTCCCGGACCGGGGCACGAACCCGTGTCCCCTGCATCGGCAGGCGGACTCTCAACCACTGCGCCACCAGGGAAGCCCAGAACTGTAATTTTATAAGAGGTTTGTGATTATAAAATGTTTTTCACACAGAAATTTGAGATAAGGAGATATAAATGAATTTTTTAATGAGAAATCAAATACAAGGTTATTCACCAAAATTCTATTCTTTGGCTCCATCGCCTTGGCAGAAAGTAGTGGGACCACTGCTGCATTGTAAAGGAAAAAAGGAACAAACTCAGAGAGTCATTTTCTGCGCTACATGGTCCTTTAGAAAAATCAGACATTTGCCTAGTAGTACGGTTCACACTCTTTACTTTTCCTGAGGAAGGCAAGAATAGCAGTGATTGAAGACTGATGAAACGTGGACTGTTAGCTTGCCGGGGTGAGCATTTCCTGATTCGGTTTGTCAAGATCACACCCCACCGACAAGGTTTCAGGAAAGAAAGAGATAAAGAATGCACAAATTAAATCTAACGCCGAAACATTAAAACTAAGGTGGTTTTAAAATAACTAGAACCAGTCTTATTGGGAGGTGATGGCAAAGCACTTGTGTTGCATCTCTTGGTAGCAGAGTTCACAAACGCTCAGGTGCCTCATCTCTGAGTCGTGGGCTATCCAATGGTCCTTCAGGCTTCAGTGACTCTTGTGAAGCCACACAGGATACACAGCTAAATCGGGTATTAATTAGATACCTGTCGGATTAAAAGGCGGGCATGGAGGGGAAAACGGAAATTATTATCAGTGGCCAAGGACGTCTATAAAGTCCCCCCAGTTGTTTGAACGCGATGTTTTTAAAGCTGTAGATCTTAACTATCTAAAGAATGAAGATGCTTTTGTTTTCTTCTGAGTATTGACAACTGCCTTCTCTGTAGCCACTTGATATTTTTCCTACTATCAAGACAGTACTTCTCCCTGACTAGAATTATTATCTTAATTATTGGGAAAGGAAAACCATGCCTGGCTGAAGTGTTGGAATCCAGGCTTCTACCATAATCTATCTCTTCTGTTAGTAAATGCATATTACTTAGTTCAGTGCTATCTTCAGTATTATAAATACTATGGTGTTCCCCTTTTTCCACTTAATACGTAGTTGTCAAAGGTATGGGAAGTGACATTTTGTTTTTTTAAATAAACATAACACTTTTTGGAGGAAGAAATCCATTAAAACATGAAGGTCTCTGGGATGGGATGTGAAGTTACAGGTAATTTTAAATGTTTTTATATTATTGTTTTCCAATGTTTTATAACAAAATTGCAATACTGATATTACAAAAATGTAATACTCATGTCATTACAAAAAATGACAGAAAAAACACATACCTGTAGATTTTAGAAGATGTTAGAACACCAAGACTTAATGCCTCTTGTTTTTTCCGTCCAGGAATTTTAGTTTCTTCGGCTGGAGCAGAGCAGGCTCCCACTCTACCCTGTCAAACACCTCTGCCCAGTCTGAAGCTACTACTCTGTTCTTACCAGTTCCGTTGGAAAAAAAAAATCTATCTCCTTCTTCATTTTTAGCTAATCTTTCTGAATGAAATGTGATTAAATCTAGCAGAACTATGGAAGCATCCTACCAGCATATGGGGAGCCTTCCTGTAGTGCCAGTTTACTATTTCCATCTAATAACAGATTTAAAAAATCCAATTAGACCGTTTGATAAAAGGAAGCCCAAGATAAAATATCTGACTGTTTGACTCAACGCAGCGGGGGATGGTTTATAGGCCAGTGATTCATGGTGAATAGGCTCTCAGTGGTGAGAAACTCGCTTCTCCAGCCCATTAGACTAATAATTTTTCACTCCTCATACCACTGCTGATGCTTCCTACTTAATTATACCACGTTAAATAGCAGACATTCTCTCTCCCTTTATGGGAAGGAAAATCACGTTGACTTGCCCACACAGTACCGTCCTCATGTGTTAGGGGACTGGAGTTGACCTAATGAGAAGACAAACAGATGGGTTAGGAAATGAGACATGATTTGTCACAGAGTAGTTATTGCACAAGAAAAGGCATGCTCGGGTCTCTGTCTAATGTCTACATGTGCTCGTTTAATAATTCTTAAATGAGCCTATTTGGTTTGATTTCTTAACTACATTAGAAATAGATGAAACCATTAAGAAATCATTTTTCACTTATCATATTGGCAGATGGAATAAAATTGTTCAGTGTAATCAAGGTTGTAAGGAAATAGGCACTCTCAAGCATTGCTGGTGGGTGTAAAAGTCGTTTAGTTTTCCTCTTTTTCATTGTTTGACTATGAAAATAGAGTTATTCCATAAAATAATCTGGCCTAAGTAGCATCATCAGAGATGCAGTAAAAGATTGTGTTTATAGATGCTCATGGCAGTACCATTTATAATAAGGAAAAACTGGGCTTTCCTGGTGGCACAGTGGTTAAGAATCTGCCTGCCAATGCAGGGGACACAGGTTCGAGCCCTGGTCCAGGAAGATCCCACATGCCGCGGAGCACCTAAGCCCGTGCGCCACAACTACTGAGCCTGTGCTCTAGAGCCTGCAAGGCACAATTACTGAAGCCTGTGCGCCTAGAGCCCGTGCTCTACAACAAGAGAAGCCACCTCAGTGAGAAGCCCGTGCACCACAACGAAGAGTAGCCCCCGCTCGCTGCAACTAGGGAAAGCCCGCGCAAAGCAACGAAGAGCCAACTCAGCCAAAAATAAATTTAAAAAATAACAATAATAATAAGGAACAACTGGGAACAGCCTAACTGTGCAAGAAGAGAGAATGATAAGGACATGAGAAATACAATGAATACACTGTTAAGTGAAAATATATACAGTCTTAACCTGAGGAAATTTGAATATACTATAATTTTATGTTTAATTATCATATATAACATGATAGGTAATATGAATGCCCCTCAAAATGAATAATGATATTAGAAAGCAGTGTTTTTGACATTTTTTGTTCTCTTATAAATGCCTTTCAGTACTGTCTGAATTTTCTATAACTAGCATGCCTAGCATAGTTTATCCTGCAGAGTAAATAAACACAGAAGCTAATAAGATCATGGACTTTGCCATGAACGTCTGGGTTTGAATCCTATCACTGTCATTTACTAGCTACAAAATTTCAGGAAATTTCTTAACTTCTCTACTCCGTTTCCTCATCTGAAATATCTGGATACTGATGGTGTCTATTTCTTAAGGATGTCGTTCGCATTAAATGGGTTCCCTTACATAGACCATTTTAACGATGGATGCCTAAGAAAATATATGTCCCATAAGTCATCACTATTATTATTTTTGTTATAAGACAGAAATTCTACCATTAAATTTAAAAGACGGATAAATAAAAGAGCAAAGTCCATCTCACTGTTTTTTAGCAGCTTTATTGATATAATCCTCATACCATAAAATTCACCCATTTAAAGTGTATAGTTCCATTTTACTATGTTTTTCCAAATTATTATTTAAGGAAATCTATTGAAGGAAGGTTATTTTGAGAAATAAAATGTATTTGCTTTTATTAAAAGAGCAAAACTTATCTACTTGGAGAACACCCTCATGTGAATTTCTTTCTCTTTTTGGTGTCAAGTTACCTTAGGGAAGGGGAGGAGGCTTGGTGATAAATTTCATGCGTTTCAGTGAAAGTTTGGTAAGTTTGATGGACAAGAAGCAGCCCATGGAGGTCAGGCGAGGAAGCCACCTTTAAGTTCTGGGCCCTATGGCCATTACCTCAGACAGGAAGTGGACTGGGTAAACCTGCTGGGGGGGTGAGTGAGTCCTTCTCGATTTTGAGCTTATGATTTTTTGGTGTTTCAGATTTTTATGTTATCAATGAACTTCTTCACATGATTCCTACAGAACATGATGAACACAATGATTAGAAAGTATTTCGTAAGGATTTGTCACTAAAGAAATTATGAATGAAGCCAGAATGTATCCTAATCGTAAGGATGTTGTAAAGCAGGAATACTTAACATTTTGGTCTCAGAATCCCTTTACGTGCCAAGATGCCAAAGAGTTTTTTTTTTTAAATGTGGGTTCTGTCATTTTTTTCACGTTAGAAATTAAAGCTGAGAAAAGTCTAAAGCAGAAGAATACCCAAGGACACATTTCTGTTAGTCACCAGAGCAATGACATCACCACATGTCCTGTAGCTGCAGGAGAATTTCACTGTAGATTTGTTAAAGAATGAGAGTGAAGCAGGCACATCACATCTTAGTGTTGCCATGAAAATAGTATTGACCTACAGAGCCCCTGAAAAGCTCTCGGGGATCCGTCAGGAGTCCCTGCACCACGCTCTGAGAACCACTCTTACAAGGTGTCTCTTCCCCTCACCCTCTGCCAGACAAAACTACTTTGGGAATCTGGAATTGTCTGAGGCCACAACGCAGCCAGGTCCGAGACTTTTAAGAAAAGATGAACTTCATCACTAAAGAACCACAGAGGCTGAAAGCACACACCAGCTGAATTTTCTTCCTCCACATCTGCAGACCATCTCATTTAGCTGCTGTAGTAGTACCAACTCCTAAGATTTGATAAAAACCACTGAAGAAATTTACAAGATCCTTCTTGTGGAAAGAGTGTCTCACAGACACAGATAACTGTTGATCTCAGCTATAGTAGCGGTCCAGGGCAAATCATTCATGTGATATTCTCTCTTTCCTCTTGACTCATAGACAGACAGTCTGTCCAAAAAAGGGGGAAAGAGGAGTTGGATGAGAAAAGCTAGTACATACATACTAGGCACCAGTATATTATGAAGTGCATTTGTTGTGGGTTTTCTTGTCCTCTCTTTTTTATCTGGTTGATCACAATGTTAATACATCCTCTCTACACAACATTAAATTAATACCTAAGTATAATAAGTAAAAAGAAAACCTAAGTTTTCTTTTTTCCCCCTTGTAATCCCCTCCCAAATCACATTTCTCAGAGATATCCATGTTAGCGTTTTGGTGTGTATTCTTACAGCCCTTTTTGTTGCCAAGTTATAAGCATAGATAAATTGGAAGGGTAAGAGAAGAGTCTTGTTTTGCTTTTTCACATAAATAATATATCTTAGAAATCATTCCAAATGTCAAGGACATGCATTTCATTCTTTTAAAGGAATGCACGTTATGTCGTAGTGTGGATAAAGTGTGGTTTATTTAATCACAACAATTGATAGGCATTTAGGTTGTGTCCAGTTTTCTCATTTTATAAACACTGTTGCCATGCAAAGAATACCCCTTGTGTGTAAATCTTTGTGACATGCCTTGGATTCCCAAAAGTGGAATTGCTAGACCAAAAACGTCCTCATTTTAAAAGCGGATAGGCATTATCCTCCAGAGCACATATCAGTTACCCAACTGCCAATAATTTATAAGGAGTTTCGTGCACCTACATTGTATCACTGCATATAATTGCCCTTGGAAAATGGTCCAGTGTCATGGGTGAGTTATGGTATCCTGTTTAATTTTACATGTCTATGATTATCAGTGCATTTGAACATCTTTTCATATTTTTATTGGTCATTTGTATTTCTTCTTCAGGGAGGTATTTGCCCACATACCTGGCCTCTTTTTTGACAGGCCTGTTTGTCTTTTTCTAACAGATTTGTGCAACCTCTTTATGAAAATGAACACTTTATTTATTTATTTTGCGGTACGCGGGCCTCTCACTGTTGTGGCCCCTCCCGCTGCGGAGCACAGGCTCCGGACGCTCAGGCTCAGCGGCCATGGCTCACGGGCCCAGCCGCTCCACGGCATGTGGGATCTTCCCGGACCGGGGCACGAACCCGTGTCCCCTGTATCGGCAGGCGGACTCTCAACCACTGCGCCACCAGGGAAGCCCTGAACACTTTATTTTTGTTTCAGATATTTCCCACCACCTTATTGCTGTCTTTTAAGCTTGATTATAGTTTCTTTCATCACAACAGCAGTTTTTAATTTTTATCTAAGCGGATCATGCTCTTTATTTAAAGGTTGAGTTTTGTTTCCTTTGTGCACTACCTTTTCCCTAGACTATCCCCAAGAGTGTGAAAATGCTACGCTTTCTCCTAGAGCTTTTATGACTTCAGTGTTTTACAATTACATTTTTTAACCCATGTATATATTTATGACTCTGTCTTTTAAAGCCTGTAAGTATATACCTGATTAATTTTTCCCCAAATGGATAGCCATTTGCCATAACACAGTTTAGTGAGCATTTTGTCTTTTCCCGTTCGGTTGAATTGCCACCTTTGACACGGGGCTGCCATGTAGCCTCACACTTAAAAGCACAGTGTGCTTCTGGAGACAGACTTCCTGGACTGGAATCCCAGATCTCCCACTGAAAAAGTATGTAAGCTTTGATGTATTTAACCTCTTTCCTATTCTACTGATTTCATAGCCATAAAATGGAGAAAATAATAAGTGATACATTATACCTTATGAGGATTAACTAAGATAATATGAACACATTAAACACTTAAAATTGTTCTTGGCATTTTAGGAGCCCTCAGTAAAGTTAGCTCTTATTAAATGTTTACAACCCCATGTATGTATACCTGGGAATCTGCTCTGGATTTTCTAGAGCAGCACACTATCAAATAGGACTTGCTGTGTTGATGGAAAGGCTTCCTGTCTGCGCTCTCCAGTGTGGCAGTCATTTGCTACGTTGAACGCTTGGAATGTGACTAGAATGACTAAAGGAGGACAATTTTAATTTTATTGAATTTTTATTTTAATTAAAGAGCCATACGTGGCTAGTAGCTACCCTATTAGACAGTGCCAGGATAATGTTGGCTAAAGGCTTCTACTGGTTGTACCTTATTATATAAAACACGTTTTATTGAACACCTCACTATGGATTGTTACAGGACTGGATTTGGAATTTTATCAGATGATTTTCCTGGCATCATCCAGAGGAGAGTATAATTTTTCTTCTTTGATCTGTTTAAGTCGTGAGCTAGTAGGAACAATAAATCTAGTTCCTAGTTGGAATCAACTTATTCTTGAAATAAACCATATTCGTTCTTATTTGATTCTTTGACCACATGGTCATATTTAATTTGCTAATTTTATTTAGAGCTCTTCCATGTTCAGAGTTGAGATTATTTTAAATTTGAGTTGTACCTCGAGTGGTCAGGGTTTGTTAGCTTGGTAAAACGAATTGGGACGTGTCGTAGTCTAAACTCTGAAACAGTTTGAATAATTGAGTTATTATTAGCTCTTGAGTCTGGGCTTGGTACCTTGGGGCGTGGGAGGGTGAGGGGCTAGACCTTTGTCTCTCCTAATTTTTCTATGGTGATTGTCTATTCAAGTTTTCTGTCTATTCATAAGGCAATTTTGAAGTCACTGATGTTCCAGAGGAAATCTGTGCTTGAGTAAGATATTACCTTGGGCTGCTGCAACAAATTACCAGAGACTGGCTGGCTTAAAGAACAGACATTTATTTCTCATGGTTTTGGAGGCTGTGAAGTCCCAGATCAAGGCACTGGAAGATCCAGTGTCCGATGAGGGCCGTATTCCTGGTTGCAGATGGCCATCTTCTCCCTGTATTCTCATATGTTCTTCTTATAAGAACACTAATCCCGTCATGGGGCTCCACCCTCATGACATCATCACCTGCCAAAGACCCCATTTTCCAATACCATCACTTTAGGGCTTTAACATATGAATTTGGGGGGAATACAGACATTTAGTCCATAGCAGGTAGCAGTATTTCCACTCAGTGATATCCTTGATTTGTAAGTACAGTTGACCCTTGAACAACTTGGGGGTTAGAGATCCCAACACCCCTCTCCCCCCAACACAGTTGAAAATCCATGGATAACTTCTGACTCCCCCAAAACGTAACTACTAACAGCCTACTGTTTCCTGGAAGCCTTACCAATAACAGAAACAGTTGATTAACACATATTTTATATGTTACATGCATATCTACATATATTTTGCACATTCATGACATACATTTTTCTTAATTCTTTCAATATTTCTTCGCTCCAGAGTTCATCTGTGGCTTTTTTCCCCAAATTGTCAGAAATCTCCAAATTTTTTTCTGATACATTTATTGAAAGAATTCACGTATAAGTGGACTCATGCAGTTCCAACCCATGTTGTTCAAGGGTCAACGGTTCTTCGAATAATGAGTTTGAGACCTACTCAAAGATTTATCCTTAAGGATGTTTATCCCATCATTTTCAGTAGGGTAAAATTGGAAACAACAATGAGAAGTGGTTAAATAGATATTGTATCCATTAAAATCACGCTGGGGATAAATGATTTAATTCTCATCTGGTGGATTTTACAAATACTAATATCGCTTTTCTTTGGATAGTAACGTTAGAATGGCTTTGTTTTTTTCCTTTTATGTCTTTGCTTTCTTCAGATTTTCTGTAAAGGACATGTTGGTGTTTTTAAACAAAAGTCAGAAAAGCAGTGGTTGAGTTTAATTCACTTAAACCGAAACAAAACAAAGCAAACCTGCTGGATGCTTTCTATGTTCCAAGTGCCAGGTGGGAAATAAAATAAATCAGTTCCCACCACTCCTGTAATTCACAGCCCAATTAGGGAAACAGCTAAAACGTTACACATAAAAGAAGGCAGAATGGAATAAGTGCCATGGAAATGATCAGCTGGGGACATTTTTATTTGGCCTAAGGCCCTACTCCCTTTGTCCACCACCAGATCTTCCTGGTAGGTACTTTAAATGAACTTGAGGTTTTGTCTTAGGGTAAGGTTGCCAGATAAAATATAGCACACCCAGTCAAACTGGAATTTCAGGTAAACAATGAATAATTTTTAACATCATTATATCCCATGCTTATTTATACTAAAAATATATGCTGTTTATCTGAAACTCATATTTTACTGGGCTAAATCCGACACCCTTACCTTAGGAATAAATTATAACATCGTGTATTTGTATAAGGCAGCATTTCACGAATACCTTCTTTAGAACGCCAGTTCTTTGAAGCTCAGCAAAAATGGCTGTGTGGTTATAAAAGGTAGTGAGTCACTGCATGCTGTAACTATAACTCAGAATGATATTCACTTGTTTAACAGCCAGTTGTAAACTGGAAACTGACTGGTCAGAACAGATTCTGGCCATTAATGTCTCTGTGGCCCTACTGAGAATGGGCTAGAGTTTACAGTTGACACCTCTGAGCATCTGCTATGTGCCAGACACCCCACTAGTATTTTACGTGCCTCATCTCATTAAGTCGCCACACACCTGTGAGCAACCTACTAGGATCTTACACGTGTAGAAACCGTGGCTCAGAGAGGTTAAGCAATTTCCCCAAGGTCACACAGTACTAAGTGACAGACTCTGAATGTACTACCTGTACTCTTAATCAGTAGAGCTTCACCCTACGCATTAGCTCATCCGAGGCTCTAAAGACTCTTAGAGTAAAGAAACTTGGTGACTTTGTTTAAATGACCGTTTCCTAGATGGTCAATGCTGGTGGAGTATTTTATGGTTTAACAAAAACCATATATCTTTTGATATACATCTCATCTATGAGTACCTTTTTTTTAATTTTAAATTATTATCAGTTTCAGGGTTCAGTTTCACAAATCCATTGGGCTCAAAGAGTAAATTTTATAATAGTTTAAGGATTTCTGAATTTTTCTGAACATTTGGTACTTTGTGTACCCCAAGATCTTTGTTGCCTTCTTTTTAATAACACAAAGTCTTATACCAATAACCTTATATGGAACTACCTTTCCTCATAAAATGAGCTCTTCAAAAAGTCCCACAGTACTTCGCAGATCTAGCTACTGCTCAAACAGGATAATTTCTAGAGCTCCTACTTCTGCAGAATTATTCTTGTTTACATATATAACTGGGAAAGTATGGGGTCAACCATGACTGTCTTTTGAGTTCTTACATACCTAATATGCTATACCCAGTCAGTTATTCTTAATGCAGACAGTTATATTGGTGAACACAGGATCTATTAAAAAGAACCATCTGGATTCAAGGATTGCCTATGTCATTAACTAGACTTAACAATCTTGAGCCTGTCAAGGCTTTGGGTCTGAATTACCAATATCTTAATTTACTGAGTTGGCAGAATAAAACAGAGAGAAAAACTAAGATTTAGGGAGATTAATCATCTTGCCTAAATCCACAACTCTTTAGTTAAAAAATAAATCCTACAAATGGGCATGGAGTTGTAACTTTAGCACTTACCAAGAAGACACTGCATATAACTTAAAGTATTTTTCGGTGAAGTTCTTAGATGCATTTGGTCTAGATAAAAAATCATCACTTCAAATAAAGCCAAGAACTACGTGAAATTGTAGTTGATATTGTAATTTCTATCCTTTTATGAATAGGATGCTCTTATTATAATACTCTTAGTTTTTAAAAATGAATGGAAAAGCTTAACCATTTTTAAACTACCAGTAGGAAGAAACCAGATGGGAAATGGGAGGAATTGTCAATAATTAAGAACACCTCTGTGCCAAAAACATTCCCATATTCATTGATTGAATTTATTCATTCATTGTCTTAATTCAACATACAGTTCTAGAAATACTTATTGAATACTTAGGCTGTGTCAGGCAGTGGTTTACACATCCATGCTGCATCATTGGACAAAATAGGCAACAGTCCTGCTCTCATGGAGTTTATATTCTAGTGCACCTCTAACATATACCAGTCTCTAAACTAAATCCTAGTTAGGTAAAGTCACATGAAAACACGATCCCTGCTCCCCACTCCACAAAAACCCAGCAAGTATAATATGACAGCTTTTTGTAGATGATGAAATAGTGACTTGCTTAAGTTAAAACCTGTAGGTGTTGAAGTCAGGACTCCAGTCTTTATACCTTACCACCTCCTTACTAACCACATTTGAAAATTATTGGCAGTTCTCTTCAACAATGAGGAGTTCATGTAAGTTCTTGAGCAAAAGAGTGGTGTTATTCAGATGATATTTGAGAAATCTAATTCTAGTTCAGCATTTGGAAACCCAAGTGTGCACGGTCCTAGAAGGAGTGTAGAAACTGAAGTGGGTCAGGTAGGACAGAACCAGAAGTGAGGGAGACAGCAGCTTTCAATGATTGAAGGGGTGAGCCTTTGACACCAAAAGACCTTGAAAATTGGGCCTGAGAAGCTCCAAGGATGTGTCCGTCACCTTGTTTTTAATCCAGGTCCAGATGAGGAAGCTGGCCCAAGTGAACTCTATACATTGAAGATGACTTTTGTCACCATGACAAATGGTAGCTCAGACTGGGATGTAAAGTACTGGGCAGCAGCTCTTGCCTCTCTGCCATGCATGAGAAATGACATTTAGTAATGCTTTTCCTTCCCTGGCTTCCGGAGAAGCAGGTGCTTTCTTTCTGTGGCCCACAGTGTCCTCATCTGTAAAATGAAGGTGCTGAATCAGATGACTGCCATGGTCCCTTCAAACGCTGAGTTTATGTGAGTCACTTCTTGGTTGTGTGTATCAAGAAGCACAGTATTTCAGGCCTGCCTTCGACAGTGTTTAGAGGGTAAAGGATGTAGAATGAGCCTGAACCGCTTCTGGCACAGAATCAATAACCATTCTTCATTTATTCAAGGGAAGAAGGACAGGACTCCCCTTGGTGTTCAAGGTCCTTATTCATAATAGGAGTGCACGTCAGCATTCTTGGTAATGACAGATTCAGAATCAGGAGACATTCATTGAGTGTATACTTTCTGCCAGACTGTGTGCTGGGTGGTACTAGAATATAACATTAAAAATTTAGTAATATGAGTAAACAAGGTGGCAGCTTTTTCTGTCAAGTCATTCAGAAATAGGATTTCAAAGATTTATTAAAATCTGATCTCATAGAAGTCATGATTTCTAATTGTGTTTAAACTTGTATTTGTTGTGATTTACATCTGAGTTAGTTACAAGATGCAGTAGTTGGCAATGTCATTCTTATTTCTGCCATCACAAATGAAGGTCAGAAAATGTTACCCTTCTGAGAATAAACACCATCTCTGGCACCTAAAACAGCTCTCTTCTCTCCTTTATATGATGGGGTTTTATGAGCTTTGGCAGGAAAACAGAGAAATATGCATCCAGGTTTTGGGAGCAAAGAAGCAGCTCAGTGAAAAAACCATTTCAAAACCTACTGAAATATTCCACCGAGAACGGATGCCCTCTTGCCAAAAACTCTGTCATTTCTTGCTCTTGTGCTTCTCTTCTCACAATCATGCATCACCCAGTTTGCGGTTCATGTGATTGTTAAAAGCATTTATGAATCTGCCTTTTTTGCATGGGTTACAAGCATCTGTTTTCCTGCTCTTTTCATACACATCTGGTAACCCTTTATGACGGAGCTGATACCCTGGCAAATACTTAATATGCTTCATTTAAAAGAATTACAGCCCAGGACTTCCCTGGTGGTGCAGTGGTTAAGAATCCACCTGCCAGTGCAGGGGACACGGGTTCGATCCCTGGTCCGGGAAGGTCCCACGTGCTGCGGAGGAACTAAGCCCGTGTGCCACAACTACTGAGCCCACATGCCACAACTACTGGAGCCCAGGCTCCGCAACAAGAGAAGCCACCACAATGAGAAGACTGCGCACTGCAATGAAGAGTAGCCCCCGCTCGCTGCAACTAGAGAAAGCCTGCGTGCAGCAGCGAAGACCCAACGCAGCCAAAAATAAATAAATAAATTTATTTAAAAATAAGAAAAAAAGAATTACAGTCCAGTCCTTTTTGTAAAGAAAAAAGTGGGCAATGTACAGTTTCTGCTGCTTGGTTACTATAGTCCGTTCTTGGAATTACATCTGGGTTGTGTCAACTGCAGTGATCAGATCCTCCAAAGGTATTTCTGGTTGTCAAAACCAGACCTAGAGACTGTCATACGGAGTGAAGTAAGTCAGAAAAATATCGTATAATATCCCTTGTATTTGGAATCTAGAAAAATGATAGAGATGAACTTATTTGCAAAGCAGAAATAGAGACACAGACGTAGAGAACAAATGTATGGACACCAAAGGGGGAGGGGAGGGTGGGATGAACTGGGAGATTGGGATTGACATATATACACTACTATGTATAAAATAGGTAACTAATGAGAACCTGCTGTGTAGCGCAGGGAACTCTCGTCAATGCTCTGTGGTGACCTAAATGGGATGGAAACCCAAAAAAGAGGGGATATATGTATGCGTATAGCTGACTCACTTTGCTGTACAGCAGAAACTTAACATTGTAAAGCAACTATACTCCAGTAAAAATTAATAATAAAAAGAGAATTAAAAAATAGTATCAAAATTCCTAAATTTCACTTAGCCTATGGGATTTTTCCGCTTGCTTCAAATCCTAGAGTTGCCAGGGACAAATACACGGTGAGGCTTTGTAGATCACCAAGAAATCACGGAGGAGAGATACACCGCAGGTTGCCAGAAGTTTAACCTTTGAGAAGCCTGTGAAGGGCAATCCTGGAAGAAAAAAAAGAGACAAGGGAATTCCTCATTCCTCACAGTGTTTAAATGCCTCAGCTCTCCCGCCAGCGCAGTGGGAATTATTAGCTCCTGGTATTTTTCCTGCACTTAACCTTGCAGTGCTAGCTGCTCAATGACTTATCAAGCAACAGTTAAAAAAAAAAAAAGAAAGTTCTCTCATTTTAGCTTCAAGGACTTGGCTTGCTTTGAGGCTATTGCTCTGGAGCCTTTAAATGCAAATGAGGGAAACCCCAGGTTATAAAGCATCTGCTTCTGCAGATGGGTTTTCAATCCTGTTACCTTAGCAACATTTGCCCTTGTATTCCACAGACCACCTTGACAGTCTGCATGATGTGACGGCAGAGAGAGGGGGGAAATTAGAAAGAAAACAGGGCATACGGAGGGTGTTAAGATTGGTTGGTGGCTTGGGATCCTTCGGATCATGTCCCTGCAATAAAAATAGAAACCTCATTTCCAGAAATAAAAGAAGTTGGGGAGAAATTAAAATGTTAATTAAAGGGGTGGGGGGGAAGCAGAGCTAGCTAGACCTGAGAGAGCAGAGATTTTCCAAAAATATCCCTCCCACCAGCCGTGCTGCAGATGTGTCACTGTAGCTCAGCCAGGCTGGCCGTCTGCTGCAGTGTTTCCCTGGAAACTCCCAGCGACGCCCCAGTGCCCCTCTGCAGCCTCCCCGGCTCCAACCCCGTGCGGGGAAGGAGCTGGCCCGTGACGTCAGTCACTGCTGCTAGCTGGGAGGGAATCCCAGGACCTGCGTCCCGAGGGTAGAGCCAATCATGGTTGGCTGTAGATGCTAGAAACCTGGGGCTTTTCACCATAAAGAATTACAAAGGCAAAAAAACGCAATTCATCACAGTCGGAAAAGCACAGTTCCTAACAGATTCTAAATTCGTGATTAAAAAAAAAATTAGACTTCTCCGTAAAAGAGTGCTAGCCTACAATGGCTGTGCAGCAGCGAATGTTCCTCCGAAGTTGTAACCTACCCTCTATGGATGCATGAAAAAAGAAATGAAATGCTTTTGTTAACCACTTTAAAAAATAAAGGTAATGAATGTTTCTTCTCTCTGTATCGTTCATTGTATTGTTGCTTCTGCAGAAAATTGGGATACAGATCTCATGGGTGGTAGGTGAAATAAGGCTTTACCTGGCTTGATGGGACCTGCCGCCTTTTCCCCCTCATATAGAGGGTTAACCTCTGGTTAAGGTTGAAAATATGAACAAAGAGCTGCCTTTGGACGATTGTGTTGCCTCTAAATGTGTTTAACTCACATGTTCAGAATCACGGCAAAAAAAAATTTTTTAAATAATAATAATAAAATACAAGCTCTAGTAATGTTGAGGTGGAGTACTTAGGTAGAAGCAGATATTCTTGGAGATCTGATCTCTGATTCAAGAACTGCAGATAATTGCAGCTTTGTTGTCATGTTGTTTCCAGGCAGTAAATCACAGTAAAAATAGTGAGTTCTTAGGGAATAACTTAATCTCTGTTTTGTTCTGTTTTCTCTGAACAAAAATGAAGCTATGATTACAGCATATATACTGATGGAGTACTGATTGCTGGGTACTCATCATTAGTTTTTGTGGTTATTGCAGACTAAATGTTGAGTCCATGAATCTCTCTATTGTGTTGGCATTGCTGGGAAAGGGTCATATTATCTAAAGAAATTGGTCTTAAAGGGAAAAATATGAGCACCCACTTTCATATTTTTTGTTCTCTTCTCTGCAATATTTATTGTTTTGCTTACGTTTAGAGGGCACACATATCCTCACATTTACAGTACTATACCTGTCATTCAAATTTTTGTTAACCAAAATACATTTGCCCCATAATTTTGTCCCCGTTCAGTAAGCATCCTTTTTGCATTTTCACAGTTAAGCTAATGTGTCCATAAGGGAAACACACAGCCTGTTTTCAGGCCACAAACAAGAAGACATTCATAAGTGTATATGTCTTTTCGGTAGTATTTACATACGAGAGTCTCCAAAAAAGGTTTTTCTGGAAATAAAGGCCAATGCTACCTGACTTCATGTTGTTGCAAAGTGCCAACTCTATGTAAAAATATATTCGAAGAGAGATAAAAATGAAGATGCATACAGGAGCTCTTCAAAGTTTTTTTGAACTTAATCCTTTCGTTTCTTAACTCCGTCCTTTCCTGCCTCTTACGAATGAGATGAGGAAGAATTATTGTAAAGCAATTAGAATTTATAAAAGTCTGCATAACTGTTATTAACATTTTCATAATTTGCAAGGTCTCATTTGTGAAATGAATCTTTCAAACTTTAATTCCTTGAAGCAGAAAGGATAAAGAAATTTGGACCCACTCTGAATCCCATTTTCCCTGCTGTCTCCCTTCAGCCCTATTAGGACAAGCCCACTTTCCTCAAAGCCATCAGCCAGCCCACAGCTTTCATCTTTTCAAATTTTTAATTTCACCATTTACCTCTCAGCTATGAAAATCTTTGATTACTGCCCCCCAACCCCTTCTATTTCTTTTTCTTTTCCTCCATCATCTCTACAACAATCTCTACAACACCTGGCTCTGGGATCTTCCAGATCCCTGGAGACAGGATTCTCATCTGCCTTCACCAGGTACCAGGTGCTCCCACTTAGAGGGGACTGCCCTGTCCAAAATGAGGAGATAATAAAACTCAAAATGGCTGGAGAAAGTAGTCAGACAAAACAAGGCTTCGCAGACCTGTTTGTTATAAATAGACGCTATTTCTGTTTTGCCAGTGATAGCACCGAGCAAATAAGCAATGTTATGGGTCTGAGAACAGCCTGCATTCAAGGTACTCCATCAATCACAGGGAGAAGAAAAACAGTGGCATTCTCTCAAAGATCAGATATTTTATAATGGGAAACTATAGCGTTATCTGCTTTTCTTTACTTCAAATATCAGATAGCCAGGAGAAAATGGGACAAAATAGCACGCATTTGTTTTGTCAAAAAAATCATATTAAAGAAAAAAAGCATAACTAGAAAACACCAGGCAATGCTGGCAAAAGTAATCAAATTTCTGATTACTGGGCAAGATATTAATAAAGGGCACTTATAAAATGTTTAAAGAAATCCACTTCCTTAAAATGATAAACAACTTCTCTCTAACTAGAAATTGGTGTGTAGCTGTAGCTGATACTTTGTGTTTTAATAATATGAAATAACTTTGGGGTTCCATTCGATTGCGTTTCAAAGATATAATACTTGACCGCAATTAGGTTGAAATCTTGGAGAAATAGAAATGCATTTTCAGGTTTTATGCTAGAATTTTCTAGGGGGTGCCATTCAATAGGAGGATGTATTTTGCTGTTTCTGTGACCTTGGGTATGTCAACCTCTCTGAACCATGGCTTCCGTCTTTTGTTGAACATAGAGACAATAATACTTGACCTTGTCTCTCCATATTTTTGTGAAGTGAAAAGGGCCAATGTAAGCGAACGTGCTTTTGTAAATAGCGATGCACATCTGAGTCACTGCTATGTGTTTTTGCACCTTCTAAGCCACGCTCCTGCTTCCAAGGCCATTCTTGTCCTTGTCAGCTGTATGTGATCATGTTGCCCTCTAGTGACTGCGGTTCGTAGAGGCCCCAAAGAAGCCTGGAGAGAGAAAAAGTTGATGGATTTAAAGGAGGGAAGGGAGAGGAGGCTGGTGGTAGAAAATTATGGATATAAACCAACCAAAGTGATAGGAAAAGTAAGCCACAGCTTTCTCTGAGTAAGCAGACTTGTTGCATAAAGTGAGAGAAGAGAAAAGAAAAAGAATAGAGAGAAAAATGAGATGCAAAGCTTGGTGGCCAGGGAGGCAAAAGGGCATTGGAATCTCTGCTCGGCTTCCTTCTTGACCAGCGTAGGATCCTCACAAGCTCTGGCCTCTGTAACAGGGACATGAGATTGTTAAAATAAAGGTCCACTGAAGTGCTTTGCAAGACCAAGATTCTTTGAGTCAATGTAAGAAGATGAGAGAAAAGTAGAACCATAAAAAAAGAGACAGGAAAGAGAAGTGATGAAAGACCTGACGCAAAAATTTCCAGAGTGGCCTTTTTAATGTGTCTGAAGCCACTTCACTATTTTAGGATCTTAATCGCGATCAAGTGGCTGAATGATGCAAACAGATTGGGGGATTTGGTTGGTCATGTGAGTGTAGTAAGCAGCGTGTGTCCTGCAGTGGGGTTACCTTATCCATGAGGACCCAGCCTGTGTGAGGCTGAACACCCAGGAACCTCACAGACTAATTTTTCTTTTGGGAAATGAATCTGTCTTTACTTAGAATTATCCGAGAATCCAATGATCTTACCATGGGAAGCTTTTTAAGTCCAGCTTCCCATGTCAAATTATAGATTTTACAATCCTGAGTGCATTAGCTTGTGTGGTGCTTTCTCTTAAACCAACAGGGTCTTACAGAAAAGTGATTGAAGTCCGCCAGAACTGTGTAATTCAAATAATGATGGTGCAAGTAATCCAGAAGTTCTGTCATTGCTCTCTGTAGACAGACGAATGAGTGTTTGAAATAATCTTACTAGAAGACATTACATGCGGTTCAATGGAAAGAGTACTACATCGCTGTCAGAAGGGGTGGGTTTTCATTCGGACATTGACATTTGTTAGTTGCATGATCTTCACAATATTCTAAATTTATCTAAGCCTCAGTTTCCTCACCTGTGAAATGAGAATCAGTTCATTTGCTCATACTTATTGACTATTTACAATGTGCCAGGTTTGCTATGTTAAACTCCCAGATAGCAGTGATAAACAGACTCTGGTATTTCTAAGTCATGATAGAGATCAAACAGGTGTTATCTTGTTAAATTCTAAGTACTACAGCAATAAAAAAAAGCACTGTGCATCCCTAAAGCAGTGGAGAAACAACAGAAATTTTTCCAATCCACAGAGCAGCATTTAAAATGGAGTTTTGGGCTTCCCTGGTGGCGCAGTGGTTGGGAGTCCGCCTGCCGATGCAGGGGACGCGGGTTCATGCCCCGGTCCGGGAAGATCCCACATGCCGCGGAGCGGCTGGGCCCATGAGCCATGGCCGCTGAGCCTCCGGGTCCGGAGCCTGTGCTCCGCAACGGGAGAGGCCACAACAGTGAGAGGCCCGCGTACTGCCAAAATAAATAAATAAAATAAAATGGAGTTTTACCTTGTGACCCATGGGAACATTGGAGATGACACTGCCCCATAAGCATTTTCTTCCAGTGAACACAAAACCTGTTACCTCCCTAGAATTATTAACTCTGCCAAAGAGTTTTCCATTAGCAAGTGGATAAAGCAGTTACTACAGATCAGACTGCAACTCTTTATTTAAATATTTTTCTCATATCTCGATGCATCCCATGTCTAGTAGCATCGCGGCACCTTTTTGCACAGAAAGGAAGGGAAATGGCCCGTTGTGATCTCAGTGTCCCTCCTAATAGGCGTCACCTCCTCTAGCCCTGTTTTGCCGAGGAATTCTAAAACTATTTTACGGGGCCACCAGGTGGCAGTTAGGGCAAATGGTTTTAGGCTTCTCCTCTCTATCTTTGGGGAAGGCCAGGTGGTTACCAGTGGAGAAGCAGGCCCTGGAAATATAAATGTTATGGAGCGCTGGGCTCTGTATGTTCACACACAGTACCTCACCAAATCCTTGTAGCGATCTCTGCTAACTTCAGCCATTAAACACATGAAGATAAACATGGATAACAAGGCATCTTCCCAAATGTAGAAAAGCTAGGAAGTACCACGCAGAGTTCATCTCACTGCAGCACAGTGTCTAAAAACTAAAGATAGGGAAAGGGTTAGTACACTGTGTTATTATAGTGACTTTTTCAAAAGATTCTAAGAGTTTTCACGCTAATTTGATAACTAGTACATTTTCCACCTCTTGGTCTCCCTCCCACCACCCCCGCCCGCCATTTTTCTTTCTTTTCTGCTCACCTAGTTTGTGATTTTTCTCCTTCTGTAGTTTGACTCTCTCTTTAGTTTCCAGATTCTATAAATTTTACTTCTCTTTACAAATAACAGAAATCTTGGTGTGAATCTGTTCAGGGGCCTATTGCATTGAGAAGTGAAGATATGGCTCTAGTTTCCTTACTGCTTTCGTGGAGAATCTGCGCACAAAAGTTCAGTAAAGTAAAATTAAGAATGAAGCATTTGACTTCTTACTCCCTTTTCCATGGTCAGTTGCTAAACGTTAGAGTTGATTTGGCCAACTTGTGCTCAGTATTTCAGGCGCTTTATGAGAAATAAGTTAAAGCTATTTTTTCCCCTTCAGACCGCACATTACTATTTTAAACCTAGAACTCTATTACTCAAATTTGGCATAAAAATATGCCACCAGTTCATTATGCATATTCTAGCGACTGCGAATGACTTGCTATGTATGTGTGTTCTTGTTTGCAGAAATTCTGGGTAACTATTATTCTCAGTTTGCACATTTTATTTCAATACACATTTCAAGATGAAAATTCAAGAATACGTTACTTTAATAGACCTGTCTTTTTCCAGCATTCGAACTTATCTGTTGGGTAAAGTTAGGAACAATTGATTTCTGATTCTGCCACTTCTAGTATTTCAATCATTACGTGAAACTATTAAGGACAACATTTTGCAAGTTTTGTCTTCTCTTGGGTGATAAAAAGTGCTTTTCCGGTTTTGGCCCATTCCTATTTTCATGGGACATGCCGTTTGATTATAAAAGTTTTCTGATGGAAGGATCATAGAATAGCAAACATGAAAACTGGGGAAATGATTTTGCATGCAATTTTTCGTCGTCCGACTGCATTCTAAGGGAAATAAATTTTCCCCGTCAAACTGTCAACTTGTTTTGACTTCACAACAAATGCGGAAGGAAGTTCATAAGTGTAGAACAATAAGCCAGTAGCTAGAGAGAGCTGAGTTCTGTTTATTCTGTCCCTGTATCACAGCAGAGAAATGTGATGTGTCTTACAAATGTGCATGCAGCAACTCAAGGTCACCTGGCACGCTTGTTTCTTATTCCTTCAGAGAATAGGATTCTGGGTAAATATTCTGGAATGTGCAGAGTGTTACCGTTAGTACTTGTGGGGACTTCTGTCAAGGGTTATTACTTCCTTTCTCCTTTTATGCTGCAGTTTTCTTGAACCGAGTCGTTCGGACAAAAGACACAACGTTTCCTGAATTCCACCTGTGGGAGTGTTTCCCTCACAGGATTGTGCCCCCAAGAGCCAGGTCTGGTGAACATGCTCGTGAGCCTTGTAACATGTTCTCAGCTACGGAGAAGTGCTTAATCCATTCAGAAGTCAAAGACTCACACGTTGGCAGCAATGAATTGAATTGTAAGCATTCTTTCTTCATGAATGTGTTAGTCCTACTCCAAAAGCAAGAACTCCCATTATATAAAGTGAAATACACTCAGGGGTATAAATTGTTAACCAATTGCACAATCTCGGGGATTATTTTAAGGGAAAACCAAGCATCTATCTTTTGGGGTTTTTTCTTTTCTTTTCTTTTTTTTTTGGTTAGTTTTGTTTAAATTTTGAAAGTTAACCCAGATACTTAGGTTATTCAAATATGTGTGTGTGTGTGTTTTTCTTTTAATTTTTTTTTATTGAAGTTTAGTTGATTTACCATGTTGTGCCCATCTGTGCCGTACAGCAAAGTGACTCAGTTATACACATCCATAGTTCTTTTTTGAATATTCTTTTCCCTAGCATTTATCTTTGGAGGGTTCTGTCTCTTACTACACAAGGGAGTTAGAGGTAAGCGACTAAAATGCTTGAGAACTAGCATTTAAAAAACAATTTTGTTGAAGTACAAATGAAGTACAATGTGGTGTTAATTTCTGCTGTACAGCAAAGTGACTCAGTTGTACACACACACACACACGCACACGCACACATATATTCTTTTCCATTCTGGTTTATCACAGCATACTGAATATAGTTCCCTGTGCTCTACAGTAGGACCTTGTTGTTTATCCATCCTATATATACTAGTCTGCATCTGCTAACCCAAAACTCCCAATCCATCCCTCCTCAGCCCCCCTCCTCTTGACAAGTTTGGAGAGCTAGCAGTTTTGAGCTATGCTGAGTGAAGTCAAACATTTCCGTTTCTGTGTTCTTTTCTGAATTTCTTTTGGGGTTAAGAGGGGTCTTGCTTTTCACAGGAATAAAGGTTAGACCAGACAAGCACCCTGAATCATTAACATCTTATTCCCCAGAACTGACTGAGCTCAAATCCATCAGCAGAATACATGCCAGGACCCTCTCCGCTTCTTTCCAGCCCATGCTTCTTAGGAATGTACTCAAACACCCACAACATTCCTGATCACTACCTGCAGGTGACAAAACGGAAGAATGAGTGGCAGTGAGCCAGAAGAGGTTAGGCCATTGACTTTGTCATAAAAACTGCTTGGAGATAAGACATTTTTGTAAATTAGCAAGCACAGTGGGAATACAAATAGACAAGATGTTAGCGACATTCAGAAAAATGCCTTCTATAAATCTTTATTCTGGCCTCTCTCACATATTGAGATTTATGTCTTGCTTTTAACCCTCGTCTCTTGTTTTTCTAACCTGGTCTTTTTTTGAACTGTAACAGTTAAATTATCCTCGAATTTTTACATTGTGATTGGCAGTGCTTATACTATAATTTCTTTTTTTTTTAATTTATTTATTTTGTTTTGGGCTGCATTGGATCTTCGTTGCTGCTTGCGGGCTTTCTCTAGCTGCGGTGAGTGGGGGCTGCTCTTCGTTGCAGTGCGTGGGCTTCTCATTGCAGTGTCTTCTCTTGTTGCAGAGCACAGACTCTAGGCCTGTGGGCTCAGTAGTTGTGGCACGAGGGCTCAGTAGTTGTGGCTCGCGGACTCTAGAGCGCAGGCTCGGTAGTTGTGGCGCAAGGGCTTAGGTGCTCCACGGCATGTGGGGTCTTCCCAGACCAGGGCTTGAACCCGTGTCCCCTGCATTGGCAGATGGATTCTTAACCACTGCGCCACCAGGGAAGCCCTATACTATAATTTCTTGACATGACTTTATTAATACTCATATTTACTAATTTTTCCCAAAATCTGAGTAAGGTATAGAGTGGAATAACATGTACTTATATCACTGTAAATGGATATTAAGATTACTGTTCTTAGTCCAAAAAAAAGATAGTATTCAAATGAAGTTCACACCTAACAATGGCATGCAATTAAGTAATAATTAGGTAGTGCGCCACTGAAGTAGGGTTGAAGTTGATAACTTCTAAAGTCCTTTATAGTTCTACTTCTTTTTGCTGCTAATTTTCAATATTAGAGTATCTGGTTAATTTCAGTGTAAAAAAAATGATACCCAGTTACGATATGACTCTACTTTCAATCTCATACTGGTATTAGTTCTATTCATTTAGCTCTTTTAGTTTTGTCACTTAACTTTCCACATATGAATGGGTTAGAGAATACCTCTGTTTTTCCTACATTGTATAGTATGTATGTCAGTTCATTAAATTGCCTTTTCTCATTAGCTCGCTCCCTGTCAATCACTGTGGTATATATAAACCAAGAATATTATGCCCTAATTTACATTATAGATAATTGAAGTAAATTTTATTAGACCAACATGAAAGAAATTTAAAACTCTCACAACTGAGACATATAAACATATATGTCTCAATACAACACATATATGTCGTATTTTATGTATATGAGGTATGTGTGTGTACCTACTCTCCACCAAGTTAAATTCCCTCTTATCCCACAAACCTTCCTTTAGAAATAAACTTAAATCTTCTGTTTGTGAAATCAAAGAGAATTTACTGCCAAAGAAATGTAGGTAAATCATTCAAATGACTGACTCAGACTTAAGACAGTCTGATAATTCTTTCTGCACCAAGAAATGCAGAAAATCTGAAAGCAGCCTCGTGCCAACTTGGTGAAAAAAGTCTTCCCTTAAGAGCATATTATCTTCGATAGGAAATGCTGCCGTCTACCTTGCATCGCTGAGCTAATTAGTGCACCGGAAAGATGCGTGATTTTTCCCGTTGGCAACCGTAAAGTGAGAGAATTGGAAGGCTGCTACCTGTGTCGTGTACCAAGGCCCCCAGATCATGCAAGGAGGTAAAATGGTGCATGCCAAGAAAATAGCCACTGCAGGAAGAAGCAAATAATGTGAGGCTTTGTGTCTCTACTACAAATGTCATTTACCGGGAGCACTAGCAGATTGATAGCTTTTGGATTTGTGAGGCTGTGGTTAGCCAGGGTGCTCCTGATTGAGCGAGGTAAACAAGCAGACAACAGTATCGTGAGGAGGCCTGGGTGGGTGGGAGGCTGTAGCTCCAGCCATGTGGGAATGGGGATAAGGCCGGCGGTTTCCAGGCAGTGTCTAGCTTTCTTCTGGCAAATGTCAGGCAAGGCCATGACTGGAATATCACCCTCTGCCAGGTTCTAAAGTCTCTTTCTGTGACCTTCCTAAGATCTGTAAAGCACCATATGCCTTTGGCCACCAAGAAAGAAGAAGCACAGAGTCAAGGAGAAAGACATTGCCAAGACGTCGGCCATGTAATTCCTACTGTGATCAGTTCGGGGTTTAATGCAATTTAGGATTCTGTAGGTACATTTTTTCTCTTAATGGAATACACAGAGTTATTGGAAAAAATAGAGGTAGAAGGCAGCCCTCATCTGACAAAATCTCATACTTACAGATAGCTGTCCCGTCCCTGGAAAGTCTTCAAGACAGAGTTTGCAAGCCTGTATCTACACACTTCTCAACTCCAACGCCCAAAACACTGCCTGAAAGCTTTTACATCTTGTGTTTTACTACCTGAAATATACCTAGTAAAAATATTAGTGTTAATCAGGAAACTCTACATAGAGGCACTTTTGTGAGAATTTAAGTCTGATACTTTTCCTTCTAACATTGAAGCTGAGACCAGATATACTGAGAGCTTGGCCTGTAACTGTGGAGCGTAGAGGAGAGGGAAGGGTCCTCCTTCCTTAATTCTCCAAAGATAAGTGCTGGGGTGGGCTTTGGGGTCAGGTAATGGTTCCTGGAAGATAACAGAAAGGAAGTTGCAGAAAAGGAGATGTCTCAAAACAAATTTCTCATGTCTTGAAATATTGCTGATGTTATGTGCGCCTCCACCAGCCAGTACTACCTTCTCTCTCTCCCTTCCTTCCCTGCACCTCTCAGGCGACTGCTCCCAGGACCTAGAACTTGAGTAGTGAGCATGAGGCTACTCATTAGGGAAGAAGAGATTAGACAGAGGGGGATTCAGGGCAATTCATCCCGAGAGAAGTAGAAAGGTACTAAAATATTTTGAGCAGAGAAAAATCAGTGAATTGAACGCAGGAACAAAAGATGGTAGGAGGTTATCCTAAGAGTCCAAAGTGAGGACAAAAAAGCCTGGATTCATGTCATTGCAGAAGAAATAGAAGATAAGACAAGTATGTATTATGTGTGAAAGTTGTTAAGTAACAGGATTTTTGACTGATGGAACATAAGACGTGAAGGAAAGGAAGGAACGTGACTCTGACGTTTCTTTCCTAGGAAACTGGTGGAAGAATAGTTCTATCTAATGGAATAGGAAAGTTGGAAGAGGAGAGTAATTTGGGGGAGGGAGAAAATAACTTAGTTTTAGATACATTGAGTTTATCAAATTTATATGTTGTGTCTTAGGGCTCAGTTACAAATCTAGGTATAAATTTATGTATTTTATAGAACACTTAACGTGGAGGAAATACATGTGTATGGTTAAATGATAGAAACGCATTAAAAGGTCATATTACATTATGATTCTGCTTTGTAAAGAAAAATATATTTTGCACATATATAGAAAGGACGATTTAATGTTATATACTTTGGGTGTTAGTAGTGATAATTTTGAACAGTACTTTTTAAAATTTGCATTGCTTTGCCAAATCTTCTAATTATTCTCTACCTTGAATGTATTTTTTTGTTTGTTTGTAATAAAGCACTCAAAGTAAAAGTTATTTTTCAAAAATTTGATAATTCAAATGATTCAAGTTGCTCTCACGGCCAAAGAAGAGATAGTTCTAGGAGGGTCTATAGAACCCTACAGAAACCTTTGTAGGTCAACAGAATTGCAAGGATGAACAGTTTTCATTTTCTCCAATTATTCTGTACCTTATAGATACCGTGTTACATTTTATGAAGCCAAAATCAAAATGCATGTTTTAAAAATAAGATTATTAAAAATTGTACCCCAAAATTTTATGCATAAATGGGATGTGTAGAATTGATCACAGTGTAGAGTTGCCTGGGATCTTTCTGGTGTTTTTTACAGGAAAAGAAACCTAGCTACTCAGACCATGAAGAAAAAAGAGAAAATGACCCATGACTTTATCTAATATTACTTGGGTTATCAAAACTTCTCATTTTTGGACAGTTTTAGCTGACCCTGACCACTCAAACTTTCTTAACTGAGCTCTATTTTTTATATTTAACCCTGACTGTTAGCAAGGGTCATGTAAAAATGGCCATTTCCACATTTTTGCAATATCACGTTTGATGATATATTATTTGGGATTCTTTGTATCTATATGATAAATTTCTCCTCTAAGTTTTTTAGCCAAAAAGTTTTGATTCCCCTTCAACATTGTTATGTTTCTCTTTACATATTAACATTATGGAATTTATCACTATCTCCACCTTCCTCTACCTAACCAGGTCACTCAAAGCTAATCGTGTTGCTTTTTCACAGTTGCCATACTTGCTTCTCTTACCTATGTCATAACTTACAAAATTGTGTTTCTATGGGCTTCGCCTCATCGCCTCCATTTATTAAAGTTGCATACTACCTCAGATTCCTTTTGGAAGAAATCGCGAGTGTACGTTATAAATAAATACTGAGACTGTTGTATCTCCACAAATGAAGAGGCTGGTAAAAAAGTATGCAGATATGTTATGGCAACATTTTGCTAAGGGATAAAGTGGTAAATCTGTTGCCCTGCAACTCAAGAGAAAATTGTAAATCCTGTAATGCCCGTAAGAGCAGCAGAACCTACTTAAGATAGTAGCTTTTTGTTGTGCCTGGATTTCAATAGGAAGATCTCGAAAGACGTCGACATCGTTATTTTAGTTGCTTAGTTTTGCCATAAACTTCCGTTTTATAAGTGTCTATATTGGCCTGACTGTCAAGGCATTAAAATCACAGTACTGATTTTTGGTTCGAAAGAAATTCATAAATAGAATTATCATTTAAATTTATGTGCAAGAGAAAGTGATGAGGATGGTTTTGAAGCTTGTGGAAAGGCTGAAGATTGTCATCTTTCTCTTTGTAACTTTGCTTCCTTTATAGACATTTGCACCCTAATCATGGCTATCGATAGGGCTTAATTTTAACCAAGATAAAGAAACTAAAATAGGAGTAGCTCTTTAGAGGAGTGGAAAATCTAGTTATTTCCCCAGTCCCTTTGGAGCTTTGGGAGCCTTGCCTTTTCATTCTCAGCCTTGTGTTTGGTCTTCATTAAGTAATGTTTTCTCACTGATGTTGGCTAAGGGCTCTGCAGTTATAAGCCAGCCTTCATATATACCATCAGATTCAACCCTCACAATAATTCCGCATGTATTATCAGATTCCACCCTCATAATAGTTTGGTATCTCAGCTTTTAGTTTAGAAAACCAAGACTCCAGCAAGCTAAGGAGTGATTTGCCCAAATATACACCTTTAGATAGTGGTAGAGTCAGATCAAATCCCCCCATGTCTGGGGGATCTATGTTCTCTATTCTTCCCACATAACGGAACAAGATTTTGTAATAAAGTTGACATCAGCAAAAAGACTAGGACAGTGACTTCACGATTGAAATATTAGATGTGGCAGAAGGTGTGGGTTGCAATGGAGCGTAAATTCTGGGGCCCTTAGAAACCTTGATGAATTTGCCCTCTATTAATTGTGAGATAAATTGGTTGGAGAGTGAGGAAATGTGGGTTTTGTTCCCAGAACCATTATTGACCAACTCTGTACTTTGCTAATTATTTCTCCTTTCTGACAGTAATTATACTAATTCTTGCTCATACAAATCTTCCCTTCTTTATACTCTGCCTCTGTTTGATTCTTCACCTCCTACATAAGAGACTTTCATTCAATGTCTCGCTTTTCTCTGTTGTAAGAATTACTTAACACTCTTAGTAGCATTCAAGTAGTTGTTTTTTGTTATTGTTGTTGTTTTTGTTTTGTTTTTGGTTTTTGCGGTACGTGGGCCTCTCACTGTTGTGGCCTCTCCCGCCGCGGAGCACAGGCTCCGGACGTGCAGTCTCAGAGGCCATGGCTCACGGGCCCAGCCACTCCGTGGCATGTGGGATCCTCCCGGACCGGGACACAAACCCGCGTCCCCTGTGTAGGCAGGCGGACTCTCAACCACTGCGCCACCAGGGAAGCCCAAGTAGTTGGTTTTAATGGCGACTTTACCCCCTGGTGAATGCAACACCCTGTCCGAGGCTTCCAAGTAGGACAGGGAGAGGTGAAGATGTAATGTATCCTTTGGTTCTTAATAAAGTACTGCTGATTGAAAAACAGGCAGTCCTGTGGTCTACACACTCAAGGTCATGGCGGACAGAGCCTCTATACCAGAGCTTGTCAAATTTCTGGTGTCGTAAATAGTGCTGGATGGCGGAGGGGGGTGGGGGAGTACAGAGTCCCAGCCTCCACCCAACCTGTTATAGTTAGTCTAGGATGAGACCCAAAAAAGCTCATTTTAATAGCTTTTCAGATGATTCTGAATTTAGAGTCACCACCTGCTCCGGTTTGCCTGGAACTGAGGAATTTCCAGGATGCAGGACTTTCAGTCTTAGGCTGATGAATAAGGATGGTTGGTTACTCAGATTCCAATGCACATGGTCAAGATTTGCACTTTCAAAAATACTGTAGTAGGTTTGGCATGCTTCCAGGTGTTTGGCCCAGTTCAGGAGTAACAAGGAAGATTCAGTTGGGACAGTTTTAGAATTAGCAGTTCTCCGAAGGCAGACCTTGGGTCACTTACTGAATATCTTTAGGTGAGGTACATATAGATATCTGCGTGTTAGTGAGATTCAAAGGCAAACTGAAATCTGATCATCATAGTCATCAAGACTTAGAACCAGAGCTGTTTAGCTTCAGAACAAATGAAATGACCAAACTTGCTTCTTTGACTGAGCGTAGGAGTGAGAAGTTGTCTATCATGTTTTTTTGAGCTTCAGGTGCATTTGTTCTAGAACTTCTAAAAAATGTTTACTGTCAGGATCTTATTTTCCAGTATAAGGATTAAGATGGTGTGGGGTTCTGTTTGTTTTGTTTTAATGAACAAGATCCCTTTTTTGGTCGAAAAGGCTGTGGCCGACCTGCAAGTTTGTCTCTATCTTTGAGACAATTTAGTCTTAGAATCAAACCAAAAAAAAAAAAAAAAAAAAAAAAAATTCAGTTTATGATGACTTGCAGTAAAACCTTGAATTTCTAAATTCCTTTATTTCCTGCTCTCTCCCATGTCTTTCTTTTTATCTATAAATAATATATCTGCTCTAGAGGACAAATAATATAAATATTGAGCAAAATGAAAAGGAATTTTAACTTCTTTACCCTTCCGGAATGATACAGATGAGTTGGCCAAAGGAAAAGGGAATTCTTTTGGTTCATTTGCCATGAACTGGAGTATGGATATTAGGGGTGGTTACAGGCTATTAGATCATCCACTCACTTTCCTCTCCAAGCAACAGTTAAATTTGTTGTCTTTTTCTCTGCTCACTTCTTGCTCAGAAAATAAAAAAAGAGCATTTCAGCTCCTCCTCATGGAGGGTAGCCACTTTCTGTCCACACGTGTGGTGGTCAAGGGCCGAGGCAGGAAGAAAGTGGAGAAGTTGGAATCACAGTTACCCTAAAGGGTGACTTTGGCTGCTCCCTTTGGCTAACGTGAGGAGGGTGCAGCCCTTGGAGAAACAACCGACATCTATTATCCGTCCTAAGTATGTTCTGCACACTCTGAGATGGATATGCTGTTTTCACAGTGCCCGGTAACAAATACACCATGAATTCCATGCCAGGACTCAAGATGGGAATGAGAAAACTACCAAAAAAAACAAAACCAAAAAGTTAAAAAAAAAAACGTACATACGTCCACTGGGATATCATTCAGCAATAAAAAGAAATGAGCAATCAACACAAAAAGACATGGAGGAACTTATCTACATATTTGCTAAATGAAAGAGGCCAATGTGAAAGGCTACTGCCTGATGCCAACTATATGACATTCTGGAAAAGGCAACACTCTAGAAACAGTAAAAACAGTAGTGGTTGCCAGGGGCTTGTGGGGAGGGCAGAGGAGTGAATAGGTGGAGCACAGGGGATTTTTTTTTTTAACATCTTTATTGGAGTATAATTGCTTTACAATGGTGTGTTAGTTTCTGCTGTATAACAAGTGAATCAGCTCTACGTATACATATATCCCCATATCCCCTCCCTCTTGTGTCTCCCTCCCACCCTCCCTATCCCACCCCTCTAGGTGGTCACAAAGCACCGAGCTGATCTCCCTGTGCTATACAGCTGCTTCCCACTAGCTATCTATTTTACGTTTGGTAGTGTATGTATGTCCATGCCACTCTCTCACTTTGTTCCAGCTTACCCTTCCCCTTCCCCGTGTCCTCAAGTCCATTCTCTACATCTGCGTCTTTATTCCTGTCCTGCCCCTAGGTTCTTCAGAACCACTTTTTTTTTTTTTTAGATTCCATATATATGTGTTAGCATACGGTATTTGTTTTTCTCTTTCTGACTTACTTCACTCTGTATGAGACTCTAGATCCATCCACCTCACTACAAATAACTCAATTTTGTTTCTTTTCATGGCTGAGTAGTATTCCATTGTATATATGCGCCACATCTTCTTTATCCATTCATCTGTCGATGGACACTTAGGTTGCTTCCATGTCCTGGCTATTGTAAATCGAGCGAGCACAGGGGATTTTTAGCACAGTGAAACAATTCTGTACGGTACTATAATGGTGGATACATGATATCCGTTTGTCAAAACCTATAGAATGTACAACACCAAGAGTGAACCTTAATGTAAACTATGGAGTTTAGTTAATAATAATGTATTAATATTGGTTCATTAATTGTAACTCTTAATTGTAATTAGTGTACCACACTAATGCAAGATGTTCAAAAATAAGGGAAACTATGTATGGAGAAGGAACGTTTGTGGGAACTCTATACTATCTGCTCAGTTGTTCTGTAAATCTAATACTGCTCTAAAAAACAAAGCCTATTTATTTTTAAAGTTACAGAACAAAACAAACCACATTCTAAGTCTATAGCCTTCAGGGATCATCCCCTTAAACTGTTTTATAAAATCTCTCAACTCTTCATCTCAGATATAGAAGACATACATCCACTACATTAATGATTTTCTGCCTCTCATTGAGGGATTTCTTTCTCTCTACTGCACTTAATCTTTTTCCTTATCTGAGTGTTAACTCAGTGTGAAGCTCCCCAAATTTTCCACGTTCCAGAGAGGGAGCAAAACATCGCAAAGCATGATGAGTTTCCTGTTAGATGTGTTTTAGGAAAGCCTTCCTCGTGTCCACGTTTTTCTGAGCTTTTGTGTGAACATTATGACTAAAATTTTCAGCATCCTTTGGAACATTACAGAAACTACAGAATTGCCTTTTATTTCTAGGTCCATTTTACTATCTTCTTTTACATCCCTTACTTAACTACTTCAGATGTCTTTGTTCTGACACTTTGTTTATTTGGAGCATTTTGACTGTGTTTTGCTGGACTACAAGGACACACATAAGCGGCTTATTTGTTCCCATTTGGGCAGTTTTGAATATAAGGTTATTGTGTGTTCCAGAGATAAGTGTGTCGGTCCTTTCTCCTACAAGAAAAGGATTCTGCTTTAGTCGTCTATAAAGTAGACAATGGGGACTGAGTTATGAGTTGTTAAGTAGACCTGCTTACAACTAAAATTATCAATTGAAACCACAGTTGATGGTTTCTCACTGCTGCTTTTTGGTTATTGTTTCTGCTTGATGTTTGGCTGAAGTTTGGACTTCTTAGCAGGGTCTGTTAACTTTTCAGAATGACTAACTTTGGTAGTTAATTACATGAGTCCTTCCCTCTGCATTCATTTTTGTTTAAACAGTTCATTAAGAACATCTTTGGAAACCTAAGACATCCTTCCAGGTAAATATCTGTGGAAAATATAAACACTGTGCAGATCTGCAAACAAATACAGCCATTGCCAAAGTGTGGTTATCTTTTACAGTCGGTGCTGTGGTTTTAATGTGAAAAAATACCATAAAAGCCTCCTCTTGGCTTGGCTTAAAGGGCTGTCTGATTCAGTGAGTAGTAAGTGAGGGAACAAAAATAGATATAATAATCTGTGCTTACACAAAAGTTTTAAGAAACTCTCTAGGGAGAAAACCCCACTTCTTCTGTCATCACAGTGTCACCTTATTAGAGAAATTCAAGGTCAAATTCTAGGTCTAGTGAAGCTGAGCAATCTTTGACTTCAGGGAGTGAGATGATACTGTCCTCGAACAAGCTTAGGGGCACCAGCCATCAGCAAATTGGTGGGTCGCTTCTGAGTTGACGCCTCTGTACTGATAGTCATTGTTGCTTGTAGAGATGATAAAGTTGTCCGTTGTGCTCACGTCAGTGTTTTATGTTTCAGGAGCTTATCCCACTTCTCTAGATTTTCTTTTTAATTCATTTGTGTTTGAGACCATTAGGTTAAGACAGGAGGTTCTTATTATACAACGGATTCAACTCATAGTAGATCCTACAGAAATCACTGAACTTGGCAGCCAACAAGTGACCAGGCTGACATTGAATTGAATAGAGAGATGCTGTCCACACCTTCAGGGAGACACACCTCCCACCCAGGAACTTGGCAGCTGGAGGAGAAAGACACTGAGATGCATGGAGAAGAGGACTGTTTTGGAAGCTAACAGATCTCCATTCTTAGCTATGTGACCAGAAATAAATCTCTTAACCTCTCTGCTCCCTGATTTCTTCCCCACCCTAAACCTGATGTGATATATCACCATAGGCAAAAAACAAAACAAGGCCGAAAAAAATCCCACATCTATTTAACCTTCATACTTTATACAAAAATTAACTCAAATGGATCACAGACTTAAATGTAAAACTGTAAAACTTTAGGAAAAAACATTGGAGAGAATAATCAGAAGCCAAGGCTACGTGCAAGTATGATCCATAAAGGGAAAAGCTAAAAAATTGGACCTCATCAAACCTGAAAACTTTTGTCCTGCAAAAGACCTTGTGAAGAGGACGAAAAGAAAAGCTACAGTCAGGGAGAAAATATTTGTAAACTACGTGCTTGATAAAGGCCTTGTACCTAGAAAACATAAAGAACTCAAAACTCAACAGTAAAAAACAATTCAATTAGGAAAATGGACAAACGACATGAATAGGAATTTTACCCAAGAGGATACACAGATGGAAAATAAACATATGAAAAGAGGTTTAATATCATTAGCCATTAGGGAAACGCAAATTAAAACAACAGTGAGATATCACTATACACCTATCACAATGGCTAAAACAAAAAATAGTGATGACACCAAATGCTGGGGAGGATGCAGAGAAACTGGATCACTCGTACATTGCTGATGGGAATGTACAATAAAATGATAGTCACTTTGGAAACATTTTGCCTGTTTCTTATTACATTAACATGAACTTACTGTGTGATCCAGAAATACACTCTTGGGCATTTATTCCAGAGAAACAAAAATGTATGTACAATAAAAACTTGTACATGAATGTTCATAGCTGTTTTATTTGTAATAGCCCCAAAGTGGGAAAAAGTACCAAATATCCTTCAGCTAGTGACTATTTAAACATTGTGGCATGCCTATACTGTGCATCAATAACTCTACAAGGAACTAGGCAGGATACGATGCAGCAGTAAAAAAGGAACAAGCCATTGATACAGGCAACAATTTGGGTGGATTTCGAGGGCATTATGCTGAATAAAAAAAAAGCTGAGCGAAAATATTACATCCTGTATAATGCCATTTGTACAATATTCGTGAAATGACGGAAGTACAGAGGTGGAGAACACGGTGCAGAAGTACAGAGGTGGAGAACACGGTGCAGAAGTACAGAGGTGGAGAACACGGTGCAGAAGTACAGAGGTGGAGAACACAGTGCAGGCATAGCTTGTCTTATTTTGCTTTGCTTTATTACACTTAGCAGATACGGCATCTTTTCACACGTTGAAGGTTTGTGGCAACGCTGCGTCGAGCAAGTCTCTTGGTGCCATTTATCCAACAGCATTTGCTTGCTTCGTGTCTCTGTGTCATATTTTGGTAATTCTCACAGTATTTCAGACTTTTTCTTTATTATTGTATTTATTATGGTGAACTACTACAACTCGCTGAGGGCTCGGATGATAAGTAGCATTTTAAACAGTGAAGTATCAATATATTTTTAAATTAAGGTATGTACATTGTTTTTTACACACAATTCTATTGTGCATTTAATAGACTACGTGTGGTATAAACATAACTTTTATATGCATTGGGAAACCACAAAAATTGTGTGGCTCACTTCATTGTGATATTCCTTTATTGCAGTGGTCTGGAACAGAGCCCGCAACATCTCTGAGGTATGCAGTATTTGACAAGGGTTAGAAAGTGTAGGAGAGAGGGAAGTTTATGTGTCTATAAAAAGGTAGCATGAAGGATCCTTGTGATGGAACTATTTGGTTTCTTGACTGGTGTTGGTCACACTAGTCTTTTATCACATTAATTTAATCACATGTGATAAAATAAAATAGAACTAGCTATATACATCCACACAAATAAATGCATGTAAAACTGGTGAAATCTGAATGCTTTTGGTGGACTGTATAAATATCATTCTTGGCTGTGATAGAGAAGTACAGCTTTTGTCAAGATGTTACTATTTGGAAACACTGAGTAAAAGGTCCTGGGACCTCCCTCCACATTTTTTTGCAACTTCCTATGAACTATAGTCTTTTCAAGATGAAAAGATTTTTTAAGAAGAGGAATTACGAAGACCCTTTCAGGTCTTCTATTTTGTGATGTAACCTTTGTTTGAGAAACCTAAGCTTTTGCTGACCACTCTTTTCATCCCATTCAAAGCCAAGCCAGCAAAAAGATGTTAGCAGAGAAGGGTAACTGAGGTCACCTGAGACTCCAGGAGAGTCTGTAGCCCGTGTTCTTTATAGCAATACTAGTGAGGAGAATGGAGGCTGGAACCCTGGGGTGATACTATAAAACAGTAGTTCTCAAACTTTAGCATGTGTCAGATTCACTTGCTAAAACACAGCCCCAGAGTTTCTGATCAGGAGGTCTGGGGTGGGGCTCAAGAATTGGCATTTCTAGCAAGTTCCCATGTGATGTTGGTGCCCATGCCGATATTGCTGGTCACAGACCACACCATGAGAACCACTGCTACAGAACATCTGAGAGTAGCAATTTTAAATTCTCCCAAGAAACCTCCACATAGAATGCAATGAAATAAACTAAGAATCGTCTATATTTACATCTTTTTTTTTATTCGTATAGTTTTCTCCCCCCCCTTACTATGCTGGCTGATAAAAATGTTGTTTTTGGTTCTTCGTCTGTGTGGGCTCAAGAAGTATGTCACTGAGTTAATTCGCAAAGTCTCTCACTGCACATCTGTCACATTCTCAGAAAATATTGTCCCAGAAAAATCCATCAACACAACACATAGGCCCCTAAGTGTACTGCACGCTTGGCATGCAAGAGAGTGAACGAAAACAATGAAATGCAAAAAGTGATCTGGACAGAGGCCTCAAAGTGAGTTAAAAAGATAAATCCTATAACAGAATGTGGAATTCCATCAGGGGTTCATTTTTACAGGTTTCTTTAATGGGTTTCTAAAATAAAAATGCTGTCCTAGGCAGAGCGTTGTAATGCTGAATAGATCATGCTTTGGAGTCCGATGCCTCTTTTTTCCCCCATTTTAGTTTTGCTACTTACAAGCGGTCTTAATAGGGTAAAGGTAACGAATGCAAGCTTCAGTTTCCCCCTGTATAAAAATACATAATAATGCCTAAATTGCAGGGGTCGTTAGGAGAATTATTAAGAAGACATCTAAAACAATTAGCACATTGTCTGACTCTTAAGGTCTCAGTATATAGTTGCAGTGAAGATGTTGAGAAAGAGGGAGCTGATGATGGTTATCAGCCATCTCACTTGTTGATCATATTTTGGCAGCTATACTCCAAGATAGAAATTAAATAACAGTTTACCAATTGGTAAATTGGTCACCATTTGGTCACCATTTTATAGAGCAATCACCAAGTCTCATGCTCTGTGAACTTTCCTGTTTTTCATATGAAATCTTCACAACCAGCCTGTGTGAGATGGGTACCGTTCTCAAAGAAAGATTGTTCTTGATGGCAAAATGAGGCTGATATCATCTGATTTGGCCTGGTTATTTACGTGGGACAGCAAGAATGATAATTTACTCTATAGGGCTTCTTACGTTTGCTTTTCTGAAGGTGTCATAAGAATCTCAGATTGGATTTGTACAAGCGTCTTGTGGCTAGTAAGCTAAACCAAGACCTCACCAGCAGATTTCACCGGTAGTAACTTACACATTTGGGTGAGCTCCTCTCTCCTGGAGTTCCCCAAAATATCCCAGGTTTCTTGGGCCTGCCAGGAACTGACTTTCCGCACTCATCTGTAAAGCAGGGAACACTGTAAGCCGGGAATCAGGCCAGTTTTCCCAAGAGAGCTTTGAAAACATGGCTCCATAAAATTAACCTTGGTTCCTTAACAGTGTCCGGTCATATCTGATTAAATGAGTATCTTCTCAAATAAAGTTTCTGGGCAAGACCATGGTTGCATACCTGTTTCCAATATGCTCTGATAACAAGGAAGACAAATTCATACTGAACCTGTGCAAATAACTATATTGTCATGAAAATGAAAGTTTCTGAATTCTGCAACAGGCAGAAAGAAAGAGATAGCATTTTCAAATGTTTTATTTCTCTTTACAAAATCATATGCCACTGCGTTGTTATGAGTTACAGGTAGCTTAAGAGAAAGAGGTTCCCTATATCCAGAAAGTAGACCATTAAAACATCAACAGTATATTTCCGTATCAGTTCATTCAGTACTATGTAATTCTCATTCTGCTACATCGTGGCTTAGTGGTCTCTTAAACACATCGACGTTTCCACTAGGGTTCTGGAAATCCTGCCTCAGTTCACTGGTATGGCCTCAAAGTTGTTTAAGCAATGTTATCAGAAGGCTTTACGCCAAATCAAAAGTACCTGGCATAGCCTTTATCCATGGGGCTCAGAGACAATGTTTTGTTTAAGACAAAATACTCTGGCCTGTAGCTGATCTGCAAAAGCTTTCACGGAGGCACCAAAGTAAAGTAAAATTTATCTATAGATGACATAAGACTTACAATGACTGCGGTTAACTTATTACTCATAGTTGTCAAAAGTGAAAGATCCGGTGAGGCTTCATTACAAGAATCCGTTTTGGAAAACCACTGGCTTAAAAGACGTTAGTTTCAGATGAAAGAAGTAAAGCTATGACCGAGTTAACATTTTAAAAATAACTGAAACTATGACTGATAACACTGTGCTGTTGTTGTCTTAATATCAGGCAAGTCAGCACCAGGGCTCAAAAAGAAATACATTATGGGTAGCGAGGCATTGACGGTTCTCTAGGAATCTCCCATACAGCACATGATTTCTGAAGTATTTCTAGTAATGACGTGTTGCCCAGATAGATTTATCCTGGGGAAGGCTAAGCATCGCTTCTGACTTAACAGTGATTCCCGTGCACGTCATGAATAGTAACATACTAAATAAACCTAATTGTTTTTAGCATCTCCCTTTTTACAAGGTGAAATAACAAATTCTTTGTGATTTCCAGGAACCCTTTGGGAAATATCAAAGACAGTTTTAGATGCAGAAGATATCACTTTGGACTCAGTTTTGGGAAGGGAAAATACCAAAAGTTGTCAGAAGATTTAAACACCTGATTAAGATAAGACCAAGGGTTTCTTGAAACAGTACTTGGCTACCTGTTTAGCTAAAGGGACAGTAAAAGAGTTTAAAAGTAAACACAGCTGGTAATGTGATTGTAAAGAATCTTAACTTTTTCAAAAGTAAAAAGACTTTGTTTTCTTAAATAATCAAGTAGATAATAAAGTCAACATACAATGCAGGAAATTATTCTAAGACACAGAATCTCTGCCTTCTAGGCAGATAACTCAGAAGGAAAAGAGAAACATTTACAACCCTTATTAAAACTGGACCAATATCCCATAAAAGTTTGTTTTTTTAATGGAGAGAAAACCAGTTCTACTTTGCATCAGTAAAGTATTTGATACTAAATGTCTTTTTGAAAAGCAAATGAACCCATCAAACCTTAGCCAGCTTTGACTACAGCTTTGACTTCCTTTCCACAAACCTTCTACAATCCTCTGCATCCATTCAGATTCTGTCCTACACATTAGTGACTAGCCATTTGACTTGGGGATAAAGCTATTCTTTTTTTTTCCTTAACAGAAACATGTCCTGCAAATCTTGCACCCAAAGTTGTACTTCTTTGCCACTATTAATCCTAGTAGAGTCTCATTCACATGTATCAATTATAATTTTTAACCTTAACAGTAACCTTTATTTCCCAGAGGAAGAAGGAAGATGGATAATTGTGAACTGTCATATACCAGCATTTTGTAGCACACTAGCAGAGCTCATACTTACACATTTCACAACTTTTAATAGCTATTCGTATCCCTTATAGTACAACTTTGCAAAATGGCAAAAAGGAACACATTTGTTAACAGACCCAAATATATCTAGCCTCTCTGTAATACATAAAAATAAAAGGGAGGGCTTCCCTGGTGGTGCAGTGGTTGAGGGTCCACCTGCCGTTGCGGGGGACGCGGGTTCGTGCCCTGGTCCGGGAAGATCCCACGTTCCGCGGAGCGGCTGGGCCCGTGAGCCATGGCTGCTGAGCCTGCGTGTCCGGAGCCTGTGCTCCGCGGCGGGGGAGGCCACAGCAGTGAGAGGCCTGCATACCGCAATAAATAAATAAATAAAAGGGAAAATGTATGTAACCGTAAAATTATGCTTAGTGGTCACTGTTTCAATATAATGATTTAGATATCCAATGAATATCCATCAATTAATGCAGCTTAGTATCAATCAAGTATTGAGTAAATGATTTAGTATCAATTTCCTTAATTTCTGGGAATTTTAGAAATATTCAGTTTATACAAATGATTATCTCTAAGCCAAGTAAAATAGAGCTCCTATAAGAGATTTTACAATCTAATCTGATAATGCTTTCCTGAGATAAGAAGATGTTAGATGCTCACACAATGAGAGGTAAAGTGCTTTCTGAATTACAGACACACAGAAATGCAAACAGAGACAGAATTTAGCTTCAATTCTAAAATTTAAGCCATGGTTGAAGAGTCACACACCCATGTGTAATTCTGTGTTTTGTAATTCTGTAACACAGAATTACAAAAGTTACTGGTCCACATCAAAGAGCTATTCCCTTCCCAGTGGGTATGAATCTTAATTGATTTGAGCTCAAAATAGACAAACAGAAAAGAGTAACAAACCAAATTCTCTGTCATCTTCACTCAAGAGAGACAAGATCTCCATAAATCATGAATCCATTTATAGAGATCAGCAAACGGTCACACCACAAAAGCAAAAGAAGCTTACACCAGGAAACGAGTGAGTACTCAAAAGGAATACAGATCAAACCCTTGCCATGCTACCAGTGGATAAGAGTTGATATTACAGGGCCAGTTAGACTCATCATTGAAACCCTGGACCAGGAATGGAGCTCTGTGGTCGCCAAGAGGCCTCATTACTTGTCTGGAGTAAACAAGGATTTGAATGCAAGAGCCAATCTATTCAAGTCATGACACCAAACTGTCAAAGACAAGTTGCACCGGACAATTAAGGAGATTATTTTATTCAAACTATTGCAAAGATATTGCAATAATATTCATTAATGATGAAGGCCTTGAAGAAAAGGAAAGGGGCCTGGGGTTTTACAAAGGCAGGTAAACAAGGAATTTGTGTACAAGTCTTATGCGAGTCATGAGGAAGGGTGGCCGTGGGGTCTCACCTCAAGGTGTACAGTTAGCTGTTTGCCAGAACTCAAAAGACTTGTGAGATGTATTAATCATTGCTGTTTTCCAAGAGAACAAGATTCAGGTAAAGTTCAACATTTTCAGTGCCTTTTATCTTCTCTTTCTCATTTCTTTCAAGCAGTTCTCTTTGTTGAGGCTGTATGTTTACTATTCTCCTCTCTGACTGATCCCATCAAAACAGTTGATATAAAACATCTAGCTAAGTTGCACTATATTTTAGGCATTTATTCATCATCACACCAAGGAAGGTTTTAGGCTCTCATTCCAAGAAAGCACTGAAGTAAGATCTTTTGAAGATGGCTTTGTATCTGACTAGAGGCAAGAAAGAGGTCTATGTAAGTGGATCACAGGCTTTTGACCACTGAGACCCACAGTCCAAAATGTGTTCATTGATATCTATATGTGTGTTTAACTGGAGAAATAGTTGGATGATGTTTATAACACAAAACTCGACTGTATGTGATGCACAGTGATACTTTCTATTCTAGTCTCTGCTACTCTATCGCATTTTTTAAAGGGGGTGGTGACTGATTAAAATTGATTCCCACTAACACATTGCAAAACACGGTTTGAAGTACACTGGCTGGAGTACCTTTTGAAATTACTTTCTTATTTTAAAAATATTTAGCAACCTTTTCAAAAATCCTACTACTATCATTTTTGTGGAGTTTTAAAGATACAAATATATTGCCCTCCAATCTTTTTCCACATAATGTGTAGCAGACTCCCAAGTGTATTTTAATAGATCAGCAGTTTCCAGTACTGTATTTGGACTCTGATGGTGTTTTATCAGAAATAGTCTGTAATGAAAAATTGAAAGAAAGGATGACAATGTAGTCTGCAGACATGTATAGTCATTTATTTATTCAACAAATATTCAGTACCTTTTAGATTCTAACAATGTCTCTGGGTAGTCAGGGACAAATGAGAAAGGCAAAGTACATGCCTAGGTGAATCTTCCCTTCTAATCAAGAAAAAATTGTCAAAAAATGTTATTGAAAAATATAGACATTTTCCTTCTCATATTCCACTTGACAGGATCCTTCTGAGAATGTATGTATGTATAAATACCATTTATATTATATTATATATAACTATATATACATATCAAAGTATTAAAGAGTTCTTTTTTATAAATAGTGACAGTAGATGATAGTTTTGTTTGTTTTACTTCAAAAATAAATTTGGCAACTTGATGTCAATGCCCATTTTTTAAAAAATTATTTTATTAGCTCATAAAATCTAAAAGTCTAGAATAAGCTAGATAACTCTTCATTTCCACTGCCCCCTGCCATGAGGTGATGATCGACAACCAGTTCTAACTACACAAAAGAGGGAAATGAGACCACCATTGACTCAGACACCAGTGCCTCTCAAAGCGATTTGAAAATCAATAGTAAGCTCTGAAATCCACTGTGTAAGAAATGGTAATGTTTAGGGTCATTTAGAAGAAAGATTAGTCTAATGAATTTTGGCCCGCTCTGTTAAGTACAACCATATTTTGCGCAGTGTGGTTCAAAAGAGTGATTTAATAGCTGCAATCCAAGAAGTGTTGAAAGCTCTGACCCAGTTTATGATTCTGAATCTAGGACACATACAAACAGGATGAGAAACCCAAGAATCAAACTGATGACTGTGTCGAGCTCTGGAGACACAGCATTTTAACACACAAAGCCAAAATTTGACCTTCATTTCTGCACACTCGCCTCCTACAGTTTTCCTTGGGCGTTTATGTGTGAAGGCAAGGGGAGGATTTGACTTAGTGTCTCTGGCCATCATCTTTCCTCCACTCCCACTCTAAAGCATCATTTCAAAGTTGGGGCAGAAGTAAAGGATTTGACCCTCCTACAATGAATGATAATAATGATAATAGCTAATCCTTATATAGTACTTATTGTGTGTCAGGGACCATTCCTGGCACTTTACATCTCTGAACTCATTTAATCCTCACAGCCCTATGAGGTAACTATTAGCATCCCCATTTTTCAGGAAAGAAAACTGAGTGCAAACCCGTACAAACTGTGATCACATAACTGTTTTTTTTTTTTTTTTTTTTAGCGGTACGCGGGCCTCTCACTGTTGTGGCCCCTCCCTTTGCGGAGCACAGGCTCCAGACGCGCAGGCTCAGCAGCCATGGCTCACGGGCCCAGCCGCTCCACGGCACGTGGGATCTTCCCGGACCGGGGCACGAACCCGTGTCCCCTGCATCGGCAGGCGGACTCCCAACCACTGCGCCACCAGGGAAGCCCCCCACATAACTGTTAAACAGCAGAGCTAACAATCAAGCCCAGGCCGTCTGGCCTCAGAGGCTAGCCTCTTAACTGCTGCAACAGGCCGCCTCTCGAATGAGGAAAGCTTAGAATGAGCAATATTAGTATGCAAATGCAAAATGAAATGGGGCTTCGCTGGTGGCGCGGTGGTTGAGAGTCCGCCTGCCGATGCAGGGGACACGGGTTTGTGCCCCTGTCCGGGAAGATCCCACATGCCGCGGAGCGGCTGGGCCCGCGAGCCATGGCCACTGAGCCTGCGCGTCCGGAGCCTGTGCTCCGCAACGGGAGGGGCCACAACAGTGAGAGGCCCGCGTACTGCAACAAAACAAATCAAAACAAAAAAAACCAAACAAAATGAAATGGAAGTTAGCCCAACAGCTTATTGGTTACTCGAGATCAATAAGAGCCCTGCAAATACGTGGCTCTGGGTTACAGTTTTGGTAGATTCCCCCAATTCCTCTCCCAAACCCAAATATTCTGACCCGGGGCTCACCTTCCGGGTTGAAACCACCAAATGAGAAAAAAGTAACTTTGAGTTTTTGCAGTTAAAAAAGAGGCACGTAATAGCCACTTAAGAAAAACAAAAATACAAGATTTTTTTTTTTTAACAAGTGCATTACTACCAAATAATAGCTGTCTGATCATTAGGGAAATATAAATAAGAAAGGTAAGATAATTTAACTTTTCTTTTCCCTAAACTCTCATTTCTGTCAAACGTGAAAGCCTGTGGGTTTTACTCTTGTTCCAGTTTATATAATCACATTCCAAACTACTTATGTGAACTTTTTTGAGGGTTTTTTTTTCATACATAGCTCCTTCTCTTATCAGCCTCTTGTAATCAGCTTTATATAAGAGTTATATTTCATTCATTTCTTTTTCTTTTCCCTCTTTTGTAAGTTCTTGGACTTGGCTGTCAACTGAATCTTGCACTGGGTAATTAGATGGTTCATAAGCTCCCAACATGTTGTAACGTATGTGTACTTCTCTGCCCCAACTTGATAAAATGAGTGATACTGGGACACCATTGTCATGCACACCCCCAAACCTGGGCGTGTAACCTTCAACTGCCTGAACTTGTTCGGATGGAAATGGGAATTTTCAAACACCTAGATATCCTTCCCGTGCTGGTTTTATTTTGAAAGGTGCATCAGGAGAGAGCTCACGAGGGAAGAGCATGGGGTGGGAATTTCTGCGGCAGAAATCCTTTCAAATAATTTTTGAAACTGTATGTGGTAACTTAAGTTTACTTCGCTTACTTAAGAAATAGTCATCGATGAAATATGCAACTTTGGAGAAAGTACCTGACTGTGGCAATAATTCCATGTTCACCTCTGAACAGGAGCAGCCCTTAGACCAAAGGCGCCAAATGTCTCAGTCCTCTGTTCCTTTGCTTCTGACGCTCTGCATTCTTTCCTCTTGCCCAGTTCTCCTCTTTCAATGCCCTGTAGATGAGTCCCTCTTAATTTCCGAAGTTAATTTGCATTGGCGTTAACTAACTACTTTATTCATTTAGCATCTTTTTTAATAACCCTCAGATCTTGATTCCCCATGTCCTGCCAGAGTCCTGCCCCATAGCTTTTGCTAAATGCCAAAAGCATTCAACCATTTGGTCCTATATAGTGTACAGTAGTCAGCAGAGGGAAATCTCTCAAAGGATCAACATAATCTCTGTGAATCAGAGAAGCTTTATATGGCCTCCAGCATCTTCCTTGGGCTGGGCTCTCTGGGATTCTGCTTAAGCTCCATGTTCTCTTTTTTTTTTTTTTTTTTTTTGCGGTACGCGGGCCTCACTGTTGTGGCCTCTCCCGTTGCAGAGCACAGGCTCCGGACGCGCAGGCTCAGCGGCCATGGCTCACGGGCCCAGCCGCTCCGCGGCACGTGGGATCCTCCCGGACCGGGGCACAAACCCGTGTCCTCTGCATCGGCAGGCGGACTCTCAACCACTGAGCCACTAGGGAAGCCCAGTGTTCTCTTGATCTCTTTGCCACTCCTGACCTTCACTTCATACCTTCTCTCTGCCTTCCCCATTATCATTTACAGCGTAGGTTTTGGAAGAAAGAAACTTAATGCTATGGGCCACCTTAGGATATGCTTTATACCTGGGAAATGGAAGTAACACTTTAAGAATTTTGTATCTGGATATGATAATTTTTTTTAAACTTTACTTTTTATTTTAGAAGGATCTTAGATTGGCATTAAAGTTGCAGAGATAGTACAGAGTTTCCATTCACACTTCACCCAGCTTCCCCTAATGTTAGAAATTTGCATAAGCACAGTATCTGTTCCCAGATCTAATCCACGATGGCACATTGCATTGCTACATGATTATTTTAAACGGTGGTTAAAAACAAGACCTCTTCCAATGCTCCTGTCACTGTAGGCACGTGTGTGTGTGTGTGTGTGTGTGTGTGTCTTTAATAATGCAAATGGAAGGGCTATTAATTAAACGTGGAGGTTTTTCTTTGTAGCCTTTTTAGATAAGACACTACTGATGAAATGGGCAAGGGGTGTATTATCATAGAATATTAAATATCTTGAAGCATTTGCTTTTCAACTGTGACTACACACCAGCTTCATCTGAAGAATGTTTGTAGAGTACACATACATGGTTGTCCCCCACCAAAGATTTATTGAACAGGAATCTCTAGGGAGTGAGGACCAAAATCTGTGCTTTTATAACCTCCTTAGTATTGGGCGGTCATGGCCAGAAAAGATTATCTTAGACATTTCCATTTCAGAAGCTAAAACAGACTCCTGATTTTATATCCTCTAATATAAGACATGCGTATGAGTATAAATATGGACATGTAATAATTTGTGATGAATGTTAAATGTGTTTCTTTTTTGGGTTTTTTTTTTTTTTGCGGTATGCGGGCCTCTCACTGTTGTGGCCTCTCCCGTTGTGGAGCACGGGCTCTGGACGCACAGGCCCAGCGGCCATGGCTCACGGGCCCAGCCGCTCCGCGGCATGTGGGATCTTCCCGGACCAGGGCACGAACCCGTGTCCCCTGCATCGGCAGGCGGACTCTCAACCACTGCGCCACCAGGGAAGCCCTTAAATGTGTTTTAATAGCTCTCTATTGCAGAATATTCTTGCCGCTGCCAGTACTATCAAGCCTATCTTGACTAAGCTAAGGGGGACTTCATACCCCTAGTCCATACTGCTATCAGCCTTACTTGATCCAATGTCCTTTGGAACCTCATGGCCTTGAGTTCAAGCTCTAGCTGTGCCCTTATAGACTTGAGAAAGTTCATACCTTGTTTTCTATCTATAATAGAGAATTGTTATTACTAACATGCAAAATGGCTGTGAGCATAAACCTGCTGATATGGAAGGCTTAGGAGACAGTATTATTTCCCAAATAGTGGTAATCCTAAAAATCTACAACACCTGGAAAGTGAGAAAATGTATAAAAGTCACAAAATTGGGAATGCACAATATTAAATCCCATGTTTGTCTTAGTTTCTTATATACTCTGGACTGCCTCCTACTAAGAATTTCCAACACAAGCTCCAATTAAATCGTTCTTTGATATATCGTGTGTAGAGAAAACCTGACATATTTACACATAGAGAGAAAGGAGACCAAAAAAATCTCCCAAAATGCTGAAGTTGTGAAAGCAAATGTCAGAAGTAGAATTTATCAGGATCCTGCACAAAGTACTCGCAGTTTTGTGGCTGATTTGCAGTTGTGGAACTATAAACACCTGACTGCAGACGCCTCATTTTTTACTTCTTCTACCAGGTATGTTTCCTTTTGAAAATATATTGGGTTTTCAATTTTTTGTTCACTCTGAAAAGTGACAGTAAATGTTATCAAAATTTTTATAGTGTTATACACCCTTGATTGAAAAGCCCTTTACAAAATATATTACATTGTTTCATAGAAACAGCCTTGAAATATGGGGGGAAAATGTGCTTGTCATGGTGGATTAGAAGTTCTAAATGAAGAGACATTCCTATTTTGTAATAATTTATTATATTTTGTTGATGCGTTCTTTTTCCTTTAAAGCATAAAGATTTTAAGAATATGCGTGAACATGTTAGAAAATATCCAAATAATTCTGGCCAAATCCTGCAGACGCCAAAACCTGAGAGTGTGTGCCCAGCTGAGGCCCTGGCCATTCCCAGCAGTCTTTTCTCCAACTTTTTTTTTTTTTTGTCCATGCCAAGTGGCTTGTGGGATCTTATTTCCCAGACCAGGGACCAAACCTGGGCCCTCAGCAGTGGAAGTGCGGAGTCCTCACCTCTGGACCGCCAAGGAATTCCCTCCAACTTTTTGTCTTCACACAGCCCCATCCAGCTTGCCCATGACACCTCCTCTCCTTGGTTCCTTGTTATTTAGTTCTGTTAATTAGCTATTTACAAAGGAATCTCCACATGAGTGGGAATCTTTATCAGTTTTGTTCACGAATATATTGTGAATCTCTAGACTAGTGCTTGGCACATAGTAGGTGTTTAATAAATATGTGTTGAACGAATAAATGAATCAATGACCGACACTGTACGTTGTAAATATATCATCTCATTTAATCTGTATAGCATCCTATGCTGTAAGCACCGTTATTATCTTCATGTGACAGACAGTAATCTTGTTCGATTAGGAAACCACCAAGGTTACACAGCTGATACGTGGATGGCAGCCGCTAATAGCGTATGTTCTAAAGATCATGGAATATTGCCTTCCTGTCTGATATTCTGGGGATGTGTGTGCATGCAGGGTAGGTTTAGGAAAGTTCGGGGCGCTGGGAGAATATAGGAGAGGTAATGGTTTAATTTCATTCCCAACCCATGAGCCCACATCCTGTTCCCATTGTCCAGCTTTCATTTTTTGTGATTTCTTCTTCCCCATCTGTCTTGCCTTGTCTTTTTCCTCAATAGTTTTTCTAAGGCTTTCGAATTATATGACTAACCATTAATGGAGAAAAGAGCCTTGGAATCATTTAGCTATTTTATGTTCTATTAGCTAAATGTGGATTCACTTTTTTTTCATTGATTTCCCCATATGACTGCGAAGCTTCAGAAAAATCCTGAGATTATCCTGGGTGGGCCACATTAGATATTCTCACATTGTCGAATTCTCCAAATGCTCTTTCTTAATTCATCATCAGTCTAGAAATTTAAACCAACACTGAAAACGAAGGGCCTGAAAGATTTATATCGACTTTTAAACCTCCTCCCTGATGTTCTGGGGCTATGTCAACATAGGCAGAGAGAAGTGGAGAGTCAAGGGTATTTAAGAATCCCATGATGTGAGAAGTGAAGAAGGACTTAGAGATCTTTTAGCCACCCCTCCTCCCCCCAATTTTAAATGTAAAAACTGGAATCTAAAGCCAACAGTAGAACCAGCTGTACCTACCTGCCTGCTATCTGGGTAATTCTAATAATTACAGACTATTGTGGAGAAAAAAAATTCATTTGTAATAAAGGTTTTATTTTCAAAGGTTGCCATCTTAAACGAATTACCATTTTTCCGAAATTAGCACACCCACCGAGTCACCTTTGTAAGAAGAATTTGATAAATGCTATAAAATAAATTCAATTCAGTAATGGAGTATCTGTTTATTGGGTTACATTTAAATATTCTGTGTCATTCCACAGTTAAAATAGTCACAAAAATACATAAATGTAAAGAGTTAATATAACTAATTGAATTAATTTGAGGGAAGAAGAGTTAAAATTTTTTTTAATGTAAAGAAAATGTTAAATCCAGAAGTAAGATAAGCACACACACAAAAAAACTAAAAATAGAACTACCATATGATCCAGCAATTCCACTCCTTGGTATATATCTGGAAAAAAATGAAAACATTAATTTGAAAAGATAAATACACCTCAGTGTTCATAGCAGCACTGTTTACAATAGCCAAGATATGGAAGCAACCCAAGTGCCTATCAACAGACAGTTGGATTAAGAAGTTGTGGTATGTTTGTATATATACACAAATACAATGGAATATTACGCAGCTATTAAAAAGAATGAAATTCTGCCATTCTGCGTGGTTGGACCTAGAGAATATTACACTTAGTGAAATAAGTCAGAGAAAGACAAATGCTGTATGATATCACTTATATGTGGAATCTAAATGTATGTGCAAAACAGAAGCAGACTCACAGATATAGAAAACAAACTTGTGGTTACCAAAGGGGAGAGGGAAGGGGAGGCGGGAATAGACAAATAAGGGGTATGAGATTAAGAGATACAAAATACTATGTATAAAATAGATAAGCAGCAAGGATATACTGTATAGCACAAGGAATTATGTGCATTAGCTTATAATAACCTATAATAGAGTATAATCTGCAAAAATACTGAATCACTATGCCGTATACTCAAAACTAATATATTGTAAATCACCTGTACTTCAATAAAAAAAATATCTATGCCATCAAACTCTGGGGAGAGGCCTAAATGGGAACCAAGTTTCCTAGTAAACAAAGTAAAGAAAGGAAAGCTGAGTAACTCCAAGATTCATAGTTGCTGTGCTACATAAGCAAACCAGTTATCAGAATACTATACAACATTCCAAGACAAAATAGACCTGAGAGATTTTTCTTGTTTGAATAATGAGGATCTACAATTTGCCATGCGCAGAAAAAAACAAGAATGTAAGGTGAATGCTGTTGTCACTGGACTTACAATTCACTTGGAAAAGACATTAAAAATGAAGTATGATATGAGTGAGAATGAAATGAGTGGTCTTGTAGCGGTTCCAAAAAAATATTATGAGATTACAGGAGAAGGAAGGATTCTGAACGGTGGGATTTGGGAAGACTTTCAGGAGGAAGTGGCATATCGACAGGACCTTGAAAACGGCCCAGATTTGCAAAAACAAAACGAAACAAAAGAAACACTTTCTTCTTCTAATCAACTGTTGAAAAATGTAATGTCTGCACTATCAGGTAACAATAATAGATTTTTTTCCCTCTGTCATCTAGAATTGTCGTCAATGAACACTGACTAATCTGTGTGATATTTATCAAAGCCACACTTAATAACTCCAGTGATCTTTTAAAATAAAAAGTAAGGTACCTTAAAAAGGTCTCAGCATAAAGGAAGCATTAACATCTCATCTGTATAAGTCTGTGACCTTTTGGATGAAAAGTCTGAACAATGTGTAAATGATAGTTTCACAACAGCAATGGCATGCATTGCCGTGTAGGAGTAGGAAAAAAAGTCTTTGGGTCTTGATTTAAAAACCTTCTTATGAAATATGAAACTAACAACCAAAAGGATTAATCCCTCCAGTGAGGCAGGAGAGAATGCTTACATTTTGGAAATGAAGTTACTTCCTTGTCCCTGAGGTAGAACATATGCTCTTGCATTAATCCTTTACTAAATCAGATCCAAGAAGAGTTAATGCAGTTTCTAACAGGTTAGTATCAGTTTGTCAAAAGGACCAAGCTGTTGTGATTTATCCTGACTTTGGATTCTCCCAAATTATCAGTGGATGTAGTTTGGATTGTTTCAGAAAGATAGCTTCACTAGTTTTGGGAGAAGAGCATTGAAATGGCTGTTCTATTTACAGTAGCCCAGACACGGAAGCAACCTAAGTGTCCATCAACAGATGAATAGATAAAGAGGATGTGGTATATATATACACAATTGAATATTACTCAGCCATAAAAAATAATGAAATATTGCTATTTGCAGCAACATGGATAGACCTAGAGATTATCATGCTAAGTGAAGTAACTCAGAGAGAGAAAGGCAAATATTATCTATCACTTATATGTGGAATCTGAAAAATAATACAAATGAATCTATTTACAAAACAGAAACAGACTCACAGACATAGAAAACAAACTTGTTACCAAAGGGGAAAGGGAGGAGGAGAGGGATAAATTAGGAGTATGGGATTAATAGATACACACTACTATATATAAAACAGATAACTACAAGGATTTACTCCATAGCACAAGGAACTATAGTCAATATCTTGTAACAACCTGTAATGGGAAATAATCTGAAAACATATATATATATATATATATATATATATATATAAAACTGAATCACTTTCCTGTAGACCTGAAATTAACACAATATTGTAAATCAACTATACTTCAGTTTTTAAAAAGGTGAAAAAGAAGTGTGCTGTCAGAATAGAAAGACCTGTCAGCTGGTATCAATAAAATTTAGTTAAGAAGCACTAGGGTTAAGTGTATCTAAGGAGTACAACAATGATAGTGTTTTAGCTCAGTAATATCTTGCTTTAAAAAGCTAGATTATCTATAACTCTGAAGACTATCAAAGCATGACATTCAAGCTACAAATTAGGGAGAAAATAGTGATTCTTACAAAGGCATTCTCATTTAGAGAAGAGCTAACACCTATCCTTCTCAAACTCTTCCAAAACACAGCAGAGGGAGGAACACTCCCAAAGTCATTCTACGAGGCCACCATCACTCTGATACCAAAACCAGACAAGGATGTCACAAAGAAAGAAAACTACAGGCCAATATCACTGATGAACATAGATGCAGAAATGCTCAACAAAATACTAGCAAACAGAATCCAACAGCACATTAAAAGGATCATACACCATGATCAAGTGGGGTTTAACCCAGGAATGCAAGGATTCTTCAATATATGCAAATCAATCAATGTGATACATCATATTTACAAATTGAAAGATAAAAACCATATGATTGGGCTTCCCTGGTGGCGCAGTGGTTGAGAGTCTGCCTGCCGGTGCAGGGGACACAGGTTCGAGCCCCGGTCTGGGAAGATCCCACATGCCACGGAGCAACTGGGCCCGTGAGCCATAACTTCTGAGCCTGCGCGTCTGGAGCTTGTGCTTCGCAACAAGAGAGGCCACAACAGTGAGAGGCCCACGCACCGCGATGAAGAGTGGCCCCCACTCGCCGCAACTAGAGAAAGGCCTTGCACAGAAACGAAGACCCAACACAGCCAATTAATCAATCAATCAATAAAAATAGAAATGCTGCAGAATTATTTTTAAAAAAACATGTGATCATCTCAATAGCTACGGAAAAAGCTTTCAACAAAATTCAACACCCATTTATGATAAAAACCCTCCAGAAAGTAGGCATAGAGGGAACTTACCTCAACATAATAAAGGCCATATATGATAAACCCACAGACAACATCGTTCTGAATGGTGAAAAACTGAAACTGTTTCCACTAAGATCAGGAAAAAGACAGGGTTTCCCACTCTCGCCACTATTATTCAACGTAGTTTTGGAAGTTTTAGCCACAGCAGTCAGAGAAGAAAAAGAAATAAAAGGAATACAAATTGGAAAAGAAGTTAAAACTGTCACTGTTTGCAGATGACATGATACTATACATAGAGAATCCTAAAGATGCTACCAGAAAACTGCTAGAGCTAATCAATGAATTTGGTAAAGTAGCAGGATACAAAATTAATGCACAGAAATCTCTTGCATTCCTATACACTAATGATGAAAAATCAGAAAGAGAAATTAAGGAAACACTCCCATTTACCATTGCAACAAAAAGAATAAAATACCTAGGAATAAACGTACCTTAGGAGACAAAAGACCTGTATGCAGAAAACTATAAGACACTGATGAAAGAAATTATAGATGATACAAACAAATGGAGAGATATACCATGTTCTTGGACTGGAAGAATCAACCTTGTGAAAATGACCATACTAGCCAAAGCAATCTACAGATTCAATGCAATCCCTATCAAACTACCAATGGCATTTTTCACAGAACTGGAACAAAAAATTTCACAATGTGTATGGAAACACAAAAGACCCTGAATAGCCAAAGCAATCTTGAGAAAGAAAAACAGAGCTAGAGGAATCAAGCTCCCTGACTTCAGACTATACTACAAAGCTACAGTAATCAAGACAGTATGGTACTGGCACAAAAACAAATATAGATCAATGGAACAGGATAGAAAGCCCAGAGATAAACCCATGCACATATGGTCACCTTATGTTTGATAAAGGAGGCAAGAATATACAATGGAGAAAAGACAGTCTCTTCAATAAGTGGTGCTGGGAAAACTGGACAGCTACATATAAAAGAATGAAATTAGAACAGTTCCTAACACCATACACAAAAATAAACTCAAAATGGATTAAAGATCTAAATGTAAGGTCAGACACTCTAAAACACTTAGAGGAAAACATAGGCAGAACACTCTGACATAAATCACAGCAAGATCCTTTTTGACCCACCTCCTAGAGAAATGGAAATAAAAATAACCAGATGGGGCCTAATGAAATTTAAAAGCTTTTGCACAGCAAAGGAAACCATAAACAAGACGAAAAGACAAACCTCAGAGTGGGAGAAAATATTTGCAAATGAAGCAACTGACAAAGGATTAATCTCCAAAATTTACAAGCAGCTCATGCAGCTCAATATCAAAAAAGGAAACAACCCAATCCAAAAATGGGCAGAAGACCTAAATAGACATTTCTCCAAAGAAGATATACAGATTGCCAACAAACACATGAAGGGATTCTCAACATCACTAATCATTAGAGAAATGCAAATCAAAACTACAATGAGATATCATCTCACACTGGTTAGAATGGCCATCATCAAGAAAATCTACAAACAATAAATACTGGAGAGGGTGTGGAGAAAAGGGAACCCTCTTGCACTGTTGGTGGGAATGTAAATGATACAGCCACTATGGAGAACAGTATGGACGTTCCTTAAAAAACTAAAAATAGAACTACCATACAACCCAACAATCCCACTACTGGGCATATACCCTGAGAAAACCATAATTCTAAAAGAGTCATGTACCACAATGTTAACTGCAGCTCTATTTACAATAGCCAGGACATGGAAGCAATCTAAGTGTCCATCAACAGATGAATGGATAAAGAAGATGTGGCACATATATACAATGGAATATTACTCAGCCATAAAAAGAAACAATATTGAGTTATTTGTAGTGAGGTGGATGGACCTAGAGTCTGTCATACAGAGTGAAGTAAGTCAGTAAGAGAAAAACAAATACCGTATGCTAACACATATATATGGTGTCTTAAAAAAAAAATGGTTCCTAAGAACCTAGGGGCAGGACAGGAGTAAAGACACAGATGTAGAGAATGTACTTGAGGACACGGGGAGGGGGAAGGGTAAGCTGGAACCAAGTGAGAGAGTGGCATGGACATATAAACACTACGTAAAATAGATAGCGAGTGGGAAGCAGCTGCATAGCACAGGATATCAGCTCAGTGCTTTGTGACCACCTGGAGGGGTGGATAGGAGGGTGGGAGGGAGACTCAAGAGGGAGGGGATATGGAGATATATGTATACGTATAGCTGATTTCCTTTGTTATACAGCAGAAACTAACACACCTTTGTAAAGCAATTATATTCCAATAAAGATGTTAAAAAAATAAAAGACATTCTCTACACTGTGATGTAGAAGAAGTGTCCCAGGCAGTGGTCTGTAAAGCACATTTTGTGATTCCATTGAGAAGGATAATGTGGTGTGAGCATAGCTAGGATACCTCAAAATCCACTACTCTTTGGAGAAATGTGCCATTTATTTCCACTGAAGATAAGGCAATTGGAACAAGTAACTTTTCCCCCTGGTTTAGATGTAGCTGTGCCTTTCAAAATGAGCTCTCATTTACCAAATGCATAGAAGAGTCCTCTCTTCAGGAACACAGGATATCAAACACAATTAAGAAAAAAGGCAAGAGTCCCTTTGAATGTAGAAGAAAATTAGTCCAAACTCCTTATTCTAAATGAAGGCAAAATGCAGCTTTCATGGCACCCATGACCTTAAGATTATGTAAGGAACATGTGACACTTGCTGTTTTGGGTTCTATTTGGCTTTTGTTTATAGCTAATTCAGATAAGTTCAGTTCTAGGCATATTTTTTCCTAATCTCCCAATGAGGCTGATGTTCATTCTCTCATTATGTCACACTTTCCTTTATGCAACAATTTCACAGAAAAACACAAAGAATACTCCTGTGGAATTTTGGGGGTCATTTCAAGATGATTGCTGGCTATGGTGGACAGACTCTGAAAACAGTCCCCATGATACCTGACCCCTGGTTTCAGTCTCTTGTGTGATGCCCTCCTCATGAATGGGAGCAGGGCCTTTGACTTGTTTCTTACTGATAGAATACAGCAAGGTTGACCAGATGTATGTAATTATGTGTGTGTATTTATGTAATTGTGTGTGTGTGTGTGTGTGTGTGTGTGAAGTTTAATCATGGTACAGGAGATTGTTAAAAAGGATTTTAGAAAACAAAAACCTTATTTATGTGGGATAGTTTCTTAAAGACTATCTCAGTGCTTCCCAAGACATTTCCTTCTGTCATTTCTCCACATTCTGCCTTGGATTTTAGTTTTTGGTATTAGGAATCCATCATCCATCCAACAAGTCTTTTTGAGGTCTATGATTTGACCAGCCCTCTGCAAGACCTTAAAATTTTCAAGCCAATGAGGTGTAAGACGGCCGCGTCCCTCAGGGCATGGTGGTATTAGAATGTCACTTAAAGGGCGGATCTAAACTAATGTTGGAAGTAGTATACGAGGCTTGGAGAATGACTTAGCTCACAGAACCATATTAATTATCCAGTTTACTTCAGAAACTTAAAAAAAAAATCACAGTAACTTTTTCTTCCTCTCTCCCTGCCTCTCTTTCTTATTCCTCCCTCCTCCCGTCCCTTCCTTCCTTTTCCGCACGAATGTTTATTAATTATGCCCATTATTGGCATAGTATCTTCGACACCAGTGGCTTTTAAATAACATGTCAGATACTCCTTTTGTCACTTGTAAGTATTGTATCTTGTCAAAAGAATTTTAAAAGACTGTATCTTTGGGGAGATGAAGAGGAGAGTAAAGTTCTGTTTTTAAATAGCCATTTCCAGTGCTAGAGAGAATAGAACAGTTCTAAACCCCAGCAACTCTAGATCAAGGCTGCATATACTATTTCTAAAAAGTTTGTGACCACCTGAGAAATAGGAACACTTTCCATTACTTCTGCCAGTGCTGCCAGTTGGGGACTGTTTTCCCAGAGGTTATGCCTTTGACCTGCTTGTGGTCTCACATTCCCTGTCACTAGAGCTTACCGCTTCCACGTCCCCGTGGGACAGTGATGGTGTAGCTGCCCCCTGTGTCTCCTAGAGAGCCAGGACCCAGTGGGAAAGATGGCTCGACTGCTGGGATTTCTAGGACCAGGTCGCCTGGGAAGAGAGGCGAGCCCTCTGGGTAAAGCCCATCTAAGTTTCTGAAGTGAAACTCTAGTGGGAAAGTGAGGGTTTCATTTTGTGGGATCACAATGCCATAGTCTGCCACGCCAATGGGAAGCAAAAGAAGGGACTTTCCCACCAAGACATCGAGTAATTTATTGATTCTTCAGTTCACCAGGTAGGCAGAAAACAAGTATTTGTTGAGGACTTATTATTTCTCTCTCACAGTAAAGTTTTCAACAACAAAATACATCTTTTGCACGAGGAGCAGTGTAATGACTATTGCCTCAGGGGTATGTGAACCAAAAGTGATTAGGATATAATTTATATCCAAGAGTGCTGTTTCTCTGTCCCTCATACATGATTAGCATTTGGGGCTTATAAAGAAATACAACATCTGGGCATCCCTGGTGGCACAGTGGTTAAGAACCTGCCTGCCAACGCAGGGGACATGGGTTCGAGCCCTGATCAGGGAAGATCCCACATGCCGCAGAGCAACTAAGCCCGTGCGCCACAACTACTGAGCCTGAGCTCTAGAGCCCGCGAGCCACAACTACTGAAGCCCGTGTGCCTAGAGCCCGTGCTCCACAACAAGAGAAGCCACTGCAAGAGAAGCCCGCGCACTGCAACGAAGAGTAGCCCCTGCTCGCCGCAACTAGAGAAAGCCCGTGCGCAGCAATGAAGACCCAAGGCAGCCAAAAAGAAATAAAACTTATTAAAAAAAGAAATACAACATCTGTTTTTCATCCATACACACAACAATCTGTAAGTATTTTATGAATACCCATATTAAGCACAAAAATCCTTCATTACCTTAAATGCCGCTGTGATTCTGAATGTTTTAATATATGATGGAGGCATCAGAGTAGAATAAAGACAAGGTTGTATGTAAATAGGAATGCTAAGTGATCTGCTTTGCATGCCCAGTGTATTGAAGGTAATAAGACCCTTCATTAAATTCATCTATTAACCTCTGGCGTGTGGAGTCGTGAAGGTCCAGAAATAAATGAATAATCGTCTAAAGCAGCAGGAAGGGCTGTCCCAGGCTCTGAGCAGAGATGCTGAGGAATCATCAATTATGTGGAATATAAACGGCACCACTATGTGTTCGTCAGTTTACATATTTAATTTGCAACTTCTCATTCTTTACACCACAAGGATTTTTTTTTTCACTTACTTGAAATAAAATAGATAAGCTATTTAAAATTAGGCCATGAATGGGACTTCCCTGGTGGCACAGTGGTTAAGAATCCGCCTGCCAATGCAGGGGACATGGGTTCGATCCCTGATCCAGGAAGATCCCACATGCCGTGGAACAGCTAAGCCCATGCGCCACAACTACTGAGCCTGCTCTCTAAAGCCCACAAGCCACAACTACTGAGCCCACACACGCAACTACTGAAGCCCACATGCCTAGAGCCCGTGCTCCGCAGCAAGAGAAGCCACCGCAATGAGAAGCCCGCGCACCGCAATGAAGAGTAGCCCCCGCTCGCGGCAACTAGAGGAAGCCTGCATGCAACAATGAAGACCCAACACAGCCAAAATAAATAACTAAATGAATTTAAAATAAATAAATAAATAAAATTAGGACATGAGCATACCAGAGGATGATACAAACTCATAGGAATACTTGTGAGACAGAGTAGGGAAATACAAAATTTCATTTTCAAAAAGTGGACATTGTTTGAAAGCATATTTTAATAAACAGAAGTGTTACAGAGGGACACTTCAGCATGTGGCCTTGAAATGCCCTCTGCTGTTTCTTTGGGCTTCCCAACTTCAACATGAAGAGACAGGTTAATTTTGATCTTCAGCAGTAGACTGTGGCAGACTTGACTGGCTCACAAAAGCCAATTATAAGCACCTCTTCCTAATGCACATTCAGTGACATCCTGTCGATGGCTTGAAATTGGTCGTGTTGGGAACATTTACACCACAGAAATTGGCAAATGCTAGTGATCAAGCTACAAATGCTACAAACCTCTTTTCTCTTTTCTTCCCTGCTTTAAAAAAAAATTGTGATCCCGTTAAACATCTATCAGCCTGATCAAGTCCTTGTCAAATATCTTCTTGCTCTCATCACCACCTTTGATTTTATTTTCCTTCTACTGCCCTTCTGGTGCTTCTAAATTAAAGCTAATTGCAAGTCTTTGTATTTAAGGGTAAGACCGGATCTAGCAAAATATGAAATAGGTGAAATGTGTTTTGGGGCTTCTTTGCCCTTTTTTCCCAAACCTTTCCCTTTTTTCATCTCCTCAGAATCTCACATTTTTTTCTTTTTCTTTTCAGCCCTGTCCCAGCTCTAGGTCTTCCTAAATTAGAGAAGTTTCCAGAAACAGTGTGAATATATTTTCCATAGTCTGAAACATTCTTCCCAGATGCTAATCAGAAAAGTAGAGCCAAAGAAAAAGAAGGGAGTTAAGCTTTATATCAAACCCTGTCTAGTTAGCGGTAGCTTTGTCAAACATTTGCAAGCACGAATTATTTAAGCACAACTTAAGAAATGGAAGTATTAGAATTGGGGGCTTGACTCAATGACATGGGGATTTATAGATGAGAGGCAGATAGAGGAGACAAGAGAGTGGGCACGAACTACCAGATAAATCCCCAAAGTGGGGTAAATTCTTTATTATGGGAAAACACTGCTTTTGCTCCCATGTAAGAAGTCCTATAAAGCATGTAATTACATCCATTGCGAGTCTTTCCTTTTTTGGTTTAAATGTGGACAAATGGTCCTTAGTTTGTTGGAGTGTCACACTGGCAGGGATCCAGGGGGACAGCCTGGTGGGTTCCCACACCAGTGCACCTGCAGACACATCTCCTGCACTATGGATCTCTGGATGGGCTTGCCTTTGGGTCTGCTCCTAAGGAAGGAGTCAGAGCCACTCTGGGTTTGGTCAGGATAAGTCTCTTTATCTGTGCTCTGGTCCACATTTGTGCTTCTGGGGCCATCAGAACTTCCTGAAACCAACCTGAGCTGTAGAAGCATGAGACAGGAGCCAGCATGCATTTTCAGAACAGGATGTGTGCACACAGCAGGGCCTCCTTCTAGAAAACCAGTGGGACACGGAGGCAGTCCAGGCCATGGCATTATTTAAAGGGCTGATGGAAAGGGCTGTTTTTTCCCATCAGCCTGCCTTAGTGAGAAAACATCAGCAAGAAACACCATTCACTCATTCATTCAGGTTAGAGCATTATGTCTTCAAGCTTCCAATAGTAAACTTCCATTTTTCCTGGAACGGGGACCTATTAACGAAATACTGGCTGGTAATAGCTTGTTCAGGACCTGTCACACTGGCCAGTCTCAGAAAACGGGATCCCAAGGGAGTGATGCACATCCAGGTACATTTCCATTTGAGGTGCGTGAGAGGAGACAGCTGAGAGGATGCTTATTTAGTAGATTGTAGTCAACAGAGAAAGGGGCGCTGGGCTGCTGGAGACCAGAGGCTCAAAGAAGGGGGCATGAGAGTTCACTGAACGTAGACTCTTACCTCGTAAATTGCCCTGTAACTCCCCCTGCCTGTGTGTCCCGGGGGTCATACATTATCGATCAAAATGTCAGTCTACCTTTGGACTGTGTTTCAAAGGGTAGCTCTGTTATCTTAGATATCTGTACCTAAATACTAGTGGTTCCCAGTAAAATAAATCTGTGTTTCCCTTGTCCAAACTGGGAACACTTATTGGAAATTTTATCAAATTATTTGGTGGGAAAAAAGCTTGACAAGCACGCTTTCTATTGAAAGGAGGCATATTTCTCAAAGTTCAGAGGGGTGGAGGGTTGTGTTTTGATTGACGAAATAATGACCTGTTGAGAGGGTCCAGAATGAGACGGCTGAACCTGTGTTCATTTCTCCATAAATTTGCCCAAGTCAGAAGAGAAAATCTGTAGAGGCAGAATGATGAACTGTTTGATTAAGCATGTTATCAGCCTGGTTGAGGCCAAATTCCACCCTCATATATTCCTGCACACATTCTTTCCTATGAGTTGCATATGTGCTTTGTGGTTATGGGGCAGATTTAGGTTTGTTTTTCTTTCTGTCTTTTCCAGTCTCAAAACTCATCATTTAAAGTTTTTGGAAGCAATTTAGAAATGCTGTGAGATTCCCAACCCCCTCTCAACTTTTGGAATACTTGCAGTTATTTATTTATTTATTTATTTTCTGGCACAAAAACAATCAGAAAAGAACATAAATGCCAGGATTGCTTCCAAAGAGAGACATAAAGGTACTGCCTACTTTATTTGTAAACCACCATGACCTGTTTATTCTTACCTGCTGTTACCAGAAAAGTCATTTAAGATCTAAAAAAATAGTGGAAGGCAGATATTTGGGGGAGGGGAGAGCTTGAGTACCTCAACTACAGAAGTACTGCTGTATAATTGCAGAGAATGGTTGATTTTGTTTGGTCGGGGCTTAATTAAAGCAAGGTTTGAGAGGTTTAAGAATCAGATGGTACGTTTGAGTCAACGGAGACATTATTTTTATTTTTTATTTTATTTAAAATTTTTATTGGAATGTAGTTGATTTATGATGTTGTGTTAGTTTCAGCTGTACAGCAAACTGATTCAATTATACATATATGGGGCTTCCCTGGTGGCGCAGTGGTTGAGAGTCCACCTGCCGATGCAGGGGACATGGGTTCGTGCCCCGGTCCGGGAAGATCCCACATGCCGCGGAGCGGCTGGGCCCGTGAGCCATGGCCGCTGAGCCTGCGCGTCCGGAGCCTGTGCTCTGCAAGGCAGAGGCCACAACAGTGAGAGGCCCGCATACCGCAAAAAAAAAAAAATTATACATATATGTATATCCACTCTTTTTTAGATTCTTTTCCCATATAGGTCATTACAGAGTATTGGGTAGAGTTCCCTGTGCTATACAGTAGGTCCTTATTAGTTATATCTTTTACATATAGTATGTGTATACGTCAGTCCCAATAATGGAGACATTATTTTTAAAGCAGCATCTTGAGATGTAACATACATTGATTTGGAATTCTTTATCATTACATCTTATTCCTCACATTGGGTAGTTATGAGAATATTGCTTTATAGGTCGTTTGTGGTAGTTTGGGAACCTGAAACGAGAAAAAAAGAACCTTTAGAGGTGGGTGTTTTCAAAGTTCCTAAGGGAACTATGTTGGATTTGTTGGCTAATAAAATTGTTGACACTGGCCTTTTTTTAATATGTGAATGGTAGTCCATGGTTTATATTCAAAGTCATGTCCTGTCCGCAGAGCATCGTCCACTCCTGATAGCTCTGTGTGTGAAATTCGGCTTTACTCCTCCAGAGCCAAGGGGATCATTGTCTTTATATTCTTAGAAATATATCCCTTACAGTTGAACACCAAACGCCTACAACTGATTTGTTTATATGGCTGGGAAATACAAAAAAAAAAAAGAAAGAAAAAAAAAATCAATCCCAAGAAGAAAACCTGAATAAAGATGTTGACAATGGGTCGCTTGATAACCCCTTTGTGCTTCAGTAGCTAAAATATGCATGGTGTCCAAGAGCAATTTACTGAATGCTACACTCTCTCCATACAGTTATAGCCAATGCGGTTCAAAAACTTTCACAGGCATTGTGTCTCCACCCCAGTTGCAACTTCTTCTTGGAGCTAACTTGATTCTCAACACACCCATGCTTTGTGTGAAAGTTTTCATTTAAGTTTTGAGAGTTTAAGGTGAATATGGGTTGGGCGAGAGCAGCTTTTCTTCTCCCTAACTATTCTCCTGATGACATTTTCTAGCCTTCAGGAGACCCAGGAATAGATTTAAGCAAGATGTTCTTATACACAAATTGTTCTTCAACCCTGTGCTCTCAGAGTCTGTCCTCGAGCCCTCATTATCTTTCTTCTCATTAACATTTTAAGCATAGCTTTGACAGGGCAAGAAAGTGAAAGATTTGTCACGATTCAGCCTGCTGCGTTTTACGCGGCACCTCTGTGCATCCCCTACGCTCGTCTCTTCAAGCCACCTGAGGCTTCCGACAGTTTTACCACCTTCCTCATCTTAACCCCAATTTAAACATCCACAGGAAGCCAAAGAAAACATGCCCGTCTGCTCCAGATGTGTCAAATCAAGTTCTCCTATTTTAATTCAGTTCCAGACAAATCCTCCAGCAAACGTATAAACAGATTGCCTTTTAGAAGAAGTAAAGATTAATCTTTCTTCTGGAAGAAAAACAAAACAAAAAAACCCCATGCGTTTTGGAAACTTCGGCCATTTTCCCTTTAAAAAAAAAACAAAACAAAAACTCATCTAAATGAAATGCACAGCTTGATCCTCCTGTTTGCCAGAAGGGGAGCGGCAGCTCCGAGCTTTGTTCTTGTAGCCTCAGCTTGATCTGGGCTGATTCTCTGACTGAGCAGAGAATCTGCCCTGCAGCCAGATACTTGCCTTTGGCTGTGATTCATTTCCGGGCAGCTTGGAAGAAAGCATCACAGGATGTCAGGCAAAGCAGCCAGATGAGTTGGGTGATCAGGAGACCCCAGCCTCTTCTGTGTTCTCTGGGAACCTGCTCCCTCTCTGAGGAATATATCCCAGGAGGCCACCCAATTCGCTTACCCCTTGAGCCAACAGTTATTTACTAACAATGTAAGGTGCGGCTAGCACTGTTCTAGGGATTCATCAGTGAACAAAAATATAAAGTCCCTCCTCTCATGGACCTGGAGACAGACAGTGAGAATGAATAGCCGTATGTCACAGGGCAGGTGGAGATGAGTGCTAAGGCAGGGTCCCTGGATGGGGAGTGACCTGGGCAGACAGGGTTGGGAGCTCAGAAGGGCTTTAGCTACAGCGGTCAGGAAGCCTCGGCAGTGAGGTCACCTTTGAGCAGGCACCTGCAGGGAGTGAGAGAGTAAAGGCAAGGGCTGGAACGTGGTTGGAAGGTTGAGTGGCTACAAGAGCCACAACTGGCTATGGAAGGGGAGCAATGGGAGGGCAGAGGGAGATGAGGGGAGAGAAGGAGCTACGGGTCAGACCGACCATGAGGACTGAGCTTCTCAAGCTCCAGTGGATGTGCCCATCCCCTCAGGACCTGGTTCAAGGGCAGACCCTGATTCAGGAGGTCTGGGGCAGACCCAGAGTCCGTATTCCTAACACGCGCCTGGGAAGCCCTTGCCACTGCTGGTCTCCAGACTGTCTATGAGTAGCAAGGATTCGGATTTTCTTAGCTAGAGTAAGACTTCTGCTTTTACTATGCGTGAAGTAAGTAGAAGGCTTGGAGGCTTTTGAGTAGAGAGGGAACGTGGCATCTGACTTGTTTCAAAGAAGCCACTCTGGCCGCTCTGTGGAAAACAGTAAGGGAGGAAGCAAAACACCTGCCTGGGGACTTCCCTGGTGGTGCAGTGATTAGGAATCTACCCGCCAATGTAGGGGACACGGGTTCGAGCCCTGGTCTGGGAAGATCCCACATGTCGTGGAGCAACTAAGCCTGTGCGCCACAACTACTGAGCCTGCGCTCTAGAGCCCACGAGCCACAGCTATGGAGCCTGCGTGCTGCAACTACTGAGCCCGTGTGCCACAACTACTGAAGCCCATCTGCCTAGAGCCCATGCTCCGCAACAAGAGAAGCCACCGCAATGAGAAGCCCACGCACCGCAACAAAGAGTAGCCCCCGCTCGCCACAACTAGAGAAAGCCCGCGCATGGCAACGAAGACCCAATGCAGCCAAAAATTGAAAAAGTAAATAAATTCAAAAAAAAAAAACACTGCTTGGAGGTGATGGGCCTCATCAAGGTGAGTGGTAACAGTGCTGGGCCCAGCATTACACCCAGCGCCGCTTCAAGTGAAAGTGGGGATGGGCTCTGCCGTCCAGGTGGAAACATACCTGGGGGTGTTAACCTGCGGCCTCGCAGAATCTAGCAAGTCAAAGGCTCTTCGACGATTTGGTGAAAATCAGATCTGAGATGCTCGATTCTGGGAACCTCATCGGCCTCATTCCTGGATTTCATTTCCTTTCCCGATGCACGTGTTTCTATTGAATTAAATGTGAAGTCGTTGTGTCCTGTCCCTGTAACGGATGTACCTTACTGCGGGGGAGTGATTTTCATCCATCTACAACATAAGTAAGCGTGAGTTGTGTTCGCATTACAATAGGACACCTGAAGCTAAAAGACTACCTATTTAATTTTTTAAACTTTATTTTTGTGTCCTTAAATTTAAGGTAAGACATTTGACTGAAAGTTCATCTCAGGGTAAGAAACTTCAATTGGAATAGAAATTAATAGCTAATCAGTGGCATATTGCTGTAGTGGGAGAGTCTTGTTTACTTGGGGGTCCTCACCTGAGTTATTTTTCTTAATAATCGTGATCTGTAATTCAAAACATTTACGTTTTCCTTTCCCTCTGATTTTATAATTTTCCTGAGAAACCATCCCAAGTTTCTCTGAATTTCCCTGGTTTGATGTTTCTCACCTGGAAGTGATTTTGCCCCCTCTCCCCAAGGACATTTGGCAGTAATTGCAGACAGTTTTGACGGTCAGAACTTGGGAGGAGGCTACTGATATCTAGCGGGTAGGGGCAAGGGATGCTGGTAAACATCCTACGTGCACAGGAGAGATCCCACAACATAGAATTATTTGGTTCAAAATGTCAATAGTGACACGTTTGAGGAACCCTGCCACTCTGGTGACTGTAAGACCTCAAACTACAGAAAATGTCCTCCAGCAAAGTCTCCAACTGCTGGGCCCTGAACTCCATCACAGTGTTTGCACCCAGCCCCCACCCCCGTCACACAGGCTGCTCCCAGCCGATGACTGCGCACGGCAGGGATTCTGAGGATTCGCTGAAGGTCACCTTCAGCTCCAGGATTCCCCAACATGCTTGCCAAACCTTGCTTAGACAGCACAGCGGTCTCAGATGTTTCATCTCACTTTCTTCCTTCCTCCTCTCGGACTCTGGTCAGACTAGCATCTCTAGAAGGCTCTCCCAGCATTTTCCAGCTCCCTTCCGATTTTCTCCCGAGACATTTTCCCAAAGAAAATCCTCGCGCAGTTTATCCCACTGGACAGTCTTCTTCTCAGAAGGCCTGGATTAATAGGTCTTTAAATAATTGGGAATAATGAACATATGAACCTTCCCCATTGTAGAGATAAGGGAAGCAAATGTTCTGAGACACACGAATGGCTCAGAAATAAGAACTTGAATACTAAATTGTTAGTGAAAGCAACCGAATAAGTAAATAAGCAAAAGATAGAACTATTTAGAAAGAAATTAAGAAAGCCCAATTATTCAAAAAGACAAAAAGAGAATTAGCTATTGTTCATGTATTTAAAACCCAACTCAGACCTCATCTGAAGCAACTAAAATGAGGAACCAGCATCCACTGACCCAACTCTTCCTCACTTTTGAAAATCAGGACTGGTTCAAGACATGGTGATGAGGTCATCATTCCTAATTAGAGGAATAATTTCCATTTGTGGGTGTCTAAGACAAACACGCCTCCATCCTCAGAAAGCCTGTCAGTATTTGCAGTTCTGCCTACTCCATGTGTGATCTACTCATAGCCTCTGGTCAGGAAGAGTCCCAGGTGTGGACACATCGCTGCAGGCCACTCAGAGCCACACCCTGACCTTCACCGGAACAGCCTGTCTCCCTTCCAGTGGCTTCATGACACTCATCTCTCTGGGTAGATTCTGCCTGGGCAACAGTTGCTCTCTGTGGGTTGCCAAATTGCACCCTGCTTCCTGGGGTGATGAGTCCCTCCTGGATGAGATTGTCCCTCAGACATCCACCTCTGTGTAGGCAGCCACTGAAGGCAGTGGTCCTGGGACTCACTGATCCTGATTTGTGCTCGGTTACAAACTCCAGCCAGAGGAATACTCAGATCTTATTCCTGACTCATATGAGATTAGGTTTTCTTTGTGTTGAACCTCTTTTTATGACTTACAAGATTTACTATGCCGAAGGGTAAAGGGGCATCGCTCCCTCTCAAACTAACACAATGGCGTTTCTGAAGCAGACTCTCGCTGTCCCCAGCTAGCAATCCGAAAGAAACCCAGGAGATACCCCAACCTTATTCTGGGGCTTGCAGGTCCAGGGCTGGCCTACTGCAGGGCTGCATTTGTTTTGTGAGGTTGGGTGTCTTTGGGGAAAACCCTGCAGGAGGGCCTGGCATTTTCTTGATGCCTTCTACGTGCCAAGCCTTGTGCAAGTCGTATTTATTATCTCTACCAACTTGTTTCATTCCTACCAGAGTCCTGGGGGCATGGGTATTTATTATCCCCAGAAAGTTAAAGAGACTTGCCCAAAGACCACAGTGTTGATACGCGGCAGAGAAACGATTGGGTACTCGTATGCAAAGTTCAGAAGTCCTTGATATTTTTAGATTATAGTCTAGGTAATACCAGTTTACAGTGGGCACTCTCAGGACCCACATCTGCCGTTTGAGTCTGTTACGTTTTTCTGGCTGATATGTAGAGTTGCACAACTAAGGAACCCTCTACCGCAAGCCAACGTCTCCACTCAAGCATGTAGGTAACTGGCAGTCCTCCCCGGGTGTACTCGCCAGTGCCAGCTGACCGAGAGCAAAAGCAAGTCTCCTAGGGCAGGGTCCAAGCTTCTGATCCCACCACCGAGATTGGGAGTCAAATCAGTATCATCCGTCACCACACTGCATCGATATCCGTCATTTACATGCAACAGGCACTTAGTAAAGGCTGACAGATTCCTATGTGGATGACTGAAGGAACAAACAAAAGCATTTGTCTGTAAAAGTCACAAGGCCTTAGAGCAGAATGAGAGGTTAAAGCTGATCTAATTCAAAATTCTGCAACATCCTCACCAAGCGGTTATCTCAGTCCTGCCTGACTCTCCGGTTGGCAGGGAGTTCGCACACTTGGCGAGGGAATCTGTCCAATGTCATAGGACTCTGGCTGTTCAAAAACGAAGCACTGGTCAAATGAGACCTTTGAAAAGGAAATTCAGGAGACTGGAAATAAGAAGGAATGACTCTGTGTGCTGGCTTATCAACTTAGAGGGTTTTGTTACTCCAAAATTTGGGTTCAACTTGAAAACGTAAGTGACATAAACCAGACACAAAAGGGCAAGTAGTGTGTGATTCCACTTGATTGGACACCTAGAATAGGCAAAGTCACAGGGACAGAAAGTAGAATGATAGTTCCCAGGGGCTGGGGTAAGGGAGAACAGAGAATTATTGTTTAATGGGTGGAAGATTCAACTTGGGATGATGAAAAAGTCCTGAGGACAGATAGTAATGATGGTTACACGATAACGGGAATGTACCCACAGTAATGATGGTTACATGATAACGGGAATGTACCCAGTGCCACTGAATCGCACACTTAGATATGGTTAAGGTGGTAAATTTGATGTTACGTATATTTTATCACAGTGAAAAAATGTGTTTGAGACGAGTACATATAAACATGACCGAGAAGTGTTTATTTCATCAGTTTCCAATATGCGATGAAATCTTATATAAATGAAAATTGGTTCAAGGATATTCCAAGGTTTTAAGGAGGAAGTTAGGGAAAACGACTTCCCTTTCTGGAAACTTACCCTATTCTTAGAGGCTGGTGTACTATGATGATACGACTTTTAACTTGACAGTGTGGGGATCAAGGCTATAGGAATTGTAAAAGTCTTAAAGGGACTTCCCTTGTGGCCCAGTGGTTAAGACTCTGCACTCCCACTGCAGGGGGTACAGGTTCGATCCCTGGTCGGGGAACTAAAATCCCGCATCCCGCATGCCACACAGCATGGCCAAAAATTAAAAATTAATAATAAAAATTAGAAAAATAAAAGTCTTAAAGTTTGAGATGGGAAATAACTGGACCTAGGGTACCACTCTCATGGTGCATGTGTGCCCCTGGTGGACAAAGTACGACCTACACAATGGAGAAGGCTGGACAGTAGCTCGCTCTCTCTGAGTTTCCAAAGAAGCCATTTACTCATAGCTACTCAGTACCTTCCACTCTGAATATGAGGAACAGTCATGTGATTTCCCCCTCGGATCCAGACTAAACTAATTGACTGGCCGAGAGCCAACAGAAGGGGTACGCCCAGTCTTCATTAGGCCAGAGTTACCGTCCGCCTTCAATAAGTGGTTCAACGTGCCTGTGTAACATGGTTTCCATCGTGCAGTGGTTCCTGCTGGCACAGCTGCAGTTGGCTTCCCTACACAGAGAGCTAGTTTCCTCTGATTGCTTCCAGCAAGAGGTGGGAGCCGGAAGGGTGGGTGCCTTGCTCAGGTCTCCTCACCAGCCTCACAGCTCCCTGGGAGCAGCCTTCGTGCTCAAGATCTCATTTTGGGTATTTGGGTGGGAAAGTCAAATCACACATCCTGGGTTTTAAAGATCCTCAGCAGGTTGTCTGATCCCTAAAGGTCCGACCCCCTTTCTTTGTTTTTATTACGAGCTTTTAAGGAAGGTTGTTTCTGATGATAAGAATAATTTGTACCCATTATTTCAAAAGATGGGAAAAGAAAGAAAAGGTTATTAAAGGAAACTAAAGCTACCCTCTGACGTATTAATTTAGGAAGACCACTATTAAAAATCTGGTACCTCCCTATTTTACTTTTAAAATAAGCCAGTTGAGTAAATATCATATAGACAGATCTGTATGTTACTTAACTCTGTTTAACGGGACATCAAAAAACATAATTTTTGAAGGCTATCTAAAATACCATTGCCTAGTTATATGTTTTGGAGTAAATATATGTGGTTTAAATCATAAATAATGTGTCCATGACATACTATACCAATCTCTGTCCTTACTTCTCTTATGATTTTAGGTTTGAGTCCTAGAAAAAATACTGGAATAAAGGGTCTGTGAACTGTTAATTTTCCTGGTACATCATTAAAACTTATTCTACCAGTTTCATGTGTGCCACATGACTCCCCTACGAGGAAAGTGGAGCATCCCCTTGGTCAATATGATACATGAAAAATGGTATTTTGTTGTTTTCATTTGCCTTGCTTTGATGACTGATGATGTTAAAGATGTTTAGACATTTTATTTCATTTCTTCATCTTTTATGAATACCTTCTGGAGGCAAGTTTATATGCTACGTCTAACATATAAATTAGTTAAAATTAAGGGGGATTAATTGATTACTCCAATTGTCACCTAGGGTAAAGGACAAATAGGCTTTTTGTTTATTTAAAGGAGAACATGAGTAGGAGGTACCCCAAAGCCAGAATGGAATGAAGCCCAATCATATAGTAAAATAGATTTAGGGTCCAACCCTATTAGCGGTCAAAGGTGGTATAAGGCACTTAGAAGATTTGGGGTGGGGGTGGGGTTGAAAGAAAGAAGGGGCATGGCGGATTAAGGGGTGGAGGAGTCTACAGTCAGCTTTTTTGTCTATTAGTTTCCCTAGAGTCTGGCCCTGTTGATATATTCACGTCGTTGTTATATTAGCCCTTGTAAGATGCTGGCTATCCAGTGACCTGGTTTCCACTCTTCGAAATACTCTGAGCTTGAGTGAATACAATTAGGTTTTGTTGGTGACCCATCCACCAGGGGTTCTCCATGGCCATGCTTGGAAAAGCTTCCCTCACAGAGTATCTATGTCTTGTCTTCCTGTAGGTGGGGAGGTCCCTATAATTGGTCTGCTCTGTCCCTGTGTGACAAAGGCTGTGTGGAGGAGCTTGTGCTTGACAGTTTCGATTTGACACAAAGGCACTAGTTCTGGGGCATCCCTTGGGCCACTTTCTGTCCCGGGTGCATGCTGAACTGCCCAGCACACCCAAATGTTCCACAATGGGCATGGTAGAGAAAACACTTGGTTTTGATAGTGGATGACATTTTCCTTAGTACCAGAAGCACTTCCACAAATAACAGGCCCTTAACTCCTCCTTGTCAGAAATCAGAAAAACTGACTCCAAGCTCAGTGTGACCTACCTCTGGCTCAGTGAAGTGACTGCCTGATGCTTTGGGCTCTGTGTGCCTGAGTCTAGGTCACGCTCTCTGTTTAGAAATCCATTATAAACCATGTAACCTTGAGGCATTGTGAAATCAGCCATTCGGAGCTGAAAAGGCCCTTCAAGATCATTTAGCCCAAATGAACCACCCATTTTACAGATGGGCAAACTGAGGTGTAGAGAGGTGGAGCTTGCTCAAGGTCACCTGATGCGCTGGGGGCAGAGGCTGGTCTAAGGACTCTCGGTCCAGAGGTCTTTCCACAACTACATCGTTTTGAATTCTGTACACTCATTCACAGCTGTAAACTAAAAGACCCAGAAAGCAAGATGAGAGCATGAAATCACAGGACTAGAAGCATCCTCAGCAGTTATCTGAGAGTCCAGGTGTCCAGGGGAACCTGGCCTTGCAAGTACTGAAGGTAGAACAAGGGCAGAAATGCATCTCTCCTGACTTCCATTGTGGTACTCTCCCTGCACTGCACTGTGGAGCTGGAGGAAGCATGTTATCTCCAGGACTGGCTGAGGTTGGACAATTCAAATGTTATTTTTAGTTTCATGTGTACTCGGGGTAGAGGGTGCTGATCTTTATTTCGCGGGTGTACTTGAGACTTGCTGATGAGGTTCTGTAAGCATCCCTTTAGGTGGTGTTTTTATTGTTACTGTGTTGTCTTCCTATAAAGGGAGTTTTTTTTTTAATTAATTAATTTATTTATGGCTGTGTTGGGTCTTCGTTTCTGTGCGAGGGCTTTCTCTAGTTGCGGCGAGCGGGGGCCACTCTTCATCGCGGCGCGCGGGCCTCTCACTATCGCGGCCTCTCTTGTTGCAGAGCACAGGCTCCAGACGCGCAGGCTCAGTAGTTGTGGCTCACGGGCCTAGTTGCTCCGTGGCATGTGGGATCTTCCCGGACCAGGGCTCGAACCCGTGTCCCCTGCATTGGCAGACGGATTCTCAACCACTGCGCCACCAGGGAAGCCCATAAAGGGAGTTTTTACAGTGAACCAAAAGCTGTCTGGTTTATTGCTATGTTTGTAGGCAGGAGGAAACATGGTGTGTGGCTCCTAGACAGACACTGGCTGCTCTTTAAGTTCAACGAAGTGAAATAAAAGATTAGTTAATTGACTACAGACATATGCAGGAGAGCTCTCAGCCAGGCCATAAGTTCTTTTGGAATGTGAGTGCTTACAAGATGGCCAGAAAGCACTCATGTAAGCACCGTACCTATGGACCCATGGTCCTTCACCATAAGAAGGCAACGATGGCTTGCTTCTTAGGGACACTGTGTCAAGCCATCAGTACATTTTAGAGGTAGGATACATGGGGGTAAACAAATGATGGCGTCTTCGTACTTGCATTGGTGTGTTGATTTTTTTGTCAGTTAGATAACGCTGCAATAACACACTGCCCAGAATCTCAGTAGCTTGAAGTAATGAGCGTTTATTATTGCTCCCAAGCCCAAGGGTCAGCAGGGTGATTCTGCTGATCTGGACCAGGCTTGGCTGATCTTAGACGAGCTCTCTCATGTCTCTGCAGTCAGCTGGCAAGTCAGCTAGGGACTAGGGTGCCTCATTCATGTTTGGCTATTGGCTGGCTGATAGCTAGGACTGCAGGGATGCCTGGTCCCCGTGTCCCTTATCATCCAGCAGACTAGCCGAGGTTTGTTCACACGGTGGAGGGAAAGTTCTGAGAGAGAGAGTTGCAGCAGGCACAGAGCTAAAGCACTGTCATTTCTGCCACAGGCTATTGGCTGTGGTTTTAGCCCAGTCACAAGGGTATCCCACAGTCAAGAGGTGGGGAAGTGGGCCCTACCTCTTGGTTGGGGACCTCCAAAGCCATACTACAAGGGGCATGGATAGAGGAAGGGATACCACTGAGGACATTTTGGCGATTAATCTACTACAGGTTTAAGGAGGATTTTAGGATTACTTTCTACTCCAACCGGTTTCAACCACTGTGACTTAGAGAACACTTCTTAAAGATCAGACATCTTTCATGAATCTATTGTCCTCCAAGGCACTGAAATTTTGTTCCCCTGTCAGCCATCCCCAAGTGCTCTTGGCCTATTATACAAAACCCACATTTGCTTGGGATCCCAGCACCTGGGCATATTTGTCAACCATTTACCAGTTCCTGGTTTTATGTAGCTGTACAGAGAATTCAGGCCACAGCAGTCCTCTGGATATAGAGGAAAAGGTGGGTCCACCAGACGAGAGGCTTTTTGTCAAAGAATGCCATTCACTGCACTCCTCCTAGAGTCGGTTCCCTTTTCATTTAGACATTAGCACATTCTTTTTCGTGTTAAGTTGTTTGCTTTTAATCAGCTCCTGGAGTCTGGGGTATCTTGTTTGATCAGATACAGATACCACATGCTTACCATGTCTAAGATCTAACAACCTGGGAAGGAAAACTAATCTGTTCAAAAGTAGATACACGGGCTTCCCTGGTGGCGCAGTGGTTGGGAGTCCGCCTGTCGATGCAGGGGACGCAGGTTCGTGCCCCGGTCGGGGGAGATCCCACATGCCGCGGGGCGGCTGGGCCCGTGAGCCATGGCCGCTGAGCCTGCGCGTCCGGAGCCTCTGCTCCACAACGGGAGAGGCCACAGCAGTGAGAGGCCCGCGTACCGCAAAAAAAAAAAAAAGTAGATACACACTCACTATTACACTCACTACTTAGGGAAATATATTTTTCATATATGCATGTTATATATATATATATATATGCAATATAAAAAATATAAATACATATATTTGCATATATTATATACATGTAATACGTGTTCCATACAGTAAGCCCCCTACATACGAACGAGTTCCGTTCTGTGAGCGTGTTTGTAAGTCCCATTTGATCGTAAGTCCAAAAAAGTTAGCCTAGGTATCCAGCTAACACAATCGGCTGTAATGGGTTTATAATACGTTCACATCTTTGAAAGTTCACAGCTTGAAGGTTCGTATGTAGGGGACTTAGTGTATACAGAAATATATAAATACACATATTTGCATGTATTGGGTACATACATCACACTGTATGGGAAAATACAAGAGATACAGATTTGCGGTACACATTTGTAGTACACACATTTGTGGTTCACATTTTCCAGCCAGCTCATGCTAATCTACCAGTGATTAGAACCATCACTAGGGGGAAAAAAATGCATTGCCATTTCCAATCAATGTGGATGGCACTGAATGGTTGCTTGCAAAATGGTTATCTTTTTGCATAGGACAAAATAAATAAGCATAGAGACAGAAGTTATGCTTCACCCCAAACTGCCATTTAGAAAAAATTATTAATACTGTCAAGAATAAGAGTGATTAGCAATTTGGGGGGTGACATAACAGCCTGCAGTACCTGCACCAATGCTGCTGATTTTCAGTAAGTTCTTTAATTTTCAGAATATTTCTTTTTTTTTTTTTTGAGAAAATTGTTGAGCAATGAAAAATTTTGTGACTGAGATGGATATGTTATCGAGGAAACAAAATTGAATAAGTCCATAAAAAATAAAGACTTGAGCTTTGACTTAAAAAGAATATCTCGCGAGGTTTCATTGTTTGTTTTAATTTGGAATGCAAGTTTCCTTAGCCAATCAATAATGAGATTTTTATGGCATTCACAAGATTAATGTGATTCTAGGTCTCATAATTCCTTCACTTCCAAAAAAGTAACTTTGTTACGTCTTTCTACTGACACTCTTCACCAGGCTGAGTTACTTTGTCACTCTCACCATCCTTGAATTACAGTACAGTCCTTGAAAACCATGATTCTTTCTTTCCTTTGGAATTGTCAGCTGGAGGAGGGGGGAGCATAGGTAAGATGGAAAAACCCACTAACAGCTCAAACCACCCACTAGCTAAAGGAAAATGTGTCTCTCTGCTTTTCTTCTTTTTTTTTTTTTTTCCTAGTGTTTGTTCCTTGAAGAGCCACAGAAAAAGGGAAACTTCTCTATTCATGTTGAGATCCTGCATAGTAACTTTTGATGATTAGCTTTAGCTCTCAAAATTTTCACTAATACAGATTTAACTATGTGGACAGAATAAGTTCACTTGCCTACGTAGTGCACTTTGAAGAACTCCTAGAATTCTCTGAATTCCTGATAGAAAGAAGAGTAATAGATGATTTTCCTTTACAGGTTTCCCCCACTATCAGAAAGTAAAGCGTTCCTTTGAAACTTTTCCTAAGCCGAGCTGGGATAAAGTGAATAAACATTACCTTAGGACACATCTTGCTAACAGATGCACAAAATAAATCGCTATAAAGCACAAATGCTCACAGACACCATTCAAAGCTATGGAGGCTTGATGCTGAGATGCTGAGTGCAGTTCCCGGGGAAGGAGCTTGATGGGGCCACACTCACTGCTCTGCTTGGGGTGCACACTGCCTCTATAATGGCTCACTGCAAAAAAAAAAAAAAAGCACTGAACGCTATTTTTGATTTTTGATTTTTTTCGTAAAAGCAAAACTTCTGTTCAGATTTCTTTCGATTCGTGAAAACAGATAATAATGTAGGTCTTTCGTACAAGCAAAGTGGCGTAAAGTGAACTTTCAAAAAGCAGGAGATACCTATACTTTTCTCTCTTTTATTTCCTTTTTTTTTTCTTTTTACTTTTCTGTCTCTTGATGACACCTCATGTAACAAAAATGGATACTTTCTTAACTTGGTGATTTCTTATTCACCAGTGACTCTTTACAAGGTACTCAGGAAGTGATGGCCCTCTGATTCTTCACCTTTATACTCCTTTCAACCCGAGGGATGGATTCCTGACCTCTGTGGGCTCAGACCCTAGACAGGAAAAGAACAGCCAACTTTTCACCAAGCTTGCCTTACTGCTGGCCCCGGGGAGCTGGGTCCTAGCCTGTTCTGCTTCTCTAGAATAGCATTCTTGTTTACCAGCTCCAAAATGGGACGTCACGTTTTATCAAGGGCAAATGAGGACAATGTTTATGCCCAGAAAAGACTAGTCAGAGGTTACTCTGATTTTAAAACTAGATAGTGCGCTATTGAAGTTACGTGATCAAAATCATAATCGTATTTAAAATGCTAAGTTCAGCTTACAAACCTCATTAGCCTATTTATAAGTGAAGCTAATTTTAACAATCATTCTTAAGGGAAATTTGATTAATGATTTTGTTTCATTTTCAAATGTAGTTAAACGTTTTTAAACACTTAAAGCTTTGTGCATTAATTTAATACATTTAATTTCCTTTTAAGTACTTTAACTTGTCTGACTTAACAAATGAGATACTCATGAATACTTGAATACTTCATCAATTGAATACTTACAAATATGAAATACGATTATTTTTAAGTTCTCTTAAAGTTCTAAATGTGTGTGTTAACTTAGTAAGATTTCAACTTAAAACCACAAGTCTAAATCATTGACTCAATTTCACAGTTTAAATTGGAATCACAATTCCAAATTACTGTTATCTAATTGACCAAAATATCTTAATATCACAAGTATATAAAATATCAAGTATATAGACTCTTTAAGGCAAAAGTATTTGATACTATGAGTTTTGTTTCTTACATATATATTTTTCTTCTTAATTTTAAGTCTTACCAGGGCTAAAGGATGCTTACCCATCAGGGAATCAGTGAGACCATTCCATACATGATGGGGGTTCTCTTCCCTTGTAATTATTGGGCTAGCTTCCTCAGCACACTGAGATTTCTGGAGGCTCAGAGGATCACCTGGCCTGAATGAAGACTGGGTTCTAACACATACATGACCCTAACTGCCAAACTGTGCCCCTGTTACAGTGGCTCTGTCAGTGTGCTTAAAAATAAAGTGATGTCACAGACCCTATCCACTGTTCGGAAGGTATACGTTACTAAGGCTCATACTAGCTCATAGAAGCCCAAACCTTTACCCTAGTAGTCATATCAGTGGATTAGATTTAATACCTATGGTTACTGCAACATTCGCTTCTCTCTGCATGTTTTTTGTTTTGTTTTTTAATGTTCTTCCTTTCTACCTTGACTCCTATGGATATTATATTGAGAGCTACTTAATTATGTCTATCTCTCAAGACTGTGCCTGGTTTGTTTGGTTTTTTTTTTGCGGTACGCGGGCCTCTCACTGCTGTGGCTGGCTCCGGACACGCAGGCTCAGCGGCCATGGCTCACGGGCCCAGCCGCTCCGCGGCATGTGGGATCTTCCCAGACCGGGGCACGAACCCGTGTCCCCTGCATCGGCAGGCGGACTCCCAACCACTGCGCCACCAGGGAAGCCCTCTTATCCACTCTTGATCCTATATGGCATATGATTTAAAGCAAACAACAGTTGAAAAATAGAAAGTAGAAAATGAGTACCTCTACTGAATGTTGTTAGTGACTCAAAACCAACGCCAGTTATAGAAGTTTACAGCATAAGCTTTTAGAAAGAGAGCTCTTCATTACAGGGTAAGAAGAGCTGGGATCCTCTGTTACAATCAACCCGATCCCAGATTGTAAACATCAGCAATAGCACGTGTGTATTATACGAGGGAAGCCAGAGCAGTGACACCATTTCCTTCCCCACTGCCCCATCCCAACCCCCTACAAAAACGAAAATAACCTGAAATTCCTAATTTACATTATGATCTTTTTCAAACTACATATTTTAGTAATATCTATAAAACTCAGATCGGGAAAACCAAATGAAAATCAATCTATCCCACCCTTTCAAAAGCTTTTGGTAATCCCAAAGATTGAATGAAATTAATTATTCCACTTATCCTGAATGTCACTACAAATATAACATTTACAAATGCCCTAATTGTAATAAATGCCATCGCGTTTAAGTCTATTGGTCGTGACGTGAAGAGAATCATACATAGTAGATTCCAGATACATAACCAAGAAGAACTGAACTCATCCCAGATTTGGGACATCTCAGCAGCTCTTAATGATTACTGCACCTCAGCTGATTACGTTGAATTAGTTGGTCCTGCATCTCTCTCTCTCTCTCTCTCTCTCTCTCTCTCTCTCTCTCTCTCTCTCTCTCTTCCATTCTTTCTCATTAGTAGTAGGAGCCAGTACAATCTTTGAGAAACTTTAATGCCAGAATTCATATAGTACTTAACAGAAGGTAGGACACTAAATAAAGAGTAAAAGACAATACATTCCTCTCTTTTGAGAGACATTTATGAAGTATACTGAGTGAGAGAAAATGACACTAGCAAACATTCAGGAACAATGCAATAAAACAAAGACAGGCCAAAAAATGATCCCCCCCCACCAAAGATAGTCATGTCAAATCCCTGGAACCTATGAATGTTACCTTATTCGGCAAAAGATGTGATTAAGATCCTGAAAGTAGGTGCTTATCCTGGATTACTCAGGTGGGCCCTGAATGCAATCACATGTCTGCTTACATGGGAGACACAGAGCAGAGTTTGAGACAGACACGCAGAGGACAAGACAATGTGAAGACAGAGGAGAGAGGGATAACGTGGCCACAAGCCAAGGAGTGCCAGCAGCTACCAGAAGCTGGAAGAGGCAAGGAACAGATTCTGTCTTAGAGCCCCCAGAGGGTGCATGGCCCTGCTGACACCTAGATTTTGGACTTCCAGCCCCCAGAGCTGTGAGGGGATGTATTTCTGTTGTTTTAAGTCACCCAGTTAGTGATAATTTGTTACAGTTGTCACAGGATATTAGTACAGACAGTGATTTTATAAAAACTAAAAATTAGGACATGTTTAATGCTTTGACATTGTCACTTGTTCGATTTCTAAGAAAAGCCATTTTAGTCAATTGTATGAATATTCTAAACTAGTAATTAAGATTTTTAAAACGTGTTCTGGCTGGTCATGGGAGTCAGAGTTCAAATAGCTGTCAATCTTAGTTAATTAGGGTTGCCAAGGGAGAAGGGGTCGGGGGAGGGATGGAGTGGGAGTTTGGGGTTAGCAGATGCAAACTACTATACACAGAATGGATAAACAACAAGGACCTACTCTATAGCACAGAGAACTATAGTCAATATCTTGTAATAAACCATAATGGAAAAGAATTTTTAAAAGAATGTGTATATAGATGTATAACTGAATCGCTTTGCTGTACAGCAGAAATTAACACAACATTGTAAATCAACTATATTTCAATTTTTTAAAAAAAGAAAGAAAACTAGAGTCTGATCATAACTTTCCTAAGGGGAAGAAAACTTGCCATTAATTATTTCCAAAAGCCCTAAAAATGGAATTCATCCACACACACCTTATCCGCTGTTGTTTTAAAAATAGCGGTTTTAAATAGCTAGGTTCCAATACTGTGTAGAATCAAATATATTAGCATCTTAGTTTTATTGCTTGGTCTGAATTGGAAACATTTCCAGTGACTACCAGTTGCACACATCATTATCCACTCATAATTGGTTGTTTAATCTGAAAAGAGCAGGTTCTGCTCCATCACCTAACATCTGTTCACTTGGCTTTTAGCTCTATTCAACCAAATCCAATTATTGTCGGGAGAGGCTCCGGGTAGACTCGTATCATTTAAGAATGATTTCCATTTCTTCGTAGATCCTTAATTCTTTGTTCTTCTCATATCTGCTTTGTTTTCTAATACTAAATGCATTATGAAGTTATTTTTCTCAACCTGTGCTTGTTTCCAAAATAACAAGAACAGGAACCAAAGGCTTATTTATGTTTGAAGTCATATAATGCCTCAAAACAGATCTCAAACACTAAAAATATTAACATTCCCAGCTAAAACCTACTTAGAAGAACTCTTTAACAATTCTGAGGGTAACAGATTGTTTGCAGTTCTCACTTTGCCGTTGTTACTGTTAAGCATTGTTTTAATTCCCAGTTGTATTGAAACTATTTAAAATGTTTCTTGACTTTGATTGTGGTAATGAAAAAAATATTCAATATTATTATCTAGGGATCATGTAATTCCTAATTTAAGACAAAGTTTTCAGCAAAGATGGTTAGAATTTGATGTCTTCATATTATTTTTGAAATTTCTCCAAATTATGCAATGGTTTCTCTCTTTAAATCAAAGTATAATTGACATACAGTATCATTTTGGTTTCAGGTGTACATCACAGCAATTTGATATTTATATACATTTTTAAGTGGTCACCGTGGTAAGCTTGGTTACCATCTGTCACTATATAAAGTTATTACAGTATTCTTGACTATAGTCCCTCTGCTGTACACTACATCCCTATGACTTATTTATTTTATAACTGGAATTTTGTACTTCTTAATCCCCTTTATCTGTTTTGTCTGCCTTCCCAACCCCTTTCTTTTGGCAAACATCAGTTTGTTCTCTGTATCTGTGAGTCTGTTTCTGTTTTATTATGTTGGTTGATTTGTTTTGTTTTTTAAATACCACATATAAGTGAAATCATATGGTATTTGTCTTTCTCTGTCTGACTTATTTCACTTAGCATAATACACTCTAGCTCTGTCCATGTTGTCTTGAATATCAAGATTTCATTCTTTTTTATGGCTGAATAACATTCCTCTGTGTGTGTGTGTGTGTGTGTGTGTGTGTGTGTGTACTGCATCTTCTTTATCCATTCGTCTATCAGGTACTTGGGTTGTTTTCATATCTTGGCTATTTTAAATCATGTTTCAGTGAACATAGGGGTGCATATATCTTTTCGAGTTAGTGTTTTCCTTTTCTTTGGATAAGTACCCAGAATTGGAATCACCAGATCATATGGTAGTTCTATTTTTCATTTTTTGAGGAACTTCCATACTGTTTTCCACAGTGGCTGCACCAATTTACGTTCCCACCAACAGTGCACGAGGGTTCCCTTTTCTACACATCCTTGCCAACACTTGCTCCTTGTCGTCTTTTTGATAGTAGCCATTCTGACAGGTGAGAGGTGATGGTCTCACTGTGGCTTTGATTCTCATGTCCCTGATGATTAGTGATGTTGAGCATCTTTTCATATTCCTGATGACCATCTGTGTCTTCTTTGGAAAAATGATCTCTGCTCAGTTTTTAGTCAGGTTGTTTGCTTTTTTGATATTAAGTTGTCTAAGTTTTTATACATTTTGGATATTAACCCTTTATCATATATATGACTTGCAAATATCTTCTCCCATTGAGTAGGTTGCCTTTTCATCTTGTTGATGGTTTCCTTAGCTGTGCAAAGGTGTTTTTTCCCCCAATGATTTCTTTCTTAAATATACAAAAATTTCCAGAATAAAGTATATTTTTAATGGCTCTGAATTTTGTTCCATCATGACACATCTAGAAAATTTGGGGTGCTGGCAGAGTGAACATGCTTAAGAGGCTCTGGTAAGGCTGAAAATGGGGTTAGGAGGAAACTGCTTTGCACTGGTTTCTACCACTTGTTCTTAGTGCAGGACTGTGAGAATGAACCTCTTTTATCCCTATAACCTCCTATTTAACAATTGAAAAGACCCGACATCTTACAGTAGAATTTCACCTTCTGGTAGAATCTTCGTGGTATAAATCATTTAAATCATGTTCTTTGTGTGTTTTGATGAAAGATATATTGTGATGGCATTCTGGTCCTTCTATTTCCAGGGAAGTCAGTGATTAGAAAAGATTTTAAAGAAGTTTGATTATTTTCTTTTGTGAATATAACCCCATAACCCAGTTTTACTGCCATCAGTACATAAACATTGAAATTAGCCATGCCAATTTTCTCATTGGCAAGACATGTAAATAAGGTTCAGTGTAGACCTCCAACACGTTAAGGAACTCCTGGCCTTAACATGTGCAGATTTCCTGGATGTGGGGTGCAGTCTTTAAAAATCTGTAAGCAGGAACATAACATGTTGAAACCATGTGTACCTATATGCAGATGTGTGCACGTACATATTAATTTCTGTGGTGAAAGGGGAGGGTAATAGGAAAAAAGAATAAGGAAGAAACATTCAGAACTTTATGAATACAAAGAAATGTCTGTGTTGCCATTATTGGGGCTATTGATTTTTTTCTAATGAAAAAGATATACATGTTTAGTATATAACCTTGGAATAAAAAAGTAAAGCAGTTAAAATCCTGCCATCCCAAAACAAACATTTTGTAATATTTGCTACTAGACTTATTATTTTCATGCATATTTTAAAAATCTATTTGTAATCATACTTAGTATTCAAATTCTGCCTTTTTGTGTTTATCCAAAATTTAAGTTTAAAATTTCTAGATTGCCCTGGAAAATCCTGGGAAAACCAGGCAAGTTCATGGTGATCTGTTGTACCACATATTAAAATAGCTTGACAGTAAACAAAGGCCTCCCTTCAGGTCTGAGTAATATCATAAAAGGAATTTGCCTATTGGTGTTGGGATCATATAATAGTATATAGATCTATCAATATAGTTTATTCCAAGCAGAGGCCAGGCATAGTATCTGGGGATAATATGTAACTAGTGATTTAAGTCAGAATGCCAGGGAAGCATGTGAATAGACAGCAAGAAGATGTTGGGTTGAAAAGAAAATACTTGGCTGCCAACTAGATGGCTTGCCCTTCAGTTGCTGCTTTCTTTGGACTCTTCCCAGGGATTCTAAGCATGAAGGACCCATCTCTCAGGAAGAAGTCATTGCCCAGGGCTGCTTATCTTAGTTGAGTACAGCCAGGTACAAACTGGAGTAAAGTCACATCTTGATTTCCTGTTGGGCGCTACTCTCTCTGCATTGTTCCATAGCTAGAGTATCTCCAAGACTACTTCAAGCCACATTTCATTTAATAGCATGGGTAGTGGAAGAGATCATGTAAATTTAGTCAATTCAAAATCATGGCTGCAAAAATATCTGAAAGGGCAAGGCTTAGTGGACCCATAGAATTGTCTCCATTTAGGATTAATCCCATGGCATATTGTTTTTGCAATGAAAAAGCATCCATGCCAGAGGTAGTCATAGGCAATGTCATTGAAAGACTACTTTGCCAACAGTATTACTGAAAAGTGAATTCATTCATGATTTATTTTTAAATGATTAGGACCCTTAGTTAATCTATAAGGACATCATATAAATTAAAAGTTTTAAAATATACAATGTATGTACAGCAGCATCAAAGTATTAAATAGCATCTTGAAGAGCAAAAGAAACTATTAAGACTAATTAAATGGCTTTATTGGCTAGTTGGTGTTTCCACATGTAGTTATTTCTGCAATTATTATTCACTTGCTGATTTACACAGCACTATTCTCAAAAATTACCCTGGCATTAAATGAAACTGGAAGACACCTCCAATTTGGAAAAACCTATTAAGCCAAGAGTTTTCAACTTAAAGTTGGGACGATACTCAATCAAGGTCTAGCAGAATTGACTCCAGAGTCTGAGGGATTTTATTGTTCTTAACTCCCCCCTCTCCATTCAGACCAACCTAGTAAAGGTTTTCCTGTTCTAAACCATGTGTATCTATCTAATCTATACCATGCCGATGATACCATTTCAGCTGTGCGGCAAGGTTTACCAAATTCTCAGCTACTAGAGATTAGCTACTAGAGATACTAGCCCTTAACATTTTAACAAGAAATTATATATTGATCTCTCAGGAATTGTATTTCCTTTCTATACAAATTAACCTTCCATGTAAATAAACTAGCTGGAGGTGCTTCCAGTGTGTTTTCTCAAATGAAAACTATTCCTTGGAGCTATTGTTTCCCTAAGAATTACAAAAACCAGAACAAACAAAAAATGTTTACTCTGTCTAGGAACATGGATCAATGTTGATGACTAGAGATACATTTGACTCCCATGGAGAAAAAAGAAAACTCTAAAGGTAAGACATTATGGGACTTCCCTGGTGGCGCAGTGGTTAAGAATCCGCCTGCCAATGCAGGGGACACGGGTTCGAGCCCTTGTCGGGGAAGATCCCACATACCGCGGAGCAACTAAGCCTGTGCGCCATAACTACTGAGCCTGCACTCTAGAGCCCGCGAGCCACAGCTACTGAGCCCACGCACCTAGAGCCCACGCACTGCAACAAGGGAAGCCACCAGAATGAGAAGCCCATGCTCTGCAACGAAGAGTAGCCCCCACTCGCCACAACTAGAGAAAGCCCGTGTGCAGCAGTGAAGACCCAATGCAGCTAAAAAAATAAAGATAAGACATTATATCTAATTTATTTTCATATTAACTAAATTTCCTAGTAAAGACAACCACTCTAGAAAGTAACCTCAAGGTAAATCACTCCGTTTCAAAAGTCAGGGTGGTAGAAAAATTACTGGGCAGGAGATGCTGATACTGTAGAGACATATGAGGAAGGAAAAAAATTAATTTAGTTCCCTAAGGCAACGACATTTCATCGGTTAGATGAGGAGAGAAAACAGAGTTCAGACTGAATCATTTTGAATGAGGAAGAGAATATAAATAATTGAATAGCTAGTTTAGAGAGACTCTGTCATGGGCATATACCTCATCTGACTTCATAACCCTCACCCACACCCTCTTTTCCAACATATTTCACTCAGAACTCACATGTTCCATAGGACTTCAAGCTAGAATCAGTCCTGGGAGCTATTTAGAAAGCTGAAAAAAGACAGCGATCTGAGATTGAACACCGTAAAATTGTTAACACTCTTTTCAATACGGTTAGAGAGCCAGGATGATGAATAGAAAATTAAAAATTATGAATGAGGAGCTGTATCTTGAAGTGTTGGCGTAACCAAACTTTATCTTCATAATTGCTAAACTTCGTCAAGAGAAGAACATAGGATTCTTGTGGTTTTCTTCTGTGACTGCCTCAAACAGATTGATCTCGAACGTATCATCAAAAACTTAAAGGAAGCTTTTCTATGCACGCACGTCCCTAAAGACATTTTACATTGCAGAGTTAGTAAATAACATAAGGAACTATAAGCCTAGGGGGCAGGTGAAAAAGGAAATTATGAGCTATAAACTCTGAACATTATTTTAGTGCAGAGTGGTGGTAGCAATTGATGATTAAAGAATGCCATCCGGTTGTCAGGAATAACGGTTACAGCTTTCTGAAAACAGTCATTTTGTTATAACGTTAGATTTGAAGAGCTAGAGTTATACACACTTAGAGACGCATAGAAGGCCTTAGAGACAAGTTCCTTGAGGAAAGTAATTCACTGGTTATTTGGGGGCTGACAAGCAGTGTATGTTATTTTTGAGTCACAAAGAAAATTACATAGTTGTAAACTCTGCTTTGTAATGCACATAGGTCTTAGTCGTTTATACAAAAGATAAACCTATTTGTATGAAGTGATCCTTTCTGTAAACTGCATCTGCATTCTTCCTGATCACAAAATAATATACAAAGTGACTAATTTGAAAACATTGCAAATGCATGCGTAATACCTCAGTCATAGAGTTCTATATTTAGAAAAATCTAATGATTGTCTCGCAATATTTATTTGGTAACTATTTCTTAGCATAAACTAATAGATGGCATGGGATTTTATATGACCCTTACCTCTCCCCAGCAAGTTTTAAAGAAGGACATTTCTATTTCACCATTTAATTTCTGATTCTTTTGAAACATGGACGCAATGAGTAATGAGAGTCTGCATTTATAAATGTGTGTTGCCACTGAGAATTCACTGGGGGTGATTCCAATCCCATTCGATACTGGAAAAGGTGCATTTGACCGGCAAATGAAAAGATGAGGCCAATTTCTTTCTTGTATCAACCCTGGGTAAAATCCCCTTAAGAGGAAAATAACAATAATGATTTGTTGTGTCGGGAAAGAATTTAACTACTTGTTAGCATTCGAATGGGCCCTAAGGAGACGTGCAAGTTAATTAAATCAGAACTCCCTTTTTGAGTTTGCTACCAGCTGGGCTTCAACTGGCCTTCCCAAGAAGGTGTCATTGAAATCAATAGGTTTAGGGCTTTGTGTCGAGCCTGGACAGCAGAGAGCTGGGTAAGTGACACCAGGGTTTATTAAAAAGTATGCCTGTAAATACATTCTAATGCTTTTTTCTCCTTTCTCCATTTGATTCTCTATCTCTGCCTCTAGGAGGCCTGCCTGGACTCTGTATTTTAAAGTTGAGGTAAGAAGCAGCATAAGGATATTTTTTACAGTGATAGAGAAAGAAGGAATGAGGTTGATCCTAATTTTGTGACCTTGTTAGTTATCAGAGAATATTTTTGCAGGGCCAAATATTAATCAATCAACTGATCAATCCATTAGTCAATTAAAAATGACAAGAGAGAGGGTGTCATTAATTAAAGGATCACATCCAAGTGATTTGTGGTCTGGGGTTTTACCAATTCTATCCCCAGAGCATTCTTTTTCTTTTAGGCCTTAAATGTAGTTGAAATTTTAATCCCTACTAGGTTTTTAATAAGGGGCAGCTTTTGAGAAATTAAAAAACCTTATTCTCATTTCCCTGATAAAGAGGTAGTGCAGGTGTCGCAATGCTTTTGGGGGACATTTACAAAGTCATGCCTCGCCCAGGACATGTTTTTGGTTTCTTTAAAGGTATCTTAACTTGCCCGTATGTGGTCAACTTCCCCTTATGGAAGCTATTGATAAATCATGGCAAAAGGAAATCACTCCATGGAAATAATGTCTAAAGGAGACCCTCTTTATCCTAGAGAGGAAAACCAGAGAACAGAGCCCAACCTGGCTAATGTCAAAAGGCCTACTCCTGGATTCAAATCAAAAGTATCAATGTGGCCAATTAGAAATGGGAAGAGGGTGGTTCAACTGAAAATCTGGGGCCTCAGGCATTTTCTGGAATGTGTACAGTCAGATCGCGCAAGTTAGTCAGCGAAGAGAAAGCACGCAGAGGCACCTCTCCCCAGAGTGAAGAGTCATCCTTCCTCTGCGGGTCAGGAGTGTTTGTCTTGGAGTGCCGCAATTTCAAACTGACTGATTTTCAACAGAAATGGCAATGTTATGAAGTGTGAAAGCATTGGGCTAGGAATTACCAACACTGGCCGTGCCATTTCCTGCCGTGGGAAGCTGGCCCTGTCATCACCCTCTTGACGGTTTGGTTTCTTGTGAACTAAGCATGTTAGACCAGGTGACTTGGAAACTGCAGTCTGCGAAGGGCAGTCAGGGTTGCTGTAGGAATTAAGTTGCTTTGAGGATAGCCTGACTGTAGACACAGGTGTGAAGGGCAGTAGAAGGGACAAAAGAAACGAGCATGACCCTTGTGTGTTCTTGGCACTCGTGTTTTAATCACCTCCCAGGATCCGTCCCTCTGTCTCTAGCAGACATGCTCCTTAGATACTCTTATCAGTTAGCATTAGGAACTGCTAGCACAAATTGTGTAACCTTTCTGACATGTATTGTAAATCCTCCCCAGCCGCAGAACTCTTCATAGATACATGAAGGTTATCAGCTCTGCTCAGCTGGCCAAACCTGACAACACTGGGTGAGGTTGCTTCTGTAATCGGTTCTCTAATTTCAACCTGCATCCACCCAATCCCACATCTCTCTGGGGGTTCTCTGTTTTTCTCCTTTTAACTTTGGGTTAGACTTTTCCAGTGGGCATTCCTAAAAAAGGAAGCTTGATGGTTTCTGCTTAGATTGCTTTCCTCTCCACGTTAATAAACGTCAAGAAATTCGGACACCTTCGCTTTCCAAGGCTCTAACTTCTTTCTGGCAGCAACAATTTTTAAAATTCATTAGACTTTCGTCATTCCGTCCTCTATTATGGCATCCGTGTGCGCTGCAGTGTCCTGTTGAAGCACACCCTTTCATAGATCTGAATTTGCTTATGGTTTTCTCCAAAGTACGTTCTACCTTAGACACTATCTCATCCTCTCCTCTGCCAGATATTGATTATTCATACATTCTCTGATCGCAGCCTCTTCAGCTTTACTCATTGTTATGTCTTTGTAGCTCTTCTTTCCCTTAAATACAAGGACAACCTATTGTTCTCACAGTCACACTCTTTACTGGGTCTGTTACATTTCCAAAGCCCAGGGTAACATCAAAGCATTGTCTTGGGTTTGGTGCTTCTCTTCCACCAGTCGCTTCTTTCTCTTTTTAACTCTTCACACGTGCTGCCACTTTTGTGTAGGGTCTTCGTTATGTAACCACCACCACAAACGTCTGTTACAGATGAGGTATTCAGAGACAAGCCATTCTCTTGTGGCATAACAGTAAGAATCATATGAAAGAAATTAAAAAAAAAACAGTTGGACTCAGTGCTATGATGTCCCGTTGGAGGAGAATGATGTATGGAAAGTGGGAATCAATGTCTAGCCATGTACCAGTGCTTTGAGTTGAATGTGCCAGGCTATTGTTCCACTCTCAGTGGCCTGTGGACAATTCCCTCCATCACATCTCACCAAAGACGGCTGTGATTCATTGGACGGTTGAGTTTTGTGCCCCATGCCTTTCTGATGGCTGCCTCTTTACTGCTGATGTCTTTTTTTAAAAATAATTTTTCACGCAACTCAAAGTTCATCAGCACGGTGGACTCCCCCATGACCTTACACATATAAATATTATTGGACCATTACTGTTTTCCAGAGGACCAGTACACAGTTGCTAAGTTTGGAACACATGATCAACTAACTCCCTTTGTGTCTTGGTTCCAAAGGTGGATGACGCTGATCCTGTAGCTTGAAAAATCCCCACCGGGTGACACTCTTTTGGGAAAATATGCCATTTTATACACTTGTTTCTGACCAAAAGGAAAAAAATGTGAAGTCCACCCTAGTTCTGTCTGGACAAGCACAGAGAGAGGCATGTTGCATTGCCAGACAAATATTTTCCCCTAGTTTTGCTCAATGAACTTGATTCACTGGAGGGTTTTTTTCCCACGTGAGCAGGAGAGGTGGGCTGCCTCAGAAACAGCCGCTGCCCCACTCTTCGCAGGGCACTGGAGTGAATCATCGTTTTCATGAATGAGAAGGAGAGGAGGAGGGAATAAAGGACGAGGAGCTTGTTGCTAATGGCCTCAAACAAGGCAAACATTTTTGTGAATAATTTTGGATAATATATGATGGGTTGACTTTTGGGTTTTGTTGCTGTGAATGGAACACAGAGAAAAAAGAACTTGTTTCAACAGAAGTTTTATCTGATACCCTATTCATATGCCAACTCTCTAGGGTACAGAAAAGGCACAGTGTTCAATCATGCTGCTTTCAAGTGTTGTAGGGATGCAAGCGTGAAACTCACTTAAAGAGATGGTCATTCCCACATTATATACAAGGAAAAATCTGGCCAGAGCATATACCCACATCATTTCTGAGGAAGACTAGAGCTGGGATATACCTTGTCATAGACCCAGTGCCTTCAGCAGAAAGCAAAAAAAAAAAAAAAAAAAGAAAGCCAACATGGATGCTAGACATTTTTTTAAATTGAAGTATGGTTGAGTCACAATATGTTAGTTTCTGGTGTACAGCAAAGTGATTTGGCTTTATTTATATATATATATACACACATATATATAAAATCTTCTTTTTGATTCTTTTCCATTATAGGTTATTATAAGATGTTGAATATAGTTCTTTGTGCTATACAGTAGGTCCTTGTTATTTATCTATTTTATATGTGGTAGATATGGTAGTGTGTATGTTAATCCCATACTCCTAATTTATCCCTTCTCCCCCTTTCCTTTTGGTAACCATAAGTTTGTTCTCTATGTCTGTGAGTCTGTTGTTTTGTAAATAAGTTCATTTGTACTATTTTTTAGATTCCACATAGAAGTGACATCATACAATATTTGTCTTTTCCTGTCTGACTTTGTTCACTCAGTGTGATAATCTCCAGGTCCATCCATGTTGCTATAAATGGCAATATTTTATTCTTTTTTTATAGCTTATATTCCATTGTATATATATGCCACACCTCCTTTATCCATTCATCAGTTGATGGACATTTAGGTTGCTTTCATGAATAGACAATTTATCATAAAGCATATTGAATTTCTTCTTCACTGATATCTGATGACTTAGGATTTTGTGGAATCCACTCAAAGAGAGTATTCCCTAACCCAGGAATAAGAAGCAACAAGGTAAAGAGAAGGTGGAATAAAAGTAAGTAATAATAATAATGTTTAATCCCGGTTTCAGGTACCGGCTATCTTTGGCCCCTTTAAATCATTTACTCTCAGTGAAAGGTCCAGGCTTCTCCGATTGATACACTCCATGACATCTACCCTTTGGAACTCTTGACTTCCTGCCCTTCGCAACCTTGTCCTTCCCCTCTGATCCTTGTGGTTTCACGTTTCCATTCTTAGCTCACGCTGTTCCTTCTACCTGGAACGTCTCAGTTCTCTTCACTGATTCTAGGCAGCAGGCTTTAGCTCTGTATGGTCTTCCTACACCCCTCTCCGGGTTTAGTGTCCATCCTCTGTGCTCCTAGATCATCCTGGATGTGACTCTGTGTCGGCACCTTCCTCAGTTCTGTTTAGCAGACTCTGAGGTCCTCAAGGGAAAAGATGGTGCCGTCCATCCATCCATCCATTCATTCGTTCTTTCAACAAAGATTTATTGGATTCCTATTATATGCCAGACTCTGCCTTAGAGACTAGAGATCAAGTAGTGAACAAGACAGGTAAGATTCTTGTTCTCCAGGTGAATACATTCTAGCAGAGGAGACAGAAAAAAGGGAAACTACCAAGCCAGTAAGTCCAGTACTACAGAGAAAATGGAAATGTGTTGCTGTGTGGGAAAGTGCCTGATGTTTTAGGCTGGATGGTCAGGCAAGGTTCACTTAAGAGATGGCTCTGAGCTGAGAGTTAAAAGGCAAGAAGGAGCTGACTGCATGAAGATCTGGGGACGGCGTCGGAGTTGGGGGGACACCAAGTACAAGACCCCAGAGGAGGAAGGAGCAGAGCAAGTAAAAAACCCAGAAGGGGCCTTGTGACTGATGGACTAGCGTGTTCCAGCAGAAGTCAGGGGCCGCTAACGTAGGGTCTGAGAGTCACAGTAAAAGCGGGGATTTTTTCTCTGTGGGACGGGAAACCCTGCAACAGCTCTAAACGTGGAGCTGTCGGCTGAGCTTTTCATTTCATAGAAATCCCTGGGGCTGTGCGTGACGTGAATAGATTTTGCTTTGTGTCCCCAGAGCCTAGCTTAACACCTGCTTCTGCTTCACATCGCGACACCCAGGGCCATGCTGCTTTTCTGCATGTGAAAATGGCCTTTTCCAAGGCGTGAGCTGTGCAGTGAAAAGGAAAGTTCAGCATCGTTTCAGTTCAACGCGCGGTGCTATCTGCTGGCCTCCGCCCAGCCTTTAAGAACTTCCTGAAGTTGACATTGCTGCACAGATTCGTTTCTGAGTTTCACAGATAATCCATTCAGTGTTTGTTCATCCCATTTAGACCAAGCTGGACCACCTCGGATGTGTTGAGGAATTGCCTCCAGGCAAGGCCACAAGGTGGGGCCGTAATGAGAGACTGAAGGACGGGGTACCGTCTCAAGTTGAAACATTACTTTCTAGAAGATGCCGGAAGGCAGGAATCAAGGCTTGTATTCACTCTGTGACTTTCTTCTAAGGGTCGCTAATCCGTTACTCTGTGAGTTAATCTCAGCACACCCACAGCGGCCTGTGATATTAAAAATGAAACTCAAGAAGCAGTGCATGAAGGTGAATTACCTGGCGGCCCAGTGGTTAGGACTCTGCCCTCTCACTGCCGAGGGCCCGGGGCTCGATCCCTGGTCAGGGAACTAAGATCCCACAAGCTGCGCAGTGCGGCCAAAAAAAAAAGAAAAAAGAAAAGAGAAAAGAGAAAGCAGTGCACCAAGGCATACAGGCTTCCACCTGGGAGGTGACGTTTGTGTGGCCTATTTCACATCCTTGGGGAAGGTGGTCCTGAGCACAGGAGAATGTCTTGCCCTTTTAGGTCACCCTCACATCTGCTTAGCAGTGCCTTGAATCCACGGTGGAGTGATCATGGATGATTTGTTTCAGAGACTTACCAACCCCCTGGGGGTGGAATCTTTTTACTATTATTATTTTTGGATTATACTATTGTTTTAAAATATAGTAACATGATTTAAGAGAGTCTGTATTTCAGGACTACAGCACAGCTTTCAATTCTGAAAGTTGACGTTCCTGTAGGTGTTGGGAATGGAATCTTAAGAGTAACCTTTTTAGGGAACACCTGCTGCTCCTGTATTCCTGTTACCTGTACCCTGAGACCCCCTCACTCACTAGCTGCAAGCCCTAGACCTGGGCTGTTCTGGAACAGCTTGAATCCACTGTTACCTGTACCCTGAGACCCCCCTCGCTCACTAGCAGCAAGCCCTAGACCTGGGCTGTTCTGGAACAGCTTGAATCCACCCACTCCTGCCTTTCCAGGTAGAAGTCAGGTACTTTGTAAATAACCAGTCCTCTGAAAAATACAAAGCTGTGTTAGTCTTTTGAAGAGACTGTTTCAAATTTACACTCACAAGGAGCCAGGCCTTTTGCCACAGACTGAAAGCCAGTAACAGTAGTAACAGTGCCATGTGCACGTGGCCTGGTGTGACAATAAACAGTGAAATGCTAGGTCCAGGGCCCCCCTCAATATGTGCTTGTTCCCTCTGCAGGGTGTTGTCATATCCACTCATTTTTAACATGTATATATTTTTTCTGATTATATCATAAAAACTGGGATATTGTGGGGAAAAAAAAGAGCATAAAAAAGCCCTGAAATCTCAGAGAAAGTTGTTACTGTTACAATTTGAATCCATTTATTTCTAGTTTCTCTCCCTCTAAGTATGGGCATGTGTGTGTATGTAATGCCCCTGCTTCTGCAGACATATTTATAAATATCTATACTTTCTTTTACAAAACTGGTGTCAGCTTTTATATCTCAAATAAGATATCAAAGTTTTCTTTCCTTTCTGCAGAAGCAGCCACTACATTTGGCCTTATCTCCAAAAGCTGGGCAGGTGGTTTTAACTGCCCTTAGTCAGGCTTATTTTTTTTTTTTTAATTTTATTGGCGTATAGCTGATTTACAATGTTGTGTTAGTTTCAGGCGTCCAGCACAGTGAATGAGTTATACATATCTCCATTCTTTTTCAGATCCTTTTCCCTGATAGGTCATTACAGAATATTGAGTAGAGTTTCCTGTGCTATACAGTAGGTCCTTGTTGGTTGTCTATTTTATATATAGTAGTGTGTGTATGTTAATCCCAAGCTCCTAATTTATTCCTCCCCCCCACATTTCCCCCAGGGTAACCGTGAGTTTGCTTTCAAAATCTGTGATTCTGTTTCTGTCTTGTAAACAAGTTCATTTATATCATTGTTTGAAAATTAGATTCCACGTATGAGTGATGCGTGATATCTGTCTTTGTTAGTCAGCCTTTTCTTGTGAGAGTTGTAATACGCATCACGAGTTCCATTATTTTTAAAGCTTAAAAAAATGACTTCCTCCTCTTGGGTCCCTTTATTCATCAGTTTGACCACATGTTTAGTTTTTACTTCACTATGTTTCGTGTAGACTAGTTTTAAGTGAAAAAAACCCCTTCTCAGGGCACAAGGCCGTGTGGCTCTTTGGAAGGGGCATTGGGCCAGGAGTGAAGGGGTCTGTTTTCACACACCAGCTAAGGCCACGATCAGCTTACCATGGGCCTGGTGGTTCCCTTACCCCTAAAATGGAAATGTGAATTTCTCGGGCTCCTTTCCAGCTAGAAAAGTCGACCCTTGGTTAGCATCCTGTTGATATGGCGCTTTTCCCAATAACCTAAAAATGGTTGGTGTGCTGTGAAAATGCAGGGAGCCGTTCGATTAACTTCCTGGGCTGGCTTAAGCAGTCACTCCAGTGACCTCTGTCAAGCCGCTCAATAATACAGAAGTAAACAATTACTATGCGATTTTTCCTGCCATGTACTCCCCACTGGTCAAACATTAATCTCTTCTTGGCCTTCTCAGGCAGACAGATTCATTAGTTTTTTACTCAGTTTCATCCTAGAAAGACCAAAAGTCTAAGAGTGAAGGAAGGATATTTCTCCCGCACATGCCGCCAAGGAATGGGTCTGTCTCTTCATTAGCACAGAGAGGCAGCTCCCAAATGGGTCCTGGTCCTTGCAGCCTTGGTCCAATATGCCTTTCCGCCTCAGCTCCTCCATCACTGCCCTCCCCCGCCTTCCATGGCCCAGATGATGTACCTGCTGCCCCATCACACTCCACCCTCTCCCTTCTCAGCCCCTGCAGGGAATCCATCCCCACCACCCCCTGGCTAATTCTGACTCTTTGTCCTTGTCTCTCTTTAAATGTCACCTCTTGCAAGAAGCTCTTCCTTTCTCCAGATGAGGTTCAGTGACCCTCTTCTGTCACACACCTGGGTTTACCCACACTATGCTGTGTGTACGTCGAACATGCCTGTCTTCTGCTCAGGTTCCATCCCTAGAATATAAATGCCTTGAAAAGACTCACTTGTCTTGTTGACCACTGATCCCTGTCAGCTAGCTTGGTACCTGGCACCTGATAGGCCCCCAACCAATATTTGTTCAATAATACAACTCTGCATGCTGTTTGTCTACTCATCTCTACAAAGCGAATGACAGTAGGTGTTATTTCATGTATGTATTTATTAAGTGTCCTGTACGTACCCTGCATTTTGCTAGACACTGTAGGATGTAGAAAAGAATAGAAATTAGGCATCTTGTCTTGAAGACAGCTAAAGGGAGCCAGCTAACCAAATGGAATAGTTAGAATCCAAGTACGTGGTAAGTTGTGTTTGGTTGACTGTGAAGGCTATGAAAGTGCAATGCATGCTGAAAACTCCACGAAGGATGCTCGTCCTGGAGCTTGAAAGACCCTGAGAATTCCCAGATCTTAGCAGATACACATCCCTTGAAGGACGGTGGTGGGAGGGAGGCAAATCTTCACTCTCTGTTTTGGACTTGGAGAGGCAGGAAGCTCCTTTCTCCTCCTCCTATAGACTATTGTTTGTTAGAGGAACATGACAGAAGGTTCCTCTGCTGAAACTGCAGCTCTGACATCACCCTTCCCCGACTCCACTTTGATCCTCAGTTTGAAATGTCACTCACCACTGATGTCTGAATTATCAGGTGTTCTCTTTTAAAAACACATTAGGAGCTTGAAGCGCATTCATGGAATCAGCTGAGAGAGCTGGGATTGAATAGGTCTATGCAGACTTGAGGTAGAATAGGTGCCCTGGGAGACAAACTTCTAGAAGGTGGAAAACGGCTCAGAGAGAGAAATCGGAAGACCCCCAAAGATAGGCTTTGCCAGGGTCAGCTCCTCAGGGAGTGTTTTCTCCTTTCCTTGAATGAATGCAATATTAAGGTTTGTACACAGCAGGCTTCTGGGTTAGGGAAATCATGTGATGTTCATCCAAAGTTGTAAACTCTGTCTGAAGTAAAACACTAGATTAGGTATTATTTTATAACATTATCCATAGATTTTCTCTCCGCTATAAATAGCAGACTTTCCTGGGACAGATTAGGACTCTTCTCCGCACAGAATACTATAAATGTATTTTCTCAGTGGAAAAAAATAAGAGCTCTAGAGTGGAGGAGGAAACATCTCGCTTTGGAAGCATCTCTGCTTAAGAGTCCATAGGAAATAAATGACATTTCCAAGGCTTCTGATTTGATTTTTAAGGACTTACTGGCTTTACAAAACAAGACACTCGGGAGAAAGTACAGGCAAATAGTTGGAGATCTACATTTTTTTCAAAAATCTGTTTCTTTCTTTTGGGATCACAGTCTGAACATAGGTGTAGTTTAAATAAAGCCAAGGAGGAAGCACCTTTTCATGGTCTACAGAAGTTTTCTGTTAAATATATCAGAGGCTTTACACACTGAGAGCTATAACATCCCCTCTTTGAGTCTTTGATTGAGACTTAATGCGGATATATTTATTCATACTACCCATTTACTCCCAAGATGGCCTGTAATTGTTTCGGCTTGAGATGTAAAATCACGAGACCTCTTAGCTTGGAAGTCACAAAACATAAGACAGACAAATTAAAAAAAAACAAACACAAAGATGAAAAAGATAAAATCTTTCTCTACCATAACTATGTACTTTTGTAAGGAATGCTATTCAGGTGACAAATGAGGGAAGTTATTACCCATCGCTGTGTAGCTGGGCAGAGTGACATGTCTCAGTTTTGTTCTGGTGTTTCGTAGTTGCTAATATTTCTTTCCCCCTGAAGCAGTAGAGGGTGCTGTGCTGACATAATAGAAGAGATGCTAGATTTTTCTGTACAAGGCCGGGACTTAGGGTTGCCCTCTCTCTTCAGGCCATGTGTTCTTCCCAAAAGAACTGGGAAGAGGAAAAATAAAATGAGTACACAAGCCATGCTAAAGGGTATAGATAACACATTAAGTTCTAAGGGAACACGGGAAATGATCAAATTCCTCTAAAATTGTACTATTTTGAAGTCCTTGGCAGAAGCCCAGGGTATGGCAAGCTTTAAGAAATTTTAAGGTGACTGAGACTTTGTCTGAAAACAGAAGGCAAAATTTTCAGCAGGGCCATTCCTACAATGAGAGAAGCCTTTTGGCAAACGGTGAAGTAATAGTAATCTATTAAATAAATAGTAACAAATAGTAATAAATAGTAACAAATAGTAACAAATAAATAGTATCGAATAGTAACAAATAGTAATGGTAACAAATAGTAATCTCATTACTATTTGTTCTCACTCTTTGAGTAGTTTGTCTATTTGATGACAGTCAAAATGTAACCAATATAGATTTTAAATATATTTTAAGACTACCCCTGCTTCTTTTAGAATCACACATTTTAGAACTAGTCAGCCCCATGGGGCCACGAAGTACAATCTTATTAATGTTTCAAAATACGGGGACATGGCACCAAGAGGTTAAGTGACTTGTCCAAATCTACCAGCATGTTCGTGGGAAGGTGAGAACTGGAACCCAGTGCCCTTTTACCCCTTGTCCAAAGCTCTGTTTTGCTGCCCTGCCTTGAATGTCAGCATTTTATATGCTGATGGTAGTCATAATATCGTACTATCTGTAATCATAGATGACTTTAGTTTTCAAAGCACTTTACATACATTTATCTCACACTTAGTTACCAAAACATCTTTTTTTTTTTTTTTTTTTTGCGGTACGCGGGCGTCTCACTGTTGTGGCCTCTCCCGTTGCGGAGCACAGGCTCCGGACGCGCAGGCTCAGCGGCCGTGGCTCATGGGCCCAGCCGCTCCGCGGCACGTGGGACCTCCCCGGACCTGGGCACGAACCCGCGTCCCCTGCATCGGCAGACGGACTCTCAACCACTGCGCCATCAGGGAAGCCCCCAAAACATCTTTTGAAAATATATTTTTCAATGATTGACTTGCTCAAAGCAAGACCTGCCCCATCCTGTGACAGGCTAATGGAGAAGCTCTATGAACTGCAATATCCATTTACACCTAGTCAATCAAGTTTCCTTTTGTTCAGCCCACTTCTTCCCACCTGTAAACTCCCTTCTTAGTGCATGATTTTGCTATTTTGTGTGAACGGTGGAGTAAAGTTCAACTGACTCAGGGTAGGGAGCCTTGGCCCGATTAACAAGGCTGTGTAACGCCTTCTTCACTTGAGGCCCAGGTAAGAGTGGTGCAGTGTGATCAAAAGGGTTGCCGGCACTGCTGATGCTTCACACAAAGGTGGAAAGTTCAGTGGCCCAGAGAAGTCCCTTAAGTGTTCTTCTCAAGCCTGCGACCTGAGGAGCATCCACAGGTTATCTGACAATTGAGATCGGGCCTCCGAGAGTCTCTGTAGAGCATCCTTGTACATTTCTTAAGACACATTCCCTGATGCAGTTGAATGGGAAGACAGAGGCAGGCCCATCACTTGTAAAGTCTGGGCACCTGTTTGTTGCAGGGATGTTGATGGAAACAGGACCAGTCATGCCTAGGGTTATGCCAGGAAAGTGTAGGTTTTGAATTTCTGCTCTGCTTTGCCCGGATAACGTTGGGTAAGAGGACAGTCACCTCAAGTTTGCACAGTAGGGCTAAACTTAGAAACTATTCTTGGGATGCAGGAAGGAGTTGGGGCAGAAGCTTCAGAGGGAAGCTGAGAACTGCCTAAGAAGAGGAGGAGAAGGTTGAGAGACATAAACATGCAAGGATCAGCAGGAAAGAGTGTCTTCTACATGCAAAAAACACTGTAAACGTGCACTTCCCCAGAAGCCGGGAGCTAAACGAGATCATCAATGCCTATAAAATATTGAGAAGGTTGATGGGGGATATGATCTTGTTCACTGTTTTATCATTCCAGGAGATGTTTATGAGCTCAAAGTTTTTTATTTTTTTAATTAAAAGGAGTACCACTTTAATAGGTAACAAACGTAAGGAAATTTTATTATATTATATAATAAATAATATGTACTTTACCAAGAAAGAACATAGGGAAATAAGGTTAAGGACATAAATAAGCTTAAGGAGGAGCTTATAAATTATTTACCTTTAATGGATTAATGAAGAAAATTAGGACTAATTTTGATATTATTCCTGTTTTCTTTACTATACCCGTGGACTTGTAGAGGCTTTCTGCATATAATCTGCAGATTATTAATGTAAATATGAATACAATATGAATATCAAGTATTATCGTCTCAGAAATTGCCCATTAATGTACATGTCGGTTGCAGAATATAATACCTTCCACAGCCCCGGGAGCCTAACTCCAGCTCTGCTACTTAAGAGCTGTATGACTGTGAACAACCTATTTTAAATTGCTAGATCTTGTTTTCCTCATTTATAAACTAAAATCACGAATATCCATCTCATGTTACTGTTATAATTTTTAAATTTGAAATATATATGAACGAAGCTAGTCAATGATTACCACTTAGTAGACACTCCCCAGGTCTTTGCCTTTTCCCTCCACAAAAAGAATCCTGGTACCATATTGTTATAATTATTAGTTATTTTTCACTGTCTGCAGAAAATATTTCAAGACTTACCCTCTCAGTTTCTCGTCTGGAGGTTAGGCCCTGAATATGTTCGTGCAGAAATAGACTGCAACTAGACTTCAGAAAACACATCATCATTACACAGCTCATAGTTACACATTGTGACTATACAAGACACATGTATCGTCTTGCTTTTAAATGCCTTGGGTAATCTGGTTGGTTGATTCTCGTATTGGGTATCAACGACATAAACTTAAAGGCAGGTTGGATCGGTGATATACTGCTACAGTGCATTGAGAAAAGCAATTTCCTTCCTAAAAGTTTTGGCAAGCTTAATTTTTTTCTTTTTTTTTTGTGGTAGCAGTTGTAGTGGAGGAATCATTCCTAATATTGCGTCTTGGGGAGCTGAGTCTTCTCAGGAATGTGCCACGTTACCCTATGATCTAAGCACTTCGGCACTTGGTGATGCCCACGGAAAATACAACCCCCATATCTGTTGTCAGTGAAATGATGCTGTATACCTTGACTCGTTGAGCTCAATCCACTAGTCAGCTTCGAAATGACCTCATAAATCACCAAGACAATAGGAAGAGAAGCCTCACTATGACTTACCTTTCCCCCAAATGTGGCAATGTGATTTTGTAGCTCACTGATAATGGTGTTTCTGGGAAATCAAAAGTAGTTCCATTTTATGAGATGGGAGCTATATCAACTGTTTTTTTTTTAATTTGAAGTATAGTTGATGTACAATTTTTTATAAGTTATGGGTGTACAATATAGTGATTCACAATTTTTAAAGGTTATACTCCATTTATAGTTATTATAAAATATTGGCTATATTCCCCGTGTTGTACAATATATCCTTGTAGTTTATTTTATACGTAATAATTTGTACCTCTTACTCCCCTACCCCTATATTAACCCTCCTCCCTTCCCTCTCCCCACAGGTAACCACTAGTTTGTTCTCTGTATCTGTGAGTCTGCTTCTTTTTTGTTATATTCACTAGTTTGTTGTATTTTTTAGATTCCACATATAAGTCATATCATACAGTATTTGTCTTTCTCTGTCTGACTTATTTCATGTAACATAATACCCTCCAAGTCCACCCACGTTCTTGCAAATGGTAAAATGAGACTATCGACTCTTTATGTGCCTCTCTAGCAAATGAGCTGATTCTCCTGGCTCTTATCACCATCCTTCTAACCTTGTAAGGTTACAAACATTAGAATCATGTTTACCACCTGTGAAAAAACTCTGACGGCAGTGGTATTTTGTTATTTGGGTTTCTCCTCCCTCTCTACCACATCCTCTGAAAATGATTTCCATGGGCTGGAAGCACTGTGAAGAAAGAAATATTTAGTTGCATTTATTTTAAACGAAACTAATAGCTTCACTAGTGATCTCATAACCTTAAAGCACTTTACAAACTAAGTAATCATTGAGGATGCTAAACATAGTAAGTGCAGTGTTTAAAACCTTCACAAATAAATCCATATTTAAATCTTATTCCACCACTAAGTAGCTTTGTTCTTGATGTACCTTTTAAAATCACGGATTTCTTGATGGAGGTATTGAGTTTGCTTCTAACTGTCGTTTTTTGTACGTTTGATTTTTTTTCCAATTTTGTAAGTTAGGCCTCACTCTTTAAGATGTTTTGTTATACATAGACAGAAAATGCTGGCATGACTGTAGGTATGGTACAAGTATCCAAAGATGTTCCTTTAATTCAATTACTGAGTGAATATCTCATTTGCAATTCTAAAATAAGAATTAACATATTTCCTTTTTTGTAGAGATTTTCTGAATATAATATGCACATTATTATTATAAAATAATAGACTTTTAAAAATGGAACACGTATAGTTCTGTTGGTACTAAACAAGGATAATCCTCATTTAAGTGTATATGTACCCATCATTTTGATTTTTTTAAATGCAGCCATGGACATGGATAGTTCAGAAATTATGATTTGTAAATGCATTGAGGTAGAACGATTGTAGGAAAAAAAAATTTTTTGTCTTCACCGTTTCCTTCATCCATTCATTCCATATATTGGTCTTAGGACTTACTCCTAAAGTTACATCCTGCAAACAGTTGGCTTCAGGCATGAGAGATGTAGTCCCTGCATCTTCTCCAGTGGAGTTCTGGGCATCACGTCTGCTGCTGGCTCATGTTCCCTCTAGCTCTCATTGAACGTGACCCTGGGGGCAGCTCATGAAAGGAAGCATATCCTGAATGGGGTCTTCCTTTAGTAGACCCCTTCTGGTTGTAGAAGACTGAGCAAATAGTCAACAGGAGCCCCATGTGATCTTTTCAAAGAGTGCCTTTTTCTGACACGACGGACACTGTTGCTCTGTAATAGCAGTTCTCACTTTGTTCATATTTGTACGTACCAACAGTGGATGAAGTACTTTGCAGGAATATGTACTATCCTCAGACATCAAAGATGCTTTAAGGCCACCTTGGTATCCACACAGGACCAAAACCTGGAGAGACAAGAAAGCTGAGAATGAGTGTCATACCATACCAGACCTCAACTAAGCATAGCCCTTTGGCACAGTCATTTCACTTAAGAACCTTCTGTGAGAGTAAAGTAATTAAAAAATACGTTGGGTTTTGCCAAATGCTTTTGAAAAAGCCATATAAAATATGAGGTCACCTCTGCTTCTTATGTAAAGAGGATCTCTCCTCCCTTCCCTCATTCTACTCCACGCCCTGCCCTGCACCCTTCCTCCTCTGCAATCCAACTAACTCATCAAAACTTTAATTTTTCCTTTCCGTAAGTCATGTCCTTGAAATTCCTATTCTTAGTTGTGTGTATTCTGGTTTCCTCTTTGATTTTCTTTTTTTCCCCAGGTTTCCTGTTGATACCAACATGAGTCTCAAGGGCTTCCCTTTGCTTCTTTTGGGAAAAAAAAATAAAAGAGATGAATTTAGAGCTGATAGGGTGGAAAATCATAGTCATGAAAACGCAGCCATAGCATGCAGCAGTGCGGAGACAGGGCTTACCCACCCATCTCTTGCAGAAGCTACCTCCCTGGGAGGACATCCCTTTGGAACAGAAGCAGCATCCATCCCACAGGGATTTGAGAACTCTGAGCTCTGAGTGATAAAAGGCTGAGTCATAGGTTATCAATGTGCCTATTCCTCCTTTGTCTCTGCCTCGAGGGCGTACAAGCCATTTTTTTCTTTACTCCGTTGTTGGAATTTGATTCATTTCCTCTTTTTTTTTTTTCCCCTCTTTGGCTCTCAGATCTAGAATTCTGAGTTTATCTCTAGGAGGGGTTGAGATCCGGCTGATCCCGAGGAACCTAAGCTTGCTGTCGTAGCTACGTGAGCAGTTAGTTGGTGGACGGTAGCCATTGCAGAGATGCCTCCCAATGAGCCCGTGTGGCTGGGCTTTGAGAAGCCCATGGTGGGATCCATAAACGCAGTCCACCCCTGAATGATGTTGTAGCGACTTCACTGGCTGCTGATCCTGAAAGCGTTTCCACGGTTGGTCTTTACTGTTCGTCTTCTCCCTATGCCTCTCACAGCAGCAACTGTGTAAAAGGAATGCTAATAAAAGAGTGAAGTGGCCAAGTGATGGGAAATGACAGGATGAATTCATTGAAACACCAGTCTTTCAGGAGGTTTTGTCAAAAAGAATTTTCCAACCTAAACTGTTCCTGGTGTTATTCAGCCAGGCGTCTGGTGTCTTCAGGCACATTGTATGCAAAGCTTGCACAGATTTTATGTCCAGTTGTCTTTACACCTCTGTGATTTATGACTGGAGAAGCACCAACTGCCTCACCTCTGGTGGTCCTTAGGAAAGCAGGATTATGCCCTGTAAGTGGGGTGAAATCCAAATGGTGCAGGAAGCAAGCCACTGATTGGGGGTTTGCTTTGTCTTCCTTGAAGCCATCCTGCTTGTTACAGAATTTTAAGTGTTGAGTAGAGAGCTGTCTTGCTTGGGCTTGCTTTTGAGTACTGGGAATTCAGCTTTGGGAGCCTGAGTTGGGCTGTAGGTATGTATAGCAAAGGAATGGGTGGAGGCTTCTAACTAATAGGGAAGGCATCTTCGAAACAAGCTGAGATGTGGATCTGGGATTCTGGGAAGCAAACGCTTTTTCCCAGAGCTGAACTCTGATGGGAGGATACTTTGATATCTGTGGTTGCAGAATAAATATGATTCACTCTGAGGATTCTACATTGCAATGAAAGAAACCAGAAAAGGCAAATAAAGAAACCTGAAAAACTATCTTTAAATACTTCTCAGTAGTTTCAGAACTCCCAAGAACATTCATTTCTTCCTAGCTATTATTTATTAAAATCTTCAGAAAATTGTCTTGTTTTTTGGTGGTGTTCCTGTAGCAGCTAGGAATGCAGGCCTTTAGTTCAGGGTGAAATCTGCCACTTCTGAGCCGTAAGCCCTTGAGAAAGGTACACAGCTCTCTGTGCCTCAGTAACTGTAACTGTAAAGTGGGGGGATAATAGTATGTATTTCATAAGGCTGTTTTAATGTTTAAATGAGATTATAATACTTAATATTAATTGACTACTTTGTAGTCAAATATTGTTCTAAATGCTTTATAAGTATTATTTTTATTGTTATTGTCATTACATCAATTCCTATTATTATTTACGTTGTGTTATAAGGAGCCGTAGACAATTCTGATCCTACAAAGAAAGAAACTTAAGACTTTAAGAAGGAGACATGGGAAAATATCTTATTAAGGTTTTTAATCATCTTCTGGGGGGCCCAGCAGGACTGAATTATTACTGGAAAGTTTTATTAGGCTTTTTAGCACCTGTAAAGGGTCAGGTAAAGACAGTCGTCATTAGCAGCCCCTGTTATAGGAGAGGGCGTGGTGATGGAGCTATTAGGAAATATCGATTAGAGTCCTGAATCGTTGATTGCATATCTGTATAACTTTGAATAAATCATTTAATTTCACTGGGCCTCGATTTAAAGAAAAATTAAAAAATTAAAAGTAATTGGGAGATTGGGATTAACATATATACACTGTTGATACTATGTATAAAATGGATAAGTGCTAAAGTCACATCTCCAAACACTTTTATTTTAGACACTGTAGGGAATTTTATAAAGAAGAGATTAGTTAAAATAAAGAAAACCATGCTCAAACAGTATCTTTTATGGCAAGACAACTCTGGCCATGAGATGAATACTTGAAATCTCAACAATCCTAAACCGTGCTGAAGTTTTTCTTTCCGTAGATAGAACCTCATCGCAGAGGTCTAGAATATTCTGCTAGTCAATGGGATCAAATAATGAATCAGATAGAAGTCCTCCAGCTGTGCACTGGACCAAAGCATCTCTGACTCTCCTATTTCACAGGACTGGGCTCCTGAGAGCAGTGTGGTGCTGGCACACACATGAAAGACAGAGCGTTCCTCCCTGGTTTCTGCCCCTTTGAACCTGAGGCAGAATAGAGAAGCAGCAAAGAAAAGTGATGCAACCTAGGAGAACAAATGCTGTGATCCAAGTTTTCTGCCATGTGCTAGCAATATTGACTTGCATGGCATAATTATGCCCAGATGCTCTGGTGACGGGGCGGCAGAAATGTCTGACGTGTAATGTAACATGTTTTTTTTTTTTTAAAGGCAACAGAGGAAAAAAAAATCAGTCACATTGCTTTAGTATCTTGGGTCTTAGAGTGTCTCTGCCAGGGAAAGTTATAGCCTCTCTGTGCTCTTTTCTGCTTAGACTGTATCTTAAAGACTGGTTTCAATATTGGATAATGTATTTTAAGGGAGACTCTGACACTTGGTATCCTGATCAGAAAGGCTGACACTTGGTATCCTGCTCAGAAAGGATAACTGGGTTATTGAGGGTCTCGAAACCATCCATATGCGTTATGGTTGAATCCTCGGAGGAAGTTTAACTTTGGAGAGCAAAGTAGAGGAATACCAAGTGCCTTCAAATAGGTGAGGAGCTTCCTTGTCCTTTTGTTTTCCTGGAAGGTAGAATGAAATGTGAAAGGCAGATTTCAGGTTATCGTCTTGAAGCCCTTTCTAACAGTTAAAACACGGTAGAAATGGGGCAAGTATGAGGCCATGGGTTTCCTGTCATTGATGTCATAATACTGTAATATGTAAGCATAATACTGTAATACTTTTTTTTTTGGAAGAGAAAAAAAAAGCCACCAAATTGATCTTGATTAGAAAACGAAATTGAGGGTGAAATACCTGGGATTTTTGGAAACCTGTTACCTCTCTCCAAATCTCTAATGTGAAAAGGATGAAGCCGTCCTGAGCACAGAATGGCTTCAAGAAGTCCACAGAAAGAAGTATTCTGTAGAGATAGAATGTCCCAAATGGAGACAGCATCTTTGGAGAACATGGTTGTCCCCTTAGGTAGAGGAGGGATAATAATATTGGCCACCCGTTTGCCTCGCAGACGTATTGTGAAAATACGTGACTCAATGTCTTCAGAGTGCTTTGAATGGCTGCAATGGTGAATGTGTCACGGCAGATGCCTTTCAAAGGCAATTGTTTTGATCAGAATGTCATTGAGAATCAGTAGGCTGTCCTTGTGAATCACTTGGGGAGGGTAATGTAGTTCAAATTTGTTATATCTTGTCAAACATTAAAAAAAATAATATGTAATAAAATACTTGGTTTTATGGCCCAGTTTAAAATCATTTTGTTTTCTGGAAAAAGAAAACATTGCCTATAGTGAGGTCCAAACGCCTACTTTTTATCTTTCCAAATGTCTCTGTGGCATCAAGCCAGGCCATTTAAAATTATATCAGGTTATTGCATTTTAAATTCATTTGGAAGAAAAGCCCACATCTCTGGGGAGTACGAGCAACAAAAGCAGGACAATCACAAAAGCTGAATGTACCAAGATGACTGGTGCTTTGTAGCACAACGTGGTTTCCTGAAGGATTGTCAACAGGGTCCTGAGAGTGAGTTCTGGAGGAGAGTCAAGACCCGATCTACCCAGTGCACTGAATACAGTAAAGGGCCAAGCAACGGGAAGAGCACAGTCATCGTGCAATTACGAATTCCTCTTTGCTCCTTGGCTTTTGCTTCTCTGTCTGTAGCTGAGTGCGGAGGAAGGTTGAACATGAACGTAGCACCAAAGCTTTACTGGGAGGTAGGAGAGAGCAACTTCTGAGCTGGTAAAACCCTTGAAATTTAGAGATCATCACCAATTATCCTTGCACTTCTCAACCTCAATATCAGAATGATTTTGTAATACAACTCAAACCTGAAAGGACAGCTAGATTTCCAAAATGTTAATCGTATCTAGATAATATTTCTGTCCACAGGTCTAGGTATACACTTTCCATGCAGAAAAGTAACAGATAAAAAAGTTTTAAAACACTTTAAGAAACACGTTGAAGCTAACGATCTGAGCACACTCAATAATATTTTAAAAATAGGAGACAAATTGATTGATGAATGAGTCATTGACAGGTCCATGCCATGAAAAAACCAAGTCTAGGTTGATGGCTCTCAGTTCTGGTTTGCCACTGCTGTTGTAGAACTTGACAAGCAGTCCCTCCTGGAAACTATAGTCTTAGGAACATAATCCTACTTATGTGAACTTCCCCTTTGTTGGGCTACACCCCGCAGGTCTGCAAGCCCTGTAATTGCCCAACCTCAAGACTGAAGAAAGACCCCAGAGATAGCAACAGTGACATCAGGGGTTTAATGGACGGGGGATCTTACATGTCTGAAGCGAGGTCCTGGAGCAACACCCTACTGTGTGCGCAGACAGCAGGCAGGACAAGGCACTGGTCTTTGCTCCTGAGAGGAGACGGAGGCTACCAGCTATAGGGGGAATTGACTGCAGGTTGGCTCATTGGTTACCAGGGAAACCAGCAGAGGGGCACGCCCCTCACCTGCCTTTGATAAGCTGTCATAGTAGAGATGTTCTAAAGGTTAGAACACTCACTAGCTGGGGCAGGGGGCAAGTATGTCTCTACGATTAAGAAGGAAGGTCAGTCAGGTGAGTAGGGTGTGGGTGAAGCAGGCACCGGTCGAGCAGGAGGTGTACAGAGAGCAAGAGAACAGCCCTCTTGGGTGGCCTGATCATACGCATTTCTATCATCCGTCTATTAAAAACAACAGAAAAAACCTGTCAGGTAAATAATATTAAGGACACAAAAATATTTCAGACTTGATTTGGAGCTATGTTTTACATGCTGTGAAACAAAGCTACAACCTTTAGGAATTATTTTCTGGATCTTTGCTGTCAGGGCCAATATTCCAGGTGAAGAGAGCACTTAATTGGTTCAGGAGTCAAAATCCTATTCCCAAATCCATTACTTACCAGCTGCGCTATCTTGAACAAATCACTTCACCTTTCAGACACTTGAGTTTTCTGAGGTGTAAAATGATAGAATGGGTCTAGAGAGTTGCCTTAGATCAAGATCCTTAGGAAACAGACTCAGAGAGAGATATGAGTGCGGTGAGTTTATTGGGGCGTGCTCTTAGGAACGCCCTCGAGGGCGGGAAGCCTGAAAAGGAAGAGGATAAACTGGAATTTATTTATGACAGAGTCCTCAGCCGAATCTTCCAGCCCCGGAGCTGGGACGGTCCTTCAGAGTTGTCCTGAATTACAGGGAGGTCAGCCTCTAGGCTTTTGCATGTCACTTTGTCCAGTCATTAGGGCTGCCCCCTGGGGAAAGGTGTGGCTTTGGGCAAGAGGACCCCTTTAGGCTGAGGGCAGGTCCTGGGGGAGGGGTAAGCTATGAGTTGTCATCAGGCAACATTTCCAGCAGTTTAGGAAATAAGTGCTCTTGAAGGTTGGATCTGGACCGCATACCATTATTTTCAGTATCAAATTCTGTGGTGTTAAAATATTGGGCAGTCCCTGAAATCGGGGTATTTTTATATCTGGCTACCGATGAAATTTATTATCTTCAATGTATACATTTTCTCTCCCCATCTAGAGTTATAGAATGATTTTCTGCACTTTCAGGTCCATTGAGGAAAAAGGTTTTTTTTCTTCTAGTTTTATAGTTTGTGTTAGTCCTCTTTTTCAGACAGATAAGCACTGCGTGACCATTTCTTTTGCATTTTTGTGGCATATTAAAAAATCCAGGGAATTCCCTGGCAGTCCAGTGGTTAGAACTCGGCACTTTCACAGCCGGGGCCTGGGTTCGATCCCTGGCCAGGGAACTAAAATCCCACAAGCCTTTCAGCTAAGCCAAAAAAGTCCATAAAATAGTCATTATAGAAGTCTCTGTGTCGTCCTCTAAGAGTTTTATAGTGTCCGGTCTTACATTTAGGTCTCTAATCCGTTTTGAGTTTATTTTTGTGTATGGTGTTAGGGAGTGTTCTAATTTCATTCCCTTACATGTAGCTGTCCAGTTTTCCCAGCACCACTTATTGAAGAGACTGTCTTTTCTCCATTGTATATCCTTGCCTTCTTTGTCATAGATTAGTTGAGCATAGGTGTGTGGGTTTATCTATGGGCTTTCTATTCTGTTCCATTGATCTATATTTCTGTTTTTGTGCCAGTACCATATTGTCTTGATGACTATAGCTTTGCAGTACAGTCTGAAGTCAGGGAGTCTGATTCCTCCAGCTCTACGTTTTTCCCTCAAGATTGCTTTGGCTATTCAGGGTCTTTTGTGTCTCCATACAGATTTTAAGATTTTTTTGTTCTAGTTCTATAAAGAATGCCATTGGCGATTTGATAGGGATTGCACTGAATCTGTAGATTGCTTTGGGTAGTATAGTCATTTTCACCATATTGATTCTTCCAATCCAAGAACATGGTGTATCTCTCTATCTGTTTGTGTCATCTTTGATTTCTTTCATCAGTGCCTTATGGTTTTCTGAGTACAGGTTTTTACCTCCTTAGGTAGGTTTATTCCTAGGTATTTTATTCTTTTTGTTGCAGTGGTGAATGGGATTGTTTCCTTAATTTCTCTTTCTGATCTTTTGTCCTTAGTGTGTAGGAATGCGAGAGATTTCCGTGCATTAATTTTGTATCCTGCAACTTTACCAAATTCATTGATTAGCTCTAGTAGTTTTCTGGTGGCATCTTCAGGATTTTCTATGTATAATATCATCTGCACACAGTGACAGTTTTACTTCCTCTTTTCCAACTTGTATTCCTTTCCTTTTATTTCCTTTTCTTCCCTGATTGCCCTGGCTAGGACTTCCAAAACTATGTTGAGTAATAGTGGCGAGAGTGGACATCCTTTTCTTGTTCCTGATCTTAGAGGAAATGCTTTCAGATTTTCGCCATTGAGAATGATGTTTGCTGTGGGTCTTTAGTATATGGCCTTTACTATGTTGAGGTAGGTTCCCTTTATGCCCACTTTCTGGGGAAGTTTTATCATAAATGGGTGTTGAATTTTGTCATAAGCTTTTCCTGCATCTATTGAGATGATCATATGGTTTTTATTCTTCAGTTTGTTAGTATGGTGTATCACGTTGATTGATTTGTGTATACTGAAGAATCCTTGCATCCCTGGCATAAACCCCACTTGATCATGGTGTATGATCCTTTTAACGTATTGTTGGATTTTGTTTGCTAGTATTTTGTTGAGGATTTTTGCATCTATATTCATCAGTGATATTGGTCTGTAATTTTCTTTTCTTGTAGTATCTTTGTCTGGTTTTGGTATCAGGGTGATGGTGGCCTCGTAGAATGAGTATGGGAGTGTTCCTTCCTCTGCAATTTTTTTGGAAGAGTTTGAGAAGGATGGGTGTTAGCTCTTCTCTAAATGTCTGATAGAATTCACCTGTGAAGCCATCTGGTCCTGGACTTTTGTTTGTTGGAAGATTTTTAATCACAGTTTCAATTTCATTACTTGTGATTGGTCTGTTCATATTTTCTATTTCTTCCTGGTTCAGTCTTGGAAGGTTAAACCTTCTTAAGAATGTGTCCATTTCTATCAGGTTGTCCATTTTATTGGCATAGATTTGCGTATAGTAGTCTCTTATGAGGTATTTCTGCGGTGTCTGTTGTAAAACTTAGGAAAAACACTCTTTGACATAAATCACAGCAAGATCTTTTTGACCCACCTCCTGGAGAAATGGAAATAAAAACAAAAATAAACAAATGGGACCTAATGAAACTTAAAAGCTTTTGCACAGCAAAAGAAAGTATAAACAAGCCGAAAAGACAACCCTCAGAATGGGAGAAAATATATGCCAATGAATCTACAGACAAAGGATTAATCTCCAAAATATATAAACAGCTCATGCAGCTCAATATTAAAGAAACAAACAACCCAATCCGAAAATGGGCAGAAGACCTAAATAGACATTTCTCCAGAGAAGACTTACAGATGGCCAACAAGCACATGAAAGGATGCTCAACATCACTAATTATTAGAGAAATGCAAATCAAAACTACAATGAGGTATCACCTCACACCAGTTAGAACGGGCATCATCAGAAAATCTACAAACAACAAATGCTGGAGAGGGTGTGGACAAAAGGGAACCCTCTTTCACCGTTGGTGGGAATGTAAATTGATACAGCCACTATGGAGAACAGCATGGAGGTTCCTTAAGAAACTAAAAATATAACTACCATACGACCCAGCAATCCCACTACTGGGCATATACCCAGAGAAAACCATAATTCAAAAAGACACATGCACCCCAATGTTCATTGCAACACTATTTATAATAGCCATGTCATGGAAGGAACCTAAATGCCCATTGACAGACGAATGGATAAAGAAGATGTGGTACATATATACAATGGAATATTACTCAGCCGTAAAAAGGAACAAAACTGGGTTATTTGTAGAGACATGGATGGACCTAGAGACTGTCATATAGAGTGAAGTAAGTCAGAAAGAGAAAAACAAATACTGTATATTAACGCAAACATGTGGAGTCTAGAAAAATCGTACAGATGAACCTGTTTGCAAGGTGGAAATAGAGACACAGATGTAGAGGACAAACGTATGGACACCAGGGGGGGAAAGCGGGGGGCAGGGGGTTGTGGTGGGATGAATTGGGATATTGGGATTGACATATATACACTAAGATGTATAAAATAGATAACTAATAAGAACCTGCTGTATCAAAAAATAAATAAAATTAAATTAAAAAAGAAAACGATAAGCTATCATCCATGTGGATTTTTCCCTGTCATACGGATAGTTCTCTTTAATTTAGTAATAAAAATGCAATGTATTATTAAAAAAAAAAAGATGTCTCTGTGAGTAGGTTTCTCTGTTCAGCTTCTCTCACTAATAACCATTCCCAATTTTCATTTCTTCTTCCTTCTTCCTAGCCATTACTCACCATCCTTACAACCTACTTATAGCCAATAATTTGCCCCTCTATTATTTAGTATTTAGAAAACACAACTCTTTACAAAGAGAACGTTACCTTTTATCTATATTCAAAAATCATATGCCCCAGGGATCAAAATGAGAATAAATGTTGAGGTAACGGAAGGAAGTGTGAGTAGTGAGTTAGTAAATAGATTAAGAGGTGGTAGGGAAAGCACTATATGATTAAGAGATGATCATCGCAGACTAGTGCTTGACGTATGCTTACAGAAACATGATGACCCAACCTTGAATATCTGTCTTAGGAAATTACACAGGTATGTGGGCTTTTCAAAAAGTGCACAAGCCTTTGATCAGTATCTTCGATCAACTCATTCAATGAATGATGACAATATCAAATGGAACTGAAACATCTCAGGCAGGAGGGTGATGAAGGAAGTAAAAAAATGCAGTAGAGGTAAAAGAAGGATGGCAATTCTTCAGCCCTTGATGGGGCAGACAACACATTTAGATCCCATTCTTTAGATGTGAACACCTTGCTCTCTTTCACGCTGTTGGTAAAACAAACAAACAAAAAACAGACACGAGAGCGTCTCTTTCACCTGAGACATTGATTTGTCCTCTTTGCTCCCTGGGATACCTCCTTTCCCGTTCTCTCTCTGGCTAAGTCCAAGTAGAATGTTAAATGACCTCACCATTCGTCCAGGTTTTTATTCTACTTTGAGAAGGTTCCCTGACCCCCTTCTAGACCAAGACCCCAGGTCCAACCAGTCACTTTTCTGTGTGCTCCCCTAGTCTTCCTTGGAGATTTTAATCACGGCACTTAGGACACTCTATTACAATTATTTATTTCACGTAACAAACACCTGTGTACTCTCTCCTGTGTGCCAGACACTAATCTAAGTGATTTACAAATGATAATTTGTGTCATCCTCATCAAACTCCATGAAGGTAGGTACTATTATTTTGACCAATTTTTAGGTCGGAAAACTGAGGCATAGGGAATGACTACATTTCCTATGGTCTCGTAGCTAATAAGAAGCGCTAGGATTCAAGCCCCGGGGGTCAGGCTCCACAGTATATGCAGTTAGCCACTGTGCCACACAGCCTTTCTGTCCTTTGCTAGCTGGTCTGTGAACTCCCTACCTCTCGTGGTAAAAATAGCTTTTTTATTATATAAATAGTACTTGCCCATTGTGAAAATTAAGTCAATGCCTAAAATATGCTGAAGGAAGGAAAGATTACCTAGAGTCCTGTTACCCTGAGCATGAAATAATCATCATTAAAATTTTGGTTTTTATCCTTTCATGCATTCGGTTAATGTACGACCCACCCATACCCACACAGAGAGTTAAATGGGACCATATCATCATCATCATTTTTTTTTTTTTTTTTTAAATCATGCACCTGTCTGCCCTCCTCCTCCCAGTGTTGCCTGTCCTGGTAAGATGCCTTAAAAATCGATGTGTGAAAAAAATCCATTTATTTTCTTCTCTCGTGGCCTCATGTCTCACTTACATTCATGGAAATTGTTGGTTTTTCAAAAATGGGATCATATTAAGTGTAACTTTGTGTGTGTTGCTGTTCTCACTCCACAGTCCCTCCAAGTCACTAGGCAAAGCCCTCATTCATTCTTTTCACCAGGGACATGACATTGACGCCACAGTGCATTTAGCTCCTGTCCTATGACGTTAACTTGGGTTTAGGGTCTGGACTCCTGCTATGTCTTTCAGACACTGTGCTGGGCACAGTGAGACCCCCTGAATAAATATTTATTGAATTGTTTTAAATGGAGTCCTATCCATAGAAGTCAGATGCTTACAAAAACTAAACTTAGTTGTTCCTTAATTTATGAAATGAGTGTGACCCTGAATGAGTACTGAATAAATACAGTTTTAGTAAGGGAACTATAATTTAAATGTAGGAGAAGAACCTACAGTTTAAAAATTTCATGTAATACATATTTTCAAAGTTAAACAAGTGTCCTTATTTTTTTGACTGATGAAAAATCAGTTTTTCATATAAAATGTTTGCTTAAAGCCACCTACCTTGAAACACTATTAAAACACCTCTATCCACACACGGTTCACTCCTCAGAAACCTTGAGCTTTGGGATCTGGTCCGTATTTTTCCCAGCCTGTTTCCCTGCTCTGACTGTGTACAAAATGCATGTCCTGATGCCAGAATCACAGCCTCTCTGCATTGGTGCTGAACTGAATCTTGGGGACGGAGTTTTGGGTGAAGTAGAAAAGGATAGCTTTATTGCTTTGCCGGGCAAAGGGGGACACAGTGGGCTCCTGCCTCGAAAACTGTGTCCCATTGCTGGAGGATTTGAGGAGGGCTTTATAACAACGGTTCATGGGTGGGGTCGCTGACAAGGTTAGGGTGTGTGCAGGGTCTCAGGTGGTCCGTCTCCTAAACTTGATGAGCTTCTCTGGTCCCTTGAATCTCGCCTCAGGTGGTCTCTTGGCTGCTCCTCCCTGATTAGCAACTGTTCGAATCTGCCCTTTGGGACTCAGGGAAGGTCATGGAGGCTAGAGTCTTGCCGACAAGAAATGGGGGGGGGACAAAAAAGGCTTCGTGCCCAGGAGCCCACAGGGTCCTTCTCGATATCAGTTCTGCCCTCACTAAGCTATTGCCAGCCCTGTAAACACATAGGTTCTTTCATACGACTAGGTCTTCGTCATCCCTCAGCTTGGAGTAACACTTTTTATCCCCACAGTTCCCACTGGTAATTTCTGCTCATCTTTTCCGTTGCTGAAATGCTTCCTCCTCTGCAAAACTTCCTCGAATCTTCTCTGATGGCTCTCCTGCACGGTTAGTAACATTCATTCATTTCATCCCGTTGAATCTGTCCTATGCTACGTCACAGCACTTAGGTCTTCTATTTTAATTCATCTATATCACCTCTAAGACTGTGATATTTTTTTATTTATTTTAGGGTTTGGAGTTTGTCTTTTTCATCCTTTTCCCTAGTAGTCTTCTCGGTGTCTGGCATGTAGAAGCTGTTCAAATATATCTGTTGAATGAATGAGTATAGAAAAAATAAAAATGTTCTGCATTGGAATCATGAAAACTGCCCAGGAATCTCTAATATTAAAAAGCTCACTGGCATCTTAGAAAAAATAATCTGGGAGCACTGAGACTTTCCAGAGGGCACTTCCTCGGAAAAGGAGGAGCAAAGGGCTCTGATCAGTAGTTGAGTAAATATCCTCTGAGGTCCCTGATTATCCAGACGTTGACAAAAGAAAGGCTCTCCAAGTCCTGCCACTGTTACTCTAAGGAAGTCCCAGCTCAGATGATTCACAGTTAAATATTTGTATGCCCTCCGGCTAAGAAAAATAAAAGCCACGACATTCCAGAGCCTTTAGGCATGTAAGATCTAGGGCCTTTCCCAGTTATTTCTCCCTAGAATCTGGTAACTGAAAAGGCCCGGTTTTATAAAAGCAAGACATGTAAAAATGGAGAGGAAGTAGAATAGATATCTGCTTGGCATTCACAGAGTGGAGTGTATACCCAGACCAACAGACTAATTGTTAAAATTGATGTTTTGATACTTTGATATTTTTGTTTTCTGTTCTCTGCCCTAAGCTAGAAAGATGATGAAGCATGGTAAATGTTATGAATAAAGGAGGGCAAAACACAAAGAAATTAGTTTCCCAGACCCCACAGCGGGCTGAGCTCACAGCCCTCCGACACCAACAGGCAGGGCCCTTTGTGGAGCTCGGTGTCAGCTCCACTCCCCTTGGTGGGCACTTTAAATGTATTTGTCTCACAACAGCCCTGAAAGTTCAGTGTTATGATGTCCATTTTCCAGATAAGAAGATAGATGTTAAGAAAAGTAGGAGGCAGTCTGCAGAGACTTTCAGAAATGCTGTGTAGAAACCTCTGCCTCTAGACATATAAACCTATTTCCTTAATTGCCTGAAAATTTCCCATTACAGCTTTATTCTTACGGTTTAAGGCAATGGAGCCTTCCTCATGTCGCTAACGCAAGTCTTTCCAAAATCTTACAATTCATTTATTATCCAGTGTGGGTGAGCTTATCAAATCCTTTCCAGAAAACAATTGTGATTAAGAAGTCCAAACAGTTACCTGTTATTCTGCCATGTCTTCACACATGCAATGCCCGTAAAGCTCTGAGTGGCAGTTCTTCACCGATCCACTGTTACCCTGGGGCCAGCCTTTCCTCTGTAGGCCAGAAGTATAAAGTTATTCATATTTAATAAAATACGCGTAATGTTTGAGGACCTAAAAACCACCAAGGAGACTCTTCTGAAAGCCTCCACGCTGAAAGGCTCCCCAGGACTGGGAAACAAATTATATGCAAGAAGGAATAAAGAAGTCAGTGGCTCACAAAGTAGGCTTTCCGTAAGTTTTTTCCATAAATAAGATTATGTGTGATGGACTGGCTCATAGAGCCCGAGTTTATAGTCCCAGCTCTGGTGCAATTGCTGTACGATTGGTACTAAGATATGCTTCTCTCCTTGTTTTGTCACTATCTTGTTTTGGACCTTGGTCATAACACTTCCTCTCAGACACATATCTGAGAGAAATACAGCTCAAGGGGTACCGTCTCGTCACCATGCTGAGAGGCCTGTGGGCCTCACAAAGAAACACACGTAGCCAGATCATGTCCCTGAGCATCTGATACAGAAAAGTACAAAGCCAGGAAGACAAGGGCACTGTGGCATGCCCCCTTCACCCACCACACATATCCCCACACCTGAAACTACGCCCAAAGGAGGCCATCACTAAGTGTAAAACAAGTGACATCACGGCTTGCAAGAGCCTCATTTAAGATCAGTCACCTAATTCGGAGCACTGTCTTCATTTGGTCTTAGAGGATAAAAACTTTTTTATTTCACTTTTTTCCTTCTTCTGTTATCTACTACCTTTCTCCTTCATCACACATTTGTTGAGGGCCTGCTCTGTACTGGACGCTTATCAGTGCACTGGAAATAGAATGATGGTCAGGAGAGGCAAGGTCATCGCACTTATATTCTAGTGAGGGGAGTGCAGATAATACACAATTAATAGGATAATTTCAAGCACTGATCAGTGAGAGACAACAAAGCAGCGGTGGGGCAGAGAAAGAATAACCAGGTGCAGTCAGGGGGTTCGCTAATGAGGTTGTGTCAACATTCCTCTCAGGTGGACCTGAGGTTTATAGGACAGGAGGGGTCTAGGCAGAGAGGATAAGAAGTGAAAAGCCCCAAAGGCAGGAATGAGTCCAGTGTGCTCAAAAAATTAAAAAAAGAAAAAGTCTCCGTGACCCAAGGAACGAACGGAAAAGATGGAAGAGACTGGCTGAGCTCAAGTTACACAGGTGTTTGTAGGCCATGGTAGGGTTGAGATTTTATTCTAAATACAATGGGAAGTCATTTGAGGGATTTCAGCAAGGGGCTTAGCTGATCGAATGGACCTTGTGAAGGGCAGTAAGGCTGCTGTGTGACCAGATGAGGCAGCAGAGAGAACAATTGTGACTCTGTGGCAGCGTCCAGGTGAAGCATGATGGCGGCAAAACTAAAGTGGTGTCACTGAACACAGAGATGTGGTTGGATTTATGATCCACATTTGAGGTGGAGGCCACACGAAATTAGGGGGATTTCAGACTTAAAGCTCTCATGCCTTTAAATAAGGACCACATGGCCTTAACTTCATATGAACACGTAATGGATCAGTTCTGTCCCTTCCTTGGAATCAAATTCTGATTGAGAGTAGGACCCTGAGTGGCTGAAGAAACAAAGAGGGTTAGTGAGGGAAAGAAAAGTTGAAACAGTAAAGAAAGGAAAGCCTGAGGTAACAAAAAGACACATCACCTATTACATAGCAGTCCTGAGTGCCAAGCCTGATATCCTGCAAGCTACCAAGTCTATTTTCTTGTGACAGTGCCAGAGCTAGAAAGATCTATAGGTGTCACCTAGGCTATTCATCATCTCAGGAATGAGAAGGCTTATGAAAGGTGATTGAAATGCCTTACCTGGGGTCGCAGATCTAGTTATTAGGATGACCAAATTTAGAGCTTTTTTCTCCTGGCTCTCAGTACTATGCTTTATTAGGACTTTTTCATATATAACCTAATTTGTTCCTAATAGGCTTGTAATACACAGTGCCCGAAATTTAAAGATTACTCAATGTCTGCCTTAAGGCATCCAATGTGTCACTTGAAATTTTAGGGCAAGTGTAACACATCATTAGAATTTCTCCCACTTGTTTTCTCCCCTTTAACAGGAGTTACCGTGAGGTGAAGTCTACCTTCTTTATTTTGGTTGAGATGGGTTGCTGTACAGTCTTAACTTGGTGCATGCCATACAATTATGTAATATTCTACAACTATCCAGTGTGTCTGATAAATGCTCAGCATTCATGCTCGTCAGGAAAGTTAGCCTTGAAACATTTATGTGGACACGAAAAGGATGGTGGGAAATCAAGCAGTCAGGTGGATTGCACTGGATTCTTTTCTCAGACAACTTGGACTTCTCAAATCTGGTGCTGATTTTATGAGACCTTGGAAAAATTTCATTCTCAGTGAGCCCCAGACTTTTCAGTAAGAGAAAAATGACTGATAGTTTATGGGGCGTCTTCACATCCTTAAATGCAGGGGCATTTTATAAATATATAGTTGCTGTCATTCTTCAATGAAATCTTTTATCACCTGGTGGAATGATACTTGGAAAAGTTCAAGCATGCTGCCAAGGTGCCCGTTCTGTAATCCGGAGGATGTTTCTATTTAAGATTATTAGAATCTCAAGTATTAAGCATCTCACCGCAATGGTTTCATCTGACTTCAAGTCTCTATTTAAGCCCTTGGGAGCTCAATCCTGTCAAAGGAGCTTCCAGGGGAGTTCGGAGCTCAGATCCACTGAAGAAGGGAGAAACGAGATAAGGAATAGATCCCTGATGAAATAGATGAAAAAGTCAAATCCGCTGTCAGGTAGAGTGACTGGCATTGAGAGGTGGCGGCCAGGTAACTGTCATTCTGCGGAGTGTGGTGTTTCAAAGAGGAGAATAGAAACCTCATCTCTCTTCTTGCCGTTATCTGCGTGTGCTCCCGCCCTAAGTAGCCTACCCGGATTTGACAAGTTTGAAAGCAAAAAGAAAGTTGGATGTGCATCCTGGATGCATATTGTTAATAAAAAGGACGGAGACAATTCAAATGGTAATCTAATAGTAACCATAAAAACGAATTCAGGGGCTTCCCTGGTGGCGTAGTGGCTGAGAGTCCGCCTGCCGATGCAGGGGACGCGGGTTCGTGCCCCGGTCCGGGAAGATCCCACATGCCGCGGAGCAGCTGGGCCCGTGAGCCATGGCTGCTGGGCCTGCGCGTCCGGAGCCTGTGCTCTGCAGCGGGAGAGGCCACAGCAGTGAGAGGCCCGCGTACCGCAAAAAAAAAAAAACAAAAACGAATTCATCGTTTCCTCTCCTGTGTCCCTACATCCCAGGCACTCACTTTCTCTCTCTGACTTCTTGAATTAGAGTTTAAAATTAATAAGAATGAGCATCTTCATCAGTGAAATACTTTAAATATGGTAGCATGGACTTACAAAGGTCATATGATTTGATAGACTGCATGCAGAAGCAGTCCTCACGCGGTGGTGTGGAAGACCAAGTCTGAGCTCTGGTCCCAGGCAAACATCCAGAAGATCACATGACTCTTAGTGCTTTGTGGTTTATGTCTTTTAAGTGGGTATGATAACAATAACAATAACTCACACTTAATGAGGACTTCTCATATGTTAGATACCCTAAGAGCGCTCCATGCATTATCTAATTTAATCTTCACAACCAATTTATGAAATAGGAATTTCTCAGGCAAAGAAAATGAGGTTTAGTAATTTGCCTGTGGTCACAGTCATTCAGTAGCAGAGGGAAGATTCCAACCCAGGCAGCCTGACTCTGGAGTTTATCTTCCTGTCAACCTCACCTAGTCATTGGAGGTTTCATGAAATACTGTTTGTAAGCTTGGGAATAAAAAATACCCTCAATGAGAAAGTTTTTATTTACCATTTCTATTTTTTAAAAATAGCTTGTAATCTCAATAGGAATCATGTTATCTAAAAAATGTGCTTGGTGAGGTCTGAGGCAATGGCTTTTAGAAGTCAGGCAGGAACGATTTCAAGAAAACTTGGTTTTCTCCTTTCCCTTGGTTGCTGGAGGGTGAGATGGGGGTGGTCCTAGGACTTCCGTCGTCGAACTAGATATATGGGCGCGGGAAATGAGAAATGTGGCACTGCTCTGCAGTGCGCATACGTTTATTAGCCGTGTAATATTATATTCGTGTCATATTTCATAGTGTACAGCATTTAAAACAATGCACATACATGTGCACATACATGCAGACACATACACACACACACATACACACACATTCTGTCCTGTTTGGGGCTGTGTCATCTGCTTAGGCAGGCTTAATGACAGGGGCGATTCTGGCCCAATTCATCCATTCTGAAATTGAAAGGTATTAGGATGGTACAGTATCTGCCAAATCCTGTAGGAAAAAAAAAAAAACAACCTCGTTCTGTGCTTCATCTTCTCATGACTATTTTATAGGAGTGCCATGTCTGCCTACCTCCCTTTGGTAACCAGACTTGATGCTGGTGTTGCTAGGGTCCTGTAAACCTGGTACAAGGATGTACTTCCTTCTGGTAGAAGATGTCTTAAGGAAGCAGGAACGGAGTAATGCAAAGGAACTGATATGTACCACATAAGTTTGCTGGATGTGCCAGCCAACAAGCTCAGCGCTTTACAATCATTGTCTCATATAATCCTCATCACAGGCCCCTGAACTAGGTATTGTTATCTCCTTATCACAAAGAATGGAGCCTCAGAAAAGTTTAAGAGCTTTCCAAAAGTTTAAGAACTTTCTAAACTTTCTGAGAATAAATGTCAGAGCTGGGAGTCTAACTCAATCTCTTAGACCATGCACCCTATACATCTTTTGTTATAATAGGAGTCAACAAACTGCAGCAATGGACCAAATCTGACCTGATACCTGGTTTTGTCAATAAAGTTTTATTGGAACAGAGCCATGACCATTTGTTTCCATCCTGTCTGCGGCTACTTCTGCAGTAAAACAGCCTGGTTGACTAGTTCCAACTGAGATCATATGGCCCGTAAAACATAACTTATCAACTGTTTGGCTCTTTACAGCAAAACTTTGCCAACCCCTGGACAATACCTAAACGCTGTAGATTCAGCTCAGATCATTTACTTCAGTGTGTCTACATTTTTACATGTATCTCCAAAACCCAGTGGGTAAAGGTCTAGAGACTTCCTGTTTTAAGCTCAGCTTCATCTGTATACATGTGCTTTGTTCCAGGAGGACACGAAGAAACCTGGATTCCAGACATATCTCCAATCATGAGTCATGTTTAAGAGGGTTCTATGCACTTTGTATTTCTAGAATATGTTACTTTCATAGAAATCAAAGTACTTCCTAAACCTGTTCATTTAGCAGCCACATCGACAATTAGCATCCTTCGGCAGAGAGCAGAGAGGAGTTTTTCACTCGGAAAAAATGAAACACCGGGAATCTCATGGGTGAAACCCACATTACATCATCTGCCGGTTCTGCATAAGTGTGTAAGGTCATAGGAATGAAGTCTTTGGCCCTCAGGGTCTTTAAACTCTTAGATTTCTAAGGCAGGTTTGAGGTTCTACAGATCCTGTGGTCTGTGAGGCCCAAGGATAAAACCAAGAGTAGCAATTCAATTAAAGCTGCCTTAATTCCTGCCTAGTTGCCCAAACCATACAGGCATCGGCAGAGTAAGCTGGCTGACCTCATTTGTTTATTGTCTGTGTCCTAAGCTCAGGAGCTGCTAGATGTCCTATAATCTCAGTTTTTAAACAGAACCGTGTTGCAGTGTTCGAAAATAGGTAAGGGAAAGGCAGGAACATTATTAAAGGAATCTTGTGACTTCCAAAGCATAAAGAAGTATTTCTGCATTAGTGAACAAACTATTACAAACTATTTTTAAGTGCCATTTTAGTCATAGTAACCCATGTAATTCCAGCTAAAGTAATTTATACCATGTGAAAGTAAAGGCCTATTTGAGTGAATGTATAAAAGAGTAATTAGTATATCAATTTAAAATATTTGATATCAAAAATGCTTGAAAGTAATGTATCCTATGTGAGCCTCTGCTTTGCAATTTTTAAGGCCATTTGTTTTGTCCTAACCCTTCCCTTTGTTTTTTTTTTATTAATGATATCATTCATAAAAAAATATTTTAAAAAGGTTGTTTCAGCCAAGTCCATCTCCAAGTTACTTGAGTTCATGTTCATGCGTGGGTGTTTTTTAATGGGTTAGGTATCCAGAAATTTGCACATTCTGGGGCAGAGTCAAAAATCTCTAAGTTAAGAGAATGAGAGAAAATATTTGAAACCATATGTCTGATAAGGAGTTACTGTCCAAAATATAAAAGGAACTCCTACAACTCAATAGAAAAACAAATAAGAAGAGAAAAATAATAACAACCAGATTTTAAAATGGGCAAGGGACTTTAATAGAAATGTCTTCAAAGAACAAATACAATTAGCCAACGGGTACATGAAAAGATGGTCAGCATCGCTAATCATCAGGGAAATGCAAATCAAAACCACAAGGGGATATTACCTCACACCTGTTAGGATGGCTATTATCCAAAAAACAAAATTTGGCGAGAATGATGAGAAGTTCCCACTGTTGGTGGGACTGTAAAGGGTGGGTAAGACTGTAAATTAGTGCCGCCTTTACGGAAAACAGTACAGAAAAAAATTTTAAATAGAACTACCATATAATCCAGCAGTCCAATTTCTGAGTATTTTCCCCCAAAAAATTGTAGTCAGGGTTTTGAAGAGATACTTTTTACTCCCATATTCATTGCAGCATCATTTACAATAGCCAGGATATGAAGGCAACTTAAATGTCCATCAACAGATGAATGGATAAAGAAGATGTGTTATATACATACAATGGAATTTTACGCAGCCTTTTAAAAGAAGGAAATCCTACTAGATGTGACAACATAGATGAATCTTGAAGACATTATGCTAAGTGAAATAAGCCTGTCACAGAAGGACAAATACTTTATGATTCCACTTATGTAAGTATCTAAAGTAGCCAAACTCATAGAAGCAGAGAGTAGAATGGTAGTTGCCAGGGGCTGGGAGCAGGTGAAAATGGGGCATTGCTATTCAGTGGTTGTAAAGTTTCAGTTCTGTAAGATGAATAACTTCTGGGGAGCTGCTTTGCAACACTGTGCCCATCGGTAACGGTACTGCATTGTACACTTCAAAACTTATCGCGACGGTAGAACCCATATAAAATGTTCTTACTACAATTTTTAAAAAGTTCTAAATGAAGACCATTTTGAAGCAGCCAAAATAGCTCATAGACTTCCTGCTTTAAGCTCAGTTTATGCTCTATTATATGCAAACATGGTACCCGGTTTCCCAGAATAGAACAGATTTCCTATAAAACAGTAAAAAATGAAAGCAAGACTAACCATCACAAGCGCTAAGATTTGTTTATGTTGTGCTAGTCACTGGTCTAAGCCTTTTGCAAGAATTTCATCTTTCCAACAATTCAGTAAGTGAGTGCTGTTGTTACTATTTTAATGAGGAAGCTACTGGGCAGAAAGCTTCAATAACTGATGAAGTTTGCACAGCTGATCAGAGGCAGAGCCCGGGTCCACTGCAGCCTAGTTTCTTAATGCCAGCGCTCGATTGCCTCCCCAGAAAATTCCACTCCATCCTCTCAGCTGCCTCTTGATAATGTTGTTAAATTACTGATGTCTCCTGACAACAACTTTAGAAGTTTTTAGCTTAAGTTTATGCTGATGATTAATGTTATGTTAAGTTTCCCGTAACATATTTAAGAATCCGGATGAATCTTGGTACATGTTAGAAAGATTTCACTTAAACATGGTGAATAAAAGTAGAGGTCTCTTTGTAAAAAACAAACAAGCATCTGTTTTCTAGAAAATCCTCTGCCATGCATCACTTCATTCCCTAACAATGCAGAATAAATGAGGTGTTACCACTGTGTACATCAAAGGTAGATGGGCTTCGATTCAGGCAGGAGGCGTTTCAGTTCTACAGAGCAGGCTGGGATGATTAATGAATACTAATTGATGGTGATGAGATCTTTAAGAATAAGAAAAATAAATTGTCTTCTGGAATTGTTTCTGGAACGCCCCCCCCCCCCCCGACCTCATTTTGAAGTTGTGGATAGACGTGACAGTTTTACAATGCCAAAATCATCTGTTTCGAAGAGGAAAAAGTTCATTTAACCGTTTAGACTGCCTTATGCTGAAGAGTCAGTCACATAGGACTTTGAAACTATTTGGCCAGCTTGTTTTGACTGTCTGTAAATATCATCTTCCAAATACAAACCTCAGAAAATGTGTCAAAGGATAACATAGAATTAGTATTTGGTTTAATTTCCTGTCAGCTTTTATTTTATGTATTTAATCCAACTTGTTAAACCTTCTTTGTGATCCTGAATGTTTTATAGAGAATACCATCAGATTTAATTTTCTAATTCTGCGTGAAGTTCACGGTCGGGATTAGTTGATATTTTTACATCCTCAAATTTAGAAACCTAGTATAAAGTCTTCCATAGATTAGCAAATGTTTACCTTTCATAACAGAAATTTAAAGAGTGCTCTAGTTTGTTTATGCCTTTGCATATGTCCTTCCTGCTAGGAACTTGAGAAACGTTAAATGTCCATTTAGGCATGACATACACACAGCCTCAATGGCCTAACAGGCGGATTTGCGGAGCAATCACCTTGGCAGCTCATGGCAGCCAGAAGTAAAAGGGAAGGTGGTAGTGGCGAATCTGTTTTTATTACTTGATGCTTCATCGTCATGAATCAGAGACTTTTATGAGAAATCTTTAACCATCCCATGACAGATTTGCTCACCAAAGATGTACAGATTTTGGCTTTATTAGGAAAATTCTTTAGGCCCTAATGGTATGTATGTAAGAAATTGTTTGTTGAAAAATTTAACAGTTATCTTACGCTACATCAGACGTCACACCGTTCTGAGCTCAGTTTTCTCATGCCGTCAGATTCTGTACGCTGTGATCTTTAAAATTCAATCCTGGTCAAAAGGAGTCCATTAGACGAAAGTTGTACTATATGAAATTGTAGCTCAAAAAATACTCAGTCTCTCCAGGTTGGTAACAGCCTGGTGGTGGTGATCTTTACAGAAAGGCCACTGTAACGCCTAGGAATTCCTTCAAGGCAAGGTAGATTCGTTTCTAAACCCTGAAACACATCAAAATTACTAAAGGAGCTTAAAAATACAGGTCAGGGCTCCTCCTCAAAATATGGGAAGGTGGCACTTGTGTACCTGGAATCACTTCCATTTGAGTTCTTAGAAGTGGCAAGTATTGTATGTGCCTCCCTCATATCAGTGCATCCCAGATCCATGCACTTCAAAATTATATTGGGAAAGAACCACATCTTAGCTCTGCAGAAAACTCAACAGTTCACTTGGCAATTCACAATATAAAAGCCACTTAGTTTATTGTTAGGTGTTAGTGTAGTAGACATTGACATTTATTATACAATTAATGTATTATATATTCTGCTGCTCAGGAAATGGTAAGTAAGACCTGCTAATCATAGTCTGGAAGCTAACCATTCAAATGGATCCACAAAGGACTCCATCTTTTTCGACTTGATACTGAGTTCTTCATGTGTGAGCAGTGACCCCATAGTTATCCTGTTTCTGTCATTTCAAAGTTCCAAAAGCATGAGGAAAATTCAGACTGCCATGGCTACTGCTTAAAGCGATTGGACAGTTTGAGTGCCTCAACTGTTCTTACATGGGTAGGCGGAGTCAGGGCCCCAAAGAGACTCTTCCTCCCAGTGTTTTATCAAGCAAGAACAGAGGCCCAGATGTTTTGTATTTTCACTGGAGCACAATGTATGAGTGTTTTTATATTTAAGTGGTTATTTTTTACATATTCACATGGAAAACTCAAACAGGATGGAAGGATATATAGGACATGAAAAACTAAAATCTCTCTCCTTATTTTACCCTTTATTCCTTCCCTTTAATTCTATTGTCCTGAATGAAACACTGTTGATATTTGTTATGTGTATGTCCAGAACTGTTTTGAGTGGACATAAGCATGTACACACATGCAGATGGGTAGCTAAAGCTAGACAGCTGGCTCTCTAGAGTCCTTGAATGGAAATAGGACAGTTCTTCAAAAGCCATGTCTTGCTTTAAGCAAACATTAGGGAGCATCTCTGGAAAAAAACATTCATATTTAGCTCAATCTGTTCTCCAATTAATTAAATTAATTACCATAATCCATGGCAGACTTTTTCCCCTTCAAATAAATTAATGATCTGTTTGTAAGTTAGTGTTATTTCACATATGCTGATCTCTTTTTCTGGAGGCCCCTGTTTTGATGATAGACTCATTATGAATAGGAATCCTGCTGCAGGGTCTTTTTTAAAAAAATATTTATTTATTTATTTTTATTTTTGGCTGCGTTGGGTCTTAGTTGCGGCACATGGGATCTTCGTCGTGGCATGCGGGATCTTTCATTGCGGGGTGTGAGCTCCAGAGTGCGTGGAGCGAGCTCTCTAGTTGTGGTGCATTGGCTCAGTAGTTCTCTAGTTGTGGTGCATTGGCTCAGTAGTTCTGGTGCACGGACTCAGTAGTTGAGGTGCATGGGCTTAGTTGCCCGGCGGTATGTGGGAACCTAGTTCCCCAACCAGGGATTGAACCCACATCCCCTGCATTGGAAGGTGGACTCTTAACCACTGGACTACCAGGGAAGTCCCCTGCCGGGTCTTGAATATGATCCCCAGGAACCCAAAATTTTCAATACATATTGGTAGAAGTTCATTGTCAACTCACATGCACCTCATATAACAAATGGATTCAGGCAGCCCAGATTCCTGAGCTCTCTTCATTGACACCTCGTATAGTAATGAAATTATGGGAAATTTACGCAACTGAAATCCTCTCTTGTTTGGTGTAGTTTTGCTTTTCCATGTCCTTTTGAAACACAAAGATCTGCAACCAAGATTTTTAATGCACAAGAAATGGTTTTAATGTTCTGCATTAAATAGATTGAGGAAGGTTAGACAAAACAGTATTTGCAAGATTTCATGCTGTGAGAGTGATGAGGATGAAGGGTGAAATTAATGAGTCTGAAATGGTCGTGACTACAAAGTTGTTTTTAAAATGTCGCTTTCTCAAAGAACACAAGCTTGAAACTCAACAAGCATGAATATAGGAAGGCCTTTTTAGAGAGGCTCACGGATACACATTTGTCCATTTAAGGTCACATCTAAGCTGTGGGCTGCATTTGCATATGCTCCTCTTTCTCTTCCAAGTTGTTTGGCATCCAAGCTGCCACCTGGTAACTGGGTTGGAATCCTGTGATCCCATCTTTTGCCAATTACTTCAAAAGGTTGCTTGAGTGGTCCACACACCTACTTTCCTTCTCCCTTTTAGTTATCGCTGCACAGTTAATCTTAGCTCCAAGAATCAATTTCCTTCTCATATCTACCTAGACATCCTGTCTAAGCCCCTTCTGTTTTGTTTTGTTTTTCTCCATCTCACTTCCACCTATTTCCTGTTTATTTCAGGAAAACCTCTTCTCACACCACTTTCTGGTCTTTTCCATCTTCTCTTCTCCTTTCTTGACCACAAAATAAAATTTGTCATGAACAAAAGTGAGTGTCTGGATGTCCCTGGAAATATTTGAAAGTAACATGAAGAAACCAATGCCTCACTCTTTTGACCCCTTTAGGGTCAACTCAAATATTTCCCTTTACCTTTTCATCCCACTAGAGTGAAATTTCCCTCATACCTTAGATCTATTTTTCAGTCAAAATATTAACAGGTTTTTCTACATTGTTTATGATGAATGATTTTTTTTTTTAAAGCTTATTTATTTATTTATTTATTGCTGCGTTGGGTCTTCGTTGCTGCGCGCGGGCTTTCTCTAGTTGTGGCAAGCGGGGGCTACTTTTTGTTGCGGCGCATGGGCTTCTCGTTGCGGTGGCTACTCTTGTTGCGGAGCACGGGCTCTAGGCGTGTGGGCTTCAGTAGTTGTGGCATGCGGGCTCAGTAGTTGTGGCACACGGGCTCTAGAGCACAGGCTCAGTAGTTGTGGCTCACGGGCCTAGCTCCTCCGTGGCATGTGGGATCCTCCCGAACCAGGGCTTGAACCCGTGTCCCCCACATTGACAGGCAGATTCTTAACCACTGTGCCACCAGGGAAGTCCCTTTTTTCTGTTTTTAAAAAATATTTTATATACTCTAAAGTCACAATGAATTAAAATTTATACTAAAAAAATACAGCCAGTTACTTAAGTTTTAGAGTGTGTTTTGAAATTCTAACTATAATATCAATGTCATTGTCTCCTATCATGTAGCATATGTATAGATTTGGGGCATATACTAGGTGAAATAGTTTTCTGTGTTAAACTAGATTGAGACACAACCACTGTCTATAACATACCTTTTATGGGACTATGCACTCCAAGGTAAAACAAGTATTTTAATAGTCACATTTTAAATATATCCAGTTCATATGTTGTACTACTTCTGTTTTCCAAAGATGGCTAACTTGGGGGGATTGGGAAGGGAAAAATAATGGTTCAAAAAAGGCCACCAGACTTTTGTTTGGAGCAAGGTCCAAATCTTATGCATCTTTGTAACCCAGCAAAGTGCATTTAGTAGGTGTTAAATAACACTGTGTAGGATATATGAGTTAGTGAGTGAACCAAGTAAGCGTAAAAGGTATTGATATTCCCTGTTCTGAATTCCCCCAGTTGAAAAATACCCATTAGCTCCCTTTTTTTTTTTTTTTTTTTTTTCGGTATGCGGGCCTCTCACTGTTGCAGCCTCTCCCGCTGCGGAGCACAGGCTCCGGACGCACAGGCTCAGCGACCATGGCTCACGGACCCAGCCGCTCCCAGGCATGCGGGATCCTCCCGGACCGGGGCACGAACCCGCGTCCCCTGCATCGGCAGGCGGACTCTCAACCACTGCGCCACCAGGGAAGCCCCCATTAGCTCCCTTTTATATTGATGATATTTATAAAGTACCATCAAGATACCTTTAGGCATTCTATTTTAAAGATACGTTGTGAATCGGAATCCCATTGATATACTTCTGTGTTTCATCTTTTAATGGCTCTGCCTCCCTAGGGACAGGACATATCTTGGCAGGCAACGTGGACATGCAAATTTCTCACTGCCCCTTAATAATCTGTCTTTATGGAAAATCATTGAACTTACGACTACATTTTCTAAACAATTTTTTGTCCAGATTATGATACCAGACATTCCTAATTTATAATAGGGGACTGTTTGTACGGACTGAAAAGAAAAGAATAAATAGGAGAACTGGTCCACTCTGAAGAGTCTTTGAGGTACCACACACATGGTATGCATAAAGGGATAGTTCCTTATCCTCTTTTTTTTTTTTTTAATGTCTCCTTGCACTTCTTTTGGAAACTTCACGCAATAGTTCTAGATAACCAGGGCTAGAAGTGAGGGGTAGGACAAGGTACTAAAAAATATGAGAAAGAGAGGTCCTAGGTTTGCTGTAAGATACATATGCGATGGTTATATGAGTGAAGTGCTCTTTCTATGTGAAATAAGCAGTGTCTGGAGGTAGCAAAGGAATAGACAGGTAAGCCCTGGAGGTGTTCAGCTGCCAGGCTCATGTGAAGCTCTAACTGGTGGTCTTTGGTGACCCCTGGACTGACCGAGTGGTAGCTGCTGGTCATAAGCTCCACCAGTGCTGCTGGTCCATGTTGGCTTTCCTCCTCAGCCACCTCCTTTCTGATTCTCCTCTTTCCCAGGACTCATCTCCTTGCAGTGACAGGATTGAGGCTCTCAAGATGCACATCTCATTTCAAAATGGATGTGATAAACAGATGTGTTTCTTTTTTAAAAAAAATTATTGAATGAAACATTCCTTAAATTCTACACTGCTTTACAGTTTTCAAAAGTTTCACACAGGGGCTTCCCTGGTGGCGCAGTTGTTGAGAGTCCGCCTGCCGATGCCGGGGACACGGGTTCGTGCCCCGGTCTGGGAAGATCCCACATGCCGTGGAGCGGCTGGGCCCGTGGGCCATGGCCGCTGAGCCTGCGCGTCCGGAGCCTGCGCTCCACAACTGGAGAGGCCACAACAGTGAGAGGCCCGCGTACCGCAAAAAAAAAAGTCTGAGAAGGAGACTTGGGTTCTAATCCTGGATGTAAGAGTATTTACCCTTTCTAGGCCACTGTTCCCTCATCTGTAAAATAAGAAACACTAATGACTATTTAAATGGTGTCTTAGTATACTGTATAGTAATAGAACTAATATAGTACTGTATTATAATAAATAACTGTTAGAGCCCCTTTGATTTTATCATGTGTGTCTTCCTTGAGGGCAGTGACCACATCTCTCTAGATGAGCACTCAGCCCTCTGCCTTTTCCTTAGCAGATGCTCAATAAATATTTATTGAATCAATGTTGTTTGTGTTCAAAGAGAATGCTTAACCTCTTACTGTCTCAGTTCCCTCCTCCCATTTCGTGGTCGCACGTCCACTTAGTAAATTGACGTACCCTGAGCTCTGTTTCCAGGAGTGTAAAAAATAAGTTTTTCTTTTAATCCTGGGGCATGTTCACTCAGATTTTTAGAAAAATCATTTTCTATTGATTAATGCCTCCCAGGTTAGACTTCCCATCCTCACATTCACACATACACATAATTTATTTCTTCTCTCTTTCCTTACCTGCTGATGCTAAAATAGTTAACAGACTACTTCCTTCTTCCCCAGGAATTCTTAACTAAGAGAACACGAAACCCTTGGGAAGAGTTGTGGCAGGGCTTGTGAAACCCATAGATGGGTCTTTTTGTTTTGTTTTGTTTTGCCCATCGACTGCAGTGGTCCAGCCTATAGTTTTATTTTTCACATCAGTAAGTAAAGGTGACAAACAGCCACTGGCTCAAGTTTTTCCAAGAATTAAAGGACCTGGTCAGTCTTCAGGTTGCTTCGCACCTTGTCTTGCTAATCCGTCAGCTTCTTCATTGCCTGTAAATCCCGAATGTCCAGGAACACGCATCCACTGAATGTCCATGCCCTGGACAAGCCTGTCCAGTTCCACGAAGTCCTCTTTGTTGATCACCTCCTTCCCTGGGCTTGTCCTGCATCCATTCTTCTTCCAGCCTTACACCCAATTGGTGATGCCATTGATAGTAAACATGCTGTCCGTGTAGAGAGCCAACTTACTGATGTTCTGAGCCTTCGCTTGTTCGATGGCTTTACAGCCTGCATGAATCTGCTCTTTGGTTGGTTTGTCACCCAGGAAGTCTAATTCCTACGTTTAAAGGATGGCCTGGCCCCCAGTAAACACCGATTCCTGCTCGAGCCCCCCTCCGCCCGTTACTGGAGCAGCAGCCGTCCTTGTAGATGATGACAGATTCCTCCATATAAGAAAATGTGTCTTTGATCACTGAAGGCAGCATGCTTTGCACACAACTCTGCATTTTCACCTTCACCTTCATCCAAGGGCTCACAAAGTCACCTGTTTGCTTTCACTAGTGATTCTTGTACGCGTTTATTTTTCTGCCCTTCTGAACCATCAGGGTTTGTATGAAATGTGTGTGCCTTTTCATGGAAAGTGGATTGGTTTTTTTTTTTTTTACTAGATTCTCTAAGGGTCCTTTGACCCATAAAAGGTGAAGATCTGCTCTACTAAATGAGTACGGTCTAGTCATTTAGAAAAGCCTGCCATCTCCCCTCTGTGGTTGCCTCAATGTCTTTAAAAAATGTTTCCAAGATGATAAAGAAACCCACTTTACATCTTATAATTCCACCCTGTAGCAAGACCAGCTTACAGAAGTGCCTTAAAGCTTCCATCTTTCCATCTGAGGGCCCCCCACTCCCAACCCACCCAGGCCAGGAAGCCCATGATTCATATCACTAGGCAACATCCTCTTTACATTAACATGAGCTACCTGTCTTGCTACCTTGACACTGGACAAGTAGATTGCCCTCACATATTTCATGACTTGTGGGAAGGTGGTATTTTTACCACAGTGAACTTGGGGTATACAATGCATGTCAAGGTCACTGGCCTTAGCAAAACAGAGGCCAATTTTAGGAAACAGATACAAGAGAGATAGAGTGATATAATAGAAGGGACACCAAAGTAATAATCAGGGACCACCACTGAGACATAAATATATGTCTAGATATAAAGGAAGTGCTTCAGTTCTTTGGGCTTAATTTTGGGCTTAATTTGGGCTTAATTTTCTCATAGGCCAGTGTGGATATCGGACAGGATGATCTGCAGTGTCTTCCAGCTTCAGTCTCTAAAACTGTGTGGTTCTTGTTGGCTGACGTTGGATAAGCTAATGGGAAGTCCTAAAGCCTTAAAGATCTCAAGTTTTCTAGCTTACTAGGAAATGGGCGAGAAATTAAACAAATCCACAATATTGAACGAGTGAAAAAAAGGAGCCATTTTAATGGACAGGAATACCTAATATTGAAAACATCTCATTTCTTCCCAAATTATAGCTCAATTCTGATTTTTAAAAAATGAGTGTCTTAAAATTTTACCAATTTCTGAAATAAACAGATGAGGATAGCCTGGTCCTCCTCTCACCAAAAAAATGGTAGTTAAGAATAAAAAACTCGGGCTTCCCTGGTGGTACAGTGGTTAAGAATCTGCCTGCCAATGCAGGGGACACGGATTCGAGCCCGGGTCCAGGAAGATCCCACATGCCATGGAGTGACTAAGCCCGTGCGCCACAACTACTGAGCCTGCGCTCTAGAACCCGTGAGCCACAACTACTGAGCCCATGTGCTACAACTACTGAAGCCCACGCTCCTAGAGCCTGTGCTCCGCAACAAGAGAAGCCACCGCAATGAGAAGCCTGCGCGCCGCAACTGGAGAAAAGCCCTCACACCGTGATGAAGACCCAATGCAGCCGAAAATAAATAATAAATAAATAAAATTAAAAAAGAATAAAAAACTTGTAGTGCTATACATGAAAAAATAATATAAAGCTACAGGAAGTAAAATAGCATGATAGAGCAAAAGATAGACCAATGAAATAGATTCAAACGTCCAAGCTACCAATCATTAACAATTATTGTAATGATAAAGTTATACTAAATTTGTACTTATAATTAAAAGAAAGTAATAATTAAGAGTACAATAAAATAATGATTTTTAATGTAAAATAATTGTATATGTAATAAAACTATAATAAATTTATAATTATAAAGCTGTAATGTTATAGCTATAATGATATTATTTGACAATTATAATTTATTATAATAATGAAGTCATAATTTGCTTATTATAATAATCAATAAAAAGAAAACAAAATGCCCAATAAAAATGGGTACATCAAAAATATATGAATAACTAAAAGCACATAAAAACATGCCAAACAGCACTTGTGATTAGGGAAATTAAAATTAAAATCAAAATGAGATCATCCTAAATACCTAATTAGAATGGCTAAAATTTAAACGACTGACCATAGTAAGTGTTAGAAAGGATATACGGAAAGCGGAATCCTCATTCACTGCTGGCAGGGACATAAAATGGTACAACCACTTAGGAAAACATTTAGGCGGCCATCTTAATCAGTTAAACATATACTTCCCATATAATCCAGCCATTCCATTCCTAAGTATTTAATTAAGAGAAATGAAAGCATATGTCCACACAAAGAGTTGTACACAAATATTCATAACAGCTTTATTTTTAAATGGCCACAATTGGAAACATCCCAAATGTCCCTCAGGAGATGATTGTATAAACAAATTGTGTCATGTACATACAATACTAATTACTTTATAATTACATTATTTATTACAACAGTACTAAAAGGAATGAACTGTTGACATAATGCTACAACATGAATGATACAAAATAATTATGCTGAGTGAAAGGAGACCAAATAGGAGTGCATATTGAATAATTCATTTATCTAAAATTCCAAAGAAGGCAAACTAGTCTATGCAGAAAGCTCTCTCAGTTGTTGCCTGGAGACAGAGGGTAGGGAGATGGATTTAATCTGATAACTTAAAAGATAAAAGAAACTATAGAAAATTATGTACTTATTTATCTGATCTTGAATAGAAAAACCCTTTCTGAGCATAAATTGAAGACAAAATTTTTAAAATAAAAGGATGATTGACTTTATTTATTTATTTATTTTTTTATTTATTTATTTTTTTTTTTTTTTGCGGTACGCGGGCCTCTCACTGCCGCGGCCTCTCCCGTTGCGGAGCACAGGCTCCGGATGCGCAGGCTCAGCGGCCATGGCTCACGGGCCCAGCCGCTCCGCGGCATGTGGGATCCTCCCGGACCGGGGCACGAACTAGCGTCCCCCGCATCGGCAGGCGGACTCTCAACCACTGCGCCACCAGGGAAGCCTTGACTTGATTTATTTTTTAAAAATTTAAAGGTTTATGTTAAAATACATTATAAAATTATAAGTCAGGTAGCAAAGGAGGTGATATTTGCCATAAATATAAAAGGTATATATTAAAAGGTCTTATAAAACAATAATGACTTAATAGAACATCCCCATTGTAGAAGGGCAAATCATATAAACTAGTGTTTCACCCTCCTAAAAGAAAACGGGGAAGGAGGAGGAAGAAAGGAAGGGAGGGAGGGAGGGAAGGAGGGAGAGAAGGTGGGAGGGAAGGAGGAAGGGAGGGAAGGAAGAGGAGAAAGAAACAGATTCACAAAACGCTTAGCAAAAAAGAGGTTTTTCTGCCTCTTGGTTGTGTCTTTATAGGTTGTTTTATTTCAACCTTTGTGTTTTTCCATATTTTCGTAGTTCCTACAGTGGACTTGGGTGATCACAAAATAGTCTAGAGAGAGAAGTTCGGTGAACTCAGAAAAGGGTTAATGGTCTTCCAGATGAAGGTGTAGAAGGTATCTGTTCAAAGGAAGGCAGAGACAAGGGATGTGTGTGTGTGTGTGTGTGTGTGTGTGTGTGTGTGTGTAAGAGATGCCAAGGAGATTATGATTAGTAGGAGAAAACCGGGCCTTAGAAGTGGAATACAGTCTGGTCCCTCCCAGGCAGTGCCTGACTCCTGTGTGAATCCAGGCTGTCCAAGTGCAATGCCCAGAGTTGGTGGGCACTTCAGAAATGCTTGCTTTATCAGTTGATGAAAGACATGAAGGGGAAGATTGTATATTGCATTCAAATACTTGAAGAGAAATGTTTAAATGTTCACCGTAAGTTACATCCCTCATAATCCTCATTTTACAACCCTTGGTTCAAAACACAAGTAGCAATTGGATGTTGACTGTGTAGTCAACATTATTGTCAGGCTATATAAAATCATGAAACATCATCCTGAAATTCAAGGAATTTGGAGTCTAGCTGGGAAAATACACCTCACAGGAAATAATTAGACAGTAAAGTCGTTTCCTTCATTTCATTGTGGGGCAGAATGTATTCTAAAATGAAGAGATTATAACCGTCACAGGAGCACACACTTTCAATATCTAAGAGAAACAATTTTTTGAAGAGAGAACTATTAAGATATTAGGAGGCCTTGAAAATTGCAAGGGGAGGTCTCTTGGTGAAAAGAGCTAACATCCAATAGATTAAGTCAACATGTAAATATGTATTCTTGGAGTCTGCAGTGCTCTCACAGGAATATTCAATGCTGGTTTTTATGACTCTGGTTTAAAATCATGGCAGGGTCTCTCAGTTCAGTGAAGCTGGCTTAGGAGGAAGAGAAGCACGATGATGGTGCTCACTGGGGCAACTGAGCTCCAGTCCAAGCCTTGTGAACTTGCTTTCATGCAGCCAGAGGATAGAAATTGCATTGTTCTGTGTCCTGGACCAGAGCATTAGTTACAACTTGTCAGAATAGAAGAAATAAGTGAGAAAGAAAATAAATGATTTATAAAACTCCTCAGAATACATCATCCCAAACTATGAGCACAACGAAGTATTTAAAAGTAGACAGGAGAGCAAGAGAGAAAATAACGTCAGCTGAAAATGAAATGCTAACGTTTTAAAACAGTGATGAACATTCAAGAATGTCCATAATATATCGTCTTCCACTCACTTTCTGTCTTCACCATAAATAGACATGAGTTAACGTATGTTTGAAGATTCATTTCCCTTTTATTGAGTTCACTCAACAGAAGGTCTTTTTCCAGCATGTCCTGCTTTTATAAACCAAGATCTAATTTGACATGATTACGTAATTGTGTGGCCATTTGTGCCCTTCCTCCTCTTTCTCCTTTCTACAAGGCAGAGAGTCTCTTTCTTCCTAGCGCCTTATAGAATATGTTAATTCGTTTAATAACAATAATAGTTTTCTCACAACTAGTTCATCTATTTCCTAAATTGTTATTAAGGACCTATTAGTTGGCAGCCACTGCGCCAGGCGTTGGGAATAGAAAAATAGATAAAACACATTCCCTTCTTTGGAGCTTTCAGCCGAGTGGGAGATTCAGAAAATTAAACAGATAATTTAAAAAGAGGTGTGATGTGTACACAGACAGGTGTGGCAGACTGCCAGTTACCTACCCCAGCATAACATCTCCCCAGTTTTCGTTAGAAACAGAACCCTTTAATTGTACTCGATTAGAAAACCAAAACTTCCAGCCTCTCCTGTAGCTAGATGTGGCTCTATGACTAAGTTCTGGCCAATGAGATACAAGCATAAGTAAGTATTCAGTGAAATTTCCAAGAGGACTCCTTATAAGGAAATGACTAAGCCAGAAGAAGGATCCTTTTAGCTTTCCTCCCTTCCAAGAAGGCTAATGAAACAGCTGGAGCGACAGCAGCAATGCTGGATTATGAAGTAACCTTGAGGATACTAGGAGGTCAGGATTCTCGTGATTGTGGAACCAGGATATCAGCCCCAGACAGCCTCCAGCTGACTTCTTTTACATGGGAGAAAACCTTTGTGCATTTAAGCCACTGTGGTTGGATCTGTGACCATTGCAGCCCAAAATAATACTCACTGATGGAATGACACTTAAGAAAAATCATGGGAGCAGCTCCCCACTCTGTCTCTGGGAGAGAAGTCAGAGACAGTGTTCCTGTAGGAGTCACATTTGATCTGAGTATTAAGGGACAAATGAATGGGGAAGGTGTGGAAAAGTGTTTAAGGAAGAAGAAATACCAAGTGAAGATCTGAACTGGAAAGGAACTATCTACAAGATACTAAAGAAGGTCGGCATAACAGGAGTAGAGTGAATTAAGAAGAACCTGGCAGGAGATAAATCTCAAAATCTCATAGATGCTCCATTTTGCAGAGATCATCCTAAAGATATTCATAGGTAACTACAGAGCAGAGGTCTAACAGTAGAGGCATAAATTTGGGATATGTGAACATATAGGTGGTTTCTAAAGCCTTGGGAATTAATGAGGTCACCCAGGGAGAGTGTTTAAAGTCAGAAGAGGGCCTCAGAACAACAATGAGGTATCACCTCACACGGTCAGAATGGCCGTCATCAAAAAGTCTACAAATAACAAATTCTGGAGGGGGTGTGGAGAGAAGGGAACCCTCCTACACTGTGGGTGGGAGTGTAACTTAGTGTAGCCACTATGGAGAACAGTGTAGAGTTCCTCAAAAAACTAAAAATAGAACTACCACATGATCCAGCAATTCCACTCCTGGATATATATCTGAAAAACAAAAATACTAATTCAAAAAGATACATTCACCCCAGTATTCATAGCAGCACTATTTACAGTAGCCAAGACATGGAAGCAACCTAAGTGTCCGTCGACAGATGAATGGATAAAGAAGATGTGGTATATATACGCTACTCAGCCATAAAAAAGAATGATGTTCGGCCATTGGCAGCAACATGGATGGACCTGGAGAAATTCTGCTTAGTGAACTGTCAGAGAAAAACAAATACTGTATGATATCACTTTTATGTGGAATCTAAAAAATAATACAGATGCATATATATATGCAAAACAGAAACAGACTCACAAATAGAGAAAACAAACTAGTGGTTACCAAAGAGGAGAGGGAAGTGGGGAGGGGAATATCAGGGGTATGGGATTAAGAGATACAAACTACTATGTATAAAATAGATAAGCACCAAGGATATATTGTACAGCACAGGGAATTATAACCATTATCTGGTAATAACTTTTAGTGGAGTATAATCTGTAAAAATAATGAATCACTATGCTGTACACCTGAAACTAATGTAATATTGTAAATCAACTATGCTTCAATATAAAAATATTTAAATAAAATTAGAAGAGGACCAAGGACAGAACCCCGATATCAAACAATTAAAGACTGAGTGAAGGAGAGAGTCCCCATCTTCTGTTTAAAAAAGAGAGAGAGCATATCAGCATATTTCAGGTTCACAAAATCTAAGAAATCACTGGGGCAGAGGGCAGAGGTGAGATGGGCTTCCTTTTGTTTCTAGGCTGAAGGAACTATTGATATAAGATTTCAAGGAGGGTAAACAGCCCTCTTTTCACTTGCCTTGCTGGAGAGTCTGGCGGGTGGAAGATGAATTAAGAAAATATTTACAAACAGGATGAGCCTGCGTAAGCGTCTAAGATCCTCAGGTTCATTATCTGTAAAACGGGGATAATAGTGCTTACCTTGTAGCCCAGTACGAAGATAAAATAAGAGATGGAAACGGGTGTATAACTGGGTAAGGAAACCATGTCATCGAGATTCATTCACCCTTGGAGGCTGATGGAAACTTACATTGAAAATGATCACCTATGCAGAGGGACCTTAGTTTGTCAACTTCTTGACAATCAGTAGTATATATATTTTTTAATTTTCAAGAATTTTTATATTCCTATGCATGGATTAGTATTGCCCTATCACAGATTGACCTAGAAGGACAGAGGTCCTTGTGCTCTGAGGATTTACCATGAAGCCAATGAAGTCTAAACTACAGAATCCTCCCTTACATGGCCTTTTCCAGGAATCCAAGGCGAGGAGTCCTAGGTGTGTGTTCACATGCTTACACAGTTATGTCAAATTTGCACGATAATGCCATTAAACTACAGTTCATTAAGACCGCGGTCTCTTTCCATTCTGATTTTCCCTCCAAAATATTCTCCTATGTGTAGGTGGAGTTGGAAGGGCCCTGGGCATTTTGGAATGCAACTGAGGGAAAATTGAGTTGGAGATACATTTATTTGGTGCTTAGTGTGATGTCTACTATTTCAAGGTCTCTCAGAGTAGGAAATGCTTCCAGAAATATGCTAAAACCCACTGTGCTGACTCACATGGCATCATGTCAAGAAGATGCAAGGCCAGAGATTGTATTGTGAATGAATGTGTCCTTGCGTGCCAAGCAGCAGTGGGATGTGAACCATGACAGGACAAGTCGTGAAATGTATGGAGCCAGAAGCTGGCCCGTGGAAAATTCTACCAGACATCTGACGTGTGGAATTACAACCAGAGGATTCAGTTCCATGGATATCTAGTCAAAATGGAAATTCTATTCTGTCAAGAATATCCATAATAAGCCAGTGAATGCCATTATACATTCACCAAATTCGTTTTTGCTTTTGCAATGGGAATTGCAAGAAATTAAATTCATCAGAATTCGATGCTATTTATAGGGCACAAACCTGTAATAGTGCCATAAACTGTGAATGTGTCTGTAACAAGTAATAGAGGAAGAAAATATAATAGAGGTTTTCTGAAATTTGACAACCCTAAAGATTTATAGGGCATTGTCAAAATAAGTTGTGAAGTTGGAAGAAGCTCATTTAATTATTAATCATAAAGAAAAACAAATTTAGATCAATCATGTTAAAGACTGACTCTCATTTTTCCCTATAGAAAAAAAATATTACAAAATTATTGTCAGGTAAAGAGGGAATCAAAAAATATTCAGGGAGAAAAATATAAATGTGTATCAGGCAGTTGATAGTTTTTGTGAATTTTATCATGTGTGTGGTTTTGTCAGATTTTTAGATTTTGTAATTGGTGGATTTTCTTTTATTATTTTAAATAAGTATGCACTCTTGTCCCTCATAATTTGTATTTATAATTTTGCATTCTTCTTCATAGTTCTTGAAATGATATGCAGCTCACGCCCTACAAAACCTAAACCAGTGTGTTCCTTTGCGCTGACTGACGTTCTGTTGTTTGCCCGCAGCAAGGCCCAGGTCCTCTCCTGACAGTACCCCTGGGTTCCCTCAACCATACCCAAGGACTCAGCAGTTAATGATATGATCAGCCTGCCTTCAGTTCCAGATGGTTGGAATAGAAAACAAAGCCTACATGCCAGAAACATGGGGGTTTGACTGATGACTGGGGCATAAAGCTGGCTCTTGGCACCTCTGTGACATATGCAAGAACTAAAAGCACCAAACTTCATTTCAGAGAGTCCCAGATTTGGTCTTAGCTCTGCCACCAGGTGTATGGCCTTAAAAAAATGACCTCAACTGCCCTGAGTTACAATGTCCTTAGATTCCGTAGACTATTGCATACGTACGGTGAGGGCAAAGCTTGTGTACATAAAAACATGCTGTATTGTATGGGGCTCTTCAGATGTAAAATCTGATTGACCTTCCTCTTCTCCGCCATTGCCAAGGAGTCAAGGACTTACTGCCATTCATGTACCCTTATTTTGGAGAGACTGGTGCATACCCTGAATGGGCAAGTAGCACGGTGCCATTTTGGAATGCTGTTTTTGAAATGTGTTTGGCATTTCTTAAGCAGAGAGGCCGGGTTTAATGAGGGAGGAGGTGGAGAAGGATGACCAGTGTTGGCGCGAGTCTTCTCTGACCTTGAACTTGAATATCCCATCGATCCAAGCAGAAGGGCTGCATGCACCCACATAACAGGCTGTGCAGTAAGCAACACGTGTGTTATTGTGTTCACATATGGTGTAGCGGTACCAAGCCTTCATCCCTCGCAGCCTCATACAGCACATTCCATGAAAATTCTTCTTGTAATGTTAGTTTCTCATCCCGTTGCAGGCCCAGTGATATTGATACATCTCTTACTGGTGAACATCCTCCAAAACTGTCCAGTTGTCTGTCCCTCCTTTTGGTCCAGCTCTGGCCCCAACGTTTGTCTTGACTTACTTGGCTATTTTACCTAAGTGATTACAGACTTTTCCTTAAGTAGCCTTAGGGACCCTGAGATAGTTGCCACATCCCTCCTCTTTCAGGGCTCACAACCCTTAAATGGGTTCCCACTGGTCTTGGGGTAAAATCCAAACTCAGAATCTTAACATAGCCTTCAAGGCCCTGCATGGTCTTGCCAATACCTAATTCTCCAGCTCCATGCCCTTCTTCTCGGTCTGTGCTCCATTCCTGCTGCCCTGCTTCCCTCTCCAAGCCCTTCCCTCACTTCACTCAGGCTGCTTTCTGTGCCTAAGAGGTGTCCTATGTCCCATCACAAAGCTACCTCCCACTCACCCTCCAGATATCAACCAGCTCAAATATCACTTTCTTGGGGATGTCTGCCCTGGCGGTAATCCCCCTCCTGATTTGTTTCAAGTCCCCATTCTAACCCACTATAGATTGAACTATATTGAATTGCTGGTATTATGTCATTTTGACCTACAAAACCATCACTAACATATGGTTCTTACAGCTCCCTGTGTGTCATAGCCCTCATCACAATTGTTATTACGTAATCACTTGAGTATTTGATTAATATCTGACTCCCTGATGGATTATAAACCCTGGGAAAGTAGACGTCGCGTTTGTTGTGTCTATTGCTATCCAGCACATAATAAATACCACCCAGTAAATATTTACTGAATATTATTTACTCAACAGCACAGATATACTTTTTACATTTTCTACATTCATGATATGCACAGAACATGCAATGTCGTGAAGAAGTGTTATTCATCCAAGTAGGTTTTTATTGCTTCATCTTTTCAAGGCTTTAGGCATGAGATGTCATTATCTCATATTTTGCAATGCACTTTGTGGTACTTTGGCTCTAATGCTCTTTGTATGGTTATGATACTGCACCGTGTCTGTGAAATACATTCTGGGTGTACCATGAGCTACTGGGACAAGCACGATCTTTTAAGTTTCCTTTTCTGCTAAGAGAAATCTCAAGTAAAGAGCCTCTCCTAAAGAATAGTGGAAGTTTTCACAATCTCGTGCCAAGTAAACACTCTCAGATGACAAGGCAAAGGATCTTGCAAAATACTTGAAAAGATGCAGTCTATGAAGCAGAAGTGGTACAGATGTCATGGAAGATCTAGTGAAAAATCAGAAATGATGGAGTGGTAGAAAAATGGTACAGATGAACCTGTTTGCAAAGCAGAAATAGAGACACAGATGTAGAGAACAAACGTATGGATACCAAGGTGGGGAAGGGGAGGGCAGGATGAATTGGGAGATGGGGATTGACATATATACACTACTATGTATAAAACAGGTAACTAATGAGAACCTGCTGTATAGCACAGGGAACTCTACTCAGTGCTCTGTGGTGACCTAAATGGGAAGGAAATCCCAAAAAGAGGGGATATATGTATGCATATGGCTGATTCACGTCGCTGTGCAGTGGAAACTAGCACAATATCGTAAAGCAGCTATACCTCAATAAAAAAAAAAAAAGCAATGATGGTAGAACAAATTTAACTCTTTTCTAAGACAGCAAAGGCACTTCATGTGTAACAGTTGCTCATGAGGACGTCCGGAGCACTCAAAGCCCTGCTTTCCAGAGGAGGAAGCCCGGCAGGTCTTCGACCAGAGCAGAGGGGCTCTCATTAGCCCAATCAAGGACCCCATGAGCCCCCGCCCGTCCTCTCACACGGTGGGTGTGCAATTAACTCTGCCCACGCTGTTGGGACTTCAGTCCATTAGTCTGAGTGAATCCTGATTGTTTGTATTCCTCTCGGCCCGTCATAAACATATGCCTCATCGTCTGAACCTTCACACTTTTTCCATATTGTAAACATGTCTTCTCAAAGTCTCATTACAAGCTGACAAGCGATGCTTGGTTAAGAACAATGGAGATGATGTCGAGCAGGGCTCCCTGTGCTATATAGTCCTTGTTGGCTCCCTGTGCTATATAGTCCTTGTTGGGTATCTGTTTTAAATAAAGCAGTGTGTACATGTCGATCCCAAACTCCCTAGCTATCCCTACCACCACCACCATCCTTCCCTGTCCTCCATCGCCGACCCTGTAACCATAAGTTTGTTCTCTAAGTCTGTGAGTCTGTTTCTGTTTTGTAAATAAATTCATTTACAACTTATTTGTCAAAACTGTTTTGTAAAAAAGTATCATTTCTTTTTAGCTTCTGCATATAAGCAATATCATACGATGTTTCTCTTTCTCTGCCTGACTTAACTTCACTCAATATTACGTTACAACCTAAATGGGAAAAGATTTTGAAAAAGAAGAGTTACATGTATATGTATAACTGAATCGCCCTGCTGTACACCTGAAACTAACACAACATTGTTAATCAACTCGACTCCAATATAAAATAAAAAGTTTTAAAAGAAGAACAGTGGAGATGATATTCAGGTCAACAACCAGCTTCTCAGGGCTCCCGTTCTCCCCGCCTCCCTGCATTGCTATGGGCATCCTTTGAAATAATGGCTGTGTAAGTGACCCAAAATGCATCGATCAGCACACAAACACAAGGGCTTCTTGTAACTCATCCCCTGAAGAATTTCCTTCCACTCTGAAGAGATTTACTTACATATGGTTATAAAACTTAGAAAACTGGTGTGATTTCTCTAATGGGAGCTCTAGGCTCCAAGTCCGTAGTCCTGGAGTCTTTTCATAGGTGGATAAATTTTATGATAAATAACTCAACTTCGTTGCTAACGTAGCTTTCCCACTAGCCAGATAGACCTTTATTGGAACAAGATTAGCAAAGAGCATTTTAGCAAATGATAAAAAAAGATCTCCTTCTCTGTCTCTCTGTCTCTGTTCATCTTTGTCTCTCTTTCCCCAAGCCCTTCAAATGAGTCCCAAATGTAGAATTCAGTTATAAAAAAAGATAAAAAATAAACTATAGCAGAACATAGATCAATGATTGCCAGGGACTGGGGTGAGGTGACCACAAAAGGGAATAAGGAAACTATAGAGAGTTATGGAACTTTTCTATATTTTGATTTTGAAAGTTACACAGCTGTACACGTTAATCTTGCAGAACTGCATACCAAAAATGGTGAATTTCACTGTAAATGTAAATTAAAAAAAAAAATGGAACAAAAAGAAGTACCTATAGTCCCACCAGCCAATAGCACCTATAGTGCTGTTATCACTTTGGCATACTTCTGACTGGTCTTTTTTGTTGGTGATGTTGTTTTTAAAATGCAGTAATGATCATACAATACACATGTATACCTATATGTGTGCATAGACTGATTGATTGAAAAAAATAAACTTTCAAACAAAAAATAGTTAATTCATGCAATTTGTACAAAAGCCCAAGAAAACATACTATGAAAAGTCTCCTCTCATCCTTTCCTTAAGCACCTGGTTCCCTCCCAGGTTTTTTCTAAACTTTTTATTGTGTAAAATAACATAACATAAAATTTACTCTCTGACCTGTTTTCAGTACAGTTCAGTGGCATTAGATATATTCATAATGCTTTGAAGCGTCCCCACCATCCATCTCCATTGGTCTTTCGTCTTATAAAACTCAAATTCTATCCCCATTAACAAGAATTACCCGTTCCCCTTCTCCACCCCCGACCCCTGGAAACCACCATTCTACTTTCTGTCTCTGTGATTTTTGACTACTCTGAGTATCTTATATAAGTGGAATCATACATTATTCGTCTTTTTGTGACTGCCTTATCTTATTTAGCATAATGTCCTCAAGGTTTCTCCATGTTGTAGGGTATATCAGGATTTCCTCCTTTTTAAAGGCTAAATAATATTCCATTGTGTATGTGTGGAATATTATTTAGCCTTTAAAAGGGAGGGGGAAAAAAAAAAAATATATATATATATATATATATATATATATACACCAAATTGTGCTTATTCCTTTCCAGTTTTTATATCTTTCCCGAGATAATCTATACATGTGCGAGATAAAAGATAAAATTAAAAAAGACACCAAGTTCATACTTCTACATCCTGCTTTTTCTCACTTAACAAAACATTTTGGAGATTGTTCCAAATCACACATACATAGTTTTTTTATTATTTTTAATGCACGGTATTTCGATATTTTCATGTTTGGGTGTGCTGTATTTTATTGTATTGTTTTGGTAGCTATCTGAGCGGTTTCAGTCTTCTCCTAGTACAGACAATTTGCAACGAATATCCTTGTACTTATAACCTTTTTTTTTTTTTTTAATGTGGGTTAGTATACCTATGGAGCTTCTCAGAATTGGAATTGTGAGGTGTAAGTCTGCATTTAAAAATTTGATAGATAAGGCTAAATTGCCCTCTTTAGACTTACCAAGTTTTACTCTAACCAGTAATGTATGAGAATGCCTGTTCCTGCATTGTGTGTTACCAAATTTTTTTTTTTTTTCTTTGCGGTATGCAAGCCTCTCACTGTTGTGCCCTCTCCCGTTGCGGACACAGGCTCCGAACGCGCAGGCTCAGCGGCCATGGCTCACGGGCCCAGCCGCTCCGCTGCATGTGGGATCTTCCCGGACTGGGGCATGAACCCGTGTCCCCTGCATCGGCAGGCGGACTCTCAACCACTGCACCACCAGGGAAGCCCACCAAACTTTTAATATTTGACCAACTGATAAGTGAGAAGTGGCATCTCACAGATATTTCAATTTGTATTCCTCTTGCTGTGACTGCTTTCAAGCTTCTTTTCACATGTTTAACAGTGAAATGTATCTTCTTTCCTTTGAACTGCCTTTTTTTTTTTTTAAATTTTTGGCTATGTTGGGTCTTCGTTGCTGCGCACGGGCTTTCCCTAGTTGCGGCGAGCAGGGGCTACTCTTCGTTGCGGTGTGCTGGCTTCTCATCGCAGTGGCTTCTCTTGTTGCGGAGCATGGGCTCTAGGCGCACAGGGTTCAGTAGTTGCAGCACACAGACTCGGTAGTTGTGGCTCACGGGCTCTAGAGCGCAGGCTCAGTAGTTGTGGCGCGTGGGCTTAGTTGCTCCGCAGCATGTGGGACCTTCCCGGACCAGGGCTCGAACCCGTGTCCCCTGCATTGGCAGGCAGATTCTTAACCACTGAGCCACCAGGGAAGTCCCTGAACTGCCTCTTGATAGCCTTGGTTCATTTTCTATTTGATAGATAGCCTCTTTCTTATTGATTAGAGGATGTTTTTGTATAGACTAGAAAAATTAGCCCTTTTCACCACAATAAGTTGCATATGTTTTGTAGCTGTTGTTTGTTTGCCACTTGCCTCTTGTCTTTATTTGGATTTTTTTTGACTTGCATCTTTTATTTAGTATTTATGTGGTTGGATTTGTCATTCTTCGCACATGGCCTTTTCCACTCCAATATTATTTAGAAAAAGAAATACCTCTGAAATAATGAATTCTTATACTTTTGTGATTTCTTTTTTTATTCTGCTTTTTGACCCATCTGGATTTTGTTTGGTTATAAAAATGAGGTAGATTTTCAACATTTTTATTCCTCTAGATCATGAGTCAGCAAACTTTTCCGTAAATGGCTAAATAGTAAACAACCTGGTCTTGGGTAGCTACTCAGCTCTGCCACTGTACTGAAAAAGTAGCCACAGATAACTCGTAAACATATGGGCGTAGCTGAATTCCAATAAAGCCTGTATATAACGAGAAGCTGGCAGGATTTGGCCAACAAGCTATAGTTTGCTTACCCCTGGTGTGGAAGGCTACTTAATTACTTCAACAATGTTTATTAAATGATTAATTTTTCCTCACTGATATGCCATGTCACGTTTATTATATACTTACATTCTTTTTCACAGGTAGGGCTTATACAAGACTCTCCGTTTGATTTCATTGTTCTGTCTTTCTACTCATAAGCTCATACCACACCGTTTTGGTCACTATATTTTATATATTTTTTTAATGTCAGATGAGGCCAGCTACTCCTCAAATCTCTTATTTTTCAGAACTTTATGCATTTGACAATTATTAAATGGACTAGAATGTCAGAATACAGCTACGGGCCTATGAGTCATTTTAAAAAAACACAACTTCCAATGGAAAAAAAATGGAAAAGCTTATTTTACTTAGGTTAGTTCAGTCATTTTCTCAGGTGAACAGTAGAGTAGGGAAGAGAAAGATTGAACTTAATTTCCTCTCCATTAAAAGTATCTCTATTCATTTCTTCACCTACTAATTGATGTAGGGGGTTAAGTGGATGAACTAGAAGATTTACAATTTACAACATTTACAATGTTGTGTTAGTTCCAGGTGTACAGCACACTGATTCATATATATACATATATATATATATTATTTTTCAGAGTCTTTTCCCTTATAGGTTATTACAGAATATTGAGTAGAGTTCCCTGTGCTATACAGTAGGTCCTTGTTGGTTATCTGTTTTATATATAGTAGTGTGTATATGTTAATCCCGAACTCCTGGTTTATCCCTCCCCACCCTGCTATCCCCTTTGGTAACCATAGGTTTGTTTTCTATGTCTGTGGGTTTATATCTGTTTTGTAAATAAGTTCATTTGTATCTTTTTTTTAGATTCCACATATAAGCAATATTACATGATATTTGTCTTTCACTGTCTGACTTACTTCACTTACTATGATAATCTCTAGGTCCATGCATGTTGCTGCAAATGGTATTATTTCATTTTTTATGACTGAGTAATATTCCATTGTGTGTGTGTGTATGTGTATGTGTGTATATGACATGAGCTTACTTTAGAAAATTTGGAAACTATAGAGAGATGGAAAGATATAGAAAGGTATGATAGAGATCATTAAAATCACCCCTTAACATGGCCCTCGGAGACTCCTGTTAGGATTCTTCTGTATCTTATTCTCTTTTGTATACACTTGTAGCATGCGTGTTTGTGAGATACATATGCAGACACACAGACAATCCGTAGTGAAGCCTCCTATGCTGCTTCTCCCATGTGTTACTCTATCATGTCATTGACTATCTTGAAAGACTGGCAGGGTTCCCAGGAAGAAATGGATCAAGTCTTTTGTCCTTAAAAAGCGAACTTCGAGTTTCCATGGACATGAGGCTGTGCCCTCTTCACTGCTTATTTTTCAGGCTTTGGTTTTTCTTTCTGAGGAGCTGTGTTCTCTCTTCCCCTTGCTGCAGGGCTGCTTCCCCTCTCAGTCACTGCCTGTGAGGTGAGGGGTCGGGGCAGAACCTGGATGAGAAAGAAAGCATCTCGCCAGCACTCAAGGTCTCCTGTTTTTTGCCATGTTTGCCCCCTGGCATTTCTCTCAGCCTCTTCCTGTGCTTCTGCCAACCTTTATAAAGAACAATCCTGCTTTAGAAAGTCACTGTGATACTGACTGCTGAGAGTAAGGATTTAGAAGAGGGATGTTCTCTCCTGGAACCTGATCAAGTGGCTGGGTTGCTGAACTGCTATATTCTCTAGGTCTCCACTCTCCCTTGCACAACCAGGGGCCTTGAGGGTATCTTGAGAAAGTGCCCACATCTGTCCTTTTTGGAAGGAAGATGACGTGAGATCTGATTTATTTAAGCCACAGGTTGCCTGCCATATTTTCTTTCTCTCTTCCTTTCTTTCTTTCTTCCTTTCTTCCTTCCTTCCTTCCTTCCTTCCTCTTTCTTTCTTTCTTTCCCTTCCTTCCTTTCTTCCTCCCTCCCTCCCTCCTTCCTTCCTTCCTTTCTTCCTCCCTCCCTCCCGTCCTTCCTTCCTTTTCTTTCTTTTTGCCACTCCATGTGGCATGTGGGATCTTAGTTCCCCAACCAGGGATCGAACCTGTGCCCCCTGCTTTGGGAACACGGAGTCTTAACCACTGGACTGCCAGGGAAGTCCCTGCCATATTTTCAAATTTCAGAATAACTTTCTGTTTAACCAATGCTGATACAATAATGCTGGTAAAACCCATTCCCCCTAATTTCTTTGTCAGATGAAATTTTAGATTCCCACCCAGAAGTGGTTGTCTGACATGAAGAAAGCTTATCTTTGTAACGTATCAGAATGGAACTATGACGAAGTTTTACTTCTTTCAAAACTTAAGGAAGAAGTAAAGATTACGAGGACTCACCTAAACAGAACTGAGGGGCTCTGACCCCAAAGCAGGGGACAAATGACAGGTGTAGGGGACAGACACCAAGAGTGAAGATCAAGAGGCAAAATGGGGCTTCCCTGGTGGCGCAGTGGTTGAGAGTCCGCCTGCCAATGTAGGGGACGCGGGTTCGTGCCCCGGATCCCGCATGCCGCGGAGCGCCTGGGCCCGTGAGCCGTGGCCGCTGAGCCTGCGCGTCCGGAGCCTGTGCTCTGCAGAGGGAGAGGCCGCGGCGGTGAGAGGCCCGCGTACCGCAAAAAAAAAAAAAAAAAATTTAAAAAAAGAGGCAAAATGAAGTGAAAGATGAGGGAGACTGAAAAGTTTTGGCTCCGAGGAAAGAAGGAAAAAAGGACATGGCTTGGCAAATGACAACAGATAAAAGCATCACCTTGTTCTGGTGAGTGGAAGTATTTTTAGGAGTTTTTGTTGATGTTAGTATGATCTTTTTTTTCTTCTTCTTCTTTTTTTAAGTGAGCTTGAAAATCAAGGAGTGAGTAGGAGGGGAAACCAAAGACCTGGCAAAAATATTTTTAGAACAAATTCGGAGAAGAACACACATAGGTTTAAAACATGTATTCGGTGCAAATAATGGTACACATTTGAAAATGGCGAAAAAAATAAGTGGCACGTAATGTATCCAAGCCATGTTGGTAGCAAATGAAGTGTTACAAGAGCTTATGATACTCTGCAGAGCTGAGAGCATGACACTCGACTTCAGTCATTTGAATGGCTCTTCTACAAAAAGGATTGAGAAAAGGAAGATCCAGGACCCATAGGTGTGCTGCATGTATTGCGGTTCAGTAGAAGCAAGTATCATCAGTGTGTTATTACATGCTTTCGTTACCGTTATTGTCTTAAATAATTAACACTGCCGACAATGAAAGGGGGTGCTTTGTGGACTAGTGAGATTCCTTGTGTTGGAATTGTTCCAGCAAAGTTTGGACGAACATCAGACAGAGACGCCATAAGGGGGCTTCCTGCACTGGGACACATGACCTTCTCAAGGTTCCTCCCGATGCCAGCATTCTGTGATTAGGTGATCTTTGGATTGCGCTTTACACAATAAGGAATTCTTACCCTAGTAGGATGATTTTCTAAAATAAGGGCTCAATAAATCATCACCAATTTTGATAGAGACTGATATTTTTGTACCCAATATCTATTCCCCACAGCTTTCTTGCAAACCAGACCTTGGTTTTATGGGGGCAACAGCGTACTCGGGTTAAAAACATGACATTTCTCAACTTCTGCCGCAGATCGGGATGGTCAAGGGACTAGGTTCCTAGCCAAAGACATATAAGTGAGAGTTGGGAGAAACTTCGGGGATTTCTGAAGAAGGAAGACTGAGTATATTGATGTGAAGATTATCCCTCATCTTCCTCCCATTCTCCTACTCACACTAGATCAGGATCCTAGGCCATGCTGGAACCATGAAGCAACTTTAAAGGTGCAGCTTTTAACTTGACTTCTTCATCCTGCATCTTAGCAGGACTTGGTCTTAGAGTTCCCCCGACTGCCTCCAGACTTCTCACTCTGGTAGAAAAATTAAAACCATAATTTGTTTAAGTCTCTGTTTTGAGTCGCTTTTACTTACCGCTGAACACAATATACCGATAAAGGAGAGATACTGTTTACCAAAAATATGATGCTTCTGACTGTACCTTTAACCTGGGTTCTGCTGCTGGCCTACTGTGTATGAAACATTCTCTGCCCTTCCTCCTCTGGCTCACCGATGGATTATGTACCATCACCATGTCAATTTTCAAATTTTACGTAAATAGTTTGCTGCCCAAATCCAGCTGTGCTATTTGGTATGTGTAACCTTTTCCAAAGTCCTGTGCCAGGTCATGTGTGGGGCTGGGAGAAGGAGAGTTGATGGAGAGTGTGGACAAAATAAACAGTCTAAAAAGTTTTCAGACGTAGGTAAAATAGAGCTCACGGTTCTCCACCATCACCTGCATTTGAATTTGGGGAAAATGCAAATTCTTCCTACTTTCACTTCCTCCTAGGACAGGGGGCTGTGAGGATTACCTGCCACCAGGACTGAAGCTTCAGTCGCTCCAATCCTGGTGTCATTTCCACTGTTTCTACTGGGAAAGGTCAGGTGTCTGCAGGGACCATAAGCAGAGAGAAACCCATCCCCTGGAACCACAAGTGTAAAGAGGAGGGGGGAAGCAAGTGACAGCAGGTCTCTGTGTTGGATCATTTTCAGGGGAGGCAAGACCACTACATCCTGAGGCTTTCTTTTTGCAAAACGGAAGGTGAAGGACAAACATCTGAAGGAGAAATTAATCTCTGTGAGTAGGTGACAAGCCGTGATAAGCCCTCAGGGGGTACATGTCAGGGTAGCACAGATGTTAGGGTGAGAACCCTGACTTGATTCAAGGGAACTGGGGAGAAGGGCGAAGGAGGGGGAGACGGCAAAGAAAAACAAAACAAAAATCAGAATCATCTTTGCTAGGCAGCTGATCATTTGTGAAGGCCATGTGTTCACCAAAAGAACAAAACTATTAAAATATACCTATGTGACAAAGACGTGGTGAAACCGGAGTTTTCACCTCTTGATTTTGACACCATAAATTTGTTCATCCCATCTGAAGAGCAATTAGGCAGTATGATTTAAGAGCCAGAAAATATGCACGTCCATCTATCTAGTGACCCAGCTCTTAGAAATGTATCTAAAGGAAATAACTCGAAAACTGTATTTTTTTGAGTTGTATGCCCAAGGTATAATAGAGAGAAATGAGTGCCAAATGTCTGATGTTGAGAGACCATTAAGTAATTCAATCTATGCTAATTTAATGGGATGCTGTGCAACACGACAATTATGATATTTAAGATAGAAAAGCATGGAAAACGCTTAGAAGATAAAGAATATATAACGAAATCAATTATACGACATCAAACATGTACTTGCATGTGGAGAATAACAAAAAACTTTCTAGGAGAAATATTTTTGATATTGTGAGATCATGGGCAGCGCTTTTTCCTCACTTTAAAGTTCTCTTATTGTTGCCAAAATAAGCATGCATTGTTTAAGTGAAATAAAGCAAAAGCCTAAAAGAAAGAAGGTGGAAATCAACCAGTCTGAACCTCTCATTTTATAGATAACAAGTTGAATATAAAATCTTTTGTGTGATGGAACAGGCTCACTTCATTGGAAACAGTAAGAAATACTGTTTCCCAAGTGCCTGTTAGATGTACTGTCACTTTCCAGGGGCCAATAGTAAAGAACATTTAAAAAAAAAAAAAAAAGCCATGATAATGTGATCTGAGCTGTTGCTCTCAAATACCCCAGCTTGCTTGCTTTCAACTTCCCACAACCCAATGTTATTCTATATTAACCGCGTCACATAATGACTAGAGCATCACCGTGACGCCTTAGAGAGAGGAGGGGAGACTTGATTGTCGGACGACCCAAGAGTTGCAGAAACACCGTTCTCCTCGAGAACCTGTGTCCCACTCACTATTCAGGTTTTATGCAAGGAAAATGGCGACAGTTTAGTTCCCGCTGTTGCTTAGAGGAGGAGCATATACGTGATCGTGGAGTCTCTTCAAAAACCAAATAAAGCTGAACGAAATGAGTGATGCCCCACCTCTGCTTCCCACTGTCCCACCTAGAGGGCCTTCTTTACACTGGGCATGTTTCCTCTGACGTCACTGTCCTAATAAGAAAAGTAACCTTACTGAGAGAACGGATAGAGTTCTTGGGGGGTCGGAATGATGTGTATCGTATGGCTGAGGGTTTATTTTATCTTAGGCTGTAAGGCAAAGCTAGTAAGCCACGAGGCTGGGTCTCTGTAAGATCGGGAGAGTGGAAAACGGAGCATCTTCTGAAAGGAACAAGCACCCCTAGTCCCTCAGTGAGACTGAACCCAGGAGCTCAACAGCAGAGCCCTGGGTGTGAGGCAGGGTTGGAATGAGTGGTTTGACTCAGGTGTAGGGATGCCACCAGAATTTCCAGACAGATATTCCCCTATGGTGAGAAGAAAATTCAAGAGAAAAGCTTGGAGTTAGGAGGAGGGCTGGAAGGAAGGACAGATGTCTCTGGGCCTGTGTCATTTTTTCAATGATGGCATGCCAAAAATGTGTTCTTGAAAAACTTTAGTTAGTTCAATATTTGATAATAGCATTCTTTGTTATGCTTAGTTATTATTAAAGTTTCCTGGAAATTCAAGCCTGTTTCAGCTGTGATCAGGAGGGGAGGTTTTGCCCCTGTGTGGGCCAGAGTTTAGAAGGGAAAACCCTAGGATTGGGGGCAGTGGTGGTGGGTGTCCCCTGGGAAGGAAAGACCTCCAGGGTCAGGGGCAGGTGACTCCATCCACTGCCTCTGAACTTGTGGAAATTCTTCTAAAACTCCTCAGGCAGTTCTGCAGTTGCACTTCATAAAAAAAAAGCTCTTTACTGTAGACCTTATAGTTTATTTTCTTCTTACATTTTTGTCATCTTCTTTTATGAAGTACCTTACACTCTTTCAAGGAACAGCTTCCCCTTTCATTGTAAGGAAGCCTCCACCCCAAGTACCTTCGTGGCCTAGGGATGCAGCAGTCGTCCAGTCAGTCGTTAAGGACAAGGCTTTACTTATTCTTCTCTTTCCTTTTTTTTTTTTTTTTTTGCTGCCTGCACGGCTTGCAGGATCTTAGTTCCCCAACCAGGGATTGAACCTGGGTTCCGGCAGTGAAAGCACTGTGTCCTAACCACTGCACTGCCAGGGAATTCTTTTCCTTCCCTTTTAACAGACATGCTACCCTACGATGAACCTTATTCTTAGCTATATTTTCAAGAATAAGGTACTTCTGCTTTCACATTTGCATCTTAAGAGTCAGCAAACTAACACAAAATACTGTTGCATGAGATAATCACAAGGGTTTGTTGAAATTATTTGTCATTTCTTTTCAAAAAGACATGTAAAGGCTTGTAAAAACAGAATAAAGCTATAAAATAAAATAGAAAATCAGAGGTAAAACTGATCTAAGCTGAAACGTCAGTATAATTGTTGGTTTGGGCTTCATATTTGCCTGCAAGCTTCCTAGTACTCAGAGCAAAAAGGAAAACAAACTGTATGTCCTAGCTCTTTTCATGGGCAGCTCTGGCTGTTGTCTTTTGTCTGCCCTGCATTTTTTCTTATGCTCTTCTTCTGTTAACAACTTCCTCTTTCCTTTTGGCGGTGACTATGGGGGTTCTTCTCCACTCTCTGTCTGGGGCTGTCAGTCAGCATGCCGCATCACCTACCCTTCTGCACGGTACCCCATCCTCTTGACACTGTGATTATGCAGAAGTGGGAATCAGGCCATCTCAGAGAGTTGGCATCAATAAGAATCTTCCCAGAGGTTGATACACAGACTTTGGTGGGGGGAAAGTTTAGATACTAAGATACTAAGTTGGAAAAATATGAATCAGGATAAGCTATTGGCCATCTTCCCTGCCCCAAGGAACAGGCCTGTCTCTAACAGAAAGAAATAAAATGAAGCAGAGAAGACGGGCCAATGGAGAGAGAGCCAGTCCCGTGTCCTGAGTCCTGGCTCCTGTCCCTGAGCCCTGAAGCCTGGTGGCTGCAGCTCTTGGATTCTGTCCATGGCCCAAGAGTCATTCCATCAATGAGAGCGAGCAAATTCCCTTCTTTGATGAGTAAGTCTGAGTAGGGCTCTGATACTTAAAATAGAAAAAAATCCTAATTAATACATCTTTCATTATTGGAAAGGAATTGGAATATCAGTTTAACAAGGAGCCCGTTTTATTTCCTAAAATTAATTTTGAAAGTGTTTTCTCATATGGGACTTAATAGCGCATATTGAGTGATATAATGGACAATGCCCTCAATCACACGTTTACAGTAAATGCAGAAGTGAATTTCATGTGATGATTTCTAGTATAAACCTTGAACAAAAGCCAAGGGCATAACATTAAAGCAAAATTGAGTTAAAGCAGTTCTGTAAGGACTTGCCTAGTGTACACGGTGTGTTCAATAGAGTTTCAAGAAATACAGGGACACTTTCTAACTTTGACAGTCTTCCCCTGTGTCCTTTCTTTCTGCATTTACCCAAGCTTCTGATAAGCGATGTGTAACAAGTATACTGAGATTCTGCTTTCCAACCAGGACCGACATTTTCTGTGGGTGAGAAATGGAGCTAAATGCTCTGGAGGCTGGGTGAAATTAGAGGAATGTAAATGGTTACAGTACTTTTATCTAAATAGAAGACCATTTTGCCTCTGCACAGATGGGACCCATGTGGCCCTTGGGGATGTCTATAAGAGTATCCAGATTTTTTCCTTCAGGAATGAGCTTTGGGTTTGCAACGCTAAAGCAAGTCATCAACTCATCAGTTAGATCTACAGTCATAGAGCAAAATGGTTTTGACCTGGAATTTTTTTCCATAGTAGGAATTTGTAGTTACCCACTGTGATATAGAACAGCCACAGAGGGACCTGGCTTCTTAGTATAGTCTTCAGAGTGAAATCTTTTTTAAATGTTTATTTCTCTTCTTCCCTCCTCCCCAATTCCACCTAGTATCTGAACCAATGGATTTATCAAGGTGATGTAATCAGAGAGAAATGCATTTTAGTTAATCATGGCTAATATCAAGCCATTCTTTCTGAAAGAAGTCAGTACTAATCCTCTCTTGAAGTTGCCTCTAGTTGTGTCTGATTTTGATCACCATTGCTCTTCTAGTGCCTAGCGTGATACCTAGAACAATAACTTAATCATTCAAGTGATAGAATCAGATTTATGTTCTAAAACGAGTAGATTCTGGAAATTGTATTGGACAACAGCACAACCAGTGGGTCTCATACCAATCCAGATGAGGGTCCCTTGTGGCTTGAATGAAGGCAACAACAATGAAAACTCAAAGAATTGTGCTGATTTGAGAGATATTTAGGAGGTCGATTGATGACATGGAGAGATAAGGGAGAAAGAAGAATGAACAGGGCAGCTAAATAAGGTGCCCAGGGCAAAATGAAAATGCCAGGTCCCTTATTCAAAAATTATTAAGAATTTCGAGATGGAGATAGAGCGTTAAAGTAAGCACAGAGCCCTTTATATGTGTACAGGACTTTTGCTCATGAAGCCGGCTCTTAGGATGAAACAGCCTCTGTTCCCTATAGCAGCGGCACTTTCATTTCTGCATTAAATACCTACCCTGTGACACTGGTAGGCACTGTGGTAGGCACTAAATTTTACCCTAAAAGCAATAACCCAGCATTAGGATAAAAGCTCCAATGAAGAAGAAATAAAACATAGCTCCATTGCATACCACCCGAGAGTGTTTCCGCACGGAGGAGATTGTTCCTGTTTTATCCTGATCCTTGAAGGAACATAGATTTTGAAGACTTTTAATCGTTGAGAACGTGTCATTACTCCTTTACATTTGGCATATAGCTATTTGCCACCTACTGGGTCGAAAAGCCAATGAAAGATCAATGAAATCTCCATACATTCTTAGGTGTTTCTTGACATATTTTTTCTATAAAGTAAGAGACTATAATACCAGTCAATAGAAGAGCAGCGGGGATGCCTTAAAATCACTTGACTCTTAACGCCAGATACTGTTCTGAAGACCTGAAAACAGTGAAGATCACACTGTCTTTTCTATTATGACCTTAGCTCTTGATGGTTCCCTGGATGAAATTGTATTCTAGACATGAATTGGGTCCACCCTCCTATTTCAACAGCAAATAGATGAACCGGTTTGCAGGGCAGAAATAGAGACACAGATGTAGAGAACAAACGTATGGACACCAAGGGGGGAAAGTGGCAGGGGGTGGCTGGTGGCATGTTGAATAACAATAAATTAACTCTATGTTCTTATAATTCGAAAGACATTCTAGAAGCTTTGCATGAATTATGCCATTTCATCCTCACAGCAGCCCTATCAGGTGGGGATTATCATTATCATTTCCATTTTTATACTGAAAATTTGAGACAGAACAGATAACTCACCAAGGTGACCAAGTTAATAGGTGGCAGAATCCAGTTCTGTCAGAAGAAACAAACAGAAGAGAAAGATGGATCAGTTGGAGAGTAGATAATTATAATAATGAACATTTGTAAAATAGTTTACAATTCACTTTTCATAACTAAATTATACAACCTGCGTAAAGCCAAAATACCTTTGTGCTTGTTTGAAAATTGATTCAGAACACAATGCCTTCTGTAACAAAAGAGTTTGCATTTTGTCTAAAGAAAGGTACTAGGCTGAAAAAGTGGAGTTTCTTTAACTGGGATATAATGCCAGAGTGATTCAATTACCCACAATTCTTAGAACTCCCACCCTTGGGAGAGCCTATTTGGAGATAAGAGTAAGGTTTGCACATCCACCTAAGAAAGTTCCTCTGAAGATTTTAACTGACTTCTTTGTAAATGTTTGCCACCTAAGTTTTAGATACCAAGCTACCAAGGAATAAGTTTTGGTTGCAGAATGTCCACAGCCTGACCTGAAAAGCTAGTTCTGTAAACCAACAGAGCTCTCCCTACCATGGTGAGAAGTGCTCCAAGTTGTGACTCAAATTGATTCATTCAACAAATACTTCTTGAATCTATCCCATACAACTGTTCTAGACACTGGATATTCAGCCATAAATGAGTAGATAACGAACACCTCAGGAAGCTCACGTTGGTGGAATGAAAGAGTTTATGTATTTAAAAGAAAAAAATAAAATCAGAGTAGGGGAGGGGGCGAGGAACAGGTAAACATGTTTTTTCCACCTAGACTAGTCACTGAGGGTAGCCACCAGAGGGCTTTCCTAGTCGTACCTGGTGAGGTAATGTGACACCAAACTTCTACCTCTTCCTTCTTCCCACCCATGAACTTAACACACTGAGATTTAGCATGGAGATTATCTAAATGGATGTATCCAAATGGAGATAAAGTTATCATTTTTGCCCCTGAGCCACTTCAAGGCAGGAATTGAGACTATCTCCAGAGCCATAAATCAGAGTCAGATGGGTGTAGCTGTCAACCTTTTTCTTTTCTTTCTTTTTTTTTGAGTTTTGCCAAGGAAAGTTGTCTGTTGTTCTAAAGATTGTATTCAGTGTTATTAAAAAAAAAAAATCCTGCCATTGTCTTAGATGAGGTTTCCACCTTTTTTGTCCACAGGCTGAACCAGACATGATCTGGTTTTTATGGTTAATGGTGGTGACTTTTAAAATTTTATTGTTTGTTTTTGTTTTTCACTTAGAGATGGACATAGTGAAGAAGATAGCTGATAAAGATGTGCACAAAGGACCTTTTGATTTGACCTAAAACTCGTAAAATTGTAATCTTACATGTATCAGTGTCCTTTTCTGTTCTCACTCCAGTCATTTTCTTGGATAAAGCACATGCTTTAGTCAAACTGTACTCCTTAATTTTCCCCCAGCTTGCCATGAGGTGTTTCTCCCTTCCCTCCTTGTGTATATGACAGAACCCTCTTCTTTAACTTTAGCTTAAAAGTTCCTTCCTGACTCCATCCACTTCCCAGGATGGTGAATTGCTCCCTCATCTGTGACTGATGGCCCTTACAAACTAGACCTACCTAATGGATAATAAACCCACAAAAACAGACTGTTAAAGCTAAAGGGATCTAGTGATTTTCAGCCACCCAACTGGCTTCATGAGAAGCCTTTGAAAACATTTGAATATATGGATTTCTAAGTCTCAGCCGCAAATTCAACAGGCTAACATGGAACCCAGGAATCTACATTTTACAAAAGTCCTTGAGATGTTTGTGATACACAGTCAGGTTAGGGAACCACCGCTGGTGGAAATCTCTCATTTCATAAACGGGGAAGCAGGAATTGAGTGATTTGTCTGAGGCAACAGAGAGAAAATTGCGAAGTCAGAACTTAGACTCAGTGCCTTTTCACTAAACCACCCTTTGTGGTTTTAGACACGATCTGGTAATGGATTGGTCCATCACAGGGTATCAGCCTACCGAATCAACCATGGTACTTGGGGACAGTGAAGGGTAGAAAAAAGATTTCCAGATTAGAAGTCAGCTGTTTACCAACCACGTGAGCTGGGTGTGCGATGTGAAGGCATAGCCTCACTTTCTTCGTCTGGAAAATTGGATAATGATTCCTGTTCTGTTTTCACCGACGGGATGAGATGTATATGAAGTGCGTTGTAAACTGTAAGTGATGCTACGAGTATAGGAGAGCAATACCAATGACAAACAATCAATACAATGAATGCACTGGTCATAATAGTGAAAGTTAGAAGGGATTCTTTCGCTCAGAGGTAATGGGGACTATTCAGCCCATGGCTCAGTCTAGACTTCACAGGGAGTTTTCTCCTGGTAGGACTAATGCAAGGTCCAAAGCCTGGTCTGAAGATCTGCCATTTTAGTTTGCTCTTGGACCAAGCTCTGTGCTACCGATTAACATCATTGTCCAATAGTTGAACTCTCTATGGTAACCTTGGAGAGTAGAGATTAAAGCAGATACATTATCACATTTTGATTCTCTTTCCCAAACCAGTGGTTCAAATATGAAGGTGTCTTGTTTTGCGGGGGGGGGGGGTGGCGGGGGAAAAAAATTAGCTTTCAAATGTAAGATGGACAGGACACTCTTTCTGAAAACCCAAGAAGACCATCATTTTTTTCCTAAGTCATTTTTACCTTAGGCTTGTTATGAATCTAGATTATTTTGTTCTGCCTACCTTTTCACCTTGATGGGATTTGAAAGTTACCCCGTTCTAGAGAGTAATTTCCAATAGTTATTCCAAGTCTAGAGTGTAGTGGTTTCTGAACATAACCCTCGTTGTAGAGGAAACCATTTGGTGCCTATCTATCTATAGCTTTTATCGTCTCTTTTTAAGCAAGATAACAAGAAGCAAAACAGCCAAGAATAAACAGCCTGATCATGTTCGCCTTCAGGGAAAAGCACCCACTCTGTTCACAAATGAAATCAGCTACTTGACACCAGTCTTTTCCACCTTGCTGTTGTCAGAGAGGAAAATAATACAGTAAATCAAAACGTCGCTAATTGAAAACAATAAAAGAACAATAAAGGATCACCGATTCATATTACCTAATGGGAAGTTTGAATTCTGTCTCCAAAATAACCTCCTCGCCTTTCTTCTTTCCTTTTTCCTCGTGCCTAGTACCTCATTGTACCTATACTGGCACATGTCTTCACAGGCAATTGTAGCTCCCACTGGAAGAAGATGGTATAAGAAACCTGTCTCTTTAGTCCATTAACGTTTATGTAAAAGGGAAACTAAATCAGCGACCTGAACTAAGAGTTAGGAAATCTAGTCTCCTTCCTCCGTTGCCTCAATTTCTGCCTTTGTAATTTAAGGAAATAAGACTAGATTATCTTTAAAACCTCTACATGCTCAGCCATTCTATGATGTTAAGTATTGCATTGAGTGATTCTTTGGGGGTTCAATGAAAGAGTCTTATTTCAGTCTTTTGTATTTATTCAACGAATATTCATTAAGGGCTTACTATGTACCAGGCACTGTTCTAGGCATTGTGGATACAACAAGGAATAAATTGAGAAGACCCCAGCCCTCATGGAGTTTACATTCTAGTGCCTATAAAAATAGTATGTCTACAGAGGTAGAGAACAAACGTATGGGCACCAAGGGGGGAAAGTGGCGGGGGTGGGGGGGATGGTGGTGGGATGAACTGGGAGATTGGGATTGACATGTATACACTAATATGTATAAAATTGATGACTAATAAGAACCTGCTGGATAAAAAAATAAATAAAATTCAATATCTGAAAAAAAATCACAATATCACACAAGAAAAAAAAATAGTGTGTCTACTTGAACACTTAAAATGTGTCCTCCTGATTTTGACAGAGACAGGACTTCTGCAGGGCCCAGCAGAAATAGGGAAGAATAAAGCAAATGGAATTCATGGCATATTATAATTTTGTCTTTTCCTTACCATCTCTCTTTACTCCCTTCTCTTGACCTAGTCCTAGAACAACACAGATTCAAAATTTTACAATTTTTGCTACCAGCAAATAGTTATCTCCCTGTGATTAAACTGTACTGCGGGCAGAAGATACAAAGGAAATCCAGATGTATGTACTGCCTGCCCTCAAGAAGCTGACAATTTAATTGTAGAAACAAAACTCATGTATACAAAAGAAAATGCTAGTTTAAAATACCACAGGCCAAGAGCCAGAGAAGTGGCACAGACAGTTACATGCCCTATGAGTTAGAAACTGAGACCTCACTAAGAGTTGATGTACTTCAGGGAGACTTTTTATCGCATGTAGAACTTAAATTTGAGGAATACAGGTAATTTCTAGATTTAAAAAATCAATTATCTCTAAATGCAAGAAAAGATATGGTCCACAAAATAAGAGGAGGATATAGCAAAACAAGTTTCTTATTCTTCTGTCAATGAAGTATGCAGAGCGTGGCTTTATCGATAAGATTTATTGATGGGACTATTGTGAGGTCATCAACAAGGGCTTTGAAGTACAGAACATGAGAAAGAGCTAATCGGATTGACTTGAGATTGACTTGAGATGCTGTATTTTAAGAACAATGATTGGCCTTCTAATGTATTATTAAGTAATGTCCAGCTGACAAAAAAGATGAAAGTTTGAAAAGGTGTACACAGCACCCCTATGCCTTGGACCTGGGCCCATCTGATCTCAAAGAGAAGCTCCTTGGATTACCATAGCGGTTGGATATATTCTGAGCCACACCAAGGCCCATGCTTATGACCACGTGTGATTCCCAGGAATCCTTTTGGGAAGCACCTCTCAGATTAAGTGATATTTACCTACTAGGCCTATTCTGAAGAGTGTCCCTACAGGTTCTTAACCCTAAGGAAGTTCATGCCCCAACCCACACCCTGTTCCTACTACAATTAATTTTGTTTTCATTTTGCCAGTGCTTTCCACGGTCACATGATGAAACAAATGTTTGAAAAGAAAAGAAAAAAGAGCTGGATGTCATGGTTGACTTTGAAAAGTTCCCAAGATAAAGATCCTGGGGTCTTTCTGAGTCTCGATGTGTTTCTGCATAGGTCTGTGTAAATTGAAATAAAAGTGGAGAATGAAGGGCTTCCCTGGTGGCGCAGTGGTTGAGAGTCTGCCTGCCGATGCAGGGGATGTGGGTTTGTGCCCCGGTCTGGGAAGATGCCACATGCCGCGGAGCGGCTGGGCCCGTGAGCCATGGCCGCTGAGCCTGCGCGTCCAGAGCCTGTGCTCTGCATCGGGCCACAACGGTGAGAGGCCCGCGTACCACAAAAAAAAAAAAAGTGGAGAGTGAATTTGCCACTTGTGTTCTTGTGCTCAAACAGCAGCTGTTAGCTTGGTGACATTCATCGTTACGTAGATCTACATTGAGCTGGCATTAGGAAGCCTACTCTCTCTCCAAGCTTGTGATTGAGCCACTTTGGGGGAAAAAAAAACTCCTAGAGGATGATTTTAATGCCCAATAGACCTGGGAAGACAGGTATAACCCAGTGAATGAGAAATATGAAATGAAATTTCCAATAAGCATTCTCCTCAGCCTCAATCAGCATGAACCATCTCAACATCGTTCGTCTTGATGTATTTGCTGCAGCAGCTTCAACTACGTAACTATTGCAAATCTATTCCTTAGAATAAGTTGCAGAACTTTTAAGGGATATGAATGTTATCTATAATGAATAAAGTACATTTGAAAAGCCTCACTCTTGTCATAAGTAGTTAGGTTATTAGACCAAGATCCGATCTAATCACTTTCTCAATATATGCCTTCATCCAAAGCCAAGAGAGGATGTGTCACTGATTATTATTAAGCAAAATTTCTGAGGGTCCCTGGGATCCCTCATTCCAGAAGTACTTTACTACCTCCTCCCTCCACCCAGCGTCCTTCAGATAAGTCCTATTTATTCTTGAGATTTCATTTTAGGTGGCAGTCCTTTTCCCATAGAACCTTCTCTGACCATCTGTGTTTAGATCAGGCACCCACCTTTCTGCTCCCACAGTGCCCACTTCCTCCATCGTGGTACTGATGGTCATGGCACTGTGATCATTGCCTGTTTATCTATCCAGTTCCTTCCCTATACTAGGAGCTCCTAAAGAGCAGGGCCTGTTTTTATCTTGTGCTCATTTGTATCACCAGCATCCCACAAAGTGACTGGCATTTAGTAGGTGCTAAGTAAGTATTTGTTGAATTTTCAGAAACTGAGAATTTAACACTCCCTTAATCAATTGTAAAGAAATACCTTACCAAGATGTTCTGATAACTATTACAAAATGTCAAATATGTGAAATAAAATTGGATATTAGATTTTTTTCAGTATTACAGATTTCTTACACACAAGCACACACACAAAGCCATTTTATCTCTCTTTACTAATACTCTAAAATAAATCCCTTGTTAAAATAAGTCCATTAACTTGGTGTGTCTGTGTGTGTGCACATTTTAGTTGACAAAAACAATAGCCCACAGAATGACGAAGAAAGGGAGAGATCCAGCTGCTGATGCTTGAGACATAATTTTCTCAAGTTCAAAGGATAATCTGGCCAACTTAAAATAGTCATTTAAAAATGTGGACAGAATATGTGGATGTCAAGACACAGGTCACAGATCATTAGGAAGTACTAAGACTTGAAAACCAGCCATAGTCTATAAAAGAGAAGAGAGCCATTGGGCCCTGGCTGCCAAGAGCCACTTTAGTAAAACATTATGCTAATGATGGAAGTGAGATGGTCATTTGAAAAAAAAAAATTAAAATAACATTTAGGAATGCTGGGAGGCTGGTGGTGGCCATTAGGAAGCTGGCAGGCTGCAGCATTAATAGGTACTGAATACAAGGGAACCATATAGAACAGAATGGTGACTTTATGAGTCATTGTAAACCCATCTCCTGACAGCCTGAAACTGGAAACACATTCTTACTCTAAATAGTTTTCATTTAGTTAAAGCCTTTTTTGAAACATTTACAAGCAAATGTGAACTTTGAAAGATTCTTACATTCCGTAAAAGCAAGAATGGTGACGTGTAGTTCACCAACATGAAAAGAGTACAAACATGTTGTAGAGTACTTTTGGAATGTTCTGTCCAATTTGACAAATCTAACGTTTCTCTATTTTTCTGTCCTCTATTTACTTAAATAAAGGAGTTGTTGTTGATGTTGATTTATTTTAATATGTCCAATTAATCATCATCATCAATATATTTACGAAAGTAGAGCCTTTTAATTGCCTTAGGCATTAAGCCCTGTTTTATGTGAAAGATTCCTGTATCTTTATTCAAGTTATTTCTTTCCTTTTGGATATTCCCTAGCAGAGGGGATTCCTAGGATCTACTTGGTAATATAGATTTGATAACAGTTTTTTCCCTGTTAATGTTACATGTTGTTCAGTTATTTTGTTCTTGACCTCATCATGTTTTCAGTGATTTGAGAGTGATAAAATGAGTCTTAAGTAAAAATCTTTTAATTAAAGCAAACAAAGGATCAGCTTTTACGGGAAACAGGTCCATCAGCAAGTCCTTGTGGTTTAAGTGCAGAATGATGCTTGTGTGGAGAGATAGAGAGAGAGAGCCCCAGGGGTCTGGAGATTATAAGGGAGGTGCCCTTTTGCACTGGCCTAGCAAGGCTCTCCTTTCACTCTGCCCATTTCATTACTGATTGTTTTTACTGAGAATCAGGGATTTCTGGGAAACATGGTAATTTTCCCTGACCACACACCTTACAGCTCAGGATGTATTTTGCTTTTTTTTTTTTAAGCTAACTATACTTATACTTTCTTATCCTTTATGCTTGAAATGTGTCATGGTTTTCTTCTCCCATAGTCCACAGAATATCATTGTACTCTTATGGGGTATGAGACTATTTGCTTTTGTTTAAATTCACAATTTCCTACCCCACTGGGAGAAAACCATCTTCTTCTCTGAAATTTGTGGTAGTGTGTTATCCACTCAGTCTTCAATGTCGTCCTAATTTCCTTTATCCAACTATTTTACCATTCGACCAGCTACTTTGTCCTAATGTCTGCCTTCTTTAGTTTTTATTCTGCCTCCCTTAAAGCTTCCACATCCCTTTCATTGCTCCTGGTGCACTCTACCTGCCTCTATTTTCCTACCCCTTTCAATGTGTCAGACACAGTGTGATCAATTAATCATGGTCTAGAATGAACTATGTGCTTCTGCTTTTAGCTACATCTGTTAGGTGACAGTACTTCCAGGGAAAACAGAGGTATAGCATGCCCCTTACCTCGTTGCTGGGTAAGTGGTTTGTAAACCAGGGGATAGAATGTTCCCCAAATATTCTTGAATTTGTTGCAGTTCTTTCCTGTCATCCACCTCCCGCAGTCTCCGTCCTCAGATCCACTTACTCCTTTATATCACTTAAGCCCTGTTTTATCTATGTCCTCTGTGTCTCTAACCTTTAGTCACTTGAGACAGGCAGAGAAAAATAGGTCTCTGACATAAACCACATTTTACAGGTCCCGTGAGATTTTGCCTCATCCTTGACAGCAGTCTAAAAAGTAGATCTGGCATTGTGGAATATTCTCTTGTTTCAGTCTTTTCCTTCTTTTGGAATTTGGGGATGTTTTCACAGAGTGATTTACCAAGAAAACATTCCAAATCCTCAAGGATCACATATCCTTCACCTTATGGTCAATTCCCAGAGACAAAGCTTAATGGAACATTTTGAACTTACTTCTTCTCCCTCCCCCTCTTCTCTCCTCTTCTTTCTCTCCCTCCTCCCCCCTCTTCTCCTTCTCCTTTACAAAATCTGACTTCAGTTTAGCCTTCATGTGAGCTTGAGAGATTTAGACCATTCCGTCTGGCACCAATATAACCCCACAAAAGTGCCGTTTTTGACTGGGTGACATAACAATGAGGAGAGTTGTTTCTGCCCTGCTGTGCTTTGTTATGGGTGAGCCCTGAAGTGGCTCCTTACACAAGAGGAAATATTGTCGGGCTAAGAAGATGGTTTAAGATGGTATGAAATCAGAGATGAATAGAAGGGCTATAAAGTTTGGGCTCTACAGGGAATTCCCTGGCAGTCCAGTGATTAAGACTCTGCACTTCCACTGTAGAGGGCACGGGTTCAATCCCTGGTCAGTGAATTAAGATCCCACTTGCTGCTTGTGGTGCAGCCAAAACAAAACAAAACACCATGACCTAAATTTTAAAAAAAAGAAGTATGGGCTGTACAATTGCTGTCACTCTCAGCAGTAGAGAGTTTAGGGAATATTTATTTCAAACTATGATTGTCCTCCCTTCCAATCGTAATGCTTCCTACTACTGACTTTCTTCCCTTTTCCCACCTGTATGTATAAGCTTCTGTACTGGGTTATGTGGGTACCACAGCCTGGGTGAGCTTCTGGAATAGGGCAGGATATTTTATTGTTAGTAATAATGATAGCAAACGTAGGCCAATTGCTTACTCGTGTAAGATCAACTAGGAAGTGGTGGAGCTGGGATTGAGTCATATGGTAGTTGTATATGTAACGTCTTAAGATATTGCCAAACTATTTTACAAGGTATTGAGTTATTTTACATTTCCAACAGCAGTGGACAAGAATTCCAGTAAAGCCACATCCTTGCCAACTCCTGTTGTGGTCAGTCTTTGTAATTTTTGACATTTTAATGTGTGTGTTGTAGTATCTCATTGTGGTTTAAATTTTCATTTCCTAGTGACTCATGATGTTGAACCTCTTATTTGTATACGTGTATCTTCTTTGGTAAAGTGGCTATGCAGGTATTTTGCTCATTTATTGAGTTGTTTTCTTATTATTGAGCTGGAAAAGTTTTTCATGTATTCTAGATACAAGGTTTTTTTTTCTTCAGGTATGTGATTTACATATGTTTTTTCTAGTCTGTGGCTTACTTTTTCATTTCCTTAACAATATTTTTTTATAGAGAAAATGTTAAATTTGATGAAGTCAAGTTTATCAAGTTTTTTCTTTGGATCGTGCTTTTGGTATTGTATCTAAGAAAACTTTGCCTTACCAAGATAACAAGGATTGTCTCCTATTTCCTGGATGGGTTATGGTTTTAGGCTTTACTTTTATGTCTGTGATCCATTTTAGGTTAATTTTTATATATTATACAAGATATAGGTCAAAGTTCTTTTTTTTTTTTTCCCACATATGGCTCTTGAATTGTTCCAGCATCTTTTGTGAAATGACCTTTTCCCCACTGAATTGCCTTTGAATCTGTAAAAAATCAATTGACTATTTACATGTGGGTCTATTTTTGGTATCTCTTTTCTGTTCCACAGATCTATTTACTTATCTTTATGCCAATACCACACTGACATGATTGCCTTAGCTTTCTAATAAATCTTGAAGTCTGGTAAAGTAAGTCCTCCAACATTGTTCTTTTTAAAAGCTGTTTTGGCTCTTCTAGTTCTGAAGTATTTTCAGAAGATGTTTATTTAGAAGCAGCTTGTCAATTTCTGCAAAAAACCCTTTGCTGGGATTTTGATTGGAAGTCTGCTGAATCTAAAGATCAAGTAGGGGAGAACCAGCAAGTTAATATGGAGTCTTATCTCCAAATGGATGTTGGTTTTTTAAAACTTCTTTCAACAGTATTTTTTTTAGATTTTCATGTATACGTCTTACTCATATATTGTCAGTTACCCCAAGTATTACATGTTTTTGATGCTATTATAAATGGTATTGACTTATTCATTTAAATTTGTATTATATAAAATCCACTTGATTTTTGATTATCTTGTACCCTGAAAGTTTGCTAAACACACTCATTAGCTCTAGTATCTTTTTTGTAGATCACATAAATTTTTTTTTTTTGCATAGATGACTTTACTATCAGCAGCAAAGAGAAACAAGGCCAGACCTTCCACACTGCTTAGAAATCTCCTTAGCTAAATACCCAAGTTCACTGCTTACAAGTTCTACCTCTACCCAACAGTAGAACCCAACTCTGCCAAGATCTCTGCCATTTTATTACAAGGAATGCCTTTCCTCCGGTGTCCAATAACATCTTCCTCCTTTCTGACTGACATCTCACCAGAATCACCTGGAACATTCATATTTCTAGCAGCCTTCTGTTCATGGTGATACATATATTCTCTAAGACAATGGAAGCTGTAGTCCTTCTCACTTTTTTCTGAACCTTTACCAGAATCATCGTTGACGTCCATATTTCTACCAACCGTTTCTTCAAGTCAATCAGGCTTTTTCTATAATGCACTTCAAAACTCTTCCAGCCTCTACCTATTAGCCACTTCCAAAGCCACTTGCACATTTTTAGGTACTTGGTAGAGTATTCTCACTTCCCAGTGTCAGAATCTGTATTAGCTTCCTGGGGCTGCCACAGCAAATTACCACTAACTGGCTGACTTAATACAACAGAAATGTATTCTTTCTCTTACAGTTCTGGAGAGTAGAAGTCCAAAATCATAATTCTGGCAGGACCATGGTCCATCTGAAGGCCCTGGGGAAGGATCCTTCCTTTCCTCTTTCCTTGCTTCTAGTGATTACCATCAATCCTTGGTGTTCTTTGGCATGCAGCTGCATCACTCAAATTTCTGCTTCTTTTATCACATGGCCCTTCTCTCTCTCTCTCTCTCTCTCTCTCTCTCTCTCTCTCTCTCTCTCTCTCTCTCCCCCCCCCCTTCCCTCCCTCTTTGAATGTATGTGTGTGGCTTTAACGTGGCCTTTTTGTAGGACACGAGTTATTAGATTTAGGGCTCACCTTAATCAAATATGACCTCATCTTAATTTGATTACACCTGCAAAGACCCTGTTTACAAATAAAGTCGGGGACCAGAGGTTAGTACTTCAACATCTTCTAGGTGGACACAGTTCAACCCACCACATTGGGTTGTCTTTTCATTACTGAGTGGTGAGTTATTTACATTTTCTGGATACAAGTACCTTATCAGATATATGATTTGTAAACATTTTCTCTTATTCTGTGGAATGTCTTTTACTTTGTTGATTGTATGTTTTGAGGACAAAAGCTTTTTAATTTTTGCTGAAGTCTAATTTATTTCTGTTTTGTCACATGTATCTTTTTTGTGACACTTTTGGTGTCATATCAAAAAGATAAAAAAACACATAGTACCATGTATGAAAAGACAATTGTTTCCCCATTTTATTGTTTTGGCAGCATTTTGAAAATCAACTGACCAATCCATGAAAACGAAATGTCTTTCTGTCTATTTAGGTGTTCTTTAATTTCTTACACCAGTGTTTTGTAGTGTTCAGTGTATAAGGCTTACACCTCTTTTGTAAAATATATTCCTAAATATTTCATTCTTTTTGATGCTATCATAAATGGAATTATTTACTTAATTTCATTGTTGGATTGTTCATTACAAATGTAGAGAAATACAGTTAGTTTTTGCATATTGATTTTATATCCTCTAACCTAGCTGAACTCAAGTATTAGTTCTAATAGTACTTTTGTACTATTCTATAGGATTTTCTATATACAATATCATGTCATCTGTGAATAGATATAATTTTAGTCCTTCCCTTCCAACCTGAATGTTGTATTCTGTTTCTTTTTCTTGTCTAATTTTCCTGGCTAGAACATGCAGGACAATGTTGAATAGAAGTGATGAGAACAGAGACCCTTGTCTTATTTCTGATTTTAGGGAGATAGCTTTCAGTCTTTTGCTATTAAGTATTAGCTGTAGATTTTTTTGGTAAACGCTCTTTATCCGGTTGTGGATGTTGCTTTCTATTTCTAGTTTGTTGAGTGTCTTTCTTATGAAAGGATATAGGATTTTGACAGATCCTTTCTCTGCATATAGTGAGATGATCATGTGGTTTGTGGCTTTAATTTTATTAATATGGTGTATTACATCAATATGGTGTATTATGTATTAATATGGTGACTTTGTGTGCTGAACCAATCTTGTATTCTTGGGATAAATCTCACTTGATCATGGTGTATAATCCTTTTTCTGTTTTGCTGGATTTGGTTTGCTAGTATTTTAACTGAAAATTTCTGCATCTATTTCAAAAGGGATATTATTCGGTAGTTTTCTTTCTTCTGATATCTTTGTCTGGTTTTGGTACCAGTGTAATACTGACCTCATTGAGTTGGGAAGTGTTTCCTCTTCTTCTCTTTTTGGGAAGAATTTATATTAATTCCACTTTAAAGGTTGGGTAGAATTCACCAATGAAGCCATGTGGGACTGGGCTTCTTTGTGAGAAGTTTTCTGATGATTAATTTACTGTCTTTACTTGTAGGTATATTCAGTTTTTCTTTTTCTTCTAGGGTTAGTTTCACTGGTTTGTGTCTTTCTAGGAATTTATTCATTTCATCTAGGTTGTTTATTTTGTTGATATGCAGTTTTCGGAGTACTGCCTTATAATCTCCCACCCCCTGCCTTTTTTTTTCTCTGTAAGATTGGTAGTAATGTTCCCTCTTTCATTCTTGATTTTATAATCTGAGTCTTCTCTTTTATTTTTTCGGTCAGTATAGCTAAAGGTTGATCTTTTCAATGAACCAATCTTTGGTTTGGTTGGTTTTCTCTATTATTTTTCTGTATCTGTTTAATTTATTTCTGCTCGAATATTTGTGATTTCCTATCTTTCCACTTATTTGAATTTTGTACTTCTTTTTTAGTTTCTTAAAGTGAAAGAATAACTTATTAATTTGAGACATTCCTTTCTTATTAATAAAGGTGCTTATAGCTTGAGATTTCCTCTAAGGTTGACTGTATCCCATAAGTTTTGGTTTACTGTGTTTTCACTTTTATTAATTTCAAAGTATTTTCTAATTTCCCTTCAAATTTCTTTTTTGACATATTGGTTATTTAGGTGTGTGTTTAATTCCTACCTATTTATAAAATTTCCAAATTTCATTCTGTTATTATTTTCTAATTTTATTCTGTTGTGGCCAGAAAAATACTGTGTGTGATTTCAGCCCTCTTAAATTTACCGAGGCTTATCTTATGGACTAACGTATGGTCTACCCTAGATAACGTTCTGTGTGTGCTTGAGAAGAATGTGTATTCTATGGTTGTCAGGTAGAGTGTTCTGTTGATGTCTGTTAGTCTATCTGGTTTATAGTGTTGTTCAGATCTTCTATTTCCTTGACATCTTCTGCCTGGTTGTTGAAAGTGGAGTATTGAAGTCTCCAACAGTTATTTTTGAATTGTCTATTTCACTCTTCGATTTGTCTGTTTTTGCTTCATGCATTTTTCAGTTCTTTGTTAGATGCGTATATGTTTATAATTGCAGATGGTTTTATCGTTTTTTCATTAAAAAATATTCTTATCTTTAGTAATGATTTTTGTCTTAAAGTGTATTTGTGGTATTGGCATAGCCCCTTCAGCTTTCCTTGGGTTACTGTTTGCCCTGTATATTTTTTCCCATCCTTTTATTTTGTGTATTGTGTCCTTGAATCTAAAGCAAGCCTCTTATAGACAGCATATGGCTGGGTCCAATTTAACTTATTTTTTTTTAAGTCATAATTTAATGTGTAAGGTGTAGCCAATACCAGCCTATGGGAGGACATTTTCCTCTACTTGTTTCTGTGGACACTGGTACCATCTTGTTTTGGAGCCTCTGACTCTTTGTTCTAGAAACTATATTAGTTTACTATCAATATATTACTATATCAGTATATAGTATATATTACTACTATATTAGTTTCCAACATTATTAAAATCAGTGGATGACCCACTGGTTAGCAAGTGCATTCTGGTCCTAAGATACATCTTCCTCTCCCTGGCTGGCATTCACCTCAGTGGTAATGTCTATTGCAGTTTCTTTATGTTCTTTCTGAGTTGCAGTGAAAACAAATTCATATTTTTTCTTGGTATTGGCCTTAATACTATTATTTTGATGTGTTCAACTGAAGTGTCATTTATATAAATATGTTTAGAAATAAAAGCATGAATTTACTAAAGACAAGTGCCTTACAAATTCCATACTCGTCATGTTGTTTTTACCTTTATCATTGTCCCTTCATTTAAAATTTTTTTCTATAAAGTTTGGTTTCTTTAATGTATTTTATTCTGCCATAACACACAAATACCTGATTCTGCAGTGAGAATTAGTTGGTATGGGATTGGTAAACAGGTAAACTACAGAGTTTCCTTTGGTTTATTTATAGATTGTTCTTGGCAAGAGAAGCCAGATTACTAGAGTAGAATTATAATCTTTAGCAAAAAAAAGAAATAAAAAGTTTCTCCATTCAATGCCTTCTCTACAGAGCACTGCAGCTCAGCCTTGTACAATTTGTAGTGTACAGAAGGTTTAGCAGATTTCACTTCCTCCTGTGCCCACCTTGATAGCAGGCCCACTGGCTGAAAACTCCATTTCTACCCCTTATCTCTGCACCCACTAGTGCTGCTTTATTTTACATGTAACCTGCATTTCCACTGTACTATTTTTTAAATAGCATCCGCTGTGGCTGCCGCCAGCCATGCTGAGCTGCTTGCCTGGGCAGTCCACATTATCTCCCTGGCTACCAATTGTTTTTCGTTTGTACTCTGGTTATAAATTTCCATAGGTTTGAAGTGATCTATGCTTGCTGTGATTTTTCTCATAGGTTCTGTCTTTAGTGATTTTGTGTGTGATTTTGCAGAAAAGGAGGTTTTGTGTGATTTTGCAGAAAAGGAGGTTTTTTGAGTTACATGTATTGCATTATAGTAGAAATGCTTTTTCTATGTTGCTAGAAGTCTTTTTTATTTCTGTCTTCACTTACTAAAATACAAATGTACAAAAGTAAAGCGGTGTAGTTCTTATTGGCTGTTTTTGTGGACTGAAGTGAGACTTCAAGAAGGTAAAGCCAGAAATCTAAAACAATAACAGAAACGGACAAATCTTATATATCTTGCCCTGATTGTTTGTATATTATTGTGTATTGTAGGAGATGTATTTGCATGTGAAGAAACATATTGGGGGGGGGGTGTAATGAGAAAATATAAAGGAGTTTAAAACCTCTGATATAAAGTTACTATAAAGGCTAATTATGTCTTTTTCAAACCAACATATTGTACACCTTAAACTTACACAAAGTTATATGTAAATTACATCTCAATAATAAGTTAATAAATAAATTAAATGTGTCCCTAAAAATGTAATTAGAACCTCTTGTTTGTCATTTCTGGGACAAATAGTTAAAATTCTCCACTATTTAACTGATAATCTGTTATTTTGATCTTTGTTCCAAAGTGATTTCTAAAAGTGTTTTTGGAGCCAATTAAAAGACAAAAAAAGTCACAAGATTTTGTAGAGGTTTTCCTCTCCTGCAATTCATTTTATAACTGGGCATCAGGTACTATAAGCTATAAGTCAGTATTCTTCATATCATTTCCAGAAGTGTTACATTTTCCATCTCTTGTGCATTTGGAATTACAAGGTTTGGAAAGAGAATAGCTATTCATTCTGTAAGTTAAGTACATTCAAGTATATTGCAGACTTTACTTTGTAGAAAGCCTTCTTTTCTCCTCCTCACATCACCTCCCTGCTGCCACATTAACACACTCCAATTATGTGTGTGGGTTTTATAGAAGTGCACCACTATAAACTGTGTGTAAGTACCAATGCCAGCCTCTCTGGCATATTCTTATTAAAGGGCATAAATACTCAAAGTGCCATTCTGTGAAAAACGAAATGCTGGATATTAGTTTTAGTATAAATTTGTAGCATTGCTTCAAATGTCTATATAGAAAGCATAATAGATCAGTGGCAAGTTAATAATGTCAAGAGAATCATTTCTGAATTCTGATTTCTTGCATATCATGTTGTCTATTCTTTGGGAGTTTCCTCTATATAAGTATAATGTTGATAATCGGAAAGGTTGAGGACTCTGGAGATATTTATGGCAAAAAAAAAAAAAAAAAAGAGAGAAGACTTGGAAGAAGCATGATCATTGTCTTCAATATTTTATGAACAATTATGTAGACGAAGAGGTAGACACATGTTCCTGATGTGTGAATGGAGTGCAAGCTTGTCGAGGCCAGGATCTCAGTCTTCTCCATAATTAATCACCTTAAACTTAACAAAATATGCCCTCAACCCTCAACATAGAGGACATTCAACATGAAAAATATTGTATGTTTAACTATTCATTAATTACCTAGAAGAGTAAAATTTTAAAGGTAGAGTAAGTCAGACTTTTATTCAAAAAGGTGATTATTTCTTATAATGAAAGCAGTCAGAGAACAGAATGAGCTGCCATCAGAAGCAGCAATCTCAGGACTTCCCTGGTGGTCCAGTGGTTAAGCCTTTGCCTTCCAATGCAGGGGGTGAGGGTTCGATCCCTGGCCAGAGAGCTAAGATCCCACATGCCTCGGGGCCAAAAAACTAAAACATAAAACAGAAGCAATATTGTAACAAATTCAATAAAGACTTTTAAAAAACGGTCTATGTCAAAAAAAATCTTAAACAAACAAAAAAAGCAGCAATCACGCCATCACAACAAGTGTTGAAACTAAGGTTGACTAACTCTCGTGAACGTATTACTGATGACTGCAATATCCTCTTGGATACCGAAGAGTTTTCTCACAGTACTGCAGGGATTCTCCCCCCCGCCACCAGTGATTTAAGGGGTCTATAACAAAACAAGTTTCAGGCTTGAACTTAGGAGCTTGGGAGAATTCCAAGAACAGTGATACTGTTTAGGCTACCCCTGGTGAAACTCCAAGCCGATGGAGATGAGAAGAACAGACATATTGAGGCCTTTGACACATGTGTTTGGAGCCATGGAACATGTTAAATTGGAATTTTTGAGACATTGCATTCCAGTGCTCACGTCTGACTAAATCACCACATGATGTGAAATCAGGAGCTTGTGGTTAGTATCTTTGTGTGTCTGTACTGCAAAGATGATTCAAAGAATTACTGAGGAATCATGAAAACGTTGCCCTTCCAAGGTCAAATGCAATGGCTCATTTCCCTTACTTCCCTCAGGTCTTTGCTAAACATCTCCCTATCGGTGAGGCCTTAGCTGACCACCTCGTTTAAAACTGCAATACTCTTCATACTCTCTGGAATACCTTATGCTCCTTCACTGCTTTATAGTGTTCTCTTCGGCACTTACCAATAGTACAGTGCTACATCCGACTCATCTATTTTAATTCTTATCAGTTTCCCTCCACTAGAGTATAAGCTTCACGAGGGCAAAAATGTTCATATGTTCTGTCACGGCTACACCCTTATGTCTTCCAATGCTTAGCATACTATGGGCACTCAACAAAATATGTTGAACTAAACTAACAGGGGAACACTGTGGCCCTGCCGTTCGTGGTCCTTTGCCTGTCTTAAAGGTCAGTCCCTCCCATCAACTGTCAATCTCTTGCAACGCCATTCACAAAAATTAAGGGAAAGCACGCGTCTGCATATCCTTACACTACTGATGCTACTTACATTACTTCTCCTTAGTCTTGAGGAGAGTAATGGCATAGAAGGAAAGGAGACAAGTAAGCACTGAACATCTACCATGTACGAGGCACCGTGCGAAGTGTTTTGTATCCATCTCGTCATTTACTCCCCCTTACAATCCCGCCAGGTAGCAATTATAATCCCTGCTCTTCCAAACAAACTCATGTCTCAGAAAACTTAAGAAACTTGTAAGAACTAGGTTTCACCTCCAGGTCTGTCTGACTCTGATAAGGAGAGCTTCATCTTGAATAGAGTATTTGAATCACTCCCGGCTCAAAAGTTCTTTTAGACTCTCACATTCCACAGACTTCAGATTTTTTTCTGAGATATAGATCATACCCACCCACAACACTTCTGTGTTGTTGGATAATTTACACAGATCTGGAAATTATTTTAATCAGATCAACATCTCAGAGAGTTAGAGTTCATTAAGGAAAGGGGGAAGGGAGCTTTGGGGATTATGATGAGGGGGGACTTTGATTTTTTTTTTTAACTTGTTTTGTCTTTCCATGGTACACAATTCAAAAAGTACAAAAGTGCAGGCAGAAGAAGGCCCCTAAAGGTTGTGCAATGATTTTGTGTCTGGTATGTAGGTAGTTGAGTATTTGGCTGCTCTGGTGGGTGTACAACACATGTCCTTTTTAGGGTTATTTTAACACAAATGCTGGATTTTCTTTCATCTTTTTCACCCGGCAGCCAGTTACTTCCTCAAAGCTCGCACTTAGCTTCACGTAAAGACAAAAACGATAGCTTGTAATGCCACGTACCCCATGTAATTATTGCCTGTGTGGGCAATAATTTATGAAGCTATTACTATACAATTTTCTAATCTCACTTTACGGTGATGAGTATCACATATTAATCTGCATAATGCCCTCTTGATTATATTTGCTGGATGTGAGTTTCAATTTACTGGCATTTAGGTTAAACATTTTATAGTTCTCATTTCATTAGTAGGCTTTTTAAAATGTACTTTCATGTGAGAATCTGATTTCTGAGTGGGAGGAATACCCTCACGAATTCTTCCTAAGAATAATCTGAAAGGTAATAGGTACAATGTGAATTTGTCATTGTCTAGAGTTAAGGAAGAGACATATAGAGAATAAGCTATTTCAGGTAATCATAAAATAGCCCTTCTGCAGCCAGGGCAATTGGGCCTTATGTCTTTGGGTTGAGATGCTCTGCCCTGAATTGTAGGATTTAGAGAAGGCTACCCTGGATTCCAGATCCTCAGCTTACTGGCTCTGTGTTCGTTCTTGGTCAGGAACCCCAATCCTCTAAACGTCAGTGCCCTTAGTTACAAAATTAAGGACATAATAATGCTTCTCTCCTACGGTTGGTGCAAGAATTAAATGGGATAATGCATATTGTATGTTTAAGAGCACAGGCTCAGGAGCCAGACTGGGTAGATTTGAACTGTGCGGTTTGGGCAAGAGATTAAACACACCTATGCCTCTGTTTCATCGTCTGTAAAATGGGGATAATTATAGGATCTTACTCAAAAGTTGTTGTGAGGGTTAAAATGATTTAATACTGTAAAGCACTTAGGTTCCCGGCACATAATAAATGCTCACTAAAAATTAGCTATTATATGGTATGTGACAGCATTGCATAAATCCTAATATACGTCATCACCTATTATCTGGGTTGTGTGCACCATTTTATATATTTATTTAATGGATTATTTTATACAGATTTAGTCGGATTTCATAATACAAAACAAGTGGATATGTAGTAGGTATAGAGGAGCCTAATTTTGATGTTTCCTACAATTTTATTTATGTTTTACTATTAAGCATACTCACACACAAGTCTTATCTTTCTTCTTGGCACTTCCTTTAAGGCCTCCTTGCTGGTAATAAGTATTTGTGTTTAATACACTTCTTGACTGTGAAATTGGTTAACCATTTTTGGAAGTAATTCTAGCAGCAAATGAACAGGCTCAGATCATTGTGGCAGGGGGTGAACAGCAATCTTAAAACTGAATTCGGTAACGGGAATTCATGGAGAGAAATGGAGTTCAGTGTAAATTCAAAAATTGAAATCCATAGGTGCCGTGATGTAAAGGGAAGGATGTGGGATTTGTCCTTAGTCTTGGAGTCCCATCACCTTGGGCATGAGCTCAGGTGAGTAACTGCATGGTATCTCTGCTTCCCCATCTGTAATGTGAGGACCGTATATCCCCTCTACCTATTTCACAGGGATGCTTAAAACTGTTAACAGAGGTAATATATAGGAAGATGCTTTGTAAGCCATAAAATTAATGTACAAATATTAGCGTTACGGATATTCTGAGAGGCAAACCAAAGATTCCAAAGAAGACACTAACTCTTTTTCTTGCCAACTATATATCCATGTTCATTGTTAAGCTGGATGGGTCTTAATCTTATCTACTGAACTCATTCTGAAAAGTACAGGCTAGAATTCATTAGTCCTTTAGCATAAAAGATCTATTAGGTGAGTCAATAATTAATTCCAAAATCTTACCCTTCGAGTAAGAGGGATGTGTATCATCAGCGGAGCTGAAGGCTAAACACAGAGGAAGAACTAGCCCTGCCCCGTGTTCTCATGCAGTCACCCTAATTTTGTTTAGCCCTCAGGATGGAGGCTGATGTACCCAGTCTCTTCTTTGTCTCCTCTCTCCCTATCCCTTCTAACATACCTCCAACCATATCTCCAGCTGCAGCCTTGTCCGAAGTGTAGGGCAAGGGGAGAAGTGGTGAGCGTGCTTACTTCCCGCCTTGGTGACAACCATGAGGTATGTTCCTCTAAATTCTGATCATGGGGGAATTGGAAACACTATGAGACGTTTTTTTCATCAAAATATTCCAGTAGCCCCAAGAAGAAGAATCTGACCATAAGGGTCTCAGCGCATTGCTAGGAGAAGTCTAGCTGATAAAACTGTCTTGCAGAATGCGTGAGGATGGATGGATGAATCAAAGGAATCACCTCGTTCAAATGCTTCATTTTAGTACAAGGAGTCGTCCTGGTGCATTTCCTTTGTGTGCCTGAAAGCAAAATGTTTATTGGAACTCAGTGAATGCTCCTTAGACTCTGAAGCCCAGAGGTGTTCCGCCATAACTCATCATGGACTTAGGTCATTTGTGAGATGATGTTACTTGGAGGTCACTGAAAATACTTGGGGTGGCCAGGGGCAATGGAGGACTCTTATTAAGAGAAGGTAATGACGTGTTCTCTTATTGATAGAAAAATGATGCTACCCCTGACTCATTCGCAAGGTGATGGCTGTTTCTCACTGAACTCATTGACGATGACCTTGTGCTGAACCATTCACCATCTTTGCCTCATTCCTTTCAAGCCCAGTGATCGGGAAGTGTGAGCCAGCTGGCTGGGATGTGGAGTCCGGTCCAGAGGTTCAGGAACAGTTTACAACTGTGAGACAGAGCCAGGTTGACTGGTTCCGAATGGAAGTCGTCACCCTTAACATCCCTGAGCTGTTAGTTGACACCCTGAAGCTCTGTGGCTGCTTGAAGAAGGGCTGAGAGAAAGCACTTAGATCCCTGCTGAGCTCATTACCTTAAATTAGCTTCTGTGGTCTGTGCAGGAGGGGAATTTCTCCAAAGCCTCGGGAAAGTGTGTGTATGGGGGATGGGGAAAGGGGAAAGGGTCTCTAAGATGGGAAGGAGATTCAGTTAAGCTTCCTGGAAAAATAGGGCTGTTAATCCTTAATTCATACTAAGAAAGCATAAAGTCCCTGAGTGGAAGGCTGTTTCTTTAGAGCAGTCTGAGCACTTGAGCTGTCTCCCAGAACGCAAAGGGGAGGCAGACAGAGCGGGTCACAGGTAACTCCCTGTTTCACGTCCTTCCCCCTTAGCTTTTTCCTAAGAGGTGGGCTTTATAGCCAACTTCCCTCTGTCTCTGTTTTCTTCTTGTGCAAACCGGGTGATGACATTGACTCTCTTCACAGGAAAGCACTCAGTGAGGATTAACTAAGTAATGAGAGCAAATTGCAAGGGTGATGGAAATGCCCAATAAAATCGTTGACGGATGTCTCCCAGGGGGTGGGGCCCTTCCATGCTCCTTTCATCCGGGTCTCACCAGCACCATGGACCACCGCTAGCTCTGCGGGCTCCTCAAGCCTTCCCCCCTGAACCCTTGTCTCTGAGGAGCTTTGAACTATTTACTGAAATGATTGCTCGGTTGTCCCCGCCCTCCAACCATCCCTCCCAGGCGAGAGCCGTAGGACTCATTTTCCTCTGTCTGGGGAAAGACATCCAGGAGACAGGACTGTTGGCCAAGCTATCAGTGATGCCTCCCGTTCCCATCCTGAGGAGAGCAGCTTTTCAAGAATATTATTTCCTGAGTATACTTTTGTTGTTGTTGTTGTTGTTGTTGTTGTACGCGGGCCTCTCACTGTTGTGGCCTCTTCCCGTTGCGGAGCACAGGCTCCGGACGCACGGGCTCAGCGGCCATGGCTCACGGGCCCAGCCGCTCCGCGGCATGTGGGATCTTCCCAGACCGGGGCGCGAACCCGCGTCCCCTGCATCGGCAGGCGGACTCTCAACCACTGCGCCACCAGGGAAGCCCTCCTGAGTATACCTTTTATAGACTTTCTGGAGAACAATTTAGTAACACAGGCATTCAAAATTCTTAGAAACATGCATGACCCTTGCCTGAGGAATTCCATGTTCAGCACATCATCACAGGTCTTCTCGTCCACTGTTCTTCACTCCAGAGTGTATTGCCTTCAAGGGAGAATTTCAGTACTTTGGGACTTTGAATCAACCAGCTGATTACCCCATCTGCCCACCCAATTGCTATAGGGCTGAGGGATCTGCTTTGTAATGGGACACCAGCCTTCCACAGTCTGCTTATTCTCTGGTTGTGGGCGTATTCAAGGAAATCTGTATATTTGCACAGAGTCATGGAAATGTACACGTGAACAAGCTAGAGTGATCGTGGTCTACACTTTCTATTTATAGATGAGGAATCTGAGACCCTGAGAAAACGAGTGGCTTACCCACATGTTCATACCTATTCAAAGCCACAGAAGGAATGAGAACCCAGGGCCTGTAACTCCCATCTGGGCTTTTCTTTAGTTATGGAAGCTTAACAACGTGGGACATAAAGTAGAGAGAAGTCATTGTAGGGTGGACCTTTATGAGGTAGAAAAAGAAATCATGTTTGTACCAGGTTTCATAGTGCTCCAGAATCCACTGTTGGAGTATCGAAAGCTTATTCTGCATAGTTCGGAGGCGGGGGCTGTGTACCTCGATTCATTCCACTTTTGTATCCAAGGAGTGTAAATTCTAAAATAAAAGAAAGGAACGTTCTTTATCAGTAACTCAGGGAAGGCTCAATGTATTGTGTGCCTCTATAGTTGATCTTTACTAGGGAATTGTGAGCAGGTAGTTACTAAATGCTAAGCTATTTACATACTGTAATGGTTAATTTTATGTGTCAACTTGACTGGGCCACAGGGTGCCCAGACGTTTGGACAAACATTATTCTGGTGTATCTGTGAGGGTGACTTTGGATGAGATTAACATTTGAATGGGTGGATTGAGTAAAGCAGACTGTCCTCCCCAATGTGGGTGGGTCTCATCTAATCGATTGAAGACTTAAATAGAACAAAAAGGCTGTGTGGGAGGGAACTCCCACTGCCTGATGGCTTTCGGCTGGGACATCCATCCTTTCCAGCTTTCGGACTCAGACTAAGACATGGGCTCTTCTTGAATCTTGAGCCGGCTGGCTTTTGAACTGGAACTTACACCGTCAGCTTGCTTGGTTCTCAGGCCTTTGCACTCAGACTAGAGCTATACCCCCTGCTCTCCTGGGTCCCCAGCATGCTGATGGCAGACCTTGGGACTTTTCAGCCTTCATAATCACATGAACCAATGACTTATAATGAATCTCTTCATATATATATATATAGATATAGATATAGATATTTATTTAAAATATATATTCTATAAATACATATTACATAAAATACATATATTTAAATGTTTAGATATTTAAAAATATGTTTACACACACATCCTATTGGTTCTATTGGCCTGGAGAACCCTGATTAATACACACAGGCTTAATCCTCACAAAGACCCTCTGAAATAGATACTGTTGTTGTTGCTATCATTATTATTATTACTCTATCTTAAACATGAGGCAGTTACACTCAGACTGGTTAAGTCACTTGCCCAGAGCTACACCCTGTGTCTGGACGGAGCCCGCGTTCCCCTCGGAGTCCTCATGCTGCATGTCCGTGACACACTCTCTCTTACTGTGTCTCCAAAGCCTTAAGCACGTGAGCGTCCTTTGACCTAGCCATCCAATTCTAAGAATATACCCTAAGTGATAAGTATAATGGTACATCTTTAAACATTTCTAATAGTAAAAACTTTTAAACAACCTAAATGCTGGAAAGTAAGTGGTTAAATGATCTATGATAGTGTTCCTCAGTGAAATACTGCATTCATTACAAACCGTGCTTTCAAAGACTGTTTATTTACCTGGGTAATCGTTCACAATATATGACTCTTAAAAGCATGTTACAAGCCTAAGGAAACAGGATGACTAAATGTAATGTGGTATTTTGGATGGGATCCTGGAATTGCATTTAGTTATCGTGTTTTCTTAGGTTTGTAACATGTTTTTAAGCTGGAACAGGAAAACTAAAGTAGTAAAAACTAAAGGAAGCTGAATGAATTATAGACTTTAGTTAATGATAATGTGTCAAACTTGGTTCATTAATTGTGACAAATATACTATACAAATGCGAGATATTAATAAGAAGGAAAAATGGGTTTCGGGTATATGGGAATTCTTTCTACTACCATCACAATTTTTTTGTATATCCAAAACTATTCTAAAGTTTAAAAATTGTTTTTAAAAAGTTACAAGGCATTACATCCAGGAGGGGACCCTCTTTGTAAAGAAAAAGAATGTGTATGTAGGTACATTGCAATAATGAAAGGGAAGAAATCAAATGTTAACAGGAATTATTTTGGATTGGTGAATGTGGTAATTTTTGTTTTTCTGTGTTTTCCAAGTTTCTGACATTGAATATGATTATCTCATTTAAAGGAAATAATAAATGCTGCTTTAAATTGATCACTCCCATTTCCTTCCATAGTGTCTGAAACTCTGGCCCTTAAAATACTCTTAATTTAAGAATGATTAGAAAATATGTTCCCTGAAGAGTAACCCTTTACAACCTTATTCCGTGTTATTCCATTTGCAAGGATTAGTTGGGCAAATAAACTGACTGTCATGTGGGAAAACAGACAAAAGTGTCTTCAGAGAGTTTGTGGAGAAGGACACCAGAAAGGGAGGAGAGGGCCGACCATGTGCCAGGACCTACCATTGTCAGTCCCTGTCCCAGCTAAAGGCTTCAGTGACTCCCAGGGAGCAGGACACCTTTCTTTACCTGTACACAGGTGATCAAGGTGTGCAGGGTGATTTCTGCTTAGGTGGGATGTTTTCCCATAGTTTGATCCAAGACAGCAAGAAGTGCTGTTGTTCTTTCTTTTTTTTTTTTTTTTCCACGGCTCACGGGCCCAGCCGCTCCGCGGCACGTGGGATCCTCCCGGACCGGGGCACAAACCCGCGTCCCCTGCATCGGCAGGCAGACTCTCAACCACTGCGCCACCAGGGAAGCCCTGTTTTTCGTTTTTTACCAAAATAATTCTCTTAACACAGACAACCTTAGATCTGTAAACATACCTTGCCTATTCACGACATTGCTGTGCTGTGTTGTGGAAAGGCCTAAAAAGAAGTAAAAGCCTTAGTTTCTAATTTCAACCTGCCACTCGTTTAACATGTGACCATGGAATAAAACCCACCAAGTTTAGGTACCTCATCACTAAAATGGAGAACCTAGACAAGATCACTGGTTTTCACACTGTGTCCTACGAAGCCCTAGAAGTTCCTTAGGAAGTCCTCCAGAGGCCAGGTTTGGATTAGATTCTCTGGACAACTTACCTGGATTCAACCAAAGTACCTTCACACTTAACGTGGCCTACATCTCGGGCTTCTGTATACAGTTCTGTTTGAATGCAGGGATTTTGTGGAACTCGAGCATTCAGTGATCCTCAGATTCTGAAAAATGGCTTAAAGTGAAATCCAGGTTAAAAATCAATACTTTCAGAAGAGAGGAAACTGCTACCAAAAGAAGCAAAATCAGATTGAGGTGGTTTCAGAAATAAAATATCCTGTAAAGCAATTATACTCCAATAAAGATGTTAAATTTTTAAAAAAAGATGATTTCTTTTGAAAAAAATTAAAAATTTAAAAATTAAAAAAAATATATCCTGCCAAGAGAGTCTTCTGAAACATCCCTTTCTGTATCTGTCAGAGGTGAGGTAGGAAGGCATTTGTTTTCAGGCAACTCTGTTATGACTCACATTGCCTGTGAAAACCTTCAACCCAATCCTTCTGCTTCGCAAACTGGAAGGACAGCCCAAGTTAGAGACAATCCAAAACTTTTACAAACTGTTCTGAGAAATAGGTATTTAGAATGGCAAGAAACAGGAAAACATATGCTAGGGAGATTTATTGCCTTAACAAGCCGAGGAGGACGAACGCCTTACTCTCCTTTTGAATGGAGGTGGTCTGAACCAGTTGAGTCAGCTTTGAGCGGAACAGAGGGATCTTGTGTTTTTCCTGACATTTCAGCTCTAACCCTAATGCAGACAAACAAAGGACTGAGCCAACAGTGACAGCACTTCCAGAGGTCCTGAAACTAATTCAGCCGCTCTGCGCCCCTCAAAGCAGTGATGCCCGGGAGCCTGTTAGAACATCTTAGGACTTCCGCCAATAAGAACAGACCACGCCTTACCTCGCAGTCCCTCTGGATCCAAGCTGAGCTGAGGCCAAATCTCTAAAACCTTCAGGTGCATAAATAATCCCCCTCTTTTCTCTCTCCTGAATCCCATGACAACCTGGGCATCATTTATTATTGGAAAGAACAGCTATATAGCAGGAGAAGAATAAGAAGAAACGCCCTTGCAGAAAGTCTTGGTGGGTTCCCAGAACAGATAAACTACAGTCAGTCATACGTTCTCAGCAAATTAAAGCATCTATCGAAGGAAAGTATTTGAACAAAACTCTACTTTATTGGGTCTGTTTTCTGTAGTGTATTTCTATGGGGAATATGTTCTATAAAAGGCAGATTTTACTTTATAAAAGGAAATGTGAAGGGAAAGAATTCGCAAAATGCACACTCAGTTTACATTTAGTTGAATGTTTTGAATTTGACATTCTCTTTAGTGATTCTTTTCTAGTTTCTTCCTTATATCTGAATCATCATGTCTATTATATGAAGGGAACAGTTAGCCCTATGTTCATTCTCTAGTAGACTTGCTGGTAGTTCTAACAGGAAAATAATACATGAGCATGGGTACTTAAAACCATATCAAGTTCATAGAAATAGCTGCAAATTCTCTAACCTTTACCTTTATACACGTACCCAAGTTTCCATGTTTATTCCAATATCCTACAACTCTTTTTCCTTTCAATTTTCCTTGCATCACTCCCCAACCCCTGCAGCGTTCATTCTCACTCAGTTTAATCCCTACATCACCACAATCCGCACTTTTTGCATCTGATGTGTTAAAATTGCCCACCCTGTTGAAAACTATGGCTGGCCAAGTACAAGTTAACAGAACTCTAGGCGGACCCTTGTACATAACCTCATTATTTAGTTTCAGTTTCTGGTGGTGGCTGTATAATCAGCCTGGCAGCAGAGAGACTACACTGTGATCTCTGACAGGGCAAGGATCAGGATGATGGTACACGCTCTAGACACTTTCACGAGTAAGTTTTGCCAGAAGATCAGCGCGGCATCATGGTGAAGGCTCTGGAATCAACCTGCTTGGGTTCATGTGATGACTGTTGCTTACTGACTATATACCCTTTTGGGTACTTACTTATCCACTTTAAGCCTCATATCCATCACCTGGAAAAGTATATAATAATACCTATCTTCATGTTATCAGAAGTATTAAATGACCTTGGGATATAAGGTGTTAAATGTGGTACCAGACTCTAGTAAGACTTGGATAATTATCTCCTTTCTTCCTTTCTTCCTTTCTCCCTCCCTCCCTCCTTCCTTCCCTCCTTCCTTTCTTTCTTCCTCCCTCCCTCCTTCCCTCCTTCCTTCCTTCCTTCCTTCCTTCTTTCCTTCCTTTCCTCCTTCCTTCCTTTCTTCCTCCCTCCCTCCTTCCCTCTCTCCCTCCCTCCCTCCTTCCTTCCTTCCTTCCTTCTTTCCTCCCTCCCTCCCTCCCTCCTTCCTTCCTTCCCTCCCCCATTGCATGAGGACATATGCAGAACACTAACAGCACAGGTGTCTAAGGCAGTGGGTTTCGAGTGTAGTCTTTTAACCAGCAGTAGCATCACCTGGGAACTTGTTAGACTTGCGGATCTTCTGGCCTGACCCCAGACCTCCTGAATCAGAAACACTGGGTTTGGGGCCCAGCTCTCTGTGTTGTAGCCAGCCTACCAGATGATCCTGAGTATGAATATTCTGGTGTGAGGTTTTAAGTCATGCAAATGAATCTCTGCCTCCAGTTAAGGTAAAAAGGGAAGGGCCTTGGCTTACACTGTCTTTGGGCAGGAAGACAGGACGAGGAAACACTATTAGAATTACTAGAAAAGCGGGGTCTTGAGCAGCTCAGTCTGTCGGGGTGGGCATTCTGCTCAAGATGTAAATGAGATGGAAAAAAACAGCGGTAGTGTCAGCTGCTCCATAATTATTTAGTCACTCTCAGGTAACTAGACAGCCTGGGAGTGTTGATCAAACATGCTCCTGGGTAATTGGCAGTGGAAGGTGTGAACTCTCCCCAGTTTAATAAATATTAGAATAGACTGCGAGAATTGGTGACTAACAGGGAGCAACTAAATGATGATCTTCTGTAGTCCTCCTTGAGGGGTGTATTTCTTGGTTTTCCGGAGAATGTTATCGAATGAAATGTACATTGAGGGTGAGACCTAGGAGGAGACCTGTCTGGTATCATAACAACCATGACAGTATTAACGTACATGCAGATACACAGAAGACTCCGTGAACCTTTCGTATTCAATGATTATACACAACGCTCTGTTGGATACAACCCCTCACATACGTCTCTATCTGATATATGAACATTATTCTTTTTTTAAAATTGGAACAGAATTGCTTTACAATGTTGTGTTAGTTTCTGCTGTACAGTGAAGCGAATCAGCTATATGTATACATATATCCCCTCCCTCTTGGACCTCCCTTCCACTCTCCCCTCATCCCACCCCTCTAGGTCATCACAGAGCACCAAGCTGAGCTCCCTGTGCTATACAGCAGGTTCCCGCTAGCTATCAGTTTTACACATGGTAGTGTATTTATGTCAAACCTGAACTTCCTTTCTTGGTTTTTCAGAGAAGAACCTGTTAGTATATTCTCAAGATTTGTTCTGGCCACAGCAAAGAAAATGGAAGAAGCTACACATCCTTTAGCTAAAGGGTTAATTTTTTACTAAAATACTTTGTAGCGAAGTTCTGATGCCATTCCTCTTAGGAATTTTTTTTCCTTTTACGCTTTGGAAAGTATATTCACCACGGTATTTGTTGTTAGTCATTGGTGTGTTTTTCTTGTCACCTTTTCCAAATCAACTCTATTGTACTTATCTTGAAGAACTTAAATAATAACTTTAAGATAAATCCTAGTGATAAGCTCACAGCCACTGAAGCCAACAGAGGGAATACAAGAAAATGAGATATATGCATCATTGCTGACAGTTAAGATTCTCAAACCAAATGTTTTTGAAGCATTTTAAAATGACTAATATTTATTTTTAATGCTCAGCAATATTGCAGTTATTGGATCAGAATGATAAATTTGCTCATCTGCAAGTACCTCCATGCAAATTGAATTCTCCTAGCCTAGTGCTGTTCAATAAAAGTATAGTGCGAGTTTCATATATAATTAAAAAATTTTAATAGCCAGATTTTAAAAGGTAAAGAGAAACAGGTGAACGTAATTTTAATAATACAGTCTACTTAACCCAGTGTATCCAAAATATTGTATTTCAACATGTAAAAATATAAATAATTTTCAATATAAAAAATATCAATGAGAGATTTTACATTCTTTCTTCACATTAAGTCTTTGAAACCCCATATGCATTTTACACTTACAGCACATTTCAGTTTGGACTAACCGCATTCAAGTTGTCAGTAGCCAGTAGCCACCTGTGATCAGGGACAGGGCAGTTTTAGACGTTAAAAGGATGTTTGTAAGATGCCCTTCTTTTTTCATCAGTGTATACATGTCAATCCCAATCTCCCAATTCATCCCACCACCACCACCACCACGCCCCTTTCCCCCTTTGGTGTCCATACGTTTGTTCTCTACATCTGTGTCTCAATTTCTGCCCTGCAAACTGGTTCATCTGTACCATTTTTCTAGGTTCCACGTATATGCGTTAATATACGATATTTGTTTTTCTCTTTCTGACTTACTTCACTCTGTATAACAGTCTCTAGATGAATCCACGTCTCTACAAATGACCCAATTTCGTTCCTTTTTATGGCTGAGTAATATTCCATTGTATATATGTGCCGCATCTTCTTTATCTATTCGTCTGTCGATGGGCATTTAGGTTGCTTCCACGACCTGCCTATTGTAAATAGTGCTGCAGTGAACATTGGGGTGCATGTGTCTTTTTGAATTATAGTTTTCTCTGGGTATTTGCCCAGTAGTGGGACTGCTGGATCATATGGTAGTTCTATTTGCAGTTTTTTAAGGAACCTCCATACTGTTCTCCATAGTGGCTGTATCAATTTACATTCCCACCAACAGTGCAAGAGGGTTCCCCTTTCTCCACACCATCTCCAGCATTTGTTGTTTCTAGATTTTTTGATGATGCCCATTCTAACTGGTGTGAGGTGATACCTCATTGTAGTTTTGACTTGCATTTCTCTAATGATTAGTGATGTTGAGCAGCTTTTCATGTGCCTCTTGGCCGTCTGTATGTCTTCCTTGGAGAAATGTCTATGTAGGTCTTCTGCCCATTTTTGGATTGGGTTGTTTGTTTTTTTTAAATATTGAGCTGCATGAGCTGTTTGTATACTTTGGAGATTAATCCTTTGTCCATTGCTTCATTTGCAAATATTTTCTCCCATTCTGAGGGCTGTCCCCTCGTCTTGTTATGGTTTCCTTTGCTGTGCAAAAGCCCCGAAGTTTCATCAGGTCCCATTTGTCCATTTTTAAAATTTATTTCCATTACTCTAGGAGGTGGATCAAAACAGATCCTGCTGTGATCTATGTCAAAGAGCGTTCTTTCTATGTTTTCCTCCAAGAGTTTTATTGTGTCCGGTCTTACATTTAGGTCTCCAATCCATTTTGAGTTTATTTTTGTGTATGGTGTTAGGGAGTGTTCTAATTTCTTTCTTTTCCATGTAGCTGTCCAGTTTTCCCAGCACCACTTATTGAAGAGACTGTCTTTTCTCCATTGTATATCCTTGCCTCCTTTGTCATAGATTAGTTGACCACAGGTGCATGGGTTTATCTCTGGGCTTTCTATCCCGTTCCACCGATCTACGTTTCTGTTCCTGTGCCAGTACCACACTGTCCCAATCACTGTAGCCTTGTAGTACAGTCTGAAGCCAGGGAGTCTGATTCCTCCAACTCCGCCCTTTTCCCTCAAGACTGCTTTGGCTATTCGGGGTCTTTTGTGTCTCCATACAAATTTTAAGATTTTTTTGTTCCAGTTCCATAAAAAATGCCATTGGTAATTTGACAGGGATTGCATTGAATCTGTAGATTGCCCTGTGTAGCATAGTCATTTTCACAATATTGATTCTTCCAGTCCAAGAACATAGCATATCTCTCCATCTGTTGGTATCATCTTTAATGTCTCTTATCAGTGTCCTACAGTTTTTTGCATACAGGTCCTCCATCTCCCTAGGTAGGTCCATTCCTAGGCATTCTCTTCTTTCTGTGGCAATGGCAAATGGGAGTACCTCCTCAATCTCTCTTCCAGATCCTTCCTCGTTAGTGTATAGGAATGCAAGAGACTTCCGAGCATTAACCTGGCATCCTGCAACTTCACCAGATTCATTGATCAGCTCCAGCAGTTCCCTGGCAGCATCCTTAGGATTCTCTATGTATAGTATCATGTCATCTGCAAACAGTGACAGTTTCACTCCTTCTTTTCCAATTTGTATTCCTTTTATTTCTTTTTCTTCTCTGATTGCTGTGGCTAGGACTTCCAAAACTATGTTGAATAATAGTGGTGAGAGTGGACATCCTTGTCTTGTTCCTGATCTCAGAGGAAATGCCTTCAGTTTTTCACCACTGAGAATGATGTTTGCTGTGGGTTTGTCGTATATGGACTCTATTATGTTGAGGTGAGTTCCCACCATGCCTACTTTCTGGAGAGTTCTTATCATAAATTGGTGTTAAATTTTGTCAAAAGCGTTTTCTGCATCTATTGAGATGATCGTATGTTTTTTCTCCTTCAATTTGTTAATATGGTGTATCACATTGATTGATTTGCGTATACTGAAGAATCCTTGCATCCCTGGGATAAATCCCATGTAAGATGCCTTCTTAAATAAAGTTCCCCCAAATATAACAGATCATCAGATGGAAATATATACACCCAAAATAATTGTCGCTAAAAGAGAAGTGTGTTGAATGTAAAGCTATTGATTTGTCTGTAATTCTGTATGTTAAGAAGCAGTTATTCCTATTACTCCAGAACTGTCCTTAAAGGACCGCATTGCGGTTCAGTTGACAAGTACAGATATTTAAAAGTAAAATGTTTTTGCGCCATCCGTGTTGAAATTTGATGAGCTTTCCCAAGCACTAGATGTCCTTGATTTTTATATATGCTGTTCATAGTTCAACATATTTGAACACAGAACACATCTTACAATGAAGGTGGACTATTGATATAGTTGTACTTCTTTTCCTGAAACTTTATGTCCTTCCCAACATAGAAGGAGTTGTTGGACATTGTGTGGTTGTGCTTTTTGAGAATATGTTTCAGCACTTGAGAGATGAATTTCTTAGAGTTTTTATGAAAGATCAGAACTAAAAGGGGGGAAGAGACAAATAAATAAACAGTGTGATTAATGTACTTGCCTTGGATAAGCAGAGGTGAGCGAGATAAAGAACAGCTTTCAACTTTAGCTCTACTTCAGTCCCAGGGAATATAAATGAGTAAGATCTTGTGGTATTTGACCTTGTTAATATCTACATACTTTTCTGCAGAGGCTGCTGCACCTGAGCTTCCCATTTTTATGGTAGAAGAGCTAGGGATCTCTGGATGGTGAATGTATTCTCTAAAAAGACACCAAAACAACAGCTAATACAATGTGTTTTCTGTACCACTGCCTTCCTCCAAGAGGCATTGAGAGTGGCTGGCCTACATTCATGTAAAAACAGAACTAGACCCCCAGTCGACTTATTCTATTAGACCAAGTTCTTAAATCCCTTCAGGCGAGAGAGATAAAGGAGCCAAGGATGATGGTTGGGATAGAGAGACAAATTTACAGTTCGTTCTAAGCCTATTGAATTACTTAAAACTATTCATCTTTTGGGGTAATGGTTCAACTCAATTTTTATACATCTCACATTTGTCTTTTGGAGAGTTCAAAACATTTTTTAAAAACATCAATTCCAATAATATTGCATGCCATGGTAAATAAGAGGTTAGAATCACTACAACATGTAGCTTGGCTAAATTACCTTATTAGAACCCTCGAATCTATTCTCTTACATATATACAGACTGAACATGGTCTCTCCCTCCACCGTCTAGGAAATCTGTGTAGTAAATTCTCATTGTGTCCTCACACCCTGGTAATCTTGAGTTTCTTCTCTTGTACTAAAGAGATAGAAGCATGAAAGCACACCATTCACGTAGTCAAGTCAATGGCGTCAGAGAACTCAGGACGCCTGATTCTGATGACGCTTCCCACCGGAAGGCGATCTTCTTATAAGGGTCAGGGTCCAGAATCCATGTCACTGCCTCACGCTCCCTCTTTATGACCAGCTAACAGGATGCATGCAGAGAACTTCAGGTGTGGACATTCATCCGGGAGAGGCAAGGAGAGTTTGGCTCCCCGTGGGGAGGGTTGTGCTGTCCTGTGTTTTCATGGAGGTGGTGGGTCCACTTGCCCTGGGGAGAGAGGGGTTGTTTTTGCTTATTGTTCTCTCAGTAGAAGAGGAAGCATTTATCAACATTTTATTTCGATGTTTCAAGAGAAGAAGACACTCTAAACACTTCCATTTTCATATTTCCTCTTGAAGATCCAGCACTTTCTACAACCAGCCTTTCCCAGGGGGCTCGCCCGGAATTGCTGGCAAAGAGTTGGTATCTCTAGCTGTAGCTTTAACGTCAAAAAGCTCTCTAGGTGCACCTTCCATCCTTGAGTTTCTGATGCTTGATGGATGGGTGGCCATACTCCTCTTTCTTTTTTTTAACCCCAACTCAAAATGGCATTACGGGCATGTAGGAATTTGTCACGTTTTTCACCCCCATAGAGCTCTCTGATACCGTTACGCTACCAGATGCCTTTGCTCATCTTTTGACTATGCGAAGTATAACAGTTTTCCCAAACCAAACCAGACCCATCTAAATCCTTTACCATAGGCCTCCCAGAATTGAGAGAGAAAGAGAAAGAGAGATCGATGGATCTGAATCAAAATTACTATTTGTGAGGAGTCATACAGGGAAGGGGCCAAGTGTGAGATGCTCCAACGCTGAGTCCCTGGTCAGTGGATCAGCAAATGGAAAACCCTGACCATGGAACAGTGGCCAAAGTGCAGAGGAATAAAGTTTACTTGTCCACCTCTGCTATAGCCTTTGTGGGTTCTGGCCAACGTCTGCCCTTCTCTGAGCCTGGAGCTTTAAAATGGAAGGTAATTGCTGGGGGCTAGAGCTCACAGTTACACCGCATGGTGAGTGAGGTCACGTTAATAAAGCCCTTGGAAAGAAAAGCAACGTGAAACAGCAGGGCTATTACCGTTCCAAGATTATTTTATAAAAGTGAACCTTAAGTTCAGCGTGATGATTAACAAGCTATTAGGGCCAAGTTATTGATTCCTCTATCTTTAGAGTAGCTAATGCAAGTGCCTACCAACAGGCCACAGACACAAAAAACCTTTCCTCTTCCTGTGCGCCTGTATTTTGTGATGGAGCTTTTCCTTGGGAAAAAGCAAATCATTTAACATACACAGTGGGGCATCTTTATCATGCAGGTGCTTGGAGAGGGAAAAACAACTAAATTGATTGTTTGTTTCATTCGTTTTTTACTGATTTACAAAGATTAATACAGATACATGGAAAAATCAAGACATAAAAAGTAGAAAGAAGTAAAGCATTACTCCAAATTCCTTTACTCTGAAGCAGCTAGTGTTTATATGCTATGTACATTACACACTTACATATTAACCTTGTTCTTTGTTCCTTTCCTCTTCTACTCCTCATAAATAACAATATCATGGGTGATTTCTCATGTCTGATATCAGTATTGTTTTTATCTGCAAAATATTTCATGGATGGTATATACTGTTCGTTAAACCATTTAATCTCCTGTGGGTGTTTACAATATTTTTGCTCTCTTAACAGTGCTCTGATGAACCTTGAGCTTTTGACCAATTTTCCCACTGTGATAAGTCCCTGGAGGTTGAATTAGAGAGTGAAAAGATTTGGAGATTATGTATCTTTAAACATTTTGTCCATCTACGCACCAGAACAGTCACACCAGATTCCTTCCCACCTACACTGTAATAGACTGCCGGCTTCCCCCAGCCTTGCCAACACTGGGTATTGTCAATGTCTTTGATCTTCGCAGGACTGATAGGGGAATGGAATGTCTGATGATTTTATGTTACATTCTAGGCATGGCGTATCAGACTATAACTGAATGCAGTTGTTATGTTTCAGGGACCTGGTTTAACTCATAGCACACTGTTTGAATCTGTGTAATAACCAACTATGATATAATGAGGCTTTCCTGTAGTTTTGAAAAAGAAGCCAAACTTCACGTGGTTTAAATTACTTACTCATTCACACTCCTGATGTGCTAGATTATCAGGGAAACCCTTTGGAGATGCCCCGAATGACCCAGTACAAGCTGTTAGCGGCACTCTTCACGAAGGAGAGATTGTTCTGACCCAAAGACCACACTCGAGAGAAGCATCTTGGAAGGAGCCCTACTCTACAACCGAGAAGACTGCTCCGTCGGGTGGCCTTTGTCTTCGGCAGTAATAGTTTCACAGTTTTGACATGTTTTAAAGGTTATTGTCTTCAAGACCAGGACAGGTAATTGAGGAGACCTCACACTTCATCAGAAGCATTTCATCTTTTTCACACAGCCACACACAAGGCAACATGTTTCTCTTTTCACTGACAGATTATGCCAAAATTTACTAGGTCTGGTCGACATGAAAGCAAACACATGTTTGGGCAAAGATTCAAATAATTCAAAGCTATAGGGTCAGCATTATTCTAATACAAAAGTTAGGACTTTCCCCTCTTCTGCTTGCACCAGAGGCCAACCCCTCAACACACACACACACACACACACACACACACACACCCGTGGCTTTCATTTTTCTTTGCTTAAAATTTTGTTTTCAAATATTGGATTCATTTTCTTTATGAAGACACCTGTGATTGGTTTACTCTGAATTACCTTCTGGTAAGTCCATCTACCCAAAGCCTTTTGATTGATTGTCAGCTAATCTGTTCTGAACCCTGCCATAACGTATTTTCCTCAAATCCCTTTAAGATAGTAGAATAATGAGGAATGAGACGTTATCTTGAGCCAATATTGGGAAACCTGGTATTTGGAATTCTAGAAGTTTATGTCTTCTGCCCAGTTCTTTTTTTTTTTTTTTTTTTTTTTTTGCAGTACGCGGGCCTCTCACTGTTGTGGCCTCTCCCGTTGCGGAGCACAGGCTCCGGACACGCAGGCCCAGCAGCCGTGGCTCACGGGCCCAGCCGCTCCGCGGCACGCGGGATCCTCCCGGACCGGGGCACGAACCCGTGTCCCCTGCATCGGCAGGCGGACTCTCAACCACTGCACCACCAGGGAAGCCCTTCTGCCCAGTTCTTAAGCCCTCTTTCTAGATAACCATCCAGCAGTGACCCTGGTCCACGCAGCTAACTTGGTTAGTTGGGTCTGGGCAGTACATCCACATGCACTACTCTGTTTCTGAAATTCTTTTCTGTGCTTAACAGTGAGCACTGTCTTCTGCAGTTTATTGCTTCAACTTTTGTGTCCTTTGTTTTCCCCTCATTTCCTCACCTGTGGCATCCACAACACATTACATAAACTTGACAGTGAAGGACAGTGTGAGTAGTGCATACTGGCTTCTAGAGCTGAGAAGTCCCAGACCAGCCAGGAGGTGCTGGGTCATTATTACCATTTAAAAGATGCCATATTCCTTCCCAGGTCCACTGGCCCAATCCACTTCACTATGGCTTCCCCAAATACCCTCATCTTGAATGTTAATGCAAGGTACTCTTTTTAGGTTTCAGAAGCACTGATCATCAATTTTGTGGTGAGGAATCAGGAAGATCAAGTAGATAGAAATCAAGATGAGACGTCTTCATTTTGATGCAAAGAGTGGGTCAGGAGACTAGGTTTAGGTCCCAGATCTGCCTCCTACTAGTTTTAGAATCTTGAGTGATTCAATTCATATATTCGGGTGTTGGGTTTTTCATCCGTAAGATGTAGTGAAGATAAATGAGGTCCTGTATGATTGTCCTGGCGTAATATTTGGCACATCGTAGATACTTATTAAGAAGTGGCTATTGTTATGATTTACCCCTCTACAGCTTTACATTGCTATGATTTACTATATATCAATCGCATTTCTGCCCGTCTTGACTAGACAGGTACTACTGAATATGAAGGACGTTAAATGAAATGATACTATCTGAGCTGCCAAGAAAAGGCTAAAAGAAAACATCTAAATGCATCTCTTTCGGGTGTCGTTTGCATCAGTAGCCAATATGTACAGAATAAGTGCTTTGGGGCAGAAGATGGAATGTCATTTTGATTAATAGCTGTAGTAGGGACCTATTTATTTTTTTTTAATTTATTTTATTGAAGTAGAGTTGATTTACAATGTTGTGTTAATTTCTAATGTAGAACAAAATGATTCAGTTACATATATATATATATACACACACACACACATTCTTTTTCATTATGGTTTATCACAGGATATTGAATATAGTTCCCTGTGCTATAGTGGGACTCTGTTGTTTATCCATTCTATATATAATAGTTGGCATCTGCTAATCCCAAACTCCCAGTGCATCCCTCCTGCATCCCCTTTCCCTTGGCAACCACAAGTCTGTTTTCTATGTCTGTTTCTGTTTCGTAGATAAGTTCATTTGTGTCATATTTTAGATTCCACATATAAGTGATATCATATGGTATTTGTCTTTCTCTTTCTCTTTCTTACTTAGTATGATCATCTCTAGGTCCAGCCATGTCGCTGCAAATGGTATTATTTCATTCTTTTTTATGGCTGAGTAGTATTCCATTGTGTGTGTGTGCGCATGTATGTGTATATGTGTGTGTTTGTGTGTGTGTGTATGTACCACATCTTCCTTATGCATTCCTCTGTCGATGGACATTTAGGTTTTGCTTCTGTGTCTTGGCCATTGTCATTAGTGCTGCTATGAACATAGGGGTTCATGTATGTTTTTGAATTATAGTTTTAGTAGGGACCTATTTAGAGAGTCGTAATTCTATCTACGTATTGATTTTTTTTAGCTTTATTGAGATGTAATTGACACACACTGTAAGTTTAAAGTGTACAGCGTGACTTAATTTATGTTGCAAAGTGATTACCACAGTAAAGTTTAGCTGACATCCATCATCTTATATAGATACAACAAAGAGAAGCCAGGGGGATGTGGGTTTATTTCCTTGGGAAGAGAACTTTTAAGATTTACTGTCTTAGCAACTTTCAACTCTACTGTACTGAAGTTTTACATTTCTTAAATAAGTCTCGGGGGGGATGTGAAGACCATTAATGAGTGTGATTTCACCAGGATGACAACTGACTTGCAGTTGTTAGCATGGCTAAGGGTGTCTGATTTAGATCAGGGGTCAACACGCTACAGTCCACAGACCAAAACCACCCACCTCCATCTGGTTTTGTAAATAAAGTTTAATTGGAAACAATCATTTATTTACATCTATGGCTGCTTTCATGCTACCACGGCAGAGCTGCTTAATTGCAACAGAGACCCAGAAACTGTATCGCCCACAAAGCTGAAAATTTGTACTCTCTGTCCTTTTACAGAAAACAGTTGTCAACCCTTAATTTAGATGATAGTAGCATTGTTTCTGATTGAATAGGTAGTGGCTGGTACCAGCATGTGAAGTTCATACTACTTAAGTCTGGAGGCTTAAGGAAAAGTGTATGCACGTGTATTGATTAGGAATCTTTCTTGTGTGGATACATACACAGAGGTAGGACCGGGAGCTAGAAGATGTGGGACTGAAGTCCCTTCCGTGAGAAACAGTGTCTCTGGCCAGGTCACAGTGGGTGCAACCTGAGAAAAATCAGTTCATCACATGTCTAAGGAAACAGGAGTAAGACTATATAATGGCTACAGAGAAACATAAAATAAAGGTGTTTTCTGCAAGTATTGTGCTAGGTGAGAAATGTTTAATTAGTAAGAACAGTAAGAATGTATTTCATATTGAGAGGATCTGTTTTGGAGCCCAGACCAAATGGACCGTACATCCAGAAATGAAAGGTCAATTAAGGTGACTTCATTTAGGGGGCAAGTTTATGAAATAACAACGCGACAGATTTCCCGTGAAGAGTTAGGAGAAAATGTTCATCAGTCGCCATAGGTTGCCGTGAACTACCTGTGTGTGTGTGTCAGTGATGGATATGTGGGTGCTTACGTGCACACTGTAAAAGAAAAAAGACCCGATTCATTTTTATCGGAAACAGAGAAAAAGATGTTCAGATGTTTGAAACCCTTCTGACGCAAAACATTGTGTAATTCATAAACAATTCTTTGTGCGTGTTTTAGTTCATCGTATGTCCAGAATATAGGACTCACTAGCTACCCTCATGTACAAAACAATTGCTCTTGGGGTGTGTTTATTTGTTGTTCAGTAATAAACATTACCCTAGAGGATGTTTAAGTTTGTGAAAATGATGAATTGGTGACTGTGTACACGGAACTGTAATCTGGGGCCCTTCTCTCTCTGATCACCACCCTCACCCCCAACACGTGCACACTGCCTTCCAGCCCTGTGACTCTGGCCATACTGTCTCTGGGACACACAAGCCTATCCCCAGGATAAGCTTCCCTTTCAAGCCCCTATCAGGCTTTCAGCATGGGCTTTGAAGAGATAGTGACATTACTGGGCTCTGACATACACCCTGTCAGTCCAGCAGAAGCAAGTGGAAGATTCTACTTGCCCGATAAAGATCAGTTGCTGTTTCCTGTCTTGAAGACGAAAGTTGAGCAAATGCAAGGTCATCTGTGTTTATATTAACAATGCAAGAGTTACACTGCCTTTTCGCAACATCGGGTCATTATTTATCCACTTATCCTTTTTTTTCATCATTCCTTTGAACTGCCTGCATTTGCTTATCGTGATATTTCTGAGTCTGTAAACAGCCCAAGTGTAGCTGTTCTATTTCTCTAAATAGAGTCTTAGGTCATTTTATTATCCAGGGTTATAAGTTATCGGAATGCCCCCATCTGCTGTGCTTCCCCATCTGGGGTAACTTTAACTATTTCAGCCGATGGAAAAACTAGGAAAGACATTGTGACATTAGCTACTTTTTCCTACCACACTGTTTTCCAATAGATCATTTTTCCTAAAAAAATCACAAGGAAGTCATTAAATATTTCCTTTTCTTTAGAAATGGCATTAAGTATAATGGCTTCTCTCCCTTCACTTACTGCTGTTTCTGGTTTTCTGTAGCCCTGATTTTTCTTCCACTGAGATCACAGCCACTGAGAGCTTCTTCTTACCAAAAAAGCTTTAAAGATGTCTTTCCAGTGGCTCATGGGCAGATCTCTGTAGCAAAACAGCTGTGAGTGAGGGAAAGAGACAAAGCCAGTTCAGCCCAACAACCTTGTCAATTTGCCATTCTTTAAGATTGTATGACATACATGATTAGATTTTCTTGCACGTGCATTTTGGGGGTAACAGCACATTGGTAGACCTGTTTTTAATCCATTTGATTACCTTCAGTTTGCTAGCTCCTTCGGCAGTGATGAAAAGAAAATGAGCAATGAGGTTTTGATGAATCCCAATTTATCAACTGACTATGAGATACTTCTAATGTGTGAGACAGGGTAATCTTTCTTTCAATCATCTATTGGGGAAAGATGCTCAACATTAAGGAAATTGAGAAATGTTTAATTATATTGATGAGCTTATATACACAACAGGAAAGAAGACAGATTCAGACACACAGTTGTTTTCTTCCAAGTTGTTATCTGTCTCAGCTGGAGTAAGCTAGATTGTCCCATGACAGCAAAGTGCTCCAAAATTTTGGCAGTTTGCAGCAACCCAGGTTTATTTTCCAGTTACGCTACATGCCCAGTGATTGTTAGCTGGGAGCTCCACTCCACGTCATTTTCTCTAAGGGACCCACAGTGATGGAGGAGTCTCTTAATACTGATGTTTATTACAGCAAAGACAAAGGTGAACTGCAAGCTATGACTTAAACTTCTACCTGGGAATCACTGCCACTCCCATGACTGTTTCGGCAGGAATGACAGTCAATCCAAGTCTGACTTCAGTGTCTTGAGTAAATATAATTCCACTCCCACAAAGGGGAGCAGAATGGTAGTAAAACCCATCACTCCATCAACCCCAATATCATTTCTTTGTTTGAGTGATTTCTTTTTGTAACCCTTATAGATCCCTCTTAAAACATCAACCTGGAAACAGTGCTTATGGAAATCAGCTTCACTAGTTCTGAAGCCAGAGTTTCATTGTTGGGATATGTTATCTGATCTTGTTAGCAGATTTCAACCCTAGGCTTAAATGCAGATTTCAACCCTAGACCCATTTTAGGACTTTCACCACCCACAGAACTAGAGGTTTTCCTGCTCTAGGGTTCCACAGTTATGCATGAAAAGAGTACCCCCTTCACTAAAAGGACTAGAGCTCCCTCCTGCTCTGTTAGCTGCTGGTTTCCTCCAGTAAGTTACCAAAACTAGGGATCAGGTGTTACTACTTAGCAGGTCCACAGAATCTGTGCTGTGACAGCACCCTGGTAATTCCCGATGACCACATCCCTCCCTGATGGAAACTCAGCTTTTGTTTCAGCAACAGTAATAGGTTTTCCTGGATCCCTGGCCTCACCCGAAGATGTCTTTTTGTTGGATCTGCCCTGTATATGGGGCAGCTGGTTCAAGACTTAGAGAAATTTCTACAGACTCTCTCATACCAGGTAAGTTAATTGTTTTTGTTTTGCTTTGGGGAAAGGACCTAGTCATATTTCATCCACTATTGGGAAGCATAGATTAGTATTACATACGGAAGCTCATTTATTCCATTCAGGGGGTTAAGTTTTTCCCAAATGAGCATTGGCACAACTTTATACAAGTCCACAGAGTAATATTGGACCTTAGTGATCTGAGGATGAAAGTGGAATGAAATGTGGGTTTTTTTTCCACAAATAACTAAAGTAACAAGTTATATGTTTACAATATGAATGGGATCAGCAATAGAGGAGGACATTTATCCAGAGTTTCTCTTCTCTTTGTTCTATAGAATGATGGAACCCAAACAGGGAAATCAGAAGCAGCAGTGGCTTCAGGCTTGGTGAAGTGGACCAAAGTGTGAAGGTAGATGTTTTGAGACTCTGGTTCCCTAGGACAGAGCATTTGCCTCATCATACACGGTCATGGACTCCTTTTCCCACATTGGCTCAAACACGATGAAGCCTTCTGCCCACTGGCAGTGCTTCCCCTGCCATCTGCTGATTACTAATGCCAGTAAAATACCTAGGTACTTGGGCAATAACTTATGCGGATATGTATGTTTCTAATTCCAGGGAAACTGTTAGAACACGACTTGGCCTAGAGACGCACAATTAATAATCCAGGCAGAAGTAATGCTTTGTTTTCCAACACAAGAAAATGAGAACTTCATTTTAATCATTTTTTCCCTTTCTTTCTCCTTCTGTTTGTTTGTTTTGATACCCATGCATGAAATATCATAAACTGCAATACAAGAAGTTCTTACAAACAATGTGGCCATTTCTTCTCAGACGTCAGACATACTACATCTGTTATCTGGTTTCCCATCCATCCACTTCCTGCGTGTCCGGAATTCTGTGTCCTATCATTGTTCTTTATGGATGCCATGTACATTTTAAAAGAATAAATGGAAATTAATTAAAGGTTATTATTTTAAAATATATATCTACACAGTGTCTGTGCATAATTTTTGCTTTTCCTAGTCTTTTTCTTGCAGGTCGAACAGGTTAAGTCTGAGAGTGACGTGTATGTATGGAAATTGAATGCACTGTAGGTTCCATTGGGCAAGGAAGTTGCTTAGTGAAATCATATAGTCCCCTTCTTGACTGTGCTATCACAATTTGCATTTTCAATCAGTGTGTCTCGAGCCCTAGGACACTGCTACTATTATTGTTGGTGGGTTTTGCAACCTGATCTTGACTCATTCAATGAACCGCACAAAATCACCAGAGACCAGATTCCCAGTCCACGTGAATTCTCATTCAAGTGATGATAGCCTGACTCTTCTTCAAGATACCCTTAAGAATTCTGAATTTCTTGAATATAGAATTATTTCTCTTGCCAGGGAAACAGGGGATGCTGTAATATTCCCTCTGCTTCATCGTGCCCAAGGAGACATCCGATAACATATCTGTGAGTGGCAGTGAATGATATGTTCTGCTTTTTCCAAGCACAAACCTGGAAACGGTTAAAGAACACATGTGCAGAGCCTGGGCAAGTGGTGGGAGCTTGGAGGTGCTGCGTGAGGTTAGAGACGGGTATGTGGAGGGTCTGCTATAGGAAAATTTCCTTCAAACTCAGGGCTGAAGTGCCTCCCAATAACCCAAGTCATTTTTTTTTTACAGTATCTGGCAACTTCCATTGTCATATTATTTTCATCACTGAAAATGGGGACTGTGCTTTTCCTTTTCTGTAAATGATGAGTTAATGGCAAAACAGCTACAGAGGCGTTGACTAAAGAAGGCATTCTGCTTACTAGAAAAGGCATCATTTACTACTCTAGACATGCACGGTCTGATTGTATCTTGGTACACTCTGTTTTTTAAATTTTTTATTGGAGTATAGTTTCTTCACAATGTTGTGTTAGTTTCAGGTGTACAGCAAAGTGAATCAGTTACATATATATAGCCATTCTTTTTCATGTTCTTTTTCCATATAGATTATTACAGAGTATTGAGTAGAGTTCCCTGTACTATACAGTAGGTCCTTATTAGTTATCTATTTTTTATATAATAGTGGGTATATGTTAATCCCAATCTCCTAATTTATCACTTCCTCCCATGTTTCCCCTTCTCGAAACCATGAATTTGATTTCAAGATCTCTGAGTCTGTTTCTGTTTTGTAAATAAGATCATTTGTATCATTTTTTATTAGATTCCACATAAAAGCGATATCATATGATATTGTCTTTCTCTGAGTTACTTCACTTACTATGATCATCTCTAGGTCCATCTTAACTTTTTTCTGGCACATCAGAATCACTTTTTCCAAGGTTGGTTAAACATCAGTCAACATTTGTTCATTGAGCACCACTTTACAACAGGCATCAGGGATGTGAAGATGAATAAGACATGGTTCCTGCCCTCCGGCAGCTCATAGTTTAGAGATGTCTCCATGATAAAAATCACAAGTATTGACTGAGCATCAGCTGTATCTCCTCAGGTATATTACCTCATTCAACTTTCACACGACCTTGTGAAGTCAAAATTGTAACATGCACACGTAATGAACGGGAGGCTCAGAGAAATTAAATAACTTGCCCATGATCATAGAATGAGTTACATGGTCACAGCAGGGTTGTGATTTAAGCTCAGGTCATTCTAATTCTGGAGCCTATGTTTTTTTTCCACCAAGCCCTTACTGCTTCTATTCCATATCAAGCTGACTGTGGAATACGTAAAGTCACTCAGGAAACATGACTGAACAATGATTACGATGGTAGGCAGTACATGCTCTGATTAGCAAATAGACATCAGAGCCCTGGGGTAGAGCCCATAACTTTCACCAGGATTCTGTCCTACTCCCCCATTGCCAATAAACAAGAGTCCCCATGTCCTGGCTTGGCACTTTTTCTCAGGATTCCCAGGAATATGTATCTGGGAACATGAACCCTACCCCGCTCCCCACTCAATTGTCAGTGTATCCCTTTGCATTGGTGACAACTTTTTGTCCGTATTTACCAAAACTCTCACACCCCTTACTGCTTCTCAAGAGGCAAGACCTCACGGGACAGTTAATATTCCTAGAGTTCCTCAGAAATACCTGTTTCCAAGGTCAGAGCCCACCTTGGAAAGGGGGTCTCCGTATACCCCGATCTAGGCTTATTTTGTACTTTCTTAGCCTGTCTATCATTATCTCAGATTGTTTATATTCCATCACTTCTTTTATTAAAAAAAGAAAAAGAAACTTGACTAGGTGACTTACCATTTTTGCTCTGATTATCGTCACAAACCTAAACGTCTGAACTTTGTCAGTGGGGATAATGTTTACCTTATAGGATTATTAAGCAGGCTGAGATAAGACATGCCACAAATACCTAGAAGGTGTTACTTCACAAATGGTAGATGTTACCGTTTATCAGCTGAATGTGTTGCCAAACCCAGTTTTGGCAGTGAAGTAACCAAACCCAGTTTAAAGCAGTGAATTTCTAATTGTGGAATTGTCCTCTTCTCTTACCAGGAAAGGTAGATGTATTTTGGCAGGTTGTATTTGGGGAAGGTGGGCTTCTTAAAATGCACCTGGTATAACTCTTCTCATTAGGGAGCCCTGGGCCCAGCTCACTAAATAGTGATAGAATATTCGAGGCTAAGAGGAGAGGCATCAAAACAGATAACACATATTGATAACAATTCAATATATTGATACTTCTTGATATATTGATAGAGAACAATTATGTACTAAACAGGTTCTAATCTTGTTTTACGTTTATTATTTAATCCTTTCAACAACTCTATTAAATAGGTATCATTCATTATCCTCATTTTACAAATAAGGAAACAGACCCTTAGCGTATATGATTTGCTCAAGACCACATAGTGAAAAGGCAGATGAAGGATTTGGATCCGGTTTTTCCTGACATCAAAGTCCTTGTGTTTTCCACCGTGTCACACGATATTTAATATTACAGTCGTCAGCTGTGCCGTCTGCCCTTCCTGGGCTGACCCCGGATATTCTTGGCAAATCTCATTTAGGGGAGGAGACGCTTTAAGTGGTTGTCAGTTCGTAGGCCAAAGGGAAGTGGGAAGAGTGGGAAGACTGTGTTTGGGGGGAAATATTTGTTATATTTGTGGTCATAGTCTACAGCGCTGCCTGTACTCCTGAGGGGATGCCAGAAGGTGAGGCCAGAGCAGGTGTGGTAGCACATAAGTATATGTCGTCTGCCCTCAGAGCTGTATCAACTTGAGCAATTGTGGCCCTGGGAGTGAAAATTCCTTCTGCTGGGCTGGGAAAGACATATTAGGACTCTGTTGCCTATCATCTTTATTTGAGGACCAGGCAGGATGGCATCAAATGGAAGGGTCTTGGGATGAGGTGTCAGAACGTGAGAGAAATGCAAGTCTCTAAAGGAGGTTCGAAAAGATTCCCCAACCCCTGCAATTAAGAAAGATTGATTAACAAAAAAACAAACAACCCAGTCCAAAAATGGGCAGAAGACCTAAGTAGACATTTCTCCAAAGAAGATATACAGACTGCCGACAAACACATGAAAGAATGCTCAACATCACTAATCATTAGAGAAATGCAAATCAAAACTACCATGAGGTATCATCTCACACCGGTCAGAACGGCCATGATCAAAAATCTAGAAACAATAAATGATGGAGAGGGCGTGGAGAAAAGGGAACACTCTTGCACTGCTGGTGGGAATGTGAATTGGTACAGCCACTATGGAGAACAGTATGGAGGTTCCTTAAAAAACTACAAATAGAACTACCATACGACCCAGCAATCCCACTACTGGGCATATACCCTGAGAAAACCATAATTCAAAAAGAGTCATGTACCAAAATGTTCATTACAGCTCTATTTACAATAGCCAGGACCTGGAAGCAACCTAAGTGTCCATCACTGGATGAATGGATAAAGAAGATGTGGCACATATATACAATGGAATATTACTCAGCCATAAAAAGAAACGAAATTGAGATATTTGTAGTGAGGTGGATGGACCTAGAGTCTGTCATACAGAGTGAAGTAAGTCAGAAAGAGAAAAACAAATACCGTATACTAACACATATGTATGGAATCTAAGAAAAAAAAAAAAGGTCACGAAGAACCTAGGGGTAAGGCAGGAATAAAGACACAGACCTACTAGAGAATGGGCTTGAGGACATGGGGAGGGGGAAGGGTAAGCTGGGACAAAGTGAGAGAGTGGCATGGACATATATACACTACCAAACGTAAAATAGCTAGCTAGTGGGAAGCAGCCGCATAGCACAAGGAGATCAGCTCGGTGGTCTGTGACCACCTAGAGGGGTGGGATACGGAGGGAGATGCAAGAGGGAAGAGATATGGGAACATATGTATATGTATAACTGATTCACTTTGTTATAAAGCAGAAACTAACACACCATTGTAAAGCAATTATATTCCAATAAAGATGTTTAAAAAAAAAAGCTAAAGAATGGTAAGAAAAAAGAAAGATTGATAAGGGACCAAATGGGTAGGAAAGAGATTAACAATGTAGGCAATTCTTACCAGGCTCGTGGTGGAAAGATGAGATATGTCCAGTAGCAGAGCTGTGGAAACTATTAGAGAATGAGCTAATTTCAGCCTTCTTCGTGTGCCTTGGGAAATGGGAAGGTATTTTTCCCTTTGGGGCTTGTATTTTTTCCAATTGTCCTTGTTCAGGAAAGGGTTCATTCTTTGAGCAATGTCATCTCCTCCTATGATTTCTCAACTCTGCAAAGGAGAATAATTAGAGATTCATAGTGGACCAAAATAGAAAATGCTCAATGCGTGTAGCAGAGAAGTGGAAAATGTTCTGTCATGTAAACTGCATTGTTCCGGTTCCTGGCAACGCGAAGGAACAATTCTCACCTATATAACTCACAATGAATGTTAGAATTCACCCCTCTTTCTGACTGGCCCATTTTCAGTCTTAATGGCACTAGGATCATGAAGGGTGGTAAACTTGGTCAAGAGTAAGAAAAATTTCCTATAGCACAGATGCCTTTTCTTCCTCGGGCTGAGAGATGAGTGGCCTTTTACACATATTGTAGCTAGGTTCCATTTTCAGAATGTTTCTCATCGGTAAAACTTAGATTTCTATGTTTTACTGAGAACCTTCTATAAATCAGGCACTGTGCTAGGTATTTTCCACACTTTATTCATTCAGAAGAATTAGTCTTGAGCGACCATGATGTGTCAGACATTACCCTGAGATGCTAAGAGCACGGTGCTATCTCCTAATTAAAAAGCATAAAGAGAGTATGGCCACCTATTTTACAAATGAAAAAAATGTGAAATTCAGAGAAGTGAAGATCACAAAGTTATGCAGTTAACATGTGACAGATGGGAATGAAACTATGGAGAGTCCTCTAATATACTGGACTCTTAAAGCCTCCAGAAGCCCAGATCGGGACATATTCCTGGATCCAGTCCTGGAGCAAGCCTTCCTCGTACCCAGGCTCCTTGAGTTTTTACCTCATTCTGTTTGTTCCCTGTTCACCATTGAAACTTAGCCCAGAGCCTCAGTTCCTGATACTCTCGGCCTCCCAAAGTGACAGTGACCTAATGTGACAACATAAGTTAAAGGGATAAGGCAAGGTAGACTTCCAGGAATCATTTTTTCCCAGGTACATTTTAACAGTGGCCTTCTGGAGACGCTAAGCCTACGTTTTGTCTGATAAGTTAAAAATTGGGATGGATGTTGTTGTTATCCATTCTAAGGTACAACATTGTAAATCAACTATACTTCAATAAAAAAAATTTTTTTTAATTGGGATGATTGAAGAAACAGCATGTAGGCAAGGTGGGAGACAGGTCTGTCAGTAAAAGCCTCTTGAATCAGACCCTTTCTGGTTTCACTTATGGCCCAGTTCTGGGAGCTGTCATCATGGAAACCCAGAGTCTCATTGATTTCCTGTTGGCTGGGGGAGCAAAGATAGCCACGCATCACAAAGGTATTCTGAAGAGATTTCTTCCCAATAAGCAGGGAGACTTGGATTTAAAATCACCTTTATTTAGCCAAACTGAAGGAAAATAAAGTTGACGAATATGGTATTAGCTCAAGTCAATGAGTGGATGGCTTTGTGTGGGATTGCTATTGGGGGTAGCCCCAGATGACTCACCAAAACAGTTCTCTGTCACCTGGCAGAGTCCACCTACTTCGTTTAGGTCCCTTGTGCTGTTGCAGCATGAACTATTATATTTATAGTCGTGCTGTTAGAATGTAGTTCGGTCAATGTGTCTGAGGAACAGTCTACACACCTCAGTGTTGTACATTTGCCATTCAGATGAAAAGTTCTCTTTCCACAGCACAAACACAGTCAGGCAATATTTTTTTAATTGAAAAACATAAAATAAAATCAAGTAACTTCAAAGTTCTAAGAAATTAGTAGTCAAGGTAGCTCACAAATAATTCATTTTTAATGATTCTGGATATACTTTGGGATGTTTCAGCACGTCCTAACAGGAAAATCCAGCTGTTATTTATTTTCATAGACACATACCATTACTTCTACAGCAAAATATTTTTTATTGACAAAATGGTTTATTTTGTTGCCAAAATGAAGATTCCTTTTGTAATGTTTATTTATCTATCAGTTTCCATCCTTTGAGTGCTGGAATAAGTCCTAGCCTGATATTATCACTAAGTGTGTCTATTTTCATTTTATTTCTCAATCTTCATTTCTGAAGTTTTCAACAGATAATTTGCTTTGTAAAAGGATTAGAAGCTGAAGTTGGCTTGACAGTTTTCAAGTACCTTTTGTTTTCTCCAAACAACGATTTATAAAGGAACCTCTAGATTCAGAGTTTATCTTTTCCATCTTCATCTTACGTTGCTCAAGGAAGCATGAGTCTGATCACTGAGATAATATTCTTTCTTGGACAGAGTTATGCCAAGGTCTGTTTGGATGTAAAACCACCAATGATTAGGCTATCATCGAGTCAAGATGAAGTATTGGATCTGTGTGAATCATCATAAATCATTATATAAGGATAGTATATTTCATTGGCGAGTCCAGTGACTTAATAGTATGCTTAGTACTACGAAAAAAAAATGCATGAGGGTGTCAACGTCACGGTGTACCAACATTGGACCTCAGATGACCAAATATTAAACACACACACACACACACACACACACACACACACTTAAAGAAATTCTGTTGTGTTATGGCATCCCCAGCACCAACACCCTCATTACAACTCTGTCACGGTGTGTCCTAGCCAGGCAGGTAGCAGAAATGTTTGGAACTATATTCATGGATGTGCTCCAATAAGCATAATAGGGTACAGGAATAAATGGGAGAAATTTGAGCTTCCTTTTTTAGTCATATCAGGGGACCTTCTACCTTTTAAGCTCACTCAGACTTGGAATTTATCCAAATCGAGGCTCCAGGTTCTTTCTAGAACTCCTCGTGGGTATGTGTTTGTTTAACCCGGCTAACACTGATGCATTGCTCATGACCTAACTCATCTGGGAAAGTCCTCCGTTTCCCCAGCCTGCCCCCGCTCCTGATCTGAACTCAGTGTCACTCCTGTGTGCTCCCCTTAGTGATTTTTTTGGTCACTGCCCTTATTGCATTGTATTGAAAAGTCTGTTACTAGGGAAGTATTTCTCCTTCCTTTATGTGTGGATTTCTTAACAGGAAGGACTGAGCCAAGTTTATCTTGTCTCCCCCATGCCCAGCACAGAGCCTGGCTATAGAATAAACTCTGAAGAACCTTTCACTGGGTGGTTAAATATATTTTTGAGAATCCCACAGGGACTTCTCTATTTGCACCAGAAGTCTCCCTTCATCTCATCTGGTTGTGTTTCACAAAGCCAAGGGTTAGGGAAAGAGGATGGAAGAGCATTAGCTTGTAAAACACCTTACTACTGCCCTGTGAACAAGAACCTGTAATTTGGGGGTTCTTATCAGTGAAGATTATCCTTAAAACTAAACTTCAGAATTTTAACTACTCACATTCTCTATTGTAACATCATCATTTCTTATACTATTGTTATGGCTTTGAATACTGTTTTC